>NC_073305.1:55220364-57620364 GCF_027595985.1 Sorex araneus
CCTCCTTGAATTGTAAAGGCAGAGCCTGACAAGCTACCCATGGTATACTCAATATGCTAAAAACAGTAACAATGATTGTCCTCATTCCTCTGACCCTGAAAGAGCTCCCAATATGCCATTGGGCTACACTAGCATGCGACAGGGACGAATGGAGATGTTATTGGCACCCGCTCAAGCAAATTGATTAACAACAGGATGACCGTGATACAGTAATACAGTGATATATATATATATGTATATATGTCATATATATGAAAATAGGACCAATAGGATTTGCTGATGGTTTGAGCAGAAAAGTATGGGAAAAAGAGAAATACATATATATGTATATATGTGCGTGTGTGCGTGTGTGTGTGTGTGCATGTGTGTGTATAGTTGGCTGGAACAAATTGGACTGGGTATTGTTAAAGGCATTCTACTTTGGGTAGGTTTCTTATACCTATGTACTGCTAAATGGTCCATTGTCAATATTTCTACTTCACTACAGATTTCATTCTTCATGTTGTGGTTCCTCCTATTACTACCTGTCAATGAATGAGAGTTACTGCCTATTTCCCATGCCTTTGTAGATATATGAAATATTTAACATGTATTTCCATTTTTCAATTAATCCTATAACAACTTTGTGAGATTAGGACCATATCTTTTGCTTGAGGTCATATCCAAACTCAGAACTCAATTCAGGATAATGTTACTCTAACACAATGCTCCTCTTTATCTTACATGTTTACTTTGCTCCATCTAGTCCTTCTGAAACTGCTTTTCTCCATACTAGTCTGTATGTTTCTTGAAAACAGAATAGTATTGTATGTCTTCAACTTTGTTGTATGTCACTTCAATTTATGAGGTCCCTTGTATAGACAGTTGACCTTGTATAGGTCAGCAATTCTTTGTGGCATTTTGTGACTTTACCTCTTGTAGTTTTGATGAGTGACTCTTGTAGTTATGGTGAGTCTCACTGATAAAGTGACATTTGAACCTAAACTTAAAGGACACGAGGAGGCTAGCAAAATGTAATTGGCTAAGATAATTTTATGACAATTTAGAAAAAAATGTATCTTTGTTTTAATAATTTCCAGTGGTTTCTTTGTTTGTCCCTTCACAGTCCCATTTCAAGATTTTGTTTGAATTTTAGCACTTGGTTCATAGATTTGACCTCTTTGGGGTTTGTGAATTTCTCTTACGCCCTGAATTTTCAGGGAGGAGAGGAGACACTGTCTAAAATCTAGAACTGAAATCTGAGTTTCAATGTCAGTCATGGTGCCAATTTTCCAGTGAAGAGTAATTTAGACACTTTTCATTCTTGTTTATGGTTTTCTCACTGATACCAAAAGAGCCTTCTTTAGTGAGTTAGTTACTACCTGAGAACACTTATGTCATTTGACAAAAAGGCATAATATAAGAAGGTCGGGTTTACATAAGACAAAGAACCAGAACAGAAAATAAATGACTAATTTATGAAACCCTTCTTATCTATTCACAATCTTTTACATAAACTTGAATGCTAGCTCCTAATTACTTACCAACAGCAAAATGCTTTTTTGAGATTAACCTTTAGAATGGCCAACACATTCTGGCATTCTCTAGCTCATAACTCTTTATAGTGGATATCTGATCAGGATTAATTGCAGCGACTCTACTTTTCCACATGTTAAAATATCTTTAGTTTTACAGACCAAGAGTTACTACAATTCAACTTTTTTTATTAGTAGTAAACTCCTTGAATCTTGAGAACAGTAAAATAAACCAATGTAAGCATCATAAATTAAATGGAAATTTGTAACTATCGATTGTATCAGAACAAATATGATAAAACAACAATGCTTTTTGTATATTTCAAATAATTATATTCAAGTTTTGTTTATCTTAGAAATAAGGCAGCCTAATATAATAGGCATCATATGCAGAGAAAGTATCTAAAATGTTGAGGAATTGTATTGATAGAGAAAGAAAAATAAACTATCAGAACATAATATAGGTGGTTCACAGATGAGTTAACATTGCTAAAACACTATTCTCAAAATTGAAAATTTATGTATTTCCACATTTCACTTTTTTTAATTTTTAATTTTTATTTTTTGCTTTTTGGGTCACACCTGGCGATGCACAAGGGTTACTCCTAGTTCTACACTCAGGAATTACTCCTGGTGGTGCTCAGGGGACCATATGGGATGCTGGGATTCAAACTCGGGTCGGCCGAGTGCAAGGCAAACGCCCTACCCGCTGTGCTATCGCTCCAGCCCCACACATTTCACTTTTTTTTCTATTTTATCCACTTTGTAAGTAAAAGAGTTTTGTAATTGAGGACATAAATAAAAGTTATTTATAGAATTTCCTATGAATAGATTGTCAAACTTTTAAAGAGCTAGGTTATTTAAACTGGGGTGAGTAGAGCATACTGAGTTAAATTATTGATGGGGGAAAAGAAGAAATTTTGAGAGACATGGCATGACTGAATAGTAGCTTCAGAAATATTTGATTAGATAGGATTAGCAGGAATATGGATCATCACTATAACAAAGAGCATCCGTATTTACTTACTTATGGTTTGGGTACCACATCAGAACATCAGAAGTATTCAGGCTTATTTTTGGCTTTGTGCTCAAGAATCACTCCTGGTGGTGCTCTGGGGGACTTATACAGTGCAGGGAATCAAACTCGAGGTGTAGTTGTGTTAAACAAGTGTTCTGCCTATTGTGTTATCTCTCTGATCCAAGAGCATCTCTCATTAGTAACAATAACATACAGTTATTGACCAACTGTAGGTGGTTTAGACATTAAGTTTAAGGTTAGAGATAAAATTAAAATGATATTATTTTTGATTTATTAAGAATACTTTAAATGTTTGGGCAAGGCTGGCAAGTCCTTACTAGTACTGTCACTTAACCCTTTGTTATCATGACAGATATCACCTACCTACCACAATACCACAGTTTACTCACTCTACTGTTTCTGACCATATCCTTAGAGTCTTTTGTAGAGAAAATTGGAATCATATCCATTGGCAGAGATCACATGGAGGATTTTGAAATAAAATCAGGTAACAAATAGAGTAAGAATGAAATTAGCAGAGAGGAAATAGAGAAATGGAAAAAGTTTAAAATATACTTAAGATTCACAGGAGATATAACATTACTCATGTCAGTGCTTACTCAGGTTGGAAGTTATAGATAAAAGTCAAGAATGACATCAGGGTTTCTAGCTTGCTCAATTGAATGAATGCATTGAAGCTAAGAAGAATGAAGAGTGTCTATAGAGAGAAAAATAAGCTCCATTTTAACTCTTTTGGATTGTAGGTTCTTGTGTAATGTCCAAACAATATTCAGTAAAAACTGGAACATTTGGGTTCGTAATTCAACATAATATCAAATCAAATGATGAGATGCTGGTGTAGAGTCATACCACATGGATACTGGAAGAAACTGGAATCCTGTTATCTGTATTTGAATTTGGGATGCACAGAGAATCACCTGAATGAATTTAGTCATGCTACTTAATGTACCTTAACCTTTAGGTTTCTTATTGCTAGTTTTAGGATAATGATTACCATAAAGGATTTTCTCAAAAATAAAAAGAATTTCTAGTAGACACAAAGTAAGCACTGGCTGAATGCTAGCTTTTCTTTATCATTGTCATTGCATTTAGACAGTGCTGAACATTTATAGAATTAATTGATCAGAGTACCCAGAGATAGCATAGACATGAGAATATTAGAAAAGTAAGAATAGAAACCTGTGTTTTAGTCCCCTTTGGTGTAAGTAATCTAACTGGATAATAATTTATATACTTTGAAATACACTTGAATTAATAAACACTTAAAAATTCAAATAGAAATTCTTACCAGAAGCAGAAAAGATAGCTAGTGTGCTAGGCCAAATGATTGTTTATGTACTAAATAAGTTAGTTAATCTTGAACTAGTTAGATCCTTCTAAAAGAACAAGTCTGTCTAAAAAGCAAGTGCTGGCTAGCCAAACATCTACACTTGGTTAAAAGGCAAGATGAGGAAGCAAGAGGCAAAGCTTTGTTGATAATACAATTTGGCAGAGTTGAAGCAAGCAATGCCGTGGCCAGAATACTTATTTCCATGTCACTGAAAATAACAACAGGAGTTCACAAATTTGATACTCTCTCACAATAAAAATGCTCCAAAAAAGATGTGTGAAAATCACAGCATTATAAATTTGGGGAGGGGGTGATAGTGATGTAATATGCCTTATTAATTACTAATATAAGTAGAGTAAAAGTACTGATAAAGGCAAGTGCTAGTGAATGACACCTCACTCCACAAATTTGATATCCTACCCCACTCCACGTCGTTCTTGGTTCTTCTATTTTTTATTTATCCTTGTGAACCAATACATTAAAGGTTCCTATTGAATCAAGTCACAAGATCTGTTACATTCATTGTCTTTCTTTATTTGCACTCCATGACTGTAGGGATCAGAACTTGTCCATTTATTTATTGACTATAGAAGATATAGTACTTTGAATTTAGGAAACATTTTAGGGTGTCCATGGACAAGTTTTAATTTCTTTTAAAAGTAGAAGAGAAAGGGATAATGATAATTTTAAATTATGTATCTAAACATGTAATTTTAAAAAATTAAAATTAAAAAAATAAAAATTCAACTTGGATTAAATTTATCTTAAAACATATAAATAAAATACAATTCTTTCATTTTTATAATAGAAAATGGAACCCCTGGAAATCATAAAGCAGCCCTGGGTAAGAATTTTGTTCAATCGTGTTCACTGAAGCTCTTCCAGTACCTAGATTGTACCTAGCATATAGTAAGTTTTCAAAATGAATATGCTGTCCAAATAAAGTAGTTGTGAAATTTTGGATCTGGTTTAATAGAACTCACATTGTGTGTGTTTGTATTGGTGTGTATGTGTTGGACATCTCTTTGCTGCCATATATTCACTGTATACTCTTCTCCACTTGTTTCTGAGACTGAGGAGGCTTAATATTTATCAGTGGCTTTGTATTGGATTTATCTTAGGGTAGACCCCATTTGGAAATCTGAGGATGGGAGAGTAGAGAAATCTCAGTATTTATTCCTGGATTTCCTCCCTACTGAGTCAAAATAGAACTCATTTAGCCATCACCGGTAATGATGAAGATGGTAATGATAATAATTATGAGTGATACGTACAGAGACTAAATCTGGTAAAGTGGTATGCTATGATAGCATGACACAACAACTTTTGCTTCTTACTTTAATTTTGCAGCCCAAAGATATTTGTAGACTGCATTATTTTCCACATAAGCCTGACTTATCTTTTTACATCGATAGTGTTCATTCTTGATGTCTCTTATCAATAAGCTGATATTTTTTTCCTTCTATTGTTAATAGGTCCGGCTTTGTTAGATCCTCTTTTGTCAATGAATACAGTATGGAATTAAGCAATTTTATAGCATCTCTGTCATTAACTTTATGAGACTTTGACTCTTCTAAAGCATATGTGATTTCATAAGCAATATATTTGCTCTCTGGGTTCCCCTGAAATTTAGCCTAGTTAATAGACAATAGGCTGTGAGTCTTTAAAGTTAGGCAGACCTTGTTTTGTTTCTGATAAACAAATCCTGTTTCCTGAGCTTTTGATATAAGAGAATCCACATGGCACTTTAAAAAGCACTTCACTGTGAACTGGGAACATGATTAAAGTGCTCAAGAGTACAGCCTGGCATGCCAGAGCCCCGAGTTGGATCATAAAATTACATGGCGTGGGAAGCACTACCCCACTCCCAGGGTCACTGGGCGTGAATCCTATTAAAAAACACTTCAGTTACTGAAGGGAAATACATTTTTCATTATAAAAATTGACTATGGTATTGTCTGAATTTTACCAATAAATAAAAGTTAACGTACTCATGGTTTCTAGAGCACAGAGTATTTTTCTGCATTGTCAGCTCCTTTGCTTTCTATCTTTAACTTTTTTAGCTTTCTTATTTCTTCTAGAAAAAAAATGTAAAAATATTTGTAAAATGTAATAGTAAACATTGAATTCAATATAAAAGTAAATAATGGATAATTAAAGAAGACAGTATACATGAATGGACTTTTATGTTATGGAGTTATGATAATCCCCTGCTATGCTTAGGAACCCAACAATACTTGGCCGGAGGTTCTGCACTTGATCCTGCTGATACCACACAACTTTATCTCGATGATGCATGAGGTCCACCACGCTATAGCAATGGTATCAAACTCAGAGCTATATTATTGCAAGGCAGTCCATTAAGTTATCTCCCTGTCCCCATACTTTTGTTCTCATATTAAGTTAGAAATTTAAATAAACTTGATTTTAATATATGAATATTAATCATAATGTAAATGTTCTACTTGTTTTAAGACCAAGAAGATGGACCTCTGGATTTCAGCTTTCATTAGGCATTGAGAGTGGGCTATTTCCTGGATCGTGTCAAATTTGAATGGGACAATGCTCTGATACTAGAATAGCCCTAGTGAAAGATACTGTTAGGAGCTTCTAGATAATATTCCTAGAAGATAAGGGATGGCTGTGATGAAGCCCTGGGTATTTGCTGCTGCACAGTTTTTTCCCAAGAATCTTAGCACCAACCAGTTAGTGGCAGATCTCTTGGAGTGAGATGAGGGGTAAAGAGAAAGATGAGGAAACAGGGAAGAAATGAGAAGGCTTAACTTTTCACAAATTGGCCTAGGGATACTAAAGAGTCAAGTACAAACACATCATAGAGAACTGAGTCTAAAATATCTTTATACTTTATGCAAGAAACAGAAGGCATTTGTTTGATTTTTATTTGTTTTTAATTTACTGAATCACTGTGAGGTGCAAAATTACAAAGTTTATGATTGAATTCTAGTTATACGATGCTCAAGTAAGCACCCACTGACCAGTGTCTACTTCCCTCCACCGCTATCTCCAGCCTGATTGAGTGGCAGATGCTTTTACTTTTCTGTTGCTTTATTTATGGACTGGAGCGATAGCACAGCAGGTAGGGTGTTTGTCTTGCACATGGCCGACCCGGATTCGATTCCTCCATCCCTCTCGGAGAGCCCAGCAAGATACCATGAGTATCCTGCCTGCATGTCAGAACCTGGCAAGCTCCCCATGGCGTATTGGATATGCCAAAAACAGTAAAAACAAGTCTCACAATGGAGACATTACTGGTGCCCATTTGAGCAAATCGATAAACAACGAGATGACAGTGCTACAGTGGATAATTTCACTATAAATGCATTCATTTCCTAATTTGTCAATTATAGTACATACAACAAAAGAATCTAGCCATTACTATGTTTCTGTGATCAACTCAGCATTTTTTGCTCATAATAAGGTTATCCATGAATACAGCTGTTGAATACCTATGGTACATGTTGTGACTCTATCACTGTCACTGTCACTGTCATCCCATTGCTCATTGATTCGTTCAAGCGGGCACCAGTAATGTCTCTCATTGTAAGACTTATTGTTACTGTTTTTTGGCATATCCAATACGCCATGGGTAGTTTGCCAGGCTCTGCCGTGAGGGCTCGATACTCTCGGTAGCTTGCCGGCCTCTCTAAATTACACACAAAAATTATACATATGGTCATGTATCCTGTTTGGGAGAATTGTCTATAGAATTAAACTTTAGACATTGATGAAAAATGGTTAGTCTTACCGTTAGTTATCAAGTGATGCCTCTTCTGTTTTAAATTATTTATATCTACATTGAAAACAGAAAATAGGAGTATAATAAGGAGAAAGAGTTAATGCTTATCAAGAAAACTTCCTTAAACTCAGTTTACCTATGCAAGAAATACCTCCCTTTAAACATAGATCATCTCTGACAACGTTTAGCCTAAATAGTTGCTTTTTATGATAAGATTATTTAATATGTAACTTAAATTGGCTAATAAGCTAATGTAGATATAAAGAGAGTGGTCTGTTTTAATCCTTGATGGGCAATAGTATTACATTTCTTTTTGTTTATTCTATACTTTTAAAAATAAGAAATATGCCCTTAACTTGATCTTACACCATTCCTTTTTTTGTGTACTTGATTTAAATAGCTAGCAAAGTCATTGAAATAAGTGCCATTTTATTAAATGAGAAAAATGTAGATTGATTCTATTCATATAAATAATAAATTCTCAGAACATATAAAATATTTCTTGAGCTGCATTAATGCACATTTGCATTTCTCTTCAATGTGAAACAGCTGTTGTATTTTTCATTTTATGGCATTTTAAAGAGAAGAAAAGAATTGGGAACCAACATGAATCACACATTCCCCACTATGTTTCATTAAAGACAATATCAAATTAATTCCCATTGCTCCTGAGTCTGATGAAGAACAGAAACTTGCTTCATTTTTAAAACACTGAAAGTTAACATTGAAACTTCATGTAAGCATTTAAATTATCAAGTTGGAATGAGAAAGTGAGTCAACTCTGATATACATCAGTTTTAACTCTACCACTCTGGATTTAGGATTTGGAAAGGTATAGAATTTACTTACATAAATCAAATCATTCTAGTGGAAGCTAGCTATGTAAATCTCCATTTCTCACCTAGCATTCTCACTTGGATGGAAGAATTATTTTCTTAACACTGAAATAAGTGCCCTCCTCCTTTTGCTAACATGAGTTTTTCACAATTATGCGAAATAACTTCCAGTCATCTTACTTATCATGGATTTGGGGAATAAAATATCTGGCCAGAAAAATATGGCTGATGTTTTTCGTTCTAGTTTGATGACCTATATTCTACTTATATAACAATGACCAAACATACCATTTTTTTTTTTACCCCTGATATACCTGAGCTTAAAGTCAAATCAACTTTTAGTTACTATGGACTCAAGACTTTATATTTTCAATAGAACCTAAGATACTTTTGTCCTTTTTCTCATTTCTCTCATTATTCTTTACTTTTGCAAGATGGCCTTGTGTGAAGAGCAAGGCAAGGGGAAACAAGATATTGTATTTTAGAGTCAAAAATATATGAGGCAGAATTTTGATCCTGCAATTTGTTATGTGAACTTTCATGTCAAATGCAAGCAAGCTTCCAGCTTTAGTTTCTCTGTTACATTAGAATAGCAATGTTTCCTTCCAAGATTATTTAAAAAATAAAAGGTGAGTAAAAGCTACCTACAATGAGCCTAGGATACTAGGTGATAGGTTCTTACTTGATTTTCTTTCCTCACCTTTTTTTCACTCCTTAGTCTAAAAGAACAACATCGGGCAGTTGTCAAGGGATCACTCAGCTGTAGGAGACAATATCTCTTAGAGTTTTGTAAAATATCATGACAAAGTCTCCTAGAGACTCAATTCATTTCACAGAATATATGACGGTATCCATTTTTGTGCAGAAATTTCAACCCTAGTCTTAGTTATTATTAATTTTTATTATAGCACTGCACTGTAGCACTGTCGTCCTGTTGTTCATTGATTTGCTCGCGTGAGCGGGCACCAGTAATGTCTCCATTGTGAGACTTGTTGTTACTGTTGTGAGACTTGTTGTCACTGTTTTTGGCATATCAAATATGCCACAGATAGCTTGCCAGTCTCTGCCATGCTGGCTGGATACTCTCGGTAGCTTGCTGGGCATTACGAGAGGGATGGAGGAATCAAACCCGTGTCAACCGTGTGCAAGGCAGACGCCCTACCCGCTGTGCTATCACTCCAGTCCAATTTTTATTATATTCATTATTATTTTAATTACCCTTATTTAATTGTGGATCCTGAAACAGCCTCCAATGCGGCATAGTGGGGAAGGATAAGGAAGGAGAGGCTTCTAAAATCTCAGTGCTAGGACGAATGGAGACTTACTGAGACCGCTCGAGAAATTTGACAATCAACAGGATGATGATGATGTTTTAATTAAATATAAATCATAAAGGAAAAAACATGGTATCTCAAGTTTCTCTAACAGTATTTAAGATCACTACACCATGCCAGCTGGTGTAGAATCTTTCGAGTACCTTTGAGGGCTAGAAACTAAATAAGACAGCAGAAATTCTCTAGGTTAAAGTGTGGCCATGATCAAAATCAGAGTTTTGGATAAGTTGATAACACAAGTGATAAGCACATGCCTATCATGTATTAGGCCCTGAGTTCTGTTTTTAGCATCTCATTCATCACTGCACCCATACCTCTATCATGGCTGAGTATACTGTGGTGGCCCCTGAGTATTGTTTAAATCAATACATAGAAATTTATCTCCAATCCAGATTAACAGAGATTCTAGAACAAGGGACAAAGGACATCATTCAGATGAGTGAGAACAAGATAGACACCCTCACCAAGAAGGAAAGCACATAATGAGGAAATGAATAGAAATTTGGGAAGAGATGAGGTTCTTTTCAATGAAGAGTAAGGTCCTAGCACAGGTTACTGCATGCTTGGCATCCCAAAGCTATGATCTTATATTTACAACACCAAATGGCAGACAAGAATCTATAGAGTTTAAACAAGGGTTAGAATCACTGGTAGATGCTATCTTGGAAACCTCTTGCAACCTTGTCAATAGTGCTGATGGTTACTTTAGTGAATCTCCCTATAGTCATATACTCTGAAGGAAAATTCCTAAGAAGAGTAAAAGAGTTGCTAAGAGGCAAATAGCTGAACTAGCTGAGGGAAAGAAAGAAAAAAACAATTTTCAAGAGTTCTTGCCACTGGCAGACAAATGAAACCAGCCACTGCTAATCTATACATGACTTAAAAGCAAGCCACATTCCTAACGCCTAAAAGCACCCTATGGTCCCCCTTCTATGTTCATATAGCAAAACAGTTTTCTTGCTACCTTCCCCATGAATACAGGTGTCTGGGATTGTAGTCTCAGAGATTTTTCAGGTCCTAGCACAGGTTCCTCAGCTCTAGGACAGATCTAGGTAACCACATCAACCTAGTGGCTGCCAGATTTTCATAAACTGGTTCACTTGGAATCTCAGACTTGGAGAGCCACTTGAGACCCCTGATTGCTCCTCCAGACACTCTCAATCTTGCCACTACAGCTGCTGATAGGTACAGGTTACCCAGACCCTTGGCCACTATTCAGCCTTGCTTGGTCTTGACACTAGTCACTGCATATTATTTGTGACCAATGATCACAATCACAAGTTCTCAAAGATTGCCATATGAATGCAGAGCCACATACTATCCCTGTATTCAGAATCAGAGACTCCTAGTTACTTCCCAAGCCTATTGGAATGAAAATCACCAGCCCTGGAGTTTGTGTAGCACAAGGCATTATAAGTAAACAGAGGAATTTAGCCACACAAATGGACCTAAATAAAAACTTGGGAAGAATCAGTTATAAAAGAGCTATATAGGTTCCAGAGAGATGGTAAGGCAGGTAGGGCATTTGCCTTACATGTAGCTAACTTGGGTTCAACGTCTGGCATCCTAGATGGTCTCTCGAGCCTGCAAGGAGAAATTCCTGAATATGACCCCAAAAGAAACAAAAAAATCTATGCAAATTTCCTGATAAAAGCTTCAATGTCTTGATGATGTTCACCAAAAGAGATGCTCACCAATGAGAGATAAGTTCATAGTGACAAAGAAACTGTAATTAAATTACAAGCAGAAATCAGAGATGGAAAGACTATAGTAATATAACTAAAAATATATACTAGAGAAGTTTAGCAATAAAATGTCAAAACAAAGATCAAATCAGTGAACTTCAGGATAAGGTAGAGGAAATCATCAAAAAAATTAAAATGAAAAGGAATTTTAAACAAATATAACATGAGATTTATGGCTTACATCGAGAGAAATAATATTCAGCATAAGAAATTTAGAAGAACAAAGAGATAAAGGTAGAAAATTCGTATCTGAATAAATAATAGCAGAGAACTTTAAATCACCTATATCAGATGAGAAACAAATATCCATATCCAGGAATCCAAAAGGGTTCCAAATAAAAGAAACTCAAAGAGATGTATACTCCACATATTTTAAGTAAATAGGCAAGAATCAAAGATAGAGAAGCCTAATATCATTAAGAGAAAAATAGTCACATTCTTTTTGGAACTCATATAAGACAACAGATTTCTCAAAAAATACTCTATGGATCAGAAATAGCATAAAATATTCAAAATCTACATGAAAAATATCTCCAACTAAAATGCTTTGCCAAGCTAGGTTATCATATAGATTTGAGTATTGATAAAAGATTTTCCATCTATTAATAATTAAAGGAGTTCATTATTCCTATATCTTTCTGTAAACAATCTCATAAAAATCGGGAGAAGAGTTTAACAGACACTTTGCACAGGAAGACATACAGATGGTAAACAAGTACATGAAAAAATTCCCATTTTAACTTATTAAACAGAAATGTAAATCAAAGTTACAATAAAATTTCACATCATACCAGTGAGAGTGGCCTATGTTAAATAGGTCATGAATGTAAAGCGATGATAAGGGTATTTACTGTATCACTGTATCACTGTCATCCCATTGCTCATCAATTTGCTCAAGTGGGCACCAGTAACATCTTCATGTGAGACTTGTTACTGTTTTTGGCATATTTAATAGGCCCCGCGTAGCTTGCCAGGCTCTGCTGTGTAGGCAAGGTACTCTCAGTAGCTTGCCAGGCTCTCTGAAAGATAACCTTAATACATTTTTGGTGGGAATGTAAATTGATTCTCTCCCCATGATATAGTGTTTTATTTCTGAAAAAATTAAAAATAAAACTGCTCTATGATCCATAACTTCTACTCCAATGTATCTATAGATAGACTTCTCTGAAAAGATATATTGATTCTTGGGTTCATTGCAGTACTATTTAAAATAGTGATGAACCCAATGACAGATGAGTGTATAGAGAAGACATGTAGCACTGCACTGTAGCACTGTTGTCCCACTGTCCATCTATTTGCTCGAGCGGGCACCAGTAATGTCTTCACTGTGGGACTTGTTACTGTTTTTAGCATATCGAATATTCCACAGGTAGCTTTCCAGGTTCTGCCGTGTGGGCGGGATACTCTTAGTAGCTTGCTGGGCTCTCCGAGAGGGAAGGATAAATTGAACCCTGGCCGGCCGCAAGCAAGGCAAACGTCCTACCTGCTGTGCTATTGCTCCGGTCCAGAGAAGACATGTATAATATATATTATGCATATGCATATATATGGCATATATATGTATATATACACATATATACACACACATAAATGATATAGACACAAACTGGAATGGCACACAACTGAAAAAAAGATTAAGTTTTGACTTTCATGATGGCATGGATTGAACTTGATGGGGTACATGTCAAGCAAAATAAATCAGGAGAAAGGCAATATATACAGTGGTTTCATTAATAAATGGTCTATAAAATTACAAAGCAAGCAAACAGTTGAACTCCAACAAAAACAAATACTTCAACTCTGACCACAGAACTGAGGTTAGCAGTTAGTGGTTGGGATGTGTGGGAGGACCAATAGACTGTAATAGAGGTATACTGGCTTTTTTTTTGGAGATAGAGTGGGATGGTAACATTGCCATTGTAAAACATGCATTATTTTAAACTATTATTATCTGGAAAAAACAAATAAACAAAAAACAAAGTTAAGCTAAAAGCCAAAGTTAAGAAAAAAAATAATTAGGTGACTGGGACAGAGGAATACATAGTAGAAAGAAATAGTTCTTAAAGTTAGGTCGAGGTTCTAGCCTCTTGTGCTAGGTTCCATTTTTAAAACATTTTTTTTTTAAAAATAGACAACGGTAAATCCATGCCAAGTAATTGTGAGAATGAGATGAGATGACTTCCAAGTGCTTAGTACCACTTACTGCTTTATAAAATCAAATAGATGGTCATTTTTATTATCATTGTGACAGTGACAGTTTGGTAAATAGGTTTTTATTGATGCTCAAATACTTGTATCCCTTTTCTCTTTTCTTGGCTGAGTTTGCTCAGCATTAGAGTTAGGTTTGTAGCGGTAAAGTACTCGCAATGTGTGTGTGTTCACAAAAGAAGACAGGGCCAGCTGGGCTCTATCTCTCCTGCCGCCCGTGTTCAGTAGTCTCACGCCGTTTCCCCCCACCCCGGGGAGGCTGGTGGAGATAGGCAGGCAAAGGAAGGAACGAGTGCCAGGCTGTTCTGTATCAGTTGCAGTTTATTCCAATCTCCGTTCCCATTCTGCTTCTCTCTTTCTCTCGCCCTCACTCTCACTTCTTTCGATTGTGCTCTGCTTCGGTGTCTCCCCCGTGCTTCTGTGTCTCTCCGTTCTTCTCTCGTGTCTTCTCGTGTGTCTCCTTCTCCGTCTCTTCTGTCTTCTTCCTCTGTCTCTTCTATATTCTTCCTCTGTCTCCTCTGTCTTCTTCCTCTGTCTCCCTCAGTGCCCCACAGTCTTAGTTTATATAGCAAATTACATAGGGAGGTGACGCAAAGGTGGGTTGAACATTAACAAATCAACAAAGAAGGGTAAGGCCATTTCTTGAGGAGATTAACAAAATCTCATCTAAGGAAATCTCATCTAAGAAGATCCACTCAAGGGTGGGGGTCCAAACAAGGGTGTGTTAGGGTGTGAGCTAGTAATCTGCTTAAATAGTTATAGTAAATCTACTTCTAATATTTCTAGCAATGTCATTCTGTATGAGTACACTAAGAGATATAAAGTTTGGTTCTTCCCGAGGACATATCACTATACATTCCAGACCACAGTCCTCAGGCCATCCTAACCCCAGCAGGGTCCTAATCTCGTTGTTATCTTTGAATCATGACAGCATTGTCCATGATCATGCTCTCAACTTATAGTTGAGTATTGTGGAGCTTTGGCCTGGCCCATTTCGATGCCAGGGTAGCTCACAGCTTGCCCTGGGTCCATTCCATCCCTCGTTGGGACCCTGCTTTTGGGGTGCTAGGAACTAAGGGCAACTGAGTCGAGAAAGCAGATGCGCAGGAGTAATATTATTGGAGTCAATCAACTCCCAAGTTACAAAGCATAATATTAACTGTCTTCCTGTGTCCATACAGAAAGGACATTGCTCTAAGGTAAACTATGCAAAAGACACTAACTTACAATACAAGTTCAGAGTCCTTAGAAGGATCTGATCTTATAAGATAACAGAATCTGATTAGGGAAAAGGTGATTAACTGGCTGGTATGGAGGGTGCAGAGAAGAGTTTTACAGATAAATAAAGAAATGGGAGTGTCTCCAGAGCACTTAAACCTAAACTCCTTTGTGGCAAGGAAGGAAGGACAAACCAATGTTATCCTACAGCAATGAAGAAAAATTATAGGAAATATTAGTCATGTTTCCTGTGTTTTTCTTCGTTATTTTTTAATAATCCATAAAATTTATGCTTTGATTACCATGATTGTCAAGAAACTTAAAGAGAAATTTTCATTAATTTTTAATAATTAAAGTTATATTGATATATTGGCAAGGTTCAGTTTTCACAAATTAATCTCTATAACTATATAAGATCAACTGTCCTATCAAAATACATTGATTATAGAGAATAAAAATAATTTGACAGAATCATTTTTTGCTCATTTATAAAAAATGTACAGAAGTTTGATTTTTTTCTAGCTCATCCAGTATGTACATTATACTAGAAGTTGTGAATACATGTAATAATAGAGAAGGAACATATCCATAATATTATTTATTTTAGACACAAAGCTTTTTATTCCTGAATTGATGAATTATAGGGTCTGCTATCTATTCTTATTCTATTTGAGATAAATTAGTCAAACTATACTTATCTTTAAAGTCTTTCTTTTTGTTTAATTAAACAAATTCATTGCAATTCCATATTATAGGTTAGAAGCTACGAATAAGATAAACCAGTACTTTCGTAACTCCAAGATAAAAACTGCAGCTACATATAAGTTCCACTGAAAACTCGGTTTTCAATACCTTGTTTCAACAATGTATTGATACTAGATACCTTTTCTAGTCCCTCTTATCTGGACTTATCTTTTTCACTCTTCCTCTGAATAACTGTAACTGAATAACATTTAAACCCCTGCTACTTTTCTCTATGAAGATTTTTTTCTAAGCATGTATTTTATAATATGGTAGCCATTAGCAAGAATGATTATTAAAATTAAATAAAATTTATATCAGAGACATTTTATTTATTCTATATCTGATTTGTGACTACTATACTGTATAGCATAGATATACATAGGATAGTTCTATTCTAGGTACCCCTGGTAAATACAGTCTCAACTTTGTCTTCTTATAGAATGTTCTGTCTTTTTTATGGAACATGTCACTTTCTACCTTGATTGGTTATATCAGAGTAATTATTTTCAAATGGTAATATGTAGAATGTGGTTAATATCCAGTAAACATGGATGTGTTTAACTCTGGGACAGAGGATGGAAAATTAGTGGAATCCAGTACTTTTTTATTCCACATGAATCAGAACTAATTTTTTATCTTTTTTACCTGGTGGGATGAGATCACGTAGATGAAAGATCGCTTTATTAAAAGTTTGAAAATCACTACTCTCTTTAATCCTGTTATATTTATTTCTCAGGTATTTTGGCAACATATTTACTGCTGATTAATTTTTTAAGTTGTGCTCTACCAATAGGTTGCTGTAGTAGACATACAAACATTTCTGATAGGTTGAATAAAGGAGATAGCCTGAGAAATTATGGCCTATTGCTAATTTATTCCATAAACCCTATAATACAATTACTGAACCTTGCTTATAATGTGGTTCCTAGCTAATCAAGGATTGGGAGTTTTCTCACATTTTTGTCACTGTCAGAGTTAGCATATATATGGTTTATATCATTTAATGCTCTATAAATTATTTTCATTTCTCTATCTCTCTAACAATTATTTGAGTTTGATTTACAGCTTGGTTTACATTTTTTGATATATTTGTACCTTTTTACAACCTTCTATTAATCTAGATCTCCCGCTAGGGTTTTTTAACTAAACTGGTAAATTAGCACTTCCTTTTGGCAAGCAGATAAATATTTAACTACTCGGGTATGGAGGATACTTTGCAATGAAGAGATAAATCACAACTTCCCTGTAGATTTTCTTTACATAGAGGGAATATATCACTTGACGCAATTATATCAATAATAATAATTCACACAGGTACATATTTCATGATTTTCTCTCCACTGGGAGTTTTTATTTATTCTTGGAGTCAAATACTTGAGCTTACATAACATTTCTCAATTTTCTTGAAGGTTATATGGACTATGTTGTTTAATATTGTAATGTATGATGAGTGTTAGTGCACAGTGGATATAGTCAAAAATGGGTGATGTCTGACATCTATTGCCAAATCTTTCTTCTAAGACTTCTGAACTGTAAAACAGTTATCAAAGATTCTGAAAGAGAATTTATCATCTTTCCACACCACAGATGTTTCTGAAATTCCTGATAACTAGTTATTTAAAGAAATTGGGTAGAAATTCCAAGACAACATGATATATTACAGTGTTAGTTTAGTCTAAAGAATCCGTATTACATTTTCCCCCTTATCCCATATTTATAGAGCCATTTTTGATGTCTTGTAATTAATTAGTGATTTTGTTGAAAGACTAAATTCTCTTTATTTAACTGAGTGCTAATAATCAAGATGTTTTTTGATGCCCTAGTAATTTATATCTGTGCAGGTGATAGTCCCAGAAACAGTCTGTGAGTTCTTTTATCAAGACTAATTCCAATGTAATATTTCAATTTAGTCATTACTAAAGAATTAAATTTGCATTTAAAAGCAGTCAATAAAGGCTAATAAAATGGCGTTAACTGATAACTAATGAACTGTTTTACCTGTATGAAAGTGCCCTTCTCACCATTTTGCCTTTGACTGACACTGCAATATCCTATGTGTTATCCAGAAGAAATGTGAATGCTAACTAACCATCCATATACCCAGGGGTGTTAAATTATAGATATATTGAATAGATTCTCTACAGATTTTTTTTTTTTTGCTTTTTGGGTCACACCTAGCGATGCACAGGGGTTACTCCTGGCTCTGCACTCAGGAATTACTCCTGGTGGTGCTCGGGGAACCATATGGGATGCTGGGAATCAAACCTGGGTCGGCTGTGTCCAAGGCAAACGCCCTACCCGCTGTGCTATCACTGCAGCCCCTCTCTACAGATCTTGACTGTGACAATGTAGCTATTGTGCAAAACTAAATAAGACAAACTATGTAACCTAGTGGGCAGCCATGAAAGATAGTGAATACAGTACAAAGGAGAGATGTAATTGCTTCATGAAAGTTTAGATATGGTTAACAGAAACCAGAGGTATGAGAGCTTTGTTATTATTGAAAGTTAAGAAACCTTTAAAGATAGAATAACATTTAAGAAACACCAAAATAGTAAATGTATCTAGTTTTCCTTTCCATCTTAAATTTCTCTACGTTCTCCCATTACGTTGCTCCTAAAGAGCTTTCATAGCTAAGTTTTATTGAGTTTACCTATATAATTTAGGAAATTCTTCCTGTTTTAATATCTATAACCTTAATTATATTTGCAAAATTTCTTTATCTATGAAACAGGACATACCTATGGCCCAAAGATTAGAGCATGAACAAAATTTGTGTCCTTACCTAACACAGTAAGGAAACAGAAATAGAGAAGTTGTTCATGGTATTGCTGAGGACTCAAGTGTATGCAGAGAAATGGAATGCAAAATTGATCTGGAAAAGCAGAATTGACCACTACCATTCATCTGTTCCAATAATACTTTAGGGGCTCCACAAAGATTAAAGTTAAGTATTTCTAATACATGGAATGATCTTATTATATGTACATACACATATAATATATACACATAAGTATATTTTGTGTGTATGCATGCATATATGTATGTATATATAATAAAATATAAACTACATATAATGTGATGGTGATTATTATAGAAAAACAACATTTATTAAGCCCAGAAATAAAATTATAAATTGGATTCTAAGATGAAGATGGTAGGAGAGATCATTTTAGCAGGGGTCTTTTTGGTGAAACTAGTATCACACCACTGAGTGAGCAATATCTTTCTCATATTTGCTTCCTACTCATTTAAGCTCACCTATCCTTCGCCAACTACAAGACCAATATGACTGCCTTCCGACGTCCTGATGGATCTATCACATCTTCCAGAAAGGCAATGGAGAGGATTATTCTGACTTCTACTCAGATCTCTTTGACAGCCATGTCCACCTGCCCACATACTAAATTCTGCAGGATGGATATGTCATTCCCAACGTCCTCCCTTCTGAAATCCGACATGCCCTCTTTTGACATCTTATTTAATGTTTCAAGTGTTTTTAATCTTATCTCCCTCATCCAAATACTTTCTTCCTAACCTACCTCCAATATTTATTATATTATAGGTACTGGAGAGATAAGTGGGGTCAAAAACCCCAGTTTTGATTCTGGTGTGAAAGATGGGCACTTAGTTTGCTGTTTCAAGGGAGAGAGAGGGTCGTAGGAACCAAAGTAATGTTATGTACTCTGCTCTGCAATGCTTTATGCTTAGTAGGCACATAACAAACAACAAAAAAAGAAATTTTTATAAATTTACTCTTTTGGTAATTCAGTTCAGTTGATAATATAAAATATAATTGGCTTGTTCTCTCAACTTTGTGTCATCTTCAACAGACATCAGATTTTTCTAGTTGGTAATGAAGACTGAGTGGACATTTTCTTGTTCCTCCCCACAGGCACCCCTAACTTCGAACTGCCTTACTAGTTCTTACCTAAAACTGACTTCTAACAAAGTCTTTACCTACCTATTAACAGCTTAACTTAATGAGTTAAAGACTCAAATAAATAAATGTGGAGCATAGAGACAGGCGCCAGAGCTGATAAGATCTGTCCCTGCATAACAACAGATAAGACGCCTCCCTGCATAGTGACCCAGTAGGGCGTGTCTGGACACATTTTATAAGCACCAGTTATCCTGCCTTGAGTCTCACCCAGCCCCCACAAGAATTGTCACCTAACTGCAGCATCTAGCTCTAAATTGGATTGGGCCTGGGCAAAGCTGAATTGGAAAGGTGATAGGTCAGTCATGCTGAACTCTACGTGATTGGATTATCCTCTTAAGTCAAGACCCCCTATAAAATATGTGTGTATTTGGCAATAAAGCTAGTGGCCATCAGCTTCTCCTGGAGTGGTTTCTCGGCTCACCCGTTATCCTTTACCCTGCGTCTGCCCAGACCCAGTGCATAATGTGTCTGGGCATGTTGGGGAAAACCGTCCCCCAAGAAATAAATGTATTATATATTTATAAAATAAAATCTATGAAAATTATCTCATATATATGAGAATTTATTTATGTCATATATGTGTACAATATGAGAATTTATGCATATTATATATAAGAATATATATAAGAAATTATATGTATATAAGAATTTAACCATGTACTGGGGCCCTCTTTTATTTTTGTTACCAGTTCTTGTTTTCACCTTCATCTTTACAAGTGTTTATTTTAAAGATATGAGACTTACTTTTTTAGACAGGAATATATTTCAGCAGTGAGTAAAACAAAGGAAAACAAAGAATTGAGACTTCTTTCTCAATTCTACTGAAATTCTGATTATTTTGTGAAAGATTGAGGGAGAGGTTATGGCTACTCTCAGAGGACTCACAGATGGACAAGTTTACAGGCTTTGATATTCAAGATAGCAGGTATTTTATTTATGATGCTTATTCCATATGTATGCAGTGTTCCAAAGCTCCCCTTAACACATTCGCTTTCTTCCTCTTGAGATCCCAGAACATTTCCCACATATATCCAAGGACAGTGTGCCTTCTAACTTACCTCAAACCAATGAACACCCTCCAGGAGCAACTGATGAAGATAGGAGGGGAGAATTCAGTTATTCTGATCTTTGGCTCCTGACAACCTACTTTATTTGATAAATTATAAATAGTATAAGCCATAATTCTCCATTAAAACTGGAAGATAAATAACACCGAGACTTAGATATTAATGTTAAATCTATTTTCTGTGGTTGTGGCGGGGTTAGGGAGCACTCACCTGTAGTTAACAGTGACAAATGATTACTCAAGAATCATACTATTCTGATTTTAGTGACAATATTAGGGAAATATTTAAAATGCTATAAAAATCAAGAATATAGTCTTGGGCATAATGACTTTTCCCCCAATATCTTTAAAAAAATTCACATGGCCCCATAATTACCTGAACTTCTTGACACAGTAGTTAACTCTGATTTAAAACAGCCATTATTTTTAGAGTTAAGCTTAGTGAACATTGTCTGATATTATTATGTGACCATTAATATGACTGGGGAATAATGAGATAAGAAAAAAAGGAGAAGGCAGTAATTAAGATGAATAATTTGGTAACAAAGTTGTACTAAAGCAGGTTGGTGACTCTTCAGTATGTGATCATGTACAATGTTGGTGTAATTTATATTTCAAACAAAGTGACTCCTATACCTCGGTCTCTCTATGTTAGATTTTAAATCTAGTGACAAGTGGAGTAATAGCTATCAAAATAAGGCCTCTGTAAATTCAGAAAATAAATTTTATGAGCATTTTATGAAACTAACACATTCCTAATTAGGTAGGAACACGGAGAGGAATTCAGAATGCCTTCAATGAGGTAAAAATCATTTGGGCAGGGGCAGGGGGCAGCATGGATTAGAATCCAAAGTAAATATCCTTTCTTTTGTTTGAAAAATGTGAGCAACAAACTAGCAGCAATGTCAAGAGGACTTTATGGGCGGTTTATACAATCATGAATGTTTGCCATCATTGAATCAGCTTTCCTTGTTCACACTGTGAGGACTGTGAGCGTGTAAAAGTAGAAAATAAATAAGCTTAGATATCACGATCATGAAATCCTGTTAATCACTGATTTCTCGAGCAGGGTCAGTGACCTCTCCATTCGTCCTTTCCCTGAGATCTTAGAAGTCTCTCTCGACTGAGCCCTCCCAATGATGTCTCACTGGAGGCTCTTTCAGGGTCAGGGGAATGGGATCCAGATTGTTACTGAATTTAGCATATTAAGCCACCACGGGAAGATTACAAGGCTGTCCCATGTGGGCAGGAAACTCTCAGAAGCTTGCCAGTTTCTCCCAGAGGGAGAAGTAGGCTACAAGTTATCTCTGCATCACTCTCTTCTGGGAGCTCGCTTTTAAGTCTCTGGATGTTGGCAGAGAGTCTCTTGCCTGCACGCCTGGCTGTCTTCCCCAGGGCCCCTCGGAGGAGATGGGCTCCAGCTTCCCTCCCCACCCTGAGCAGAGCTCCTGGCAGCCGAAGACCACCGAAACCTAACTACAGCCATGCTCGAGGCCCCTCTTCACATGTTCGGACGGGCCTCACACATAAAGGTACCAGCAGAGGAACCCAGGTGTGTGAAATCCCATCAAGCTTAGATATATGTTCTAATATTCAATCTAATTTTATCTACTACAAGAATATAAAATCTATACTCAATGAATATTGTATACATTAGAGAGTAACATATTGTGTATTAGGCGCCACTCTAAGTCCTGGAGATTTACCAAGGTATACTGATACTAATACTGTCATCCCCTTGCTCATTGATTTGTTCGAGTGGGCACCAGTAATGTCTCTCATTGAGAGACTTATTGTTACTGTTTTTGGCATATCCAATACACACGGGTAGCTTGCCAGGCTCTGCCGTGTGGGCTTCATACTCTCAGTAGCTTGCCGGGCTCTCCGAGAGGGGCGGAGGAATCGAACACGGGTTGGCCTCGTGAAAGGCGAAAGCCCAATCACTATGCTATCGCTCCAGCCCTACCAAGGTATAAGGCAGAAAAAATTCCTGTACTTGGAGGCCTAATTTTTCAGGCAGGAGATAAATACAACACCATATAAACAATAAAATGTTAGATTATAATAAGAGTTATGAAACAAGGAGCAGAATGATACCTTAAAGAGGAAAGGGGGGACTACTTCTGTTATTGATAGCAGGAAAAGCAAGTCTGAGGGACTGGTATGTTAAATTCACATTTCAGTAATAGATATGAGCTGTGGACGTAGTGAATGAACAGCCCCAGGAAGGGAAGCACCATGTAGTCTTCACTCAGGCCTGGTCTTAGAGTATTAAAAGAACAGAGTGAAGGTTATAGAGGTGAAACCAAGTGAGTGAGTTGGGTGGTGATCTAAACAGATGTCAGAGGTAGTAGACCAGATGACTTTCCAAGCCATGTATGGTAAGGATTAAATCCAAGTGCAATAAGAAGCTCTTTGTACAGTTGCTTGAAAAGAGTCGGTTACAATGTTTAGGGGAAAGCCAAGAGTGAAGAAGTATGTGGGAATAAAAAAGGGTAAGTAGGTCGATTCAGGGCATATTTAAAAATAGAGTTAATACTTTTGTTCATAAAGTAGATGTTGAGTTAAAGATGTCAAGAATAAAAGTTATGTTTGGGGGACTGAAGAGTACATGCTGTATTACCTGCTATCAAGATGGGAGAAAGCTGAGAAAAAAGATGGGGTTGTTTGTGGGGTTGGTAATGGAGTAGTTGTTGGTGAGTGGATAATAGTGGGAATCAATAATCCTGTTTTGGATGAATTACATTTCAAACATTTATGCACAACTAATTGTGCAGTTTTGTAATGTACAGTTTCCCAGACCTGTATCTCTTAGTAATATATTTTCAGGTAGAAAATAAAAACAAGTAGAATGTTAAAACAAATAGCAAGTGATTTGCTTCACATGAGATGTGTATATAGAACAAAGAGAATTGGTACACAATAATGTCATGTTTCATGTGGTAGCCAAGAGAGTCCAAAATAGAGCATAATTAATCAAACATCTAAGAACCTTATACAAAATCATAGCTCAGCTACCAAGAAAAAATGAAACTGACATTGGATAGGCAATTTGCATGCTGTTTATTTATTGTTTGTTAACTACAGATTTTAGACAGATTCTAAACTTAGAAGTTCTAGGGGCAAAAGACAGAGAGACTTATGGTGCCACATAATCGAATGCAAGTTAGTATTGTATAAGAGCTAGATAGGTAAGAAGACAGATCAAGAATGAACTGAACGTTCTGTTCATCCTCTATTCATAAGAATTCTATATCATCACATGCCCAATGACAGATTAATAAGAGAAACACATATAGGCTATTATATCTTTTGAGACACTTATGCAACTTTCTATGGAATAAATTAGCTTATTATTTCAGAGATAATTGCAAACATTTTGATTTTCTAAAATGCTATACTTTCCTTCATTTAAGGGACACAGGCATTCTGAGTCATGATGGTTCTTAGAAACAATTTTCCCTATTTATTTAATAAAATAATTGTTTCTGCATCCACACCTCCCCAATTCTATTCCATACCAAGTTTACCCTGCCGTGCTTATCACATGGGTCAGAATAGGAGAAGATGGCAGACCCAGTAATCTGAAGCTTGGTTTTAATACAATATGTCACTTTCTATCATGGAAAATATCATTAACTATTAACCGGAAAATCTTTGATGTAATGCATTGTCTAAATTGTCACAGCTAAGAATCAAATGATAATTAATGGATAACCCCCCTTAGAATACAGTAAAATGTGATATATAAAAACCTTCTCATAAATTTAGGAAAGCAGAGTACGTTCTTTCCCTATCTTTAGTGGATTATACTTAACAAGCACTACACGGTAGCACTGTTGTCCTGTTGCTCATTGGTTTGCTCGAGCAGCATCAGTAATGTCTCCATTGTGAGACTTGTTGTTACTGTTTTTGGCACATTGAATATGCCACAGGTAGCTTGCCAGGCTCTGCCATGCAGGCGGGATACAAGCAATATAAAATAAATTATTATGTTATGCTTTGGAGACAGGTTATGGGGATCAGGTAGAATAATTTAAAATATTTGAAATATGATGATGGGAAGGTGTAATGGTGGTGGGATTGGTGTTGGAATATTGAAGGTGACCAATTATTGTGAACAACTTTATAAAAAATATTCTAAATAAATAAATAACTCTCTTGCCCCCGGCGCCTGGCTGTCTTCACTGGGGCCCCTCAGAGTGAGGTGGGTTGAGTTTCTGTCCCCGCCCTGAGCAGAGCCCCGGCAGCCGAAGACCTCCGGAACCCAGCCACAGCCATGCTCAAGGCCCCTCTCCACACGTTTGGACAAGCCTCATGCATGAAGGAACTTACACAGGAACCCAGGTGTGCAGGACCCAGGGCTGAGATCTCCAAGCCTGCTCAGATCAGGACTGGGACTCCTCCACCCAGACCTCCCATTTTCCAGTAGCTTGGCAGCCACACTCACAAACTTCCCCAGCGCCCTGTAATCCCATCAATGGCCAAGATCCAGAGACTATAAAACAACGCTCCTGGAAGCTTAGTTCTCCCTCTCAGAGAACCTGGTAAGGTATCAAGAGCATCCTACCAACACATCAGAGCCTGGCAAGTTCTTCATGGCATATTCGATATGCCAAATACAGTAATGATGGGTCTCATTCCCCTTACCCTAAAAGAGCCTCCAATGTGGCACTGTTGGGAAGAATGAGTAAAGAGAGGATGCTAAAATCTCAGAGCTAGGATGAATGGAGTTGTTACTGGCGCCCGCTTAAGAAAATTGATGATCAAGGGAGTGACAGTGATAAAGTAAAATAACCCTGCAATTCTCTATAGTATGAAAATAAAGTCATTAAAAAATATTGTGAAATTCTAGGCATCAAGACATTTAGATTTAGATTTTTTCTCTTTTCTTTGAACTTTATGTTATATATCTATAGGATCTGCTCAGGACATTTAATATTTTGAGCTTCCTACTTCCTTCTGTACTTCCAACATGCTTTTAGGGCATTCGTTTTTCTGTATCTATTTTCTCCCTGGTGGCATTTTATGTTTTTCAACTTCCCCAACTAGACCCTCACCTCATTGGAGAAAAAAACCCTCTAGAAGTATGCAGTCTAGAATCAGTATATAGGTTTCAAAAATTTACTAATTTCTGTTTTATTGTTATTGAGTCACTGTAAATTACAAAGTTGTTAACGATTGAGTTGCAGGTATACAATGTTCCAGCACCAATTCCTTCACTGATATCCACTTCCCTCCACAAATATTCCATTTTCCTTCTCATTTCCCTACCCCCATCCCAGCCGTCCTCTGTGACGTTCACCCTTTTCTTTCCCTTTAGGCATTGTAGTTAATGGTACTGTTACTGATAGGTTATTAGGCATATCACTTTACCTCCTTTCATCAACTGGCCCCTCTTTCTGAGTGACCCCTTCCCTTCATCATTGTAATGTTCCTCACCCTGTTTATCCCTACACCCCTACCTGCTCCCCAGTAGGGAGAATCCTATTGAAAGCCAGTTCTCATGTTCTTTGTTTTTATTGCCTTTAGGCCTTTGTGATTCTCCTATTAGGTTTCTTTATATCAGCTTACTCTTCTCTCTCTCTCTCTCTCTCTCTCTCTCTCTCTCTCTCTCTCTCTGTCTCTCTCTCTCTCTCGGTGTTTGCTTCTGCCTCTGTCTCTATCTCTCTCTAATTTCACTTAAAATGATACTCTCCAGATCTATTCACACAACAGAAATTGCATGAATTCAGTTTAGCCAAGTAGTATTTCATCGTGTATTTGTTCCATAGTTTCTTTACCCAAAGAGGATGAAACACCAAGGAAACAGAAGCAATCTATTCTTGGGCACTTGGGTTATTTCCAGATTTTTACTATTATGAAGAATGTTGCAGTGAATCTATTGTGTTTTGGGGCACTTTGGGTATATTCCAAGGAGTGGAATTGCTGGGTCATATTTAAATTCAATTCCTAGTTTTTTGAGAAATGGCCATATTGTTTTCCAAAATGATTGAACCAGGGGACTTTTGAACCAGCAGTGTGAATGAGGGTTCCATTTTTAAAAAATCTCATCCATGCCAGCACTTGTATTTGTTCTTTTCTGATATGTGCCAGTATCACTTTGTAAGACGATATTTTATTGTCATTTTGGTTTGCATTTTTCTGATGGTTAATGATGTAGAGCAATTTTTTCATATGTGCTTTGGCCATTTGTATGCTTCTTTGATGAATTTTCTGCTCATCTCCCTTTTTATTTTTGGTCACACCCAGTGATGCTCAGGGGTTACTCCTAGCTCTGCACCTAGGAGTTACTCCTGCTAGTGCTTGGGGGACCATATGATATGTCAGGGATCAAACCCGGGTTGGCCACATGCAAGGCAAACACCCTACCTGCTGTACTATTGCTCCAGTTCCTCTGCTCATCTCTTTTCTCCATTTTTGATGGGATTTGATGTTTATTCTTGTAAAGTTCTACTAGAGCTTTATATATCTTGGATATTAACCTTTTATTGAATGAGCAGTGGGCAAATATTTTTTCACAGTCTGTGGAGGTGTCTTTATAATCTGATCATCATTTTATTTAAGGTGCAGAAGATTATTAACTTAATATAGTTCTATTTGTTTTTCTTTTCTTCCCTTTTTTTTTTTTTTGCTTTTTTTGTTTGGGTCACACCCAGCGATGCACAGGGGTTACTCCTGGCTTTGCACTCAGGAATTACTCCTGGCAGTGCTCAGGGGACCATATGGGATGCTGGGATTTGAACCCGGGTTGGCCGCGTGCAAGGCAAACGCCCTACCCGCTATGCTATCACTCCAGCCCCTCTTTTCTTCCCTTTGTTTGACCAATGGTATTGCATCCCTAAGTATGATTCTAGCTTCAATACTATGTAGAGTTCTGCCTACGTTTTTCTCTGTGTGCCTTATAAACTCAGGTCAGATATTGACATCTTAAATTCACTTTGATTTGAGTTTGGTGCATGGCATTAGAAAGTAGTCTGAAGTAGGTTTGTTGTGGGTTCTTTCTTTTTTTTGCATGTGATCAACCAGTTATCTCAACACTACTAATTGAAGAGCTTTCTTTGCTCCTTTATCGATTATTAAATGACCATAGTATACCCCAGGGTTTGTCTCTGTATTTTCAATTGGTCTGAGAGTAAATCTTTATTCCGGTACTATGCTGCTTTAATTACTACTGCTTTGTAGTATAGTTTGAAGTTGGGAAAAGTGATATCACCCATCTTCTTTTTCCCAAGGATTGTTTAGGGTATTGGTGAGGGTTCGTTTCTCCATGTGAATTTCAGAAGAGTTTTATCTATTTCTTCAAAAAATATAATGCATATTCCTATAGGGATTGACAATACTTTAGGAAGTATTGTCATTAATTCTGCTGATAAGTGAACAAGGGATCTATTTTTATCTTCCCCTGTCTTTCGTTTTTTTTTTCTTTTGTCCACACTTGGTGGTGGTTAGGACTCTGTGCTCAGAAATTATTCCTGGTGGATTTGGGGGACTGTATAGGATGCATGGAAAATTCCTTACCTGCTGTACCATCACTTTGGCCCTCTTCTGTCTTCTTATTTCTTTCAGTAATGTTTTGTGGTTTTCTTGGTAAAGGTCATCCACTTATTTTGCTAAGTGGAAATAAGTTCCTAGGTATCTTATTGAAAAACTGTATTTCAATAAGATACCTTCCATTCCTAGGTATCTTATTGAAATACAGTTATAAATCGGGATAGTTTTTTAAAGTTCCCTCTCTTTTATTTCATTATTTGCATATAAAGAAGCAATGGATTTTTGCATGTTGATTTTGTAGCCTGACATGTTACTGTACAATTCTATTGTTTGTGGAGCTTTTGAGTAGAATGTTTTGGGCTTTCTAAGTATAGTATCAAGTCATCCACATAGTGAGGGTTTGACTTCTTTTTGTCATATCTTGATGTACTTGATATCTGTTTCTGGATTAATTGTTATCACAAGGAATTCAAATACTATACTGAATAGTAGTAGTGAGAGAGGGTAGTCTTATCCTGTTCATGATTTTAGAGGGAAGACTTATTTTCTCACTATTGGTTATAATGTAGTAAATGGCTCTAACTGTGTTAAGGAAAGTTCCTTCAACTCCCATTTTATTGAGAATTACTATCATGAATGGGTGCTTGATCTTGTTAAATGCTTTTTCTGCATCTAGTGACATGATCATATTATTTTTAGTTTCCCTCATATTGATACAGTATATTAAGTTGGTTGACTTGCATATATTTAACCATCCATGAATCCTTGGGATAAATCCTACTTGGTCAGAATATGATTTTTTGAATATGTTTTTTTACCTGATTTGCCAATATTTTGTTGAGAATCTTTGTGTCAATGTTCATCAGGGATATAAGTCTATAGTTTTCCTTTTTAGTGCTATCTAAATGCTTTTGGTATCAGGATAATATTGGCCTCATAGAAAATATGAGAAGTCTATGTTTTTGACTTTCTGAAAAAGACTGCAAAGGATTGGTAGTCAGTATTATTTAAAGATTTGAAATAATTCACTAGTGGATACATCTTGGCCTGGGCTTTTGTTTTCAGGGATTCTTTTGATCATCATTTCGGTTTCCTCACTAGTGATTGGTCTGCTTAGGTGTTGTATATCTTCTTGGTTGAACATCAGGAGATTATGGGAATTTTTGTGGTTCCTGAAGTAGCATCTCTCCACTAATTTCTAATTCAGTTTTTCAGGGTTCTTGGTATTTTGTTCTTTGTGATTCTTGCTGATGGTTTGTCAGTCTTGTTTATTTAAAAAAACAGTTTTTGTTTTCATTAATCTTTTCTATTTTTTAATTCAAATTCATTCATTTTTATATCAGACATGAATCCATAAAGTACATGGAGGAAAATATAGGCAGAACTCTGAATGACAGTGAAGCTAAAAACATCTTTAAGGATGAAACACCACTGACTAAACAAGCGGAAACAAACATAAATAAATGAGACTACATCAAACTAAGAACCTTCTGCACTTCAAGAGAAACAGTGACTAAAATACAGAGAATGGGAAAGAATATTTACCCAATACTCATCTGATAAGGGATTAATATCCAGGATATACAAGACACTAGTAAAATTGTACAAGGAAAAAACCTCAAAACCCATCAAAATGTGTGGAGAAGAAATGAACAGAAGCTTTCTCAAAAAAGAAATACAAATGGCCAAAAGGCATATGAAAAAAATGTTCCACATCGCTAGTCATCAGGGAGATGCAGATCAAAACAATAATGAGAAATCATCTCACACCACAGAGACTGGCACACATTCAAAAGAACAAAAGCAACCAGTGCTGGTGTGGATGTGGGGAAAAAGGGACGCTCTTTCACTGTTGGTGGGAATGCCCACTGGTCCAGCTTTTCTGGAAAACAATTTGGACAGTCCTTCAAAAACTAGAAATTGAGCTTCCATATGACCCTAAAGTACCACTTCTGGGAATATATCCCGAAGATGCAAAAAAAAGCATGGTAAAAATGACATTTGTACCTTTATGTTCATTGTAGCACTGTTCACAATAGCCAGAATCTGGAAACAACCCAAGTGCCCGAGAATAGACGACTGGTTAAAGAAATTTTGGTACATCTACACAATGGAATACTATTCAGCTGTTAGGAGAAATGAAGTCATGAAATTTGCTTATAAGTGGATAGATATGGAAAGTATCATGCTAAGTGAAAATGAGTCAGAAAGAGAGACACTACATAGAAGGATTGCACTCCTTTGTGGAGTACAAAATGACATAACATGAAACTGACACCCAAGGACAGTAGACACAAGGACCAGGATGATTGCTCCATAGTTGGAAGGCTGTTTCATGGCTGGGGGAGAAGGCAGCTGGAATGGAGAGAGGATCACTAAGAAAATGATGGTTGGAAGGATCAGTCGGGGTGGGAGATTTGTGCTGAAAGTAGATAAAGGACCAAAAGTGATACCAAGTGATACCTCTTGGTATCTGTGTTGCAAACCATAATGCCCCAAATTAGAGAGAGAGTATGGGGGAAACTGTCTCCCTGGGAAGCAGGGGGCAATGTGGGAAAGAGGAGTTATACTGGGGAGATGGGTGGTGTGGAATGTGCACTGGTGGAGGGATGGGTGTCTGAACATTGTATGATTGTAACTCAAATATAAAAGCTTGTAACTATATCTCATGGTGATTTATTAAATAAAATTAAAAAAACAAACAACAAATTCATTCATTTCTTCTCTAAGTTTTATTGTATCCTTCCTTCTGCCTGCTTTTTAGGGTCCTTTTGTTGGTCCTTTTCCAGTTTCTTAAACTGTGCAGTAATATTACTTTTGTTGGTTCATTTTTTTTTCTTAATGAGTATTTGTATTGCTACAAACTTACCTCTTACCACTTTTACCATGTCCCACAATTTTTGATAATCTGGATATTCATATTCATTTGTTTCTAGGAATATTTTTATATTCTTTATTATTTACTCTTTGAGCCTCTAGTTGTTCAGTAGTTAGCTGTTTGATTTCTGATGTTCGAGTTTCTTCTCCCTTTCTGTTTGGTATTTACTTTTATTTTCAGTATATTGTGGTCTGAGAAAATAATATGATTTCTATCTTCTTGACTTAATAATGTGTTTGGGGGCTCAGCATGTGGTATATCTTGGAGAACACCCTGGTACATTGAAGAGTAGTATTTATTTGATTTTAGGGGGAAAGTAATGATATACATACATACATATCTTTATTTATATCTAATATGCTTGTGTCTACTAAGTCCCTCTCTTTCATTTCTTTCTTCAAAGCTAGTGTTTTCTTGCTAAGTTTAATCTAATTGATAATTTCAGAGTGGTAGATATCTAAAGGGTGGTGTCAAAAGTCTTTATTATTGCTTTGCAATCAATGTCTTCCATATCAGTTAGCAATAATTTTACATATTTCCTGGTCATATCAGTTAGCAGTAGTTTTGCATATTTTGCTGGTCCCTTAAGTGCGTATATTTTTAGGAGTGTGATTTCTTCCTGATGTACATATCCTTTGATCATTAAGAAATTACCATCTCTTTCTTTTATTACATTTTCTTAGTTTAAAGTCTCTGTTGTCTGATATAAATATAAACATCTCATCTTTTTTTGAGATAGTTGTTTGCTAAAATAATTTTATTCCAACCTTTGACTTTATGGCTGTATTCACCTTGACTAATTAAGCGTGTTTCTTACAGGCAGAAGAAGATCTGATTCAGTTTCTATTCGTTCTGCAACTATGTGTCTTTTAATCATGTGAAATTGTTATCATGGAGTTTTCTGCCAAATTTATGTAGAAGTTTGGTGTGTTTTTGAGACTTGTATTATAGTGAAGAAGCTCCTTCAGTTCCTATAAAGTTGGTTCTGAGCTTATGATGTTCCTGAACTGTTATTTATCCGTGAAGCTCTGTATTATTCCTTCAAACTTGAATACAAATCTGGATGGGTAAAGTATTCTTGGTGAAGTATTCATGGACTGGAGCGATAGCACAGTGGTTAGGGTGTTTGTCTTGCACACCGCCGGCTCGGGTTTGATTCCTCTATCCTTCTTGGAGAGTCTGGCAAGCTACCAAGAGTATCCTGCCCAAATGGCAGAGCAGGACAAGCTACTCGTGGTGTATTCAATATGCCAAAAACAGTAACAACAAAGTCTCACAATGGAGACGTTACTGGTGCCCGCTCAAGCAAATCGATGAACAATGGTTGGACAGTGCTACCTCATCCCATCATAGTATTCAGGCCACAATATCTCATTTCTTAAATCTGCTGAGAATCTTTTTTTTTTTGTCACACCTGGCGATGCACAAGGGTTACTCCTGGTTCTGCACTCAGGAATCACCCCTGATGGTGCTCAGAGGACCATATGGGATGCTGGGAATTGAACCCAGGTCGGGGTCAGCCACGTGCAAGGCAAACACCCTACCCGCTGTGCTATCACTCCAGCCCCAAGAGAATCTTAAGTATGATCCTTTGTATGTAATTTCCTTCACTGGTATTGCTGCTTTCAGTATTCTATCTCTATCTTTGGCTTTTGTCATTCTGATTTGGGTGTATCTTGGAGTATTTTTATTTGGGTCTCTTTTAGCTGGTACTGTCCAAGCATCTTGTATCTGAGTTCCTAAACTCCTAAGCTCTGGGAGCTTACCACCTATGATTTCTTTGACTATTAATTACTTCTTCAGAATAGCCTTCCTAGTTCTCTAGGATTCTGATGATTCTTATATTGTTCCTCTTTAATTTATCTGAATTTCTCTCATCTGCTATTTGTTTATTTTGAGGATTTTTTTTTCATGTCCTGATGTTTTCTAGAGGTTTTCTGAACTTTGTCCCAGATCTCACAAATTTTATCCTCAGCTATTATTTCTCTGCTGCTAAGGCCTTGTATTGAGTTTTTCATTTCACCTGCCAAGTTCTTTATTCCTGTCATTTCAATTGTAGTTTTTTCATATTCTTTGTCTTGTATTGGCTGTCTGTATCATTGCTTGAGTTCACTGACTGTCCTCCTCATTTCCTCTTTAAAATTCGAATATGAGATGTAATATAGCTGGTTAGTACGTGTTAAGTCTTCAGGGTTACTATCTTCACTCACTAAGCATGGTGAAATTCTACACTGCCTTTCCATGCAGTGTGGAGTGAGTCCTTATTCACCTCTTCTACCAGTGGGGTGCACTCTGGGGAGACTAGCTGGTTGCTGCTATCTTTTTATATTTTTATATTTTATCTTATTAAAGCTGTGCAGGGAGATATGGCAGTAGGTGGGGATCCCAGGAAATGCTCCAATGTCCAATTAGCATAATAGGGGGACTCTGCTGATCAGGGCACAGGTATCCAGGATAGATGGAGAATTCCTGACCTGGGCAGCATAGTGACTCCTGGAGAAGGCAGTCCCAGGTGGAGCTCAGGCGTTCAGTTCACTTTACCAGGATCTTGGCTGGGTAGGTAACAAGGTTCCCAGGATGGCTGGAGAATTGTTACACAGGCTTAACCATGCTGCCCAGAAACAAGCCTCTGGGCAAAGGTTAGGTACGTGGGAGTCATACCCACAAACCAACTCTGTCTCAGCTGTACAAGCTCATTTATTGGCCTTGCTTCAGAGACCCTAAATAAATCTTGAAAGCGATCAAAAGCCACAGTTAATCTCGAATTTGCTCAAGACTGAACAGACTAGGGTAAATAGGAGGGTGGGGGGCAAGTCAGCCTGGTGCCCACCCAAGCAGAGTCCCTGGCAGCTTCTTGCTTCCACAATCCAAAATGTTCACTATATCCCTGGCTGGATTCCACCCTCTCGGGATAGACCTCACCAAGATATAATCTGCTGAAAATTTGGTTATGTGGATTTTGTGACTGAAAGCTTTCTTGAGGGGTCAGAATGAGCTACCTCCCCTTACTTCCCTGTGCTTCTGGAAGCTTCAGCAGTTACATTCACACCCCAAAACTGCCAGCCAGTTAAAAAAGCTGCGCCAGCCTGACCTTCCTGATAAAAATGCTGAATGGCCTGAACAAACACAATGACCTCTTAGTATCTGTACTGCAAATCATAATGCACAAAAGGAGAGAAAGAAGAAAAGTGCCTGTGTGGTGTGGTGGGAGGGGACATTGGTGGTAGGAAATGCACACTGGTGGAGGGATGGCTGTTGGATCATTGTATGACTGAAACACAATCATCAACAGCTTTGTAGTGGTCTATTTCACAGATAATCAGTTAAAAAATATTCTTTTGAAGAAACACAAAAGAAATAAGCCTCCTGTAGACTTTGTTTTACCATATATTCTGTGCTTATGGGCTGTTGATTCATGATTTCAATAATGCTATTGCAACTCCAAATATTCCATTAATATTTAGAACACAAAGAAAGGGAAATGGCATTCTAACAGCATAATTTTTTTTTCATTCACAGAGACAAAACTCTTCTCTCTCCCCAATTCCTGAACTGTATGGAAAGCTGGGGAATAGCGTTTTGTTTAGCCAAACTTCAGGTTGTTTGAACAAAGCAGGAAATAGATTTATGTCTTCTCTTAGCTGGGCGATGATTATATTGGTAACTATGTTATGGGTGAAGATACATTTCTTGAACATAGATAACAAGTGAAACTTCTTTCACTATCTTGATGGGAGCACTAGGCTTGAAGCCATTCTAGAAAAAGGATGGGTGCTTTTAAAAAAATTAATTTTATTAAATTTTACTTATTTTTTACTTTTTGGGTCATACTTGGTGATGCTCAGGGGTTATTCCTGGCTCTTCACTCAGGAATTACTCCTGGAAGTGCTCAGGGAACCATATGGGATGCTGGGTATTGAACCCAGGACAACAGTGCAAGTCAAGCACCCTACCTGCTATACAATAGCTCTGGCCCTGGATGGGTGGTTTTGAGGCAATCCTTTTAAACTTGAATTATATATAAGGTCAGGACTTCCTCCATGACTTCCCTTTCTGTAAACTTTGGCAAAAAATTGTTGTCTCCTTTCTATTGCTATGAGAAAGTCAAGAAGTACATCTTATTCCAGAATCAATCTTTTTAATAAAAGAGAATATAATATTTTGATACATGTATGATATTTATACTCTTAGCTAGACATAAGCAATTAATAGTATTTTATTATAAATGTCAAGAAAATGCTAATATACTCATCTAGGTTAAAATACATGTGAAACTTTCCACTAGAACAACATTGGTATTCTTTCCCCGTAGACTCTGCTATTTATTCCTGTCCTTTCACCTCCTCACACTCATTTTAAAAACTGGTGTTATCTGTGTGAAAGCTGCACCTCATTATTAAAATCATCAGGGATCTCCTCTGACTTTTTTCCCATTAAAAATTGAGGAATGATTTATATCAAGTGAGATCTTCAGATATTAAGTTTACCATTCATCAGTTTTAAAGAGTGTTCATTGAGTCATTATTTTCACCCCAGAAAGTTTTGTTGTTTCTTCTTTCTCTCCCCACAACAACTTTATATCAGCAGAAGTAACTCTAGTCTGTCTTTATTTAATTTTATGTTTGGTTTTGGGGTCACATCTGGGTACTTTGGACTTACTCATGACTGTGCACTCAGGGATCACTCCTGGCGAGATGGGGAGAAGATACAGGTTGCTGGTGATAACTGCATGCAAGGCAAGTATTCTATGTGCTCTATTATTGCTCCAGCCCCGTATAATATGTTTTGCTCTTATTTAAAGTTAATTTTGCTTCTATTAGATTTTCATATAGATTAAATAATCCAGAATTTCCTTTAGTTTCTTTGTGATTTTATTTATTTAGGGTAATATTCTATGTTAATTCATATTTTAACTTGGTCTATAGATTATTCCTTTTTATTAGTATTTGTATCATACTAATACTACATGTATTGCAGTTGTGTATTTCACAATTTAAGTATTATTTTGAATATGGCTATCTGATTTGTGTTCATCATTAAACTCCGAATACTTTATACTGTCCTTTTTATTGACATTTAAAAAATTTAAATTCTATTTAGTCATCGTGAATTACAAAATTATTTATTATTGGGTTTTAGGCATATAATGTTTTAACACTTCATCACTTTCATCACTTTCCAGTTCTCTTCATCAATGCATCCTGCCTTCATTTGCTTCCCACCTACCAGTCAGCATGTTGAGAGGTGTTTTTTTAAAATATAATGTTTGACATTGTGATTTACAGTACTGTTGTTGGGTTTCATGCATAACACTTTGCTTACCTTTTATCTTCCTCTCCTTCCTCCCAGTTGAACACTTTCCTCCAACATTATTGTAGTACCTTCCCCTTTCTAACCCAAAAAGCACTAAGTGGCATACTTTCTACTGAAAAGCCAGTTCTGTTTTTTTTGTTCCTGTTGACTTTAAGGGACTTTTTATCCCACCATCATGGTTTTTATGTCCCATATATGAGAGAGACAATTCTGTGTAGGTCTCTCTCCCTCTGACTAACTTCACGCAGCGTGATGCTCTCCAGATCCATTCATGTAGCATCAAATTGTATGATTTCATCTTTTCTCATGACCAAATAATATTTCATTGTGGAATATTTCATGTATATTCAATATATGTTCTATAGTTTCTTTTCCAGTCATCTGTTCTTGGATACTTGGGTTGTTTCCAGATTTTAGCTATTGTGGATAATGCTGCAAGGAATATGAGGGTGCAAATGTCTTATATCTCTTATGTTTTTAACCCTTGGGGGTATATTCCAAGAAGTGGAATTTATGGGTTAAATGGGCACTCAATTTCTAGTTATTTTTTTTGAGGAATTTCCATATTGTTTTCTTGAAAGACTAGACCAGTCAGCATTCCCACAAGTAGTAAACTAGATTCCCTTTCCCCCCTCATCTATTTTAACACCCATTATTCTTGTATTTTTTTATGTGTGTCAATCTCTGTGGTATGAGATAATATCTCATTGTTGTTTTTATTTGCATTTCTCTGATGATTAGAGATGTATAGCACTGGGGGATGAAGGTGGTGGTGGTGGTGGAGAGAGGTTGGGCAACACCTGATGGAGCTCGGGGCTTACTTCTGGCTCTACACTCAGGTATCACTCCTAATGGAGTTGGAAGACCACATGGGGTGCTGGGGATTGAACCCAGGTCGGCCAAGTGCAAGGCAAGTTCCCTGCCCTCTATGCTATCTCTACCTTGCTATATATAAACACAGACACACACACACAAACACACACACACAAGTTGTCCTGAATTTCTACAAATAACTATTGTTTTTATATCTGTGATCCATTTTGAACTGATTTTTCTATGTTGTTATATAGAGTTCTGTTTATAGTCAAATGCATATTATAATAATTAGAAAATTTTGTGGTACTTTAAGAATAGAGATTTATTCACTCTGCTATGGTTAATATGATAGAGTATTTTATAGATTTTTGAGTAATCTATCCAGTTCTAAATATGCAATGTTTGCATTTAATCATCACATTTTTTCTAATAAATAGCTATAATATTTGCTCACAGGGGTCATTTAAAATATTATTATTATTATTATTATTATTATTGTTTACGATAATAGTAGTACTATGTTAGGGTTTAATGTGAAGCTAGAAAGATTATGTACATGTACTTAAAAGGATGCCTTATTAACTACTATACAATATTAACTATTATGTATAGTAATGCTATAGCTTAACTGAATTCCCCTGACTTTTTCTTACTAAAGACAGGCCATTTATTGAATATTTTATATGAGACTAACTTATTTCTATGAGGTCCTGGGGGAAAAACAGTAAAAAGGATAGACATAGTCTGCTTCTGTCTAGTGGGCAAGAAAGAAATTAAATAAATATGACAAGTGCTTTGAAGAATGTGTATAGTAATTAATTATATATGACAAATGGTTTGAAGAAGGTTCAAAAGTCCCATTCCTTTCTGGGAAATCAGGGTAAGATATTTAAGGAAGTGATATTTTAAGATGACCAAAAATTAAATGTATGGAAGAGTAGTATTAAGTAGTCATTAAAATCAGTAATGAATCTTTGGAGGAAAGAGATCAAAAGTAGTGTCTAACACAAATATTTATTAAATTTTTTAGTTAAAGAACTATTATTTACAAAGTTATTGATGGTTGAGTTTTCGGTATGTAATATTTCAACACCAATACCAATACTTCCACCAGTGTTCCCATATTCCCTCCTTACCCCCATCCTTATACATCCTCGCCGGTAAACTTGACATGCACATTACAAAGGTCCAGTGGTTGCAACTTAGATCTCATGCTCTCAGTGTTGTTGAGTCTGTGTTTTTGATATATGGCTATATCACTCCCTGATATCATCAGTATAATTGAAACCCTGATGCCTGTTTACCCATTACTTCCTGTTCTCTTCTCCCTGCCTTGATTTCATTCTTTCTAAGCATCTTTTTCTCTCTAAACATTGGAGTCAAGGATGATCTAGGCATTCCCCCCTTTACTACAATACATTTCCTTATCCAATATTTTATACACCACAGATAAGATCATCCTATATTTGTCTTTCTTCCCTTGGCCTACTTCATTCAACAATTGGTATCTTCCAGTACCAACCATGTTGTAGCAAATTGCATGATTTCATCATTCCTTGAAGCTGCATTGTATTCTATTGAGTTTATATACCACATCTTCTTAATCTATTCATCTGTCACTGGACACCTAATTTGATTCCATGTCTTAGCTATTGTATTGAGTGCAGCAATGAGTAATGAAGTGCATACGTCCTTTTGCGAGAGTTTATATTCTGGGGGTAGACATATAAAAATGGAATTGCTCAGTCATATGGCAGTTTAATTTTAAGTTTACTGAAAATTCTCCATACCGTTTTCCACAGAGGTTGTACCGGACAACATTCCCACCAGCAGTGAATAGAGTTTCTTTTTAATCACATACTCCCTGATACAGACTGTTCCTACTAGTTTTGATAAATGCCATTCTCACTAGTGTGAGCTGGTATCTCATTGTTGTCTTGATTTAGATTTCTCTGATGATGAGTGATGCTGAGCATTTTCTTGTGCCTACTGTCTCTCTGCCTGTCTTCCTTTGAGAAGTGTCTATTCATTTTCTCCTCCCATTTTTTGGATAGAGTTTTTGAATTTCTTTTTATTGATCTTTGTAAATACTTTGTATGTCTTGGATATTGACCCTTTATCTGATGCATCGAATGCAAATTTTTTTCTATTCAATTAGCTGTCTTTTAGTTTTACCCCAGATTTCTTTTGCCATGCAGAGGCCCTTTAATGTTATGTAGTCCCGTTTGTTTATTTTTTATATTGTTGCCTTTGCCAGTGGTATCAGACCTTTAAAGAAACTTTGAGGTTCATATCTGGAAGTGTTCTGCGTACATATTCCTCAATGTACCTTATAGTTTCTGGTTATATGTCAAGGTCTCTGATCCACTTTGAATTGACTTTTTTGTGAGGTGAAAGATACAAATTCAACTTTAATTTCTTACATATAATTATCCAATTTTCACAAACTATTTGTTGAAGAGGCTATCTTTACTTCATTTCACATTCTCAACTCTCTTATACAAAATTAACTGTACATATATATATATTCAATTTTGACTCATTGAGAAAAGGACCTATCCTTATGCCATACCATGCAGCTTTGATAACTATAGCTTGAATACAATTGCAAATTAGTAATGAAATATCCCCCAATTTCTTATTTTTAAGTATGACATTGACTATGCACATATTTTCTAATTCCATACAAAATTTATTATTGACTTTTTAGATTCTGCAAGAATGCTCTCTGAATTTGGAAGGGGGTTACATTGGATCCATATAATAGCTTAGATTCTGTAGTCATTTTAATGATATTGATTCTTTCAATCCAAGAGGATTGCATATTTTTCCATTTCCTAAGATCTTGTCCTATCTCTTTCTTGAGTGTTTTAAAGTAATCATGGTACAGATACCCCACAATTTTTGTTAGGTTAATTCCTAGATACTTGATGTTTTTGAATACTATTTTAAATAGGATAGATTCCTTGATCACTCTCTTCTATGATTCATTAATTGTATAAAAATGCAACTGATTTTTGTATATTGACTTTGTAGTCAGCCACTTTGCTATATCTGTTTATTGTTTCTATTGTTTCTTTTGTGGACTATTTACGGTTTTTTCTGTATATCATCATGTTGTCTGCAACTAGTGATAATTTGAGTTCATCCTTAACAATTTGGTTTCCTTTGATTTGTTTTTCTTATCTGTTTGCTGTAGCCAGGATTTTAATACTGTGTTAAATAAAAGGGGAAATAATGGATATGTTGCCTCTTACTTGATCTCAAAGGGAATTTCAGTTTTTCACTATTAAGGATGAATACTGGTTGTGGCTTATTGTAGATGGCCATTATTATCTTGAGGAAGGTTCCTTCCACCCCAATTTTGTTGACTTTTTAAAAAAATCATTATCTGCATCAATTGATATGATCATATGATTTTTATCTTTCCTTTTACTAATGTGGTGTATTGTGTTAATTGTTTTGCATATGTCAAACCATCCTTACATTCCTGGGGTGAATCCAACTTGATTAGGGTGTATGATTTTTTTTGATATGTTGTTGGATTCGTTTAGCTAAGATTTTCTTTTTTTTTTTCTTTTGCTTTTTGGGTCACACCCAGCGATGCTCAGGGGTTACTCCTGGCTCTGCACTCAGGAATTACTCCTGGCGGTGCTTGGGGGACCATATGGGATGCCGGGGATCGAACCCAGGTTGGCCGCGTGCAAGGCAAACACCCTACCCGCTGTGCTATCACTCCGGCCCCTAGCTAAGATTTTCTTAAGATTTTTTTTGCATTGATATTCATCAGGGACACTGGCCTGAAATTTTCATTTCTGGAAGGATTTCTGCTTCGCCTATTAATGTAATGTTAGCTTCATAGAAGGTGTTAGAAAGGATTTATGTGTCTCCAATATTTTGAAAGAGTTTCAGGAGTAAAAGCAGTAAATCTTCTTGAAAGTTTGATAGAACTCACCAGTGAACCCACCTGACCAGGACTTTTGTTATTGGGATATTCTTAATTACTGCTTGAATTTACTTATGATTGGGGTGTTTAGACTTTCTACTTTCTCCTTTTTCAACTTTGGGAGATTATATGACTTTTAAGAATCTATCCGTTTCTTCTAGAATCTCCAGCTTAAGAGCATAAAGTTGTTCATAGTAACCTTTTATTAAATTTCGAATTTCTGATGGATCCATTGTCATTTCTCCCCTTTCATCTCTGAACTGATTTATTTAACAATATTTTTTCTTCTTGAGTTTAACAAAAGTTTTATCTATCTTGTTTATGTTTTTGAAGAATCAGTTCCTGGTTTCATTGATTCTTTCAATTGCTTTCTTAGTTTCTATGCTGTTAGTTTATGCTTTAGTTTTTATTATTTCACACCTTCTACTTTTTGAATTTATTTGTTCTTCATTTTTCAGATTTTTGAGATGTGCATTTAGATTGTTGATTTAAGCTTTTTATTCTTCCTTAATGTAGACCTGAATTGCTATGATTTCCCCCGTAGTACAGCTTTTGCTGTATTCCTTAGATTCTAGTAGCTGTGTCTTCATTTTAATGAGTTTCAAGGAATCTTTTTATTTCTTTCTTGAATTCATATTTGACCCAATTGTGTTAGTAAAATTTTTTTCAGCTTCCAAGTGTTAGAAAATTTCCCCATCTTTCTTTTTTGTTTATTTCTTCTTTTATGGTGTTATCATCTCATATGGTATTATGAGAATGTAGTTTGTACAATTCCTGTACTTGTAAATTTATGTATGTTTGAGTTGTACCCTAATCTGTTATCTATTTTGTAGAATGTTTTATGTGCCTTAGAGAATTAACATGTTCTTATTTTGGGAAATGCAGAACTTTGTATATGCCCAATAATTCCAGTTCTTTCAGCTCCTCATTTAGGGCTCTTGTCTCTTTACTGATATTCTATCTAGTTAATTATCTGTCTACTGGGAAGAGTGTTGTTGTGAAGTCTCCCATTATCACTGTGTTTCCATCAGGGTGTTTATTTAGATTTGTTAGCAGAGGTTTTATGAACTTTGCTGAGCCTTCATTTGTACATAAATGTTGGTGACAGTATTTCTTGATCTATTGTTCCCTTGGCCAATAAGTAGTGTCCATCATTGTCTCTAATTGAATTTGGTCTGTTATAAGTATAGTTGTCCCAGCTTTGTGTGTGTGTGTGTGTGTGTGTGTGTGTGTGTTTCATTGGTTTGTATGTTCGTTTTCCATCCTTTCACTTTAAGTCTATATTTATCCTGTAAGTTTAGGTATGTTTCCTATAGGCAGCAAATGGATGGATTTTCTTTCCTGATTCACCCAGCTCTCTCTTTTTATAGGAGAGTTTCATCCATTGATATTCTGGGAGATTAATGACACAAAGGGATGAGAAGCTCCATGAGTGTGTGTGTATGTGTGTGTGTGTGTTACAGTTGCTTTTGTAAGAGTCATAACAAAAAAGAAGCAGCCATTCAGTAATTCTTGGAGGATTGGTTGAGTTGTTGCAGATGTTATCAGCTCTTCTTTGTCTGAAAACTTCTTATCCCTTCCTCATGTCTAAATTATAACCTTGCAGCATAGTGAACTGTGTGCTGGAAGTTTTTTTCAGTTAGTACTTTGAATATATCATTCTAATAATCCTAACTATGCAGTGTCTATCTAATATTTCTGTTTGTACAAAAGGGTTAATATAGGAGTACCTTATTTGAGGAAATATATAAGATCCAAGAACCCTTGGAAATGCTGGGGGTGATATTATGTAGGGACATTTTAGCATGGTTTGGGGCTCTAGAGGAGTTTTGGAGGAGTTTTCCTCAGTCCAACGGACCCAGGAAGAGGAAACAGATGGCATAGGAGTCATGGGGCAAGATGGGGGCTGGAGCCTTTGACACATCTAGGTGATGAAAAAGGGCAGCGTCAACTTCCTGGGTTCTTTGGGGGCTTGCTGTGGGTTTGAGAGAGCTTTAGGAGGAGTTTCCTTGGTCCTTGAGACCCAGGAAGAGATTACAAAAGGCACAGAAGTCATGGAAAAGAATATGGTACATGAATATTTCTAAAAAGAATGATTAAATGAAATAAATGTATTTATTGAGCAACTAAAACACTAGGCAGAATCAACATAAGAGTTCTCTCAATGTTAGTTTTTCTCATTCATTCAACATCATTTCTGAAAAATATGTGTGCCTTGATTATTAACATATTCTCCTAATTTATTTTTTCTCAGAGGATCCAGGAGGACTACACTGGACAAAGACTCATAATGCTATATGAGTTCTTGGTTCTTCAGCAGGTATAAGTAGTTTATGCAGCTAAGGGTGTTGCTAAAATCAAAGGAGTCCCCTGGTAGAGGAGGATGGGTAGGAGGGTAAGACTGTCAGCCAGAAAAGAATATACATATATTTCTTTAAATTGAAGAAGATAATGAGCGAAATACGAGGTACATTGAGCTTTTGAAATTTGTCACGAACCAATGGCAATGCCTAATTACTTCTTTTTCATGGAAGTTTGTGGTATTGCATCTGAAAAAAACCACCTGTGGATGAAACTCATCATTTAATGTAGGAGAAAATGCAGAAACAAATGGATGGCTGCTGTCAAAACCATGGATTATTGTCTAGCACTGCTTAGAGAGTTTGGCATCTGAGCTGGAATCTTGAAGTGTACCAGGAATTGCCTGAAGGAAAAGACAGAGAGAATTCAAGATCAGGAACAAGACAAGGATGCCCACTCTCACCACTTCCATTCAATATAGTACTGGAAGTACTTGCAATAACAATTAGGCAAGAAAAAGATACCAAGGGCATCCAGATAGGAAAGGAAGAAATTAAGCTTTAACTATTTGCAGATGATATGATACTATATTTAGAGAACCCTAAAGCCTCTACCAAGAATCTCCTAGGAACAATAGACTTGTATAGTAAAGTTGCAGGCTATAAAATCAATACCCAAAAGTCCACGGCTTTCCTATAGGCAAATAATGAAAGAGCAGAAAGTGTCTTGAAAAAAGCAATCCCGTTCACAATCTTGCCTCAGAAAACAAAGTATCTTGGGATCAGCTAAGGAGGTAAAGAACCTATACAAAGAAAATTATAAAACGGTACTTCAGGAAAAAAAAGAAGACACGAGGAAATGGAAACATATCCCCTGTTCATGAATTGGAAGAATCAACGTTGTCAAAATGGCAATACTCTCCAAAGCATTATACAGATTCAATGAAATCCCTATAAGGACACCCATGACATTATTCAAATAAATGGACCATACACTCCTGAAATTCATATGGAACAACAAACCACCATGGATACCTAAAGCATTTCTTAGGAAAAGAAGATTTTCCTTCCCCAACCTTAAACTCTACTACAAAGCGGTGATAATTAAAACAGCATGGTACTGGAACAAAAACAGAGCTGCAGAGCAATGGAACAGAATGGAATATCTTTAAACACATCCTCATATATATGAATACCTAATCTTTGATAAGGGAGCAAGAAATGTGAAGTGGAGCAAGGAAAGCCTCTTTCACAAATGGTGCTGGCAAAACTGGACAGCTACATACAAAAAAATGGGCTCAGACCCCTACCTAACACTATGCACAAAAGTCAGATCAAAATGGATTAAAGACTTCAACATCAGTCCAGGGTCCATCAAGTACATTGAAAACATGGTTGGCAAAGCCCTCTACGACATCAAGGCTACAGATATCTTTAAAGATGACACTCCACTGGCCAACCAAGTGGAAACAGAGATAAAGAGATGGAACTACCTCAAACTTAGGAGTTTCTGCACTGCAAAAGACACAGCGAACAGAATTGAAAGACAATCAACAGAATGGAAAAGGATATTCTCCTAATACCCATCTGGTAAGGGGTTGATATCAAGGATCTACAAGGCACTGGTTGAACTCTACAAAAAGAAAACATCAAACCCCATCAGAAAATGGGGTGATGAAATAAACAGAAACTTTATCAAAGAAAAAATACAAAGGGCCAAAAGGCCCATGAAAAAATGCTCTTCATTACTAATCATCAGGGAGATGCAGATCAAAACAAAAATGAGATATCAACTCACACCACAAAAACTAGCCCACATACAAAAGAACAAAGGCAACCGGTGTTGGCATGGATATGGGGAGAAAGGCAACTCTCCATCACTGCTGGTGGGAATGCTGACTGATTCAGCCATTTTGGAAAACAATACGGACGATTCTCAAAAGATTAAAAATTGAGCTCCCATTTGATCCAGCAATACCGCTTCTGGGAATATATCCTGGAGAGGCAAAAAAGTATAGTAGAAATGACATCTGCACTTGTATGTTCATTGCAGCACTGTTTACAATAGCCAGAATCTGGAAAGAACCTGAGTGCTCGAGAACAGATGACTGGCTAAAGAAACTCTGGTACATCTACACAATGGAATACTATGCAGCTCTTAGAAAAGATGAAGTCATGAAGTTCGCATACAGATGGATCAAATGGGAAGTGTCATGTTAAGCGAAATAAGTCAGAAACAGAGGGACTGACATAGAAAAATTGCATTCATTTGTGGAATATAATGTAACATAATGGGAGACTAACACCCATGATTATTAAAGATAAGTACTGGGAGGATTACTCCACAGCTTAGAAACTGGCCTCACATATTGGGGGAAAATGCAGTTCAGTCAGAGAAGGGATCACCAAGTAAATGGTGCTAGGAGGATCTGCTCAGGATGGGAGACACACCTTGAAAGCAGACTATAGACCAAACATGATGGCCACTCAATACCTCTATTGCAAACCACAACACCCAAAAGGAGAAAGAGAACAAAAGGGAATGCCCTGCCATAGAGGCAGGGTGGGGGAAGGGGGAACAGGATGGGGATGGCGGGAGGGATGCTGGGGACCATTGGTAGTGGAAAATGGGCACTGGTGGAGGGATGGATACTTGACCATTGTATGAACTGAAATGTAAGCATGGAAGTTTGTAAGTCTGTAACTGTACCTCACGGTGATTCACTAATAATACTAATAAATAAGAAAGACAGAGGGAACTCTTGACACTAGTGTGAGAGAGCACGGTATAGGTATCTTGTTTCTCCAATAACCTGTCTGGAGTCTTGTATCTACGAATGCAGGAATATATGAATTTAACTAAAATACTATGGAGGGTAATTACATTTTGGTCTTCATATGGTGTTCATAGCCTCTTTAGATGATTAAATTCATGACTTCTACTTATTTTGAAAGATATATTTACTTTTATTTGCACTAAATTTCTCTAAGTATTTTCTAATTTAATATTCCTGTGGCTACATTCTTTTATTTCTACAATATAAACAAAACTCAGTTTCTTAGCAAAGCCTTGAAATAGAGTATGCTGCATTTATATTCACATACATATGCTTACACACATAGTAGAGCAATGGTATTTTTTATGATACCCTGGAAGCCAAATACATTTTTATATGAAGTGTATTTGGGTTGGTAAATTTTATGAAAAATTCCTATAAGTTCATAAACAATAGTCATTTGTGTTTTTCTTTGGAAAGTAATTGTCAAAGAATTGAAGCTTAAGGAAAAGGATCTGTCTTCTATTTAAATATGAAAATAAATTTGTTTCAAAGTGTATAATTCTAGAAATAATGCTGAAAATCAAGATTACCACGAAGCTTACATGGGATTTTGAGTTAACCACCCAAACCAATTAAGCAAAATTATCCTAATTTGTTTATTATGTTAATGATCTGAATTAATTTATAGTAATTTAGCATGTAGTACTAAAGATTTATTATGTTTCCTACTAAATGACTTAAGAGCTATAAATCCCATGGTTAAATGTAATTAGTGGAGACATATTTATCGAAAGGGATAATTACATCTGATAAAAGTTCTTCAGTTAGGCTTAATTAAAACAGATTATTCCCCCATAAATGAAAAGCAAATATGGTAATTACTGGGGAGATTTTCATAGCAAAAATGAGTATCTCAGCATTGAAATTTTCTTTAAAGGTTGGGAAAGAAAACTATGTAACAGATTACTTCCCAATAAAGTATGATTAATAATCCCTGGGAAACAGGCATTTTCCAGGAGTAAATATTTTGGTACTAAATTACTAAAGGGGGAATTCTGTTCAGGAAAATCTTTCATTAACTAGTTCTAAAGTGGACTGTAGCTCTTATTGAATGTAATATATAGTGCTTTAAAGAAATTTTTTCCCCTGAGATTATCTCAGTTTAATAACAGTGATGATGGTAGAGTATGGTGGTGGTGGTTGGATTTCTGTTCATAACTCTGAAAAAAAATCTCCACAATAGTCTGAACTGAGCATGGTTCTACCTGCATAGAATGTAAATCTGAAGCTCAGATATGTTAAGGACATAGGAGTACACATGGAAAGATTATATCACAAATTTCTACTTTAGTTGCACGTGTACACCAATATTAAATGTAAATTTAGCAAGGACATGATTTAGAATCTAGGTTATCATTTATATTAATCAGTATTTTTTCAGTAGCTGCATTAATAATGAAATATTCCCCTACCTATTAAGAGCCTTTCCAGTATATTATTAATTCATTACATCATTTTTTTTCCACATAAGAAGGGGTTATTGTCCTCAGAAGGGTCAGGTTCAATGTCATACAGTAAATTATTGCACAAGCTATGACTTGAATTCACATTTGATCTTTACTACACCATTCTTCCTTGGCATCATTAAAGTCCACAAGCATGAGAAGAAGATGAGGTTGGTCACATAAGTTCATCTCTGTAATAGAACCTGATGGAAATTGTTATGTTCATGGTACAGATTTAGAGTTGAGAACAGTGATCAAATACACAAGCCTGGTACTTCCATTTAGATAAAAGCTGGTATGATTATCTATAGGTCAGATGATCAATGACATGAAGCTGTCTGCATGTGGACAGTTTTTTAGAAAGATGGAGGCAGGTAGAACACCATCAATCACTACCTTCCACTTGATGGAGCTAAAAAGAGACCTTGGCATTCTGATATTTTCACTTCTAGGCTTTTACCATATATAAATATGTACCTTTCTCTAGAGATTTCAGAGTATTATCACAAACAGCATTGCATTTCTCCTTACAATATCCTTTTGCATTTTGTGGAGCCCAAGTGATTTATCAAAGTCAGTAGCTACGGCTAATGTGTGCTCTGTCCTCCCAGTTTTACACAAATGTCTCAGCACTAGGGTAAATTAGACACAGCCAAAACTATCAAAGAGTAGACTTTGGAGGGGAAGCCCTCAAGCAGATGCTGTCCTCTTTTGTGCATAGATTTGATAGGGCTTTTTTGCTTTCCCTACCTGCCCCCTCCCAACTTCCATACTGTATATTGAATTTGTATTTGACATAATTTTAATTAATGTCTGTATTTCAGAAAGCTGCTTAGTTAGTTTTATTGAAAGATACGGAGTTGTGTTGTACAAACACAACTGAAGGACACTTTAAGGATTTTTCTCTATAAATAGCTCAATTATATTACAACACACCCCCCAAACAGTAATTGGATCCTTGGACATATAGAGAATTGAGAAATATTATTTGTGGTGCCCCCATGGGGCTACACTCTGGGTCTCTCAGCTCATTGTTTAATGGAGATATGTCCGTGATATTTTTTCTGAAATGATAAATGAATCCTTATTAAGATTTTAATCTCACACAAGAGTCAGTTCATGTGGGTAAAAAAACCAAATTTGTGGTAAAAAATTCATTATTTCGGTTAACTGAAACTGTGATAGGAAGACATTGCACTCGATTAATGAATTATTTGAGGGAAGTACTATGCAAGAGGAAAGTCTGAGAAAGACTTTGGTTAGAAGCAGTGGATGGGCACATATAACTTTGATCTGAGTTAAGATGCCCAACCTTTATACCTACATCCAGGCATCAGGGTGTCAAGGCTTTTCATAATAAACCTAAATGGATAAGGTTGGAGAGATAGAACAGCAGGTAACGTACTAACTTTGACTCTGGCTGATCTGAATTTCATCACTGGCACCAGTATAGTCCTCTGGCTTGAGCCAGGTGTGAGTCTGAGCACAGCTGGATGTGCCTCCCCCTTCAAAAAAAAAGAAAAGAAAGAAAAAGAAATTGAAATTTATGCATGTAAATGTAATTGCAGTTAAACAAGTACAAAATCTGCATATGAATGACCTAATTGAATAGGAAATATGGGACAAGAGTTTCTAGGTTTGATATGACTTTTCAGTTATGTACTATCTGCCTGTTCTAAGATTTTCTGAATGTTTGTGTCTTGTTACTTCTACAAAGTGAAAATTATATTAGTAATAACGTTATGCAGCCATATGAAAGTTAAGCAATTTTAGTGCCTTGTTTTATTTGGAAAGAAGTCCTGGTGGTGCTTGGGGTGTCACGTGATGCTCTGGGGAAACAAACTCGGACTTATCCTTTCTACATATGTGCTCCACTACTTAAACCACAAATCTGTCCCTCATTATGCAATTTTTATTATGTATTGTCTGTTTATTGGTCAAACAAATAGATTTAGGATTTTATTTTATTTACTTATCATGACTGATGTCTGTATACTATAAGAGTTTTTGTAGAGAAATATATGTAAATTTTTTGGCCTTGAATTAACATGCTATACAATAAATGATATGAACATGTTGATATAGAATATACTAATTTTAGCTTCAGGCTGAATATTTTCAACTGGCACTCATTATACTGTTACATTACCCCATTACCCAATGCAGCTTTCATCATTTTGTTGCATTACCCTCATCTCTATGTGGCTTTCATTTCAGGGTGAAGAGAATAAAAGATACCCCTGGTAATTTTGCAGTATGACTGATTATTAACAGGAGAAATTTACGCCCACCAAAAGCAGTCATGTACCGTATGTTCAAATGAGTCCTATTTTAATATATTTTGCTCTCCCCTCTTATATTTATGGTTTGCTTTAAAATATTTTTATTATGAATTCCAGAGCATCAGTGCCATTGTCTTCAAAGTAATAAAGTATATCTAATCCTATATTCTTTTAAAATTGAAGGCAAATAATTTTTCAAACCTTTTTTGCATTTGGGCTGGAGCGATAGCACAGCGGTTGGGCGTGTGCCTTTCACACGGCCGACCCGAGTTTGATTCCTCCACCCCTCTCGGAGAACTCAGCAAGCTACCGAGAGTATCGAGCCCACGCAGCAGAGCCTGACTAGCTACCCGTGTGTATTGGGTATGCCAAAAACAGTAACAATAAGTCTCTCAATGAGAGATGTTACTGGTGCCCGCTTAAACAAATCAATGAACAGTGGGGATGACAGTGATACAGTAATACAGTGATACTGTATCTAGGCTCTTAGAACAGTGCTTAGCATATTAGGTATTTAAAAATTGTTGGGTAAATGAAAGAAACACAAAATAAACGAATCATCTGTAATGAATGTATTCCAATAAGGTTTATAAGTTTATAAGCTCTGGAGATAACACACAAAGAACAAAACAGAAAGGAAAAGACTAACCATATAACTCTTTTAATCAGAACTAAAATATATACTTATAAACTCCATCCTATACAGGATCTTTTGGTTTTATTCTTCTCTCCTTTCTTTTTGTTGTTGTAATGACCAAGGGACACTCAATGAGTTTGGTGCTAGTATACTGCAGCTGGGTCCTCACACACACTTTGGTTGCAGCATATGCTAAGGAGTGCACACTTGGTTGCAGTGCTTCTACAATAAGTTTATGCATGATCACATATCTTCATACTTTGTAGAGAAAATTGTTGCTGCCAAAATTGCAGAAATGTGGTTCTGATTTATACTAATATAGAAACAGTCCTAATAAGTTGTTAAATCTTATTTATTTCTGGGACTTTACTGAATTTTCCTTCTCATGAAATTATTATTTAAAGTTCTAGTTAGTGAATTAATGTCAATAATTTAAATGAATTTCTTTATATGCAATTATCTTGGAATAGAAGGCAATAAAACAGTTGGAATTACTTTTAACAAATTGCACATTCTTCCCCTTTCATGTATTCTTCTGTTAACATTAGGGAAAGTTACTGCTGTAATTTCATATTTAAAGTAGAAGTATTTGGTTTAGAGACAAAATATCTACATGTTCCTCACATTCACCTCAAAGAAATAAAAACACCAAGAGGTCAGGAATTCCTAGTAAGTAATTTTTAATCACGCTCTATGTATTTGGATTTTGTTTTAAATAAATTAGATTGGGTAAAATCATTCCACAGAGAAAGGCTGAACTTTAAGAAGATAAATAAATTAATGTATAATGCATTTTAAAAATTATGAATAAATAATTCATTTTTTAACTTGTAAGTGTATTTTGCATTTTCTTTTTTCCTAGCTTTCTAGCATAAAGAGATTTACCCAGTATCTTGGAATGCAAAGGCAATTACAGGAAAGGGTTAATGACTCAAACAGAAAAGGATATAGTTTTCTATATCCCCTGAATTATTCACACCCGAAATTTCTGTTTTCAACCAGTGGATGATTTAGTTAGATTAGAACAAAATTATTCAAATAATATAAGCAACAGTTGAGAAGTTAATGTAACAATAAGCTCCAAGTTCTAGAAACAGCAAAAATTAATGATGATGAAGTTATGAGCAAATGCAAAAACTGTCACTGTCACTGTCATCCCATTGCTCATCGATTTGTTCAAGCAGGCACCAGTAATGTCTCTCATTGAGAGACTTATTGTTACTGTTACTCTCCGTTGTGAGACTTGTTGTTACTGTTTTTGGCATATCGAATATGCCACGGGTAGCTTGCCAGGCTCTGCTGTGCAGGCGAAATACTCTAGGTAGCTTGCCAGGCTCTCCGAGAGATACGGAGGAATCAAATCCGGGTCAGCCATGTGCAAGACAAAAGCACTACCCACTATGCTATGGCTCTAGCCCACCTAGATACAGTGCAGAATGATATTTACTTGTAGGAAAGAGGCAAACACACAAAGACATAACCTCATCTCAGCTAATACAGGCTCCTGTGGAAAATGACTGTAGTAGTGAGGAATTAATTGATGGTTGGAAGGGGAGAAAGTAAAAAAAGAGAGACAGAGGGCTGGAGCGATAGCACAGCGGGTAGGGCATTTGCCTTGCACGCGGCCGACCCGGGTTCGAATCCCAGCATCCCATATGGTCCCCTGAGCACCACCAGGAGTAATTCCTGAGCGTAGAACCAGGAGTAACCCCTGTGCATCGCCGGGTGTGACCCAAGAAGCAAAAAAAAAAAAAAAAAAAAAGAGAGAGAGAAACTCTCCCACCAGTTTCCGGGCAACAGGGGCTCCCCTGGAACCTCCCCTCCCCCCAACTCCCTGTGCTGCGTGGACACACCTCTCAGTTCCTCTGTAACACCCGAACTCCCAATCAGGAACTCGCAAGGAGGACCTCACCTACCCGACCTGTGCCCCAAGAGATTACTGGTGGCGTGGCCTGTATATCAAGGGGTGTGGCATCAAAGGGGGGCGTGGCCACTTGCCAGAGCAACGGCCTGGCCGCAGTTGTAATTTTTCTTATATTATACACTCTATAACCTATTTCTTTGAAAATCACCCTGGCCATCTAAATCATTTTTTGCAAAATAGTCCTTTTGCTGACTTGAACTTCACAAAAGCTGTCAGTGAACAATAGAATCTGCACAAACTCCTTGTAAAGATAGCATAGCCTTAAGTCATCACTAAAGGCCCCACATAGCTTTTTTCTGCTGCCGAGAGAGCTCGACCCCGGTGGCAACTGAACTCCTTTGGACACGAGCAGCGCCCCCAAAAGTGCCTCCAAACTGTGTGATCGGAGCTACTGGCCCATGGGCCTCCAGCGGGGCGCGGTTCTTCTCTCCAGGCTTCTCCATCATATGAGCACCACGAAAGGGAAGTAAAAAATTGCAGTGATGCAATTACCAAAAGAATTTTCCCTGGACTAAATATGGAAATCCCAAACCGCGTGGCTGCGACAGCCGCGCGACCTAATATCTCCTGATTGTCAACAACTTGAAAAGGTTCCTTTTTAGCAGATCTTACTGTGGGGGGAAACTCCAAATAATAGTACCGAGTTTTTTTGTTGAAATATTTAAGGTAATCAAAGTAACAGCTATTTCTTTAGACTGTGAACTAAGCCAAAGCCCCACACTGGCCGAGGTGAGGAAATATCCTTCTTTCTTGGTTCTTATCTGGGAGAAACGCGGTGTGGTGTCCACTATATTATGAAGTCTATTAAGCAGGCAGGAACTTAGAGGCGCGGGAATGGGAGGGGAAAAAAAAAACAAAAAAACTATATACTTGGAACAGCGGGACGCTTGTGAAATCTCGGGCCAATACCAGTGCATGCTCCGCCAAGACTTGACCCGGGTGGCCACACTTTTGAGTGACCGCGATGTTGCTGATCAACCAGAACCCGGAGCCTAACTAGACTACTTCCGGTTCCAGAAACTACTTGTAACCATGTCTCTAGACTGAACTAAGCCATAGCCCCACGCCGGCAGAAGACTGGAAATATCATTTTTTCTCGTAGGGCGGCGTGGTGTCAACCATAATATGAGGACTATTCATTAAGCAGGCACGAACTTGGTGGCGCGGGAAGGAGGGGGGAAGAACTCTATGTACTTGAAACAACAGGACTTCATATCTCTCCAGTTTCACCAATGGAAAACTAATTATCAAATGCTGCATGGGCAGTAGGGCTGTCTTTCTTGGGGGAAAACTCCAACAATACTGAATGTTGTGTTGAAATATGGAAATGTAATCAAGGTAAAGTGAAAATGAAGTGAAATTTATCAACTAAGCAGGCAGGGATGGGGGCGGGGGCGGGGGTTGGGAGGTATACTGGGGTCTTTGGTGGTGGAATATGGGCACAGGTGAAGGGATGGGTGTTCGAGCATTGTATAACTGAGACATAAACCTGAGAACTTTGTAACTTTCCACATGGTGATTCAATAAAAAAGAAATAAAATTTAAAAAAAATTTAAAAAAAATAAAGGCCCCACATAAACAAAGAGGAGCTTCTGAGAGTAAGGAATTATTCTGGAATTGGAACAAAGCCACCATCATCAACTTAGCACAAACAGAATCCCCCTGCAGAAAGAGGGAATAGGGATAGACAAGTAGAAGCTCCAAATCTAGACTTCCAAAACAATATAAAGAAACAGCGAAAATCCCCTCCACGAAGAGAAGATGAAGAAAAGATTCCAGAAATCTCCACAGGGTCTACCCACATACTAGACCCCTCAGAAGAAGATATCTTGAAGAGAGTCGATGTACTCAAAGCAACCATGGAACTGACAACCAGTAAATTAAGGGAGAATATGAATGATGTTTTGGAACGGTCAACCAAGAAAATGCAGGAAGAAATGAGATCAGAAATTTCAAAGCTATGAACAGATGTCACAAAACTACAAAGAGAGGTCACACAAATAAAGGAGTCGGTAAATGAATTAAAAATCTCAGTAGGTGCCCTCAACAGTAGAATGACTACAGCTGAAGACAGAATTAGTGAGCTTGAAGATGAGCTGCAGAAAGCTTACAGACAACATAAATAATGGCAAAGACTTCAAAATGGCTATAGAGCGAATCAGAGTCCTTGAGGATGACTTCAAGAGGAACAACATAAGAATCACTGGAGTACCAGAAGCACAGGGAAGTAATCCCAGAAAAAAAACACAGTGAAAGATATCATTGCTAAGAAATTCCCAGAGCTGGAGAAGGCAGGCATCCAGATCCAAGGAGTCCGAAGAGTACCAGCAAAAAGAGACCCGAATAAATAGACTCCAAGGCATACCATAGTCAGGATGCGGTGGATAGAGACACAATTCTGCAAGCAGCAAGGTCAAAGAAGGAAATCACATATAAAGGAGGACCCCTCAGATTTACAGCAGACCTATCAGAGGAAACCCTCCGAGCCCGAAGACAATGGTGGGACATACTGAAAAAACTCAGCGAAATGAATGCCTCACCAAGAATACTTTACCCGGCTAAACTCTCACTGAAACTTCAAGGAACCGTACACTATTTCTCAGATAAACAACAAGCTCAGGAACTTCATAGACTCAAAACCAAACTTAAAAGAAGGACTAAAGGGGCTATTGTAAGTCAAGGAAGAACCCCACAAGAACAACAAACCCCATAGAAAGATGACACAAAATCCCATGACAATGATCTCTCTCAATGTCAATGGCCTAAATGCACCAATTAAGAGACACAGAGTGGCAAAATGGATTTGGAAACTAAACCCAGCATTCTGCTGCCTGCAAGAAACACACCTGAACAGTCAGAACAAACACAGACTCAAAGTCAAAGGGTGGAACACAATCCTGCAAGCAAACAACTCCCTCAAAAAAGCTGGGATGGCAATACTAGTATCCAACAACATAGATTTCAGGTTGGAAAAGATTAGAAGGGACAGCGAAAGTCACTTCCTATTTCTCAAGGGATATGTGCAACAGGAAGAAATCACACTCTTAAACGTATATAACCTAATGAGAGACCAACTAAATACTTAAAACAACTCCTAACAGACTTTAAGGAGGACATCACTAACAGCACAATAGTAGTCAGAGACTTAAACACTGCCCTATCACCTCTGGATAGATCGACAAGAACAAAACTCAACAAGGAAACACAGACTCTGAAGGAAGAAATAGAAGAGAGAGTCCTAATAGACCTATACAGGGCTTTACACCCCAAAAAGAAAGAATACACATTCTTTTCTAGTGCACATGGAACATTTTCCAAAATGGACCATATACTGGGCCACAAAACATACCTCAATAAAATCAGAAAAATAGAAATTGTATCAACTATCTTCTCAGACCACGATGCACTGAAGATAGAAGCTAATCACACACAGATGCAAAAATTAAAACAAACACCTGGAAATTAAACAGCTCAGTGTTGAACAATGAGTGTGTCAGGAAGGAAATCAAAGAAGAAATCAAGAGATACCTCGAAACAAATGAGAATGAAGACACAAGCTACCAAAACCTATGGGACGCAGCTAAAGCTGTGTTAAGGGGAAAATTTATAGCTCTGCAAGCATTCCTTAGGAAGGAAGAAAGGGCCTACATAGTCAAAGGCCTTAGAAAAAGACCAGAAAAAGGAACCCAAGCCAGACCGAAGGAAAGAATTAATAAAAATTAGAGCAGAAATTAGTGACATGGAAACCCAGAAAATAATCCAAAAGGTCAATGAAACCAAGAGCTGGTTCTTTAGAAAATAAACAAGATTGACAAACCACTAGTAAGACTCACAAAGAGAGAGAGAGAGAGAGAGAGAGAGAGAGAGAGAGAGAGAGAGAGAGAGAGAGAGAGAGAGAGAGAGAACCGTCATAAATCGAATCAGGAATGAAAAGGGGGACATCACAACAGAAACGAACGAAATTCAAAAGATCATCAGAGACGACTTTGAAAATCTGTATGCCATGAAACAAGAGAACCTAAAAGAAATGGATGAATTCCTTGACTCCTACAATCTCCCAAGACTGAACAAAGAAGACTTGGAATATCTGAATAGACCCATTAATATTAAGGAAATTAAAACTGTAATCAAAAATCTCCCCAAAAACAAAAGCCCAGGTCCAGATGGATTCATTGGAAAATTCTTCCAAACATTTAAAGAAGACCTGTTGCCAGTTCTCCTCAAGCTTTTCCAGGAAATTGAAAAAAACAGGAACTCTTGCAAAGAGTTTCTATGAAGCACACATCTCCCTAATACCAAAAGCAAACAAAGACAACACTAAGAAACAAAATTATAGACCAATATCCCTGATGAACACCGATGCAAAGATCCTCAACAAAATACTGGCAAATAGGATCCAACAACTCATCAAAAAAGATCATACACCATGACCAAGTGGGATTCATCCTGGGGATGCAAGGATGGTTTAACATTCAGAAATCAATCAACATAATCCATCACATCAACAAAAGTAAAGATAAAACCATATGATCATATCAATAGATGCAGAGAAAGCATTTGACAAGATCCAGCATCCGTTCATTATGAAAACCCTCACCAAAATGGGTTTTGGAGAAACTTTTCTCAAGATAGTTGAAGCCATCTACCACAAGCCTATGGCAAGCATTCTCTTCAATGGGGAAAAACTAAGGGCCTTTCCTCTAAGATCAGGCCAAGGCAAGGATGCCCACTCTCACCACTTCTCTTTAATATAGTACTGGAAATACTTGCAATAGCTGTTAGACAAGATTAAGGACATCCAGATAGGAAAGGAAGAAATCAAACTCTCACTATTTGCAGACGATATGATACTATATCTAGAGAAGCCTAAAGCCTCTAGTAAGATACTCTTAGAAACAATAGACTTATACAGTAAAGTTGCAGGCTACAAAATCAATACCCAAAAATCCACGGCCATCCTATAAGCAAACAATGAGACAGAGGAAAGGGACATGAAAAAAGCAATCCCATTCACAATCGTGCCCCAGAAAATCAAGTACCTCAGAATCAGCTTAAACAAGGAAGTAAAAGACCTCTACAAAGAAAACTATGAAACGCTACTCCATGAAATAAAAGAGGACATGAGGAAATGGAAACATATCCCCTGTTCATGGATAGGGAGAATTAATATTGTCAAAATAGCAATACTCCCCAAAGCATTATACAGATTCTACGCAATTCCTATAAGGATACCCATGACATTCTTCAAAGAAACGGATCAAGCAATCATAAAATGCATATGGAACAACAAATGCCCACCGGTAGTTAAAACAATTCTTGGGAAAAAGATGATGGGAGGCATCACCCTCCCCAACCTCACACTTTACTACAAAGTGGTAACAATTAAAACAGCATGGTACTAGAACAAAGGCAGAGCCATAGACCAATGGAACAGGGTGGAATATCCCTACACACAACCCCAAATGTATGATCATCTAATCTTTGATAAGGGAGCAAGAGATGTGAAGTGGAACAAGGAAAGCCTCTTTAAGACCTCAACATCAGACCACAAACCATAAGGTACATTGAAGACAAGGTCGGCAAAACCCTCCACGATATTGAAGATAAAGGTATCTACAAAGATGACATGTAACTAACTGGCCAACCAAGTGGTAACAGATCAACAAATGGGACTACATTAAACTAAAAAGTTTCTGCACCGCAAAAAATACAGTGACCAGAATACAAAGACAATCTATAGAATGGGAGAGGATATTCACCCAATACCCATAAGATAAGGGGTATATAAAGCACTGGTTGAACTCTACAAGAAGAAAACATCCAACCTCATCAGAAAATGGGGCCAAAAAATGAACAGAAACTTTACCAAGGAAGAGGTACGAATGGCCAAAAGGCACAGGAAAAAGTGCTCTATATCACTAATCATCAGGGAGATATTGATCAAAACAACCATGAGATAGCACCTCACACCACAGAGAATGGCACACATCCAAAAAACAAAAGCAACCAGTTGGAGAGGATGTGGGGAGAAAGGGACCCTCCTCTACTGCTGTTGGGAATGCCGACTGGTTCAGCCCTTTTGGAAAACAATATGGATTCTTCTAAAAAAATTAGAAATTGAGCTCCCATTTGACCCAGCAATGCCAATGCTGGGAATATATTTCAGAGAAGCAAAAAAGTATAGTCAAAATGACATCTGCACTTATATGTTCATCGCAGCACTATTTACAATAGCCAGAATCTGGAAAAAACCTGAGTGCCCTAGAACAGATGACTGGTTGAAGAAACTTTGGTACATCTATACAATGGAATACTATGCAGCTGTTAGAAAAAATGAGGTCATGAACTTTGCATAATTGGATCAGCATGGAAAGTATCATGCTAAGTGAAATGGGTCAGAAAGAGAGAGACAGACATAGAAAGATTGCACTCATCTGTGGAATATAGAATAACAGAGTAGGAGACTAACACCCAAGAATAGTAGAAATAAGTACCAGGAGGTTGACTCCATGGCTTGGAAGCTGGCCTCACATTCTGGGGAGAGGGCAGCTCAGATAGAGAAGGGAACACCAAGCAAAATGTGGTTGGAGGCCATGTGGGGGAGGGGTGATGCATGCTGAATATACACTAGAGACTGAACACAATGGCCACTCAACACCTTTATTGCAAACCACAACATCTAATTAGAGAGAGAGAACAAAAGGGAATACCCTGCCACAGTGGCAGGGTGAGGTGCGGGGAGATGGGATTGGGGGGTGGGAGGGATGCTGGGTTTATTTGTGGTGAAGAATGGGCACTGGTGAAGGGATGGGTTCTCAAACTTTGTATGAGGGAAACATGAGCTCGAAAATGTATAAATCTGTAACTGTACCCTTACGCTGATTCACTAATTAAAAAAATAAATAAATTTTACAAAAAAGAAAGAGAGAGAGAGATCTCAAGAAGTGGCTGTTGATTCCAATGATGAGACGAACCAATTGAGGAGATAAGTGTCATCCACACTAAAGTGAATATCAACTTTCTGTGTTTGGGGTCTGGAAGAAAAGCATATTTGCCCCAAAACTGTGAGAAGTAGATTAAATACCACTGAGAAGGTCAGTGGAGGTCAGCCAGGTGGGACATGAAAGGACTTTGATTCTATTCTAAGTCTTAGGGAAATGCTTTGGGAATTTTGAGCAGATGACTGGCATTTTTTAATTGATCTCTTAAGATCAATGCAGTTATCAAGAGCAAAAAAATGGACTTGATGAGAGAAAGGAAGTATGTAGGAAGTAAGTAGGTTGTATGAACTGACATAGGTTCATTGTAGTTGTTGGCATTCTCTGAAGTAGTTTGATTTACATAGATCACATGGTATGTGTTGAAATGTCCAGGAAACTAAATTATACTTGAAATTTGCCTCGTGTTTTCTTGGACTTTGACCCTATTATCAAGTCGGGAACTATTAGTGAAACAGAAGCTAGAGGTAATGCAAGAGACATACATTCAGAAAAGTTAAAAGTTGACAGGATCACTTCAGTAGTCAAGAATAAGGAGTCAGCAAGAATCCAAGAACACAGAGTAGCCTTGGACTCCTAGTCTGACATCATTTTATAGTAATAAAAATAGGTGTTTTCCAGAAAATCTGGGAAATGTTTTGAACCTAAAGGTTGCTTCCTTCTTAATTTACAAGCAAGGAACTCTTAGTTGCAGAGTGTGAGACTTAACTTAATGGGTGGGGTAGAACTCTGAATTAAATATATTTAACTGCTAGTTCTGCCTACCTTTCCAAAAAGGAGTCACTTCTTCACTTGGTTAGTTTCACTCAGATAGAAACAGTTTATTGGTTCATTTCTGAATCTCAAGGACCTTGTTTGGCCTGTTAAATTGACAATTGCATGAACCAATAACCATATTAAATAAAACCAAGTGTTAGTCTCTATTCTAATGCCTAAAAACAGAATTTTTTAATTCTTTTTTCTCAGCCTAGGATGAACTCTGCTTCAAGATTTAGTTTCTGCCCAACTCTGAACCATTTTCCTGCCTCTGACCTTTCATGAAGTGATTTTGGTCATGAGAAATGTTTGACTGACACTTCACTTTCTTTTTTTTTCTTCACTTCTGTCCTGTCCAGCAGCCCTTCTGCCCTCTAATCCCATCAGGATCATCTCAGGTACCTGACAAATCTTTGAGTTTACTTACAGCTGTGTTCTGCAAAGTTCAGGTCTGACTCACAGCCCATCCCTGGTCCATCAAATCCATTCTAATGGGACACTGTCTAAAACAGTAAATTCAGTAATAGGGTCACAACTTTTAAATTGACATTTCTGTTCAAGCACCCACAGTTAAGTGACCCTGTAAATTAACAATTTTCCCCAGTCCACATTCACTGCTCAAGATTGATGAGTCATATTTATTCTTAACATTAACAGATATTTTCAAATGGAGGCATCAGAATTCAAAAGCAAGCTCAGTTCTATGACCCATGGTTTGTGCAGAAAAGAATTTCAGATGAAGAAATTCCAAGGCCAATTTTCAGAACAGGTCAATATATACAATTTCAAGACTCATTCCATTTTGAGACTAGGAAGAGCATCAGAAATAAAAGAACAGGGCGGATTAGATTCCCTCTGGAGGAGCTTTCTTGAACAGACCCACAGAAAAATATTTAACCTACTAAAAAGTAGTAGAACGGGACAGGGAATGAATAAATTCCAGTACCAAGGAAAGCCAGATAGTTGTCTGAACATTTGAAGCTCTCCTTCAATAGAGCCAGCTCAGAGAATAAAACTAGAATGTAGCCAGTGCGTGGGTTCTGGTCGGCTGACTTCTTATCTCTGCTAGCTTCTATGTGTGTGACCTTGAAGCTTATTGAACCGTCCTGTGTCTCAGTATTCTTGATGATAACATTGGAATTATATTATTAACTCACTTATAGAATCAGAAGAATTAAATGAATTAATCTAAGTGCTTAAGCACAGAGAATGGCACAACAAATGCAACCTTGGTTATTGTTGTCACCATTACTAATATTTTTATTATCTCTAACTGCAACTCAGACTATGCCATAATCAACCATCACCTTGAGTAGGGTATTTAATGAATAATGTTGATTAAAATGTATTCTTCTTTGATCACTCAGCATCTGTGCTTTATCCTTCCTTCTCAGTGTGGCCTGTGTGACCTTTAGCAGAGGGAAGTCTGATCAGCCACATCCAAATGAAAACCTTTGATGGTTGCCTATAACTCTAGGTCAAAGTCCATACCCCTCATCAAGAGGCATTATTATTTAAAGGAGACAATATTTACTTGACTTCAGGGTCCTAATCACAATCTCAATGAACTAATTAACTGTGTGACCATTTAATGTCTGTTTGCCTAATTACACAATGATCTCCTTAGTCTAGTGGGAGCAGACTTTTCTGTTCCCTATCTAGTGCCTGTCACTTGGTAAACACTCAGTGCACATTTGCAAGGCACCCACTAAGCATAAAAAAAGATTTGTTGAATGAACTGATGTCATTAGTTATAAAGAGAATATAAGAGACAACTTTGATGTGTGGTACAATGTAAATTTGATTGATCTCACATGGCCTTGATATAAACTCTTATTTTAATTATCTTTAAATGTCACATAAAAGAGTTTAAATGGAAAGAAAAAAACAGAATAGGATAGAATAGTCATAGGATCAAATAAATCTATCAAAAAACATGTGTTTTTAATATCTCTAAATAACTTCACATTTAGAGAGCACGATTTTAACCCACTAGTGTTTAATTTTTGTGTATGTGTTTAAATTTCTTTACACAAAGAGTGTTTAAAATTTTTTTTGCCAACGTTTTTATATTTTTGAATTTCAGGTATACCAGCCAAACTATGTGGTGAAAGCATTTTGTTTTATTTTCTGCATTTTTAAAGGTGTAATATCTGCATTGTGAACTCTAATTTATAAGCCTATGCCCAGTATAAATAGGGTGAGATATCTGAGCCTTTTTACTTTTACTTGCCAAACTAAAAACCAACACTTTCTTACTAGTGATGCTATTAATTATTCAATTCTGTCATTGATTTATGCTTCAGTTTTCTTAATTTAATGACATTTATCAATTAACTTATTTTTTCCCCCACTCTTTTATTGTTTTCATTTTCCAGTGCCTAATGGCAGAGGAACCCAGGTGTGTGTAATCCCATCAAGGCCAACATCCAGAGAGACTTAAAAGCTAGCTCTCAGAAGCGTGCGGCCTCTTTGTGGCCGCACTATATCTTTTGCCTACTTCTCCCTCTGGGAGAAACTGGCAATCCTCTGAGAGTTTCCTGCCCACATGGGACAGCCTTGCAAGCTTCCCATGGTGTATTCATATGCAAAATCCAGTAACAAGCTGGATCTCATTCCCCTGAACCTGAAGAGCCCCCAGTGCAACATCCTTAGGAGGGCCGAGTCGAGATAGACTTCTAAGATCTCAGGGAAAGGACGAAATGAGATGTTACTGAGCCCACCCCAGAAATTAGTGATTAATGGGATATCGTGATCGTGATTGTGAATGTATTCACCACCTTGATAGGTCAGATTTAATTCACAAGTGCAAAGCCGACCTTAGTATGTTATCATATTAACTAGTAGTTTTTTTAATAATTGTTTTATACTATAAATTTAAAGTATAGAAAACTTTTAAAAATTTATATTTAGATACATTTTTATACTAAAATGTTTATAAATACAAAGGAACAGTGGTCATTCATAGTTGAGTTATAGGTGTACAATGTACTAACCCAATTCCAAACTCAGTCTAGACTTCTTTCCACCAGTGTCCTCAGATTCCCTCCCACCCACAGCCTGCTTCCTTGACAGGAACATGTTGATGTATGGTTGTTGTGCTTTGGATCTCATGCTTATACTATTACTGGCTTTGTAATTTAGATATATACATATATCACATCTTTTCACCACCAATGTACTCCAGGTCTCATTAATACTCATCCATCTCTTCTTGCTCTCCAACTCCCTTGTTTCCCCTCCACTCCCCCTCCCCTCCCTGCTCATTTCTAGAGTCACCAGTAATCTGGTTATCAGTTCTTTGGTACCTTGTATTGCCTCTTTCTGCTATTCTTCTATATGCCACAGGTAAGCGAGATCATTCTCTATGTGACTGTATTCTGTCCCACATTGCTTAACATGATATTTTCCAGTTCCATCCAAGTTATAGCAAAATACATGATTTCATCAGTCCTTGTAGCTACAGAATATTTCATTGTGTCTTTTACTTGTAGCCCATATTTCTTTAGACATACAGAAACTTTTTAATTTGGTACTCCAAGTCTTGGAGCATTCTGCCTGCATTTCCCTCTTTCTATCTTATGGATTTTGATGTGATCTCAGTGGACAAAAACTTTTAATAGTAATTTTTGGGGGTGGTTGCTTATGGATGAAATTCAGGGCATCATATATGCAAGGCAAGTGCTCTACCACTGACCTACACCCCTAGTTGTACAGTAACTTCTAAACTTTTAATATTCTAAACTTTAAATTGGTCACAATAATTAGATAATGAGGGGTATGTGTGTGTGTGTGTGTACCTCTTTTTTTTTGGCTTTTTGGGTCATACCTGGCGATGAGCAGGGGTTACCCCTCGCTTTGCACTCAGGAATTACTCCTGGCAGTGCTCAGGGGACAATACGAGATGCTGACAATTGAACCCGGGTCGGCAGCGTGCAAGGCAAACACCCTACCTGGGTCGGCCGCGTTCAAGGCAAACGCCCAACCCGCTGTGCTATCTCTCCAGCCCCCAGGTACCTCTTTTAACCTAAAAAAAATAAGGTATGAGGCACACTTCTAGGCAGTGGCATTGGTGACCATATTGTCCAATAATGAGGTGTGTGTGTGTGTGTGTGTGTGTGTGTAGTGAATGGAGTTGGAAAACATTCCGTTATTCGAAGAAATATCATGTCCCTCTTTTTAACCTAAAAAAAAATGTAAGAGGCACACTTCTATGCAGTGGCATTGGTGACCATATTGTCCAATAATGAAGGTGTGTGTGTCTGTGTGTGTGTGTGTGTGTGTGTGTGTGTACTGAATGGAGCTGGAATAGCAGTCATTCAGAAATATCAAGTCCCTCTTTTAGCCTAAAAAAAAATGAATGAGGCACACTTCTAGGCAGTGGCATTGGCGACCATATCGTCCAGAGTAGCATAAAGTACAGCTGTTTCTATTCCCCTTCAACAATTTTCTAAGAGAAAGAGCTGACTCAATTTCTCTCAGCTATAATCCTTTGGACACAGGTATGCTGAAATCCAAGATTGTGTAAGTTTGGAAAGGGTGGAAAAATTAATTGTGCTTGCCTTCAGTACTTTAGAAAATTCTCAAGTGCATAATACATACCTCTTATCCAGAACAGATGATGCTTGAATCCATCATTCTAATGCTAACACTCCCTCAGAATTATTCCCACAGCCTGCACTCTTGATAACTTTAGGCAGTGCTGAGCTGAACTATGCCTTTGTTGGTGAGGGTCTTTCTTCCTTAAATACTATGTGGAAATTGTCAGATTTCCTTTTCTCCAAACATCTGATCTTATATTTTGATGTAATTTAAGCAAAGTTTTTTTTTTTTAAAGAGAGCATCATTTTAACAAAGGTCATCTTGTGAGGAGCACTGGGAGGTGAAGAAGTTAAAGAAGTAAAATAATTTTAAGTAATTCAAGTTGTGGATGTGGATTGCCCACCTATCTCCTATTTCACTATCATAGTCTAGTGACAGAAAAGGACAAAGCTTGGTGATCGGTTGTGTTCAGTCTCCTCATGGATGTCCTTTGTAGTCATCATTATTGTTATGGTATCACTATTTTTAAATTTTAATTTTCCCCAGTTGATAGAGTTAGTGGGAAAAAAATGTATTTATCTTCTCAGATGTCAGATTTCTGGGAGATTTACTTTGATGTTTTGTGAAGAAATAAGAACCCAATAAAGACAAATTAGTTGAAGAATAAGGACCCACCATCTGTGGTCCTTTGCTTCAAATTATTATTAACATCATCAGTCCACGCCAAGTCCAGTCATACATATATATGCCTGGCACATTCTTCTAACTAACATATTAACTTTTGCTTTACTTATGTTATTATTTTCTCCTCCCAACACCTCTACATTATAGGTTTGTTATACTCTTTGGGTTAAAGGAACAATGGGACTCAGGAAGAGCTGGCCACTTGCTTAGAATTCAGCCTGTTAGTGAAGTTTCTAAAATATGAATCTATCTGAATTCAAATGTCTGATCTCACCAACAAATCATGTTTCTTCTGCTGTCAGAGATAACTTTAATGCTGATCTCTTTACATCAGCCATTGTGTACATAGTTTTTCTCTTCTACCCTTCCCTGTGTTATATCTGAGAGTTGTGATATCTGGGAGTTGTTCACTTGTGGTGCTCACACACAATTGGTTGTAGTGCATCAGAGTTCTCACACTTGTTCTGTGCTGGAAATTATAATAGCACTGCTGAGAGATCACACTTAATATTGTGGGATGTTGCTGAGTTCACACTCGGGCATCAGCCTGAAAAGTAGGCATTTTACTACTGAAACCCTTCCTTAGGGTTCTGCAATTTTTTAAAAAAAATTTTATTAGTGAATCACTGTAAGGTACAGTTACAGACTTACAAACTTTTGTGCTTGCATTTCAGTCATACAGTGGTCAAGTGCCCATCCCTCCACCAGTGCCCATTTTCCACCACCAATGGTCCCAGTATCCCTCCCACCACCCTCACCCCACCCCATCCCACCTCTGTGACAGGGCATTCCCTTTTGCTCTTTCTCTCCTTTGGGTTGTTGCGGTTTGCAGTAGAGGTATTAAGTAGCAATCATGTTTGGTCTATAATCTACTTTCAGCCGCATCTCCTGTCCCGAGAGGGCCCTCCTCGCACCCTTTACTTGGTGGTCCCTTCTCTGTCTGAGTTGCCTTTTCCCCTAGCATGTAAGGCCGGCTTCTAAGCTGTGGAGTAATCCTCCTGGTACTTATCTCTACTGTTCTTGAGTGTTAGTTTCCCATTCTGTTACTTTATATTCCACAAATGAGTGCAATCTTTCTATGTCTATCCCTCTTTTTCTGACTCATTTGCATGTAGGTGTGTAAAAAACTAAAGCATGCTGAGGGTCGTGTGCACTCGAGGGCTCTCCAGGCGGCTCTATCTCACTGCCCGAGTTCGGTGCTCTGGAACCACTGTGTATGGGCTGGATTGGGATGGTCAGTGGCCAAGGGCAGGCGGAGGAAGAACGAGGACCAAGCTGGTTGCTGATTAGTTATCGTTTATTCAATCTTCCATCTTTCCCATCTCCCACACTCCCAGCTCCGTTCTCTCTCTGGATCTACTGCCGCTTCTCTCTCTGTCTCTCTCCTCCCCTTTTCCTCTCTTGCTTTGCCCCTAGGTTACACACTGCTAGGTAACAAAATCATCATAAGAAAGCCCTTCCTGAGGGCAGGGCATTCCAAAGTCCTTCCTGACTCTTAAGGTGTTTTTCTCCTTTCCTTAGTCCAAATACTCATTAACATCTTTATATATTGGTTATTTTTGTATGGACATAGCAAGAGATGCATTGAGGCTTGCAAGGCAGCTCTCCTGGGAACATCTTGCCAGACTCAACTACAGCACTCAGGCCAGATTAATCATTCCTCACCCTAGCAGGGTCCAAATCTATCACTGTTTGGATCATGACAACATTTGTCCATGATCAAGCTCTTAACTTATAGTTAAGCATTAGGCACTTTGGCCAGGCCCATCTCGATGCTAGGGTAGCATACAACTCACCGCTTGCCTTGGGTCCCTCTCGTCCCTTGTCAGGACCCTGCTTTGGGGGGTACTAGGAAGTAAGCGCAGCTGAGGCTTAGGTTGAGAGAACAGATGCCCAGGAGGAAAATATCATGTAGAGTAAAATGACTCCCAGGTTACAAAAGCATAGCATTTGCTAAATTTTCCTGTGTCCATACAAAAAGGACATTGCTCTGAATAAACTATGCAAAGGACTCAAAGAGAAGAGAAAAACAATATTTACAAGTCAACAGAACACTAAGAAAGAAGTTACAAATAGACAGAGGAATGGGAGCACTGTGATGGGAGTAACCCAATAAACCTAAACTACCTGAGGCTATGTGGAGGCTACATAGGTGGATCTGCTTTTTTTTTAAATTGAATCACCGTGAGCAACACTTACAAAGTTTTCATGTTTAGTTTCAGTCATACAATGATCAAACACCCATTCCTTCACCAGTGTACATTTTCCACCACCAATGTCCCCAGTATCCCTCCACACCCCTCCCCTGGTGTCCCACCCCTCCCCCTTTATCTATGGCAGATAGTTTTCCACTTACTTTCTCTCTCTACTTATGAGCATTATGATTTTCAATACAGATAATAAGAAGCCATAATGTTTGGTCCCTTATCTTTCAGCACATATGTCCCATGCTGAGCAATCCCTTCAACCATCATCGACTTATGATCTCTTCTCTATCCCAGCTGCCCTCTCTCCCAGCTCAAGGCAGGCTTCTAACTGTGGAGCAATCTTCATGGCTGTCTCTACTGTCCTTGGGTGTTAATCTCATGATATTTTATATTCTACAAATGAGTGCAGTCATTCTATGCCTGTTCTTCTCTTTCTGAGTCATTTCACTTAGTATGAAACTCTCCATGACCATCCATTGATAAGCAAATTCGTGACTTCATCTTTCCTAACAGCTGCATAGTATTCCATTGTGTAGATGTACCAAAGTTTCTTCAGCCAGTCGTCTGTTCTCGGACACTTGAGTTGTTTCCAGATTCTGGCTATTGTGAACAGTGCCTGCAATTAGTTTCACTTTAAGTTTCACATGTAGTTTTCAATTTTCTCTTTCCATTGACTTTATTGTATTATCTTTTTATATTGTTATTGACTTTCATATATGTACATATGCCTATATGTGCACTTTTTAAAATAGGTACCACAGAATGATTTTCAAATCAAATGAACTATCAAACCTATATTCATCATGTGTAGCTTGTGCTTGATGTAGTCATGTAAGTGCATTATGATTGACAGTAAAAGTAGTGTCATTGGAAACCCAAGGTGAGCATGCATCATTCTGGAGATGCGACTTTCTACAGACAGAGAACTGATGAATAAAAGCTGTTGCTGAATAAATCCATTCTCATGGGTTTCATTTTACTAAATTTATCAACAAAATTCCACAAATTATGTAAAATGACTGTCACTGTCACTGTCATCCAGTTGCTCATCGATTTGTTAGAGTAGGCACTAGTAAAGTCTCTCATTGTGAGACTTCCTGTTTTTGGCATATCCAATATGCCATAGATAGCTTGCCAGGCTCTGCCTTGTGGGCATGATACTCTTGGTAGCTTGCTGGGCTCTCCAAGAGGGGCGGAGGAATCGAACACGGGTCGGCTGCGTGAAAGGCGAATGCCCTGCCGCTGTGCTACCACTCCAGCCCATGTAAAATGACTATGAGAAATAAATTAAATCCAAAGAATAAGAAGCTATATTTTTCTTAAAGATTTATGGCAATAACCTTAGTTAGAATCAGTGATTCAGCCACTGGATAACAGTTGGATATTGAATCTTGTTCCTGCAGATACCAACCCCCTCTTTACAAAGAAAACTAGGTCAAAGCAGGTATCATTGTGGGAATGCATAGCAAGTTGCTAAGAAGCAGAAACTAAACAGATTAGGAAGACTGCTAAGAACCAGTTTACCAATTCATGAATACACGGAATGTCTGTTTTCATATCATTATCCCTATTATCTTTAATCCTAAGGTTAGAGACATACACTGGAACTGATCTCTAGCTCTTTCAGCCTTTGTCAGGAAGCTGATAGTTTTCTCTTCCTTATGGGGTATTTTCACCTTTCTTTATCTGGACAACAGCTGATGTTTCCTGCTGTTTCAAGCCTCAGAAAATACTTTTCTGAAGCTTTGGAGCAAAATGCTCTTTTGTGAGATTCTCTTAGTGTGCAGCCTATACTGGAGGAGCGAGTCACCTTCAGGACCCCTGAAAATGTATGTCACTAAAATCACTGCAAAGGTTAGTGAGCTAGCCTGTTGTGGCCATACTGTTAGTCAGAACCTCTCAGCCTCTGCACCATCGACAGCAGAGATCTGAAGACAGTCTAACAGCTGCTAACATGTGTAGGATCTTCTTAGGGAATGGTATACAGGAATGTTGGAGAGGAGGTTTCCAATAGCCTGTGAGCTATCTCTATCATTTTCTTAATGTTTCCAAGAACTAATGACCAGGATAAACTTCTTTGTCTTGGATACACATGAAATGGAGTTATAGGGAGTTCATTGTTGTGCCTCACCAAACATAGGTTTTCCCAGAGCATCATTATTAGGTCCTGGGCATGCTCCTCCCTTCTCCAGTGCAATGATTTAATTTGTCATATTGACAATCTGGATTTTTCTTCCACTATCTCCCTTGGAAACTTTTCCCTATTTTAACTTGAAATTGTTTCATGGAAGTTCCCAAATGCTATGGGAAAGCTACCTTTCACTTTGGGGCTGGGGAGATGGCACAGAAGGCTGACTACATGGTCCCGGGTTTGATCCCATAGCCATGCCAGAGTGATCCCTGATCAAGATGCCAGGAGTAGCTCCTGAGGACCACAAAATATGCCCCGCAGACAAAGAAGAAAATGGAACTCAAAAGGAAAATTAATTTCCACTTTAGTATAGTGGAAGTAGTAATTCTATCAGAACCAACTATTAAAATTTTAAAACTAGAAACAACCAAAATAATAAACAGTAAGATAATGGTTTTGAGTTATGATTAAATATTATGTAGTATAAAACAATGTCAACAAAACAAAAGGTTTTCCTTTGAGGGAGCTTAGAAAAAATATAAATAAAAATATATTCAGGACTTACTATGTGACAAGTAATATGTGAAATGCTTTCCACACATTATTTCATTTAGTACTTGAAGAAAAGTCTACAGGAAAGGTTGTTAATATCTTTATTCTACAGAATGGGAAAATAAGGCTTAAGGAAACTGAGCAGTTTTCCCAGAACCATTATATCGGGTATCTTGCACTTACAAAATAATGTCTTAAAGCAATGATCATTTATTATTTGCTATAATTATTTGATTTTTATACACTTCTTCTAAACTGGAATAGTACACATAAGACTAGATGGTGGAGGAGGGTGTCACTCCCATGTCTGGGCCTCACTGGGACAAGAAGACAGCTGGATTTCTCTCCATATGGTGTCTCTTATACTCCAGGAGGCTCTTGTCCAGATTGTTCACGTGGTGGTGGGGGGATCCCTACTGGAGAGAGGCCAAACTCAAACACTCAAGCACCTTTTAGGCTGATTCTGGTGTCACATTTTCTAGTAATCCTTTAGTGAAAATAAGTCAGTTATATCAGGTCTAATAAAATCATTTGGATGGAAAAAAAGTTTCTACTTTTGGATTGGAAATGTGGCATATTCACAGGCAAGATAGCATCACATAGGGATAGGTAGAATTAGTTAACACTTAAATTAGTTACCAATCTATCCTCAAGAAATTAATAAGATGCCAGGCTGGTGTTAGGATCTAGGCAGTCTCATCAATAAGTCATGTCATACAATAGAATTAAGCCATCATTACCACTAGATAATTGTTTTAGGGTATTTTGTTTACTCCATTATTGATTTACTTTGGATTTGGGAGCTAGACCCAGATGCACTAAAGGGTTACACTGGCTTTGTGCTAAGGAGTCACTCCTGGTGGTGTTTGGAGGACCCTCACAGTGTCGCCGATGCAAGCCAGGTCAGCTGCATGCAAAGCAAGCTCTTTACCTGCAGTTCTATCTCTCTGGTCCCATTTTAGAGTATTTTAACTTTCAGTTTTGTATAATGAGCCTGGAGTACTGTAGGACTTAATGTAAATTAAGAGACAAACCATAGTAGATGAATTTAAATGTTTTAGATGCCTTTGAATAAAGGACTGATGTCCCAGTCACCTTTTTAACTTCTTGTCAGCATGTCTCCTTGTTTGCCAACCTCTGAGGTGTCCTCACGTGCAGACTCTCAGCAGTTGCTTTGAATTATGACACAATACCTTACATGACCTCTCCCAGGAACAGCAGAGAAGCAGCCCTTTGATTCCCACCCAGATTTCTCACTTGAGCCAAGCCTGTGTCATCTGAGTAGCTTTCTACAGTATAAATTGTCCTGTCACCGCAGGAACGCAACGGAATAGCCAATAAACCTGCAAGGTTGTGACTGATGAATTGCCTTCTACATTTATTAAGCTTTGGGGGGCTGGGTTTAGAAATGGAATTATGCTGAGTCTTCAAGTTGTGTGCAGTCGGAATGTTCTGTAAATAGAAGTGATGAGTTCTCTGGTATCCATTTCCTCTTCAAATACTTTTTGAGTGCTTACCACGCACCTGGCTCTGGACCAGGAACTGAGGATGCAGTAGAGAACAATAATCCCTGACCTCACAGAGTTGCCTTTCTGATGAAGAAATGGAAAATAATTAAGATAACAGATAATAGACAAAACAGCCATATCAGTGAGTGTAAGGGTTAGTCAGCAGTTACTGTGGACTTAGTGGTCAGAAAAGACCTTTGTGAGAAAAAGCTGAAGTTCTCTAATGTTCTCTTGGGTTTTTATGAGAAATAAATTCAGAGCAAAACCAGAAGGATGAGACTATGCTAGTCATTTGAAGGACTGGGGAGGAGACAAACTATGAATAGGTAACAGTAAATGCCAGCGCCGTGGAGCATGTAAAGTCTTGCTTGCTATATTGGAGAAACAGAAGAAGCACTGTGCTTCTCATATTCTTGCATACTCTGTTTGGTGCAATGTTTCTAAAAAAATAAAAGACCAAATCAAACAGAGTTAATGAAAATATGGCAGGCAAAAATAATCAGTTTTTAAATGAGAAATGCAACTTACCATCAAGAAAGTACCTCTTTATGGCTTTGACAGTTGGTGCCATCATAATCAATACTCATGAGGAGTATCAAAATCTAATTGATTAAAGATCTAATACCTAAGTGTGATTTTAATATATTGGTGAATGCCTATGGGATCCATTTTCAATTAAATGGCACTGAATATTTCTGGATGTGATTGTCACTCGGTAATTATCTACAGTAAAATCACAAGCTGTCAGTACTTAAATTTAAAATGGTAAAAAGTATTATAGTTCATTTTTTCCTCTTTTTACAAAGCATTAAGACCACTTAAAGAAAATTTCCCTCACATAATATATTTTCCAAGGCATATATTTTGTCTTTCTGTTTCTTCCATAATTATCTGTATTTTGTCAGCAAAAGGAGTGTCAAACATAGTATTCCTTTCAAACATTTACATTATATTCCTTTTTCTAGTTTTATAAAATGCAATTGATTTCACAAACATTTATTGGGTTTGCTCTATGCCTTACCTTTGGCTAGGTGTTAGAAATACAAAGACAAATATCATAAAATATTTATCCTCTTAAACATGCCATTACATGCCTCTTAAATTCTTAAATTATAAATATGCTATTTAAAATGGGATATTCCCTGAAACTCTTCAATATTACAGAACTAGTTACAGCAGCAGTTTGTCCCCACATTCTATGATAAATAAAGAAGTATTATTTTACCCTTATCTCTCTGATGAAAGAAAAAGTAGATGAATAGAAAACTTATGTCCAAACAGAAATTCCTCTGAAATGAATCAGCAGTGAGATCTCTGACACAAATTTTGGTGACCCACAGTCAAGCTTTGACTGAGATGAATGGGTGCAGCTAAATGCAAGGGATTAGGCACAGAGAATGTGTGTGTGTGTGTGTGTGTGTGTGTGTGTGTATGTGTTTCTCATTATAATTTCTTTCCTTTTTGCTAGTGGTGCTGAGCTGTAGTGATAGCACAGTGCATAGGGCATTTGCCTTGCACGCAGCCAACACAGGTTTGATTCCTCCAACCCTCTCAGAGAGCCCAGCAAGCTACCAAGAGTATCCCGCCCACATGGCAGAGCTTGGCAAGCTACCCGTGGCGTATTTGATATGCCAAAAACAGTAACAACAAATCCCAAAATGGAGAAGTTACTGGTGCCCTCTCAAGCAACTCCATGAACAATGGGATGACAGTGCTACAGTGCTTTCTAGTGGTGCTTCCTAGGAATAAAAAAAGTCTGAGGACAAGTGCATGTCCAAAGAAAGGTAGATTAAGATTGTCTTAATGATGTTGCTGCTACTGCCACTTACTTTTGCTTGAGATTTCTTGTTTCCAAATATTCTGTGTTAACAGAAAATCCACCGTGAGCAATTAGTGACTCACAAGGTCAATCTGCAAGAGACAAAATAACATAGTTTAAAAACTCTTTTTTCATTCAGCAATAAAGTTTGGCTAAACTTTATTATTATAATCAAATGCGCAGTGTGTCTTGATGTGTAATTTCTGTAATTTTAGACCCACATGGGAAGCCTTTCATTGTGAGAATCATAAAATCATATGAAAAGAAACCAGGTATTATACAAAGTTGTTCCTTTATTTATTATATAAGAATACTAGCTTTCAACTCAAATATTAGATTAAATGAAAGAAACTAACAAAAGAGTAAATAATTAAGATATTTTCAGTTATATGAAGTTCAAGATCAGAAGAAATGTACAATTTAGATAAAAATTAAGATGCAGAGTACGGAAAGGGACATGATGAAAATTTCTAGGTTGATGGAAATATCTTGTTTTTGGTAGTGGTTGCACTTTAGCTCTTTGCATTTTAATACATATAAATTATACCTCAATTAAAATTGAATGAAACTAAATTGAACACTTTTATCTCTGCACTTTAATGTATGTAAATTATTCCTCAATTAAAAAGTGAATGAAATTACACACAAAAAAAGATATATGTGAATATGATATAGTTAGCCTCAGACATTGTTTTATCTGTGCTCAGTTCCTCCTCATGTAAATATACTCATCAGTTCTGGGTCAAATATTTGTTTCTTTTACTTATTCATCAAATGATAATTTGAGTAAATAAGTACTAAACCTGCATAGCATTACAAATTATGTAACTTTTATGACTGGTACTGGTGAGCTATAGTTTACATCCTAGGTTCTATTAAGTTTTTCTTATTTAGAGAACGTAACTTTCATATTATTAAAGTCTTAGGGTTTTTTATTTGTAAAATGAAGGTGATTATGCCAGCAAGTTTTTATAGGATCAAAGGAGATAAGGCATGTTATAGTCCTGTTATTCTTAGTGTTATCTGCAGGCTAGTAACCTCAACATCACTTGGCAGCTTGTTAGAAATGCGAAATCTCAGGTTCTCGCTGAATTTATTGAATCTGTATCTTCACTGTGTCAAAATGGCAGATAATTTACATGTATACTAAAGTTTTAAAAGCTTTATCTTGAAAAGCATTGTAAATCACAAAGTGTGATACAAATACTAGAAGGTGTCATTGATATTCTTTCTATGGTAGAAGCATGGGTGACTGTTTGCCATGTTCTCCACGTGTTTACCAGATTATTGAACTGGAACCACTTTGTGGGTAACATTTGTGTGTCAGTTGTTTGGGAGGTGGCTATAAGATTGGAATGCTCTCCTAGGACTAGCCAACAGAGTGCATTTACTGTTTTGTTGTTGTTGTTGCTGTTTGTTCTGTTTTGTTTGGGGGCTATACCCTGTGGTACCCAGGGCTTATTCCTGACTCTGTGCTCATAGACCCTTCTAGAAGTGCGCAGGAGACCATATAGGGTACTGGGAATCAAACCTGGGCTGACTGTGTACAAAGTAAGCACTCTGCCTGCTGTACTATACCTACAGACCCAGAATGTATTTCCATGCAGTTTCTCTGGGCACAATTTCAATTGTAGTGAGTGTCCTGAGGTCTATGCACCTTAACCCCTACTGTCAGAACATTGAGAATTTCTGTGGTCTCTAATGGCAGGAAAGAATTTCACTTTGAGAGTTGATTTTCTTCCCCCTAATCTGAATATCTTAGTAAAAGAGATGTGCCCATCTTACGGTTCATATAAGCCAACAATGTCTTGATCATCTGAGATTGTCCTCTTGCCCCCACTTATAAGTGATTTCCATCTCTACCCATCTAGCATCAATCCTATCTCTAAGTTCTGCCACCCATCTCCCCTGAACCTTTCATTCTCACTACAAGTAAAGTCAACCTTACAAAAGTAAGCATTGAATTCAATATAACAAAACAGGAAATTTGGCTTTGCCTTCCTCTTTCTCCAAAGCCTAAGATAAGAATAATTTTTCTCATCATTTTTCTCATCATATTCTTTTCTCCAAAGCTTAACCCTCACTTTGTTTAGGTTTATATACCAAATGGTGTGTGTCTTAGGAACTAGCTCAGGAGAGAGTTTATTGTTCACTCTATTGCCCACTGTTCTACATTACACCCTTTCTAAAAATGTGCTTCCTTGCTCTCTTCCTCTATAGAAATATCTTCTTGTGACACTGACAGCAATTCTTTGTAAGTTTTGAGGATATAAATTCATCTTCCTACTGGTAACTGTTGGCAGAATCTTCTGCCCCCGAGCCAGGTTGTCTTCACTGGGGCCCCTTGGAGGGGGGAAGGTTGAGTTTCCCTCCCCACCTGAGCAGAGCCCTGGCAGCTGAAGACCTCAAAAACCCAGCCACAGCCATGCTCAAGGCCACTCTCCACACGTTCGGAGGAGACTCACACATGAAGGAACCAGCAGAGGAACCCAGGTGTGTGGACCGGGAGCTGAGATCTCCAAGCCTGCTCGGATTAGGACTGGGCCTCCTCCACCCAGATCCCCCATTTTATAGTAGCTAGGCAGTCACACCCACAAACTGCCCCTGCACCATGTAATCCCATCAACGGTCAAGGTCCAGAGACTATAAAACAAAGTTCCCAGCATTTGCAGCTGTGTGACCTCTTATTGTCTAGTTCTCCCTCTCAGAGAACCTGGCAAGGTACTGAGAGTATTCTGCCCACATGGCAGAGCCTGGCAAACTCACCGTGGCATATTCGATGTGCCAAAAACATTAACAATGATGGGTCTCATTCCCCTAACCCTAAAAGAGCCTCCAATGTGGCACTGTTGGGAAGGACGAGTAAAGAGAGGCTGCTAAAATCTCAGGGCTAGGACGAATGGAGACCTTACTGGTACCCGCTTGAGCAAATTGATGAAAAATGAGATGACAGTGATACGGTGATACTGGTCACTGTCATGGTGACCAGTAGGTGATACTGGAGCAGTGGTGGCAAGACTCTGCAATTCCCAGGGTCTTTTGTAATTTCAAGAATGAAAATATTGAGTAATAAAGATGCTTAGACTCAGATTTAGAAAGTAGTGAAGTTTATTGGAAAGTAGAAGACAAAGAAACAGGAGCTCCCCATGTGGGGAGGAATTTAGAATAGGACTAAGTTATAAGTAAAAGTTTTGGGTAGGCATTCTTGAATGCCCTTTGCATGTCTTGTCAGTTGACAAGTATTAGCATGCTTTCTACAGGGTATTTGGGCTGGCTTGAATCTTTCTGGCCATATGCCTCAGATATTGTCCATTATTTTGGTCTCCCTGTGAGCCTAAACTTGGGGATAGAATTTTATGAAAAACTCCCTGTTTATCAGAAAAACCCAGGAGTTTGCAGAGGTCAAAAATGTAAGATGGGCCAGCCAAACAGGGACTGCTCACAGCAGTTGGAAAGGGTAAACTGAAGCTTCCTCTTTCAATAACTCATGGTCATTGGCTCACTAGTGATAGTAACACTGGGTCTTCAAGGTTACACAACCACCAGCCTCTCTTACTCAGAGTACTGCCCTATAGCATTGTTATTTTCACTGCATGCCCCTCAGTTATGTCTACAGCTGAGAGAAAACCTAGAAACATCTTCCTACATATTTCTCTTATACTTATACACAGAATTGCATACCAAACTGCATATTTGCACCAGGAGTGGCTCACAGGGTCTTGCCTTAAGCCAGTCTTTGTGTATCCATGCAGCAACATCTTGTCCTTCCTCACTGTAGCTTACTCTGTCCCAACAAGTTGATTTTCTTTCTGTGATCAAGTAGGCCCCGTGCCATTCTGAGCTACCAATTGTAATCATTTTTTTTAACTGTTCCCCCATTTTCAAATTTTAGTGCTTTAGGTCTCAAGCCTAAGGATATCTACCTTTTCCCCTGACTCCCTACTATACTCCATCAAATATGGAGATATTTATTCCTAAATGATACTTTATTATGTATTGCAATCATTGTGCATAATTTCCTCTTTAATGTGTGTATGTGTGTGTGGGGGGGGGGCGGGGGGAGGGTAATGGGGTGGCATCTAGCAAAATGCAGTTTTTGCTTCTGGCTCAGGGATCATAAGTGGTAGTACTGGGCTAGGGGTCAATATGTGGTGCTGAGGAATGGATTGGCTGCTTTGCAAGATAACCACTTTAACCCCTGTTAGAATGTGGAGTTGACCACCCATCAAGGACAGAGAACAGACGATAATACAAATCACATAGCGAGGTTTATTGTTCCAGCTAGCTGGGGTCCAAGTGCCCGCCCAACGCAGTGGGCTTCAACAAAGACCCCAGCACTAGGTTCAGCAAGTTCTTATATTTTCATTTTGGCAAGTAAGCATTACTCAGCCATTTTCTATTACCTACAGAATACACATCTATTTTTTTGTTGTTGTTTTGGCCTCAACATCCAACCCACCTCCCTGATAGTTACATTCTGGAGACCTAATCTTATTCCGGAGATGTAATCTTTGACAAAAGCATCTGGTTTTTCTGCTTTTCTTATTCTTGGAAGAAGCCTAGGTCACTCAGAAGGCCACAAAGCCTATTATGGCGGTTCTCTGGCTAAGTGGGTCCTAAAACCCCTATTCTCTCTCTCCTGTCCCTGCCTTTCTATTTGTTATATTTCTGTCTTTTGTGTCTCTCTTGCTTACCATTTGGTTCCCAGGCATTGCTCAGTGCCTTGAACAGGGTCCAAAATTGACAGATATTGTTTATAAATAACTAACTACCTAACTAAACAAATGAGTAAATAAAATTATGACTTTGCAGAGCTAAGTGGCTGATTAATTGTGTAATACTGTCTGGAATTTATCATTGGCTACAGAAATTTTTTTTAAAAAACAAAAAGCCTGCCCTTTTTAAAAAACAAACAAACAAAAACTTCCTCTTATACCACACTGGGTTGCTGAACACATTGATAAGATTTTGGGTGCACGGGATCACTTTATAAAAGGAAGGAAAAAAGAACATGATTTTTTTTGGCAAAACATGTTGGTTTTGTATCTCTGGTCCTCTGACCTCCTTCTGCTGGTCTTGGAAAGGGCGGTTCCCCTGCAGTAGTTTCATCAGTCTCGTCCCTGCACCCCTGCTGTTGGAAACCACAGTAAAAGCAAGCATACAACATCACCTTTAATTAGCAGGAGAGAAGTCTTCCTGATATACACAGATAGTGTCTCTGAAACAAGATACAGAAAAATGTATGCCAGAACTGGGTTCATGGGGAAAGAACTAGAATATGAAAAAGAATAATTACCCCGTTTTAACATAATGTTGTTAATCTGCATTGCCCATTATCATCTAGAGTGTCTTGCCTATTGAAGTATGCGAATTGTGGAGCTGCTCTTTGCTCCAGCAGTGTAGCTAGCATAAGGGACTGGCTCCTCATCCATCATAATAATTAGTTTGTCATAATTTTCTGCCCTTCTTGGCTCTGCAGTAAAAAGATAGAAGAGGCATTTAAAGTTACTCAGGAATTGTTCCCCAAATTTCCTCCCTGTTCTTTATGGGAATAGATAGCTGTATTTCTGCCCTATTTATTTTATGTTTGGCCTGTGATAATGAAGTATATTTCATCTGGAAGTATATAGCTTTAATTTTCATGTTCTACTGGAAACATCTCTCCTGTTTCATTTTGTTTCAGCCGCACAATATATAAAGAGAGCCCTCCTGCTTTCTGAACTTGCCCCTCACCACCAGAGCTAATTCCACTTTCAAGACCAACATTATGACTTCATGAGCTGACTGCATAATAACACGAGAGGCTTTACATTCCTGTAGTGTCTACAATGTGCTATCCTTGTTTTATTCCTAAATTCTCACAACAGCCCTAGGCTATAGCAAAAAAGCTTGGACTCACCTTTGCTCTTTTTACTGAAAGAGAAGCAGAAAGGTTGACTGCCCAGGGCCACTCTGCTAGAGCCAGGAGTGGGGGAGGACTCAGCTGGCTTCTGTAATTAAAAATTAGTCTTGTTTATTGTTGCGCAAAAGGAACCTTTTCCATCTTCAAGGGGGGAATGTGCTCCTACTTCTTCTCTTAATATTCTTATTAAGTTATTCTCTCATTCACTCATCATTGTAAATAAGTTTTCTTCCTTATTTCTTCCTTATTTTCCTTGAGGAAAATAGGGGCTGGAGCAATAGCACAGCAGATAGGGCATTTGCCTTGCATTTGGCCAACCTGGGTTTGATTCCCAGCATCCCATATGGTCCCCCCTCCCCAGCATCCCCATGAGTAATTACTGAGTGCCTGAGCCAGGAGAAACCCCTGTGCATAGCTGGGTGTGGCCACCCCCAAAAAAGAAAAAGGAAAATAGCATTTACATTAAAATCTGGGTCTTAACAGGAATTTTATGGCCCAGTCAAAGGAAAGGTTCTTAAAAGGTCGAACCCTCCCCCCTCCCCCCAGCCCAGGAACACTGATATTACCTCTCTGGGAAACAGGATAGAAATATAGATTTTAACCCTAAGTAGACCTGTTGATCAGAAACTCTGGGATAAGGCCCAGCAATCTGTAATTTACTAGTGCTCCAGGCATTTCTGATCAGACTAATAATAATGTTTGAGATGAACCAGTCTCTGGAGGAGATACTGTGAGAGAGGTGAAAAGAGGTCTGTTCTCCAGCATCTTGGTTCAGTTTTGGGAACCTCAACAATAAACTGGCAAGAGATAGGTTAACAGGATAACGTAAAAAAAAGTTTGATGTTTATGTTTAATTTGAATAAGATTCTCCCAAAGAAGGACGTGAAACCCCAAACAAACAGCAAAGTTTGCAAACTTTTATACTATTTAAACTAAGAGCCATAAATTTGTAGAGAAGTGGCCAAGACAAATGAAAAGAATTTGGCCTTCCAGGCTAAATTCTAGGCAAAGGCAACTGTCATTGTGAAACTAACCGAAGGTGAGATTTTTTTTTTCTCCAGTAAAGTTTATTTATACAGATTCAATTTTAAAATATGCTTCTTGGCCATTTACATGTCCTCTTTACGGAAGCATATATACATTTTTCTCCCTATTTTTAATGGATTAGTGGTTTTATGCCTGGAGCAATAGCACAGTGGGTGAAGTGTTCGCCTTGCACGCAGACGACCTGGGTTTAATTCCTCCGCCCCTCTCGGGGAGCCCGGCAAGCTACCGAGAGTATCTCGCCCTCACGGCAGAGCCTGGAAAGCTACTCGTGACGTTTTCGATATGCCAAAACCAGTAACAACAAGTCTCACAATGGAGATGTTACTGGTGCCTGCTTGAGCAAATCGATGAACAATGGGATGACAGTGGTACAGTGGTACAATTTTACAACTTGGGGTCTAATATTTATTAAATTTTAAACTAATTTTTATCGGTGATATCACTGTATCACTGTATTACAGTCATCCCGTTCATGATTTGCTCGAGTGGGTGCCAGTAACGTCATTATTTGTCCCTGTCGCATGCTAGTGTAGCCAATGGCATCTGTTCACTCCAGGAACATGAAGATCACGTTGTTGTTACTGTTTTTGGCACATTAAATATGTCACGGGTAGCTTGCCAGGCTCTGCCAGGTGGGAAAAATTAAATAAATTAAAAAAAAAATACAGAGGTCACTCCAGGAAAAATTGCATCACTCTTGGAAAAGCTCCCAGAAGAGAGCAAAGCAATTTATCAGTGATATAAAATAGCAATCTAGCTTCTTTCTTTTTGCGGGGGTTTGTTTGTTTTGGATATTGAATTTCTACTTTTCCTACCAATCCTTTTTTAGAAGATTCTCACCAGTGTATAGTTTTAATTCTTGTAATTGATTAGATATTAATATGTGTGGATTTATTTCTGGGCTCTATTTTATTCCATTTATCTGTGTTTTTGTTTTTGTTCTGATGCCATGGTCTTTTCATTATGATTAGTTTGTAAAATGTTTTTAAATTTCTGAGGTAGGTGTTGGTGGTACTCAGGGCCTACTCCTGGTTCTGTGCTCAGAGGCCCCTCCTTAAGTTGCTTTAGGGGAATATATGCAGTACTCTGGGTTGTGTCAGGATTGGTCACATGCAAGGCAAGCACCTTTACCCCTACAATGTCTCTCTAGCCACTGAAATATAACTTGAAATCAAGGAACATAATCCTCTCCTTTTTTCTCAGAATTGCCTTGACTAGTCAAGATCTTTTGTGATTTCATGTAGATTCAAAAATTGTTTATTCCATTTTCTTAAAAAATGCCATTTGCATTTTCATAGAAATTGCATTGAATCTGTAGATCTCTTTAGATAAATATGATAGTGCCTTTTCTTGCTAACAGTCTGAAACTGCGACTTTGGCCCTAGAAGAACAAACCCCTTCCTAGAAGCATAGAGACATGAATATCACAAAGATATTTACCAGAAGTGCTCAGGCTTATAAATCTAGCAGTAACCTGAGAACTCATTCACCCAGGTTAAGGTAACTGGGTGAATGAGTTTTTAATAATATTCAAATTTTGTCATAATTTCAAGTACCAATTTAGTAATGTGATCCCAAATCCTTTTGAAATAAATATATTCTTGGCATTATCTTTAAGTCCTCTAACTGAAATAAGTACTGGGCTGAAATATGAAAAATTCAGAGTCATTTCAAGCATATTTGGCTTACTGAGAGAAATCTTTGATGTGAGGGACTGTTTGCAATATGATGACTTAGATATAGAGGAGGTATGAGCTTTTCTGGAACTAACTTCAGTTTTACATTTTCATCCATGGGATAATGGAGCTGTATTTAAAGTCCCCGCAGACCTGAGCATTTTCACATTGTGTGAAATTCTCACAATCTTTCATATTGTGTGAAATTCTCATAAACTTTCCTGTGGTGTGAAACTCTTTAGTCAGAAGCAGGGTGTTCATTCTGCTGTCCTCTGCTCCCTCCCTGGTGGAGCAACAGATAAAACAGAAAAGCAACAGCTTTTCTACCTGGGAAGCAAAGTCCGGTACTATTTAGTGATGTTCATTGGATATCCTCTCAACACAAATATAAGACTAGGAGGGAAACTCTATGAGAAGAACATGGACAAAAGTCAAATGTTGGTCTCAGACCTCCCCAAATCAAAATATTAAGACTTGCTATTGTTGTGATATGGATACTGGTGTTTGGGAGAGATAATGTGTCTTGAGGGAATGAGAGGTCAGGGAAAAAAACAGAAGTGGCAAGAAGGGAGGAAGAAAGGAGAGAGGGAATAAGATGATAAGTAAGAAAGGAAATAAGAAGGGTCAAATAGAGGGATGGAAAATAGATGAGAAGGAAAAAGGGAAGAAATTAGGGGGAAAGAAATGAGAGAGGGAGGCAGGAGAAAGGGAGGGAAGGGAGAGAACCTGGACCTTAGGAGGCTCCAAGTTTGTGTACACTACTTGCTGCTCCAAGAAAAAAAGAAAGGCCCGCTGTCCCCACTGTCCATCATTGGACACTGGTGGCCTAAATGTATCTGTGTGTAGCAAAGTAAGGCAGGTGGGCACGTATGAAGAAGACCTCTTGACTCAGCATTTCTGCCCGCTTCTGTAATGAGGCTCCAAGGCTGAAGATTCACTTCCGACCCTCCTCTCTCCATTGGATTCTTGCTTCTACCCCAGTGACTTACCTGGCCATATGTGTAATACATTCACATTCAATCTCTAATCTCGGTATTTCTGTAGACCAGAGCTTCTTAAGTATTTTTCATTTGCAACCCTTTGCACACAAGAAAATTTTACATCTCTGGGTATATAAAATAGGTATACATATCAAACATCTACTGATATCATAAATACAGGTAACAATAAATTTTTATTTAAATATTTTAACTTTTAAAAATGTACTCTGGGGACTGGAGTGATAGCACAGTGGGTATAGCATTTGCCTTGCACTCAGCCGACCCAGGTTTGATTCCCAGCATCCCATATGATCCCCCAAACACAGCCAGGAGTGATTTCTGAGTGCATGAGCCAGGAGTAATCCCTGTGCATTGCCAGGTGTGACCAAAAAAGCAATATATATACATATATATGTATATATATATATATAATTTGGAGTAGAAAGTAAGATCTATACTTTTATAATTAAAAAAAACTATTGAAGGACAGGGACAGATATAGGACTTCATTCATTTGAGGGATGAATGAATCATGAATTCATCATTCATGAAATCAGTATCCAGGGCCAGGGAAATTGGGCCAGGAAGACTGGTGAATGGTGTGGAAGATGGAGGTTAGTTAAGATAGAGGAGGGTCCATTTTGACAATACTAGTTGGAAATAATCACTCTGGACAAGAACTGAGTGTTGAAAGCAGGTAAAGGGATATAGATGATAACTTTTCAGCATCTGTATTGCAAACAGCCTGGCAGGCTCCTCGTGGTATATTTGATATGCCAAATACGTAACAATAACAGATCTTATTCTCCTGACCCTGAAAGAGCCTCCAATGTGGCACCACTGGGAAGGACAAGTAAGGAGAGGCTGCTAAAATCTCAGGGCTGGGACGAATGGAGAAATTACTGGTGCCCGCTCGAGTAAATCGATGAACAACGGGATGACAGTGATACAGTGACAGTGATATAAAATCTAACTGTAAATTAATTTTTTCAATTTCTGTGGGTAACCATATACTTTATATGGGTTGCCTCTAAGACTCTGGTTTCTCGGAACTCATATGGAATCTTCAGCACCTTATTATGCTTTACACTTGCTAGGGATCAGCATGTTTTGACTGTAGTGGAATAATTTACTGAGAACTGTCCTATTTCTTGGAAACAAATATATCTAGAGGTATGCAAATTTTCTAGTATACTGATTATAAGGGACATATTTCCTTCTTTAAATATCTTCTTAATGATAAAACATTACTGAGCTAAATTTTAATGGACTTTTTGTTTTGTTTTCTCTCCTTTCTCCTCTCCACAGCACTGCCCTATTTTGACAAGAATAAAGAGCTGGAGGAACCCCTCATATTTTAGATATAAATTTAAATAAGTCAGACTAAATTGCTCAGTTAATTAAATTTACAGTAGTATCTTTAGAGATATTTATGGACTTATTTTTGCTCTTTTGCAGTTTCTTATTCTTCCAATCGAGTATAACAGATACAATGTGACAACCACATTACTGTATGTGGAGTTATTTATAGATTAAGATGGTTGATTTCCTAACAATCTTTTAATAAGGTTATTTCATTGGGATGGAGACTGTTCTTTTTGTTTTATCCTTTTTCTCTGTCTTATAATGTGTTGTTTTAACCTCACATGTCACAGCGGATAGAATCACAACTCATTTGAGTTTAATAGATTTGCTGTTTCAAATTGGGGATTTTCTCTTATGGTTTGTAACTCAAAGACAATGAATTGGTCATGTGGTCTATTGCTTAAAAAGTGTAATTAAATATTATAAAGCTTTCAAAACTTTCTTGTCTGAAAACCTAAGAATGTATAGACTTAAGTTTCCCAGATAAGTTTTTATGCAGTTGTAAAATATTCAAACCAATTTATACAATAATAATTCTAGGCCTTTGTTAGTGTTTTAAAAAACCATAACCTATTTTTCCACATCCATGGATTTTGGTATTTTTTTTGAGAATGTGTCTGGAACTTTAAAATTGGAACGATAAAATTTTATTGCCTTCTCTTCTCTAGAATCCTGACACAGTTCTAAAAAACAGTTAGTTATCTCCATTTTATGAATGTAGAAATAGAAACACAGAGAGTAAAATAATAATGCTCCCCACGAAATACAGGAAACAAATGGAAAAGTCTGACTGCAAGAGTCAGGGATGGGGGCTGGAGTGATAGCACAGAGGATAGGGTGTTGCCTTGCACGTGGTTGACCTAGGTTCAATTCCCAGGATCCCATATGGACCCCGAGCACCTCCCAGAGTAATTCCTGAGTGCAGAGCCAAGAGTAACCTCTGAGCATCACCGGGTGTGACCCCTCTCAAAAAATAGAGGTGTCATGGATGTACAGAGACTGACACACATCAAAAGAACAAGAACAACCAGCAATGGTGTGGATGCAGGGAGAATGGGACTTTCATTCATTATTGGTAGGAATAATAACAGGTCCAGCCTTTTTGGAAAGCAGTATGGACATTCCTCAAAAATCTAGAAATTGAGCTTCCAGATGACCCAGAAATACCACTTCTGGGGATATATGCTGGGGATGGGAAAAAAGCACAGTAGACATGACATCTGCTCTTGTATGTTTATTGCAACTTTGTTATACCCAGAATTTGGAAAATAGCCCCAGTGCCTGAGAAGAGATTAAGAAACTATGGTACATTGACCAATGGAATACTATGCAGCTGTTAGAAAAGATGAAGTTACGAAATTTGCTTATAATTGGGTGAACATGAAGAGTATCATGCTAAGTAAAATGAGTCAAAAAGAGAGGAACAGCAGAATGACTGCGCTTATTTTCAGAATATAAAATAACATAATATGAGATTAACACCCAAGGACAACAGAGACAAGGGCCATGAGGTTTTCTCCACAGTTTGGAAGCCTGCCTCATGTACTGGAGGAGAAGGCAGTTGGGTTAGAGAAGGGATCACTGAGTCAATGACTGTTGAAGGGATCCTTCAGGATGAGAGATGTGTGCTGAAAGTAGATGAAGGACGAAACATGATCACCTTTCTATATCTATATTGCAAACCATGATGCCCAAAGTAGAAGGAAAGTGTCTGCCACGAAGGCAGAAGGTGGGGTGGGGTGGTGGTAGCAGGAGAGATAATTGGGATATTGGTGAAAATGCACACTGATGGAGGGATGGGTGTTCGATCATTGCAAGACTAAAATTCAATCATGATAGCTTTGTAACTGTATCTCATGGTGAGTCAATAAAAGGAAAAAAAAGAGCCAGGGACGTGGCTCAACAAGATAGCAACTTCCTTGTATGAGTGAAGCCCTGGGTTTGATTCCAGGGTCTCCTAAAAAAAGAAAAAGACTAAAGCTTTTGATTAAGTTCCTAGTACTTTTACTACTACCAACCTTTTTATTATATAAACTAAAAGGAATTAAGATAAAAATAATGGTAGGAATATTAATAATGAAAGCAATGAATGTATGTATATATGTATATTTTGAATTTAAGAAATGTGTAACAAAATATACTTTGATTTAGAATATTTGTTAAGATACTCAATATGAATTTAAAAAGAGTAGTCAAGAAAAATTTAAAGAATAATGGGGGTGAACTTGTCCAATTGGTGCTCAAACATATGGAATTTAGAAATTAGAGAACTGTAATGATAACAAATGGAACAGGACAGGGAAACTGAAAATCTACTCATATTAATTAGCAACTTTGTATATGATAAATGAGTTATTTATGAGGATGAGATGGTTGACTATTCAGCAAGTAATAAATAAATTTCACCAACTCAATAAGCTAGTGAGTGGCTGACTTGGGACTCACAACCAAGTCAGTTTGACTCATCAGTTTGACTCATCAGCAACTGTATATTGTGAAAGGTGTGCTCTTTGGGTAAGAGAAACTCTTAAATTCCCAGCACAGCATTCTGGCTCTTTGGTTCTTTCTTACCTACTTCAGGGAGGCTTTCAAGAACACTACAAAGGGAGCAACCTGAGCAAATCAAACCCAATCCTGAAAATCCCTGATCTCCCTGTAGGTAAGAAGCAATTCATGTTTCTCTTGTTCCACTAATCTATCTGGTAGTTAATACTTTAAAATTGCAAAGTCATGTTTGCAAGACATACAGAATTTTCTTGCTCTCCCCGAAGGCAGTCTTCTATCAGCATGCACTTCACACAAGGGGTCCAAATTGGCAGCCACAAAGAGTTTGTCTTGTCCAGAAGCAATGCTTCAACAACCTCAGTTCACTGCTATGCTAGGTACAAACACCATTATGCCTTAGACTTAAAAACTGGAAATTAGTGGTTACTGTTAACCAACTGTATAACTGGGATTGGTCTTCTACAGTTTTAATTTGCCATGACTGATTGCCTCAGTTGATAGGAAGTTAGGGTTATTAACCTGAAAACTAATGATTTGGCTTCTGCTAAATGATTCTTTGTTTCTTAAATGAAGTATAGACACTAGTCTTAATAATCTTTTGTTCTCCTTTGAATGTTAATAAATAGTGAAAGTTTGCAAAAAAAATACAAAAACTGTTGTAGGATATTTTTTTCTTTAATTGGTTGTGCTTTTTCACATCATTTCTTGTGATAAGTAGTCAAGACATACGCACATATGCACACACACATGTCCAACTTTTAATAAATACTATTTGAGTAATGATTCTAAGATAAGTGTCAATTTTCTAATTGGTTAAAGTTATAGAAAATCAATTAGCTGCCTTTAGAAAGAAAATGTACTATTTAAATTACCTGTATGTGTCTGAGGAATATTTTAATACTGAATGACTAAAACTTCCAAGACTAGTTTTAAGAGAGAATAACACTGATGCATGTGTTTATGATTCACATTAACAATTTCATATGAGAGTATATGTACCATGTGGTTACTAAATTTTCAGAAGTTAGTACTCTGGAATGAATATAAAATTGATATAACAAACACATTTGTTTATGTGACCTACATTTAAGTAAGATAGCATTGATCTGCTAAATATAAAAATGGATGATGTTAATTTTGTTAGAGTATTTTGGGTATGATTTTAATCTGTAAGATAATCAGTCTAGTTCAGCTCCCTCAGGTCTACAGCTACTCCATGGCTTCACTTCAGAAGACAGATATCTTCAGAAAGAATTTTAGGAGCAGTGGAGTCAGGACCTCCTCCTTATTGAAGAAGAAGATTCAAGAACTCAATTAGGGAAGTGGGAAGAAACCTTTAATTTAAAAGGTTTGAAGAGCCTGGGTTAGATTACAAAACAAGAGGTTTGGAAAGGAAAAGCTAGATTCAGAAGGTTTTCCAGAGAAATCTTGGTAATGAGGTGAGGACCTGGGAAGGGGTTCACTTAAACTCTGCATCCTAAGTAGGTTTTCTCAAGTTTCTGTGTATTCTACCCAGTACAATATTCTAGTTTGGAGTTAGTTGCCTGAAATATAATTCTTAGGAGGGACTACAAATGAATTTCCTCTTAAGAATGTTACAGGAAATTTATTCATAGACAAAAATATGTTGAATATATCTATTGATGTTGCTTATCCTATTTAGACCTTTGTGAAGTAACTTTGGTACAAATGATGGTACCATGTGATATGTGACTTCAGAGAAAAATTATCCAATTTTCCTGAGCTTCAGTCTACTCATCTCTTAGAGGTTGTATTAACACCTTCCTAATAGTACACTTATAAGGATAAAATGAAATAATGTGCCTCAAAAATATTTTTTTTTATTTAAGTTTCTACCAGTCAGTGATGAATTGAATTGAAAATAGATGAGGCAGATCAGGCAGAGCTTAATCTCAGATAAGTCAGAATGATCAACGCATGTGAATCCCCAAGGGCAGAAGAAATAGTACAGTGGATAAAGTGCTTGCCTTGCACATGGCCCACCAGGGTTTAATTTCTGGAACTGCATGTATTCCCTGGAGCCCCTCCAGAAGTAACTTGGAGCCCTGCCAGGAGTAAACCTGGAACACCCTTTTTATGATTGAAAACATAAAATGCAAAAATAAAAACCAACCAAACAACCAAAAAAAATTCTTGTGACCTCCCTTCCCATCTTTTATTAAAAGTTAATTTTCCTGCACACAGTTTGTGACTACAAGGAAATAGTCACCTTAGGAAGATTCACAGAGGTCCAGCTTAATCACCTTTGTCATTTTGGGACATACTTCAGTTACATATTTATGCTACTTTAGTGGGCTGGAGCGATAGTGCAGTGGGTAGGGTGTTCTCCTTGCATGCGGCTGACCCGGGTTTGATTCCTCTTCCCTCTCAGAGAGCCTGGCAAACTACTGAGAGTATTTGGTCTGCATAGCAGAGCCTGGCAAGCTACCCATGGTGTATTCAATATGCCAAAAAGAGTAACAACCAGTCTCATGATGGAGATGTTACTGGTGCCCGCTCGAGCAAATTGATGAGCAACGGGATGACAGTGACAGTGACAGCGGAAAGGAAACATGTGATTATACACTAGCAAAAGTTCACAAAAAGATATTTGAAAAATACTTCTCTTCTTACCTTAGTCTATTGCTATTTATATCCTAAATAAAAAGATGAGCTAATCACTAGATAAACAAGTCTTAATGTTAAAAGTTAATTTTAATGGTTACAAAGAGTTAATCATGAACAAGTTATGCTGAGAGTCACATAGTTTATCAAATACCTGATTGTATCGTTTTCCTAATATTGACAAGCACAAGGCATTCAGAAAAGCATAAGCTCCGAAGCCTCCCAGAGAGTTTCTCCCGGTCATTGCAAGTTATATCAAAAGTCACTTCAGGGGCTGGAGCGATAGCACAGCGGGTAGGGCATTTGCCTTGCACGCGGCCGACCCGGGTTCTAATCCCAGCATCCCATACGGTCCCCTGAGCACCGCCAGGGGTAATTCCTGAGTGAAGAGCCAGGAGTAACCCCTGTGCATCGCTGGGTGTGACCCAAAAAACCAAAAAAAAAAAAAAAAAGTCACTTCAGCTTACTTTCATGGCTCATGATGTTCAGACTCTAGGCTAGTATTTAGTGAGCCATGCATCATCCTTTGTTTCAAGCATGCTTGAGAAAGTTACTTGCGAGACTTCTCATCTTCTGGGCATAATCAAATACTTTAGAATAGATTTCATAACTACAGATTCAACATAGCATTAGACTTGCTAATAACATAAAAATATTGCTTTAATAATGCCTTAAGTTCTACTAGAATCCCATGACCTTCTTTCTTGCAATTCAGCCAGATCAGGGATAGAGAATAAACACAAAAGAATAAAGGTTGATTGAAGGATGACAAAAATCCTCAAAGGTAAGTTTATAGAGTCATAATCAACACTCTCCAAAGTGTTGGCCTCTTTGGAGGGAAGCCACTGTGTCAGGATTGGTTTCTTCTTAACAGTGAGGAAACAAGGGTAAAGGTCTGAGAGGCTTCATAATCACTGATTGGTTCCTTTTCTGAGCTCTGAGGGTTGGGGCAATTTATTGGAGAAAATTGGAGCAAGTAGTACAGCAGGTAGGGTGTTCACCTTGCATGTGGCTGACCCATGTTTGATCCATGGCATCCCATATGGTCCCTCAGCACCACCAGGAGTAAGTTCTGAGTGCAGGCCAGGAGTAAAACCCATAAACACTGCTGGGTGTGACCCAAAAGGAAAAGAAAAATCTTTTCTGAGCTCTCTGGTTATATTTTTGAATTACCATTGCCAAGTTTACACAAATATTTGAGGAGATTCTCCCACCTGCTTTTCCTATTCAAATACATTAAAAAAAACCTATAGAGTGCTATGTAAGTATATGGGTCTTCACATACTATGCATGTGGTGCATGTACTTGATATGGTGCCATGTGCTGCAGGGATCATGTATTGTCAAAGATTCACAAATGTCCACCATTACATATAGCATTTCCAAAAGTGGAACCACCTATCACTGATGATGTCTTGGGATAACTAGGTGATTCATGAACAAACACTTATTACTGTAGTGACAACTTAGGGCAGAAATACAGTACAGTGGGTAAGGCACTTGCCTTGCTTGTGGATGACCCAGGTTCAGTTCCATATGGTCCCTTGAGTCCTTTAGGAATAATTACAGAGTGCAGAAATAGGAGTAACCCCTGAGCATTACCAGGTGTAGTCCCCCCAAATAAACAAACAAATTAAAGCAATAGTAACAATTTAGGCTTCATTGAGTATTTAATTTTTATATATTATAGAAAAAACATAATTGGTGGGCCAGTGTTATTATGTAATAGGCATTATTTTTGCAAGTCAAGGTGAAATAAAGTAGAGCCATTGACATAATTTAATAGAGAAAAACTAATAATATGGGGGAGATGTGAGCATGATAAAAAAACATGAGGATAGAGTATATATAGTGAAACTGAAAAATATCAAGGAAAAGTGGATGTATGACCATATTGGCACAAGGGCAGGTAGGAAGTGAGAACGAGTGCTGGAAGCTTCCTCATGTCTTCTAGCTCCAAGCATCTTCCTGGTATTTTGACTTGAGTGATGTCTTCTTTCTTTGACTGCTTCTAGTCCTCACTTCAAGTGTAAGTTCATTTCAAAGATCAGATAATATTTTCTCTATATAAGTTTAACCTAGACAGTGAAGTGTTAAAATCATCAGTAGTGCATTTCAAACATGGGTCCTTGAGTGTTACTTTTGATAGCTTTAGAACAGCTGCTATGAGCAGCTTAGGCCAAGAGTGGGGACCTTTGCAAAACATCAGAATTTGGACAGAGCTGGAAAGAGGAAGTAGAAACCAGGCCAACTCAGCATGTGGCATGCCTCCCAGCCTGCAGCTTCTTTTTCCTGATGCCAGAGAAGAATCACTACCACCATCATTCCCAATTCCCTTGTGCTTAAAAAATCAAGGGAGAGTGAAAAAGGAAAGTTTTATAAGAGACTTACAAATATTTTCCCTTTTGCCAGTGGTTATTTTTTTCTGTTATGATGCAAACTTCTTTTACTGTGCAGAAACTTTCTAATTTAATGTGTCATTAATTTATTGTTGTTACTCTTTTCCCTGCAATTAGAGTTGAGTCCCAAAAATATCTCAGAATCATATGTCATGTAGTATATTGCCTATGCTTTCTTCTATGAATTTCATATTTTATATATTTATTCTAAATCATTAGTACAGTTTGAATTCATTTGTGTATGGTGTGAAATAGTAGCCTACTACTATTCTTTAATGCAGCTGTTAAGTTTTGCAGCCCCATTTATGGAAAAGACATCCTTTGCTCAAGTTTATATTCTAGGTTCTTTTGTTTTAACTTGATTGCTATATATGTGTGGGTTTATTTCTGTAAACCCATCATTTTTATCTGTTGATCTCTGCATATATTTATTTCAATATCATTCCATTTCAATTACTATTACTTTGTAACTTAGCCCTAAGTCAGGGAGTTTGACCTTTACATTTTTGGTTTTTATTCTCTGAATTATTTTTGCTATTTGGGATCTTTTGAAATTCCAAATAAATTTCATAATTTTGTGTTTAATTTTGTGAAGAATACAGTAAAGAGTTTGATAGGGATTGCATTGAAATTTATAGTCATTTAGTAACGTTGATTTTTGAAATCCATAAACATGAAATTTTTTTTTAGTTTAATATGTCTTTTATTTCATTAAATACTATGTTACAGTTTTTGGTGCACAATTTTTTTGCTTCTTTGGTTAAATTTATTCCAAATGGGGAGAAAATATGGCTAGTGGTTAAGAGATGTCTTGCATGTGTGAGTCACTGGGTTCGATCTTTGGCACCACAGACAAACAAAATTTTATTAAATTATATAAAGCTATCCAATTCCTCTTGATGTGATTATAAATTAGATTATTTTCTCTGTTAATAATTTATTGGTATAGATAATATAGATATTATATATAGATATGCAACACAATTTTCTATATTATGTAATTATTTGTTATATTAATAATTATTTGTTACTTTATTAACTTTTTACTGGAGTCTGGTTTTTTTTGGCATACTGTAATGTCATTTTTAACTAGGTATAATTTCACTCTTTTATGATTTGTATTTCTTTTACATTTGTTTCTTTTGTTAATGTTCTGGCTATTCATCACAACATTTACGATAATGTGCTCTGATGAAAGTGAATGTGGCAAGAGTAGACATTCTTCTCTTGTTCCTGATCTTGAAGGAAAAGCTTTTAGTTTTTGACCCATGAGCATGATGTTTGCTGAGGGGTGTCACATATGGCTTTATTATGTTGAGGTTTATTCTTTCTAAATTTGTTAATGGTTTTATTTAAAATCATAAATATATGTTTCATCTTGTCAAATGCTTTTCCTGAATCTGTTGAGATGATCAAATAATTTTTGTACATCCAAATTTTATTGATATGGTTTATCACCATTTAATTATTTATTTAAGCTATTCTTGTATGCCTGGAGTTATTACCACATGATCATGGCACATTAATCTTTAAAATATTGTTGAATTTGGTATGATATTATTGATTTTGCTTCTATGTTCATCAGACATAGGAGTTATAATCTTTTGTTGTCTTGTGATGTTCTCTTCTAGTTTTGGAACCAGGATGTTGGCCTCATAAAATGTATTTTCAGAGGTTTCTAACTTATTTTGGAAGAATTTTGGAAGGATTGAAATGAATTTATCTTTAGATGTTTGTTGGAATTCACAAGTAAACCATCTGGTCCTCTGTTTTTGTTTTGGAGGAGACTTTTGATTGATGTTTCAGTTTCCTTACTCAATGGTTGATCTGTTAAGATTATTTATTTGTGTTTTTTTGTTTTGAAATAGTATATATTTCTAAGAAGTTGTCCATTTTCCCCTAGACCTTTGTATTTTCTGCCAGTTGTGCATAACACTCCCTGAGGTCTTTTTATTTCAATAGTATCTTTTGTAACTTACATTTTGTTTCTTTTTTTCTTCTTCTTTGTGAGGGTGCCTAAAGTTTTCCTATTTTATCTTTCCAAGAACAAAGGATTTATTTTATTCATCTTTTAAGAAGCCTTTTTGGTCCATATTTGTTTTGTTTCTGTTACAATATATTTTTTTATTTTTATTTTCCTTCTGCTAACTTTTAGCTTCTTTTCTTTATTTTTCTAATTTCTTTAGGTACCATATTAGACTTTTTTGTGACTTTCCCTCTTACCTGAATTGCCAATATCTGAAATGCTAGTAAGACACTATGTGCAAAGGTGAATCAGGATTCTGGAAACTAATCAATAAATACTGTCAAAGCTTCAGGGGTCTTTTTACATATGGAAGATCTAAACTAAGGGCAAGGAAGAAACAGGAATATGTTGAGTTACACTTTAAAGAAGATACTGGAAAGACTTTGGAAACTTATAAAAGAGTTTTCAAGTATGGGTTTCACCTTGGACTCTAAAGTAGTGATAAAGTTTGGTATGGAGGGAAGAGCAGGTGACAATGGAAGAAAGAGGGAGAAGGAAAGCTAGGAGTTGGAGAGGTGAAAACTCTGGTGATGAAGGAGTGTTGAGAAGTGATATCTCTTGGTGACAAAGAAGTGTTGAGAATAAGCAGTACTTTGCTCATTATGAAAAGTCTATACTTTGAAACCCTGGTTGTTGTATTAACTAGCTGCCAAATACTTCCTCTTGCCAGAAAGAGAGGCAGTGATGAGCCCTTGGACACCATCTGTTGAGACTGTCCTGGCACATACCAACTTTCTGACTCTGGGAGATTTGGAAGTTATTTATGTTTGAAGCTCTAATTTCAGTTCCCTCAGAGGAAACTGTTCCTTCCTAGAGAGGTATCTGCTTATCCCAATGGGGAAAAACTGTCAAGAAAGTTCATTTAGAGCTCTCATTTGGGAGAAGAAAAATCATTTTTTTAAGTTGACAGAGTTATGAAGACTATATAGTAAAGCATAATGTTGGCACCTGAATGCAAACCTTCAGCCCACATTTCTTCTAGCAAGTAGGCCTATTTCCAAGTTACAAACTGTAGTGCAGAAACGTAGCTAATTCTGGAGTGCCATCCAAACATGCCCAATATTTCCACCTGCTAGAGCAGGGAAGGGGAAGAACCGGACATAGTGGGACTGAATCTGAGGGTAGCGATTCTTTGCCATAAATATTGACTCATTTGCAACAGTCTCAGTGAAAGTCTTAGAATGAAAATAGATTTGTCATTTGCTTTTTTCCTGTATTGGTTTTTGTTTCTCTGCACTGTGTACATTTTCTATAATGAGTATATATTTTTTTGCTTCTCAGAAAAAATAGTCTTAATAACTGGGAATAAAAACTTGTTTCACCACTGCTAAATATGCTTTGTGAGCAGAGGGTTAAGGAAGAGGTGAAGAGACATCAGTCTTAACTTTATGATTTCCTCCCAGCCTCCCCTCCACCACCTAACTCAGAGAACATACACACAGCTCTGCTTCAAAACAGTGGATCTGAATAATAGATATCACTAGGGAATTATTGTTTAATTTTCTTGGGCTCAATGCTATATTGTACCATGTGGCAATATGTAGGATATATTGTGCCACATAAAAACGTATAGGAAAAAAGTCTTAGTTAGAGGAGAAATAAGAAACACAAAGGGGAGAACTGTTAGGATGTCTGCTGCTTAATTTAAAATGGTTCTGGTAAAAAAGGTGGTGTGAAGCAACTACAATAAACTATTTCAATTTTTGTAATTGCTATGTATCCATTGCATTCTTCTAAATTTTCTGTTTGTCTGATATTTTTTAATTGGAAAACAAATTAAAGAATTTATTAATTTTTTATAATATTCTACTTTTTGCGAATTTTATACATTTTATTTTCATAAAGTAGTTCACAGAGGTTCATTACAGTTAATATTCAAACATCCACCCAACCAGCAAGCATCTTCCCACCAGAATAAGAGGGAAGTGTGTAAAGGTTTTTGATTTCATTCTGGAGCATTTATGCCCGTATATAAGATAATACAAGCAAGAATATTAAAAACCTAACACATGTGTGCTACTTTAGGTACATCAGTGGGCTAGAGTATAAGAGGTTGCATGGCCGCGAATGCGGCTGCATGCTTCAGGAAAAGCTGCATCTGCTTTCTTCCAGGAGCTTTGTTTTATAGTCTCTGGATCTTGACCATTGATGAGATTACATGGCACCAGGGGCGGTTTGTGTGTGTGGCTGCCAAACTACTGGAAAACAGGGGATCTGGGTGGAGGAGGCCTAGTTTTGATTTGAGCAGGCTTGGAGATCTCAGCCCTGGGTCCTGCAAACCTGGGTTCCTCTGTTGGTTCCTTCATGTGTGAGGCTCGTCCGAGTATGTGGAGAGTGGCCTTGAGCATGGCTATGGCTGGGTTCTGGAAGTTTTCGGCTGCCTGTGTTCTGCTTGGGGTGGGGAGGGAAACTCAACCTGCCCCCCTCCAAGGGGGCCCCTGTGAAGACAGCCTGGTTCAGGGGCAGGAGATTCTGTATCTATTTTTTTTAAATAATTATTTTGTACCTAGTTCTTCTCTTTCCTGAACTAATAAGACACTCAGAAAATAATGTTCTCAGTGGGGATGAAGAATGTTCACATTGTTCATTAATCCCATCCTCTTCACCTTCCCTCTCATTCCTTTCTTAAACTCCTCCATCTAGTACTGTGAATTTGTGCAAGACTATTTATTGCACTGTTGTTTAATATTATCTTTAAACTGTAGATCATTTTTATGTCAATTATTAAGAGAGTGGCTAAATAGTTTAAAGTATTTCTGTACAATACATGCAGACTAAAGTAAGTTTGATGTACCTTATTCCTTAAGTATTTATGATTATTATTTATGTTGTTCTGAAAAAAGCAAAAGCAAAGAAAAATAAGCCACTCAAATTTCTATCACTCAGAAATAATAAAAAAGACATGCATCTTAACACAGTTATGAGTACTTTAAATAGACTACTCAAAAGTTTGTCTAAGGTCTGAATGCTCAAAAATAAACAAAATGAGTGCTTTTCCACTCAGCATATAAAACAGTGCTCAATCTGCTTAGCAATCAGTGAAAGGATAATGGAAGCCATAGTGTTAGAATGCTAGAGAGACAGCAGGGCAACGGGAAGTTTATACACCATTTCAAAGTATGTAAATTAATACAAACACCTTAGAAAAATTGTGGCATTGTGTAATAAAGTTAAAAATACACCTACCCCTAATTCAACAATTACATTCATGAGAATATTTAAAAAATCATGCAGAAATATATATTTTTGGTTTTAGTTTTAGTACTGTCCATGCCCAGTGTTACTTTGTACTTACTCCTGGCTCTGTGCTCAGGGATCACTCCTGGATGTGCTCAAGGGACCATATGCAGTGCTGGGGGTCAAATAGTGGTGAGCCACATGCAAATTATACCACTGTCCTATCTCTCCAGCACAAAGTATTTATATGGCACACATAGTATATATACATATGTGTGTATGTGTGTGTATACAATATACACTACATACTGTCTCTTGCCCACATGCCTGGCTGTCTTCCCCGGGGCCCCTCGAAGCGGATGGGCTCCAGCTTGCCTCCCGGTCTCGAGCAGAGCTCCCGGTGGCCAAAGACCACTGGAACCTAGCCACAGCCATCCTCAAGGCCCCTCTCCACACGTTCGGACAAGCCTCATGCAGGAAGGTACCGGCAGAGGAACCCAGGTGTGTGTAATCCCATCAACGGCCAACATCCAGAGAAATTAAAAGCAAGCTCCCAGAAGATATCTTATAACCTACTTCTCCCTCTGGGAGAAACTAGCAAGCTTCTGAGAGTTTTCTGCCCACATGGGACAGCCTAGCAAGCTTCCCATGGTGTATTCATATGTTAAAGCCAGTAATAGGTGGATCTCATTCCCCTGACCCTGAAAGAGCCTCCAATGCAGCATTTTTGGTAAGGCTGAGTGGAGAGAGGCTTCTAAAATCTCAGGGTTAGGACGAATGGGGAGGTTACTGAGCCCGCACGAGAAATCGGCGATCAACGAGATTTTGTGATTTTGTGATTTCGTGATGGTATATTATAAGTATATATACATATAGCATAATATACACATATATACTTCCAGATGTACAATGTACTGTGTATAACATATATACATATTGTATATATACACATATGTACATCTATATATGCTATATTCTATGGCCCATGTATATATACTATACATTTATACATGTATAAATATGTACACATAATCTATATACAATAGTATATTCACGCATTTATAGAGCACAGATCATATGCTGTATATACTGTATGTATATATGTATACATACATACACATATACTATACGTTTACTATATTGAGACATAGTATATACATGTAGAGTATATATACATATTTACATCATATATATGCTATGTATATATACTATAATACATACATATATTTCATATATGCTAGGAATGGTGTAAATATATACTATGTATTCCATTATGTATGCATATATACTGTGCATGTATCACTATATCACTATCATCCTGTTGTTCATTGAGTTACTCGAGTGGGCACCAGGAATGTCTCCATTCATCCCAGCCTTGAGATTTTAGCAGCCTCTTCTCACTCGTTTTCCTCAATGATTGGAGGCTCTTTTCAGGGTCAGGGGAATACAGAGTTACTGTATTTGGCATATCGAATACACCGGGGGAGCTTGCCAGGCTCTTCTGTGATAGGCCCCCTCAAAAGGGAACAAAAAATACATTAATCTTTAAACTATACTCAGACATTGGTGTTTTAAAATACTCTTTTCTACCAATTTAACATGCTTAAAATTTAACCAAATTATGTATCTGTAATAAAAAACCTTAATGAAATTAATTATATTAGTCTATCATCTAACATTAAAACAGAGGAGATAAAACATATGTAGGACTATTTACCAGCTTTTTCAGTTATTAATTTCCAAATGGAATTTAAAAAATTAATATTATTAATTATATTCTAGTATATATTTAAATTTATATGAAATATATACACCCTAAAAATGTAAAATTTAGTAAGAGTGAAGAGAATTACAAAAAATTTATGAGGAAAATATGAATAGGTCTACAAATGTATGAAAGTGTGTTTTATCCTGGGAAAAAGAACCTTGATTTTGTTAGAAAATACTTCATTATAGATACTGCTTAAGTGTCTGTATTAATAAAGAATCTCTATGGCTGCAAAAAATACCACCTGAAAGAGAGAATTCAATATTAATAAAATCTTAATTTGTTGTGTATTCTGAATATATAGGATGATATATTTGGACTATACATATTTATTACATATATAACTATATATGTTTGGATGAGCCTCACGCATGGGGGTGCCTGCAGAGGAACCCAGGTGTGCGGGACGCTTACACCCAAGCCTGCTCAGATCGGGACTGGGCCTCTTCCACCCAAATACCCTATTTTCCAGTAGTTAGGCAGTCACACCCAGAGACTGCCCCCAGCGCTATATAATCCATCAACAGCCAACATCCAGAAACTATAAAACCAAGCTCCTGGAAGAGAGCGATGCAGTCTCTTGCCCCTGTGCCTGACTGTCTTCACCGGGGCCCCTCAGAGGGGATGGGTTGCATTTCCCTCCCCTCCCACATCTAGAGCAGAGCCTTGACAGTTGAGCACCTCTGGAACCCAGCCACGGTCATGTTCAGGGCCACTCTCCACACATTGGGACAAGCCTCATGCATGGGGATGCTGGCAGAGGAACCCAGGTGTGCGGGACCCGGGGCCGAAATCTCCAAGGCTGCTCGGATCAGGATTGGACCTCTTCCACCCAGATTCCCCATTTACCAGTAGCTAGGCAGTCATACCCAGAGACTGCCTCCAGCGCTGTGTCATTCCATCAGCAGCCAATATCCAGAGACTATACAAACCAAGCTCGCGGACATCTAATAGCCTAGTGCTCCCTCTTGGAGAATCTGACAAGCTACCGAGGGTCTATTGCCCACTTGGGAGAGCCTTGCAAGCTCCCCATGGTGTATTCATATCCAAAATACAGTAACAGATATGTACATACCTGTTGGAGAGCCCAGCAAGCTACTGAGAGTATCCCAACTGCACAGCAGCAAGCTACCCGTGGCATATTCGATATGCCAAAAACAGTAACAATAGGTCTCATTCCCCTGACCCTAAAATGCCTCCAATCGTTGGGAAAGATGAGTAAGGAGAGGCTGCTAAAATCTCAGGGCTGAGTGTAATAGCCAGTAACAGAGACGTTACTGGTGCCTGCTAGAGTAAAATGACAAACAATGGGATGACATTGATACAGTGATAACTGTGTATATATAGTACATATATAAGTAGCATATATAAAAATATTTTTGTAACTGCCAACTTGTACACTTGCCTCAGTTTTAAATTTTTAATTTTGTTGATCTGTCATTCAAATTTGAAATGGTATATCAAAACTGTCAAGTTTCTAATCTATAAACATAGTGCATCTCTCCATTTATTTGTTTTATTTAACTTTTCTAGTAACTTTGTGGTTTTCAGTTTGTCTGCACAAATTTTGTTAAATTTTCCCTTATGGATTTTACAGTTTAACATTATATTATTAATCATATGCTTTTAAAATTCTGATTTCTAAATATTCATGTCTATAATGTGACATATTCTTGATTTTAGTGCATTGATTTTGTATTTGGTAATCTTCTGTACCTGTTGAGATTTAGTATAAGCAAATGAAAACCACTCCAGAAATTTCAACAAGAAATTTTAATAAATTAAGTGACTATTATATAAAGTCTCATCAGTTAATAACAGGATATTAATTACAACAAAGGTGTAAAAACAAAACTATCTAAGTAACTTGAAAATAACAAATACAAGGATTATTAATAACTACTGGGATAGAGAGGAAGTGCACAAAGGTATAGCTATATATCTTCTATTGAGTAATTATAGACAAGTTTTTTCAATGTTCAAGGATGAGATTCAAGCCTGGCTTAAGAGAGTGAGACTGTAGTTCACTGGGTGTTGCAGCCATATGTTAAGGTGCAGATCCACAGGAAACCATTTTTGGCATAGCTGTAAGTAAGTTGCTTTTTTCCTTTCAACCAGTATCACCAGCAGCAACACAGAAAATTCAGTGGCTGACGCACTTCAGGTTGTTTCTCTAGACCGCATATTCATTGCATGAAATATATTATCAGGGATATCAAACCATCTTAATTGTATTTTTTATACTTTCATTCTTTGTACTATTTGGTCATGGATCATATTTTCCTGTTTAAATTCCTTTACGGGAAGTTTTGATTTGCTTTAAATGATCTTTCCAATAAATTTATGACTGATGGGAAAACGTGGAGCAGGCAAGATAGCACAATGGGCAGAGTTGCATGCTTTGCCTGCAGGAGACCCTGGGACCCCACCCCAAGAACCATCAGACGAGATCCTTATGCAAGAAGCAAGAAGTATCCCATTAGTACCAACAGCTATCGCACACAACATAATCAAACAAAAAAAATCTGAGGAATATGAGGTAAGAACTTGTATTTACTCATACGTTTCTTATTTCTGATGCCATTCTTCCTGTGTTTTGATCCATATTTTTATGTAAGATCATTTTTCTTGCACGTGACTTCCTTTAACTTTATTATGAAGTGGTGGTCTGCTGGTAGATACTCTATTAGATTTTTTTTCCCCAAAAAATCTTATATTGTTTTCCTCTTTAATGGATGCACAATAAAGTATTTTTTTCTTTTTTTGTAGTTGTGGGTGGGGTTGGGACACACCTGATGGTGCTTAGGGTTAACTCCTGGCTCTGCACTCAAGAATTATTCCAGCCAGGTTCGGGGACCATATGAGATACCAGGAATGGAACCCAGGTCAGCTATGTGCATGGTAAGTCCACTGTGCTTTCACTCCGGCCCCTCAACTAAATATAAAGTTCTAGACTTATGATCTTTAGCAAACATTTTTAAGGTGTCTTTCCATTGTCTTCTCGGCCTTAGAGGTTTATGGTTTCTATCAAATTTAGAACATATTTGGCCTTTAGTATTTAAAATATTTTTCTTTAACTTTTCTTTCAGGATTCCTGCAATGTGTATTATAGAACATTTTTGGGTTTTTATTTCATGAATGATTTTACTCTTGAGACTTTTTCTCCACAGATAAAAATGCTCTATAATTATAAGTATAATAAATAATTTATAATTATATAATTGAAATAACAAAACAATCAATGATTATAAGATAATACATAATTTATAACTATACAACTATACACATAAATAATGTCTAATTGTAAATAATGTAATATTTTCTTTACTTTATATTCTAAGAAGTTATGAGGATTGTTTCCTTCTGCAGGGATAAATTTGTTAAATCTATCTAGTGAAAATTCTATTTTAGGTTTTGTATTTTTAATCTATAAAAGTTCCATTTTAATCATTTTATGTGCTTTATTTTTTCCTTGTAGCTGTGTTTTCTATCAAATAGAAAATAGATAGTGTCTTGTTATAAAAGGCCATTTTAGTATTTTAATCCTGGTCTTTGAGTCCCATCATATATGTTATTTCTATATTTGGTTTGCTTCTGTTGACTGAGTTTAATCACAGGTGTATATCACATTCTCTCTCTCTGTTTCTGTTTTAGGTCACACTCTGCAATGCTCAGTCCTTATTCCTGGATCAGTGCTCAGTGGATACATATTATTATTCTTACAATTTCTAATAATTTTATTTCACCCTGAATATTATAAATATTAGTTTTTGTTGCATTGGTTTAAAATGTTTGGACTTTATTTTATTATTTTAATTTATTTTGGGGGCTGGACTGATAGCACAGTGGGTAGGGCATTTGCCTTGCACGTGGCCAACCTGGGTTTGATTCTTTCATCCCTCTCAGAGAGCCCAGCAAGCTAATAAGAGTATCCCGCCTGCACAGCAGAGCCTGGCAAGCTACCCGTAGCATATTCGATATACTCAAAACAGTAACAAGTCTCACAATGGAGATGTTACTTGTTGAGCAAATCAATGAACAACAGGACGACAGTGATATTTTATTTTTAATTTTATTTTCATAAGATTGTTCACATTACTTGATTACATTCAATATTTCAACATCAATCCCATCACCATTACACTTTCCCACTACCATTATTTTGAATTTTGTTTTTTGTTTTTTGTTTATTTTGGTCACACCCGGCGATGCACAGGGGTCATTCCTGGCTCATGCACTCAGGAATCACTCCTGGCAGTGCTCAGGGGACCATATGGGATGCTGGGAATCGAACCCGGGTTGGGCCACGTGCAAGGTAAATGCCCTACCCACTGTGCTATTGCTCCAGCCCCACCATTATTTCAAATTTTCCCACAACCATTCAAGCCTGCCTGCCAGGGGCAGATGCTTGATAATTTATTTTCTATTGCTTATTATGAATATTATAAGAGGTCATGTGGTTGCAAAAGCGGCCGCGTGCTTCTGTAATTCTAACATTGTAAATGATTGGGGTCCAGAGACATCTCTGTAGGGAACTAATCCATTTTGAGATCCATTTGTGAATCTCTGGATCGAGGTCATTAATGTGCTGAGATGGCAGTTCCTGGACATGACAGTCAGGACCCCAAGCGGGCGGGGAGACAGGAAGAGATTGCCCCCAGGTGGACTGGAGTCTTAGTCCCTGATCCTGCATATCTGGGTTTTTCTGGGTTTTTTTTCCCCTTTTGTTTTGTTTTGTTTATTTATCTATTTATTTTTTAATTGAATCACCATGAGAAACACTTACAAAATTTTGATGTTTGAGTTTCAGACTGGAGTGATAGCACAGCAGGTAGGGCGTTTTCAATGCACGCGGCCAACGTGGGTTCGATTTCTCTGCCCCTCTCAGAGAGCCTGAAAAGCTACCGAGAGTATCTTGTCTGCACGGCAAAGCAGGCAAAGCTACCTGTGGCGTATTCGATATGCCAAAAACAGTAACAACAAGTCTCACAATGGAGACGGTACTGGTGTCCACTCAAGCAAATTGATGAGCAATGGGATGACAGTGACAGTGATACAGTGAGTTTCAGTCATACAATGATCGAACACCCATCCCTCCATCATTGTGCATTTTCCACTATCAATATCCCCAGTATTCCTCCCCGTCCTGCATCCCACCCTTCCCCCTGCCTCCATGGCAGACAGTTTTCCTCTTACTCTCTCTTTACTTATCAACATTATAGTTTGCATTACAGATAACCAAAGTCCATTATGTTTGGTCCTTTACCTACTTTCAGCGCACGTCTCCCACCCCAAGCAAACCCTGCAACCTTCATTAGCTTAGTGATCCCTTCTCTATTCCAGCTGCTCTCTCCCCTAACAGATAAGGCAGGCTTCCAAACATGGAGAAATCTTCCTGACCCTTGTCTCTACTGTCTTTGGGTGTTAGTCTCATATTATGATTTTTATATTCCACAAGGGCTGGAGCGATAGCACAGCGGTAAGGCATTCGCCTTTCACGCAGCTGACCGGTGTTTGTTTCCTCCGCCCCTATTGGAGAGCCCAGCAAGATACTGAGAATACCGAGATACTCTGGAGAGAGTATCACACCCGCACGGCAGAGCCTCGCAAGCTACCCGTAGCGTATTGGATATGCCAAAAACAGTAACAAATAAGTCTCATAGTGAGAGACATTACTAGTGCCCACTCGAACAAATCGATGAGCAACAGGATGACAGTGACAGTGACATATTCCACAAATGAGTGCAGTTATTCTATGTCTGTCCGTCTCTTTCTGACTCGTTTCATTTAGTATGATACTCCCCATGGACATCCACTTATAAGCAAATTTCATGAATTCATCTTTTCTAACAGCTGCATAGTATTCCATTGTGTAGATGTACCAGTATTTCTTTAACCAGTTGTCTATTCTCAGGCACTTGAGTTGTTTCCAGATTCTGGCTATTGTGAACAGTGCTGCAGTGAACATACAAGTACAGATGTCACTTTTACTGTACTTTTATGTACCCTCAGGATAGGGTGCGTACAATCCCAGAAATGGTATTGCTGGATCATATGGAAGCTCAATTTCTAGTTTTTTTAAGGACCTATGCAATGAAAATTACAAAACACTACTTCAAGAAATAAGAGAGAACACTAAGACACGGAGACACATTCCCTGCTCATGGGTAGGGAGGATTAACAGTATCAAAATGGCAATACTCCCCAAAGCACTATATGTATTTAATGTGGTACCTGGGTTTTTCTTCTGGAAGCATGTGGCCACTGGGAGTTCATCTGGAGAGGGCGAAGAGGGAACACCCACTCCATCTGAGGTGCCTCGGTGGAATTGTCTCGGTATGGGGTCCGGAGAGATCTTCCTCAAGCTACTATCTTCTAGGATTCACTGCTGAGTCTCAGGTTCAAGGCCATTAATCTGTTTGGACTTTATATAGGCAAACACGTTTTTCTGTGAATTTGAGCTTTTGAGCCTACAGAGGTCTCTTTTCTAGTTTTGTGAGCATTATATCTAATGACTAGACAGATTATCCTGTACATATCATGACCTTCAGGCTATCCACTGAACTCCCAGGATATCGATGAGAACAGAACAGACTAGCAAATCTTAAACACCCTCAAGCCCTATATCAGCTCTGGAAATTGTGTCTTCATGACTCAGTCTGTGAGTACCATTAAATAAATAAAGGTTATTTAATATGTATAATGTAATTTTCTAGCTTATTATTATAGAAAGTTAAACATAGTACTTGTATAGTATTAGTACTACTCTATTCCCAATGAGTTAAATATCTCACTGGATATTTAACTAAGGTTTAAATATCTAATTTGTAACAAAATAATTTAAAATAAATAATTTTAAATAATTTGGATTTAGCAGCAGAAAAATCATCTACAGATATTGCAAAGTAAGAAGAGCTACAATTTAATATTGATACTCAAGTTGTTTTTTTAATGTGGAAAAACAAGAGTTTAAGGGGTGGCACCGGCCCCTCCCACCGCCAAGATGTGATCCTGGGGCCACATGTGTGTGTGTGGCCTCTCCACAGCTGCGTGAGCGTGACTCCAGACGCCAGCTAAATTTTTTGGCATGGGCATATCCTTGCAGAATGTCTCCAGACTAAGAACTAAGCCGTGGCCCCATGCCCGCCCAGGAGGGGAAAGGTATTTCTCTTGCCTCTTCCTTGCCGGGGGTGAAGGGCGTGGTGACCGCCATATTATGACGACAACAGATGGAGTTTACAAGCTTGCAATGATCCAATATCCGGAAGAAATCTCCCTAGACATAGTTGCTAAAGTACAGAAATCCAAAACTGCTTGGCCGCACAACCTCATATCTCTTCACAACAGGTCTGACTAGTGGGGTACTCCTAACAATAATAGTGAGGTTTGTGTTGAAATATTGAATGTAACCATAGTAAATAGAAAGTAAAGTGAAATTTATCAGTTACATGGTGGGGGGGGCTGCGAGGGGGCGGGATGGGAGGTGTGGTGTTTTTATTTATTTTTGGTGGCGGGATATGGGCACTGGTGAAGGGATGGTTGTTTCAGCATTGTATAACTGAGACTTAAGCCTGAAAGCATTGTAATTTTCCACATGGTGATTCAATAAAATAAAATTCTTTTTTTTAAAATTTATTTATTTTTAATTAGTGAATCACCATGAGGGTACAGTTACAGATTTATACACTTTTGTGCTTATGCTTCCTTCATACAAAGTTCGGGAACCCATCCCTTCACCAGTGCCCATTCTCCACCACCAGTAAACCCAGCCTCCCTCCCACCCTCCCCAATCCCATCTGCCCCCACCCGACCCTGCCACTGTGGCAGGGCATTCCCTTCTGTTCTCTCTCTCTAATTAGCTGTTGTGGTTTGCAATAAAGGTGTTGAGTGGCCACTGTGCTCAGTCTCTAACCCTCATTGAGCCCGAAACTCACTTCCCCCACATGGCCTTCGACTACATTATAGTAGGTGATCCCATTTTTGAGTTTCCCTTTCCCCAGAACGTGAGGCCAGCCTCCAAGCCATGGAGTCAACCTCCTGGTACTTATTTCTACAATTCTTGGGTGTTAGTCTCCCATTCTGTTATTCTACATTCCACAGATGAGTGCAATCTTTCTACGTCTGTCTCTCTCTTTCTGACTCATTTCACTTAGCATGAAACTTTTCATGCCGATCCACTTAAATACAGAATTCATGACCTCCTTTTTTCTAACAGCTGCATAGTATTCCATTGTATAGATGTACAAAAGTTTCTTCAGCCAGTCATCCGTTCTAGGGCATTCGGGTTTTTTCCAGATTCTGGCTATTGTAAACAGTGCTGCGATGAACATACATGTGTAGATGTCGTTTAGATTATACTTTTTTGCCTCTCTGGGATATATTCCCAGCAGTGGTATTGCTGGGTCAAATGGGAGCTTAACCTCTAATTTTTTGAGAGTTGTCCATATTGTTTTCCAGAAGGGCTGAACCAGTCGGCATTCCCACCAGCAATGTAGAAGGGTCCCTTTCTCCCCACATCCTCTCCAACTGCGGTTGCTTTTGTTCTTTTGGATGTGTGCTAGTCTCAGTGGTGTGAGGTGGTATCTCATGGTTGTTTTGATCTGCATCTCTCTGATGCTTAGTGATGTAGAGCACTTTTTCATGTGCCTTTTGGCCATTCGTATTTCTTCCTTGGTAATGTTTCTGTTCATTTCTTCGCCCCATTTTTTGATGGGGTTGGATGTTTTCTACTTGTAGAGTTCAACCAGTGCTTTATATACCATTGATATCAACCCCTTATCTGATGGGTGTTGGATATCATTGGTTTGTCCTTTCCCCCTTGCGACTAGGAGCTTAGGTTTATCAGTCACACCCATCAAAGTGCTCCCAAGTCACTCCCATTCCTTTGTTTATCTGTAACCATTTCTACCAGTTTATCTGCTCTTCCCTTAATCAAACTCTGTTAATTGGTAAGGTCAGAACTTTCTAGGACACTGAATATTATAACATTGCCTTTCTCTCCTCTTTATGCCTTTTGAATAATGTACTTTAAAGCTATGTCTTTTTTGTATAGACACAAGAAGACAATATTATGTTTTTATAACTTAAGACTTAATTGGCCTCGATATTCCCTCCTGGGCATCTGCTTTCTCCACTTAAGCCTCAGTTGCCCTCAGTTCCTAGCACCCCAAAGTAGGGTCCCCGACGTGGGACGGGAAGGATCCAGGGCAAGCGGTGAGTTATGTGCTACCCTGGCATCGAGATGGGCCTGGCCAAAGTGCCTAATGCTTAACTATAAGTTAAGAGCTTGATCATAGACAAATGCTGTCATGATCCAATAGTAATTATGAGACTGGGACCCTGCCAGGGATAGGAAAGATTGATCTGGCCTGAGCACTGTAGTCTGAGATTGAGATGGCCCCAGGAGAGCAATTCTATAAGCTTTAATGCATCTCTTATTGTGTCCATACAAAATAATTAATATTATGAATTCTTATATGTTTGCTGGCTGAGGAGAAGAGAAACACATTCATAGGATTCTGCCCTTGGGTGGATCCTCCTGCTGATAGAGAATTAAGTCCTGGGAGAAGCATCCCCTGAGGGAAAAGAACCTTACCCTATTGATGGTGACCACACCTATGTGTAGGCCCCAACCCCCTCATGCTGTGGAGATTTAACTAGGCTGGAAGAGTGGGTTGGGGGCCAGATCCACGGGCCCGATCCACGGGGCCAGATCCACGAGAGCCAGATGCACAGATCCAGAGAGAGAAACCGAAAGCCGGGAGAGAGGCAGAGAGAGAGAGAGAGAGAGAGAATGAAGTAGGATGGGGGAGAAAGAAGCAGGAGGAGAATCAGAGGAGAATGGAGATGGACATGAAATAAACCGATCGAGCAACCAGTTTGGCCTTCTTCCTTCCTTCGCCTGCCTCGCCGTCTGCGAGCCCTTTCTTTTTTATTTTTGTGTTTTATACAGATGGGTATTGTGTAAATATCCTTTCCCATTCTGTGGGTAGTCTTTGTATTCTGGTCACTGTATCTTTTGCAGTGCAGAAACTTTTTAGTTTAATGTAGTCCCATTTGTTGATCTCTGTTTGGTTTTTTTTTGCTTTTTTTTTTTGGGTTACACCCGGCGATGCTCAGGGGTTACTCCTGGCTCTGCACTCAGGAATCACCCCGGCGGTGCTCAGGTGACCATATGGGATGCTGGGAATCGAACCCGGGTTGGCCGCGTGCAAGGCAAACACCCTACCCGCTGTGCTATCACTCCAGCACCCTGATCTCTGTTTTTACTAGATTGCTTAGTTCCGTGTCACCTTTGAAGATACCTTTATCTTCAATATCGTGGAGGGTTTTGCCGACCTTGTCTTCAATGTACCTTATGGTTTGTGGTCTAATGTTGAGGTCTTTAATCCATTTTGATCTGACTTTTGTGCATGGTGTCAGGTCAAGGTCTAAACCCATTTTTTTGCATGTGGTTGTCCAGTTGTGCCAGCACCATTTGTTAAAGAGACTTTCCTTGCTCCACTTCACATCTCTTGCTCCCTTATCAAAGATGAGATGATCATACATTTGGGGTTGTGTGTAGGGATATTCCACCCTGTTCCATTGGTCTACGGCTCTGCCTTTGTTCCAGTACCATGCTGCTTTAATTGCTACTGCTTTGTAGTAAAGTTTGAGATTGGGGAGGGTGATGCCTCCCATCGTCTTTTTCCCAAGAATTGTTTTAGCTATCCTTGGACGTTTGTTGTTCCATATGAAATTTAGGATTGCTTGATCCATTTCTTTGAAGAATGTCATGGGTATCCTTATAAGGATCGCGTTGAATCTGTATAATGCTTTGGGCAGTATTGCCATTTTGACAACATTGATTCCCCCTATCCACAAGCAGGGTATATGTTTCCATTTCCTCATGTCTTCTTTGATTTCATGGAGTAGCGTTTTGTAGTTTTCTTTGTAGAGATCTTTTACTTCCTTGGTTAAGCTGATTCCGAGGTACTTGATTTTCTGGGGCACGATTGTGAATGGGATTGCTTTTTTCATGTCCCTTTCCTCTGCCTCATTGTTTGCATATATGAAGGCCATGGATTTTTTGGGTATTGATTTTGTAGCCTGCAACTTTACTGTATAAATCTATTGTTTCTAAGAGTTTTTTAGTAGAGGCTTTAGGCTTCTCTAGATATAGTATCATATCGTCTGCAAATAGTGAGAGTTTGATTTCTTCCTTTCCTATCTGGATGCCCTTAATCTCTTTTTCTAATAGCTATCGCAAGTACTTCCAGTACTATATTGAAGAGGAGTGGTGAGAGTGGGCATCCTTGTCTTGTGCCTGATCTCAGAGAAAAGGCCCTTAGTTTTTCCCCGTTGAGGATAATGCTTGCCGTGTGCTTGTGATAGATGGCTTCGACTATCTTGAGGAAAGTTCCTCCAAACCCCATTTTGGCGAGGGTTTTCACCATGAAAGGATGTTCGATCTTGTCAAATGCTTTCTCTGCATCTATTGATATGATCATATGGTTTTTATCTTTACTTTTGTTGATATGGTGGATTATGTTGATTGATTTCTGAATGTTAAACCGTCCTTGCATCCCCGGGATGAATCCCACTTGGTCGTGATGTATGATCTTTTTGATGAGTTTTTGGATCCTATTTGCCAGTATTTTGTTGAGGATCTTCGCATCAGTGTTCATCAGGGATATTGGTCTGTAATTTTCTTTCTTAGTGGTGTCTTTGCTTTTGATATTAGGGAGATGTGTGCTTCATAGAAACTGTTTGCGAGAGTTCCTGTTTTTTCAATTTCCTGGAAAAGTTTGAGGAAAACAGGCAGTAGGTCTTCTTTAAATGTTTGGAAGAATTCGCCAGTGAAACCATCGGGGCCTGGGCTTTTGTTTTGGAGGAGGTTTTTGATTACAGTTTCAATTTCCTTAACATTGATGGGTCTATTCAGGTATTCCAAGTCTTCTTTGTTCAGTCTTGGGAGATTGTAGGAATCGAGGAATCCATCCATTTCTTTTAGGTTCTCTTGTTTTGTGGCATATAGACTTTCAAAGTAGTCTCTATTGATCTTTTGAATCTCACTGGTTTCTGTTATGATGTCCCCCTTTTCATTTCTGATTCGATTTATTAGGGTTCTCTCTCTTTCTTTCTTTGTGAGTCTTGCTAGCGGTTTATCAATCTTATTTATTTTCTCGAAGAACCAGCTCTTTGTTTCATTGATCTTTCGGATTGTCTTTTTGGTATCCATGTCATTAATTTCTGCTCTAATTTTTATTATTTCTTTCCTGCGATCTGGTTTGGGTTCCTTTTTCTCGTCCTTTTCTAAGGTCCTGAGTCGTGAAGTCAAGCTGTCTATGTGTGCCCTTTCTTCCTTCCTGAGGAATGCTTGTAGAGCTATAAATTTTCCCCTTATCACGGCTTTAGCTGCGTCCCATAGGTTTTGGCAGCTCATGTCTTCATTCTCGTTTGTTTCTAAGTATTTTTTGATTTCTTCCTTGATTTCCTTCCTGACCCACTCATTGTTCAACATGGAATTGTTTAATTTCCAGGTGTTTGATTTGATTCTCCGTGTCGGTGTGTGGTTAGCTTCTATCTTCACTGCATCATGGTCTGAAAAGACGGTTGATACAATTTCTATTTTTCCGATTCTATTGAGCTATGTTCTGGGGCCCAGTACATGGTCTATTTTAGAAAATGTTCCATGTGCACTGGAAAAGAATGTGTATTCTTTCTTTTTGGGGTGTAAGACCCTGTATAGGTCTATTAGGCCTCTCTCTTCAATTTCTTCTTTCAGAGTCAGTGTTTCCTTGTTGAGTTTTGTTCTTGTGGATCTATCTAGAGGTGATAAGGCCGTATTGAAGTCTCCGACTACAATTGTGTTGTTAGCGCTGTCCTCTTTGAAGTCTGTTAGGAGTTGTTTTAAATATTTAGCCGGTCGTTCGTTAGGAACATATATGTTTAAGAGTGTGATTTCCTCCTGTTGTACATATCCGTTGATAAATAGAAAATGACCTTTGCTGTCCCTTTTAATCTTTCTCAACATGAAGTCTATGTTGTCGGATACCAGGATGGCCACTCCAGCGTTTTTAAGGGAGTTGTTTGCTTGCAGGATTGTTTTCCATCCTTTGACTTTGAGTCTATGTTTACTGTTTGTTCAGGTTTGTTTCTTGCAGGCAGCAGAATGTTGGGTTTAATTTCCGGATCCATATTGCCACTCTGTGTCTCTTGATGGGTGCATTTAGGCCGTTGACATTGAGAGAGATTATTGTGATAGGATTTTGTGTCATATTTCTGTGGTATTTGTTGTTTTTATGGGGCTCCTCCTTGTCTTATAGTAGCCCGTTTAGACCTTCTTTCAAGTTTGGTTTTGAGTCTATGAAGTTCCTGAGCTGTTGTTTATCCGAGAAATAGTGTATGGTTCCTTCGAGTTTGAGTGAGAGTTTAACTGGATAAAGTATTCTTGGTGAGGCATTCATTTCACTGAGTTTTTTCACTATGTCCCACCATTGTCTTCGGGCTCGGAGGGTTTCCTTTGACAGGTCTGCTGTAAATCTGAGGGGTGCTCCTTTGTATGTGATTTCCTTCTTTGACCTTGCTGCTTGTAGAATTGTGTCTCTATCCACAGCGTCTGCCATTCTGACTATGATATGCCTCGAAGTCTTTTTATTTGGGTCTCATTTTGCTGGCACTCTTTGGACTCCTTGTATCTGGATGCCTGCCTTCTCCAGCTCTGGGAATGTCTTAGTAATGATGTCTTTGACTGTGTTTTTTTCATTGGGGTTACTTCCCTGTGGTTCTGTTACTCCAATGATTCTTATGTTGTTCCTCTTGAAGTCATCCCCCAGGGCTCTGATTTGCTCTATAGCCATTTTGAGGTCTTTGGCCATGATTTGTTGTTGTCTGTAAGCTTTCTGCAGCTCATCCTCTAGGTTGCTGATTCTGTCTTCAGCTGTAGTCATTCTACTGTTGAGGGCATCTAGTGAGATTTTTAATTCATCTACCGATTCCTTTTTGTGTGTGACTTCCATTCGTAGCTTTGAAATTTCTGCTCTCATTTCTTCCTGGATTTTCTTGGTAGAACATTCCAGTGATTCATTCATCTCCTCCCTTAATTTATTGGACGTCTGTTCCATAGTTGCTTGGAGTAGGTCGATTCTCCTTTAAATTTTCTCTCTGAATTGTTTATCTGAGAGGTCGTATATGTGGGTAGCCCCTTTTGAGGTTTCTGGTATCTTTTCTTCTCCCTCTCTTCGTGGAGGGGATTTTCGCTGCTTCTTCATATTGTTATGGAAGTATAGAATTGGATCTTTGTAGTTGTTTATTCCTACTCCCTCTTGCTGAGAGAAAGAGGGGCTCTGTTTTGTGCTATTGCTGATGGCAGCTTTGTTCCTATTCTAGGGTTCTTCCTTATACTTAGGCGTTTCTTCCTGATTGATGTGAGGTTTTTAATGAAGACTTAAGTCTAATTTCTCTTTACAAAGGTTTTGCTAAGCTTCTCTAATTCACTGATAATTTTTTTTTTTCTTTTTGGGTCTCAGGAATTACTCCTGGCGGTGCTTGGGGGACCATATGGGATGCCGGGGATCGAACCCGGGTCGGCCGCGTGCAAGGCAAACGCCCTACCCGCTGTGCTATCGCTCCGGCCCCTCACTGATAATTTTTCTAGAGTTGAAGTAAGCTAATGGGCTAGTTCGCATAAGTGATTGAGATGGGTTAAAATGATTTTCAAAGCAAGAAGACTATATCTAATGTGCTAAGGTAGGAAAGAATAACTGCGGGCGCGCTAGTGGTTGCCGCTCCAGCAGGAGGCCACGCCCCCGAGATACAGGCCACGCCCCAGTTTCTTCCTTACAGGGGCTCCTGGGACGTGGGGCACCCAGGAGGCATGGCTGGGAGTGGCCTGATTACCTGCAAAAGGCCGGGTTGGACGGAGCCGCATGGAAAAGGCTGGGCCAGCGGGACACGGGAAGGGGCAGTGGCTCAGGGTCTGATGGCTGGGCGGCCGCGTGGGAACCCAATAAAATAAAATTCTTAAAAAAAAGAAAGACAAGAGTTTAAGTAGTTTTAAATTTTCTACATAGCTATTGATAAAGCTATCTGATTTGGTTCCCTTTTTTATAGAATCTCTGGCTTAAACCAAACATGGAGAGGGAATGCCTTTAATTCCTTTTAAGTTGTTCTTGCTCCGTTATTTAATATTGAATAAACTATTACTTGTAATAGAGGAAAAGAGTAGATGGATTACCTGATAATGATTTTTTTTTGACAGAGTATTGAAATTGCCTATTGAAATTTTATTTAAACTTGAATACAGGCAGGGAGGAACTAAGGGAGAAAATATTTTATTTGATGTGGACTGGGGCCACACCTTGTGTTGCTTTGGAGCTTCTACCGGACCTGTCCACAGGGATTACTCCTGGTAGTAGTAGACCATGCAGTGCCAGAGATTTAATCAGGGCTCCTGGCATTCACCATTTTACTCAGTCCTTTGAGTCCTCTGTGATCTCCAATTTTTAAACAAAGTTGGGGGAAATATTTCCAACTTAGAATTTGGTGAGTCAGAAAATAAAACAATTTTTCATTAAAATATTATTGAACATGAAAAATTTAATAAAGAAACTATCTCAAAGCATATTAAATAGAGTGCTTCTTATGAAATATGGCTTTGTAGTCAAGCACTCATAGGATCCTTTCTTAAGACATGAGAAAATAGAAAATGGTTTTTAAACAATTCTTTTTTCATTTAGCAAAAAAATTGACTTCTAGGAACTTCATAGACTCAAAACCAATCTTGAAAGAGGGTCTAAAGGGGCTACTGTAAGACAAGGAGGAGCCCCATAAGAACAACAAATCCCACAGAAAGATGACACAAAACCACATCACAATAATCTCTCTCAATGTCAATGGCCTAAATGCACCTATCAAGAGACACAGAGTGGCTAAATGGATCCGGAAATTAAACCCAACATTCTGTTGCCTGCAAGAAACACACCTGAACAAACAGAGTAAACATAGACTCAAAGTCAAAGGATGGAAAACAATCCTCCAAGCAAACAACCCCCTTAAAAAAGCTGGAGTGGCCATCCTGGTATCCGACAACGTAGATTTCAGGATGAAAAAGATCAAAAGGGACAGCGAAGGTCATTTTCTGTTTATCAAGGGATATGTACAACAGGAAGAAATCACACTCTTAAACGTATATGCTCCTAACGAACGACCGGCTAAATATTTAAAACAACTCCTAACAGACTTCAAAGAGGACATCACTAACAGCACAATTGTAGTCGGAGACGTCAATACGGCCTTATCGCCTCTAGATAGATCCACAAGAACAAAACTCAACAAGGAAACACTGACTCTGAAAGAAGAAATTGAAGAGAGAGGCCTAATAGACCTATACAGGGCCTTACACCCCCAAAAGAAAGAATACACATTCTTTTCCAGTGCACATGGAACATTTTCTAAAATAGACCATGTACTGGGCCCCAGAACATACCTCAATAGAATCGGAAAAATAGAAATTGTATCAACCATCTTTTCAGACCACGATGCGCTGAAGATAGAAGCTAACCACCCACAAATACGGAAAATCAAATCAAACACCTGGAAATTAAACAATTCCATGTTGAACAATGAGTGGGTCAAGAAGGAAATCAAGGAAGAAATCAAAAGATACTTAGAAACAAATGAGAATGAAGACACGAGCTACCAAAACCTATGGGACGCAGCTAAAGCCGTGTTAAGGGGAAAATTTATAGCTCTACAAGCATTCCTCAGGAAGGAAGAAAGGACCCACATAGATAGCTTGACTTCACGACTCAAGACCTTAGAAAATGACCAGAAAAAGGACTCCAAACCAGACCGAAGGAAAGAAATAATAAAAATTAGAGCAGAAATTAATGACATCGAAACCAAAAAAACATTCCGAAAGATCAATGAAACAAAGAGTTGGTTCTTTGAGAAAATAAATAAGATTGATAAACCGCTAGCAAGACTCACAAAGAAAGAAAGAGAGAAAACTCTAATAAATCGAATCAGAAATGAAAAGGGGGGAATCATAACAGAAACCAGTGAGATTCAAAAGATCATTAGAGACTACTTTGAAGGTATTTACGCCACAAAAAAGGAGAACCTAAAAGAAATGGATGGATTCCTTGATTCCTACAATCTCCCAAGACTGAACAAAGAAGACCTGGAATACCTGAATAGACCCATAAATGTTAAGGAAATTGAAACTGTAATCAAAAACCTCCCCAAAACCAAAAGCCCAGGCCCAGATGGTTTCACTGGTGAATTCTTCCAAACATTTAAAGAAGACCTATTGCCTGTTTTCCTCAAACTTTTCCAGGAAATTGAAAAAGCAGGAACTCTCCCAAACAGTTTCTATGAAGCACATATCTCCCTAATACCAAAAGCAAACAAAGACACCACTAAGAAAGAAAATTACAGACCAATTTCCCTGATGAACACCGATGCAAAGATCCTCAACAAAATACTAGCAAATAGGATCCAACAACTCATCAAAAAGATCATACATCACGACCAAGTGGGATTCATCCCGGGGATGCAAGGATGGTTTAACATTCGGAAATCAATCAACATAATCCACCATATCAACAAAAGTAAAGATAAAAACCATATGATCATATCAATAGATGCAGAGAAAGCATTTGACAAGATCCAACTTCCTTTCATGATGAAAACCCTTGCCAAAATGGGGTTTGGAGGAACTTTCCTGAAGATAGTCGAAGCCATCTATCACAAGCCTATGGCAAGCATTATCCTCAACAGGGAAAAACTAAGGGCCTTTTCTCTGAGATCAGGCACAAGACAAGGATGCCCACTCTCACCACTCCTCTTCAATATAGTACTGGAAGTACTTGCGATAGCTATTAGACAAGAAAAAGAGATTAAGGGCATCCAGATAGGAAAGGAAGAAATCAAACTCTCACTATTTGCAGACGACATGATACTATATCTAGAGAAGCCTAAAACCTCTACTAAGAAACTCTTAGAAACAATAGACTTATAGAGTAACGTTGCAGGCTACAAAACCAATACCCAAAAATCCATGGCCTTCATATATGCAAACAATGAGGCAGAGGAAAGGGACATGAAAAAAGCAATCCCATTCACAATCGTGCCCCAGAAAATCAAGTACCTCGGAATCAGCTTAACCAAGGAAGTAAAAGACCTTTACAAAGAAAACTACAAAACGCTACTCCATGAAATCAAAGAAGACATGAGGAAATGGAAACATATACCCTGCTCGTGGATAGGGAGAATCAATGTTGTCAAAATGGCAATACTCCCTAAAGCATTATACAGATTCAATGCGATCCCTATAAGTATACCCATGACATTCTTCAAAGAAATGGATCAAGCAATCCTAAATTTCATATGGAACAACAAACGTCCAAGGATAGCTAAAACAATTCTTGGGAAAAAGATGATGGGAGGCATCACCCTCCCCAACCTCAAACTTTACTACAAAGCAGTAACAATTAAAACAGCATGGTACTGGAACAAAGGCAGAGCCTCAGACCAATGGAACAGGGTGGAATATCCCTACATACAACCCCAAATGTATGATCATCTCATCTTTGATAAGGGAGCAAGAGATGTGAAGTGGAGCAAGGAAAGTCTCTTTAACAAATGGTGCTGGCACAACTGGACAACCACATGCAAAAAAATGGGTTTAGACCTTGACCTGACACCATGCACAAAAGTCAGATCAAAATGGATTAAAGACCTCAACATTAGACCACAAACCATAAGGTACATTGAAGACAAGGTCGGCAAAACCCTCCACGATATTGAAGATAAAGGTATCTTCAAAGGTGATATGGAACTAAGCAATCTAGTAAAAACAGAGATCAACAAATGGGACTACATTAAACTAAAAAGCTTCTGCACCACAAAATATACAGTGACCAGAATACAAAGACTATCCACAGAATGGGAAAGGATATTTACACAATACCCATCAGATAAGGGGTTGATATCAATGGTATATAAAGCACTGGTTGAACTCTACAAGAAGAAAACATCCAACCCCATCAAAAAATGGGGCGAAGAAATGAACAGAAACTTTACCAAGGAAGAAATACGAATGGCCAAAAGGCACATGAAAAAGTGCTCTGCATCACTAATCATCAGAGAGATGCAGATCAAAACAACTTTGAGATACCACCTCACACCACAGAGACTAGCACACATCCAAAAGAACAAAAGCAACCGCTGTTGGAGAGGATGTGGGGAGAAAGGGACCCTTCTTCACTGCTGGTGGGAATGCCGACTGGTTCAGCCCTTCTGGAAAACAATTTGGACGATTCTCAAAACATTAGATATTGAATTCCCATTTGACCCAGCAATACCACTGCTGGGAATATATCCCAGAGAGGCAAAAAAGTACAATCGAAACAACATCTGCACATGTATGTTCATCGCAGCACTGTTTACAATAGCCAGAATCTGGAAAAAACCCGAATGCCCCAGAACGGATGACTGTTTGAGGAAACTTTGGTACATCTATACAATGGAATATTATGCAGCTGTTAGAAAAAAGGAGCTCAAGAATTTTGTAGTTAAGTGGATGGGCATGAAAAGTTTCATGCTAAGTGAAATGAGTCAGAAAGAGAGAGACAGACATAGAAAGATTGCACTCATCTATGGTATATAGAATAACAGAGTGGGAGACTAACACCCAAGAACTGTAGAAATAAGTACCAGGAGGTTGACCCCATGGCTTCGAGGCTGGCCTCACGTTCTGGGGAAAGGGCAACTCAGAGAAGCGATCACCAACTACATTGTAGTCGAAGGCCATGTGGGGGAAGGGAGTTGCGGGCTGAATGAGGGCTAGACCATCATCTCAACACCTTTATTGCAAACCACAACAGCTAATTGGAGAGAGAGAACAGAAGGGAATGCCCTGCCACAAGTGGCAGGGTGGGGTGGAGGGGAGATGGGATTGGGGAGGGTGGGAGGGACGCTGGGTTTACGGGTGGTGGAGAATGGGCACTGGTGAAGGGATGGGTTCCCGAACTTTGTATGAGGGAAGTATAAGCACAAAAGTGTATAAATCTGTAACTGTACCCTCCCGGTGATTCTCTAATTAAAAATAAATAAATTGAAAAAAAAATTGACTTCTAGTAATCTTAAAAGCATGACTTATAGTCCCAGCTAGGTAGGTACTACTATTTTTAAAAAATTTTTATCTTGCCTAAAGGGACTATAATACAAGAAAAGACAGAAATTTGTGACTTTTAGTTAGATATTTCACAGAATTTTTGTAGGAATAACATCTATACAGACAAAAAAAATGTTCAAAACAGAAAGAGTTCTCTTTATCATTTATTTAGAGTAGAAATTAGGCTGAGGAAGCTTCTCGGCTGTGTACATCAGTGTGTATGTCAATCAAATGGAATAGCCAAATGCATGATTTAAACAAGGATGTTTGAAGAATCACCATAATATATGGCAAAATAAGGCCTCAATCAAGGAAATTGTGAGATGTGCGCAGATGATTTCATAATTACTATAGGCCACTGACTAAATGACTTTCTCATTGTTCACCTGCCCCCCCCACCCCTGCCCCTTTGAATGAGAGTGTGTCTGCTGTGCTTCTGATTCTGCCTCACTATTCTGTACCAGATGGTTGTGGAAAGTTAGAGACATTCTTTTTAGTGCATACATTTTTCATACCAAGAGCTACACTTAAAATCTATAACAGATTCAAATGACAATATCTTGAATTTAAAAATTTTAGCTGATGCTGTCATGGATAAAATTCTGGTGATTCTTAGCTATTGGAAGATAGAGAGTTGTATTTTTTGTTTGCTGTTTTGGGGGTGTTGGTTTAGAGACCACAACTGGCAGTGCTCTGAATTTATTCCTGACTCTATGCTGAAATGTCACTCCTGGTCAAGCTTGTGGGATCAAATGTCGTGCCAAGGTTCAAACTGAATTGGGGTCTACCATGTGTAAGGCAGCACCTTAACCCCTATACTAATTCTTTGGCTAGGGGGGGATTTTATTTTGTATGGGTCAGAGTCATATGACAAAGAACTCACTGTGATGGACTATTACTTTATTGTAACCTATTAAGCCATAACTTCGAAAATTTATGCTAGAGTATAGTTCTTTCTTGATGAATTAGGAATATCTTCTCATCCACTTTAACAAGTGGTGTGTGTTAACGAGTTACTAGTTCAGTCAGACAACCTTGATTTCTTTTAAAAGTAAGCTACCTTGTCTTGTGCCTGATCTTTGAACAAAGGCTTTACTTTTTCCCCACTGAGTCAAAGATGTGTTTGTGTGGGCTGGTGGTAAACATCTTTGACTATGTTGAGGAAAGTTACTTCAATTCCTGTTTTATTTAGAGTTTTATCATAAATGGGTTCTGGATTTTGTCATATGCTCTCTCCGGGGAAATCTGTTGATATGATCATATGATTAATTTTTTTTCTTGTATTGATATGTTGCATTATGATGGCTGACTTACATTGTCATTTGACTTACATACCATTGTATTCCTATAATACCATTTGCTCATAGGGTATTATCTCTTTTATGAGTGTTCAATTTAATTTACTAGTATTTTGTTGAGTATCTTTGCATTTATGCTCATCAGGGATGCTGGTTTGTAATTGTCTTTCATTATGGTGTATCTGTATGCTTTTGGTACCAGAATAATGTTTGCTTTTCTCTAAGATCAGGTACAGGACAAGGTGGCTCACTTTCACACTTCTATTCCATATAGTTCTAGAATTACTTGATAACAGCAATTAGGCAAGACAAACATATTAAGGGCAGTCAGATAGCAAAAGAAGAAATTAAGCTTTCAAGAAATGAAAATGACATACTATATTTAGAAAATCCTTACCATTCCACAAAATACCTAAAAAGAATAGATTTCTATAGTAAGGTGTCAGTTTCCAAAATTAACATGCAAACCGCCATGTATTTCCTCTGTGCAAATAATGAAATAGGAGAGAGAGATATTTATAGAGCAGTTTTATTCACAGTTGTGCCTCAGAAATTAGCTTAACTATAGAGGTCAGAGGCTTATACCCCCCCCCCAAAAAAAGGACATAAAAAAAACCCTACAAAACACCATTCAATAAATAAATAAATAAATAAATAAATAAATAAATAAATAAAAGAGAACGAAAGGAAATGGGAATACATTGCCTGCTCATGGATTGGAAGGATTAACATTATGAAAATGTCAATACTTCACACAGAATTGTACAGATCCAATGAAATCCCTATAATAATACCCATGATATTTTTCAAATACTTTTGATACAGATCAAATACTTTTGAAATTCATATGGAAAAATATCCTTTCCCGAATAGCCAAAATAATCTTTGGTCAAAAGAAGATGGGAGGCATAAATTTCCTCAACTTGAAACTATTCCACGAAGCAGTAGTGATTAAAATTGTGGTTCTAGAATAAAAACAGACCCTCAGCTCAATGAAATAGAATTGAAAATTTAGAGAGTGACACAGGTATATTATCAGTCAGTATCGAATAAAGGAGCAAAAACATGAAGTAGAGCAAGGAGAGTCTCTTAAACAGGTGATGTTGGATAACTGGTTGGCCACATTAAAAAAAAACTCAGATCTTTTTCTAAAATCATGAACAAAAGTCATATCAAAATGGATTAAAGACCTTGATATCAGACTTGAATCCATATGTTACGTAGAGGAAAATTAAATTTAAGGAGAACTTTCCATGACATTGAAGCTAGAGGTATCTTTTAGGATTAAATGTCATTTACCAACCAAGTGGGAACAAAGATAAACACTTGGGACTATATTAACTTAACAAATTTTTGCACTTTATTTATTTATTTGTTTATTTTGCTTTTAGGGTCACACCCAGCGATGCTCAGGGGTTACTCCTGGCTTTGCACTCAGGAATTACTCCTGGCGGTGCTTGGGGGATCATATGGGATGCCAGGGATCGAACCCGGGTCGGCCGTGTGCAAGGCAAATGCCCTACCCGCTGTGCTATCGCTCCGGCCCCTGCACTTTAAAGAAAATAATGACATTTCATTGAACACAAAGATAGCCCCCAAACTGGGAGAAATTATTTCTACATAGAAACTTCCTCAAAGATGAAATACAAATTGCAAAGGCATAGGGAAAAAATTTAATCACTAATCATCAGGGAAATGCAAATCAAAACAACAATCAGCTATCACTTCACACCAAAGAGACTCACACTAATTAAAAAAGAACAATAACTAGTGTTGACATGAATGCAGAGAAAGAGACCCTTATTCACTGCCTGTGGGAATGTCAACTACTATATTCTTTTGTGGAAGAATATGTGGACATACTTCCAAAAGCTAGGAATTGTGCTTCCATATGACCCAGGAATTCTATTCCTGGGGATATACCTTAAGAGCCCAAAACACACTGCAGTGAAAGCATCTGCACTCCTATGTTCAGTGCAGCACTATTCACAATAGTCCAATCTGGAAACAACTCAAGTGCCCAAGAACAGAGGATGACTGGATAAAGGAACTATAATATACAGTGAAATGCTTCTCAGCCATAAGAAACGATAAAGTCATACAATTTGCTGATACATGGATGGATCTTGAATTCACTCAGTATCATACTGAGTGAAACAAGTCATAGGGAGAGGGGATTGACAGAATAGTCTCATTCATATGTGAGATATAAAGAAACATAACTGGGGAATAACTTATGATCAAAGGCAATAGAAATGAAGGACAAAAGAACTGGCCTTAGCGGGAAGCTTGCCATCTGGAGGAGGAGAGGATAGGTCAGGAAAGCAGCGATCACTACAACAATGATAGAGGTAAGTGGTCACTTTGGATGAGGACTGGTTGTTGGAAGGAGGTAAAGAGATATGCATAGGTCAAAAGAAAAAGTGCCTGTGATAGAGGCAGGTTGAGTGGCAGGAGGGAAACCGGGGTCGTTGATGGAGAGAAGGGACATTGGTAAAGGATTAGTGTTTGAGCATTGTATTAAATCATGAATAACTTTGTAATTCACAGTGATTCAACAAAAAAAATACAAGTAAGCTACCACCGAGAAGTCTAGTTGCTTTAAGACTATCATACTATGAGGAAGTTCAGCTAGTCAAATAGAGACCACTGACAAAAATATAAGGGACCCTGGAACAACCCAGCTGAGCTCCCAGATTATTTAGCACCAAGTGCCCAAGCATCACATGATTTATCCTGCTAGTGGAATTACCAGTCTTAGTAGAGGAGTGCATTCCTTCCAACGTTATAAAAAAATATATAAATGGTCCTCTTCAAACTCAGCCCAAATTTGAGATTTTTGAGAAGACATGTAAGCCATTAACTTCTGATCTCATTTATTATGAAGCAGAAGGTAAGGAAACATATTAACTTCCTTTTTGAACTGATTTATATTATAGAAGCCAGAGAGATAGTACATTGGGTAAGGCACACCTTGTTTGTGGCTGTCTTGGGGTCAATCCCACCACCAGCAGGAGTGATTCCTGAGCTAGAGCCAGGAATAACCCCTGAGCATTGCCAGATACGGTCTAAAAAAAATAAAATAAAAGTAATTTTCATTACAGACATGATGTTAAAAATTTCTCTTGTGGGGAAATTCTTAATATATGTTTCTTGGTCTACAATTTTTGCTTATGATACTTCATCTTCTTGACATTATACAATTACTTATGCATTTGTTTTATGTTGAAGACTTTCTAATTATTACCAATTACCAAGTAATTTACATAATTAATTAAGAAATTAAATTAAGGCAGTGCTTGTTTATAAATTGAAATAATATATGGGAATGAATGAGGAGAGTGAATTGTTTTGATTCAGATTTGATTTACCTTGATTCAGATTTCACCAGTTTCTTTGCTAAAGGATTATGTTTCAGTGTTTCCAATGTTAGTATGGTTCAGAGAAATCCTTTGTTAGTAAAGATTCTTAGGGCTAGAAAGATACTTTCGGGTTTAAAGCACTTGCCTATGTATGTTGCCAAGTGCAGTGCTGCATAAGTTTCCCCAGAACTGCCCTAAATACAGAGCCAGTTGTAAGCCCTGAACACAGCAGAGCATGGTCCAACTGTCCCCTCCACCATCCAGAAAAGACAATAGGCATCTTCAATGACTTAATGACATTGGCCAAGCAAGCAGAAAAAAATAAACATATGGGACTACATCAAATTTAGAAGCTTGTGTACAGAAAACATTGAATTCTAGATGATGACTAGAATGAAAAGACACTGTATAGACTGGGATAAAATATTTGCCCATCAATCATCTGAAAAGGAATTAATATCCAAGATATATAAAGTACATATAAAACAGCAACAACAAAAAATTACCCCATTTAAAAGGGGAGAAAAGTTGAATAGACACTTCCTTAAAGAAAACATAAGTAGCCAGTTGATATGTGAAAAAGTGCTCTTCATCACTTATCGTCAGAGAGATACCGCTTCACACCAGCCAGGCTGGCACACATTTAATAAACATCAGTTAAAAAAACATTAGTTAACATCAGTAGGGAAAAGGAACCCTCATCCTCTGTTGGTACTCCCAACTGCTTACTAGTGGAACATCAACCACTTTGGAAACAATATGGAAACCCCCCATAAGAATTGAACTTCCATGCATAACTCAGCAACTCCAATTCTTGTTATCTACTCCTGGGTCCAAAAATTATATTCCAGAAAGACTTTTATACTCCTATGTTCATTACAGCACTATACACAATAGCCAAAATCTGAAAACAACCCAATTGTCTACTGAGAATTTGGCTGGATAAATTGTGGTATGTATCTATACACAATGGAGTACTACTCCACTATAAGAAAGGATGAAGTTTGCCACTATGCAATTTGCCACTATGTGCTGGAAGTATAGAGTATCATTCTAATTAAATGATACTTCTTAGAAGGAGGAGAGATATAGAGTGATTTCTCTCATATTTGGGTTTTCAAAATACATAGAAGGAGAACTCCAAATGTTCAAAAGCAACAGAACCTGTCTGCAGAATTGAATTTACAGGTGTAGGGGAGGGGATCCTTGGAACATTAGTATTTATGAAATTATCTTAAAACAGCATTGTAAATCATAGTAACAAAAAAAATGGAAAACCTTGTTTCTAACCCAGTGACTAATTATGCCCTTTTGTTTATCTCAACTCACCTCTAGCAGTCTTTCTTAGCAATAGAGAGCCCCGTAAATTTATTATTCAGATGATCCAATCCTTCAGTCTAAAGTGATAAATGGAGCTCCTAATTATTGAGCTAACAGGCAGAAAGTAGGGAACCAGATCTTCACATCACCTAGTAAGTCCAGACTGTGAATAGAACAAATGGCTGAATTCTCCCTTTTGGCTGTTCTGTTGAGAGTAGTCCTGTGCAATCTTATCTAGACCTATACAATTCTACCTGCGTGGGTCATTCCCACTTCTCCTTTGGGCTATCTGTGTCCCCAGATTTCATGTTTCTACCAGTAAATTATACTTTGACTTTCAGATTTGGGTAACTAGCTTCTTGTGTGAATCCTGTACTCTGTAATTCACAGTGACTGTTCACCTCAGGGACTGGGCTTCAAGGCACATAGTGGAGTTTGTAGTTTGTAGTTCATAGTCCCTGCTTGGAATTTTGTTTGTTTTTCTCTGTTGTTATTATGTCATTTCACTCCATCTATTTTAATTTGTTATCATTGCTTATAATATATAAGAGGGAGTGAAATTTGAATGTTTTTACCTTGTTTAATTTAACCAGAAGACCACAATTTTAACATGGTGTTAGGTACATGATTCAACATGAAACAGAAGAAGTTGAGTAAAATAAGAATGTATCCTTTTGTGCTTAAATGCACTTTATAGTCATAATATGTTATTAAAAGTAATGTAATCTATAAAGTTAATATAAAGATAATTGAAGTGGTAAGTGAACTTCAATTATGGGGCAGATTAGACATGCAATATATAATTTTGAAATATTTATGATCAGTATGAATTATTTTAGAAGTAAAGAAACCAATGAACATAATTCCACTTTTGAAAAAAACACAAAATGGCTTAAGTCTCTGTGGCTTTTATTGCATCATGGAGTCGAGGAGGAGCCGCACTACTAACAGGTATCCTGTGGTTAAGCATGAAATGCCCTTTCATTTCGACCCCCTGACCTTTCATCAAAAATTTTCCCATTGCACGCCTTACAGGGAATTATCTTTCTTAAGTGAAGAAATGTAAGAGTTGCCAGGCAGAGAGCACTTTGATCCCAAAGGTTAGAGGCTACAGCGATAGGATTGCATTAACCACAGTAACAATGAAAATACAATCCCTGTCTATATGGATGGTTGATATATATTTTCTGGGCTTCTGGATCTGAAGCTGGTCTACTCCCTGGCTTATTCATTTCCCCAGCTGACATTGCTGTGTACCTGTTCCCTCCACCTTCATTAATTTCCTGGGATGTGGCATTAATATTTTAGCAATCATGGTATATCCCTTCGCATATCAAGAATGGAGGAGATAAACAATGAAGAAATGACAAGGCTGTGCTGCCAGAGCTTCCGTGGAGTGCTTTACTGAGCACCCCCAAGAAGTGGAGTCATGAAACTTGGTTTGTGGTGTGGAAAGGTACAACACAGAAAAGAAATAGAGTGGTGCACACAGCTGTCACAGTCATGTCAGAAACTGGATGAGTAAGGTAAGCAGCAGCATCTCCAAAGGAAGACCTTTCAGAGAAGTGCTGGGCTACTCTAGTGTGTCAAGCAGCTGACAGAAGCAGAGTCTGACAAGTTATTTTGATGCTGAGCTGGAAATCTTCTTGGAAATAAATACATTGTTCAAAAAGACCAGAAAGTCAAACTGATACCCAAGAAGGGAACTTTGGGAGTTAGTGAAAACAAGTTAATGAGGCATAATGACTGCTCCTCCTTCCACTACCTGCCACCAACAACCTAGACCCCAGAAATGCAGATGTTTGAAGTTGACAGGATGACTTGTATGGTGGGGAAATCTGTCCTGAAGAGTTAAATGGAGCAGAGAGAAGATCCACTTGTCACTTGGCTTTAGGACGTTGGTCAAGCAACTTCTCTGTTCATAAGGAAATTCTTTGGTATACTCATTTATACCAGAGATTTTCAAACTTATTTGGACAATATTCCCCCTCTTAAGGATGAAAATACTTAGCAGTCACCCCTGGAAATCTTCCTTATTTAAATGAACATGTAGAAAGCACCCCTCCCCACCCACCCTGGCAATTTTACTGAATGCTGCTTCTGCCCACTAGATCACTCCAGCACCCCATGGAGCAGTATCACCCACTTGTGAAAAGACTGATTTACATTGATTCTAGTTTGGGTCTATTTTATTTATTTATTTATTTATTTATTTATTTATTTATTTATTTATTGCTTTTTGGGTCACACCCAGAGATGCACAGGGTTACTCCTGGCTCTGCACTCAGGAATTACTCCTGGTGGTGCTCAGGGGACTATATGGGATGCTGGAAATCGAACCCGGATCAGCCATGTGCAAGGCACATGCCCTACCCACTGTGCTATTGCTCCAGCCCAAGGGTCTATTTATTTTTAATGTAAGGATCAGACTTTCTATAATGCCATCACAAGAATTAAAAGATACCAAACACCTAAGAAGTTCTAGCCCACAAAGTGCTTAGTAAATTCTTCTTGCTAGTTCTCTAGAGCCTGTCCTCTCTCCCCAGTCTCTTGGAGAAAAAAATGCCCCACTTTCTCCTTCTCATGCCTCTCCTCTTTCTCTTTGTTCAGTAGGGATGTTGAAACCCTGAGTTGGCAGATAAATTACATTCCAGCTCAAGTGAAGCAGGGAGAATTCTTGGTGTTCTTGTCTTGCATCTGAAGAAGCAAGCTGGCTGCATTTGTGTTCCTGGTTTCTCTTACTCAGATGACCATATTTTATCTTCCCTTCAGTCGAAGCCATATCACTCCAGGCCATATCGCTGCACATTCTGAGTACTGGAATAAGAAGCAGGCACTAAAACTAGTTAGAAGTATTTATTTCCTTGTGTCATCTATCAGACACAGTAAGAGATTCAAGCTTGGGTTTGGAAGTTGCACATATTTTTGTGATTTTTCTGTGAGTTTTAGGCCTATTTCCATTCATATGTGGCTAAATGATGCTTTTGAAAGTTTATTTGCTAATTTTCATCATAATACCGACCTCCTCAAAGTCATCACCCTGCAATTATCTCTTAAGTAAACCCGGAACTACTTACCTTGACATCCAATTCTTCCACTCTCTGACCCGAATTTTTTTCTCATATTCCTATTATTCTGAACCACTCCATACTCCCAAACCAAATCAGTTGCTGTTCTTTTCATATTCCTATATTTTTCTGTCTCTTTGATATATTTTTTAATGTTTCTTATATCTAGAATACTCCTTTCTCCTCTTCCTTACTCACTTGGTCATTTGCAAAGCCTAGCTCAAATGCTAGCCTCTCCATAAAGCTTTTTTATATACTCCTTTTGTAGGGACAGTCTTGCCAATCTGTAAACACTTTTGATTTTCTCTGGGCATAACTCTCTGAATTCTCCCCTAGGCAAGTTATTTATTTATTTATTTATTTATTTATTTATTTATTTTGAATATCTTAGTCTCCACTAATAAAATGTGCAACCTCTGAAGGTAATATTAATTCCTAGCCCCTTTAACTTTATCCCAGCATCTAATATGTCTCAGGTTATGAGATGAAAGAATGTGAAAGGTAGTTGAGTTGTATATATAACTGCTGATGACATACTATGTGATACACCATCCCCCATGTCCTCATGGTCTTTCAAATACCCTTTTTAGATCTCTTAGGTAATATTTTATGTAACTAATGTGCCAAACTAAGCTGACAAGTAGCTGCTTGCTGAAGTAGGTTGAAAAAAATTATGAAGTTGTGACTTGTGCCAGTAGTATATAGTGTTGTGATTTATTTGTGATATCTTCTATTACCGCTGTTTCAAAATCGATAGAAAGATGGAAAAGTATAACCACATAATTTTGTTGTATCTGATAATATTTAAATATTGGTAAGAGTTGTAATAAATGGGATGGATGTACTTGCAGTGAAAAAATGCCTCTGCTTATGGAGAGGTTATAGAAATAACAAAGCATTTGAGCTACAGGGCTAAATTTCACTTTGACCTCTTCTTCATAGAAACTATTAGGAAATTACTTAATCTTCATCTCTTCATCTAAACAATGATTACTAACACCATTTTGCCTACCTCTGAGCTAAATGAGAGGGTATTTTTCCTGATTATGAAGACAAAAATGACATGTATAGTAATATATGTTTATGGAAAATGATTAAAATTCATAACTATTATTTTCTGCTTCCAAAGCTTACATGTTATTTATGTTAAAATAAATTACAAAGAAGAAAAAAGAAAAATGAAGCATTCTAATTTTTGAACAATCATTACTAACACTATATCCTTCCAGATTCTTTTCAATTAAATTTATAATTTTTAAAGCTCTTTGAAGCTTGTTTCTTTTCCTTTATTACAGTGAATATTTTAAATTATTTAACATGACTGTTAAATAATATTTCTTTGCATTTTAATAGTATGCTACCCATTATGAAGTGGTACACAAATCAGTATTGATTTATTATTTATATGATGAATATCAAGCAAAGGGGACCCTAGAAGTCATATGACAAAAACAAATTTTTGTTGTTTTGTAGATGCTTGGAATAATTTTCAGGTAATACTGTGGTGTTAATATTCAGAAATCTTTTAGGAAATGATAATTTTCAGATGCAATGAAAGTCAGTATATTGGATTTTAAATGGGTTCAAAAGACAAGTAAAAAAAGCACAATCTTCCTTCAGTAATATTTACATGGTCATTGTTAGGATCAGTTTTGCAAATGTCTCTAGAGGGAAGAGAAAATGGACTCATTTTGAAACGCTGAAATAAACTAAAAACTAAGGGAAGGGATGGTTTTAAACTTAGATTCCAGCAAGGCTCTTTTGACCATCTGACCATTTTGTTAAAAAGAAACTAGTGAATATACACACACACACACACTCACACACACACACATATATATGTATGTATATATATGTATATATATGATAACACTGTTCTTGCTTCTGCTAATTTAAAAGAAACATTACTTCCTTGAATATAGGAGTATTTTTTTGCTTTGAAATATAAGAACCAGACTTTTTTTTTTTTTTTTTGCTTTTTGGGTGCACACCCAGTGATGCACAGGCATTACTCCTGGCTCTGCACTCAGGAATCACCCTTGGTGGTGCTCAGGGGACTATGTGGGATGCTGGGAATCAAACCTGGGTTGGCCGTGTGCAAGGCAAATGTCCTACCCACTGTGCTATTGCTCCTGCCCCAAGAACCAGATTTTTGAAGACACTGGAAACATGAACTATTTTCCTGGTTTGGGATTTCTTTGTTAATTCTGTAAAGTGTGGATTATACCATATGCATAGTTTGACAAGATAGATCTTTTCAGTGGTTAGCTTTGTTGTACAATTCTGCAGTGAATTTTAGACTTATCTGCAATGGGCATAGGAGCAAGCAAAAAAAAAAAAAGACAGGACTTAAATCATAAAAGATGTGCCTTACATTTCCACCAATACTAGTTTCATGATCTTGAACAAGTTACCCAAGCAATTTTGGGTCTTCTTAATTTTTAAAATAGTGATGGCAATACCTCTATCAGAGAAAGTATTGAAGAGTTAATTAAATCATGCTTATAAATGTCTTGGCATGTGTAGATTGTCAGTAAGTGTGGATCATTTACCTTTAAGGCTGACTTGCAGAAGTAGACAGTTATCACACTTTCTCCTCAGGAAGTGAATATTGAACACTATAAAGTTTTTTTTTTAACTTTTTATTAAATCACCATGTGGAAAGTTACAAAGTTCTCAGGTTTATGTCTCAGTTATACAATATTCAAACACCCATCCCTTCACCAGTGCCTATATTCCACCACTAAAAACCCCAGTATACCCCCCGCCCCCACCCCCTACTGTATAACTAATGAATTTTACTCCATTTTCTCTTTACCTTGATTACATTCCATAATTCAACACAAGACTCACTATAGTTGTTGGAGTTTCCACCCAAGAGAGACAGACCTACTACCAAGGAAGCATTTGATAATTAGTTTTCCATTGCTGGAAATGATGAGATATGTAGCCCCACTGCTACCAGTACATAACTCTTTTTTTTTCCTTTTTCCCTTTTTTTTTTCTCCCCCTCATCCCCCTTCCCGCCCCTCATAGTATGGTGTATGCCACGCCGCGTGGCCAGCGTGGGGCTTTTGCTTAGTTCACAGTCCAGAGAGGTGGCTGCTACATTAATAACCTTCAATATTTCAACAAAAACTTACTGTTATTATTTGGAGTTTCCCCCCCAAGTCAGACCTGTTCAAAAGGAACCGTTACACATTGCTGACAATTATAAATGTTAAGTCAAATAAATGCCACAAATGGCAGCGTCCGCGCGGTTTTGGATTTCTGTATAAAGTCCAGGGAAAATTCTGCCAGAAATTGCATAGCCCAGCTCACAGTCCCAGTGCATTGCTGTAAGAAGTCTCTGGAATCAAAGTCTTTAGGTGCAGAGGGTCCGCTTCACGCTCAGTGGCTCCGGATTTGTCTGGGCCGAGGGCGTGCCGGTTACGCCCCCTTCCCTTGAATCCCTGGGAGCCCCAAGTGTAAAAAATTGAATACCTCTGGGTTTGGAGTCTTAGAAGATGGCGCCTGCCGTGTGAGTGCCGCCAAGCCGCCGGTTTCCGTGCAGGAAGACAGGGTGAGGAGGAAAAAATCCACCCCCTGGCAGCACAGAGTTGTAGCCCAGTTTGCAGTCCCAGTGCATTGCTATTAGATGCTGCGCTGGATGCCCAAATGTGTTAGATCTCTGGAATCAAAGTCTTTAGGCGCATAAAGTTTATATTTTCTTGACTAAATAAACTTTTTGTTGTAACATATGTAAATCACTGTAGCACTGTAGCACTGTCACCCCATTGTTCATTGATTTGCTCATAAGGGTACCAGTAACGCCTCCATTGTGAGACTTGTTGTTACTGTTTTTGGTGTTATTGTTCTACCCATTAGTATGGCATAGGTAGCTTGCCAGGCTCTGCTCTGTGGGCAGGATACTCTCAGTAGCTTGCCAGGCTCTCCAAAGCACTAATAAGTACATATTGTAAGAATGTAGTAGTAAATTAGAAAACTGATCAATGCAAGAGTGGAAGCTAGCATTTCATTGCCATTAAAAATATCCTTGATTCCATTCTAATATATGTATTTAATATCATTTTATTTCATCTTGATTCCAATAAATTCTTCTTTGGTCTAGAGGTTACTATATTTTCTACGTCTAACCATACCTATATTCTTCTAAAACCTTTTGTGAAATTTTATTTCAGGCCTGACATGATGCCACTTGGTATAAAAACTTTTTGATTAGGGATTATAAACCTTAATTTCTCTTACCATTTGTGTCCAGAGAGTTGCAGATGGACATAAGCCTTTCACTTACTTTCTACATACTTGATATCCAATTTACTTATTTTTAGACAAATAGATTGTTACTAGGTTACAATCCTCAATTTTCCAGCACTTCTCCAGGTTTATACTTCAACCTATTAAACATTCTATACTAAGCCTACTACATTTTTCCTTAAACATCACAATGACTCAATTCAAATAAAATTATATTGAAGCATGGTTTTAGAGTTGTACTTAGAGAAGTGCTCATTGACTAAGAACACCTGCTTTGTAAGTCTGAACTCCTGAGGTAGATCCCCAGCTGCCATCAACATTCCCCACAGTCCATTCAACACAGTCCAGGAGATTCTATTATCTGAGATGCCCGGTGCTACAAGTGTGCGATGACCAGCACATAATCAGATATATGCAGACATTGCAACTAAAGGGTGAAATCCAGTGAACCCTACAACCAGAATGTTTCTTTTGTTTGTTTGTTTTTGGGTCACATCTGGCGATGCACAGGGGTTACTCCTGGCTCTGCACTCAGGAATTACTCCTGGAGGTGCTCAGGGGACCATATGGGATGCTGGGATTTGAACCCAGGTCGGCTGCGTGTAAGGCAAATGCCCTACCCGCTATGCTATCACTCCAGCCCCAAACCAGAATGTATCTTAACATGCAGCTAAAATAAGCATGACCCCGGAAAAGCACAAATGCATGCACACAGTTGATGTGAGCATCTTCCGGCAAGCATTGTTATCAAGGGGTATGCACATTACAACAAAGTGATTCTCGATCATTGCAATGATGATACAAAATAAAGTGAAGGAGAGGTGCTATTAAAGTATGTGCATTTTTCTCTGATTATCAACACTGATAGATTTTTTAATTCTATGTGATGGAGGATTTATATGAAATAAGCTAGACATATTCAAATGGTTATCTCATATTTTCATTACTTTCTCCCTTAAGACCTAAAAATATCTATAAGAACTGATTCTTTTATATATAATTTCACTTTATTGAATCAGTGGCAGATGCTCACACTTTAAGTGAAAATAATGAGCACTGGAAAGACTCAACACTCAGTACATTATAAATCTTGAGTATACAAATATGTACTAAATCTGATTCAAAAGAATATAACTGGGATTTCTTGATCTGGACTGGGAAATCACCTCAGCTCTATGGGAATGCTGCTCAATTGATTTCTTTACACAAAGAAACATAAATCAGAATATTGGAGTTCTAGAAAATCTTTTAGCCTCTATCCCAAGGTCATAGAAACAAGTAAAACATCAACAGATAAAAACTTAAAAGGGCAGAAAACTTAGGAAAATTAGTTTCTCACAGGCATTAAATCAAGGAAATCTGAATGGAGAAATCAAGCATCAGATACCAGAAAACATTCAGGAGATGGTTGGTGGCATTCTCCAGCTGTATAAAATCTGGGCCATTTTAATCAGCCAGGTGGTATTCTTCACGCCGATCTGCAAAGAAGTTGCTTCATACTGATCTACAGAGAACTTAGATTGGTATTAAAGGCCTCTTGTGGGCACTTCTGATTATCAGAGTATGAGATATTTTGTGGTCTGTGAAAGAATTATTTCATTGTCTGCATTAGTGATTATGATACTGATTTCCACCTCCTGGTACTTCAGCCTTAGCATACTGATGAATACAACAGCGCAATTTACTGATATATTTTGGAAGATAAGAACTAGATGATTTCCTTGTTTCTTTTTTTTCTTATCATGAAAAACTCACCCACTAACTAACTAGAATTTGGACTTATGAAAAATCCAAACATCTGCATTAGATGAAAGAAACTCATTGAAGAGCAAGAAGCGAAGACATTTCAAGAAGTTACTATGCAACGCATTTAAGACACGTGACCATGATTTTGGGTTGGAGGGATAACACAGTGGTAGGGCGTGTGCCTTTCACATGGCCAGACCCGAGTACGATTTCTCCGCCCCTCTCAGAGAGCCCAGCAAGCTACTGAGAGTATCTGACCCTCATTGCAGAGCCTGGCAAGCTACCCGTGGTGTATTCGATATGCCAAAAACAGTAACAATAAGTTTCACAATGAGAGGCCTTACTGGTGCCCACTCGAGCAAATCGATGAACAACGGGATAACAGCGACAGCGATTATAAAACCACACACACAAAATTATTGGAGATACCTCCTGATTCTTCTGGAAATTCTACTAACATTTCTGAATAGAAGGAACTCTGAATGAATTTCAAAAACATTTCTGCATTTTTTTCTCCCCTGCTTTTAACTCAATGGGTTCCTGACCCAAAACTCAGGATTAGGAGCTAAGATAGAAGTTGGACTTGGCTTAGTCTCAAGACAAAGAAAAATGCCAAGGGTGATAGTAGAGCAGGAGGGCGTTTGTTTGCCTTGCATGTGGCCGAGCTGGGTTCGATTCCCAGCATCCCATATGGTCCCCTGAGCACCACCAGGAGTAATTCCTGATTGTAGAGCCAAGTGTGACCCAAAAAGCAAAAAAGAAAAGAAAAAAAGGAAAGAAAAAGAAAAGAAAAAAAGGAAAGAAGAAGAAAAGAAAAGAGAAGAAAAGGAAAGAAAAGAAAAAAGAAAAGAAAAATGCCAAGCATGCTGAAATTACTGTTTGAAATTCTGAAATTCCCAGGGAAGTTTTTTAAAAAATCAGATATCCTTATTTCACAAATAAAATCCCTAATTCAATCATTTCAGGCTAATTTCTGAACAGCTTTTCAATTCTTTTCCTGTTATGGCTTGGTTGCAAAATCTGATTGCAGTCTATGTGGACTCGCTTGGAAGGTACATGGGGGATTCTGTAGCATTGTTAGGCTTACAGTTCCACTTCAAAGTTGAGAATGCAACATGAAAATAGCATTGCTATTAGGAGAAGTGTGTTTGTTAGTCTTAACTATTATATTGACCTCCTGATTGGATTTTGATGGTAATTTCTTTGTTGAATCAGTATAAAATGTGAAGCTAGGCCAGCACTTGAAATACATGTCCTAGATGCTTCAGAATAATTAGCATAAAATTAGAAAAATATAACTTTAAAGCTTAGAGAGAAGTAAAAATTAAAGAGAGAGAGAGTGTGTGTGTGTGTGTAAGAGAGAGAGAGAAAGCTAGGCCAGCACTTGAAATACATGTCCTAGATGCTTCAGAATAATTAGCATAAAATTAGAAAAATATAACTTTAAAGCTTAGAGAGAAGTAAAAATTAAAGAGAGAGAGAGTGTGTGTGTGTGTGTAAGAGAGAGAGAGAGAGAGAGAGAGAGAGAGTGTGTGCTGGAGCCATAATACAGAAGATAAGGAGCTTGTCTTGCATGTAGCTTTTCTTGGGTTCAATGTCTGCACTGCATATGGTTTCCTGAGCACCACCAGGAATGATGCCTGAGCACAGAGCCAGGAGTAATCCCTAAGTACCACAAGTGTGTCTCCAAACCCAAAACCCAAACAAAACAATACTAGCACGTTATTTGCGAGCAACCTTTCAGTAATCCTAAATTCTGGTTGATTATGCAATTTTTATGGAGTTTTAAAAACTGAAATGCTCTGCATTTTGCCCCAACACCCTCAACTAAGAGGGTGAGGAATCATGGGTTTTACCTATTAGTTTGCATATGCAGTTTTCCAGAAAGTTCTAAGCCACAGTCTGTGACAGTCAGGTCTATAAGTCTAAAATGAGTAGGCTCTGCCTGCTGAATATTCCAGAAGGCCAGGGATTTGCAGAACTTCCTATTGGTGCTTGGAGGAAAGTGGGTACAGTGCATACACATGGGATCAGTTCTGTCACCTTTGATAAATAAGGACATTGCAGGGATCCTCTTCCTTACCATGTATAAGTTTTTTTTAACCCATTATATTTCTATCCCGTGGCACAATTTTCCAAAGTAGGTGTTCTAATGTGTTTGTGAAATGATCACATAACTGCTTTATATCCCTCATGACACAGAATACTTATTGCTAGACTAGGTGCAGGTAAAAGTAGAACTTGGGTTTACCTATTAGAATTTGGGTTTACCTATTTATCTACTTACCAATAGTTACCTATTGCAAAGGTAAATTGCCCAGGTAGCAGAATTCTGTTGAATGGGACAAGGGGAAAGGCATGTTCCCCAAGGGGTATTGTTAATGACTAGAATGTATCAGACTCTCTCATAAACTGCTCCTTTAGTTCCTGATATTGCCATCTGAAATGCCTTCCATTACTCACTGAACATATGAGAAACAGAACCTCAAGTAATTCATTGTGATATGGTTAGTACAATAAAGATTATAATTCCAACTCTTCTGTGTGATGCAAAGTCATTGCCCTTTATACTATACTATATCTCTCCAAACAATGACACAATTGATATGAATTAGAGTTGTGCTGTCCATTAAAAATATAAAACAGGCTACAAATGTTAACCATATCATTAAAAATTCTCATACCCACACTTTTAAAATGTGAGACAGATGAGACAAATTTCTATAATTTATTGTACTTAATCTATTATACCTCTCAGGGAAAGGACAAATGGAGATGTTACTGAGCCCGCTTGAGAAATCGATGATTAACTAGATTTTGTGATCGTGATTGAATTTATTATACCTAACATATTTTAATTTTCATAATCTTATTGAGGGACTCAATAATTTTTTGAGTAATGTAAAATAACATAAAAATTTTACATTATTTTCTTCATACTACAATTTCAAAATTTGGTAAGTATTTTATACTTACAACACAGATCAATAAGACTAACTGTAATTTAGTGTTCAGGAGCACATACAGTGCAAGATTGCCAGATTGGTCAATGCAAGTTAGTAATCAATATTGTTACCAGAAAAATCTCTTGGGTTGATGTGGGAAAACATGGCACTGAGAAACTAAGAGCAGTGTTCATGGGAGGAGTGAGTAAAAGAAACTGAAGCCTGAAAGTTAGTCTAGAATTGGCATGTGCTATGCCTCACAGAGTGTATTAATTACTTTCCCAATGTGATGGGAAGATTTAAAGAAGATTGTGTCAGTAATACAGTTTCCTTGTGTATTAACAATCTTATAAAGGATATTCTGGCTATGGAATGGAGAATAAAGTAGAGGTAGTAGACAGATGATAGGTTGTGACTATAGGAATGAGTAAAGCTCTGAAAATAACATAAACCCAGACCCATAAAAATAATGACATGAAAAATAGTAGTAGCACTATATCATTAGCTAACATACTAAAGATGCTAGTATAAAGCTACTGAGAGAAATAAAAACATTGACACAATTGATATGAAATAGATATGAGATATGAAGATTTCTTTCTCTTAGGCCCATATACATATCCTAGAATCTAATCTTTAGATGAGAGCATCGCCTCCATGTTAGCTTTATAAAGAATAAAATGTTATGTTGTTTACAGCCAAATATGTTTAAATATAATTTATTATCAAATTAGTGTTCAATGTAAATTGCATCTGTAGCAGAGAGACAGTCCAGGGGCTAAAACACTTGTCTTGCATTAAACCAAACCTCTTTCAATACCTTGCACTACATATGGTCAAATGAGAACTGTCTGGAGTGATCTCTGAGCACAAAATCAAGTGTAAGCCCTGAACACTGCCGGGGGTGTCTAAGCCCTCTCCACATCTATATTTTCAGTAACTCCTTAATATTGTGAATATCATTGTTTAGTAGGGGAAAGACAGGACCATTGCATATGAATTCATAGTTAACCATCCGAACAGTGTGAAGTACTTTGGGGAAGAAAGACAATCCACCACAGGGGAACACAGGAGGATTTCCAAACATAACACAAAGGAAGACTGTACCTATACCACTTCCTGAAAGAGACAAGCTCATATAGAAATCCTTGGTGGCATCAGACTAGGTCATTTATGGCATTTAAAATAATAGATATGTACACTCTATTGGTGGATTTTCTGGCAGTATTAAGGTTGCTTGAATGTAGAACTGTATTTTCAGAGTGATAGTTTACAGTTAGTTGGCAAGATTAAATGGTGATAAAACCTCATTAAAACAAATTACCTAATGCTTCCTTTTCAGCAGGTCTGACTTTAGGGGAGAGACTCTCCAAACAATAATAGTGAGTTTTGTTGAAATATTGTATGCAATCAAAGTGAAAGTAAAGTGAAATTTATTAGTTACACAGGCGGGGAGGGGCTTAGGGTGGGGGGGCTAGGGGCGTGGGGGTGTTTGGGGTGTGAGGGGGCGGGGTGGAGCTATACTGGGATTCTTGGTGGTGGAATATGAGCACTGGTGAAGGGATGGGTATTCGAGCATTGTATAACTGAGATTTAAACCTGAAAACTTTGTAACTTTGTAACTTTCCACAATAAAAAAAAAAAACCTCATTAATATGTATGACCTGCAATTTTACTAAATTTTGATAGAATGAAGACTGTAGTATATGTTAGTTTTAAAGAAATCTACATTCATGCTATTCATTTGCGTAATCTGGCATATAATACCTGATTATCATAATTTTACCTAAAAAATGAATAAGCCAGACAGGGGAAAAATTAAAACCTTTCCTATTAGACACAATTGTAATTCTTTTATAGTAACATTCACAGTTAAATTCTTAATTAAGCCTGCATGCCTCTTTTACAAAAGCACATTTTGCAGATATAGTTAATTTTTTAATGTCTGCATTAATGAGAGGAAAGAGCAGCACAAATAATTCCCTAAAACCAAAGTTTAAAATACATCTTCACTGGGCTACTGATAAAGTTTACTGTGCAATGCTTGATATTTGTTTTTCTAATGATGCTTTTGTTAGAATAATATTAACACGTGTTTGTCTTTCCTTAAGAGGAAAAAAACTGATGTAAATCAGGTAAAAGAACACTAGGTAAGACATAGGACTGACATTTTCCCAGTTACAACAGGCATTAGATAATTAGCTAACCCATACATGCCATAAGTTTAAATAAAATATTTTATTCTTGCTTCCTCCTTTTCTTTCTCTTTTTCCTTCTCCTCACATCTAAATGCATTTATAATGTTTTTATAAATGTTCACTACCTACAAAAATTCATTCACTAAAGTTTAGGTACAATAACTGTACCTGAATTTTAAGTTACTTTGGGAAAGTAACTTATCAATATGATCATCTCCATTGGTACAAAGTACATTAGTCCATCTCTAGCCTAAAACCCTTTAGCACTTGGTGATAAACTTGAAACAAATATGCTATCTTTGTGTTGATACTCCTGTTATGATAACCACTGTAATTTGTGGAGGGAGATCATAAAGAATTTAGAAAGTATCTTTAGTTGTGGGAGTGCATTGTGCCATATTTGTTGCTAGCATCATAATAAAGATTATAAATAATCTTCTAGGATCAGACATCAAACCAAAGATGGCAGAAATGCAGTCAGAGCTCTAGTTTATGAATTTACTTTGCTTGTTTCATTTCTTGGAAATGTAATTGCTTTGGAATCACAGGGATCATGGAGGAAAGCATGCCAGCAAGAGAATAGGCTACAGAGTGAGGAAAGGTGATAAAGTCAATTTAAGTTTGATAGAAACCTTGGATTTTCTGATCCTTCACTTCTGTGTAACTACTTCAACCTTTGTATAGAAATTTTTAATCAATTATATTTTGTTGCTTATTTTGTTGTACAAAAATGACATATCTGTTTACCAGATGCATAATAGTAGATTGGAAAAATATGCTCTATCTAAAACCAACCAGCCAACCACCGCCACCACCACCAATCACAGCAACAACAAAAACACAAAATGAAATAATCCAATATTTACAAAACATAAATACATTGATTTTTTTTTTTTTGCTTTTTGGGTCATACCCGGCGATGCACAGGGGTCACTCGTGGCTCATGCACTCAGGAACTACCCCTGGTGGTGCTCAGGGGACCATATGGGATGCTGGGAAATGAACCTGGGTCAGCCGCGTGCAAGGCAAACGCCCTACCTGCTGTACTATTACTCCAGCCCCAATACATTGATTTTTGAGTAGGGAATACACTTGAAGGAACAGAACAATGGAATAATGCATTAAATACTAAGTGGACTTCTGATTAAATTAAACTTCTTATTAATGTTAATAAGAACAATTGTAAATCCCCATTTAGTGCTTACACATTTTATCATAATATTTTCAATAGTTGTAAAATATACTACATATTAAAACATTGCAAAATAACTTCTCCTGGACATGTTATATAGATGTTTTAAAATAATACCATGCATATATGCTCACAGCACATATATACCTATCTGCATGCAAATTTGCACAAATACACATACACCCTAAAATTCTCATCTCTCATTCCTTATGTAACAGTATACATACAACAATACACTCTTAGGTTATAAATCTCCCAAATGAACTTTTGCTAATATAATGTAGAAGAACTTTGTTGGAAGGGGTGAAATGGAATCAGTGGGAGACTAAAGAAGCAGGGTTGAAAGTGGAAATGAAGTTCTAATCACTTTCATTCTGTTATTTTCTTGGTTGAAATGAAGGAGGGATTGGATTATTTGCTCACATGCTCACCCTTAGAAGGTTGGAAAGAGTGACATCTATCAGCTCTCCTGCTAGTTTGCATCCAGTGGGAGAAGATGGGAAGCTAAACAGATAAATGCCGCATAATCAAAAGACAGCAAGCAAACAGTTGAAGGTACGTAAAGGTAAATAAGTTGTACTCTTGGAGAGGTGTTCTTAACTCTGAGATAAAAGTTCACCATCTCTTCTTTGCTTAGATTTCCAAGTCAGAAGGAATCTGAAAACCTAAGTCTCACATTGATTACTATTATGACAGTTTTGCAGTTCTCTTAGCCTCTTTGCCCCTTAGTTTTCTCCCTTTATTTTCTCACAGAATTATTATGGGCAGCAAGAATAGAACACAATGGTATAGGTGAAAGCACTTTCTAAAATGGAAAGTGGTTACTAAAAATCTAAGACTCCTGTGCTTTTGACTGCAAGAGCCCAAAGAGGAACCTTAAGAGACCAAGGAGACACAAAAGCCAAAGGCTCACTTGTAAGTGAATTTGAAGGCAATATTCCAACTGGCAATATTCCAACTAGTACCAAGGATTTAAGCAGAGGAGTCTAAGAAAGTATTCCACAATTCATCTAGCCAAGTACACGTATCTCCATATTAGAGCACATTTCATCTGTATTATTTTTTTAAGATTTGGGGCCATAGCCAGAGATGCTTGGGGGTTACTCCTGACTCTGCACTCAAGAATCACTTCTGGTGGTGCTCAGAGGAACATAGGGATGCCAAGGATTGAACCCAGGCCTGCCGAGAACAAGGCATGCATCCTACCAGCTGTACTATCTCTCTGGCCCACTAGAGCATATTTCTACTTGAATGTTGCATTTCAGTCATTCTATTATTTTTTATTTATTAAGTCTTAGTTTATTTTGTATAATTATAACTTTAAAAAATATTTTATATTTCATATAGTTCATATAAAGACATAGGTTTCTTTATCATAAAGTTAAATATGCTTTATAATAAAGTTTATCAAAAGGTAAGAGTTAGCAAAAATAGCAAATGTTTAAGGGGTTCTTTTAAAAAGTGAAAGTATTATATGAGTTTTTTGTTCATGAAAATTCAGCTTTGTAATTCACAGTTATGTGACCTTGTGTCACAGGGGGGAGATTCTCTAGACTCTGGTTGCCTTATCTGGTAAATGGCAGGTGTGATAATGAGGAATGTTAAGGATGGTTAAGGATGACCCAATTTTACACATAGGTTCATTATTTTTCTGTCTGTCCCTTAGTAATGCTTACTTTAAGCTTTCATTGACTCTAACCCATCAAACCTACCTCTTCAATGGGGGAGGTCTAGTTTATGGCCATACCACCCTGAATGTGCCTGATCGGATTTTGCGGTAGGGCATTCGCCTTTCACATTCGATTCCTTTGCCCCTCTCGGAGAGCCCGGCAAGCTACTGAGAGTATCGAGCCCGCCTGGCAGAGCCTGGCAAGCTACCTGGGTGTATAGAATATGCCAAAAACAGTAACAATAAGTCTCACAATGATAGACATTACTGGTGCCCGCTCGAACAAATCGATGAGCAATGGATGACAGTGATAACAACTCATACTTCACCAAAAGCAGAGAAACTCATGTCACAATGGAGAAACTGCCCTAACATGGGTGGAAACACAAACTTTTCACTATATTTTTAACATCTGACTCACTTGGAAACAAGATGTGATCAATCATTAGACATGAGTGCCCAATTTTAGTAACATAATTTTTTATAGTTGAATTAAGATAAAATGTGCACTAAAATATCTTGGTTTTCCTAGATTCCTTCTTATACATTTACTTAGCAGGAAACATTTCACAGAGGATGCAATCTTGACTTATTATAAGATGCTGTTCCTAATAGTTAAGGCAAGGAGAAAGTATTGGCATTATAATACTATCCAAAGTATTGACTAACATAATGCACAGAGATTAGAATTGTCTGAATTTAAAATAATGTAACACAAAATTTGTTCAACTGTTCTTTATGTGAAATTTAAAAAATTATTGAAGCTTACATGGGTGAAATGACTATCATGAAATTTAATTTTAAATGAGTCTAGCATAAACCAGACGTATGTCACTTGTTAAAGCAGAGTATTTCATTTTCTCTTTCTAGAACAGTTTCACATAGAAGGAACGGGTGTTGGAACATTGTATGATTAAAATCCAATCATGAACAACTTTGATACTGTGTATTTCATGGTGATTCAATAATTACAAATTAATAGTTGGTTGATAATCACATAATTTGTCTCTAAGTAGGAGACAAGTAAACTGTAAAACTGACTTTATTCTAGGGCTAAGTGAAGACACTATTTAGTTAGGAAACAAAACACCCCTCTAATCTTTTGTTAGTATTAGTCTTGTTTTTTTCTTTTTCTTTTTGGGTCACACCCAGCGATGCACAAGGGTTACTCCTGGCTCTGCACTCAGTAATTACCCCTGACGGTGCTCTGGGGACCATATGGGTGCTGGGAATCAAACCCAGGTCGGCCTCATGCAAGGCAAATGCCCTACCCGATGTACTATCACATCGGCCCCTGTTAATATTAGTCTTGAACGGAGTGAATTTTAAAGTATGCAAGTAATCCAAGAACATGTTCTTCAATTTGTTTTACCTCTCTTTATGTTTTTTGTTGTTTATCACTTAAGAACTCCAATCCAAAAAAATGCCTGAAGTCTAAGGACTGCTGAAAAACAATGTTATAGAATATAAAATTGTTCTAGAAAGAGAAAATGAAATACTCTGCTTTAACAAGTGACGTACGTCTGGTTTATACTAGACTCATGATAGTTATTTCATCCATGCAAGTTTCCAAAAACACACATCAATAAAATGACACTCTTTTGTTCATATGTTCACTGAAACATGTAATTTTCAGTGTGACCTCACTGAACATTACACTTGGAATTTAAGAAGTCAAGCCCTTACTTCATCTGAATTACTCATGATATTGCAAATCAGTTCTTATCACTTTATTAAACAAAATCTCTTATAATTGTCTGATAACTCATAGTCTACTAATCTCTTCTTGCCTATCTAATTTTACTAAATCTTTATGATCACATTATGATTTAGGTAGAATGAGTAGAATTCTTTCTATTTTTTTGGTCTGTTTATTTATTTTTTATTTTTTTGTTTTTTAATTTTTTAACTTTTATTGAATCACCGTGAGATAGTTATAAGCTTTCATGTTTGGGTTACAATCTCACAATGATCCAACACCCATCCCTCCACCAGTGCACATTCCCTACCACCAATATACCGGGTATACCCCCCTTTCCCACCATCCCCCTGCCTCCATGGCAGACAATAGTCCCCATACTCTCTCTCTACTTTTGGGCATTATAGCTTGCAACACAAACACTGAAAGGTCATCATGCTTGGTCTATTTTCTACTTTCGGCATGCATCTCCCATCCCAACTGGTTCCTCCAGCCATCATTTTCTTAGTGATCCCTTCTCTATTCCATCTGCCTTCTCCCCTCCTCTCATGAAGCAGTCTTCCAGCTATGAGGCAATCCCCCTGGCCCTCATTTCTACCGTCTTTGGGTGTCAGCCTCATGTGATGTTACCTACACTCCACAAATGAGTGTCCCTCTATATCTGTCCCTCTCTTTCTGACTCATTTCACTTAGCATGATGCTCTCCATGTTTATCCATTTATAAGCAAATTTCATGACTCCATCTCTCTGGTCTGTTTATTTTTTAAATTGTATTAAAGCACCATAATTTATAAAGTTATTTAGTGTTGAGGTTCAGTCTTAAAATATTGCAGCACCAATCCCACTATTTATTTAAAAGAATGTATGCTATTCATTTCAGCACTCTATACAATCGTTAAGATATGGAATCAATGTAGATATCCAATGACATGTGCCTTATGAAGATATGATATATATATACACAGTAGAATACTACACAGCTGTAGCACTGAACTGTCATAGCACTGTCGCCCTGTTCATCAATTTGCTCAAGTGGGGCACCAGTAACGTTTTCATTGTGAGACTTGTAGTTACTGTTTTTGGCATATTGAATACGCCATGGGTAGCTTCCCAAGCTCTGCCATGTGGGCAGGATACTTTCGGTAGCTTGCCAAGGACAAAGGAATCAAACCCGGGTTGGCCGCATGCAAGGCAAACACCCTACCCACTGTGCTATGGCTCCATGACGCATTTCACAGCAGCATGGCTGGACCTGGAAGACATCATGTTAAATGCAGTAATCCAGAAGAAAAAAAGATAAACACAAGATGATATCACTTATATGTGGTATTTAGACTAATGGAATGAGAGAAATCATTTTTTTTTAATGCATAGGTATTTTGAACTGCGAGATATTTTGCATCTTACTAGGGGCAAAAGAACAAAGATCCCATATCACTGGATTCTCTTCTCTGTCTTCTTTCCCTTTGCTGACACAGTGTTTCCCTGGAGGGAGATACTTCCTGCTTTCTCCAAGGTCTGTGTCGTGGGAGCCTGCCCATCTCAAAGGAATGCAATCTAAAGCAGCATTGAAACAACTTTCAATGTCTCCCAGGCGGCACCTGCTCTTCCCTTAATATTATAATTATGTTTGTTTCACTTTCCTGTTCTACAAACTGAGTCTCATGTCCAAAGAATGATTCATCAGACCTTGGCCTGATGAGCAGAATGGGCACTACCCCTGTGCCTTGTTAACTGACTGCTCTAACAGAGCAACTTTGTATTTGCCTCCTCACCAAAATTGCGACAACATAGGCCGGCCCTGCTGTAATTAAGTATTGATTTCATGTAATGTGTATATACAGCGGAAGCTCATCTCATTTGTTGGCTACTGTTATCTGTTGGTGGAACAAAATGCGTGATTATCGGTAGATATCCACTGGCTATCTAGGGTGAACTGCAACCTCTAATTTATCTGATCGTAGTGACATTATGGTACGCCATTCAAGAGAGCACCATTTATCTTAACAGGCCTCTGCTGCTCTTGGCCTAGTTTTGTCCCCAGAAATAGCTGCATATATTTTTCACTGCAGCTCCTTAATACCTATTTGACTCTTCCAGAATGGAGATTAACAGAGTCCATTTGCTATCACATAATATGACTGTGAGTGCAAGTAAAGGGAGCACCAGGCATTACTTGTTTTCTGCTTTCTTAGTAGTCGTTGCCCCTCCTGGCATTCTTCTGGTAACCTAGTTGCTCCAGGAAGACAGGATAAGAAATGTTAAATGGAAACAAAATTCCCATTAACATTAACTCATCAGGAAATACTGGTAGATTCCTGAATTCCCCATCACCTTTATGCAGCATTTATAGGCCCCAGGCTGAGTTGAAATTGTTCTTCTTTGTAAATTTGATGAGGTAGGTATATTGCAAAGGGGCGGAGCGGGGTTTCCCCCATTCCCACTTTAGAAATGAGAGCCTGAGGAACTGGGACCAGAGGTTCTCTTAATTGTGTGATTTCTCTTCATTTGACAGCTTCATTTCTATTGAGCCACTGGCTCTCTTGATTTGGAACTTTCAACCAGTGGAAATGGAAATTTCTAAATAAAAATGTGAGCTGTTTGTGTAGATGATTTTGCTCAGTGGAGTTTTCTATCATGGGGTTAAAGGTTAGATGGAATAAGCCTATGTAAGTGGTATCTGCCTTCTCTGCTTATTCAAAATATTGACCTTCAGTTTCTGAATTGAACCAATTAAGAAGTTTTATTTCTAGTTTCTATTCTCTCTTTTAACACAGACGTTTCATCTCTTATTCACTGACACAAAGATATTTCTAAGTTTTATCATATTAAAAAAATCACGCAAAAGGATTAAAAATATCATTGTAGATAAGTGGATCTGATAGGGCAAATTTTCAGTTCTATGTGCCATTGTGGAATATTCAAGAGTGCACCATTTGATTTGTGATCTCTGTTGCTGTTGACTTTAGTCCCTGAAATAACTGCATAGGATCCTCACTGGAACTCCTTTCAGACTTTCATTTGGAGCTCACTGTACACTAAAGCTTCATTTCAGTGTTACTTTATCATAGCCCATTATGAAAGGGTGAATGAAGAGACCAGAACTAGGAAATAGCAAAAAAAAAAAAAAAAAGGACTTCACTCTACGGAGGTCAGCATCAATGCATGTTAAATATGTCATTCAGAAGGACAAATATGCAAAAAAAAAATAAAGCATTAATTAAAATAATCTACCTTAACCTTTTAATCAGGTATTTAAGAGGAGGGCTTTAAGGGACAATATCATTAATAATATTCCACAAATTATGAATGTTCTTTTGCTACTTTTTGAAAAGGGAATAGAGACTCATGGGAAATATATAGTAACTATTATATAATCTGGGGTATCTCAGAATTTTAAAGATTTTTTGATATTGAACAGATAAATTGCACCTACACAAATTTAATCTTGTCCATAGAATATGAATTTGTTGGGGATCATGCATGAAAATTGAGTATATAGCATTCATAAAGTCATCTAATATAAGTTCCTGCACGTTCTACTTTCACTGAGGCATCCTGCCATCACCATGTTAATCTACTGGTGAAAAACTCTGAGTTACAGTTCTGACTGTGTAGACATTTTAGTTGCATTTTTTTCATTTTAGGATTACAGCTAGACTACTGAAAATTGTCCAGAATGATTGTTCGATGCAAGTAATAAGGTAGGTAAGAGATCTATGGTATGTGTATGACTCACCTGGACACTTGATAAATCTGGGCAGATTCTAGGATTGATTCAGCAGGCTTGAATGAGTAGTATCCTGAAATTTTCATTTAAATATGTCTTCAGATAATGCTTTTGGACCACACTTCAAAAAATATTGCCAGAAACATGTCAACACAATGATTAGGGATCTGAGATTGTCTACTGAGAAAGGATCACTATAGGGGAATAACATAGTAGTCTTTCAACTGCCAAATAATGTGATATGGACCAGATGGTATTTGTTCTAGAGCACCAAAGGGCAAAACAGAGGCTGGTGGTAGAAATAACAGGCAAGAAGATGTGACCATAATATAAGTAAATGTTTTCTAAGAATTAAAAGTCTTTAAGGATTGAACATACTGCCTCAAGGGATAGTGAGCCCCTCTAGTTTAGAAGAAATTCAAGTTCATCTGAGTGACCTCTGGGAATTTAATACAGCAGGAATTAGCTTCTGTCTTATCCCCTCAGGTGACCAATTACCTTTATTTTAATTATTTACCTGTAGGTCTTCTGAATTCACTCTAAAGTGTAATCATTAATGTGGTTCTGTGAAGATGAAACATAAAAGTATCACATGAATTCAGGCAAAGTGGGGTCTTAGCAGATGTTATTGTCAAGAAAAGACAGAACAGGGGCTTTCATTTCCACATAAAGAATATAATAGGGATCATTGTCAATTAGAAGGGATGGAAGAACTACCTACTGAAATGTGGGGTAATGTGTAGGTCAACTGTGATTTAAGATTCTTTCACACAAGCATTTACCAGATTAGTTTAGTAAAGATTTTGTTTTATTCTCATTGGTATCTGTTCATTTAACCTATCTTTTCAGAACTATCAAATTCTAATTACCTCTAGAATAAAAATGAGTTGCTAAAGACTTGTTTTTCTTGGCATCATATAAATCTTCCTTTCTCCCTTGAAATGTCAATCCTCAGATACATAACGTGATTCTCTCTTACTCTTCTGAAGAAAGAGAAGGGTTGTGAATGAAAAGGGCAGTTGCAGTGAAACCAGATCAAGAAGCAGCTTCACCCTTAGGAGAGAATATGGTGCTTCTTCCTCAGAGAATTGTTTTCCTTTTGATATCCTACAAACTTTTTTGGAGCCAAGCAGAAAGCACAGAATAGTTTCCCTGTTTCAAGGATGTAAAAACAGTAGCACATATTCTAAAGACAAGGTTCTGTTTCTGCTCTAAAGCCAGGAAATGGCTCTTCATACTAAGGTGGCATTAGATATTTCAGCATTAGAGTATCCAGAGAACATTTTGTTAAAAGTTTGCAAAGACCAATTATTAGACCTACAGAGTTTTGTAATTAGTTGACCTTCGGATCCTTGTTAAACCACATGTGCAAGTTTGTGTGAAATTATGGCTGAGTTAGATTGGTTTTTTTTGAGGGGGTATCTAATCTCTTTTACTCTTTGATAATTATTATTAAGTATTTAAAAAATTTCCTTTTGGTTACTTACTCTCTGCTCATAAAATAATTCATGATCATAAAATTTTCAATTTCCTAAAATCACCATATAGACTAAAAGGAGTGTTTTGGAGGTTGCCATATGAAGCAGATTTTGCTGACTTGTGTGTGCTATAGATGTTTAGCAATAAGACTTACTTTCTTTCTTTCTTTCTTTCTTTCTTTCTTTCTTTCTTTCTTTCTTTCTTTCTTTCTTTCTTTCTTTCTTTCTTTCTTTCTTTCTTTCTTTCTTTCTTTCTTTCTTTCTTTCTTTCTTTCTTTCTTTCTTTCTTTCTTTCTTTCTTTCTTTCTTTCTTTCTTCCTTTCTTCCTAACTTTCTTTATTTCTTTTGTAAACTATTTCTTTTGGAACTATATTCTGCAATGCTGAGTCTACAGAAAAAAATATTTTCCTCTGTCACTGTTGGTATTCTTCAGGTTTCTGCTTTTAAATGAACGTGCTTTTGGAAACCTAGGTGGCTATAAACATCAGCAAAACACCTTATCTTGTGCCCCATCAGGTGTCTTGAACAAAAGCAATGCAATTTGATGGGGGAAATTGTATGTATTATGTTTTATAAGAGCTAGCTTCCCACTATAGCCATCTGACCTCATGATCCTATGTTTTCCATTTTCCTTTTAAAGAGTGCAATGAGCAGTGCTGCCAAAGCATATTTTTTTCTGTCAAGTATTCACTGATTTGTGAGTTGCTGAGCAGATTTTCCCATCTTCTGTGTTAGAAGACATAAACACTTTTTATCTTAGAGGAATTTATATGCAACTATCATGGCATATGCTAAATGCCAGATTTTAAATGGAAAAGACCAGTTTTTCCAACACCATTTGTTGAAGAGTCTTCCCATGTTCCACTTCATATTTTTTGCTCCTTTATTGAAAATTAATCCATCATATACTGAAGATCTCAGTATATTCAATTCTAATCCATTGGTCTAAGAGTATGTCTTTATTCCAATACCATGATGAACTTAGACCTCTTCCTAATGCCATCCATAAAAGTCAAATCAAAGTGAATTAAAGACTGATTTCAGACCTGAATCTATAAGGTACATAGAGGAAGACATAGACAGAACTCTCCATGACGTTGACACTAAAGGCATCTTCAAGAATGAAAATCACTGACCAAGCAAATGGAAGCAAACATAACCAAATGGAACTATATTAAATCAAGAAGCTTCTGCACCTCAAAGGAAGCAATGACCCAGAACCATATTAAGAAGCTTTTGCACCTCAAAGGAAACAATTACCAGGATGCAAAGATACCCACTAAATTGGAGAAACTATTTGCCCAATGGTCATTTGATATCACTGTCACTGTATCACTGTCATCCTGTTGTTCGTCAATTTGCTCGAGTGGGCACCAGTATTGTCTCCATTGTGAGACTTGTTGTTATTGTTTTTGGCATATCAAATATGCCACAAGGAGCTTTCCAGGTTCTGCTGTACGTGTGGGATACTCTCGGTAGCTTGCCAGGCTCTCTGAGAGGGGCGGAAGAATTGAATCCCGGTTGGCTGTGTGCAAGGCAAACGCCCAGCCCTCTGTGCTATCACTTATTTGATATATAACATTCATATAAAAGCTATATAAGACTCTGAGAATTTTACAAAAAAAATATCCAACCCCTTCAAAAATTAGGAAGAAAAGGTGAACAGAAGCTTCCTTAGAGAAATACAAACTTTCAAAAGGCACATAGAAAAAATTCTCTATAACACTAGTCATCAGGAAAATGCAAATCAAAACAACGAGCTCTCATCTTATACAACAGAGATTGGCATGCATTATTCTGGCATAAGAAAATAATAACAACCAATGCTGCATGGATGTGGGAAGAAAGGACTCTCACTCACTGCTGGTGAGGATGTCACCTGGACTAGCCTTTCTGGAAAACAATCTGGACAGTCCTAAAAAAGTCTAGGGACTGAACTTCCATTTAACCCATCAATTATTCTGCTTCTTGGAATATACCCCAAGGGATGAAAAGCAAAATATATAAAAAAAAATTTGCACTTCTATGTTCTTTACAGCACTATCCACAATAGCCAAAATCTGGAAATAACCCAAATATCCAGGAATAGATGACTAGATAAAGAAACTATGGTACATAGACATAAGGGAATATTACTAATTTATAAGAACAGATAAAAATCATGCAATTTGCTGCTACATGGAAGAATATGAACAGTATCATGCTAACTGCAGTTTGTCTGAGAGACTGACACAGAATTGTCTCTCACATGCCAGACATAAAGGAATATAATGGTGCAATAACAAATTCCCGAAGACCATACAAACAAAGAACATGAGAACTGCTACTCAGTAGGAAACTGCCACTTGTGTGGACCTGGGGATTAGGACAGGAGTCACCAATGTCTGTGGTGGAGGAAAGCATTCAGTCGAGAGGAGGTGATGTTATGTCTGAAACCCTGTCAGCAACAGTACTGTCAACCACAGAAAAAAACTTATTTTTTTTAAAAAGTGCCTCTGAGAAGTAGACTGGTGGGTGGGAGACAAATGGGGTGGTGGTGCTGGGGGTCATTAACGAAGAGAAGTGGACATTGGTGAAACATTTTATGCCTGAAATGTAAACATGAATAACTTTGTAATTTGTGGTGATTAAATTTTAAAAGAATGAAAAAAAAGAAAATGGAAAAGAGAGTCCTTCTGTGTAAGTTCAGAAAAATGGATATTATTTTGCCTCTTATTCTAAACTTTTATTTTGGCTTTGTCTTTTTTATTTGTACATGATCTTGATGTCTGCTCATTAAACAAACAAACATATCGGCACATTGCTCTCACCACAGTCTTTGATACCTATTTATGCATATCATTTTTCTGGGCTCTGTTGTGTGACTACTTATATAACACCTCCTGCTTTTTGAAATAACTTAAAATAAAGAACATTAAAAATTACACAATAAAATAGCACCTGAAAATTTCTGGAGGTAAGTAAGTCTGTAGCATTTTTATGTAGCTTTCCCAACTTTCCACAGAAGATTTTAGTCTAAGGATGTCAGTAGGATGTTGATTAATTTATAAAATTGTATCTAAGAAATGTCAGTATTTTCATTAATTTCCTGACCTCTAGAGAAAGAAGTTCAGATAACTTAAGAATTATATTTCTATTTCTTTGTCTTTTCTAGTCTTTCTAAATCAAAGAGCAGTTTGACATAAGAATGTTCACTCTATTCATTATCTATGACTGCATAACATGGTAATCCCACATATACTAGATTAAACCCAGATTATTATCTCAAATTTCTGAGGGTTTGAAATTTTAGAGTAGCTTTGCTTAGTTCTTTTTGAGGGCCTTTTCCACAATCACCCAACTGTCACTTCCTCCATATTATCTTTTTAAATTAAGTCCAGTCACATTGAAGGGAAGAAAACTCCACCTCTTGAAGACTAGCAAAGAATTTGGGAGCACACATTAAAATGTTCGTTCATAGTAGCACCTAACATTTGAAGTTTCTAAAGAGCTCCTGAAAGAGTGCTAATGACAACAGTGTTCTTTTCTACTATATCAGAGCAATATAGGGTCTCTCCCCAGAAGGACTATAATATATCATCAGACTTTTGATTCAACTACTTTCTAGTGCATACTGGGCAGAATTTGTCATAGCCAGAAGAGAAGGGATAATATTAACATTTTGCTATACTCATACAGAACTCTTTCCTGTGTTTGTAAGACTATCATCTGATGTTTATTTTTGTGATGGTATCATTGATGAACAAGTATAAGTGGGCTGACATTTATTTTATCAAGCATTGAGTGAAATGTGGCAGATTTCTTTAAATGTGTGGTTCTCCTTAATAACAGCTTATTAATATTTTAATAATTTTATCAATGAAATATTATTTAGATAATTATTTTATAGTTATACATATTTTATATATAATAAGATTTAATAACATTAAATGTTTAATAATATTGTAGCACTGTGGTCTTGTTGTTCATCGATTTGCTTGAGCGGGCACCAGTAATGACTCTATTGTGAGAATTGTTGTTACTGTTTTTGGCATATCGAATACACCACGGGTAGCTTGCCAGGCTCTGCCGTGTGGGCGAGATACTCTTAGTAGCTTGCCGGATTTTCTGAGAGCGGTAGAGGAATATAACCTGGGTCAGTTGGGTGCAAAACAAAACCCTACCCACTGTGGTATTGCTCCAACGATTAATAATAGTAAATTATTCTATTAATAATATAATGGTATTACATAACCACATGCCCAGTGGTACTCAGGGCTTACACCTAGCTTTGTGCTCAGTATTCACTATTGGCTCTGTGTTCAGGGAGAACTCTGGCGATACTCAAGGAACAATATGTGGTGTCAAGGATCAAATCCAGGTTGGCCACATGGAAAGCAAGAGTCTCTCCCATCCACATTTATTTTTTTAAATATTTTTTAATTTTAAATATTTATTTTAAATATTTATTTAATATTTTTTAAATATTGAATTCTTCACAGATTTGCATGCCATTCTTACACAGAGGCTTTGACAGTCTTTCCTGTGTCATTCCAATATTAGTATATATACTGGAGAAGAGACCTCGGTGACAAATTTAAACAAATCAAGTGCTCATAAATTTTTAGAAAAAAAATCAGCATATACTGAGAGTAAAATTAATATAGGGAAAAATGGCATTCATTTATATTTAGCTCTTGAGATACATTTATTTACTCTTGAGAAGCTCTAAGTGTTTTGAAGATATTAACTTAAGAATTTACTAATAGGAATGGTAATGGTTTGAGATTCTTTATTTTCAATTTACTTTTATTAACATATAGTATAATTTTAGACCTTTGAATTACAGCAAATGAATAATTCTTTTCCCCCTAAACTATTTATCTAAACAATTTAAACTGAAGTAACATTGCACTATAACATTATATGTTTCAGTAGTGCATTGTAAATCACTATCTAAATATACTACATTCAGATAATTAAATTCAAATAATTATCATTTAAAGTCTAATTGTATACTATGTAATTGATCATTTTTTACCCAGTTTGGTAGCCTAATTTTATTTTATCCTTTAAAGGTTTTACTGTCATCCCGTTACTCATTGATTTGTTCCAGCGGGCACCAGTAATGTCTCTCATTGTGAGACTTATTGTTACTGTCCTTGGCATATCGAATATGCCACGGGTAGCTTGCCAGAGTCTGCTGTGCGGGTGCGATACTCTCGGTAGCTTGCCGGGCTCTCCGTGAGGGGTGGAGGAATCAACACGGGCCGGCTGCGTGAAAGGTGAACGCCTTACCGCTAAGCTATCGCTCCAGCCCTTTAAAAGTTTAATTTTGTTTTATTCCATATATTCTTTTGTTTAGTTCCTTTAGGGTAGTATGTCTTTTTTGTTCAGCTTATTTTACTAAGTATGATGCTCTCTAGGGCCAATCATGTTACAAATAGTAGTATTTCCTACTTTGTATACAGGTATATACAGATATGTATATAAATATATTTCATCATTTTTATGTGCTTTCCTATTAATGAGCATTGATTTCCCCCCATTATTTACTATTGTAAATATTGCTGCAGTGAATATGGGGTACATATATATCTTCAGATTAGTGCCTTTGCATTCTTCAGGTAAATGCCTTAATTGAGTAAGTGGATTGTATGTGGTTTCTATTTCTTGAGCATTTTTTATATTGTTATCTATAATGGTTGCACAAATTTACATTCTACAATGGTTACACCGATTTATATTCCCATCAACAAAAAATGAAGGTTCCGTCCTGTCCATATTCTCTCTAGTACTTACCGTCTTTCAGATGTAGTCATCCTCAGAGGTGTGAGGTTATGTCATTGCTGCTTGGATTTGCATTTCTCTAATAAAAGCAGACAAGGTCTTTTCACGTGCCTATTGACCACCTTTATTTCTTCTTTAAAGTAGCATCTATTCTGATCCACTGCATATGTTTTAATCAGGCTGTCTATTTTGATGAGTTGTATGAATTCTTTCGTTTTGAACATTCAGTTAGATGTGTGATTCATGCATACACTCAAGGAGCTATTACCACAATAAGAGTACGAATCTCTTCACACCCCAAAGTTTCATGTACTCTTTTGTCATACCACTCCACACCATTATTCTATTTGCCCTTTGTTCTTTCTTTTATCACCATAGTTTTTAGAGTTCCATATAAATTATTTTACAGTATATTATTTTGATACAAAATTATTTCATTCCCAGTGCATTTATAAATCAGTCAGGGTACTGTATTTATAGATGATTTATTTTATTATTCAGTAATATTCTATTGTATGAATGTCCACATATATATTCATCTGATTATTTTTTGAGTTGTTTCTGTCTTTCAAAACTATGAAAGCAGTCATATACACACTAATGTAGATGTTTTTGATTAAATATATATGCATATATGTTTATATACATATTTGTATATATGTGTTTAGAGAAATGAGTGGGACTAATGGGTTTCTTGGTAATTTAATTGAATGTATAATTTTATTGACATTTCAACTGTTTTCTAGAGTGGTGTACTATTTTACACTATTATCAGTTATAAATGAGAGATCTAGTTGCCTCTAGTGATTATCAGCATTTAAAATTATCAGAAGTTATATTTTAGTCACTCTGTTAGATGAACAGTAGTAGCATCTACTTACAAATTTACTTGCATTTATCTTGTAAATGATACTAAAAATATTTTATGTATTTATCTTCTTTATATCCCCTTTGATAAAGTATTTCTATATTATTTTAAATTTTTGCTGTTTCATAAATTCTTTTAGTAGTATACTTTTGCTACAGTTTCTGAGTCCAGTCCAGGAATTTTTTATTGTATTTTTTTTCTTGGGCTGGAGCTATAGCACAGTGGGAAGGGCATTTGCCTTGCATGTAGCCGACCCAGGTTCAATTCTTCTGTCCCTCTTGGAGAGCCCAGCAAGCTAATGAGAGTATCCCATCTGCACAGCAGAGCCTGGCAAGCTCCCCGTGGTGTATTCAAAATGCCAAAAAGAGTAACAACAAGTCTCATAATGGAGATGTTACTGGTGCCCGAGCAAATTGATGAATAATGGGACAACAGTGCAACAGTGCTACAGTGCTTTTTTTCTAAAAGCTTTATCCACATTTAACTCTATGATCCATTTAAGCTAATTTTGCAAAACTGAGGTTTTAAATGGGAATTTGCTATCAATCTATCTTCTAGCTGACTACATATCTAGCTTATGGATGTCAAATTGTTCCAGTATCATTTTTTGAAAGGTTTACAATTTTGCTATTGAATTATCTGTGCGCCTTTTTACATAATATCATATTCTTCTTCATTTCTATTTTTGAATTATTTTTCTGTTCACTTTTTTATTATTCTGTTTCATAATTTGCTGAGTAATTTGTTTTATATCCTGGACATTTAGAACAGAGTATTGTGAAACCTTGTTTAACTCCTATGACAAATGTTAACAGGTTTATTATAATAGCCATTTAATTTAATTAGGTTCATGTTTATCAGTCTATTTTTCAAAAAATTTAATACTTTTCAAAATACTATTAGCACTGCCCATTTATAAGTCTAGGGGACATGTGGTTGAATGTGGATTTTCTATAGGATTAGATCTATGCATGAACCACATGGTAGTAAGTCTCGACTTCATGAAAAAACAAACAAACAAGAAAAACCAAACAAACTTCTTAGATTCATTTCCCTTAAATACATGATATCCTTTGTTAACTCCTTTTCTACAACCACTGGAATAGAGCTGTTACCAACTGGATTCCATGGGATATCAAAAGACCGCATGGCCGCCCACCTACGAGATGGTCAGACTTCTTCATCAAGACCCTGAATGAATGAGGCCCTTCATGTTCCTGGAGAAAGCTGATGCCACTGGGCTACACTAGCATGTGACAGGGACGAATGGAGATGTTACTGGTGCCTGCTTGAGCAAATGGACGAACAACGGGATGACAAGTGACAAGTGATAACTCCTTTTCACTTTCCATCTTTCATCAAAAAAATCTGGTGTTGCATAGTTCACTCTTGCACAATTCCTGTGAACGCATCCTTGTTAAGAGAACAGAGAAAAACAAAAGCAGAGTTTGCAATCTGTAATCTTATAGTCCTCGTCCTCAGAATCCTAGGAGCCTGTATACTTGGAGCTGTAAAATTGGGTGTAAAACAATGAAGAAAATGGTGGAGAAATGAAGGCCAGGAGGTTTTCTCTACTTTAATTTTCCCAATCCATATACCGAACTAGAGAACTTCTGGAGATTCTTGTTCTCTGTATTTATTTCTGATTTTCTGGATTTCCTTAAGTTTGGATTTCCTTAAATTTGGACAAGTTTGGATGATAAAAAAAAATGGTAAATTATTTATGCGCTCTGCAGCAGCCAAAATAACCTTTGAATTTGAAGGAAAATGAAACCAGAGTCATCTGATGTCATATTTCTGGAATATGTGTGTTGGTATGAGTTTTGTTGGGGTCTTTTTGAAAAAAAAATGCATAATGTGTTGTGAGCAATTAAGTGATCAGTGTTTTCAGTAACATAGTATGTGTATGGTGTATTTTAGAAGTTATATGTTTGTAAACTTTTTGCTGACCATGGAGCACTTTCCTTCTACCTTGTTTGCCACCTTGTGGCCCACTCCCTACAACTGGTTGGTTACTTAGTCTCACATTGTGTCCCTTCCCAATTACACAACTTTCACCTGTGGTTTCCTTGCAATATCCTAGGGGTTCACTGAGGACCATATAATTCCTGGTTGAGAAATTCTAATCTACATCATATAAAAAAAGTCAAGATACATATTTGAGTCTTTTCCTTTGCCAGTTTTCAGAATAATGAATTAATTTACCAGTATACTCCAATAATGAATTTGTTGCTCATTTTTAAAGAATAATTTTATTGTATAATTTTTTAAATGTTTGATCTGTGTAGACCCATCATAGTTGATATATTAAAGCTGATTTTGACCTTATTTAGTTGGTAAACAATAAGAAACTAAGTAAAATAATAATTTAACAATGCATAAAAATTATTGTTATCATTTTGTTACTTACTATAAACCGTGACTTAGATCAAATAATTTGCCAGATTACTATAGGATCAGGTGGCAATATCCGAGAATGGCTCCCATACCACTCATCTGTTTCTCAATGGTATATTACCAATACTGGCAAGCAAGTACTCAGGAGCAACATCATCCATCCAGTTTATAAATTATTCATTCATTGGAACAGCAAATACTCATTTAATACCTACTATGTGTCAGACATTGTACTAAGCACAACAACTTCAGTAATAGAAATAGACATGCTCTCTGCTCAGGTTCTAGGCAGGGAAAAATATACACAAATCAAACGATGGCACAGAAACACGTAAAATTGTCGTATGACAAAAGTTTTTAAAAGGTGATCTTTAAGAAAAGGAATGAATGTGATTAAGAGAGTTGGTCCCTTTAGGAAGGAAAAGCCTTTAAGAATATTTATTGGAAATTTAAAAGGAAGTTAAGCAATAGGGGTGGAAGTACTGGTAACTATATTTTTCAATATTTAGAGTATATTCAGTACTTAGAATACTTGAATACTTAATCTCTTGCTTCCCCTGCTTAATGTTAAAATATGACCCCTGCCAGCTGTAATTTTCCAAAACCCTTATTGAAATAATATTATTTTATATAAATTTAATGTTATTTACAAAATAACCGGCCTCATGTTTTTTTTTCCTCTCCCAATATGACACTTACCTTTTCTGGGCACCAGGTCCAGTAAACAAAATTGATTGTCGGAACAAATAAACAAACATAGATTTCCTATTAACCCCCTATGAAGGAAAAATCCATTCAAAGGATCTTAGTTCTTCCTTTTTGCCTGATTTTTCTTTGGGACTCTATTGAATTTCCTTCAAGTGTTCAGGAGTACTTGATTATCTGTAGAACAAGCTGAATCTTGTTTTCTAGCTCAATTTTGAGTCTAGTTGAACCCACTTAGTGGTAGGTGCTTAGCAAGTAAGCAAGTAAGAATCAGACTTGCTTCAGCTATTTGCATTTGCATTGGTTACTCTTGATACCCAGACCTTGAGATAAAGGTGCAAACAAATTAAATAGAATATTTACCACCCTGATAATCATCTCCTGATAGGTAGCCCTGTCCTTTTCAGAGAGTGGAGAGTCTTGGCAAACAGAAAATGGAAGGAGAATGATGAGAAAAAAGGCTTTCCACATAAATTAGATGGTTTGGCCTGGTAAGCAAAGCACCCCAGACTCCTCTCTCTCACAATGGAGAGGTATATTTTGAGAGTACTGTGAAGCAAACACTGCACTCTTTTCTTTTGTTTTCCTCCCAAGGCTCACATTTTTATAGATTCAATAAGTATAGGAAGTATTGCTGGTTTCATCAAAAATATGCTCAACACAAATGGGAAATTTCCATTCTGTGGATGCTCAGAGCCATATCAGTAACAACAACCTCCCTCTGGCTCTTGGATTCTTCTCCCCAATCGAGTATATTGGTCCCATAGTAGCACTAGAAAAATCAACTCAAGAATCTTTGCTTGACTTGTGTGACTATTGTGTCACAATAAAAGGGCTACAGCCACTTATAAAGTTTTGGTAAGGCATATCGGTCTAGCATTACCACTTCAAGGAGTAAATAATCCAGTCATGAATTTTATTGCTCATGTGTTGAATATTCTAGAGCTAGGGTGGATTTAACTACTCTTATAATAAATTTTTTAGAATTAGATATGGCTTTAGGCCTGAGAGGACATAATTGATATCAGGGACCATTGATGTCCTTCCTAAGCTATAAAAAAAAAAATCAGGTGCTATTACCAAGAGAAGAAAATATGGTATTGGCTCACTGTATATATATACATCTAAAAATATACAGAGTATTCCCAGATGGGGTGATATTTTTTTTCTCTACCTCTTTCAGAGACCTGGAACTTTTCATAAATAAAATATTAGATAAAATTTGTGATATGACTCTAAGAATGGATGGAAATAATGAGGTAAATGTGATAGTATACCATAGAATAGTTAACTGTTGTTAGGGAAAGATATAAAAATGTTTCTTTAAAATAATCTACCCAGTGACCAGCTACTATAATGGTGTTTTTTCTATCCTGGTGTTTTTTCTATTCATTATCCGTACTTTCATTCTTACTAATTAAAGCTCTCTTCTTAAGAACTGAATATAAATTATTATAACTATTTCACAAAGAGAAGCTGGAATTATGGTGGAGGAAAAGAGAATTTGAGAAGGAAAAAAAATGTGTAAAGGGTGATATTGTGAGATGGGAGAGAATGTAAATGAAATAGTAGCTGAAGTGCAATGTGAACCTGTATTAATACCACTAAAGTATACACCAAGCACCACCAAAAATGATCCCTGAGCACAGCTGAATGTGCCTCCCTCCAAAAAAAAATCTCTGGTGAAAAGAAGAGCTGTATGCAAAATTCATGGAGACAAGTTAAAGAGGCAGAACACTTATCTAAAATCTTTGCCTTCCTTTGGATTTAGTATAGATTTAGCAAAGAAGATATTGAAGCATTTTTTGAGGTTAACCTGGTTGAAGGAAGGAAGCACCAACAGATTCTTGGGTTTCCCTAACATGACAGTTGGAAGGTAAACAGAACCCACAGGATGGGTTGAGAGGTAATCAGTTTTCTTTCTAAATGGTTATCCTCTCTTTCCTCCTAGAGCAGAATAATATAAGCGCACACAGTAACTACCTTGGCAGGCTAGAGTCTATAAAAATGTAATGCACTTGAGTGGTTACATCAACAACTTTTAATACAATCCTTGCCAGTGAATGATACTCACTTGACTTATTGCTACCTGTGTGACCTATAACTTATTCATCATCACACATAGTAGGTTGTCATTATCCAGAAGATAAAATAATTCAGATTCCTATTGTTTTCAATTTGACTAGGTCAGTTTGACTTGAGTCTGAGAGTCAGATGGGGAGAAAAAACACTGAAATAGAGACAAATGTTTGAAGGCGAGTCATGACTGCTCTATATTGGACATGAGCTCTGAGCAACTATGTTACTCAGTAGTTCTTTGCCTTTCAGTGTCTGGACAGTGTGCTTAACATGTGAACTATGGGATTGCTGAAAATGAGTGATTTTCTGTTCCCACAAGATGGTTAGAACTTGGTTTGATCTTATTTTGTAAATTGTTGCTGGGAAATATGAATAGAATCAAGGGTACGGTCTTCAACAGGGTTTGAAGGTGGTATCTGCAGACACTAGCATTTAAGAGCATTGCCTCTCCTCCTTGGCCTTGCAAGACTAACAGTGAGGCAGCATGCACTGTGAGGCATTTCTATTTCTGGACATGGGGCGTCTATCTAGTCCTAGTGTTTTCATTCAGGAGCTGCAATGGGATGCTTCTCGCCTGAGCCCAGCTTTATGCAAACAAATGTAGTTGAATTCATCTTTTTAGATTCAGAGTAGTGAAAAATTATTTCATGTGCTTTGAGCTAAGAAGGCAGGGAAACTTCTTATAATGTTTCCTTGAGATCTGGGAATGGTTTCTATAATTCTAGAAATTATGACAACCATCCATAAAGATAAGGCAGATTTTCCATGCAGAAGTTCTGGTAGCTTACAGGAATGTTAGTTAATCCCCATTTGTAGGAGTGTGGCAAACATTTAATGATTTAATTTAATTTTTTATTATAACTAGAAAATGAGCATCGTGTAGGCTGGACATGTTGAGGCCCAGAACCAATTTGGACTCCCTATATTGAAGCTCTTTGATTTGGAGATTGTCTTGCTTTTGTCCACAGTTATTTGTGTTCTTAAGGCATGATTGTGTCTATTTAATTTATATCACTTAAAGCCAGATTCTTACAATAATGTTGTTATTTAATTTCAGTCTGCAACAAGTAATTAAATAAAAAATATCATTCAATGAGCATCCAGTTGGCATCATGCTAGATCTGTGATGAATGGAAAAATGCACTTGATTACATTTTGGTTCCTCAAAGTTATATGAGTACTCAGCAATTGCTTAAAGATCCAGAAACCCTAGAATTGAAGCCTGATCAGAAATTGTTTGTCAAGTGCTTCCAATTTTTTTTTTTACATTTTGAAAATCTCCACTTTCTTCCTTTACCTAACTATTAACACATTCACCTATTCAGCAAATCTTAATTAAGGACCTACTGGTATGCCTGGCACTGAGGATTGTTTGAGGAGTAAAAGTAATTTTTTTAATTTATTGTCACAGCTTAGCTTGATAGTATCAAGTACTCACACTGGAGAGTCAGTTAGTGGGGCTGTGAAATATAACAAGTTTATATCCTCTCCAAGCTTCATTTTCTCATCTGCACATGGAGATAATAACACCTATGTCACATAACTTGAGAATTAAAGACTAGTGTGGAAAAGACTGAAACATTTTTCAAATCACGTAGTACATGCTTAAGAGTTGCTCTTCATCTGTTTAGGCCTTATTGTCATCAATTTTGGGGTCTATTTTAAAAAAGAAATGTTAAGAGGTCAGAGATAGTTGCATTTTTTGGATGTCCAATTGCCTCTAACACCTGTTAATATATAATGCTTATGGATAATTAATAAACATAAATACATAGAATACTAGTAAAAATATGAAAGTTGGTGTCAAGCAGCACAGATGTTAAGACAATGTGTTGAATCCCACCAATCCCACTTCAAATCCCCGACACCTCTTATGATCCCCTGAGCATTTCCAGGGTCACTCTCGAACACCAAGCCAGGAATAACCTTTAAGCACTGCTGTGTGTGGCTCACCCCTGACCTCTGAAACTCCCACCTCCCCTGCCAAAATAATATAAAATAAAATAATCTGAAAGTGTTTAAAATGTCTCCCTCATGCTTCTACCTACTAGGGAGTATTGTGTTTTAGTTATTTTATCATTTGCAACTTTCTTTTTTATGTGTGCCACATAAAAGGGAAAAAGAAGGAAGCAAGGGCTAAGAGCACGGTTTTGTGGTAGAGCTTTATGCCATGCCTATGGAGGAGCTGGGTTCAATGATAACAGCACAAAAAAAATAATAAAGAAAAGGGAAGAGGAAGAAGGAGACAAAGGGACAAGAAGACTCATGATCAGGAGCTGAGACAGTCAGCACAGAGAGAGAGCTAGTATAGCCACATAGACCTGGATTAGGGAAACCTTGTTAGGGGAGAGGATGAAGGTTTGGTAATAGCTCCCTCCTGTTGAGAGCTAGCACTAGATAGTTAGGTAATAGGCAAATAGAAAATAAGAGATAAATGGAGATGATGGAGACTGTGCCTTAGGATAGTGCCACTCTCTTGACCTACAAGCTGTCAGTGGCACAGAGCCCTGGGCTCACAGGGGCCCATACTTTGTTGCTCTGCTGTTTCCCTCAGGAAATTCTTAATATGTTTTGAATAAGGGGTCCCACCTTTCATTTAGCATTGGACTCTGCAAATTATGTGGTTAGTCTTGCCTTAGGGGAAGGTTTGTGAGAGAATTTCTCTCTGTGGGATGAATGTAATCCCTTTTTAGTGCATTCTTGAGATGTCAATAGTTTTGAATTACTTGCAAGAGAGAACATTCAACTTTAACTGAAACTCCAGGCAAGGCAGGGCCTGGGGTAGTTTAGTTCTACCCAGATCTTGTAGCATGTAGCAACACTTTCTCTCTATTCTGTCTGTAGGAATCCCTCTACCTTTACCCCAGCTCTGGGCATTTGTAAAATCCAGAAGTCTCCTGGTGCCTGGTAATGTGTGCTCCCTCCATCAGACTCTGGGAAGGCCTAGTACAATGCCCTACTCCCAGCACTCATTCTGGCAAAATGTTTCATGATGAGAGAAAAGGCTTGAGGTATTTCTGCGGGTGTTAAAACAAAGGAAGAAATGTTCCTTAAAATTTTGTGTAAGATACCAAGAATTTTTCACTGCTGAGTTTTATGCTTAGAAAGAGGTGCACTTCTGCTTCTTGGTGAACGTTGTACAGAGACACTTTCTTTTCCTGCTGGTTCCATTCTGACAGAAAGGCGCTGTGCAGAGAGGAGAGAGTGCTATGAGTTCAGCCCATTATCAAACAGTTTCGACAATCATTTTGATCTTGTCAGGATCAGCAGGCTTCCTTTCAGCAGACCTAAAAAGGCTGACAGAAACAATAAATGGACAATTTTGAAACTCTTGGTCAGAGTTATACTTTGGGGGCAAACTCTGCCATAAATACTGACTTCTAGGCTCCCTCGCCGTTAGTAAACCCACCATTTTCAGATATGATTGTGCACCCCACTCCGTCTCTGACCACTTCATGGTCATCAACTTATCTCACCAATGCCCTGTCAGCTAATGATTTGCAATGGCTCTTCTATCTGCTCTTTAGTGCTTACACTACAAAGAACCAAACATGATGTATACCTCAGAGCACATATTCGTCTCTAATTTAGAGCCCTCATATCTGTAATAGTTGTATTGAACTGAAACTGAGAAAAATCACCCTTGCCATACTCCATTTTTAGGGAGACTGTGATAGCTTGGAGGATTATCCTATCGATCACTAGTCAGAAATGATTACCTCTCACTCTCTTTTGCCTCGTCAATAAATGGCACCACATTTCAATTCCAGCGGACACCTTAAAAACAAGGATGTCTAGAACAGTGAAGAGAATTATAAATATGGTGGAAACTAAAGGAAAGTGTTCAAACCCAAGTCAGTTTACAGGCTATAACACACACAATAAAGAATTTGGGTATCTAAGAAATTAACATTATTTTATAAGAGATTGATCCAACATGCCATATCCTCTCTTTTTCCCTATCTCTCTCTCTATATATATATACACACACATATATATAGTGTCAAGCTATACCACTAAAATCCTACAGTATTGCAAATTAATGAAAAAATAACAAAAAAGGGGAAAAATAAGAGAAAATTCCATTCATAGAAATTACAAGTACTCTCATTTTTAATACTGATCAAAAATCATGTCTGTTTTCTTCAGCTATTTTAAGTAATTAAGAAAAGGATCAAGTGGTTCCAAAAGGACTTCAGAAAATGTTTTAACTATCTAAATTTGTGTCTTTATAAGAATTACCTTGCTACCTTATAAATGCCTCTGCTCTAGAGCTAAGCTAATTCTACATAGCCGCAATACTATCAAAGCACTAATAATGAAGTCATTTTACATGAAAAATGGACTACAACTATCACTATCATTATCATCCTGTTGATCACCGATTTGCTTGAGCAGGCCCAGTAACTTCTCCATTCGTCCTAGCCCTGAGATTTTAGCAGTCTCTCTTTACTTATCCTTCTGGACTAATGCTTAAAGAGCATTAGAGGCTCTTTCAGGGCCAGGAGAATGACACCCATCATTGTTACTGTATTTGGCATGTGAATACACCACAGGGAGCTTGTCAGACTCTCCTGAGTGGGCGGGATGCTCTCAGTAGCTTGTTAGGTTCTCCGAGAGGGAGAACTAAGCTATAAGATGTTGCATGGCCACAAAGCTGCTGTGCACTTTATTGGGAGCTTAATTTTAGTCTCTGGATGTTGGCCGTTGATAGGATTAGATGACGCCTGGGGCACTTTGTGGGTGTGAGTACCTAGCCACTGGAAAATGAGGGATCTGGGTGGAAGAGGCCCAGTCCCGATCTGAGCAGGCTTGGAGATCTCAGCCCTGGGTCCTGCACACCTGGGTACCTCTGCGGTTCCTTCATGCGTGAGGCTTGTCCAAAAGTATGGAAAGTGGCCTTGAGCGAGGCTGTGGCTGGGTTCTGGAGGTCTTTGGCTGCCAGGGCTCTGCTCAGGGTTGGTAGGCCCCTCTCCACACTTTTGCATGAGCCTCACGCATGAAGGAACTGGCAGAGGAACCCAGGTGTGCAAGACCCAGGGTTGAGACCTCTAAGCCTGTTCGGATCGGGACTAGGCCTCTTCTGCCCAGATTCCCCATTTTTCAGTAGCTAGACAGTCACACCCATGAACTGTCCCCGGTGCCGCATAATCCCATCAATGGCCAACATCCAGAGACTATAAAACCAAGTTCCTGGAAGAGGGCAACGCAGAGTCTTTTGCCCCTGGGCCTAGCTGTCTTCATCGGGCCTCTCAGAGGGGGTAGATTGAGTCTCCCTCCCTGGCCTGAGCAGAGCTCCCATAGTCATAGACCTCTGGAAGCCAGCCACAGCCATGCTCAAGGCCCTCTCCACACGTTCGGATGAACCTCACGCATGAAAAATGGACACTTTTATAAAATTGAAATACCAATTTTTACATCAAAATCAACAGACGTCAAATTAAAGTGTGTATAAGAGGGTGAGGTTGGGTTGTATATTTAAAAACATGCAAGGTGTGATTATCATTTCAGCTAAACACTTGTGATCTAGTATAGCATTTTTCTTTATCACTCTTTTCTGTGTATGTTTCATATTTCTTTATTAATCCAATCTTTCTATGTTGTGTTTTATACAATACTTGCTTTACAGAATACAAGGAGGCATTATAAAATTAATAAAAATAAAGAGTGGTCATGGAGGGGGGTTCAGAAAGATAGTCCAGAATATCAAGGCTTTTACTTTGTACCTGGCCCACTCTGGTTCCATTCTGGAACTTCATAGTCCCTTAAGCACCTCCAGGAGTGATCCTATGCACATAGCCAAGAGTTGACCCTGAACAAATGGAGAGGGAGAGAGAGAGAGAGAGAGAGAGAGAGAGAGAGAGAGAGAGAGAGAGAGAGACCTGTGTTTAGATAAACAAGGTTCTTTGTACTTTACAAAGCCCAAAGAGTCATCTTTTATAGGAATATTCAAGGATTTTAATTACTATACTTCCTTTAAATAGTAAAGAGTGGAAGTGAAACATGAACCAGAACACTCCCCACTCTTGTTAAAATTTAGATTCTATGGAGGACAGTACATTGCCATAGGGAAAATTTTGGGTTTTTGTCTCAAATGTGATACCACATTTGAGGGGTAGGATGGTGAAAAGACAAGGCATTGCCCTGTGTTCTGCTGAAGCACTTGATGATCCAAGGCACTGTGCTGATCTAGACTGGCCTTAGGAACCATTACCTTTCATTTCTTCTTTGGACTCCTTTGTTTGTTTGAGAGAACAATCCATACCAAATGTTCAGGAGGAAGCATATACGACAGTTCCAAAATAACAGGTTAATTTGCTTGTGTTCTTTGAAGTAAAAAATCTAGGCAGTTCTGTTTTTGCTTGAAAACTGGAGATCAGAAAATGAATGCCAAGTGCTTTTATATATTGTGAAACGAAAACCCAGTTGAAAGTCATATAGAGTTCTCCAAATGTCTCTATCTATTGTTGCAGCTCCAGGTCAACAGATTGTGACTGTTATTTTTTTAATTTTTTTTATTGAATCACCATGTGAAAAGTTACAAAGCTTTCAGGCTCAAGTCTCAGTCATACAATTATCAAACACCCATCCCTTCACAAGTGCACAAGTTCCACCACCAAAAATCCCAGTATACCTTCCATCCCACCCTCATCCCCCACCTCTGTGGCTGATGATTTTCACTTTGCTTTCTCTTTACTTTGATTACATTCAATATTTCAACAGAAAACTCACTATTATTATTTGGAATTTTCCCCCAACAGTCAGACCCGCTGAAAAGGCATCGGTTGATAATTTGTTTTCCATTGCTGAGAGTGAAGAGCATATGAGGTCTTTGATTTCTGGTATTTTAGTAATTAAGTCCAGAGAAATTTCTGCCAGAAATCCTATCATTGCAAGCTCTTACCTCTGCTTAGTGGGCCTTATAAGATGACGGTTGCTACACCGCCGTCAGGGAAAGGAAAGGCCGAGAGAAATAAAACTTTCCCCTCCCAGAGCAGCATGGGGCCATAGTTTAGTTCACATTCCAGAGGCATTTCTGCAAGAAGCCGCTGGGTGCCGAAATTAGTCACTGGAACTCAGGGATCTGTGTCGATCAGGAAATGGAAGAGCCATTCGTGTGCGGCCGCTCAGGTCTCGTCTAGGCAGAAGGCCAACTCTGTTATGGTTTTAATGGTTTGTAATCAGTGGGATCCAGAATGCCCAAATCTTATCTAATCAATCACCTTCCACTGTTAGGTTCTGAAGAATGTTCTATAACTGAGTAATAAGAATGTTCTTTAGGGCCTTGCATGCAGCTGACCGGGGTTTGATCCCTGAAATCCCATGTGGTACTCTGAGCACTTCCTGGAGTAATTCCTGAGGCAAAACCAGGAGTAACCCTTGAGCATCGAAGAGTGTGACCCAAAAAGTCCTCCCCACCCTGCAAAAAAAAAGAGAATGTGCCTTAAGTTATTATTTATTCCGCATATTGATTGTCGACTTCTGATAAAGAGTTTACTCTATAGTGGAGCCTATTTGAGGCCTTTTGTTTTCCTTTCTAAATCCCAGTATCTGCCACTCACCACTGTCCTGCTACCACAGGATGGCATTTTTTCAGAAGGGGACATCTGAAGAGAAGCAAGAGGGTTGAAAAATAAGACTGACACTGTACTCACTGAATGCCAGTCTGAAGAGTAGAGCAAAGGGAAAGTATACAGGTTAGCATCAAGTGTATAAGAAATAGGCCGAACAGTAAATCCTGTCCCTTCTGATGTACTACCCAGGAAACCATTATTCTAGTTCCTTCTACTTTCTGCTATAGAAAAACACCACAGAACATGTAGCTTACAAACTACAGAAATTTATTTCTTAGAACTGAAAATCCAAGATTAGAATAAAATCAGATCAAAGACAGCTCACTTTTTGCTGTGTCCTTATGTGTCAGGAAAAGCAAAAGAATTCTTAAGGCCTTAATCTCATTTACAAGGATTCTTCCCTCATGTCTTTATCAACCTCCAGTGACCCATTTCCTGAAATTATCAGTCTGAGCATTGGAATTTGAACATATAAATTTGTTGTGTACATAGTCATTCAGACCATAGCAAAGATACAGCTATGATTATGAAGAAATAAGTAAAGACAAGATTTGGGCCTAGTCACAGTCTGCTTCGTTGAATGACGTATTGAGACTTTGAGTTTCCCCGTTTTAGGTATACGGGAGCCCTCATAGGCACTAACCACCAACCTGTAGCATCATTGGGTACATCTGTTTAGAGGAATAGCCTCAGGACCATAAAAAAATCTTTGGGGTCAAACTGGGAAACAAGAGGAATTGAGGTGAACCTACAGAGATCTGCCTGATATTGTTTGAAGGAGTTGGGTATGAAACTTTACATGATTAGAATGAGTCATTTCCCTCCTTTCTTTTTCTGTGTGACCGAAGACCTGTGTAAAGGGATGGTTTTCATTCTGAGTTTGATTTGGTTCTGACCCCAGCCCTAAGATCATCACTGTCACTGTCACTATCACTGTCATCCTGTTACTCATCCATTTGCTCGAGCGGGCACCAGTACTGTCTCCATTTTGACACTTATTGTTACTGTTTTTGGCATATCGAATACACCATGAGTAGCTTCCCAGGATCTGCTGTGCGACGAGATACTCTCAGTAGCTTGCCGGGCTCTCCGAGAGGGACGGAGGAATTGAGCCCAGGTCAGCTGCATGTAAGGCAAATGTCCTACCTCTGTGGAGATGTTGAGACTTCCCCAAGATAGAAACCTTCTATTTTTTTTTTAAAAAGAACTGTTCTTTTTTGATTAAGAATTCTTTTCTACCTAGCCACATGCTTTTGTACTTCTCCTTGAAATGACAGAAAACAGCTGGATATTATCTGTTGAGTCTTCTGTATGCTTAAAATCTTTTTTTTAATTTTCTCTAGACTGAAATTTAGTCTTTACCTTTTATATGTCATATTTTATTACCTTTTTACCATATTAAGAGTTTTCCCATAAAAAATTCCTTGAATTTGTTAATCATTTGTTTGATCATGGAAACCTTTCTAAGTATATGAAAGTTTATATTTTTCAACATATTTCTTGTGTAGAATTATAGAGGAATGGGGTTTGAGAGTTGGAAAGTTGGGTAATTTCTAATTTAAACAAAACACAAATTATTGGGATTTAGGGAAGGTGTTTGCCTATCTTACATTTCTCCCTTTTTATCATCAATACCATTTTTCAGACATAGATTTCTGGTATCTAAAGACAAAACATTTCCCCCAGATTTGCAAATGGAACTTAAAAAATTTTAATCTCCAATAGGTTAATCTCAAGACAATTAAAAATTTGTCATGAACAAAAGAATGGAAATACTAAATTATGACATGATTATAAAGAACATGTCATGAAGAAAGATGGCCAGCAGAGTAGAGCAAGTAGATAGTTTCTGTGAGATTCAAGAGAAAAAAAAAAACAAAACAAACAGCAGTCTTTAGTCATAGGTACTAGTCTCCCAATTCTTGCTCTGGGGCCTCAGGGGTCTATATCCTATGTGGCAGACTTTTGCTTTTTACCTAGTATTCAAACACAGATTTTCTTTACCAGTCACAGTTTGGTAAAGAAACAGTCACATACAGAACAAACAACTTACCTCGGTGTGAGGTGATAAGTTCACAACCTATGTCTTCTGTCACTGTTATCTCAGTATAAAACTTGATTTTTCTTTCCTGAAAGGACATAAGTCTTGACTTTCAAAGAATATTTTATCGATAATATCTGAGTAGACAGCTTTAGTGCACCTCAAACTCTGAATGAAGCTGAACGGTCTTCCATGAAAATACTCTCTCACTCTGGGTTCAAAAGGACTGGGAATGGAGATCTACTGCCCATTTCCCTCTGTCTGTCAACTTAGCAGTCATGCCCATAAGCCACCTCTGGCTGGAGCCAGATAATCTCGTCATTGGCCACCATCCAGATCTCATGTCCTTCTCTCCCTGAAGGGAGCATAACATGATACTTGAACCATGCCATGGACCCTGCACCAGGCTGTTTCACTCAAGGCTGGGTGAAACCCTGCCTTGCCCCAAAGGACCCATTCCTGGCAGCTGAAAACCTCCAGAACTCAACCGCTGCCATGCTCATGGCTGCTCTCCACTCTCTTGGGCCGAGCCTCACCCATGAGTGAACCTATTCCTGGACCTCAAGATCATGAAAATTCTTACCTCACACAGCCCATACTCCAAGAGTACCGCACCACATTTGATGGTGTTCAAAGTAGGAGGCAACCAATCTTAGAGGGAAATATTATTTTTACATATATGTATACATATATACATGTATAAATATATATATACACAAATGCACACAAGGCTCAACCTTTAACAACATATTAGTGATCTCTTATAGAAGGGCTTAATGGCCCCTGGGTGAAATACAACAACCTTCACAGTCTTTCCTCTAAGGATACTTTTTTGTAGCATTTTCAGTGATTTTTCATAACAAACAATACAAAATATATAATTTTGGTTCTGCTTTAGGGCAGGGATTGGGATTCAGAATGGAAACACCCAAAACATGGTGGTGGGATTGGTATTTGAATATCAAATGTAATTAAATATTGTGAACTACTTTGTGAAATAAAAAATTAAAAAAAATTATTGCCCAGGAAAAAAAATAAAATACTCTCTCAATTTTCCCTCTAATAGAAAAAAATACTGCACCATTATTTACTGACATATGATTAACCTAACAATCTATAAAACCAATACGATTATTGACCCATTTTAAATATGAGTACATGTAAAATGGGCCAATAATATGGGTGGAGAATCACTGTCACTGTCACTGTCATCCCGTTGCTCATTGATTTGTTTGAGCGGGCACCAGTAACGTCTCTCATTGAAAGTCTTATTGTTACTGTTTTTGGCATATCCAATATGCACAAGTAGCTTGCCAGACTCTGCTGCGCGGGCTCGATACTCTCGGTAGCTTGCCGGGCTCTCCAAGAGGGGCGGAGGAACTGAACTCAGGTCAGCTGCATGAAAGGCAAATGCCCAACCGCTGTGCTATCGCTCCAGCCCTGGTTGGAGAATATAGGGCTAAATAACTTCCCATATGTCTCAGAGCTGGTAAAGGTAGGTGAGTCTTTAATCACCGCCTCAATCAATGTGGGCAGAAGAAAGTGATAAAATTTTAACAGGGAAGAATTTCAAACATCAGTCCAGTAGGGGATCTTCCTTCTGACTTCCCCACTAGACTGCTTAAAAGTAGGCAAACCTGATTCTGACATGAGTGGTAGTGAATAATAAACACCATAGTTAAATCAGACTGCTATCATAAAAACTGGAAGGGAACATGAATAAAAATCTGAAAGTGGATCCAAAGACAAAATCAAGAAGGAATTGATCTGCGGCAAGGTGAGTGTTGGTAAAAGGAACAGGTGATTGGAGTTTTTTAGTAGTAAACATGGCAGGGAGAGATGATCTCTTTAAGCTTCTCGTGCTACTTCTCCTCATAAGGTGCTCTATATATACCCGTCTCTATGGTTTTGTTTTGAATGTTTCAAGGAAAGTTCTAAATCAAAATTTCAGCTACAAGTAAAGGTCCATCTTGAACTTGTTTAAATCTCCAACTTGGTCAAAGTGAGTGAAAATCCAGATGAAGACTCAGACTCCAGGTTGATTCAACCAGGTGGCTCATGCTCTGTTTTCCTGAAGTTCTCTTGACTCCCTTTTTCCCCATATACATTTCCTTCAACTGCAGAGAGAAATGAAGGTGGGATATTATATTTGTGGCTTTCACATACACAAACTGACTTCACTGTCACTGTCACTGTCATCCCTTTGCTCATCGATTTGCTCGAGTGGGCATCAGTAACATCTTCATTGTGAGACTTGTTGTTATTGTTTTTGGCATATCGAATACACCATGGATAGCTTGCCAGACTCTGCCATGAGGGAGAGATACTTCCGGTAGCTTACTGGGCTCTCTGAGAGGGGCGGAGGAATCGAACCTGGGTTGGCCACATGCAAGGAAAACGCTCTGCCGCTGTGCCATAGCCCCAGCCCTACAAACTGACTTATGGTAGATATTTATTTGTCACTAGTTAATATTCACTACTGTCACCAATACCCCATCACTTCCATAAAGGAGCCAACTTTCTCCATCTCTGATGCTGATAAACTATGGTGACACAGCCAGAAATCTTGTTACTAAACTTTGCTGTGTAACTTTATGTGACCAATGAAATAGTGGTAGCTGTGAACAAGCCTAGGCTTGAAATATACTGTGAATTTCTCCTGTTGCTCTTACATACGTGACATTGTCTTATAAACACTCCTAAGCCAACAGGAAAGCATGAGAAATTTTGGTGCAGAAGAGAAGCTGAGACAATTGCTAGACTAACTAGTAAACTCATACAAGATCAGGAGAGTCAAATTGGTACAAATGGCATGTCCTATGTCAAAACAAGTAGAAGCCTATTTCTCTACAATGTTTAGATTTGCAGGATGAATGGAAGATCTTATTATGTATTATTGTAGGACAACATTGGTTTGCCCTTTCTGCCTTGCCACAGGGAGTTTAGGTTTATTAGGTTACTCCCGTCACAGTGCTCCCATTCATCTGTGTTTATTTGTAACCTCTTTCTTTGTGCTCTACTTCCTCAACCAGTGAATCACCTTTATCTCCTAATCAGACTCTGTTAACTTGCAAATAGTGCTTTTCTCTTCTCCTTAAGTCCTTCGCATAGTTAATTCAGAGCAATGTCCTTTTTGTGTGGACACAAAAAGACAGTTAATGCTATGCTTTCGTAATTTGGGAGTTAATGGACTGTGAATGATATTCACTGCTGGGCATCTGTTCTCTAGACTAAAGCCTCAGTTGCCATCACTTCCTACCACCCCAAAAGTAGGGTCCCGATGAAGGACTGGATAGACCCAGGGCAAGTAGTGAGCTACCCTGGCAACAAAAAGGGCCAGGCCAAACTGCCATAATACTTAACTATAAGTTAAGATTATGGTCATGGACAAATTATCATGATCCAAAAAGTACAACTAGATAGGACTCTGCTAGGGTTAGGAAAGATTAATCTGGCCTGAGCACTATAGTCTGAGATCTATGGTGTGATGTCCCCAGCAGAGCCACCCTACAAGCTCAATGTATCCCTTACTGTGTCCATACAAAATAACTAATATTAAAGTAGAATTAAAATGTTAATTAAGATGTTAATTAATTTATTGGACTAAGGAGAGAAGAAACAACCCTAGGTGGTATTTCTGCTCTTGAGCCTAATCAGCAATCAGGAAGGACTTTGATATGTTGATTTTGCTACCCACAATGGGGGGAGTTGGTGAGAGATTAGAGAGAGACCAAGGCAGCAAGATGGACTGCGGAGAGACTGGCAAGGGGGACAGAGGGAGAAGAATGCAGGGGAAGAATGCAGGAGCAGGCATGGGGGTTGACGAGAGACGCGGCTGTGAGTGGGAGCACAGAGAGATGAGTCGGAGATATAGGAGGAGGGAGATAGGAATGAAGGGCAGTGTGAGACTAGAATGGGGAACTTAATGAGATTGGAACAGGTGAATAGAGAGAATGGAGTAAACAACAACTGATCAACCCGCCTGGCTCTCCTTTCCTCCATCTGCCCATGGCATTGGCTGCCCTGGGAAGGAAGCGGTCTGAGTCCACTGAACACAGCGAGAGAGAGAGCCGTGGGGATCCCTAGCTGCCCAGAGATTACACATATCATTAAATTTTTATATTAAAAATTATATTAGGCCCAAGAACAGTAGAGATAAGTACCAGGAAAATTACTCCACAGCTTAGAAGCCGGGCTCACATGCTGGGGGAAAAGGCAGCTCAGATAGAGAAGGGACCACCAAGTAAAAGGTGCTAGGAGTGCCCATTCGGGATGGGAGATGTGGGCTAAAAGTAGACTATAGACCGAACATGATGGCCACTTAATACCTCTACTGCAAACCACAACACCCCAAAGGAGAGGGAGAACAAAAGGGAATGCCCTGCCACAGAGGCAGGGTGGGGTGGGGGGGACAGGTTAGGGTGATGGGAGGGATGCTGAGACCATTGGTGATGGAAAATGGGCACTGGTGGAGGGATGGGCACTCGACCATTGTATAACTAAAATGCAAGCACAGAAGTTTGTAAGTTTGTAACTGTACCTCACGGTGATTCACTAATAAATTTTTTTAAAAAAAATTAAATGATAAAAAAATTATGTTAGGCACCTCTATTTACAGTATGGTTAATGATAAACATTCCCATATCGCATTCTCCACCGGAGTGTCCACTTCCTTTCACCATTGTCCCAGTGTTACCCCCTTCCCATCCTATGCCTGCTTATTACCCCCAGTAAAAACCAGTTCTCGATTTCTGTTGCCCTTAGGCATTTATTATTTCCTTGCTATGTTCCTTTGGATATCACATAGGAGAGAGAGTTTTTTTGTGTGTGTGATAATAGATACTGATAGAGCAATATCTGATAAAAAAAGAAGATAATATTCTGAGATTATTTCCCTCAAAAATCAATACAAAATTATCTCATACACTTTTCAGAAAACTCTTGCCTGTACCTCATTGACCCAAATTGAGTCATGTGCCCAATTACCGGCAAGGGATGAGCTTGCCTTTAGAAAAATAAGGAGAAGTATGAATCTCTGAATGAAATTAAGGATAAAATTGGTGCTAAAATGGCAACATCCTCTATTATCTCTTTGATCCCAATCCAAGTTCTGACTCACTGAAATTTCCAAAGTTTTATATGATTAAACAATGATTAATAATATTGTTTACTCCGCTAACCTCCTTTCTTTCTTTTTATACATATATATAAATATAAATATATGTATATTTATATATATATATATACTAGAATGCTCTCATAGTACAGAAATGAATGTCACTTCTCAAGTAGTGCCCAGAGATATTTTTTCATCTCAGCTGCTAAATTTCATTTTTATTCTCAGTAGGAAAGTGGTTAAAACAATGGCTCGGTAGTTACATTTGGATTCAATTCTTGGTTTTGTGTGTGCACAGGTGGATGGGGTATAGTATGTAGTATGAAGCAGGCTTTTGTGGAATTTACTTTATACCACTAGGGGTTTTAGAGCTACGTGTTATAAGTTGTAAAAATAGTCTGAGGAGTTTAAAGTGTCTTTGAAAAATAGAAGAAAATAGAGGCAGTCACCTCCTTTGAAAAGAACACTCGAAGCAGGACAAGTTCAAAACATTACTTAGTATTTTGGCTGCACCCATCCATCATCTTGCCTCTCTTGCAGTAACTTGTGGGTTGTGGTAGAGGATCCCCTCTTCATCGGATATCTGGTCCTGGAGGAGCTTCCTCTGCATACTCACCACTTGGTGCCAGCCTGTCATTTCACCTTTTGCTCTGGCCTATTCTCTGTCTGAGACTCTAGCTACCTGGAATCTGACATACTTTCCCTAAGATCTCCTCACTTAAGATCATCAGTCAGATTCTTCTGCTTTCAAACCCAAATCCTGGCTGATGCATTTGGGAAAAATAAGAAAAGTAGGAACAGAAATCCCTGGTAGTAACCCTAATTTTTCTCTCACCGGTCATCTCAGCAAAGCCCCCCAGCTCTGGATTTCATGATCTAGCTAGGACCCAGCACTACAGGTTTGTAAGGGAGCTTTGGTAAAGACTCAGCCACATCCTGGGCTCAGGGTCTTGGAGTTTTAGTTCATGGAGAGAAAAGAAACAAGGGTGGCTGAAATATTTTACAAAATCCTCAGACTGTAGAGGATTTCTTAGAGAAGGCAAAGATGAAGCATGAGGAAATATTGGCTCAGAGTTTTGGAAACAGAAGGAAAGAAATGTTCAAGGTTTTTATTTTGTTTTGTTTTGGTTTTTGCTTTTTGAGTCACACCCGGTGATGCTCAGGGGTTACTCCTGGGTTTGAACCCAGGAATTACTCCTGGTGGTGCTCAGGGAACCATATGGGATCCATGTGGGATGCTGGGAATTGAACCCTGGTCATCCACGTGCAGGGCAAATGTCCTACCCACTGTACTATCACTCCAGCCCTGGAATGTTTAAGTTTTAAGTCATTCAGAAACCACTCTGACCATTATGTTTGCTACTTCTCCATTTGACCAGAGAGTCAGTGTTAAAATAATAATAATAATAATAATAATAATAATAATAATAATAATAATAATAATAATCCCTTATAGGGATGGAGAGATAGTACAGTGGGTGGGGTGCTAGAATGAAATGCAGCTCACTGAGTTCGATCTCCAGAACTACATATGATCCCCTGAGCCCTGCTAAGATTGATCCTTGAGCTCAGAATCAGAAGTAAGCTCTGAGCACCTCTGGATATAACAAACACCCCCACCAGACCCCTGAAAAATAAAATCTTTTCACTCTCCCTTCTTTGTTATTCCCCTATGAACATGCTTAACTCTTTTTTTTTTGAAGTAAATAAACTATTTGGAGGTTTTATAAGGTGTGGTGGGGGAGAGACTAAGAGAGAGAGAGAAGAAGAATGCACTCAAGAGAGAACATGGGCTTCTCCAAGGGTTGAGAGAGCCCCTACACACATCCTAGCATTAGATACGAAAGCATGAAAGTACACATTCAAGAGGAGAGATGCGGGTGACACATGTGCTCAGGCATCACATGTGCTTGGTCACATGGGCGCAAGCAGCACATGAGCTTGAGCACATGCTTAATTCTTAACCGTCTAAATCTATCAGTTAGTCATCACAAGAAAGGTAACTTAGTGACATACTTCCTACTATGGACCAGTCCTCCTGGCCCTTGTTTCTACTGTCTTTGGGTATTATTCTATACACATTTTTCACATTTACAAATTTTATTATGTATGTACTTGTAATGTTACTTATTATTAAATTTTTTTTATGATTGACTCTCAGTCATACAGAGTTCTAACAGCCATCCCTCTGAAGGTTATATACTTTGGGCTCTAACACACCCTCAGAATGAGGATGACTATGAAAATTTATTTAACTTCTGGACCCCAGATTTTTCATCTTGTCCGTAGAAGATAAATAAAAGTGAAACATTTTATTTGGAGTTCAAATATTGAATATAAAATATTCAATACATGACAACTGTGTTGTCTTAGTGTTTAAAAACTTTCCCTCCCTTACTTTTATACTACTTTAGATGGCATTATTTACCCTGTTATTTGTGTGCCTTGCATATATTTTGCTTATATCTATCATATGACATAATTGGTAGTCTTTTATTTAATCCTGAGATAGATAGGCCATGAGTCCAGAATTGAACATCATTTGAATATTCATTCATTCACATATATATTTAACAATATTTATAGAGTACTTATAATGTACTAGGCATTGACTGCGTAGGACTAGGAATAGATAGATCTTTTTGTTTGATTGATTTCATAGTAACTTTCAGGGTGTAAGTTTTGGAAAAAATAGAAATGAATATGTAATTAAAAATCTATTTTGTTGTGCCTTGAGAGATAGAACAGGGGTTAAGCAGCTTGCCTTGCGTGGAGCTGAGCCTGGTTCCATCTGAACACAGAGTCAGGAGGAGTAGTCCCAAGAGTACTCTCCAGTATAATCCAAACTTCCCACTCCATCCCAATGACCAATGAAAGAAAAGAGTTAGATGACATGAGAGAAAGTACCATTAATTAAGGCTTTTGAGAAGATTGCAAAATAATCATTTAAGGGATGGGGGCTTTACTCTGGGAGTAGAATGCCAGGGCATGAATTGTACAGCTTGGCAACTCCCCTCTTCCCAGCTTTTGAAGGAGAATAAGAATCATGTGGTGACTGTGAGAAGTAGTTAGGCTGACAATCAGATAGCTTAAAAAAAAAAAAAGAAAGGGAAAATGGACATATATACCGCAGGCTTGTGCATTGAAAACTGAAAGAAAAAAAATAATATGAAACAGCCTTCAATAATAGGGAGCAAGTTACTGAACAAGTCTATTGCTTGCGCTTTGCTCCACCTCTTTCCTTTAATTACCAAGATGACCAGGCAGAGACTGCCTGGGGCGTAAAGGCAGAACTTAGATGAGAACTTTTGTTTATTGAAATTGATGAGGAGCAGAAGTGATTGAATTCTGCTTTATATCTTTGTATTTCTATTAATAAAAAAAGTCTCAAGTGTCAAAAAATTCAAATAAAGCAGACTTACAGGATGATAAAGGAAGTGAACAAATTGACTCACATAATTAAAAAATCCATAGCTTCACCCAATGCCCAGATCTTTGTTTCTAATACCATTCTCTAATAAAAGGAACCAGAGCTCCTTGGAGAAATGACTGATTCTATAGCTGGAGTAGAAAATATATAATAATTGCACCTTGAAAATCTCCTGGTACCAGAAAGTTAAAAAGTTAAAGTTATAAAGCTCAGTGCACAAGACACACATGTGCACATTGGGAGGACAGAAGGACAAAGTGTCAAAGAGTCAGAGGATTTATAATGGCCAAAGTTAAATAATTATATAGAAACAAAAATAAAGTATGTATTTATAAACTAAATTACAAGATGAGTTCACAGCAATATAGAGAAGTTATTAAATAGATGACAACAGACAAAACTCCCATGCAGAATAATTTAAAATAATGTAAATACTTTATACCCAAGAGATAGAGTACTAAAACCCCGCATAGTGATTGTGGAATATATAAAATGACTTCCTTCCCAAAAAGTATTTAAAGGAAATAAAAAGAACAGCCTGATGGTGAATAAAGCTAAAAAAGGAATAAAAACAACCAAACAACAATAACTCAGTATATGGTTAATAATAGCATCAATAGTCATGTCACATTGTTAACACTTATTCTAACTGTATAGTGAAAATGGAACTTTTTCATGTGGCCTCCTTCCTCAAAATTCAAACCAAAATCTAATCCTGGGTAAAGATTAAATATAACAAATGAGGGACTTAACTATATATTCTCAACACTCCTCAATATTCCTCACAATTGTTAATAGCACTTATACAAAAAGACAAACTCAAGAAATAACATAACTGGATGAACTGAAGAGCTAGAAAGAGGAATGATAGCATCATATGGTATTCTAAATAGATTGTGGAACAGGAAAGGGAAATTAGATAAAAAGTAAGGAAATCTGTACAAATTTAGGACTTTAGTAAATATTAAACATTGACTTTTTAGGGGCTGGAGCAGTAGCACAGCAGGTAGGGCATTTGCCTTGCATGCGGTCAACCCGGGTTCGATTCTCAGCACCCATATGGTCCCCCAAGCACCGCCAGGAGTAATTCCTGAGTGCATGAGCCAGGAGTAACCCCTGTGCATTTCTGGGTGTGACCCCCCCCAAAAAAAAGAAAAAAAATGACCTTTTAGTGTATCGTTATAGTAAATATCTTATATTTCCACAATATATTTGATATATTATTAAAATTTTTTTTTTGCTTTTTGGGTCACACCCAGTGATGCTCAGGGGTTACTCCTGGCTTTGCACTCAGGAATTACTCCTGGCAGTGCTTGGGGGACCATATGGGATGCCGGGGATCGAACCCGGGTCGGCCTCGTGCAAGGCAAACGCCCTACCCGCTGTGCTATCGCTCCGGCCCCTATATTATTATATTAACCTTTAATAATATAAGATATTTACAAAGAGTTTTCTGTAACTAGCCTTACAAACTATCTTTTAAGCAAATCCCCTTTGTTCCTTGGAATCCTAACAAATTCAGACTTATATTATCCTAGTGAAAGAATAAAGTTCTTTTCATAATGGTTTTAAACAAAACTTCAGATTTGGGTCATGTGTTCATCTTGTGTAAGTCAGTGGCCACAGGAATGTGGAGCTCTCATTGGCCTGGCCGGCATCACATGTCCACCTCTAGAACTAGGTTATATAGAATCTTAATCTCAATCCAGCAAAACATCAGTGAAGAACTGTTGTCCTTTAGCCAATGTACTAGTCTTTAGTCTGGTACTCTGCTGCTGAGGATACCTGGCTATTCTCCTCATTACTTTCCAGTGTTTATAAACTTTCTAGATCTCCTTTCTACCACCCTAGACCATCTTAATAAAGTCTCCAGCAAATATGTAAGTGAATACCTTGTTCTAACTAGTAGTTCCAGGTCTTTATGCTGCTAACCTAATCTGGGTCTGTGGACAAGGTAGTTTCAGGAAAGAGCAAGGTTGAGAAAGACAAATGCTGTATTTGAAAGTCCTAGATATTGTACCAACAAAGGTTTGGTGGGAAAAGTTTACTTTCTCTCCATCTTAATTTGCACAATAATCTAACCATTTCATTCTGCTGTTTGTAGAGTTTGTGCTAGGGTAGAGGTGTGGGGCGAGAAGCTGGTGTGTGGTCAGAATGGTAAAGCCTGCAAAAACTCTGCATTACATGGGAGCTAAGGTCTGACATTTGAACTAAGAAAGCCAGCAAACTGCACCTGAGACCCACTTAGTATACAGTTTGTTAGTGTCTCACTGCCACCCAGATTTTGGGGAAAGCCATTGTTCTCAGACTGGAGAGGTTATACTCTTCAAAGAAAAATGAGAGGTCAGTCCCAATAGCCCCTCAATTCAAGACCTTATGATTTTTTGTTGGGGTGGTGACCTGCCTGGAGGCCCCTTCCCTGTGATTTTGGTTAACTGGGCTGGGGTACAATGTGAGGATTGAAGGATACAGTGATGCTCAGTCTCTGTGATGCTGGGGCCCTCCAGCGACCCCCACTCTGCAGTGCCTGTACGGCTCCAGAGCTGTACCCGGGGAAGCTAGGGGCCCAGGTTGTACCAGAAATTGACTGCATGCATTAACCTTGTACTGTCTCTCTGGCCCCAGATACTTGTCTCGTTGCAAGAAAGAATTTTATGAGAGGATAACTAGTGAAACAAAAGAGTTTTACTAAGAAAAGATACAAGTTATACGGAGGACACAAGCTTGTCCAAAGAGATGAGAGCCCATGAAGTAAAGTGATATATGCCCAAAGAAAGATGAGGTCACTTTTTAACGGAGTGCCCAAGATGCTTTAGGTAGTAATCATACAGGGTTTATTGTTTGTCTGTTATTTTTCCCAAACTTCCTCAGCTTGAGCTAATGGTTGTTGCATGGAAGCTGTTAAGGACTCAGCCCTGCTGATCTCCCTATTCTCATGATTTTATCAAGGTATTGTTGCAGCCTGTGAGTGATCTCAAGACAGGGTCTGGCCTTCATTCTGAGATAGTAGTGTGATGACTACTTTTAAGAATCTATCTTGTCTCTTCAAACATTTTTTGTTTAGGAATATTTTGTCTTGGCAAACTTTTCTTTTTGTATTATGGCTCCCTGAAATTTACTACTAAGGTGTCTCATTCCTGCTTATCTCAATTGGAAAGATATGGACACTCATATATATATATATTTATATATATATATATATGTATAGTTTCCTTCAATGACCCTAGGGAAAAAAAAACTATTGCTTTTAGTTCAGGGTTGCTTTTCAGAAGTTTTCTCCTTCAAATTTAGGCCCCACTTTAACCAGAGAAAATGTAAAGCAAAGAAGCTTTGTAAAGGCCTGTCACCAACATGTCAGCCTAGTATCAAATTGGCTCCAGGGAGAAAGATGGAAATAAGCCTAGTTCCATCAATGAGTGCCAGAAGCATACATTAAAACTTCCCATTATTAATCTCTCTGTAAAATATTTCTTCAAGGAGTCGTACATCACAAAATACAATATAGCGTTCATATCCAGTGATCTAAGGATTGCTTTAAGCAAAACTTGTTATGCTCTATAATGAATGCTGCAATAAAAATACATATTCATTTCCTGATCACAAATCATAGCAATTTAAGCCATATTCTCGGGACTTTAGTATTTGAAGGGAAATCTGTGTGAGTTGTCCCCCTCCCCCCTTTAACAGAGGCATGTTCTTCTCTGGGAGGAAGCTGCTCTGCATGCCATGTTGCACAGAGCTCATTTATTTTCCAGGCTTTCTCTTCAGGGCTCTAGGGCGGGTAGGAAGGCCATCATTTGAAACCCAACTAAGGAAGCACTGCTGTGATCACAGCTCAGTAGGAAATTAGTCTATTTTTAAAATGTGAGCTAACCCAAGTTCTCTTAAAACATGTTACCCTGCATTTATCATTTCAGTACTAAGTTGAATGAATAGAGAAAAATGCAAGTCAGCAAAGTTGATTTTCATTTTCTTAACTGAAGATCATTCTCTTTGAGTCTTGTTAAACTACTATTTAAGTGACCTGAGGTGGATATCCAATAAGAAAGATCCCTGGGGCATTCTAGCGCTAGGGGAGCTGTCAGGAACTCGGTCTTTTCATCAAAGTAGACAATAAATTCCAATGGCTTCCATCTGTGGCCATTATTTATTCTGACCATGACTTCAGAAGATCTGAACAATGCTCAGATCATCACTGGTATTTATATGCTAGAAGCATGTACTCTTGAACACAAGAAGTTCCCAAATGTCTGTGTCAAAGTTTTTTCTCTCTAGAATTTAGAGGTACCCTGTCAAGTACATGGCATTCATTATGCTCAGTAGTGGGTATGGCTCCTATATACCTAACTTTGGTCATTTAATTTCTTGGGAAACTTGGTCCTGAGTTGTTGGGGTCTGGCCAGAGGTACAGTGGCAGTTTGGGGGTATCAGAAAGCCTGGCGGCACCATCAGGCTGCTGATGTACTTGCCCCTCAAATAGTGTTTGACCTACTGGCAGCACCACACCCCCATGTGAACTTTGTAAGTCAGTTATATAGTATTCTGTGATTTCATTTATTTATTTATTTGCAGTCATGGAAGAGGCTGGCAAGCTCCCCGTAGCATATTCGATATGCCAAATACTGTAACAATGACAGGTCTCATTCCCCTAACCCTGAAAGAGCCTCCAATCATTGGGAAAGACGAGTAAGAAGAGGCTGCTAAAATCTCAGGGCTGGGACAAATGGAGATGTTATTGGTACCCACTCGAGCAAATCAATGAACAGTGGGATGACAGTGACAGTGATACAGTGATACACTGTTCTCATTGGTCTAAAGTGATACTACACTGGTTTTTTTTGGGTTTTTTTTTTTTTGCTTTTTGGGTCACACCTGGCAATGCACAGGGGTTACTCCTGGCTCATGCACTCAGGAATTACTCCTGGCGGTGCTCAGGGGACCATATGGGATGCTGGGAATCGAACCCGGGTCGGCTGCGTGCAAGGCAAATGCCCTACCCACTGTGCTATTGCTCCAGCCCCAACACTGTTGTTTGATTTGTTGTTTTTATCATGTTATTAAGTGATTGTGAACACTTTTAAAATATGCTTCTTGGCCATCTGCATGTCCTCTTTACGGAAGCATATATCCATTTTTCTCCCTATTTTTAATGGATTAGTGGTTTTATGGCTGGAGTGATAGCACAGTGGGTAGAGCGTTTGCCTTGCATGCAGCCAAGCTGGGTTCAATTCCTCAATCCCTCTCAGAGAGCCTGGCAAGCTACCAAGAGTATCCCGCCCACATGGCAGAGCCTGGCAAGCTACCTGTGGCATATTTGATATGCCAAAAACAGTAACAAGTCCAGAGTCCAAGGTCACAAAGTTCTGCATTATCTGGGTACCGTGAGACTTCATTAATGTGTGAGGCTCAGCCAGAGCATCCAGAAAGTGGCCTGGAGCATGGCAGTGGTTGGGTAGTGGAGGTTGGCTGCCGGGGCTGCATCCCTTGGGGCGGGGAGGGTTCTCACCGGCCCCCCTCTGGGGCGCTCCAAGTGAAAACAGCCTGGTGTGGAGTCCATAATATGAAAAAAAATAAAATGTACAAAAGAGACTGTTTTGGTTTTGTACAGAGGAGTATAGGGGCTTATCCAAGAGTGCTCAGCTCATATGAGGGTGAGCTAAGAACTGGCCTATCCTACTTCAGAATCTGGACTCTGAGCCTCTATAGGATGATTTCCTGTTAGTGAGGTTTTGTACCCAGTACTGTCATTCATTCAGGGAGTCTCAATGTCAAAGGTACTTGGGAAATGTTAGTAGGATGACCATTGGGTACATTTTGAGTCTTTCATGTTACAGGCCAGGAAACCAGGATGCAGATGGTGTGAGTGGGCCAAAGTACAGGTGATGGGTGGACTTGTGCTACATCATTCTGCCATTTTGGAAGAAAATAGTATTTTCTCTAAAAGAAAAGTTCTTGAGAAAAAGGATAAAAGTAAACTCCACTTAAGACTTTATTTAATAAAGCTAGAGAAAAATGTTGGACTGGAGCCATAGCACAGTGGGTAGGGCATTTACCTTGCATGTGGCCATCCTGGGTTCTATTCCTCTGCCCCTCTCGGAGAGCCCAGCAAGCTACCAAGAGTATCCAGCCCACACGGCAGAGCCTGGCAAGCTACCTGTGGCATATTGGATATGCCAAAAACAGTAACAACAAGTCTCACAATGGAGACGTTACTGGTGCCTGCTCGAGCAAACCCATGAACAACGGGACATCAGTGCTACAGTGTGACAGTGCTGCAGAGAAAAGTGAAAATAAAATGATAAAATGATAAAAAAATAAAATCCATTTAGGACTTTAATTAAGTCCTAAATGGAGTAGAATACTTTTCCAGAACCTAGGTTGCATCTTCACTGGGAAGGGGAGGGGAAAGAAGAGGCACACTTAGCTGTGCTCAGGACATTGTCGTGGTTCTGTGCTCAGGATCAATCCTGGTGGGCTCAGAGGACCACTTGGTTGGCCGTGTACAAAGCTAGCACCTCACCTCTACATATCACTCTGGCCCCTGTTGGGTCTTCTTTGGGTAATCTTCTTTGCATTGTTACTGACACCCAAACTGATTTGGGGTTAAAAGAGAATGGAGTGAAATCACATTCAAAATCTGGCTTAGGAGGCCTATTTATAACTACTTAGACATCAGATTTTAAAGGGAGGAAGGGGAAGGGTTGAGAACAAATTTCAAAAGAACATTGAAAATAAGAAATAGAATCACACGTCATCCTAATTAGCCAGCAGTGGAGTAAAACTTCTGCACTTCTGTCATGTTGCCACTATGTAAGAGCAAACTGTGACATTAGTTTAATTACATAAATTTATGAGATGAGAGGAACAACTTTTATAATCATTCAGACAACGTTTCTATTCAGATGACTGTGTGATATCTTTATTTAGTCCTTATTTAAGTACGTATTAAATGGATTTATTTTGGGCCAGAGAGATAGTACAGTGGATAACAACTTGCTTTGCCTGTGGCTGACCTGGATTTGACCTGTGCTACCACATATGGTCTCCTGGACACCGCCAGGAGTCATCCCTAAACACAGAGTCAGGACTAATTATGACCCAAACTCCTACCCACCAAATAGAAGTGATGTTTTTAAAGGGAACTTATTTTCAAAAACCCTCTAACCTACCCATGTTTTAATAACTTGAGGGCATATGTAGTGTCTCTCCTCGAATTTCTTTAAAAGGTGATCTCATTAAATGTCCATGTTCTATAGCTGTTACCTGTGTACATGTACTATCTGTTCTCAACACTCATCAATGCCAATAACATCAGCGCAAGAACGAGCAGCAGATGGGTCATCCATAAGGAGTTGAATCTGTAAAGGTGACCCACAACCTAAGTAGTGATAATTCTTCATCATCTTCATGATATTTGTCATTTGTTGGTTATCTACTTGGGACTGGCATTGCACTTACTAAGTTATTTCCATTGATCATCTCTGAGCTTCCTGAAGTAGATATCAGAATCACAATGTCAATCCTCTCACACTGCCTTCTAACAGAGAGAATCCCAGCCCACAACCTGGGACCATTTTTGATAACTTAGGACCCTGCTTTACCAGACTCTCCCCATCCACTTAGATTGACAAAGCCAGGCTAGATCTGAGTGCAACTAATCTATGAAATGGCCAGAGATTTAATCTGAGTGGTCCAATTAAAATACTGTTGAAAATAAGATTTTCTTGGGAATTTAAATACAGAGAGCCTGACTTACATTCACTATATAAGCAGTATGTATAGAATTGCATTCAGTGGGAAATAAAACAGAATGCATAGAACAAAGATTCATCATCTGGCATCCATGAGCCTGTTTTATTCATGGTAAAATTTTGGTTTTTTTATAAATGCTATAATTGCTTCATAAATATGATTTGCAGGTTATATCTCATCTCATATGTATGAGTTTATTACTTGGTTACTTACCTCCTTGGATGAAGTTTCACTATCATCCTTAGAAGTTTCTCTCATTCCATGTGAAATCCAAGATTCCTAGAGCTTTATATCCTAAGAACCCCTAGTGGTCTTTGTTCAGTCTCAAACCCAAGGTAAGAGAACTCTGAAAAAACAGTCTACTACCACTTCCCCTGCCTTCCTGAGTCATGGTTAAAGCCTGGTACCCAACATCTTCATTATCCTATTATGATGCCTGTCTGTTCTGGATTAGGTCACATAAGAACTCTCTGAGAGCCATGTTCATGCATTAAGGGTTCCAAACCTGCTGTATAATGGGTCAGGGCCTTGTATCCTCTGAAAATACATATTTCCAGGTATATTTGTCTGGTCCTTGAAACACAGAATTCTATCTCCACCACTATGTTCCAATCCTAGGTATACACCTACACTTACCCTTCAAGGTGATTCTAACTTATACCAGGTATTTTGTTACGTGTGTGTGTGTGTGTGTGTGTGTGTGTTAGGGAGGGCACATCAGCTGTGTTAAAGACTTACTCCTGGCTCTACATTTGGAGAGCTGTGCTTGAGAAACCATATGGGGTGTCCGGGGACTGAATTTAGGTTGGACTTGTGCAAACCAAGAACCCTACCTGCTGTACTATTGTGCTCCCCAAAAGCAATGCTATCTCCCATCCCTTTCCTCCCCTAAAAATGCAAAGTTTTATGAATTCAAGGTGAGTTCCAGACATATATCTCTTTCTGATAGAAATAAAGTAAACACACACACACACACACACACAATCTAGAAACTTAAAAACTGAGCTCCTGTTTGACCCAGCAATAACACTACTGGGAATATATCCTGGGTGCCCAAAAACACACATCAAAAACATCATCAGCACTTCTATGTTCATTGCAGCACTATTCACAATAGCCAAATCTGGAAACAACCCAAATGCCCAAGAACAGTTGACTGGATAGAGATACTATGGTACATCTACACAATGGAATACTAAGTAAACATTAGGATGAATGAAGTCATGAAATTTGCTTATAAATGGATAGACATGGAGAGTATCATAATAAGTGAAATGAGTTAGAAGGAGAAAAACAGGTGTAAAATGACTGTATTCATTTGTGGGATATAAAAAATAATATGAGACCAATATTCAAGGTTAGGGTAAACAGGAGTCAAGAGACTGGCCAGAGGTTGGAAGGTTACCACAAGAAAGTGTAGAGAAGGGACAAACATGACAATAATAGTTGGAAATTATCATTTTGGACAGGAACTGAGTGTTAAAAGTAGGTAAAGCGGTATACTTGATGACCTTTCATTATCTATATTGCAAACCATAAGGCCCAAAAGGAGAGGGAGAGAGAGAGAGAGAGAGAGAGAGAAAGAGAGAGAGAGAGAGAGAGAGAGAGAGAGAGAGAGAGAAGAAAGAAAAATGCCTGTCATAGGGTCATTTGGGGGGGAGGGAAACTGGTCCCCATTGGTGGTGGGAAATGTACACTGGTGAAGGGACAGGTGTTGGAAAATTATATGACAGAAACCAAATCATGAATAACTTTGTAACTGTATATCATTACGATTCAATTAAAATTTTTAAATAAATAAGTAATAAAATTTAAAATGTATAATTAAAAAAATGCATTACCAGAAAATCCTACCTGAGTCTTTACCTATTTATCCAGGTATCCAAGAAGAGGGTCCTTAGGCCTGATCATATTTTCAATGGCATTCATGGTTCAGAAACAGATGATTGCAAACTGGAGGTGTCAAAACAGAAGTTGGAGGATCTAGGGAAATCCACTTCAAGGAGGACCTACTTTTAGTGAGAGGAGTCAGCCTGTTGCCAGGGCACAAAGCAAAGGACACCTGGAGTATACCTGTGTCACCCTAAGGGTCTCTGGCTAAGCATATGGTCCACTGAGCACTCCCAGGAGTGATTTCTAAACACAGCCAGGAATAAACCCTGAGTACCACTGAACATGCATCCTGCCTTCACCCCCGAAAAAAAAAAAAAAAGAAAAAGAAAGCAATAGAAAAGAAAAGAAAAGGGTAAAAAGAACAAAAGTGAACACAATGAGGGGGAGTCTCATGAAGAAACTTGAGCGAATAAATACTGTCAAATTCCATCAGATAAAGTTCAATGTTAGGCATCTACATGAATCAGAGTGGACATCAGCTGGTGAGGGGCACAGTCTGTGCTCTATGTTGATAGTTAACCCACTCGTTCTTGAATGGTGAACTAGTAAATAATTTAGGCCTTTAAAGTTTCAAGTCCTCTGTAATTACTACTCAGCCTTGCAACAGTCATGTCGTTGTGTTCAGATGAAACTCAGAAACAGCTGGCTTTGCTGGCCCCCAATCTCAATCTTGATTTGAATGATGGACTTAAGTAGATGTTTCATTCACTGAGATCTACCCACATGGTTTAGTAGTTTACTGATGAAAATTATCTTCAGTTTAAGATTTTTTAAAAAAACAAAGGAAATAATAAACTTATTAAGAAATTAAGCATCAGGAAAATTTTCCCCGAGGGCTGTAGCTTGGTGATTCCTAGAATGAACTCAAATCTGGAATCCAAAACCCACTGAAACATTTTCTTCTGGATGCTGGAAGCTCATTGTTGATGCTATTTGCATCAACAGCATATCCCATCATATCTTTTATTCTTACCTTTGACTTGAGTTTGCTGAGTTTATTTTTAATTTTTTTTTTATTAAAGCACTTTTTCAAAGTTATCCATAGTTAAGTTTTGGATATACAATGTTCAAGCACCATCACACCACTTGCCACCGCCAATGTTCCCAGCTTCCCTCCCCAGATAACGCCCCCCTCCACACACACACACACTTGGTCCAAAAGTGATTATGTCATCTTCCCTTTAAATCATTGCATTCCATCATTTTTAACTTTAAAGAAGCTTTCCCCAAAGTCCACCATCACCACTTGTGTCAGGCAAAACCTCCCCCTGAAACTGATAAGACAGGCTCCTGCTTGTGAATAACTTGCCCAGGATCACATGGCTCATGGGGGAAGTGCTGGCCTCAGACCTCACCTCAGTCTTTACATTTGCTTTTCATTCTCTGGAAATAAAACTATCTTCCCTCAGGCCATTTAAAAAGTGTTACATTTCCTAGAGCTCAATCAGTCTCTCCTCAGAATTAGCTCTTTGCTGTTTGCCCTTTGCATTCTCATGTTCCAACTCATCAGGGATTGTTTGTTCTTTCTGATAAATGTGACCAGATAGAGAAAAGCGCACAGCCAAGGTCAGAGAGGAACAAACTCTGTCTTTGATTAAGTTTATCTTTCTCTTTAAATAGTGCCCACTCAAGAAAGTCACCTGAATATTGTCTCTGAACAGCCAATCCTCTGGGCAAAGGTCATCTCTGAGCTTCATCCTCCCTACTCCAAGCAACTTGCTTCCCCCACCCATGCTCACTGCTCCCAGACCATTCTCATAAGGAGCCTCAGGAGGAAGGGATTCTACCATGAGCATAACCCCTTAGGGTTTCCCCAAAGGCATTATTAGAAAAAGCCAAAGAGGAAAAGAAAAATCTTTTATCTATGCATCATGGATTTCAGGAACTCCAGCCACTTGAACCCAAATCAGAGGTTTTGTTACATTGATTTTGTATTAAACTCTATCTTAAATGTAGAGGATTCAGCCTCTTTAATTTAGAGCACCACCAAATAAAAAAAACAAAATTTTCTCATAAATATATTCTCTGGGGGAGAAGGCAGCTGGAATAGAGAAGGGATCACTAAGACAAAGATGGTTGGAGGAATCGCTCCAGCCATTCCTGGGAGATGTGTGCTGAAAAGTAGATGAAGGATCACATGTCATAACCTCTCAGTATCTGTACTGCAAACCATAGTGCCCAAAAGTGGAGAGAGAATATGGGGGAAATTGTCTGCCATAGAGGCAGAGGGAGGATTGGAAGGGGGTGTGTATATTGGGGATATTGGTGGTGGAGAATGTGCACTGGTGGAGGGATAGGTGTTTGATCATTGTAAGACTGAAACGCAAATAAGAAAGCTTTGTAACTGTATCTCATAGTGATTCAATTAAAAAAAAAAGTATCCTCTACCTTACTATTTCTCATCTGAGCCTTTAGAAAGGCTCTTAGTAACAAGAGGAAGACTTAGGGCAGTGTGCACTTCGGTTTTCTCTGTCAGCACTCAGCCAGGAAACAGTGAACAAGTGGACAGATCAGAAACTTCAAGCAGACGCAACATTCTCATCTCTTTGCCTTGTTGCCATAAGCTAGTGATTTAAAGTAGAGAAAATTGTTTATTTTTATAGTATAGATATTTTTTCCATAGGTTCACTGGAAGTTGGGCAAATATCTAGGTTGTTGGCAGAATCCTCACATCCTCCGGCTTCTAGAAGTCACCTGCTTTCTTTGGCTTGTGGGTCCTTCCTCCATCTTCAAAGTCGGCAATGCTGTATCTCTCTGTGCTTTTCTTCTGGATTGTTGTTTGGCTGACTCTGTTGCCTTTCTCCTCTCTCACTGGCCATCTGGATCATCTGGTATATAATCCAGGATATTAAGTCAATCAGCAACTTAATTTAATTCTCTTTATAATATAGTCTATCATAGACACAAGTTTCAGAGATTACCATGAGGGTATCTTGCAGGTATTTTTCCTAACATACCCAATACTCTGTTCTCCATAAGCAGATGTTCGGGCTGTGCATGACAGACTGTTATTTTTTCCCTGAATCAGGATACATAACCATGAGTTTGCTTCTGTTTCAAAATCAAGATGGCTTAGGACTTTCACTCATTAACATTGGAAGAATAAAATACTGCCAGCATTTAACAAGGTCATCATTACCTTGCTGCTTTTATTAAAGCTAGCCTACTTCCTCTGCCTATCTTCAGTCTCACAGTTTCTCCTTGTCTCACTTAGAACCTACATTTACCAACAACAAATTGTGCTCAAACATGTTTAATTCTTTTCAAATCCATGGTTTGCTTAAGAAATGTGTGAAAAAGCACTTATTAAAGATTAAAAAGTTCTTACCAAGAGCACTTAATATAACACTTTCTGGGCAAATAACAGATTGATTACTTGTTATCACTGATTGTTGGAATATTTGCTATTTACTTCTAGGAATACTGAATTTTAAACATTTCTTTCTCTGCTCAGAGAGACATTTTGTTTTGGTGTTTATTTAAGCTGAATAATTTACAAACAAAACAATGTATACACAAATAGGTCAACAAGCTAGCACCTACAGCATACTGAGTAATTTAATAAAGTAGTAGCACTATAGCACTGTCGTCCCATTATTTATCGATTTGCTCAAGTGGGCACCAGTCACATCTCCATTGTGAGACTTGTTACTGTTTTTGACATATAGAATATCCTACGGGTAGCTTGCCAGGCTCTGCTGTGTAGGCGGAATACTCTCCGTAGATTGCCAGGCTCTCCGAGAGGGACGGAGGAATTGAACCCTACCCACTATGCTATTGCTCTAGTCCAATAAAGCAGTAAGTTGTAATAATTTAAATTTTTATTTTTTTACTCTTTCTTGTACTGGTTTTGTGCCTTAAGAAAGTTTGTCCAGGACTGGAGAGATATTGCATGGGATAAGGCTATTGGCATGTTCTGGCCAACTTTGGTTTGATCCCAGCACCATATACAGTCTGCTAAGCACTGCCAGGAGTGATCTCTGAGGACAAACCCATGAGTAAACCCTGAGCACCACCAAATAAATGAACAAAGTTTGCTTAATAATCCATGATTCACTTTCTCTATGAAAGCAAGACGATGATAAACCCTGTGGGGTTTGTAAAAATGAGATTACTATGTAAAGTTCTTAGGGACTGTGTTTGAGATATATCACCTATCCAATCAATGTTAATTTTATTACAATTAATGAACTTAAAACTGGATCATAGTGACAGGACAGCTATGATAGGATGCTTGCTTGCCGTGCACATGGTAGACCCACTTCTATCCCTGGTACCACATATGGTCCCCTGATCCCTGCTAGTAGTAATCCTAAAGCTCAGAGCCAGGAGTAAGCCCTGTGCAGTGCCTGGTGTGCCCCCAAACCAAAATTAATAAATAGAATAAAAAAATTAAAAATTTATCTACATAAAATTTTGTGTTCTAGTATTTAGAGCTCTAGTATTTAGAGCTCTGGGCTCAATGGGACCCGGGATCAGAGATCCTCTGCCTGCTTCCCCCAGTCTCCGGCAACCCAGGGGTAACATCTATAAGCCACCTCCTGCCGGCACTAGATGCTCTCCTCATCAGCCACCCTCCAGAATTCACAGCTGCTTCTCCTTGAAGGGAGCATAAAATGAGGCCCCCATAACCATGCCACCAGACTCCACACCAGGGGAGCCCCAGACAGGAGCAGATGAGAGCCCTCCCTGCCCCAAGGGACGCAGCCCTGGCAGCTGACCTCTACTACCCAACAGCCGACACACTCCAGGCCGCTTTCTACACGCTTGGGCCGAGCCTTATGCATGAGTGAACATATTCCTGGACACATAATCATAAGGGGAAATATATATACATATATTATATATTGGAGATACACACACACACACACACACACACACATATATATATGTATATATATATATATCGGAGAGCCTGGCAAGCTACCCGTGGTGTATTCAATATGCCAAATATAGTAACAATAACAGGTCTCATTCCCCTGACCCAATTATTGGGAGAAATCAATAAGGAGAGGCTGCTAAAATCTCAGGGTTGGGATGAATAGAGACATTACTGGCTCCCACTCGAGTAAATTGATGAACAACAGGACGACAGTGATACAGTGATACAGAATGATATTACCATTAGGTGGTGCCAGAAGTCTCACTTACTCTTATCCCCTATCTTACATGAGCTTACGGTCTATAGTAGGGAGGAGATAGGTAAGCCATTAGAGAGGAAATGGTCAAGGGAACAGAGGAGGGTCATACAAAGAGAAATGAGGATTAATAAAGGTTCTTTCCTGTGGGGGACACACTTGGCTGTGCTCAGCACTTACTCCTGACTCTGTGCTCAGGGTCACTCCTAGCACATCTGATGGTGTTTCTTTCCAAGCGTTGACTATCATATATATCCATAGCCTTCCAGACCATGAAATAGCAGCAACTACTCTATGGTCTTACTTGGCAATGGCTTGAAACCAATCAGTGGTTATTAATGGTGATGAGAACAACAATGCAATGTACACAGAGCTCTCACAAAACCTCCCTTTAATTTTTGCACAAATTCTACATGTCGAGTCCTAGCCCACTTTAGAGAAGGCTACCAAGCAGTATACCAAGTCTGAAAAAATAACAGATTTTTATTTTGGCTCCAAACTCTGTGTCTGTTCTGCCCACTGCTTGGTTGTTTTCCAATTTTACAGATATTCTGTTAGATTTTTTTTTTTTAATTTTTAAAGTTTCATTGAATCACTGTGAGATAGTTACAAGCTTTCATGTTTAGGTTACAATCTCACAATGATCAAACACACTCATCCCTCCACCAGTGCACATTTCCCACCACCAATATACCAGGTATACCCCCGCCTTTCCCCACTGTCCCCCTGCCTCCATGGCACACAATATTCCCCATACTCTCTCTCTACTTTTGGGCATTATGGCTTGCAACACAGACACTGAGAGGTCATCATGCTTGGTTCATTATCTGCTTTCAGCATGCATCTCCCATCCTAACTGGTTCCTCCAGCCATCATTTTCTTAGTGATCCCTTCTCTATTCCATCTGCCTTCTCCCCTCCATTCATGAAGCTGTGGTACATCTACACAATAGAATACTATGCAGCTGTTAGGAGAGATGAAGTCATGAAATTTGCTTATAAATGGATAAACATGGAGAGTATCATGCTAAGTGAAATGAGTCAGAAATAGAGGGACACACATAGAGGGACTGCACTCATTTGTGGAGTGTAGGGTAACATCATATGAGGCTGATACCCAAAGATGGTAGATACGAGGGTCAGGGGGATTGGCCCATAGCTGAAAGACTGCTTCATATTCTGTAAGATTGATCCAGGTAAATATCAGGCATTTGCAAGGAACCAGAAATCAGTAATCATAGGACCCAACTTAGCTAAGAGGGCTTTGGTAGAAAGAGCAGGAGGTTGAGAGGAAAGGGTGATGCCATATACCTAGCACTCATTTCTGAAGTGACTGAGTGACTGAGCATGGCACCACTAATTGGGCACTGGCCTTGGGGCTTTAACTTAATCCTATTTAAACTTCATGAAAATCCTTTGAAAGAAGCATTGCCACCTCCATTTTCTAGAAGAGAAAAGAGAGGCTCTAAGGGTTTACATCACTTTCAAGACTGGTACATTTGGTCCATCAATGGGACCTAGAGTTAAAATTCCCTTTCCTTGCCCCCAGAACTCTGGATAGCTCTACCAAGCAAATGGCCAAAGCCAAAGCCTGAGCAGAAATGAGAAAACATGTCCAAGAAAGGCCACTGGCATCTGTGAATTCTCTGGAAATTTCACAGGCCCTCTACCACTAAGCGGAGACTGAATTTACAAGACTTGAAGTTGCTAATTCTTAACGTTCTAGAGCAAGTTGCAAGTATGGGAAATAGACAATCATAGCCTCAACTATGACAGATGGCTTAGAACTTTTGTACTGTAAACTTGGCAGAGAGAGGAACACTTTGGTGCCTTATTGACTGAAGATATACTATTGTTGTATGATCCTCAGGGCAAAAGGATGACATATCTGGTCCATGCACATACCCTTCCCCCTGCCCTCCCAAAATACCGATGCATCTAAACCAAGGTGTTTATCAGGGCCATAGCTTTATTATTTGTTTTTATTTTATTTTAAGTGCCATCATTTAGAACAGGTTAGTTTTTATGGGTACAACATTCCAACACCACACCTTCACCAAAGTACAATGTTCCAACACCACTTACTTCCACTGCTACAGTTCTTGTTCCCTCTCCTCATTCCACCCCAACTTTCCTCAGTTCTGTTGACCAGTTCTCAGGTTCTGTTGCCTTTGAGAATTTGTTACTTTCTTATTATGTGTATTTATATCCCATACATGAGAGACATCATTCTGTATCTGTTCTTCTGGCCAACTTCACTCAGAATAATACTCTAAAGTTCCATCTATATGGCAGCAAAATGCAACATATTCACAATAGTCAAATCTGGAAAGAACTGATGTGTACAAGAAAAGATGAGTGGGCATGGCATTAGATAGGGAATTGTAGAGGAGAAGAGGGAGGAAGGAGGATGAAGGAGTGGAGGGTGAGAGATAGAGGGAGAGAGAGAGAGATATAGAGACAGATAGAGACAAGGGGGCAGAAACAGAGATAGAGAACACAAAGTGTGGAGCCAAAAGAGGAAGCCAAATAATTGGCAGCATCCAACACTTGCACATAGTGTTTGGCTGAGGCCTCCACACCTCGTGTTCAGTTCCTGCAAGACTTCCACCCCTACCTCTATTTCCAGGTAATCAGTTTAGCTTATTTTATCCTTCAAGTTTAAGCATTTATGGGAAAAGCTTCTGGGAAAACTGTCTAGGGACCGGAGAAGTAGCACAATGGGGTAAGGCACTGTCTTGCCAGCAGCTAAGCTGGGTTCAATTTCCTTAGCCTTTCCTCTCCACTTCCCTCTCTTTCTGCCAAAGCCTTCTTAGCCAAGCTGGGTTTCATGATTATTGCTTTCTGGTTCTTTGCAAACGTCTTATCTTTACCTGGGTCAATCTTACAGAATATTTGTAAAATTGGAAAACAACCAAGTGGTGGACAAAACAGGCACAGAACTTAGGGCCAAAATAAAGATCTGTTATTTTTTCAGATTTGGTATACTGCTTAGTGGCCTCTTCTCTAAATAGAGGTAGAACTTGACATGAATGATTTGTGCAAAAATTAAAAGGAGATTGTGTGAAATCTCTGTGTATGTTGCATTGTTATTCTCATCATCATTAATAACCACTAATTGGTTTCAAGCCATTGCCAAGTAAGACCATAGAGTAGATTGCTGCTATTTCATGGTCTGGAAGGCTATGAATGTGACTGTCAATGCTTATAAATGAAAATCTTCAGATGTGTTAGACCTGAGTTGTCCATGGTAGTAAATCAATTATGTATGACTGTAAAAACTTAATTTAAACTTTACTTCCTTTGTCATAAAGCTTTCAGTGGCTCTAAGTTACGTGAACCCAGTGTCTATTGTAGAGAGCAAATACTAAAGCATTAACAACATTATAGCATTGTCTACCGGACAATGGTATACTAAAGGGTGAGCTCCCTGCTTAGGGAGACAACAAAAAAAGGACAGAAGCACATGTGTTGCATATACATAGCCCTGGGGTTAATATCCAGTACCACCTGATTTCCCAAGCACCACCAGATGTGGTCCTGGGGGCCAAAGCACCACTGGGGAGGCTTCCCAACAAAATAAAAGAAAACATTTCAGGAAAAGTGAACTTTAGGGAAGCCACAGGGGATGTTTTAGGTGAGATAATCTCAAATGCACCCTTTGAATTTACTTTCAATAAAAACATAGAAATAAATATTGTATGAAAAAATTTACTAGAGACTATTTCATCATTCAATAATGCACATTTATTCTTACCTACATGTTTTTTTTTTCTGGGATAACTCTCAGAAATTTGCATGGATAAATAATGTCATAGGATATGATTGGGTTTAAAGTAGAGACCACCAAAACAAGATGTAACTTTCTGAGGGAAAATTGTTTTCGTCAACCAGCCTCCCAGATACTGACCCAGGGGAGATGGTAATTGCCCACTCTTAGAGAAGTTAGCAAAAGATAACAGGAGATTTGCGGCAGCCTGTCTGCATAACTCAGGGACCTGAGTGGAACTGGGCAATTACTGTGTGTCACCACAGAGCCTCCTTGAGGAGGAAAGGGCAGGCCTCCAGTCAGCAGCAATAACCATCATTACTCGCCCTGGTAAATTGAATCTGAAACACCCTCCAGGCGAGCAAGCTTTCCTCTTCCTGGAATTTCCTCCTGTAGGGAGGTGAGGAGAAGAACTGGGACAACAATATCACGTTGCTCAGTACAATTTCCTGCCAGAAACGTCCCACAGCAGAACTCTGAAACGAGTCCAATTTAAGTTTGTTGGTTTGGGAAGATACATATTCTTATGTTGTCTATCTGGTACTAGTACTGTAGATCAGAATGAGGAAAATGGACATTGGCTGTCTTTTGTAATCGGGGTGGGGGGGGGTTATGATGAAACGACCTTACTACGTTGCTGCAAAGCTTAATTGCTTTGTTTTGTTTCTTCATATTTGCCAGGGTTCGGGGAGTCTCCCAAGTAGTGTTCAGGAGACCCAGGGGCTCAGCGCTGTAACTGGTCACTTGTAGTTATTTTAGTATGAGTCTGAGGATGTGATGCTGCTACAGCACAAGGCCAGGGGTTACCCCAACCAAGTGGTGATTTTGCACCTCCAAGGTCACACCCAACAGTGTTGGGCAAGAGATGGGGGTGGGAGTAATGGAACAGGGGACACCAGGATCACACCCAGCAATGCTCTAGGGACCTTGTGGTGCCAAGGATCAAATTGGGGTTGGGAGTATGTAAGGCATGTACCTTAAACCCTGTACTATCTCTCTTGCCCCTAAGGCTTAATTGTTAATCAGCTATGGTACTGAGTATGCACTAAACACTTTGAAAAATTTAACCTGAATTACTGTATCACTATCACTGTCATCCCATTGCTCATCAATTTGCTCGAGCGGGCACCAGTAACGTCTCCATTGTGAGATTTCTTGTTACTGTTTTTAGCATACCAAATACACCACAGGTAGCTTGCCAGGCTCTGCTGTGCTGGTGAGATACTCTCAGTAGCTTGCCGAGCTCTCTGAGAATGGCAGAGGAATCGAATCCAGGTCAGCCGCGTGCAAGGCAAACAGCATACCTGCTGGGCTATCGCTCCAGCCCTTAACCTGAATAATAAATATATATTTATTAGTAGTAAATATTAATCTTTTGTAATTTTAGCATACCCTAGTAATAATGCTTTTAAGTATCAGTTAAATACTATTAGTATTATTTTTTCCCATAAATATTGAGCACCCATATACTGTCAAACTCTAAATCCTGGGGCAACAGAATGTTGAACAAAGCCCTTGATCAGAAGCTTATACTTGTCTAAGGGCAGATGGCTTAGTAATAAAAGACTTAGTGTGACACATGCTTGGGTGAATGGCTAGTGAGAAAGGTATATTGCAGATTAATACCTTAGGATGACTAGGATGACTCGGAAAGGCCTTTCTGGGGAAGGGATATGTGTCCTGACTATCTCCGCTGAAAAAAAACTATGAGATGATGTAAGATGACAGCAGGTAGAAAGCTTTAGACAAGTTTCAAGAGCCTCTGATTTAAATTGTTTCATTAGTAACACTTCTTTTCATACCTACCAAGAATCCTCAAGTTAAAAAGGGTCTGGGGTAGACTCTCACCATCGTGGAAGATCCAGGTTCTCTCATTCTGCAGGTGTTTGCCTGGTATTGAAATTATCTTCCATCATGGCAGTCACATTCTCATCCTCTCATCTAAAGCAACTTCGATGGAAAGAAGGTACATTTCCAGAAATGCACCTGACATTTTCCTTTCAAATTTCATTGATCAGAACTTTGATAGTAGGCCAAAGGCAAACTGTTAGACATCACCAACAATAGAATAGACCGGTGATGTATTTATGTAAACAATTAGGAAAAGATTTTAGACTTTTGGGCCATGGGGCAAAATGGGGGATACATGCAGGAACCTATATTATAAGAGAGGAAATAAATTTCCACTAAATCTTTGTAGGTTGATGAAATTCAAATGGACTAATCATTGAATATAATTTTTAAAACGTAGGTTTTATTAATGAGCATAGTGGAGTTCTTTGGGGGAGGATAGAATTTTGCTTAATCAAGAGTTAAAGATAGTGTTCCCTATTATAAAAATAGATTTTAAAAGCTCACCTATTCATGCTGATCTGTAATTATAGTTTGAATCTAATTTATGTCTTTGAAAATGTCTTCTCACAGAAGGGAATGCCAGTGGGCTTGAATGATTTCAACTTTAACTTTGTAACTGTAGTTTGTAGTGAACTAGCAAACAAAACTCAGTTTTGTTTGCTCTGAGCACATCATAAAAAGTAGATTAATAGACATAAATGTGTTCCACTACAACTTTCAGGTGACAGATGACAGGAGCTTTATTTTTCTGGGGAGATAAATAGTACTGTGGCACTGTCATCCTATTGTTCATCAATTTGCTCGAGTGGGCACCAGCAATGTCTCCATTGTGGACTTGTTGTTGCTGTTTTTTGGCATATGGAATATGCCATGGGTAGCTTGCCAGGCTCTACCATGCTAGCGGGAGACTCTCGGAAGCTTGCTGGGGGCTCCAAGAGGGACAGAGGAGTCAAACCAAGCTCGGCCACATGCAAGGAAAATGCCCTACTCGCTGTGCTATCACTCCAATCCTGACTTTAAGGTCACTAAAATGAGAAGTTGATGTAATTTTCATGTAATATATATTTTCTCTTCAATTATTTAAAAATGTGAAAATCATCATTAACTTGTGGCCTGGACAAAAGCAGATGTGCTAAATGTGATCTATGGTTTGTCGTTTTCTCACTTCTGCAGACCACTGAGGATTTCCCCTGAGTCTTGAGAGGAAGGAATTTGGCCTGCAGAACCCAGGTGGAGTAATATTTGAGTAGAAAGCCAGCAGTATCTATTTAATAGAGAAATATCCAAGCTGAGCAACAATAAGTGAAGTGTTGAAGATCTCAGGACAATGATGAGGTATATATGCTTCTCAGCCTGGACTAGAGAGTAAAAACCCAAGAGAAACACAAGACGAGGAGGTTGAGGGCACAGAAGGTATGACTTCCAGTTTGAGGTAGGAGGAGCCTCACAGACCCTTTCCCTGACTACAAAACAGTGACTGGTGACAGTATTTAAAAGACAGACAAAGAAAAGTCCCACCTATTTAAACTTCTGGAAAATTGTCCTAAGAGCATGCAGAAAATAAAGAACTATTCAAGAAGCTCTTTTGAGTCTTCTATGACATGAGTCAGGACCCAATTTTTTTCTTCCCCATAGCTCCTAGCAAGACACTAAATTCCAGGTGACTGTTGCCATGACATTGGGACTCTCCTCTATAGTTCAGCCCCACACTGTGAGGAAGAGTTCTACCCCCAGGTGCAGCAGGCTGAGATTGCCGGGACCCAATTTCCTTGGCCCAGATTTCTCAGGGGCAGAGGGCCAAACCAGGAGAGGGAAGCGAGGAAGACCAGAAGATGCCATCACAACATCCTCTTTAGAAAACAAGGGTATCACTCTGAGAGGAGGCTACCACTGTACCTTGCCTCAGAAATATTGTCTAAAAAGAAATCTAGGCCAAAGAATGCTTCAAGATGATTTTAACCTAAAGACATGTGCTAAGAGATGTAGGTGAGAACTTGAAGAAACTGGGACCTTCAGGAATTGCTGTTGGGAGTGTAAAATGGTATAATAAAAAAAATTGTTATTAGTCATTACAGTATCCTTTAGGATGAATTTCTTTCTGTCTTTAGATATTTATTTACAAGTCTCTGGAACAAGGCACATAGATGAGCTTACATGGTGGCGGCAGTGGGACATGAGCATAGCTGCTGGGTCTTCTGAAATAGAGGGAGGTGAGGGGAAGTTCCCATCCTGACTCCAAGAAGGCCTTTGGTTTTCAGTCACAAAATCCTCTTCACCTGAAGTTTTTGGCAGATGAGTTTCTCTGTGGAGCTTACTCCTGAGGTGGTGGGGTCTGGGTGGAGGCATGGCGGAGGCTTTGGGGTGTAGCTACAGGGGCTTTATTTGGGCATAAGATGTCCACCCCCCTCCAAGACCCCCCCCAAGGTCTCAACTTGGAATGAGTGTCTGGGAAATTTTAGCAGCTAGAAAAAATATTTTTCATGAAGTTCAAATTATTTATCCATATTCATATTGGAGTTTTTAGTGGGAAACCAAGAAAAAGAGATAAAGAATATATAAAGAAATAGAACTGTAGCACTGTCATCCCATTGTTCATCGATTTGTTCAAGCGGGTACCAGTAACGTCTCCATTGTGAGACTTGTTACTGTTTTTAGTGTGATATCCTTGTTTTCTAAAGAGGGTGTTGTTACATAGTGAATATGCCACAGGTAACTTGCCAGGCTAAGGAAATATCCCCAAATTGATAAAAGGTTAAATCCTGAGTTGCCTTATGATCCATCAGTACCACTCCTAAGTACATATATGAAAGAAACAAAAGTATATCTACACAAAACTCTTTTTATAAATATTCAAAGCAGCAACAGCCATAATACCAAAAAATAAAAGTGACACATGACATCAACTGATGAATGGTTAAGTAAAATGTGGCTTATTCATTTTTATGGCTGACTATTATTCAATATTATGTATACTACAAGATGTATAAACCTTTAAGACATGATAAATGGAATAAAGAACTAGACTGACCCACAGATTATCTAATTGTATGAAATGTTTACCATAGGCAAATATATAGATAGAGGAAGCAGGTCAGTGGAGGTCAAGGACTGTAAGGTTAGGTAAGATGAGAACCGACTGCATAGAAATGATGTGTTTATTTTCATAGTGGAAATATTTATTTGGTTTTTTTTTGAGGTTTCTATCAAGGGACTACTGCTAGTTTATTGCTCATAAGGCTTGCAGTGCTGGATGCAAACTCATTCCACCTGCATGCAAAGAATGCAGCCTATAAAACTCACCCAAAGTTTAAAAATTGATCATGATAATGTTTTCATACTCTGTGAACAAATTATTGAATTCAATACTTTAAATGGATGAATTGGATGGTATATGAGTTTTATCTCACCAAGTACATTAAGAAAAACTAGTTAGGAAGTGAACAAGGAAGGGCCTACCAGATCCTGCATCCTTGAGATTTTGATTTTCATCACCTAACTGGGAAAACCTACCCCCACTGAAGATTTCATAGCAGGAAAGTGACATGATCTGATTTGCATTTTAAAAAGCATCACTTATTACTCCTTGCTCATACTGAGAATATCATCACCATGTTACTATGCTCTTGCATAGGCAGTTTGTGTGGAGTGCTATCACCAGGTACCTTCTCTGTAACTTCTAGGATATCAGTGCCCATTAAGAATTCAGGAGCTGACCTCATATCTCTTCATTCTCAGCAATGGAAAACAAATTGCCAAATGCTTTCTTTTCAGAGATCGACTTTAGGGGGGAGAAACTCCAAATCAATAATAGTGAATTTTTTGTTTAAATATTGAATGTAATCAAAGTAAAGTGAAAGTAAAGTGAAATTTACCAGTTACACATGCGGGGTGGGGGGCTGGGGAGGTGGGGGGAAGGGGGGAGGTATATCATGATTCTTGGTGGTGGAATATGTGCACTGGTGAAGGGATGGGTGTTTGAGCATTATATAACTGAGACTTAAACCTGGAAGCTTTGTAACTTTCCACATGGTGAATCAATAAAAGAATTAAAAAAAAAAGGATTCAGGAGCTCACAGTCCAGGACAAGACAGCTACAAGACCCTGGACTAGTATCCGCCAGGGCCCCATCCTGCTTGCCATAATAATAGAACCGGAGTAGATGCACCATCTGCTTGACCTGCTTGACCAGAATGCAGTTGTTGGGGGCTTTCATTTAGTCCCCTGACCAGCCATTCCTTTGCTCTTTGCCTCTGTGATCCCAATCAAGGAGGAAAAAAACTTCAGACCCCACCAGAGCCCTTCCTCAAACCAAGTTACTCCACAATTGAATGTAAGCCTTACTCCTCTGAATCCATAAATGCAGATCATCTCCTGCATTTTCTCAAAGACTTCTTGTTTCTTAGCAAATGAGGATGTCAGTCTTTCTAAATGGAACTGAATAATTCTAAAGGAACTGTGTGTCTGCGTGTGAGTATGTGTGTGTGTGTGTGTGCGTGTGTGTGTGTGTGTGTGTGTGTGTCTGCTTGTATGACTGTGAAAACAAGATCTCAAAACGTTTTATATGTGAGGTCTGGTATCTACAAGCAAGCAAGGAAGAAGACATTTCATTTTGCAGTTAATCTGTCTCTTTACATCACTTGTTGGCAGCTTTGGGTGACATTAGTTCTGGGAACTGGCCATATGTTTTGGGAAAGATAAGCATTCTTTCAGATATATTGATGGCAGTGAGATCATGACATGAGAAGTTGGGTTATAATAGTAAAACCTAGCACCTCATGTTTAGAGCAGAGATCAGACACTCAAACACCCTCAGGGCCAAAATGATAACAAAACAGCTTTCTATTAAGAGAGATTGTGGCTCAAATATATTTTAAAAGTATTACTCTACTAAATCTTACTCAACTGGTGAAGTCATTTGCCTCAATTTGCAATCTGTGAGGTGTGTTTGCTAAATCACTTTTAACTTACGACAGGGATTTCTTTCTGGATGTTGACTATTAATATTGTTATAAATTCTAATAGTGATAAGTCAAGAAGGTCATGGCAATCCTGAGTGTTTTTCATAAACAGGTACTGGACAAAACCTTTAAATCATTTTATATCTTTTTAAATTTATACATTTTAAATAATGTTATATGAAATGGTACTATACCACTTACACATCAAATTTGACCAAGGATGTAACTGAAATTCAGAAAAATTAAGTTAACTTGTTTAAAATCATACGGTTCTACCAATTTTCAAAATATTCCAAAGAAAATTATCATTTTTCTTTGGAATATAGTTGACTCTTGAGTATTCATCTCTTTTGTGAATTTCAAAATGTATACTAAGCATTAACATGTGTTTCAGTGAAAAATTTTCCTGGATATAAACATTGATGAAAATGCAATTTTAAGAATAGTAATTTTACAAATAATCTAGTAAAAGACAATAAAATAAGGAGGCAGAATAAGGACTCTATAAGTATTAAATATGAACCTTTCAGATGCAGATCTAAAACAGGCATCAGCCAATTATGGCACATAATTCAAATCCAGCCTTTTACCACCTCCTCATAATAAAAGTTTAACAAGAACACAATCTCACCCACTCATTATGTTTTGTCTCTTGCTTTTTTACAGCATAACAGCAGACTCGAGTTATAAGGACTATATGTTCTTCAAAACCAGTATATTTATCATTTAGTGCTTTATAGAAAATATTATTTCACCAATAGTCTAAAAACTAACTGGTGCCATAATCATTCATATATACTTATCCCAATTTTATAATAGTGAGGCGTAATCCCTGAGCACCATTGGGTGTGATCCCCCCAAAAACAAAAGCAAAACTAGAGGGGGCCAGAGAGATAGCACAGTGGGTAAGGTACTTTCTTTGCATGCGGTCAAACTGGATACAATCCCCCAAATCCCATCTGGTCCCGCAAAAACTACCACGAGAGATTCCTGAGTTTAGGAATGAGGCACTTCTGGATGTGTCCCCAACATTCCCTTTAAGGAAAAACACACACACAAAAAAACAACAAGGAAGATTATAGTGGGTCTGGGGAGCCAGTGGAATGAGGGTCACCTGCAGGGCTCGATTCACAGTGGGATCATTACACCTTGATTGCTGCCAGCCTGCATGAACAGTATCACCTGGCAAGCTAACTAGCTCCATCAAGCTATTGTAAACCAGGTGACTACTATTCCCAGTGTCAGCACAGCTGGGCCAAATTCCCAATAGCTAGGGCCAAATTCCCAATCTACATCTACAGTGTCTTGTACTGGCAGACAATTCTTTTCTTTCTTTCCTTTCTTTCTTTCTTTCTTTCTTTCTTTCTTTCTTTCTTTCTTTCTTTCTTTCTTTCTTTCTTTCTTTCTTTCTTTCTTTCTTTCTTTCTTTCTTTCTTTCTTTCTTTCTTTCTTTCTTCCTTTTCTCTCTCTCTTTCTTCCTTTCTCTTTCTTCCTTCCTTCCTTCCTTCCTTTCTTCCTTTCTTTCTTTCTTTCTTTTCTTTCTTTCTTTCTTTCTTTCTTTCTTTCTTTCTTTCTTTCTTTCTTTCTTTCTTTCTTTCCTTTCTTTCTTTCTTTCTTTCTTTCTTTCTTTCTTTCTTTCTTTCTTCTTTCTTTCTTTCTTTCTTTCTTTCTTTCTTTCTTTCTTCCTTTCTTCCTTCCTTCCTTCCTTCCTTCCTTCCTTCCTTCCTTCCTTCCTTCCTTCCTTCCTTCCTTCCTTCTTTCTTTTCTTTCTTTCTTTCTTTCTTTCTTTCTTTCTTTCTTTCTTTCTTTCTTTCTTTCTTTCTTTCTTTCTTTCTTTCTTTCTTTCTTTCTTTCTTTCTTTCTTTCTTTCCTTCCTTCCTTCTTTCTTTCTTTCTTTCTTTCTTTCTTTCTTTCTTTCTTTCTTTCTTTCTTTCTTTCTTTCTTTCTTTCTTTCTTTCTTTCTTTCTTTCTTTCTTTCTTTCTTTCTTTCTTCACTATGAGACACAGTTACAAAGTTGATGGCTGTGATTGATGGCTGCAAACTATTTGTACCAATTTCCTTACCCAGTTGTTCTTGGATACTTGGGTTGTTTTTAGATTCTGGCTATTATGAATTGTGCTGCAATGAATATAAAAGTACAAATGGCATTTCTGCTTTCTGTTTTGGGGCTCCTAGAGAAATTACCAGAAGTCGTATTTCTGCATCATATGGAAATTCAATTTCTGTTTTTTTTTTTTTTTTTGAGAAATGTCCATATTGTTTCCCATAAAGGCTGGGCCTATCAGCATTCCCACTAACAATGAGGGGGTGTCCTTTTCTCCCTACATCTATGCTAGCACTGGTTGTTTTTGTTCTCTTCCACAGCAACTAAATGTATGCCAGTCTCTGTGGTATGAGATAATATCTCACAGTTACTTTGATTTGCGTCTTCATAGTCATTAACAATGTAGAGCATTTTTCATGAGCCTTTTGGTCAATTGTTTTCTTCTTTGAGGAAGTTTCTGTTCATTTCTTCTTCCCATTTTGTTGATGGGGTTGTATTCTTTTTCCTTTTGGAGGTCTACCAATGAGCAGGTGATTCTTATACAAATTTGGAAAGCCAATAGATAAGAGTGTTTGACTCAGAGCAAGCTAGGTTTTTATTTGCTCTTGGGGTCTGGTGAGAAGAGTCCTGAAACCAGGCTGTCCTTTCAAGACTGGGATGTGGTGAGTAGCCAAACGTTGCTTTGCTTAGCTATCTCCCTGGCTAAGAAATAGTTTTATTCAGGTGAAATTGATACGTAAAAGTGTTGTGCAAACTTAGGTATGCAGTTTGACAGCCTTGGTGATACAAATTTATGTGTAGTCATCACGACCACCAAACTTTGCTTTTCAAAGTAGAGGATTGAGGTATTGGGTACAGAGGTGGAAATGACAAGAGACGAAATATCAAGTTTTGTCACTGCTTTCATTCTTAGTTTCAGTCCATGGCTCTGCCCACTGATGCAGCTTAACAGTTCAGTATTTGGGCTTGGTTATGCTCAAGCAGCTGCGTCTAGTGGTGCTTGGACCACCGCGCAGCGCTGGGGATTGAACTCAGGCCTCTCACATGTTAGGCATACCGCTTGATATATCTCCCAGGTTCTGTAGACCACATTGTAATCCAAGTGTTGATCTGTTTCTTCTGAAGAGTATTTCTGCTTCTTGGCTATTGTAAATCATGCTGGAATGAATATGGAGAGTACATTGATATCATGAATTTATTGAATTTGTGTTCTTTGGTAAATACCCAGAAACCAGGTAACTGAAGAGTAAAGAATTTCTATGTTTGCTTTGTGGTGTTGTGTCTTTCTTTGACTTGTTTTTGTGGTTATTGTTTTGGTTTTGGTTTATTTTTATATTCCTGCTGGCCTCTATCCTGCCTGTTTATGCAGTTGTTGTGTAATCAAGGGGAGGGAGGGCATGGAGTTCAGTAATACTTCGAGTGGTGTGTGTGTGCGCACACGCATGCTGTTGGAGTGCTTTTTGCAGATAGTACCAGTCCTAAGGTTTGGGGTGAGAGACTGTATCTGGAACAGAGCTGCTTAAACTTTTTCTGCTTGCCCAAGAAATACAATTTAGGACATCACTGCCAGAAACACCTCAGGTTTATGACGTGGCTGATTTTGAATGAATTTCTGGCTGTTGTTCATTCACAAATCTTTTAATGTTGCGTTTTTTTTCTGACGCTTCCACATTCAGTTCCCTTATGGGGTCAAAATGCATTGTTTACGCAGGCAGGGTCCACTGGAGCCTCCCAAGAACCCTGCCTGGCAGCCTGGACATTTATGTATCCCCAGTATTGGCATTTCTATTGACTAACCTTTTGTCCAGCAAGTGAGAATTCCCTCTGTGGACCCTTAGCACAGGCTGTGGTGGCCTCTGAGGAATAAGAGGCTCTGTCTCCCCTGATCTGTGGGGGCTCCTTCAGTATTGAATCTTTCTGGCTAGATATTAATTTTAGAAATAAAAGAAGAGCCTCTTCTAGCAGGTTTTTAGATGCTGAGTTTACCCTGGAGTATCTTGGAGGATCCTAGCTAATCAGAAAAATCCTTAATAATGGAAAACCTTCTCAGGCTAAATTTCGAGAGGTGCCAGAGTCGGGTTAGAAAGCACAGAAGCACTTTGCTGTTGCTTTAAAAAGCAGGAAGGGGCCGTAAGTTAAGAAATGCATGTAACATACACTGGCAAAGAGATGGGTGCTGAAACATTAGATGACTGAAACTCAGACATGAACAGCTTTGTAACAGTAAATCTCACAATGATCAATTTAAAATAATTTAAAACATAAATAAACAGAAGAAATGCATATGGGTCTCGAGTTGCTGGAAATGGCACTCAGCCGCTTGCTAGGAGAACCCAAAGCATTGGTACTCAAACTACAAGGAATTATATTTACCCAACAACCTATGTGATGAAGGAAATGGATTATTCCTTAGAGTCTCTGAAAAGGAACAGGCCATCCTGCCAACACTCTAATTTTAGCCTAGTAAGGTCTACATTTTTTTCTCAGACCTAGGAGTTTTGTTACTAAGTTTGTGGTGACTTGTTGAGGCAAAAACAAATCAGCTGTTTCACATGATTGAGTGCTTGTAGCTAGAGAGTGGTTCAGGGTGGAGGAATGATGGGTATTGGTTTAGTTATAGTCACGTATGAAGAATATAAATACATGTATATACATATAATCTCATGACAGATATTGTATATCCTGAGACCTGTCCGCTGTTTGAATGTTTCCCACTTAATTCTTACCTGCTCCCTGAAATGGAAAACAAACAGTGTGTTCTGCAAGAGGAGGTATTTATACTCAGGTGTTTGGAAAGAGATTATTTGTTTCCTCTGGGACTTTGGGAGTCAGAGTCAGAATACGGAATACTCCACTAGTTCAATCATAGTTTTCAACTGCAATTATGTCAGAGTAGAGACAGGTGTTGAACTGTTTTAATCCTTTGGAAAAATTTAGACAACCCTTTCTCACAGCGTAAACTTTGAGAGAGCCTGATCAACCCCATTCTGAGCCCAGTAATGCTACAGCAGTGGAGAGGACCTGATGGTCACAGGTGATTTCTCTTGTGCCTCTGAATTCCTCTTTTCTCTAGTCCTCATGGCCTGTCCTTAAAATCATTGCCTTTATTTCTTCTCTAACCTGTCTATCCTGCCATATTTTTTCTACAAGAAGATATGTAAATGCATTAATTTATATGGGTATAATTCTATAATAGGTAGTCCATTGGCTGCAGTGTATCCTTAAGTATTATTACCCTGGTGGATTCTTGAATTGGATAGAGACTGCCATACTGCCATTAAGGTTAGCCACCCAGGGAACACTTAATGGCAAATAGATTTTAGTAATTGTTCTGCTCCACGGGAAAATAACAATTTGTGCATTGATTCCTCATGTTCTGGATTTGGGTTCACTTAGAGGAGATGGAAGATCAGGATCCATTGAAAACGACCAAGAAGGCTGCCTAGAATCAATGAGGTTAGCAGGCCTCATAAACTCTTCCTGTTAAGGGAAGATTCCTGGTGGCAGAGGGGAAAATGTTTTGAAGGTACAGATGACTTAGGATGCTGTAAGTATTAAGCATTTTTAAAAAAATGATTATTTTTTTTCCTACTCTAAATAAGATCCTCTAAACCTGATATTATAGACATTTTCTTTGGGTGATTCAGCTTGGCATTTCTAGGGGAAAGGGAGAAATTAAAGCAGTTTGGGCCACCTCTGGCTGGCACCAAATAATCTCATCATCGGCCACCATCCAGATCAAATGTCCTTCTCTTCCGGAATGCAGCATAACATGATGCTCACCATAGCCATGCCACCAGACTTCACGCCAAACTGTTTCACTTGGGGTACCCCAGAGGGGGGAGCGGGGAAACTCTCCCCACCCCAAGGGACCCAGCCCCAGCAACTGAAAATCACCATAACCCAACTGCCGCCCTGCTCATGGCTGCTCCCCACATGCTTGGGCCAAGCCTCATACACTAGTGAACCTATTACTGGACCAGGAGGCTGCATTCTACTTTAAAGAAGTGTACACGAGACACATCATAAGACTCACCCTACCCATTCTCCAGAGGTACCACACCACATTTGGTGGGGTTCAAAGAGTAGGCAACCAATCATAGAGGGAAACATGTATATCTGTAAATATATATATTATATATATCAATATATTTACGATATATATATACACACACACGAAAGTTCACAAGGCTCAACCTTTAATAACATATTAGTGATATTGTATAGAAGGTCTTAATGGCCCCCACCAAAATAGAACAATTTGCACTCTTTCCTCTATGGATACTTTTTTTGTAGCATTTTCAGCATTTTTTTATAATAATACAAAATATACTATTTCAGTTCTGCTTTGGACAGGGATTGGGGTTTGGGATGGAAACATCCCAGATATGGTGGTGGGAAGATGTAATGGTGGTAGTATTGGTGTTTGAATATTAAATGTAATCAAATATTGTGAACTACCTTATAAAATAAAAAAAAAAACAGTTTTGGGAAAATATGCAAAGATGATTTAAACTTAAAAAAAAAAGTATAGCTATGTTTAGGCCAGGTTTGAAAACTCCAATATCTGGCGTGTGTAAATTTTCATTATTCTATTCTTTCTTTCTTTCCCTTTTTTTTTAAAAAAAAATTTATTTTATCACCATGAGGAAAGTTACAAAGTTCTCAGGTTTATGTCTCAGTTATACAATCTTCAAACACCATCCCTTCACCAGTGCCCATATTTCACCACCAAAATCCCCAGTATACCCCCGCCCCCACGCCCCACCCCCAAATGTATAACTGATGAATTTCACTTCATTTTCTCTTTACCTTGATTACGTTCCATATTTCAACACAAAACTCACTATTGTTGTTGGAGTTTCCCCCCAAAACAAGACAGCCCTACTAAGGAAGCATTTGATAATTAGTTTTTCATTAAAAGATGGTATGTTTTCAGTTTTTAAAAAGGGTCTAACGCGGCTGTGCAGTTTGGATGTGTTCCAGTCCCACATCCCGGGTCCGTGTTAGTTGCTGCTCAGTGTCACCAGGGCTCCATCTGGAGAAGGTGTGGTGGCTGCACCTCCTCCATCTGGATCCCCGGTGTTGCTGGCCCCATTTTGGGTCCGGAGCATTCTCCGGCCGCGTTGCTCACCAGAACGCCTGGCTGCTTCTCTGTTGAATGTGGCAAGATGGCCTCTTTCCCTTTTTTTGTTGCCCTTGTTTTAGCATAATTTAGGAATTATAGAATTATCTATGAAATCTGATATTTCTGAATGTGGATTTTTAAATGCATGGCAAATAATAGTAACATACCATATTATAACAGCATCTACAATCATCTTATTCATCATGGCAAAAAAACAAGTTGTGATAGGGAAATCAAGTCCATATTCAAGTGGAGGAGCTGGGCACAGAGAATCACTATGCTCTTTAATGCCATCTTCTTCTCTGGCTGTTCAGCTCTGTGGCCACATGGGAGTGAATTCTCTATTTCCCTTAGCCTGGGCTAGTCAGAGAAAGTGACTGAGCTAGCCCAAACCAATAAAGTAGTCCTTTATCCAAATAAAAGATTTTGTTTTAAAAAAGATGGTTTTTGTATTTTATGTAAAAATATGCTATTTTGAATTTGAAGAGGACAGAATAGAGAAAGAGATGTGAGAATGAAAAGTCAAGTTGTAGAGAAAAGACCAATAAAGCATTGCCCCTCTAAGGCTGTAGATATTGTACAGTGAGTAAGGTGCTTGCCTTACATGGTCAAGTAAGGGTTTATCTTTGGTACCCCATACGGCCCCCCAAGACTTCCAGGAGTGATCCCTAACCGCAAAGCCAAGAGTAAGTGCTGAGCACCATAAGTATGACCCAAAAACCAGAAAATCAAGAGGAAAAAAAAGCCACTGCCTTTTTTTTTTTTTTTTTTTGCTTTTCGGGTCACACCTGATGATGCTCAGGTGTTACTCCTGGAATCATTCCTGGTGGTGCTCAGGGAACCATGAGATGCTGGAAATCGAACCTGGTCAGCCATGTGCAAGGCAAATACCCTACCCGCTGGAGTGCTATCACTCCAGCCCTGTCACTGCCTTTCTTGAGAAATATCATTTCTAATAAACAAATAGAGAACAGTGTTTTTGATTGGATATAATATCACACATTCCCAAAAAATGGTGGTTTGATTTCTTACTCAAAATCCTTAAAAATGCTAAGTATTACATTTAAAAATGATGGCATAGACTGTATTTGTGTGCCAACTTGGAGAAAAATAAGCACCTGTGGAAAGAACAGGGCATGATTGAAACTTTCTGTTGATCATTAATCACTCTCAGTCACAGAGAGTAGTTTCTGAATTTTGTGTAATTTAATTTTTAAAAGATACCTCTACTATAAAGTTTCTCAGTTTATTTTTTAATATTCAGTTTAGCTTTTCATCATGGTAGCCAACCATAATGGGGTCATTCACAGTTTGGGAGATACTGTAACTATTTCTAAGTGTGCCATGGGTCACATGCGTACTATAGTTTTCTGAGGGACCTATCGAGAAGTGAGACTATTTGTTCAGAGACTGGACATGATCAATTTTACTGCTTAATGCCAAATTTCTTTCTAAAGTGGTTATACTAAATCGTCTTTCCCTTTTCAATTCATTACAGCTCCCAGTTTCATAGTCTGCTGATACTGGTATTGTAGAGTTCTTTTGTTAATCTAATAGTATGAAAATATTTCACTTCAGTGTTTGTAAATATGTGGAGTTGTTTGCAAGGTCCAACATATTCTCATGTTTCTTCTGTCAAGTTGCAGAACCCTTTTTGTATTGTTTCCTAAGCTCTTCACACGCTCTGGACCCTAGCTTCTTAAACTGTAGACTGGAACCACACAAAGGGTCACACAGCTGAATGTGGGACTGGTTATGAAAAATTTGTCAATAATGAAAGGTTTCTGAAGGACCAGTAATCAGTAATTTTAAACTAACCACATAATGAATCCAAGGTGTCTCTAGTACTCCCTACCCATGTTAGATTTCTTGGGCGAAGAGGGGTTGCAAGCAGTAAAAACAAGAAGCCTTGTTCTAGATCAGTGCTAACCCATGCAAACATAGAAGTCATATCTACAACTAAAAATTTTCTTTTAGCCTCCTTAAAATTATAATCCTCAGAAAAAATGATTGGAATAATGTGTTATTTAACTTTATTATTTACATAAGTGTATTTAAAGTATTGCTGAAGATCACTGAAGTCTTTGAAATTGGGCTAGTCTTATCCCATTCCAATTACTCATTATCTCCAGATGTTCAGGCTAGGAGTTGCTCCTTCATGAACCACGTTTTCTTTAGTCTAGGTCTGTACTTTCCTATCTTGGTGCCTTCTTTTTCATGTGTAAAAGTATATTTAGTTTTGTCCTTCACATTTACAGACTGAATGCCTACACACTCAATTATAGTGTGTTGTTTTAAGGTTGAGTTTCAATTTCATCTCCCTTTAACTCACAGAGAAGCCTCTTTGGGGACTGTTCTGAGTAACAGCTTGTCAGTTCCTGCCAGGGAATCAGTCTGGTTTCCAATCACAGTCTGAGTACTTCTTTATGTCTTTTTTAAAAAATATTTTATTAAGGCACTGTGATTTACAAAGTCACTCTCTTGCCATGTTCCAACATCAATCCAGTGTCAACTTTCTAACAGTGTCCCCAGTTTCTCCCACACCTCCCAACCTGCTTCCTTGGCAGGCACATTTCAAAACTTGGTTGTTATAGTTTGCATCTTATGTTTTCAATTTTGTTGGTTCCATGGTTCAGAATATAGATACTCCAGGGGCTGGAGCGATAGCACAGTGGGTAGGGCATTTGCCTTGCACGCAGCCAACCCGGGTTCGAATACCAGCATCCCATACCCTGAGCACCGCCAGGAGAAATTCCTGAGTGCAGAGCCAGGAGTAATCCCTGTGCATCACCAGGTGTGACCCAAAAAAGCCTATATATAAAATGTACATATATATAAAATGTACATATATATAATGTACATATATATAGACATATATATATACTACCGACCCACGGGACACTCTCCCAATGGCTCCCGGGCAGCGGGGGCTCCCTTGGAACCCACCAATCCCCTGCACTGCATGGACATGCCTCCCCGCTCCTCTGTAACAACTCATACAGAGGATCGGGAACCCACCTATCCCACACTGTGCCCCAAGAGATTACTGGGGATGTGGCCTGTATTTCAGGGGGCGTGGCCTCAAAGGGGGCGTGGCCAACTGCCAGAGCTGTGGCCGTTTCTGCGCCCACAGTTGTAATTTTTCTTACATTCACTGTCACTGTCATCCTGTTGCTCATCGATTTGTTCAAGCAGGCACCAGTAATGTCTCTCATTGAGAGACTTACTGTTTTTGGCATATCCAATAAGCATGGGTAGCTTGCCAGGCTCTGCTGCACAGTTTTCTTACATTATACGCTCTATAATCTATTTCTTTGAAAATCCTCCTGGCCATCTCAATCATTCTTTGCCAAATAGTCCTTTAGCTGACTTGAACTTCACAAAAGCTGTCAGTGAATAATAGAATCTGCACAAATTCCTCATAAAGACAGCATAGCCTTAAGTCATCACTAGAGGCCCCCACAGAAACCAAGAGGAGCACCTGAGAGTAAGGAAGTATTCTAGAATTGGAACAAGGCTACCATCATCAACTTAGCACAAACAAAATCCCCCTTGCAGAAAGAGGGAATAGGGATAGACAACTAGAAGGCTCCAACTCTAGACTTCCATAACAATATGAAGAAACAGTGAAAATCCCCTCCATGAAGAGAAGATGAAGAAAATATTCCAGAAATCTCCACGGGGTCTACCCACATACAGGACCTCTCAGAAAAAGAATTCAGAGAGGAAATCTTGAAGAGGGTCGATGTATACTCAAAGCAACCATGGAACAGATATCCAATAAATTAAGGGAGGATATGAATGATGCTTTGGAACGGTCAACCGAGAAAATGCAAGAAGAAATGAGATCAGAAATTTCAAAGCTACAAACAGATGTCACAAAGCTATGAACAGAAGTCACACAAATAAAAAATTCAGTAGATGAATTAAAAATCTCAGTAGGTGCCCTTAATAGTAGAATGACTATAGCCGAAGACAGAATCAGTGAGCTTGAAGGTGAACTGCAGAAAGCTTACAGACAACAACAAATAATGGCAAAAAAACTCAAAATGGCTATAGAGTGAATCAGAATCCTTGAGGATGACTTCAAGAGGAACAACATAAGAATCATTGGAGTACCAGAAGCATAGGGAAGTAATCCCAATGCAAAAAACACAGTGAAAGACATCATTGCTAAGAAATTACCAGAGCTGGAGAAGGCAGGCATCCAGATATAAGGAGTCTGAAGAGTAGCAGCAAAAAGAGACTCAAATAAAAAGACTCCAAGGCATATCATAGTCAGAATGATGGATGCTGTGGATAGAGACACAATTCTGCAAGCAGCAAGGTCAAAGAAGGAAATCACATACAAAGGAGCACCCCTCAGATTTACAGCAGACCTATCAGAGGAAACTCTCCAAGCCCAAAGACAGTGGTGGGACATAGTGAAAAAACTCATCAAAATGAATGTCTCACCAAGAATACTTTATCCAGCTAAACTCTCACTCAAACTCAAAAGAACCATACACTATTTCTCGGATAAACAACAGCTCAGGAACTTCATAGACTCAAAACCAAACTTAAAAGAAGGACTGAAGGGGCTATTGTAAGTCAACGAAGAACCCCACAAGAACAAACCCCACAGAAAGATGACACAAAATCCTATGACAATAATCTCTCTCAATGTCAATGGCCTAAATGCACCAATTAAGAGACACAGAGTGGCAAAATGGATTCAGAATCTAAACCCAACATTCTGCTGCCTGCAAGAAACACACCTGAACAGTCAGAGCAAACACAGACTCAAAGTCAAAGGGTGGAAAACAATCCTGCAAGAAAACAACTCCCTCAAAAAAGCTGGGTTGGCAATACTAGTATCCGACAACATAGATTTCAGGTTGAAAAAGATTAGAAGGGACAACGAAGGTCACTTCCTATTTTTCAAGGGATATGTGCAACAGGAAGAAATCACACTCTTAAACATATATGCACCTAATGAGAGACCGGCTAAGTACTTAAAACGACTCCTAACAGACTTTACGGAGGACATCGCTAACAGCACAAAAGTAGTCGGAGCATTCAACACTGCCCTATCACCTCTGGATAGATCGACAAGAACAAAACTCAGCAAGGAAACACGGACGCTGAAGGAAGAGATAGAAGAGAGAGAGGCCTAATAGACCTATACAGGGCTTTACACCCCAAAAAGAAAGAATACACATTCTTTTCCAGTGAACATGGAACATTTTCCAAAATAGACCATGTACTGGGCCATAAAACATACCTCAATAAAATCAGAAAAATAGTAATTGTATCAACTATCTTCTCAGACCACGATGCACTGAAGATAGAAGCTAATCACACACAGATGCAAAGAATCAAAACAAACACCCGGAAATTAAACAGCTCAGTGTTGAACAATGAGTGTGAGTCAGGAAGGAAATCAAGGAAGAAATCAAGCGATACCTCGAAACAAATGTGAATGAAGACACAAGCTACCAAAACCTATGGGACGCAGCTAAAGCTGTGTTAAGGGGAAAATTTATAGCTCTGCAAGCATTCCTTAGGAAGGAAGAAAGGGCCTACATAGATAGCTTGACTTCACAGCTCAAGGCCTTAAAAAGAACCAGATAAAGGAACCCAAGCCAGACCGAAGGAAAGAAATAATAAAAATTAGAGCAGAAATTAACAACATGGAAACCCAGAAAACAATCTGAAAGGTCAATGAAACCAAGAGCTGGTTCTTTGAGAAAATAAACAAGATTGATAAAACACTAGCAAGACTCACAAATAAAGAGAGAGAGCCCTAATAAACTGAATCAGGAATGAAAAGGACATCACAACAGAAACCAACGAAATTCAAAAGATCATCAGAGACTACTTTGAAAGCCTGTATGCCACAAAACAAGAGAAACTGAAAGAAATGAATGAATTCCTTGATTCCTACAATCTCCCAATACTGAACCAAGAAGACTTGAAATACCTGAATAGACCCGTTAATATTAAGGAAATTTAAATTGTAATAAAAATTCTCCCCAGAAATCGCCAAGGTCCAGATGGATTCACTGGTGAATTCTTCCAAACATTTAAAGACCTGTTGCCAGTTCTCAAGCTTTTCCAGGAAATTGAAAAAACAGGAACTCTCGCAAAGAGTTTCTATGAAGCACACATCTCACTAATACCAAAAGCAAACAAAGATATCACTAATAAAGAAAATTATAGACCAATATCCTTGATGAACGCTGATGACTCCTGCCTTTATCTTTATATTTTATTTGTGTTGGGGGTGCAGGGCCTCACAAACAATGCTCAGGGGTTCTAAGCCAGTTGGTTTGGTAGTTCAATGTGAGGCCCAAGAGTGCAGTACTGTTCTGCTTTTCTTGCCATCCACTGTCAAGGATTATCGGGACTGTATCTGCAAGTTCTCTGGACCTCTAAAGAAACACTAAGTGGTGTTTCAGGAACCATGTGGTGCTGGGGATATAACCAGTGTTAGCCTTTTGCATGACATGTACCTTAATTCTTCTTCCCTCTAGCCACGTCATATTTTAATGCAGGCTTTCATATTTAATGTTAATAATATATAGTACTTTAAACTTTTAGACATATTTTCATTCAAATGGTTTAATTTGGATTGTTTCATAACCTTGAGAAACAGCAAATAAGCATATGTATATTTGTAAAATATAGTATCTCTTCAGCTATTCCTTGAAAACTATAAGGACATTGGAGTCAGAGTAATGAGGACCATAATATTCTACTGAGTCATCTATATGTCACTCAGCCAAGGTAATACCATGCAGGGTGGGGAGTTGAGATCTAGGTTAATTTTAGAACATTTAGTTAAATTAGAATCTCATAAAAATATGATATTTTAACATGTACTAAGTATTGTGTGAGATATTGAAATTTAGTCATTTACCTGAGACACAGAGTTAGCTGGTTATCTGTGTTTTTATTTGTTAAACGTGACTATCCTAGATGGGGAATCTCACTGTAACATCTTCAAATTGGAATTTTGTGGATAATTTAGTGCATAAGTGTCTCTGTTTGGCACATAGTTTAACCCATTCTTTTGGCAAATGTTGAATTTGAGATTTACTGACTCAGAGTCTTTTAACTGCAGAACAGGGATTTTGTATTCTTTCTAATACTTCTAAAAGTGCAAAAACACACCATCAATTGTTATTATTTTCTTTATCCCAGATAGAGCCTTTATTGTATTAACCACAAACTGTTGGCCATCTGAAAGTTTTGTGACAAGCCCTACCAAGAAGGACAGTGTCTGGTCACCCAAGAGTTAACCAGGATCTGAAATACTCAGTATTCTAGAAAGTATTGTGCTGAACTGAAGTTGAAGGCCATAGGGTAACCAGCTGGCCTTTGTGGGTTTTTGTTGAAATGACAGACTAATCAGAGTCTTCAGTTACTATGGATATAGGGACCAGAGACACAGATAAAGGCATTAAAATCTTCAGGTTTAAAAAAAAAAGGAGGAGGAGGAATGAAGGGGAAGGAAAATGTAACTGATGAGAAAAGGTATTGCCATTTCCTAGCATCTGGAAGGGACAGAAGGGCATAATGGCTGAAAAGAAGTGGGGTACCACTGGGACAGACAAATGGTCTAACAAGACTTAATATCAGATTTTTTTACCCCTGAAATGAAGACTGTTAGACTGAGAAAGAGCTCCCACAGGCCTCTTAGATTGATGAAGAGTCCCGTTGTTGGAGTCATTTAAAACCAGAACTGAATAAAGCAATGGAAAGTGAACTGCAGGTAGTACTCCCCTGATAGATATCTTTTGGGACTTGGGACAGACTCAGTAATCCGATAGGTGTCTTCCTTCTCTCAAAACCTGTGAATCAGTGGTTCATTTGAAAACATGATTTTTTAAAATTCTCAGGGAACCAGAAATTGATAATCCAATTAAAAGTAATTTTTACATAATTGTATAATTTTTAAATCTTGGAGAAGATGAACAGCTAGTCTCAAAATCTTTACCAGGTGAGAGCTTTGCTTCAACCTTGATGAGCTGTCACCATTACTAGTATCTGAATTCAAATTACTTTTATGTGACACTTGGATGAGTATGTCTTTTTAACTTCATTTTTCTAACTAAACAGTCTTTTCGGGAAGCAGATCTCCTGACTTTGTTTGTTTAACATAACCTATGCATCATAAAATCACCCTCTCTCCAATGCTGATCCAAGGCATAAAAATTGCCCTTCTGGTGTTAGATACCAAGCCTGATTGACCTTCCCAATTTTTTCTGAAGCAAATCAGAAAACCAAATCCAGCTGTTCTGGACAAACTTTAGGTGTAGACACACATTAATGTTCCTATTCTTCTTTCATTGCAGATGTTCTCACAGGAGATAAATCATATAAAAACTCTTACCTGTTAGCAGGTCTTGATTGTTGCCACATTGTTTTTCTATATTAATTCTAGTATTCTATGTAATAGTTGTTTATCAAAGGCAATTTTAGTTACAGCTATTATCTTTTGCTTTCTATGCTGCTTGACTTTCATGAATAATTTATCAAATACTGAAGTTGACTCTATCCCTTCTTCTCCTGTGCTTCCCTCACTCCTGCTTTCTGGACCCTTTATCACACCTCTACCTTCTCTGCTGCAGCTCTGCAGCCACAGCCACATTATGCTTCCTACAGCAGAGTTTTGATCCTATCTCTCCTGCTCAGAAGCTGTCAATAGCTCATTTTTTTTCTATGAGGCACTTCCCAAACATCAGCCATGTGCATACCACCTCCATTATCTTTCTATTTTCTCCTTCTGTCTGTGCTGTTGTTTACTTCATATTTATCTTTAAATGGAGTCACAAATTTTTTTTCCTTAAATGTATTCAAAAGAAAACCTTATCTCGAAGTAAATGGAAGCTAGTGTCATCTATCATAAATAGAAACTAAAATAAACACAATGCAAAACAAAACAAAAGTAGTATCTTGTATGGAGTAGTTCTGCCAGAGACTCTAAGCCCGAGGCCTGCTCTGTTTAATCAGTTATTTTCCATCTGCCCCTCCAGATTCATTTTATTCTCTATCCCTGACTTCTGCCCTGATGGCTGAACCTCATGAATTAATACAGTCTTCTTCTTTCTGGTTTTCTACTGGGTATGTTATATGGAAACCTAGTACAGTATTGCAGAGAAAGAAGCATAATATCCGTGGTTTTGTACCTCACTCACTCTATGGCGTCTTCAAAGCCTGCTACTCTTCGGTGGTTGAACTTTTCTGTTTGCTTTTAGGTAGTTTATTCTATATGGATTTCTCCTTCTAGGTTTGGTAAATTGAGCTTTCTTTTTTCCCTTTAGACATGGAGGTGGTGGTAGATATGCTTTTTCTAAACCTTAGTTACTTTGCTTACCTTTGTAGCTTCCTATATCTATACTTGGTACACAGTACCCTTTTGTTTTTGATTTTTTTTTGAGCCCCACACCCAGTGGTATTCAAGGATCACTAGTGATAGGTCTGGGGAATCATATATAGTACTGGGGATCAAACCTGGCAATTGCCCTACCCATTATTGCTCTGACCCAATAATCCCTATACTAAACCCTCCTTGGCTTCTCCTTGTTTTGATGTTTTTTTTTAGTTATTCTGTGGAAAAATTGACCATTGCCCTGGGGCTAGCTATTTGAGATAGACCACATGAACTGAGGATCTAGTCAGAGAGGACATTATTGTATGTTAGTTTCACTTGGCACCATGTGTGCCACTCACTCTAGGGGAGGACTTTCAGTGTGATTAATCTCCACGTTTGTATGTGTAGGATTCAAACTGGAGTAGAATTGCCTTCCTTTACTGTGTCTTTTCATATACCATTCTTTAATGCTAAACTAACTTCATGCTCATTGTTGTTTTTATCCCATGAGTTTTTCCTTTTTTTTTTTTTTTTGCTTTTTGGGTCACACCTGGCGATGTACAGGGGTTACTCCTGGCTCTGCACTCAGGAATTACCCCTGGCTGTGCTCAGGGGACCATATGGGATGCTGGGATTTGAACCCAGGTTGGCTGCATGCAAGGCAAATGCCCTACCCGCTGTGCTATCTCTCCAGCCCCTCCCATGAGTTTTTCACCTCTAGAGAATGTATACTGATCCTTCTACTTGAATATCCATTCCATTACCCACATTAATTCTGGTTCTGTTACTGGAAAGTGGCACTCATAATATTGTCATCATTTCTCCAAACACTCCATGGCATGGTATGCAGAGTTGCAGACTTAAACTTCCAGGCTTCTGAGTGAACTGAGATTCATAAATAAAACTGTTCATGCATTGCACTCACCTCTGATACCAACAGATCCTTTCTTCTCAAAGTTACTTTTTACAATTATATCTTCTGTCCCAAACTATATAGAAGTCTATACTCATTGATTAATCTGAAAATGATGGTTAAAATATTATCCAAGCACAAAGTTCTAGGCAGATGGTAGGTGCTGGACTTACAAGTGCTGTATATCATTCTATCCCCACAGAGCTTCATACTGAAAGGAAGCTACTGAAGCCTTTAGACTGAGCACTTTAGAAGAGTCACAAACCCTACATGACCATCAACAATTTGTGTATACATGTGTGCATTTTCTCACACACACATGCACAATGTGTAGTGCCATTGGCCTAGAATAACTTTTTGGCTTTGTGGGCCACAGCCACAGTGTTCAGGGCTTCCTCCTGGCTCTGGCTTTAGAAATTACTTCTGGTGGAGCTCAGGGCACAACATGTGATTCCAGGAATCAAATCTGAGTTGGTTGTTTGCAAGGCAAGTGCTTTACCTACTCTACTATCTCTTCAGCCACTACTGCCTTAGAATTTGGGATAAAACTATTCTGAATTTTCTTGTATATTTGTTTGGGGGACCACAGGCTGCAGTACTCAAGGGCTACTTTTGACTTTGTGCTCAGATGTCACTCGTGAAGGTGCTCAGGGAATCATCTGTGTTGCTGTGGATCAAATCTAGGTCAGACACTTGTAAGCCAAGTATTCTACCTGTATATTATCTCTCTGGTCTCTAATTTGGGCTTTGAAGCCAGTATTTTGGGGGGAAGTTGGCTTATATTATATATTCTCATCGAGACTTAATGTAAGGGGTTAATATACAATGTACAAAGGACCGTAATTGTTCCCAGCACCAAATATGGGATTACTACACATCAGAAGAAGTGGCTGGAGGAGAATGGTTAATAGCCAGTAAAAGGCAGAACATTGACTCTTGAAGCAAAGGCAAGATTTATAGTTACCGAGATCAAGCTTATCGTGGAAAATATTCTAAGTGTCCAAGTTATGATTACAAATAAGCTTAGAGGGAATCCTTCAACGAACACACCTGAGAAGTTGCTGTGAAAGGAACTGCAGGTTTTCTAAGCAAACAAGAACTGCCGTAGGCAGAAAACATGTCAATCTGGAAAAGTCATACAAGAATTTCATTAAGATTCTGCACATGCAACGTTTTCTACTTCTAGTTCTAACATTTTAGAATTAGAAACACAAAATTATGTAGATGGCCAATAGTTATTTACTCTATTTTGGGTGACTACCAACCTAACCTGAGGATGGTGATCAATGTAATATATTTTTAAAATGTATTCCTTTCCTAAGAAAATTTAGAGTATTAACAAAATACAGTAACAAAAAAGACTTATGTCTTTCTCTTAATAAAAATAATGTAATTTGGAAGTTGGGGAAGGTTGTAGATGTAACTATGGCTTCTCTTTTAAAGGTATGGAGGATAAAAAAGTTCACTTGTAGATTTCCTTTCATCTTGTTATAGTCTTTCATCTTTGATATACCTCCATATTTTGGGTAAGGGGAGGACCTGGAGATTCTTGACATGATTCTAGAACATCTTGCTCCATGGGCATATGTGGGTATTTTTCATTTGATCCTTTTAAAATACTGAAAGGACTATTTTCCTCAGTAAAAACACTGTATCTCTTTGAATATCTATCTACTCTTAACGACCAGCAATGCTCATCAAAATGGACAGGCACTAAATATTTTAGTCAGTCCTCTGACAAGACCCCTCAGAGGTTAGCATGACATTCTCCATTTCACAGAAGGAATGTCAGGAATCTGAGTTCCACTGAATTCAAGGGCCTACACAGAGAACACCCAGATTGTGAATAGTGGAGTGTCTGGGCTTGTCAGGAACCCAGATCGTTCTATTATCAGACGTTCGAGCTATTGTCTTCAGTGTTTGGTTAGGCTGATCCGATATTGTGAGTACTTAACAGTGCAAAGGTGACTTGAATCCACTGTTGAAATCCGAAGAGAAGCCTGCAATATAAAAAAGATATTTGCTCACTAAGCAAAATTGGTATGTTAGAAAAGAAGGTCCTGAACAGCTTCCTTCCACTCCTTCACAACTTAGCACTGCCTGGTTTATATCCTGGTTTATTCATCTCTTCTCCCATCAGTCTGTAAAATCCATAAGGCAAGGACCATGATTTGGTGTTCACTTCAGTTCATGGTGACTATGTATCAGTATTGGATGAATCCTATTGGAATTAAACAGGTATTCCACATTTGAAACACAGGACTTAAATATATTTATCAGAAATCTCCAGCAAATAGTTCTGTCCCTCTTTTGATAGGCTATCTCACAGTTTGTATAATTTATTCATAGAGTTCTTCTTAGACTACTAATAAATTCCTGTAGGACCTAGTCCCTTTATATATTGTGGAATTCACCAGTATTAAGTATTCAAAAGAATTGACTTAAAATTTTGTTATTTGGGTCTGTGCTGCTGATGAATTTCTGAACAGTAATGCTTGGACTTTTCTTTGTCTCAGAAAAATACTGTGTGGGATATTGGTATCTCTTTGTGTTTGGATTCTTAGAAATTCTGAGTTAAAAAATGGTTGTGAGGTAGCAGAACAATATCAGAAATCTCCACTTGAGGAAGCATAGAACTCCGTGTGCCCAGAAGGAAAATTCCTGGTGTGAATTTGCAGGGAACATATCTGCACATTGTTTGCTTACTGTCTGTAGAATGCAATTATCTATGAGAAGGGATCCTATTTCTCTTATAGGCAGGAAATTCAGCCCTGTGACTTGCTAATGTCAGGAAATGTGAATCAGTTTCATTTTTGTTTCCATTCCCTGATACAAGTAAGGCATATTCACACACTAACTGGGAGGTCAGTTTATTTGTGAGCTTGCATCCCCTGTACTTGATGGCCTCACTACCCATGTTCACATAGCAGGCGTGGAGCAGGAGAAGGATCTCTGGAGAGCTTGCATTCCACTGATTTTCTTGGCTTTGGCCAACTGACTTTGCAAGTGCTCTCAAAACGATTCATTGCCTCTGTGGGTATGAGGAAACCCTACATGTTTCAAGGGGTTGTGAAATCACGTGAAATAGGATGGAAAGCCATTTCAGCAAAAAGATTGCTCTTAGAATTAGCTGTGTTAATAATCACATCCTGGCTGAAATGATGTTATTTATATCTAGCTGAACTCAGGAACTCCCTAACCTTTCTGTTGAACACTAAAATGATGCTGCAGCTTTGACTCTGCCTTTGTGTGTAGACAATTAAGGCTGAAATCACAGGCCTCAGTGTCTAAGTCCAGGAGTACAGTTCACACAGGAAAATGTCCCTGTTACTAAAGTGGGTGAGATTTCTGGACGTTAATTGTGGTTGTCTCTGGAAGACGAAACATGGGTACATAACATCAATTAATAGCCTTACTGATGTTCAGTGTTTTTAATTACGTGTGGGAAAAAGTACAGCACCTAGTTCTGAGGACCAGGGAGAGAGTCGGTGAATGGCCACTACGTATCTGTGAAACCATCATTATACTGAAGAGACTGAGCAGCAGGTCTGTGCATACACAGGCAAGTAATAGTCTCTAAATCCGAAGGGTAGGAATAGTTGGCAGGATCTGGTCATATTTATACTATTCATATACATTAAATGGGTACTTGATTTTAAACCTAAATGCTTAATCTATGAGACAGTTATTATTTAAAATATTCTTCCTGGCACATGTTCTTATGTAGTTCATTTTGTAGTTCATTTTCTCTGCCACCCCAAAAGTTCTCTGAGACTAGTTTCTTATTTATTTTTGCAGTGCTGGGATTGAACCCAGGACCTCACAATTTAAAGGCAAGTGCTCTGCCACTGAGCCAAATGCCCAGTCTCCCCTGTGATTTCCTTAGCTAGAAACTGAAATGACAGTATTTGTACTTTTGTACCACAATCTGCTTTTAGCTGATATTATGATTTTTTAACACTATACCCTTGTGGGTTATTTAAAAAAAATATTTGTAGTGCTAAAATTAGACCTAGAATCTTTATATTTTTAGTTGCCCAAATATGAAATTCTGGATAGCAAATAAGTCTCATGACTCCTCTTAAAATAGATTTGTTTTACTAGCTTTCTTGGTAATGAACCACTGAGTGTGTTGAACTTCTCACCATATACCTGTGTTGGGTGACTGTATCATTACTGGTGACATACCAGCAGCCATTGTTTGGACAGAATCATAGCCTTAATAGTCCTAAAAATCTTTCCCTCCAGTCTCCTAATGCTAAAGAGGGTAAAAATTACTGCTGAGGGTCTGGATCTGGGATGGTAGCCAGAGCAGACTGCCAAGTGCGTAAGTTTAGAAGGGCCAATATTTAGCTAGAAAATTCACGCAAAGTTTAAATTTTATTCCATTCTGTATTTGTTCTAGTACTGATATTAAAGTTGTTTAAGCTATCACCCTTAAAGACAAATTTAAGTTAAATACATTTTTAAGAATTATCTACATAACTAAACTAAAATCAAAAATGAATGGGATCAGAGATTTTGGTGGGTAAGGCTGCCTTGTACACAGCCAACCCAGGTTTTATCACTAGAATCCCATAAGGCTCTTTGAGCCCACTAATGTGGTTCTAAGTGCTGTGGTCCCTAAGTGCAGAGCCAGGAGTAAGCCCTGAGCACAGTCAGGGGTTCCTCCCAAACAAAACAAAACAAAAAATTCCCCCAATAAAACTGTATGTCAAGTCACACTTTCACATAGTCTCCCCAAGATATAAGATATTAGGGATTTCAAGTCTAAATGCTTCATATTTTATGATAAAGAGCTCATTAATTTTTTTCTTCCCCTCTTTATTTAAACACTGTGGTTTACAAAGTTGATCATAATGATTTGTTACAGGCATTTAATATTTCAATACCAGTCCCACCTCCACTGTCACCTTCCCTCTGTTTTTGTCTGTTTTCCCAACAACCCCTAATTTTTTCTCCTATAGAAGCCCACAATGATTTATTTTCTATTGCTTGTTACCATTAAATGGCTAACAGATCAATAAAAAATATTTTCATAGAAGAGCACAGTAGTAGCACAGTAGCACAGTCGTCCCATTGTTCATCAATTTGCTCCAGCGGGCACCAGCAACGTCTCCGTTGTGAGACTTCTTGTTACTGTTTTTGGCATATTGAATACGCCACAGGGAGCTTGCCAGGCTCTGTCGTGTGGGCGAGATACTCTTGGTAGCTTGCAAGGCTCTCCAAGAGGGAGAGAGGAATCAAACCCAGGTCAGCCGCAGTGCAGGGCAAACTCCCTACCCACTGTGCTATCGCTCCAGTCCCATAGAAGAGCATTTGTGAAAATTTTTGTATCCCACTCTGGGAACATTAAGTCCTTGTCTGGGGCTTATTAAGTTATTGCTGCAAGTTAAGCCTTCTGTGTTAATGTTTTCACTAGTTAAGATTGCCTGGTTTCTGTGTTATATTCCCATTTAGGCTGGTCTGCTACTATTGGAATGTGTTCTAGATTTTGGAGATGTTGTTCCAGAAAATCCCTAATATTTAACTGGGTAGTTCAGTCAGAGGCATGGCTGCTGCTTTGGGGTATGGAAGCAGCTGCCCAGGATTTGTTTGGGTGGCAGTGGGCCTTATCCCCTCTCAGGTCACCCTGGAGGTCTCAGCTAGGAACAGTTGTCTGAGAAATTTTTTCGAAGTCTAAATTCTTAATCACCCTCTCAGTCCATGTTCAAACTAAACTGGGTCTATTGAAGAATAGTTCACAAGGAACTTAGATGTCATTTTGAAAGAACACAGATACGTGACCCAAAGTATTGGTATTGTGTCCCATATATCCTTTTCAGGGAGTGACCTTTATTCCATCAAATCTCAAACCAGCCTTAGTTGGATTGATTTTTTTTAATCAGTCATGTCTAACTTACTGATAATGAAAAATATTACATTCTTCAGACAGTAAAGTTTTAACTGAACTTTACCCGGCATCTTCTCTTGGATTTCACAAGAAGAAATATTTTTTTTGCATGTGCAGTGGTACAGCCCTCCTTCCATGTATAAAATGAAACTGCCTTAATTCTATTAGATAACTTTATAATTGAGCAACTACTGAAAGAAAGACCACCATATTTTAGGTACTGGGAATTCCAATAACCTATGTTATCAGGACTGCTGGTCTTAATGGAGCTTACATTCTAGGGTTTGGAGAAATGGGGTGAACAATAAGTTCCTGGATAAAATAATCACAAAAAAATTAAATTAATTCCAGAGATATCACTAAGTTTGCTCGCTTTTAGTTGGGATGTCAAAGACATCCTCTCTGAAGAGGCATCAAACCATGCTTATAATAACAGAAAGGTGCCATTTGTATGACTACCAGAAATAGGAGATTTCCAGGCAAAAGGAATCATGAGAACTAACTTGGGTTTTGTTTTGTTTTGTTTTCCTTTGTTTGGCCTATGTTTGTTTTAAGAGACCAGAGGAGGCCACTGTAGCTGGATCCTTAAAGTGAAGATATGACACAAAATAATATTGGCGGAGCCAATAGTTGCAGATCATGTGGGAATCTTGTTGAGGTGGTAATAAGTTTAGCTTTTTCCCTAAAAGCAATGAGGAGCCATTGACAGAGACAATAGAGAAAGGGAGGGGGTGAGGTCTTAAAGACCTTTTTAGCCATTTGTATTTGTCCAGGTCTGATCAATGGTAAATTGAGTGAAGATGTGTGCAGTGAAGAGGGTGACGGAGCAGTCAGACCCAGTAGCGTTGGAAGAGAGGAATACCTAGAGAAAAGTCATCCTGACCATTCGACTGCAGGTCACTTCATTTCAGTCAAGAAACAGGTAACATGATAACATTGTAGACAGATTGGCTTAAATAAAATGTACTTCAATATATAACAAATATAAAAATAGTTGTTGACTTTACATTTCTTTTGAAAGTGTTTTTGAAATACCAACTCCATTTTCAAGTGTGCAACAGTTCAGGTCCAGTCGGCCTCAGGGTCTGAGTAAATTTTCAGGATCTTTTTGGGCACTCTGACCAGAATTTCCCCCCTTCAGGCAGTGGTTTTTATCTTCCTAAGAGGCAAAAGACCAATCCTTTTTGTCTCAGAAGACTAAATTATGAAAACTTTTATTCCTCTTCCATTGACCTCTATGTCAGACTTCATGAATATTTTAGTCTACACTTCCTCTCACAGAAGCACATTTAGAATATTAGGTCTTGAGGGTCTACATTTGCCGTTTCTTACTGTGAGACCCTAGGAGTCTGGGTCTTTTTTTTAACATGGAGTCAGTAGTGGGCAAATAGTACCAATAGAAAAAGGAACAGAATAAACTTTTCATAAAATCACTTTGAATCAAGTGAAGTCAAATGACTCCTTTAAATTCTGTAAACAAAAACATTGTTTACAAATCCAGAAAATTTCTAAGAACATTTAACAGAACAGAAAATGTTTGCACTGCAAATGACATCTTCATTTAACCAAACATCATTGATGTTACTTTAAATTGCTTACGTTTTTTAAATATCTAATTTTAAGATGCTTTATAGTTCTATTAGAGGTGATACTATTATTATACTATATAGGTTTACCTATGAGTATGCTTTCTATGCTTTTTTTGTTTGTTTCTCTATAAACTTATTGGTTAATGACAAACACTTGGTATTTGATTACAAAACTGAGATTACCAAGTAGTGCGGGTGGGGATTAGGTTGGGTATAAGCAGGGAATAGAAGTGACAATAAAGACAGATGTAAAGGGTCCTGAGCAGTTTGGTGGTGAAGATATAGTGACTGTACATCAAATCCATACCTATTAGCCCCATTGTTAAGTCATATATTATCTAAATTATAATCAAAATACATCAAATATATATAAGTTCATTACAAAATTGGAGGGGAGGGTCTGGGATATATCTCAGGACAGCATGAGGCTCAGGGTTCCATCCCCAACACTTTAAAATTAAATAAGTTGCTATATTATGCATGTGGCAGATAAGGAAACTGAAATTCAAAAGAGACTTAATTTTATTAATAATGAACAGGAGTGGGGCGTAAAATTTTGATTTGTTTACATACTACCCCATCAGATTACTTGTCAAGTAGGTATTCAGTTAACAGAGAAGGCACCTTTGTTGTAGGTTATTTTATTCCCCAAGGTGAGTGTGACCTGGTCCCACAATGATGACTGTTCTGACTTCAGAGTGCACCCATGTTTTTCTCTCTTGGTCATTGCTATGGATCTTGTCAGACTTGTCCTCAAATCTAAAAATCCCTGCCTCCATCAGTGCTTACCTGAGAGCCTGGCAAATATTTTATCTGAGGAGGCAAGCTGATGTTATGTGTTTGCTGCAGTGGTACTGTTGGATTTAACTTTAGTCATAAACACTTTGAGCTGATGCTGATGTAAATAATTTTCTTGTTTAGACTCTGAAAGAATAAAATTTGAGTCAGACTTCCCTGTCCTAGGAGGAAGGTAGATCATACAGGTTAGAAAGCAGCAGTAGGTACTGGAGAAATAGTACAGCGGGTATGGTGTTTGTTTTGCATCATGGAAGAGACCTGGGTTCAATCTCTGGCATCCCATGTAGCCCCCAAGAATTGCATGGGCCAAAAATAAAAACAAAATAAAAGGACGGGGAGGAGAGAGAGAGGAGAAAGAGAGAACATGGAGGGGGTGGAGAGGGAGGGAAAGTGAGCGAGAGTGAGTAGTAGCCTGTGCAAGCTATATGTATGGGTATATTGTTCTCCTGAGATTATTTCTATTAGGAGACCTAGAAGAAGCCCTAGGTAGGCACATTGATATAATACTGATAGTAATTATTTTAGCTGATCTGTTGATAACTAATACTGAATAATGTGTAAATGGGTCTCTGTGTGCCTAAGGAGGTCTTTTGATGTGCAATGAGGGATCTATAAATAAGATAAAAATCCAACTGTAGATATGGTTGTAAAGGGCTACAAGCTTATTTTAAAAATAAAAAATACCAAAAATTAAAATAGTAATAGGATAAATCATTTGGTGCTTCTTTTCATTTGGTTGGTTAAGCTACACTTTCTTTTCCCATAGAAGCAATTCTCACAGAATATTATTATCTTGATTTCCTTAGAAATGCTTTGGCTTTGAAAAGTAAATTAGAGAAAAGTCTGAATACACCATATAGCTATGTAAGGAGAAGAATGAGATGTCAATATTAACTTGAATTTACATAAAATATGAGAAATAGATACTGTAGGGTGAAAAATATGTCAGTGTAGGAAATTGGAGCTGTGTAACTGTGTAATATAGGGGTAAAGCTGTATGTGTTGCATGTTTCTGAGCCTGGTTCAATCCCTGGCATTACAGGGTCCCCTAAGCACCACTGTATAGCCCTGAAGGCACTAGGCACCATCAGGGTTCCATAGGTACTCCAGAGCCCAGATAACTCCTTCTATTGAAACTTTAAATTGAACTGCTGTCCAAATTAGCTGCAAGTCACAAGGAAAGACCCCTCCTGCCCTCTAAAATCAACTTATTAACTTCTTTTTATTTTATGGTTCACCAACGCCTTAAAGGACCCTGCTTCTAGTTGCTAAACATTCCTTCTCTTCAACCCTCAAACATACTTTCTTACTTGTTGGTCAAATTTATGAGATTTTATAAGGTAAAATGTATATGTATGTAAATATACAAACATGTGTATAGATTATGTGTACATGACTAATATGTAGGAGTGTAATATCTGAACATATGTGTCTATACAGACTCATATGTATTTATATGTAGATGTCTGTTTTTCTCTGCAATCATGTGGACTGGAAATCCAAGAGAATTTCTGATGAAAACTTGAGAAAGGGGTATGAAGAGATTTTGAAGTTGTTGTACAGTATATGAATTGGAGATGAAAGGAAAGAGAATTTTCAGAACTCTTTGGATTATGACTTAGTGTTCCATTAATATTCCTTGAGAGCTGTAAGATTAAAACTTAACAAATTAGGGCTGGAGCAATAGCACAGTGGGTAGGGCGTTTGCCTTGCATGTGGCCAACCCGGGTTCGATTCCCAGCATCCCATGTGGTTCTCCGAGCACCACCAGGAGTAATTCCTGAGTGCATGAGCCAGGAATAACCCCTGTGCATTGCCAGGTGTGACCCAAAAAGCAAAAACAAACAAACAAACAAATTATTTGGCTGAGGGACTTATATCATCTTTTAATATGACACAATATCAGGACTAATCCCAGGGGCTCTACATATCCAGTTTAAACAAACATGTATTACCACTACCACCCTTCTCAAACAACACCTATCCTCTCTTCAGAAATGCTGAGTACATTATACTTCATTGCTTAGTCTTATTGGTTGGTAGGACATGGGAAATAGGAGAAAATTTGGTTTATACACAAAATCCTTGAGTTTAATTTTCAAGAAAGACACATTTATTTATTTATGTTACAGAGCCTGGCAAGCTACCTGTGGCATATTCAATATGCCCAAACAGTAAAAACAAGTCTCACAATGGAGACAATACTGGTGCCCACTTGAACAAATCAATGAACAGCGGGACAATAGTGCTACAGTGCTACATTTAAAATATACTCAAATGATAATTTTTTTTAATGTAGGAGTACTTCTATTTATTCAGCCATTGATTAAGCTGATTGAATTGGGCACAAACTCCACATTACTTTTTTTTTTTAATCACCATGAGATACAGTTGCAAAGCTATCATGTTCAAGGTTCAGCCATACAATGATTAAAGACCATCCCTCCACCAGTGTACACTTAACAGCACCAGAGCTCCAGTATATCCCCCCTTCTCAGTTCTCACCCTGTCTCCATGGCAGACAATTTCCCCAATACTCTCTTTCTACTTTGGGGCATTGTGTTTTGCTCAAATTTTTCCACAACCATTCAAGCCTGCCTGCCAGGGACAGATGCTAGATCAATTATTGTCCATTGCTCATTTTGAATATCAGGGGTGCTGAGGCCATACGCTTCTGGAATCCTAGATTGTAGATGGTTGGGTTCCGGAGACATTTCTGTAGGGCACTAATCCATTTTGGGGTTCAATTGGGTGTCTCTGGACAAGGGCTGTTGGTGTGCTAAGATGATGTTCAGAGGCACCTTGTGGGGGTGACAGCAGGCGGGGAGCCAGGAATGGACAGTGCAGTACTTCTGCCACCATGCAGCATGGAGATTTAGTCCTAGAACCCGTTTATCTGGGCTTTGCTTGTGGAAGCTCTTGGTTATCAGGATTCCATCTGCAGTAGGTGGGGAGACTGCTCCTGCTGCATCTGGGTGACCTGGTGAAACTGGCTCAGTATGGGGACTGGAGAGATCTCCGGTTTGGTGGTGTTTTTTGGAATTCACTGCTGTGTCTCTGACCAGGGCTGTTGGTGTGCTAAGATGGCACTGGGAGGGTGACAGCCTGGCCAATGATCAGGTAGAAAGCTGGGGAGGGTAGGCCTGGCACATCTGCTGCCATGTGGCATGGAGATTTAGTCCTGGAACCCACATACCTGGGCTTTGCTTGTGGAAGCTCTTGATCATCGGAATTCTATCTGGAGTAGGCAGGTAGACCGCACCTGCTCCATCTGGAGTGACCTGGTGAAATTGACTCTGTATGGGGCCCGGAGAGACCACTGGCTCTGTGGTGTCTTTCAGTACTTGTTTCTGTGTCTCTGGCTTTTGATGTCTTTTGAGATTTATTTATGGGTCTCTGAAGCAAGGCCAGTAATAGAGTTTACAGTGTGGCACTGGAGTTGGTTCGTGGGGGTGACTGATAGTGCTTCCATGTGTATTGGGAAGTGGGGAGAGGTAGCCCACCCCAACTCCAAAAAAGCCTGGATATTTCAGTCACAAAACCTGCAATACCCAGATTTTCAGCAGATTTTATCTTGGTGGGGTCCGTCTTGAGATGATGGAATTAGGCTGGGTGTATGGCAGTGATTTTGGACTGTGGAAAAAAGCGGCTGCTGGGGGCTCTGCTTGGGCAGACACAGGCCAACCTGCCCCCCTCCAATTTACCCCAGCCTGTTCAGTCATGCGCAGGTCTGAGACAGAGAGACAGAAAAATGGAGGGGGAGAAAGGATGAGAGGGAGAGGGCAAAAGGAAAGCGGAGGGAGAGAGAAAGAAATTTGGCATCCAGAACTTGTAAGCATGTACTTATAAGCAATTCTAATCAAATCAATTGCTTTTGGAGGACAATTTCTCTAAATATTGCAAGCAGGACAGACTATAATAGCAGGGAAGATAAATCAAAATTAAGGAATAAATGGCACCACCTAAAGATAGTGAGAAATCACTGAGTCAGAGAAGAAAGGATTGAAATTAAACACATAAAATTGTATATTCCCTAAAAGAGTGGCTTTCTCTAAGAAACTGACCTGGGTGCAGTGAGAGAGTGAAAGTAAATGCTTGCCTGTGTGCTTTCATCCTACCACCAGGTAACCACAGCTGGAATCAACATGCTAATAGCAGTGAAAGTCCTTGTCTGCTGCATGCACTCTCAGGGAACCATCTGATGGGCCATCTGTGCACTAGAGTAAGACTCTCAAGATCCTGTTTCAGCTCTCAGAATACCACTTGAATTCTGAAGGATAGCTATTTGTTAGGAGCAATGAGACTTTTATATCTACTAGTGGCAATTCAAAAAAAACCCACAAAACCCTGTGAAACATAAAATGAATGAAAATACTCCATATATGGTGAAACTTGAGGAGAGCAGAAAGCTATAGATAAATTAAGCACTATAATTTGTGTTGGGCTGGAGCGATAGCACAGCAGGTAGGGCGTTTGCCTCACACGAGGCCAACCCGGGTTCAATTCCTCCACCCCTCTTGGAGAGCCCAGCAAGCTACCAAGAGTATCTCACCCACACAGTAGATCCTGGCAAGCTACCTGTGTCGTATTCGATATGCCAAAAACAGTAACATGTCTCACATGGAGATGTTACTGGTGCCTGCTCGAGCAATGGGATGACAGTGATACAGTGATAATTTGTGTTCAGTTACTACAGGTGATAGTGGCACAGCTACTAAACCTTGCTGTTCATAGGGATAGTGTAGAGAGGCCACTGCATAGGTACTACAGTTACTGAAATTCCTCATCCTTCAGTCCTACTTAAGGAACTTTATCAGATGCCTCATAACAATTTTTACCTCTAATATTTTCAATTAGAATATAGCACTCAACCTTACTACTGATAGCTTAAGAAACATTTCCCAGCTGGCTGGGACCCACCAGACTGCAGCCATCCTGCAGCTGAGAAACTTTTTAAGATAGGCAGGAATCATCCGTATGAAGCTTCAGTGAGCCATCATTAAATATAATGAGCTCCCAGATTTTAGACACAGGTTTTAACTTAGAATTTAACATGTTGGGGCAGGCACTACAATTTGTGTTGAGTAAGCCACAACCAAGTGTGAGCCACTAGTAGTACTTTACTGCATCAATGAGTTAAGGGAGGAAAGCAGTGTTTGAATTTAGAGATGTATAATCTCAGGTGTTCACAGTTACAACGTAAAAGCCAAGGGGAAAGGCATGCCACCCTTTACAAGTGATTTCTGAAACCTCAGAGTGGTAAAGTGACATTACTAAAGATGCACAGTGAGAGGATGAGTCAGCACAATAACATGATGCTCTAAGCTATGCTGGATCTCTGAATAATTCTATTGCTGATGTTACTGCATCAGGGTACTGAAGTTAGCCTGTCAAGGGTCAAATTTTGTCCTTTATTAACACTGCCCAAAACACCTTTATCACAAACTAGGCTATTATTCACTTAGGATAATTAATGTAATGGCTTTAATAAATTCCCTCAAATTTAATAACCCAACATTATCTCTAGTTCATAAGTTAGCTTCTTCAATTATGTCATTAGGAAAACGTGATTTGCCAGCATTCAATAGCTAAGGTAGAAATAGATGGCAAAGACCTATCTCTTCTTCACCCATTGGCAAAATCAGTCACATGGCCCTAACTTCAGTACCAAGGAGTGTGGTAATGCAGAGGGATGTGTGATGTCTGGAAAGTATCCAACTCTAAGTTCAGCATCACCAGACAATGATTGTCTCTTAATTATCTTCCTTTCCCTACTCATTAGCATCCATAGTTTAAAAAATAATAACCACATGCACACTTATTAGTACTGCAGATAATTTTCTTAATTTTGGAAACTATAGATAGGGTCACCTATTTCAGATGACCAGGTGCCACTAGTCTCTGGTAATCTGGGAGCTACCAGACATAAGGCATCCTATTCTTCTAGATGATAGGATTCATTGCTCAGACCCTCTCAAAGGAATTCCTTTGCTCACAAACCTCTAGGGATGCTAACCCAGCTCTTCTTTCTCTTTGTCACGACTGAAGTAAGTATGAGGAAATACTCCCTCATGGATTACCCAGCTTCCTACTTGCAGCTAAGAGTCATCTTGTCACTGAGGCAAAGGGCTTTGAGGCCCAGATTCCAGGCCATACATTTTACTAAAGAACTCGGTAGTCTTGTGATAATTGTTTCCAGTATATTTCATGAGTCAGTAAACATGCTCAAATATTTTTGAGACATTATTCTCAAGTCTGCATGGTGCTTGATTTCTCATCCCTTCTTTTCTTCCAAAATTAATGACCTTTACCTTGAGAGACATAGGGACAAGATAGGAAAGTCACATTCTCCCTCCTTCCCCCTTTTTTCAGAAAGTGCCTGAGGTACTTCATATATAGCTTTCATAAATCAGGAAGACAAAGATTAATAAACCAAGAGAAACAAGATAAAGTATATAAGGAGGTGTTTTACAAAAAAATAAATACCATTATCCAATGACTGTAAGAAAAACATTTACCATCACAAAATTTAAAATTTACAATTAGATGTATTTAGTTTGGAATGTATTCAAATGTTTTATATGTATAAAATTTTAAACAACATTTAAATAAAATTATATATATTTCAACACAATCTGATGTACAAGTAGTAAAATGATTTAAGCCAATTTCAGTTACCATTTTCTGTTTATATAAGAACACCTGAGATCTATTGTTAGCATAGTCCAGTATTCAATAAAGTATTGACTATATTCATCAGGCCTGTGTGTACATTCTCTAGACTTATTCATCATCTCACATCTTTGAGTTTTTTTTGAATTCTTTGTATCTTATTCATTGTATCTAATTCACTATTCCTTTGAATATAAGATTGTGAATTTGAGACGTTTATTTTCTTGAACTCTTTTTTTTATTCTTTAAATATCCAGTTCATCCCCTAGTTTATTTTTCTAGCTGCACATCGCCATGTGCAGTCAGTGTAACCAGCACACACAATTTATCTGTTTTCAATATGGCAGGCACGTGGTCTGCCTTCTAAGCCAGTATAGCCCAGCAGCCACTCAATTTGTTGCCTTTTTAAAATGTGTGGACCATCATCTTTCTTTCCTGATACCCTGTTCCTTACAGACTGTAGCCCCATAGCTGACCAAATGTGTATATCTTACAGGTTTTATTATGACAAGTCTCTGCTTCTGGGTTCCAATTTATGTTTAAGTATCATTAATGTCAAAATCCCAGGAGTTTAACAATATAGACCAAATTGTTGTGTTTCATCTAGTAGTTCTGCCATCTGAAACATATGATTCCTAATCTCTCCAAAGCAAATGTCTGTCTGGAAGATGCACAGCTTGCTTCTAACTCATAGTCCACTGGGTAGAAATAAACAAGAAGACGGGGAGTTTATAGTGAAAGTTTAGAAGATTATCATGCCTCTGCCTTATGTACTCCCAAACCACCTGCCCTTTTATAACCACTATATGAACAGACAATCAGAGTGTCAAAGTTCCTTTCTTTCTCTGCTTAATCCCGGATTTATTCCCCTGAATTTCCCTTCTACTTTCATTAGAGATCAGACTTAGCACATTGTGAGAGGGGCAACTTAACAGGAGTGGAGAGAAGCAGGATTCTAGCAAAAACAGGCCAAATGCCTCAAGCCCTACTTTAGGAGTAATATCTTGTGTTCTGCTGTGTGATTTAGTGCCCCCTATTCTGATCTTTTAATTTAGAGGCAAACTCTTAAATTCTCTCTTCCTCTTCTTTCCGTTCCCCAACCCCACTGCCTAGATCCTAACTTTAGAGTATGGAATACTTAAAGAAAAGGAAATTCAGGGTTTTTGTTGTTAATTTTAAAAAACTATTATCATTTATGATTTTAAGATTATGCATTTAGGTTAATATAAATACACAGAAATACACATAAAGAACAAATTGGATTGCTCATTATTTTGAAACCTAAGAGGGACCAATGTAAATTAGCATTTTGCATTACTTCCATTGTCCTTTGCTTCAGCATATCCAGTTGTATATGACAGAAATCTAGTTGTATATAATAGTATCCTCAGTTATCATTTATCCTACTTAATAGTGAATTATGAACATGATATTATAATACTATTGTAATACTTTTTTGGTAAAATTATTTGAGGTAAAAGTTAACATATATTTATATGCATAATTCAGTGGCAATATACAATCTCTCTACTCTCTATTTACATATATATATATATATATATATATATATATATATAGCACTGTCATCCCATTGTTCATCAGTTTGCTCAAGTGGGCACCAGAAATGTCTGCATTGTGAGACTTGTTACTGTTTTTGGCATATTGAATACGCCATTGGGAGCTTGCCAGGCTCTGCTGTGCAGGTGGGATACTCTCGGTAGCTTTTGGGATTCTCTGAGAATGACGGAGGAATTGAACATGGGTTGGCCACGTGCAAGACAAATGCACTACCTGCTGTATTATCGCTCCAACCACCCTTAAATTACCTTCACATATATCAAATGTCCAATCAGATACATTTTCTGTATTTTACATAACTCATAACAAATAATTTTCAGGACTGTCCCAGGCCCTCTGTATATCTTTATTGATATTTATGTTGCTTTGCATATAAAACCATTCACACATCTCATAAAGATAGGGGAAATAAATAAGTAATGCATTTCTATATTATTGGCAATGCAAATTCTAGCATTTTGGTTTGTTAATAGATGTGTCTATCTATAGATGTATTCTATAATGAGAGAGAATAATTTGATTTTATTGGAGCTCCTAAAAAGAGATTAGAATCAGATAATGGCATTTATCTATAAATTAAAAAATATATTTTCTCTAAATTCTAATGATAATACACATAGTCCTTTTATAGTACTTGGCAAGTAAGTATTTAATGTTGGTTTCTCCATTTCAATTCTACTGCTTCTCCCCACACATACACAAACTTGCTTTTCTTGACCTTTGTGGCATAGTTAATCTATAGGTATGTAGGGTTAGATTGTACTATTCAGAGATTACTGTAGTCTGGGTACCAGAGAAGTTTTCATTCCCACATATCAATTTTCCTCTCAAATCTGTATGAGAGCTTTAAATGCTCTTGACAACAGACAACTCTATTTAATGTTTAAGACTGGAGTGATAGCACAGTGGGTAGGGCATTTGCCTTGCACTCAGCCAACCTGGGTTAGATTCCTCCATTCCTCTCAGAGAGCCCGGCAAGATACCGAGTGTATTCTGCCTGCACAGCAGAGCCTGGCAAGCTACCCGTGGCATATTCAATATGCTAAAAACAGTAACAACAAGTCTCACAATGGAGATGTTACTGGTCCCCACTCGAGCAAATTGATGAACAACGGGATCACAGTGCTACAGTGCTACCAGTTTTTTGGTTTGAGCACAGTGTGTCTGAAAAAAATTTAAAATGAGATTTCACATGGGCCTTCCTCATAGACACTTTAATTACAATAGCAAAATATGCTATCTCCAAATATCCCACTTTATCAGAATTGTTTTGAGTCAAAGGCAATTGAAAAGAACCACAATAACCCTTTATCTACTTCTCTAAAGCAGAACATAAATTTGTACGGGTGTACCCCCATCTCTCTTGAACAGGACAGAAGTCAATCTCCACAGAGGGCTCTAGCTCTTTATCTATAGATTGTGCCAAGGGAATCTACATAACAAATCTGGTGAAACAACCCCGTTTAATTCCCCTATATGTTTTCCTTGCCACAAATTCTGCTTATCAGAGTTCAAAGACTTTTTCCTATTTTATATAACCTTTTAAAATATATTTTTTCCTTTTCTAAAAATAGCTATAGAAAGCCACATTCTAACTCGAATCCCTCTGAATTACTTTTGAGTAGTCACATGTATACTCATTTTGCACTGTTACTATACTGCTGCTTTTTTGGAGGGAGGGGGGCTTGGGGGTACACACAGTTGTACTCAGGGCTTACAGGGCTTACTTCTGGTTCTGTACTCAAGGATCACTGTGGCAGTACCTTGGGGACCATGTGGGGTGCCAGGTATTGAACCCAGATCAGCTGCATACAAGGCAAATCCCCTACCCACTAAACTATTGCTCCACCCTGCTACTTTTTGTTTTTGTTTTTGAGCCAAAACATCCAGTCATGCTCAGGATTTGTGCTCAGTAATTACTCCTGGAAGTGCTTGGACGACCATATGTGGTGCTGGCAATCAAAACATAGTCAGTTGTGTGCAAAGCAAGCACTCTATCTTCAGTATTATCTCTCCAGCCCCTGTTTTATGTTGCTATCTTCCTTTAGTCTGATTTTCAGGGTTTTTTTTCCTTCTTTTAGTTCTAATCACCAAGCACTCAAAATGAATAGAAGGAAAAGTATTTTTCTTCCCCTACACAACCAGACCTTCAGATTCTAGTATGTGATGCTCTAGTTCTCAGTGATTCAGATTATGTTAAAGTAGAAGATATCAAATGTCAACCTAGAGGTAGCATGAGTAGGAGAGCCTCAGAAACCGTTGCATAAAGACTTTTTCTCTGAACCCTAAATGAACAATAGGAGTCTATTTCCTATAGATATATCCTCTTCCTCCTCTCAAGAAAGGGGGTTCTGCATTCCATCCACGGTTGGATGGTATTAGAGCAACAATAAAACTGAATTAATTCACGGAAGCCATTTTAGATCAAACTACTTTTCATTCTGGATCAATTTTCTTCAAACTATTTCACTGTGCTACGGTTTGTAACGTTATCACAAAATCCCGTTAATCATCGGTTTCTTGGGCGGGCTTAGTAACATCTCATTTCGTCCTTTCCCTGAGATCTTAGAAGTCTATCTCGACTCGGCCCTCCTAAGGATGTTGTACTGGGAGCTCTTCAGGGTCAGGAGGATGAGATCCAGCTTGTTACTGGATTTTGCATATGAATACACCATGGGAAGCTTGCAAGGCTGTCCCATGTGGGCAGGAAACTCTCAGAAGCTTGCCAGTTTCTCCCAGAGGGAGAAGTAGGCTAAAGATATCGCTTCTGAGAGTTTGCTTTTAAGTCTCTCTCTGGATGTTGGCCATTGATGGGATTACACACACCTGGGTTCCTCTGCTGGTACCTTCATGCATGAGACCTGTCTGAACGAACGTGTGGAGAGGGGCCTCCAGCATGGCTATAGCTAGGTTCTGGTGGTCTTCGGTGGCCGGAAGCTCTGCTCGGGGTGAGGAGGGAAGCTGGAGCTCATCCCCTCCGAGGGGCCTCGGGGAAGACAGCCAGGCATGCGGACAAGAGACTCTCTGCTTGTAATGTTATATGTAGTAAAAATATTTTAGTAATATTTAGTAATATTTTAATTAATATACAAACAAATCCCAAGTTAAATAGCCTTAAAACCAAACAGTGAGTTTATGACCCACTAAATTGATCTCTCATAGTTAATAGAAACCCATGCTTTGAAGAAAATTTATGAGTGACTAGAAATAATCTACTCACTCTTGCTCAGAAGGGATAACAATAGATTCAGTCTCTCCAGCAAACACTCTTAGTGTGTTTGAGCTTTGTTTTCTTTCCCCAGAAGCTTAAACTAGCTATGGAATTGTAAAAGTTTTTCTGAAAAGTTTCCCTCATTTTTATTCCATTCCTTCTGAGTGCCCAGATCTCTCTTCATCTGTGAAGAAGCAATAAGTCACTTACTCAGAGATGGAAATAATCTGTAACTTTTGCCAACATCCTGCCATAAACTTCATCTAGTTTACCCTCAGGTGACAGAGACACAGTAGTTTAACTCTCTGCAGATAATATTCCCTGGTATTTTCTGACAAGTACAGTCAGTTCTCCAATTCTCAAACATCAACTGGATGTTACACAAACCAGCTCATCAGACACGATCTGATGCTCAATCCAGAGCATAAGATCCCACAAAAATACTCCTAACTTGAGAAGACAGTTGAAAATCTAAAGTTCTCACTGACACTGCTAAACTGGCCAGCAATATATCCAGTGGTTCCTATAATTTCCTAAGATTTAATTATTTGCTATAATGGCTTATGGAACTCAGGAAAACATTTCTTGGGTTTATTGTATAAGACATAGTTTATTGTATGAGATGCAACACAGAAACAGCCAGAGGAACGTGATAATCATGTGTTTGCCTTTCTACTTACTTTGCTCAACATGGTATCTTCCAGTTCCAACCAGGATCATCTCACTTATCTTGTGTTATACAGAATAACTGGATAAGGAAATGTAATTTAGTAAAGGTGTATGTGGGGGGCGGGGGCAGGTGAATAGATCACATCTGATCCTAGGTCAAGGGAAGAGAAAAGGAGAGAAGGAAAGAAATCCAATGGAGGAGGAAGAAGTTGAGAAAGGGAAGTACTGGAGGAACAAGGGCAGAGCTTCAGCTAAACTGTTGATGTGCAAGAATGGTTTAGCTATATATCTAAAATACAGACTCAACAACAATGAAAACATGAGATCTAAGCAGCAACCACAGAACTTTGTAATGTGCCTGTCAAGGTGGCAGACTGGGTTTGGGGGTTTCGGTGTGGTAATGAAATATGGCAATAGTGATAGGGGGAAGTTGACACTAGTGTTGGGATTGGTGTTGAAACATTATGTTCTTCATAAGACTTAACTAACCCAACTTTGTAAATCACAATTCTTAAATTGAAATTATTTTTTTAAAAGTGATGGACAGAGCACAGCATAGAGAAGGGCCATACCACTTGGGCATACCACTCTCCCGAACCTAATCGATGTCTTAAAAGACTCTCAAATTCCCTGGAGTCAGTCTGAACTGATCAGATTGAGAAATTTTTATGGAGGTTTTCTTATATAGGCCTTGATAAAATAATTGGTTACTGGTGATTGAACTTCATCTCCAGATTGTCAGAAGTGATAAGAGCCCTGAAATTCAGCTTTCTAATCAGGTTTGTTTTTCTGAAGGCTACCCCCCATCCTGAAGTACAGATCTCCAATTATTAACAGTTTTATCCATTAGCATGTGAAATATATATATGTGTATATATATGTATATATATTGCTTTTTGGGTCACACCCAGCTATGCACAGGGGTTACTCCTGGCTTTGCACTCAGGAATTACTCCTGGCGGTGCTCAGGGGACCATATGGGATGCTGGGATTTGAACCCGGGTTGGCCGTGTGCAAGGCAAACGACCTACCTGCTGTGCTATCACTCCAGCCCCAGCATGTGAAATATTCTTATGCCTGAAATTCTAAAGGTTTTAGGAACTACATGCCAAGAAAAAAGACAAAGACCGACAACTTATTTTTTTAAATAAGTAAAATTACTTCAATTCCCTTTGTTTCCCTGGAAGATTGTGGGCATATGAGCCAAGGTAGAAGGTGTCAGGTGATGAACTAACCCCAGTTATTTATTTTCTCTTCACCCTTTTCTGTTTGATTTTTTCTACTAGGTGGAAGTAGAGTTGAAGAAGCCCGAATTTGTTATTTATTAATTCCATTATTTTCAGATCAAAAGTGCAATGTCTAGAACCATTTGAATGTGGGGGAAAAGTCTTCCTACTGAGGTCATGTTTGAGAAAGGGATTTGGTGAAATAAAATCAAGGGGTGAGGGTGCATGAGAAAGTTTTGAAAATCTCTTGAGCTATAGCCTGCTGTATTTCTCTACCCTACATTTGAAAGATTATGGAAACTTTAAATAATGCCCTTTGACCATGCAGTGTTATGTAGCTGCAGTGATCTTATGTTGAAATTACAAAGTAAGAACAGTGGTTTAAAACATTTCTTTTTGAGTGCTTTACACTTCCCACCACCCCTTTAATTAAATATTTTTCTTTACCTGTTATTCTTCCATCTTTATCGTAACGTTGTATTATGCTCTTCTGTTACTCCTTCACTCTAATTAATCCATCTCAACTCTCTGGTTGTAATGCAAGGACCCAGTGTTGTCTGCAAGGATATTCCATTGTTATATATTTAAAGGTTCTTAATACTTGCCTTTTTATCTCTTGAAATCCACATCATCTTTATAAATAGATGTTAAAAACACAATGGGTCAGTTCTCTACCCAGTTTACTCTCTAAAGAATGAAAGTTTACAGCCATTATAATTACTTTAGTATTTTCATCCTAATAAGTTTATTCTAAGAGGTGTGCTTTTTCAAAAAGATTATTTTAGTTTCAGATTAACATAGTACTAAGTAAAAAGTTTAAAGATATCCACATAATCTGTCATAGTTTCTTATCTGTCTCATATATCCTAGTAATTAGCACTTTGAATTAGGGTGCTACTATTACATTTGATAAACAAGTTTTTACATATTATTCTTAAATAAAGCTCAGTATATTCGGGTATTTTTTGATATTGGATATACAATATGTATGCTTTTACAAATGAATATTGTAACCACCATTACAATATACAAAATTGTTTCATTCAAAATCCTATCATTCCATGGTTTTGACAAACATTAATCATTTCAGATTGGGTTCTTTAACACAGACATATATTGTTTCCTCCATGTCTTTTCATGGCTCGATTGCTTTTTTCTGTCTAGCACCGAAAGGTACTCCTTTCAAGGGTATATCCAAGTTCATTTCTTAGAGCCTCTCTTTAATATTTCTGCAGAAATATTACTGCAACAATTTTAAGCACAATCAAGATATTTAATGTTCTAGATTACAGTGATAGCATATTGATCTCAATTCCTGAAAGACTTGATTTTCCATGAATAATCTGCAAGCAAAAAATGAGAAATGGAGATCTAACCACTAATACCTCATCTTCATTCTCTATTTGGTCTTGCTGGGGGAGATTTTGTTTGAACACCAGTAGAATACCATGCAAAAGAATGATCTGAATTTTGGGCCAATATTCTTGTTTGTAAAGTATTATAAAGTTAGAAATAATTCCCATGGTTTACCTTTGGTAAATTTTCATCTTTATCACTAAAAAAATTACTAATTATGAAAAAACACTTGATTTTTATTAAGGGGATTGGCAAACAAGAATATAGAGGTGATCCTCTGATTCATTGGGAAATTCTCTGGGTCATCCAGATAGATCTGGTTCAGAGATCCAAGTTAAAATGAGAAACATACTGTATAAAGTGACATAATAGTTCTTAGAGGACAGTCTTGGTGTTTTCCATTTCATCTTCTCTTCACAAAGGCATAGAAGTCTTTCCTTAATAAAACTCAACAGATATTAAACTTATTAAACTAAGATGGACATCCTTTTAGGTCAATTAAAAGATCAGTCTTGTGGAGTTCATGCCCAATTCAATCAGCTTAATCAATGGCTGAATAAATAGCAGTATTCCTACATTATTAAAAACATTTTTAAAAATATCAGTCTTGTTTATATATGGTCAGGTGGGCCAGAGAGATGCTACAGAAATTGAGGTGCTTGTCTTGTACATGGTTGGACCTGGTTCAATCCCCAGTACCTCATATGGTACCTTGAGCACCACTAGAAGTGACCTCTGAGCACCATTGGGTATGGACACAAACCCAAAATAAATAGGGTCTGATTTATTAACCCTGGGTGGTAAATTAGAATAACAAAACCTCAGTTCAGTCTCAACTCACTGAAGAACAAAATTGAAAATCTTACAGATACTGGAAACTATGCTATGTGGGTTAAGACATGATAATCCAGGAGATATATTTTTAACCTCAAAAAATTTTACAGTCTTAGGATTGATTTATCACAGTGTAAACTGTGATAAGAAAAAACTATTAGAGATAAGGAAACAGAGTTAAACTTTCTGGATAGAAATATCATGTGGCATGAATATTGCAAAGAAAAAACTACATTCCTAGAACAAGGTGTCTGCTTCTCATTTTGTTTTGTTTTATTGTGATGGTAAGAAAGGAACTCAGTGCTTCATTCCTGCAAAGCATATGCTTTCCCACTGAGCTACATTTTGAGCCCTAGAACAGGGTGTCTGAGCCCTTGAGTGCAGATAGCTAGCACTGAAGATGGGTTGTGTTCCTATCTCGTGCATATGTATCATATTGTCTATCTCTGTCCATTCTACAATCTACCATTCATTTATCAAGAAACCTTTTACTGGTTCTCTCCTCCTGGCCTCTATTCCTTTTCTCTTCTCCCTGTCTGTCTTTTTTTTCAGTGCCTATAATAACTTGATATTCTGTGTGTCTACTTATTTTACTTATATTTAGTACACTTTTATTTTCTGTTCCTACATCAAGTAGCTTATATGTCTCTCAAAACTGGACTAAGTCTGTGTAATGTGCATGGAGAAGGATTATGCTAAATTTTTGAGGCAGGAGTGTGTCTAGCCTAGACACTGTTGTCTTTAACTGTGCCTGGGACAGTGTTTTCAATATGTGCTACAAAACTATTCCAGGTCAGAGCATTTGCAGTTTCTGTCACATATTAGCTTGTGGCAATGGAACTTTTGCATAATCATTTTGTGATCTGACTCCTCATCCAAAACATGGGATTATTGATTGTATTTAAGGGCTTATTTTGTAAAACTCAGGAAATAGTAGGAAACCCTTTAAAACTGTAGTATATTTTAAGTACTGCATCTTGCATTTGGCTGCCTGATTATCAAGAAATAACCGTTGTGAGGAATTATCCCAGAATTAGTTTAGCTTTCTCAAGATTCTTTTTACAGGAGCCCACATTGCAGAATAACTTGTTTTTCTGCCCCTGAGCAAGGAACTCAGATACAGGTACCCCAGGTTGCAAGTCAGACCAGATAACCAGATGCCTCTTAGATGCCTCCTACAAAACCCATGCCACTAGACCCATGACTGCCCTAAAACCCAGGACATTCCTGAACATTGATGCAAATGCTGATCTCTGAAACTATACACTTAGGAGTGATGTCCTTCTAAAAGGATTGGTTAGGAAAATATGTATCATTACAAATCTGTTGGCTATGAAATGCGCGGGCTCTGCTGTAATGGCCAGTGAAGGACTATATAAGATCTCCTTTGAAGAAGCTCAGAGCCTTGCATCACACACAGGAGACTGCGTGTCGCTGTGTGCATATGTACGACCCTGGCTAGCCAGCTTAATAAACTACCTGATTGCTAATTGCATTCTTGTGTGGTCTTTGTCTGCGATTGGAGATCCACAACCATGCCCTAACATTGCCCTAACAATCATGAGCTCTCAAATCATTGGACCAGAGAGATAGTACAGTGAGACTGTACATAGAGATAGTGCAAAGCACTTGCCTTGCAAGCAGCTAACCTGGGTTCATTCTTCTGCACCACATGTATTCCCTGAGTACAAAGCCAGGAGTAAACTCTCAGCACAACTGCATGTGACTATAAAATCTAAGAAAAAGTCAGATCTAAAATAGTATTTGTATCTAAAAAATGGTTCTTTCCAACTTCATCAGGTAACTGGTAACTTTTTGGATATACTTTTTTCAAGTTCTGTAATTTTACATTTCAGGCTATCTCATTTCAATAAGTTGAAGTGATTCTTTGTGAGTCAGTATTTCCAAATCTGTTCTTTCTTTTCATCCCTACTACTTTTTAATCCTAGTACATGCAAGGAAAGGTAAATAAACTATGCCTTTCTTGGGACAAAAAGAAAAGTTCTACACTTTTATTGGTTAAAGGTGTCATTTACACAGCAGGAGCTTATTTATTGTGTAGAGAATATCTGTAAACTATACATTTCAGCCCAGCAGTAGGTCTATTCAGCACATCTATTAGGGTTTTCTAAGAAGTGACTCTAAATGCCACCACCTTTTATAGGGCGATGTGGGTGAGAGCAGCAGGTGAAGACAATGTACAATGCTGAATCAGTTTCTCTAATACTGCAGGGAGCTGGCCCTAAGATGTTCTCTTGATTTGTATGTACAGATTCAAAAATGCTTACGAATAAAAGATGCTAAGAAAAGAGAGAAGAAAACTTTACCTCTCATAGTAAATTTTCTGGACTGGAGTGAGAGCACAGCAGGTAGGGTGTTTGCCTTGCATGTGGCCGACCTGGGTTCGATTCCTCTGTCCCTCTTGGAGAGCCCAGCAAGCTACCGAGAATATCCTGCCCACACAGCAGAGCCTGGCAAGCTACCCATGGAGTGTATTCAGTATGACAAAAACAGTAATAACAAGTCTGACAATGGAGACTTTACTGGTGCCTGCTCGAGCAAATCAATGAACAAGGGGACGACAGTGCTACAGTAAATTTTCTAGATCATAAAAATAAAATTTTTAGAGAGTTCTAGAACCCTTACAGTCCCAGGCACATATACCAGAGATCTACATGTTTCTACCGGAACCAAACAGTCTTGGAAATGCTTGACACACTTAAGTGAAGTTATCACAAAGAGATAGTGTAGAGCAATGGTAAATTCTCACTCCTTTTCTCTGCTTTGTACTGTCCCAGGGTCTCATTCACAATCTTATCTGGGGTTTTAAAAGGTGCTCCTTTGAATTAAAGCTGTGTCTCCTTGCAGTGGGAATACTATAGGTAAGCGACAGTAGCAATTTTCTATCAACAATACAGGAATAGATGGAGTCTTTCCTAGGTTTAGAGCTTTACTCTTTCTTGATAAGAACTATTTTCAGGTCAGGTTCGGTCCTGCCCTCCACCTCCTTACCCCCATCCCTCTGCTTCACACATATCCAGAGAGTTAAGGTTGCTCACAAATGTCACAAGGGTAAGACAGGGTAAAGACTGCATTCAAAATTCAAAACCCTCTTCCCAGCTATTCGGTTTATCCAAGACTCATAGCTGATCAACACTAAGGTTATGTATGGTAATTGCTGCCATATGGATTGAGAGTTCAGCCAGTACATTTTTTAAAGAAGACAGAGGTGCCTACAAGTGAAAAAGAAAGGATGCAGTTAAAGAATTTGGAGGCATTTCAGATGGAATAAGAAAATTTAAGGAGAATGTTTGACAAGAAGAAATACCACCATCAACATAAAGGAAAGACGATTATCACAGTCACTCCAGATGGAATACTTGAAGTTAGGTTAAAAGGAAGCAAGTAATTATTATTATCCATAAATGTTTTAGTTGTGGCTTTAATTTACAAGTTTGAAACATTTTTTCCCTGTATGTTCATTGTGAATGCTTTAATTTATTTCAAGTAAATTACAATATTTATTCTGGCATTTTTTGCTTGGTGAAAAACTAATAGGAAACATTCTTGTTTGGGCATATTTCATTTTGCCTTCCGATGCTTCCCACAACCTCTTTTTGCTGTTTATATTTGCACATCTTTTAAAAAATTCTCACTATATTTATATTTGATAAATAGAACCAAGCAAGTATTTAATCATTTAATGTAATTCTCTCCCTGATATTTCAGAGATTGTCTAGGCATTTTGAATAGAATATAGAGCAGTTTTTCTGTTCTTCTGTCCCACCTCAGTTCTCCCTAATTGATACTTTTGTTCCTAGTACCTTGCTAACATCTGCTGTTTCATTATCAAACACATACACAACACACACACACACACACACACACACACACACACCCCTCTCAGAGCAGTAACTTCCGTTCAGTGTTTTCCCTTCAGCATGAGGGTGAAATGTCTGTTTAATAGCTTGTGAGCAGAAATGGCACCTGAATAGCAACCCAATGCTCACCAGCCTACAGCTTCAGTGGGAAAGGATCAATCTAGCATATAAAAGCAGGCACAGATAAATTGCTAAACACTGTTGTACAATGATGGCATACATCTCTGAAATGAGAATCCTGAAAATCAATAAGATTTGAAATTGAAAAAGGAAGAATTGTAGCTGTCAAAATACAGAATGTCAGGTAGATATTCAAGTTGAAGTCCAAGCTGCCTTCTCTGGTAACCAAGAGAAGCATCCATTAAGAAAAGTTGTCTCTTGGGTGACCTTTGTCATGTCTCTTTGAAGAACCTTACACTCAAGCCAGAGATTGGATTCTTCTCCCAAATCATAATTGACCTACACATCATATCTACCCAAGTGTCAGAGGTTCCTCTAATGACGGAGGGATGTTTGGGGAGGGATGAGAAGTCAAGGGTCAAAGGCTCATGAAAGCATGTGGACTGGATGTATTGAGGCCCAGCATGGACCAGAAATTTATTTTTGGATTCAACTTTGCAATTTGTCTTATTTTCATGAGTTTTAAAATTCTGAATTCAAGGAAGTCACTGCTATAATCATAGTAATAACAGTTACTGTATCACTATCACTGTCATCCCGTTGATCATTGATTTGCTTGAGCGAGCCCCATAACGTCTCCATTCATCCTAGCCCTGAGATTTTAGCAGCCTCTCTTTACTTGTCCTTCCCAATGGTGCCACATTAGAGGTTCTTCAGGGTCAGGGGAATGAGACCCATCATTGTTACTGTATTTGGCATATAAATACACCATGGGGAGCTTGCCAGACTCTTCCTCGTGCGGGCAGTAAACTCTCCGTAGCTTGCCAGGTTCTTCCAGAGGGAGAACTAGGCTATCAAATGTCGCATATTTGGAGGTATAGTGGGATAAAATATCTGAAGAAGGATCCTGGAAAAAATCAGTATTAGGGAATCTGGATGATGATGAGATTCCTATAGCTAATGAGGTACCACCATCCTCCTTTTGCCCACATCTAGATGATAGGCCTTCATTATTTCTTTGTTCAACAAGCCATTAAGACTATGCATTCTTCAATTTTTATGTATCATAAACTCTTCCACCTCCCCTAGCCTACTTCTTTTACAAATAAACAGGTGTAATATTTTTTCTTCTCATTGTATAATTGTATAAAGTACTCTTCAAAACTAGACTTTCTGATTCAAATAGCACCCTTCTTTCTATTTTCTTCATTGTGTAATGAAAATACTTTTCAAATCTCCAATTTGATCATTTATTGAAATATGCCTGGCATTGCAAAAAGCACTTAGTATTTTTATATGATAACAATGGTAGTGATAATACCAACAAGCTTGAATATATAAGCATTTTATGTCAATAATATGTGGCATCGCTTTGAAGTGTATATATTCTTAAATTATCTTTTTTTTAATTCTTTAATTTCTTCTTTTTTTTTCCTCTTCAGTCACTTTCTCATGTTTGTCTTCTCTTCATTGAAGTTTGGCTTCCACTAATGTTGTCATAATCCCTCCATCCTACAGTCCTGCATATTTCTCAGCCCAAACTGTAGGAAATTTTAGCTTACTGCCCAGTCTACTTAGAATGTGTTCTTCCCCCTACCCTCTCAACTGAAGTAACAGCAAAGGATACATGGAATTACCCTCTGGGTAATAAAAAATAAGGAATATTTAAAATTGGTGGTTATGAAATTTAGTGTTTTCTTATTTTATTAGCATATTACCAATATGCAACTGTATGAGTGTGCTGAAAACAATGAGAGAGAGAGGGAGGAGAGAGGGGGGAGAGGGGAGGAGAGAGAGAGGAGAGGAGAGGGGAGGGGAGGGGAGGGGAGGAGAGGAGAGGAGAGGGGAGAGAGGGGGAGAGAGGGGGAAGACGAGAGGAGAGAGGGGAAGAGGAGAGGAGAGAGGGGAAGAGGAGAGGAGAGAGGGGAAGAGGAGAGGAGAGAGGGGAAGAGGAGAGGAGAGAGGGGAAAAGGAGAGGAGAGGAGAGGGGGAGAGAGGGGGAGAGAGGGATGAGGAGAGGAGAGAGGGGAAGAGGAGAGGAGAGGAGAGGGGGAGAGAGGGGGAGAGAGGGGGATGAGGAGAGGAGAGAGGGGAAGAGGAGAGGAGAGAGGGGAAGAGGAGAAGAGGGGAGGAGAGAGAGAGAGAGAGAGAGAGAGAGAGAGAGAGAGAGGGGGGGGGGGGAGAGACTTGTAGAGCCATCGAACATTCTTTAATATGTAATCCCCAAGTAAAGGAGTTTACACAGCTCCGTGAGAGTGGATTTCACAGCTAGAGTCCCTGGGTGCAGGCCCGAACTACCTAACTAAAGAAAAAAATTTCACAGTGGTGCTCAGAGCTTACTCCTGGTTTTGAGTTCCAGGATCACTCCTAGTAGATTGAGCCTTTGTCAGGCAAATTCCTTAGCCAAGGTACTACCTCTTTAGCCCCAGAGGATATATTTCAAAACTCATCTTTATGTAATGATTGCAAATAGAACTCTATTTGGACAACTTGCAACAGAGTACAAGCAGCAGCAGGGCACAAGAAGGAAAGAATTTGTCACCAATATAATGAAAACTACAAACTGTTACAAGATGAAATTTAAAAATATGGGATTTTCCCTATTTGATAGCTCCTTTCTTAATCTGTATTTTTCTACTTAATTTTTACTAGGGTTAGGTTGAAGGATCTGCCTTTGTGAGTTGTCTACTTCAGAATGTAACTAATTAGCATAACCATTCAACAAATTTGATTCCACAAAGTACAGATTTACAGATTAATGTCACTATTTTTTTTTTTTTTTTAGAAAACTGTCTTTAAAAGGAATACACTATCATATGCTTGAGCGATAGCACAGCGGTTGGGCTTTTGCCTTTCACTCGGCCAACCCGTGTTCGATTCCTCCGCCCCTCTCAGAGAGCCAGGCAAGCTACTAAGAGTATTGAGCCCGCACAGCAGAGCCTGGCAAGCTACCCGTGTGTATTGAATATGCCAAAAGCAGTAACAATAAGTCTCTCAATGAGAGATGTGACTGGTGCCTGCTCGAACAAATCGATGAGCAATGGGATGACAGTGACAGTGACAGGATCATCTGGGGATCTAGTTAAAATGCAGCTTCTGAACCAATAGGTCTGAGAGGGGATCTGAGGCCTTGCACTTCTCCCAAGTGATGTTTTTGCAACTGGTTAGAAAAATCAAAGCCTTCTGGTACAGTACAGATTCTGTTAGCATGAAGAATATTACTTATCTACAAAGTGAGATTTTGAATAGATCCAACTACTTTTTGTAAACTTTTATTCTCCCTGAAGATATAGTTGGACTAGTTACACAGACCTGTATCACAGTTGTTTTCCAATGTAAAGTAGGCTTTCAGCTGGGAGATAACTCATTTGAATTTAAAACATCTGAGTTTGTGTGGCATATCTTACCTTGCTTATAACTAAAAAAGGGTTCTAAGACTAGTGCCAACTAGTTGACCAGTGTAGCTTAGTATATGATTTGGAAGAACTTTTTTACTTTGAAAAGAATGTCTTTGAAAACAAAAACAGTCTTTGAAAAGAAAATTTCCAATTTAAAACAAGCTTATATCTTGCTTCTTCCTTTCTCACCTTAGCACTTTCTGCTCCCCGACTCAGTTCTCCCAGCCTACTATTCAAAAGATTAGTGACACTAAAATTTATAGTACCTTGAGCAACACAGTGTTTAGAATTTTCATCTGAATATGATAATACATTTTTTAAAAATTTTATTGACTCACCGTGAGATAGTTCCAAGCTTTCATGTTTGGGTTACAATCTCACAATGATCAAACACCCATCCCTCCACCAGTGCACCACCACAAATATCCCCAGTATACCCCTCTTTCCCATCCTCCCCTTGCCTCCATGGCAGACAATATTCCCCATACTCTCTCTCTCTCTCTACTTTTGGGCATTATGATTTGCAATACAGATACTGAGAGTTTATCATGTTTGGTCCTTTATCTACTTTCAGCACACATCTCCCAGCTCGACCAAGTCCTCTTGCCATCATTTTCTTAGTGATCCCTTATCTATTCCTTCTGCCATCTCCCCTCTGCTTATGAGGCTGGCTTCCAGCTATGGAGTAGTCTTTCTGGCCCTTGTATCTACTGTCCTTGGGTGTCAGCCTCATGTGATGTTATTTTATACTCCACAAATAAGTGCACTCCTTCTATGTCTGTCCTTCTCTTTCTGACTCACCATGAAAATACCTTTTTAAGTTTAGCTATTTCTTTTTTGCAGCAAGTTTTTAAAAACTTTTTACATCTAAAACTTGCACCTGTCACAGAACATCACTGGGTAAGCCAGTAGTTAATAGCCACTGTTGTAGTCAGTGATTTTCAGTGCCTAGGTACTGGCATGATTGCTGAGAGGCAGTTGAAAACCCCTGGTTTACAGATGGAAAACTAGGCAAACAGTGTCAAGTCAGGTGATCAGTTGCCAGAGATAAAGTATGTTGATAGCATGTATCTTTTGCTATAATGAAATGAGAAAGACAGTTTTTCTTATTCGACCAATAATCCCATGGAAAATTAGGAGAAAACCACCAAACCCAAGTAATGAAGCAATTAACAAAATGTATAACAATTATTAAAAATATGAAGTTAATTTAGAACAGTAAGAAATTGCCACAGGGGCTGGAGTGATAACACAGAGGGTAGGGCGTTTGCCTTGCATGCGGCTGACCCGGGTTCAAATCCTAGCATCCCATATGGTCCCCTGAGCACCGCCAGGAGTAATTCCTGAGTGCAGAGCCAGGAGTAACCCCTGTGCATTGCCAGGTGTGACCCAAAAACCAAAAAAAAAAAAAAAAGAAAAAAAGAAATTGCCACAGACCAGACAAAACTAAGGCTATATGTGATAAGGAGATAACTCTTGCAAAGGAAGAAGAAATAAATAGAAAACTGGTGAAATCCAGTCTAATGTTCAGTTTGTATGGTTTTAGCAAACCATACCTCAGAAATTGAAAATATTAGAAGCAGTTTTAATTGAGGGGTAGATGGAAACTCTACCATTTTGTAATATTTCTATAAATCTAAAATTGCAAATAAAGTCTAGTAAGACTGGCATTAAAGGTAGGATGGGGGATTTTTCTTAAAAATTAGGGTTTTTCTTTAAAATTTCTTAAATTTCCTTAAAAAAACAAGATATAAGAATTTTCTGGAAGGGCCAGAGAGAAAAGCCTACTTGGTTTCATCTCTGACACTGCATATGGTCCCCTGAGACCTCCAGGAATGATCCCTAAGCTCAGAGCCAGGAGTAATCTCTGAGCTCCACTGAGTGTGACCATAAAATGAAACTATATGAAACGCCTGCAATAGTCTTTTACTGATCATATTTCATGGAGTTTTATCCCCTACAGAATGTGGAAAGAGTTTTTGGGATACCTTGCAGGAGTGTTTTGGGTTGGGGGGGTAGTTGTTAGTGTCATATAAGAAAACAAAGTAACCCAAAATTAAAGAGTCATTTCAAAAGATAAGTAAAAGCACACTAAAATGTCTTTGAAGTAAAGACATGGAAGTAAGCCCGATGCTCAGTTGACATTTATCAAATTGCTTCTGAGGAAACATCTAAAGGAACCGTTGAAAAATCTGTCCCATGACTAATTCCATGTTGTGTCCCAATGGAGAATACCGGAGAGATCTATTAGGCAGAGAAGGCTGCGCGTTTCCCCAGAATCATCGACCTTGCTGCTGTCCTTGCTTCTGCGCATGTACCTCGAAGAAGTAACCCTGCCAGAATCGAGTTAAGTGGAAACATCCCAATCAATACAAGACACTCTATTTTCCATTTACTCGTTTTGTTTTTAAGGACTTATTTTGTAACAGCACAAGAAGGATTCAATTCGATATCAATTCACCTTCTGGGTGGGGAAAGGATTCCAGATACTGACTTTCAGCGCCTCATATGACTTTCAGCTCCTGATAGTTTGTGACAAGGTTCACTTTGCTGATATTGTTACCAAAGCTCAAGTTTAGCCATGGAGGACCCGGGGACAAGCCCATACATACGTTAGCACAGCAACAAACCCAGTAACAAAAGTCTATTGAGTTCCTGCAGGCTGCTGAATCAAGGACCTGCTTCAAAATTCTCAGTTACAAAGAGTGTTTCCAGTTTGAAGGGTTTTTTTTCCCACCCAAATTAAGAAAGATTTAAAAGTTATAGTTTTCCAGCTGCTCATATCTGCGTTCTACTCTTATATCGGAGAATTGATTTAAATGACTATTAAAACAACTATATTTCTACTTTAGATTGACCTCATACAAGTTTTCAGAGTTTGCTATTTGGTTTTGCAGTGGTGGTGGAGATGGTGAAAATGATGCGTTAGCTCCTCCCACTTAGAATTTTTTTCATATTACTTCCCCTTATTCCTCTGCTCCAAATAAAATATAATATGATAGTATTAACTGGAGATAGGGATTTGTATGTTTTTAGTATACAGGGAAGATTATTTTCAAGTATGGCTGTTTATCCCTTCTATTCCACATATACATCCTTCTAAGGTGTGATTTTACTTTTTTCTCCATCGTGAGTGGTGGATGTGTTTCTTCAGCCTGGGAATCTGATTTACCTTGTGATTTGCTTTGGCCAGTGGACGAAGCTGATGTGGTATCAGTTGAGAAGCCTGTGCTCAGTTAGGCTTGTCACCCAGAATTCTTTTGTCCTAATAGAAACAGGGAAGACCAGAGAAGAATTTGACTCTGAAGGGACCAGAGGCCACAAGATCAGAGTCCTGGATGCCTCAGGCCAGACCCCAGATAGAGGAATGAGATTCTTCTAAAACAGTGTTGTTCTACCTTTTTATACCTGAAGCCTGACACCTACCCTGAATATCACTCCACAGGCCAGAAATTATAGCTGAGGCAGTAGACCAGTGGTTTGAACATTTTTTACACCTGTAGACTGGTGGTTGAAGGCCACCAATATAATTTTTTTTGTGGATTTGGGGTCATCCCTGATGGTGTACAGGTGCTAGTCCTGGCTCTGTGCTCATGAGCTTACGAGTGTGAAGAATACTTTAAACCAGTCCAATTCAGGCCAGAAGAACTGCTGAACAAACTCAAAGAATTATAAAAAAAAATTATTGATTTTTTAAAAAAAACATATATTTGCAATCGCATTTTTGATATAACAAAAGCTAATTTATACAGCATATAAACTTTGATAGAACTGTTTACTATTTTTTCTTTCAACTTAAATCTTAAGTCTAGTCATTCATGTTAACTCCTAAATCTTCTTATAGTTTACCTCTATGAGAATGAGTTGATTCTTTCTCAATATCTCATACCATTGTACATTCTACATATGATATAAGCCTATGGTATCAATTTATACCAGGCTCTTTTCACTCAGGCCCCCCTGGGAGGGGACAGGTGAGAACTCTCCCCACGCCAAGGGACCCAGTCCTGGCAGCCGACCTCCACTACCCAATTGCCGCCATGCTCCAGGTCACTTTCCAGACACATTATAAGACACTTCCTACCCATTTTCCATAATTACCACACCATATTTGATGGAGTTCAGACAGTAGGCAACAAATCATAAGAGTAGTGTATATATGTGTGTATGCATGTATATATATACATACACATGTGTGTATATATATACATATACATACATATGTGTATGTATACATACACATATGTATGTATATACATATACATACACACATGTGTATATGTATGTGTATACACACACACACACGCATACACATACCACTCCGAGAGTCCAGCAGGCTACTGAGAGTATCCCGCCTATATGGGCAGAACCTGGAAAGCTACCTGTGGCATATTTGATATACTAAAAACAGTAATGATAGGTCTCATCCCCCTGACCCTGAAAGAGCCTCCAGTTGTTGGGAAAGACAAGTAAGGAGAGGCTGCTAAAATCTCAGGGCTGGGAGGAATAGAGATGTTACTGATGCCCGCTCAAGTAAATCAACGAAAAAGAAGATGACAAAGATACAGTGATCAATTTATAGTGATATGATAAATGCATAAAACATATATGTTTTTATTTCACAAAGCATTAAATGGTAAAGTATATACACTTTGAGGAATATCCTAATCTTCAGTGATGTAGACTCTGAATTATTTGTTGAAATTAATGGTTCATAACCATTTGTATTTAACTATTACTTTGTGCTGCTTCTCCCAGAAGGGAGCATAAAATGAGGCCCCCATAACCATGCCACCAGACTCCACACCAGGGGTGCCCCAGAGGGGGCAGGAGAGAGCCCTCCCCGCCCCAGGGGCCATGCCCCGGCAGCCGACCACCACTACCGCACTGCTGCCACGCTCCAGGCCACTTTCCACAAGCTCGGGCTGAGCCTCACGCATGAGTGAACATATTCCTGGACCATGCAGCCACTCAGACATATCATCATAAAGGGAAATACACACATATCATATATGTGTATATATAATGTGTGTATATACATATATATTATATATATATATAATGCCTCTCGAAAAACCTGACAAGCTACCAAGAGTATCCTGCCCACACAAAAGAGCCTGGCAAGCTCCCTGTGGCATATTCAATATGCCAAATACAGAAACAATAACAGGTCTCATTCCCCCCTACCCTGAAAAGAGCCTCCAATCGCTGAGAAAAACAAGTAAGGAGGGGCTGCTAAAATCGGGGTTGGGACAGATGGAGATGTTACTGGCGCCCGCTCGAGTAAATCAATGAACAATGGGATGACAGTGATACAGTGATACTTTGTGTTGAAATATTCAAAGAAACCTAAAATTTATACTCTCTTGAGTTTTGATCGACCTGAAAAAAGAAAGACAAATGGTTAAAAGGTTTATCTCTAAGCCTCTACTGTTCAATTCCAAACTTATACAAACTGACCCATCCAAATATAGGGGTTGTGCTTTGTTAGACCGTATCTGAGAGAAATATTGAAGGACACTCTGCCAATCTCTTAGTGCTTTTTGACCCAGCTCTCTTCATGCCTCTACTGTACATATGTCATATATGTTTTGGCATTCACAGCTTTTCCTGACAATCTCTTAATGTGTGTGAAGTAAACCATTTTATGAAGAGATTATAAGGAAGAAAAGAGAGATTAACTTTCAGAAGAGATTAACATTCAGTGAGTGAGTGGTGTGGCGCACTCACACCAAAGGGGAGTGAGCCAAGAGTACACATCTCAGGTGGAGACATGGGCCACCCCTGTAATGGGAAAGTGTCTTTATAACTCTTAACAAATTACCCAATGGCATGTATATTTCACTATCTCAAAGTTCTAAAGCTCTTGAGTCAAGACTTGATACTTCAGGGGCTGGAGCAATCAGAGCGGATAGGGCGTTTGCCATGCATGAAGCTGATCCAGTTTCGATTCCCAGCATCCCATATGGTCCCCTGAGCATCACCAGGGGTAATTCCTGAGTGCAGAGCCAAGAGTAAGCCCTGTGCATCGCCAGGTATGACCTAAAAAAAAAAAAGCAAAAAACTTGATACTTTAGTTATTTTGGTATCTCTTGTACCTGGCAGAGTTCTAGAAACAGTGAATATTTAGTAAATATTTGTTTAAAAATTAAATCCATAATTCTGATTCTGGAGATAGTTTATAACCACCCTTCTCACTTGATTGGCATCAAAATCATCACAGCTATAATACGGAAGCTTTATGGTTTTGGACAGAAGGGAAAATCAAAGCTGATGATTATAATATGCACATGCTTATTTAAGGAAAAGTTAAAACTCAACAGAATAGTCAGTGGTAATTAGCACAAGTCTTTAGTTGTTGCTAATTTGATAACTTAGTCACCCTGCACAGTGTTTTTTGAAAGCTTTAAAATCATGTGCTCAGTGGTCACTCTCGGTGGAGTTCAGAAGACCATATGGAATGCTGGGGTTGAAGTTGGTTCCAACGCATGCAAGGGAAGAGCCTTACCTGCTGCACTATTGAATTCTTGGCACTGAACTGAATTCTTGTTCAAATATTTCACAGGCAGAATATCTTTGAAGATATTTCTTTATGGAATTTACTTCTCAGATTCTAGTATTATATGTGGTATTTGTTGAAAACGTTGATCCTGGTTACTATTTCCAGCATTTTCTTATTCAGGAAGTCTTGGATGAAGACCTATGTTAGGTGTGTTTAATAACTTACTCATGCAACTTTTATTTTATTATTTTTTTATTTTAATTTTTTTATTGAGTCACCATGTGGAAAGTTACAGTTTTCAGGTTTAAATCTCAGTTATACAATGCTCGAATACCCATCCCTTCACCAGTGCACATATTCCACCACCAAGAATCCCAGTATAGCTCCACCCCAAACCCCCACACCCCTAACCCCCCACACCCCTAGCCCCCCCACCCTTAGCCACCCCGCCTGTGTAACTAATAAATTTCACTTTACTTTCACTTTGATTGCATTCAATATTTCAACAAAACTCACTATTATTGTTTGGAGAGTCTCTCCCCTAAAGTCAGACCTGCTGAAAAGGAAGCATTAGATAATTTGTTTTCCATTGCTGAGGATGAAGAGGTATGAGGTCGAGTGACCACACTTAGCAGCCTCTCGGTTTTGGGTTTCTGTATTTTAGTATTTTAGTAACTAAGTCCAGAGAGATATCTGCCAGAAGTTGCATCATTGCCAACTTGTACTTCTCAGTTACATTATATTCCACATATGAGTGCAGTCTTTCTATGTCTGTCTCTTTCTTTCTGACTCATTTCACTCAACATGATACTTTCCATGTTGATCCATTTATATGCAAATTTCATGACTTCATGTTTTCTGACAGCTACATAGTATTCCATTGTGTAGATGTACCAGAGTTTCTTTAATCAGTCATCTGTTTTGGGGCACTCTGGTTTTTTCCAGATTCTGGCTATTGTAAACAGTGCTGCAATGAACATAGAAATAAATATGCCATCTCTACTACACCTTTTTGCCTATCCGGGATATATTCCCAGGAGTGGTATTGCTGGGTCAAATGGAAGCTCAATTTCTAATTTTTTGAGAATCATCCATATTGTTTTCCAAAAGGGCTGAACCAGTCGGCATTCCTACCAGCAGTGAAGAAGAGTCCCTTTCTCCCCGCATCCACGCCAACACCGCTTGTTTTTGTTTTTTGGGATGTGGCCCAGTCTCTGTGGTGTGAGATGATATCTCATGGTTGTTTTGATCTGCATTTCCCTGATGATTAGTGATGTGGAACATTTTCTCATGTGCCTCTGAGCCATTCGGATTTCTTCTTTAGGAAAGTTTCTGTTCATTTCATCACCCCATGTTTTGATTGGGTTGGCAGTTTTCTTCTTGTGGAGTTTAACCAGTGCATTCTATATCCTTGTTATCAACCCTTTATCAGATGGGTACTGCGTAAATATCCTTTCCCATTCTGTAGATTGTCTTTGTACTTTGGTCACTGTTTCTCTTGAGGTGCAGAAGCTTCTTAGTTTGAGATAGTCCCATTTATTTATCTCTGTTTTCACTTGCTTGGCCAGTGGCATGTCAGCTTTGAAGATACCTTTGGCTTCAATGTCGTGGAGGGTTTTAATATTGTCAAAATGGCAATTCTCCCCAAAGCATTGTACAAATTCAATGCGATCCCTATAGGGATACCCTTGTCATTCTTCAAAGAAATGGAGCAAGCACTCCTGAAATTCATATGGAATAATAAACCCCCACGAATTGCTAAAGCAATTCTCGGGAAAAAGAAAATGGGAGGAATCAACTTCCCCAACTTCCAACTCTACTACAAAGCGGTAGTCATTAAAACAGCTTGGTACTGGAACAAAGGCAGAGCGGCAGACCAATGGAACAGGGTTGAATACTCTGACACATCCCCCCAAATATATGACCATCTAATCTTTGATAAAGGAGCAAAAAAGGCGAAGTGGAACAAGGAAAGCATGCTTAACAAATTGTGCTGGCAAAACTGGACAGCTACATGCAAAAAAATGGGCTTAGACCTCCACCTATCACCATGTACAAAAGTCAGATCAAAATGGATTAAAGACCTCAACATCAGACCAGAATCCCTAAGGTCCATTGAAGATCAGGCAACTTTTATTTAAATAGCTGATTAGCCATTTCAGGAGTAAGGATTCTTTCAGGCTAAAGGACTAAAGTCTTCTCGTGGTCAAAGACCATCTTACCTTCATATAAGTACGGAGATCTAGTAATCTAGATGGTGTTAACACAGCCACACTTTTCAGGGTCTAGCACCAACGCAGCTCCAAGGACTCACTTGGCCCTTCCTCTGCTTCTTGCTTCCTCTGAGTCTCTCTGTATATCTAATCCTTCTCTCTCTGTCTCTGTCTCTCTCTGTCTCTCTCCCTCTCTCTCTCTCCCTCTCTCTCTCCCCCTCCCCCACTTGCCTTAAAGTCTACAAGCCTCAGAAGTTTTCCACATATTACCACTCTGCACCCTAACTACCTCCCTTAAGTTCTCACAACTATCTGAGAACTTTAGTGAGTCTTCTTTTGCTTGAAATTGCTGAAGAGAAATAAAATTGGTGCATGCATCTTTCAAACTGAGAATACAATTGGCACATGAACATTTTGGTGCTGGCACACAAATCAAAAGTCAGGATAACTTCTGTGATAACCATTGAAGACTGGGTAGGATCTCTTCATTCAGGCAGCTGGTTTCACTAATTATGGAAGAAATGACTCTTTGGAAGGAAGTACCTGAGAAGGATACTAGAAAAGATTCCATTATTGATACTTGTACCTTCTCTCCATTTCAAGCTCAGAATGACTACTAAACACCATTTTTTTGCTTATTTAGAAATTGTTTAGAAAGTTCACTACAAGTCTGGCAGCATTTGACACTGCTATGGCATGTTTTTAATACAAATAGTCAAAGGGGAATGTTTTAAGATGTTTATGCAGGGAGAATCTTTTTGAATCTAGAGACTGGTAAATAGAAGGTACTCCAGAAAGAGATTCTAGTCAGGCCACTTCAATTTCTGGTGCTCATTAGGATTTGGAGTTCCTCAGAAATTATTAAGTACAATTTGGGATGGAATTTTGCATATTGTTTATGAAATATTGTTTAGTTATCAAAGTAGCAGTAATGTTTATTTGATGAAAATTTACCTGTGTTAACTTATCTCACATGCAAGGGAAAAACCTCAAACTATTTCCTTAGAAAAAGTGTTTGTTTAATAATTATAATTCTGTGTGTGTGTGTGTTTGCAAAAAGAAAATAAAACTTTTGGAGTCAAAAACCAATTTTTCTCCTGAAAGTTGTAATCAGTCTCCAGATTATATATTTTTTTCATTTTGGACAATGCAATGAAACTTAAGTAATTATCCATGTTGTGTGTCTGTATGCTTGACAGCAATGCTTTCAAAATATTTTGATATGCAACCTTTCTTCCTTCCTTTTGTGTTGTCAGACAACACACCAGCTGTCAGATGGAGGAAAGCTGGAAACTCTGGCATCACTATTCCTACCACCTTCACCATGGAGTCCCTATAAATAGCATAATAGGATAAACCAGCCGCAGAGGGAGAGCGGCAGGTGGCACTCACTGGATCCAGAGCTGAAGGTGTAAATGAATTTCAATGTCTTCATGATACCAAACAACAATAAGATTACAGAGAAAGAAGCCTTTGTGATGAGAATCCAATATTTGAAGTAAACAATAATGATGATGACACTTTTCACTATCATGCAGTGCTCCTCTTTCAAAGAGGTTTCATAAAAGATAGGACTCCAATTTCAGAGCTACCAATTTCTCCTCTAAAGCATCTCTATGAACTCCCTCTCTTGAAAGGGGAGGAGGTGATATTGATTTGAGCCAGGTGGTAGGTAAAGGGAATTAAGTCAATTGTTGAAATGCTACTAAAAAAAATACTTCTTGTTCTAATTACCAGGAAAAGAAACCAGAGTGGCCTTCATCTAGCCTGTGCTTATATTGTCCTTTGATCAGTTACTTGTCTACTTGACCCTCTTTCTCAGCTTGCCGATTGTACACTTCCTCTTGACTACTTCATATTTATCACGACTTCCTTTGGTTCTCTGGTCGAGGTGTTTCTTATCAAAGAAATTCACTCTCTCTTTACTATTCAGAACATTCACAATAATGTAGGATGTCAGGTCATCCAGCATTTTTGCTATTCTTTGGTTGTGTCATATACCTCATATTTTCATTCAGACTCCAGTTGATTCTTTTGACTTCTAGTGCATTTAATTTTGTATACTATTTTATTTTATAAATTAGCAATGCTCTCTTTATTCCTAAGCATAGACTACCCCCGCAGTAAATATAAAAAGAGAAAACCTGGATTTCCTTTGTGGTCTTGCACTATCATTTCCAACATCTCCTCGTACCTGACTCTTTGCAATTCCCAGCCCCAACTCTCCTCTGACTTCTTAGTTCCGTATTTGTCTTTCAGGCTTTATCAAAGAATTCACTATATTAGTTTTATCAACCCCATTCTTCATCCAGGTATGGTTTTGCAAACACTGCAAACCGCTGGTCCTCTAGATTGATCTCTCTTAGCCCAAAATCAGGAATGGATCTTGGGCTAAGAGAGATTCATGGTGTTCATTTGTAAATATTTAACCCTTACCCCTTGTAACAAAGCAAAATCAAGTCAAATTTTTGCTTGGATATAACCTGACCCATCGGTGCATAATGTAACCCATTCTACTTTTCTATTGTTAATGCTTTGCCTCCCTTCTTAACCTTAATTCTAGCCTACCTGCCCCTTGAAACTTATGCCCTTGCACTGCTGTTCCCACTGCCCAGGATGCTCTAACTTTGACTCATGACACTCTTTCCCAGTAACAATCAAATATTTCATTATACTTCCTGAATATGACCTCACCATATTATTCTTTTTAACTCTGTGTTTGTATCATATAAATCATATATATGTCAGTTTTCAACTTTTGTCTCCTCAGATGAGGACAGTATAAACACCAGGGGAGAGGAATTGTCTATAGCTGTTAGGATGCTGAATGTAGAAAGTGGTAAGGTATGGTTGCATGGATGTGGAATGAGTAAGAATATAGAAAACTGAAGTACTTTAAAAAAAATCTATGTTTCATTTCTTTCACTCAGAGAACCATGTCCTCTCTATTATACATATAGTTTGGCACCTAATTGAGAACAAAATTGTTAGCATCATAGATGCCAAGTTGTCTTAGCTGTGGCAGGAGATCCTTGCCAAGCCTTGATTAATTACCTGCTTTTCTTCATAGTTGAATATAAAGTGGCACCTATTTTTAATTGAGCAGGTGATGAATATACAACATAGTTGAGTCATTTGTGCCTTCTCTCCTGGGTGGAGATGGTCTCTATTACCCACTGATGTACCCCATCAACTGGAATAATTGTTCTACTTGCTCAGCCTTAGACAGTATCCAAAAGGGAACCTGGTTTAAGGTTCTTGTATATAGGCAACTATGAAGACTTTGTAATATTTCTAACTCCTTCTTACAGATAAACCAAGGCACGGAGACTAAATGATAAAACTTCAGAGCACAACAGCTGAGCATGTTTTGCATATGGAAGACCCTTGGTTATTACCTGCACCATGTGATCTCCCAAGTACACACAGAAAGTAACCATTGAACACCATTGTATGTGGCCACAAAATACAAAAAGGTAGAAAGAATTGAATGTGCAGACTGATTGTGAAATATAATTTGATGTGGTTCCCACTATACCACTTCCTATCACTTAGATTTCTGCTACATTTTTGCACTTTTTTCAGTTCTTATCATAATTTTCCTGGATAAAATTGCTACAACCATAGAAGAAGGCCTTCTGTAGCAATATAATTCTTGGGGTGCTTAGTGAGATTCTTTAATGTTTCTTGGAGGGTATTGGAGGCATTCTCCTATCTTAATATTCTAGGTCAGGGTTGGCATTTATATTTTTTGTCATAAATTAACTGCCCATACATCTGAGGTTAATCTCTGTGCTCTCAATTTTATTCTATTAATTTAATATTCTGTCTTTGTTCCAGTACCACACAGATTTGACTACAATAGCTGTACAGTAAAGATAAAAGTCTGGCCTACCATTATTTTCCTAATATTGCTTTGGCTATTCTGGGATTCTTATGGTTCCATGAATATTTTAGAAACATTTTGTCTAAAATTGCCATGGAAAATGATTTTAAAATGCCATGCCCTTAAAAATTTCATGGGAATTTTTATAAGGAATTGCATTACATCTGTAAATTAATTTGAGTAAGATGATTATTTTAACATTGATTCTTCCAATTTATGAAAAAGTAATATGTATCCATTTCCTTATCTTTAATTTTTTGCAGAAATGATCTATAATTTTTATTAAATTGGTCTTTCTCCTCCTTTATTATTTAGATATCCAAAGATTTTTGACACAAATGTCATAGATTTTTATTTCTTTTTCTTCTATATCACCATGAACATACAGAAATATAACAGATCTATGTACTTCAATTTTGCCTACTATTTTACTGTATAATTTGTTTTGAAGAGTTTTTAGTGGAATTTAGTGTATTATATATGCAATATCATATTACTGGCCTGTAGTAATAATTTTACTTCTTCTCTACCAATTTATCTCCTCTAATTTCTCATTCTTACCTAATTGCTGTGGCAAGGTCTACCTATACTATATTAAATAGTAGCAGTGAAAGTGGACATCTTTGTCTCTACCTGAGCTTACAGGGAAGTCTTTCAGTTTTTCCCCATAAACATGTTCATGGTGGTGTCTACAATTGGTGGCTTACTCTTGAAAGTGATTTAATTAACAAAGTACAGAACAGTATCGATAAATTAAGGATTTTGCTAGCTGTGGATTTAGTATATATGGTCTTTGTATTTTGAAGTAAGTTCCTTCAATCTCCATTTTGATGTGGGTCTTTATCATAAATTGTGCTGAACCTTGTCAAGAGCATTTTCTTCATCAATGGAGATAATCGTATGGTTTTTGTCCTTTTATTGTTGTGATGTAGACATTATTTGGTGTATAATAAACCATCCTATTTCCCTGAAATTAATCACACTTTCTCTATGTTCATAGTACATTTTAATGTGATGCATTGAACATTGGGGGATTTTATTGAGAACTTTTGTATCTATGTTCATGGGGAATATTAGTCTGAAAATTTTAGCAGTGCCTGTCAGAATTTTGTATAAAGGTAATGTTGGTCTCATAATAACTACTTAATAGGATTATTATTTCTTACCCTTCTTGGAAGAGTTTGCAAAAGTTGGGTAGAAAATATCCAACCTTTGAAGGTCTAGAAAGCTGACTAGTGCATCCATATGACTCAAGACTTTTGTTCTTGAAATGCTATATCAACTTCCTTGATAGCAATAGATGTACTTCCTCTGAACCCCGTCTCAGGAGATTGTAAAATTCTAAAAATGTATCCATTTCTTCTAGGTTCTCCAATGTACAGTTGTAAAGTTAATAGTAACCTCATATAATATTTTTGTGTTTCTGAGATAATATGCTCTAATTTCTTCTCTTTCATTTCTCATTCCATTTCTCAGATTTTTCTTTTTTTCCTTTGTGAGGAAGTTGTTAGTCTTACTGATTCTTTTAAAACACCAACTCTTAATTTCATTGATCTTTTATATTGTGTTTTTGATCTCCACGTTGCTGTTTATCCTTAGATTTTATTTCCCTACTACTCACTGGGGAACGACATATCCATCCTGCGAAATTTGGTATGTGGGCAGGTGGACATGGCTGTTAAAGAGATCTGAATAGAAGTCGTGAATATTCCTCTCCATTGCCTTTCTGGAAGATGTGATAGATCCATCGGGACATCGGAAGGCAGTCATCTTGGTCTTGTAGTTGGCGAAGGACAGGCGAGCGTTGAGAATACTTTTCCCGGCTTCTGCTGCACTGGCCAACACTGCTGCTCTTCTCTCTTTGAGGTCTTCCTTTATCCCATCTATGCACAGCTTTGTGAGCTCGGACGTTAGCTTGTGGTTGCCTGAGGCTTGTGCCAAACCACGTTGACGAATGAGCTCGAGAGTTTCCAAAGACAGGCATCTGTTTGTGGTTTTCTCACTCTCAACATTCTTCGTACAGACATGGAGGTCCTGAACCATTCAATCGCATTCCTCATCGATGTTGTCAAGGATGGCATCTTCCCATGTTGCTGCAATAGTGCCAAAGAGCTCCCAGTTGGTGGTCATTCTGGGAGCTGCCTTCTTAGACTTAAATTTTGCAGACTTTTCTCCCTGCTCTGTGAAGTAGAATTTTGCATGAAGGAGACGGTGGTGCAATCTTGTTTGGAATTTTGGGACAACAGTGACATCGGTCAGGCAAAACCTTCAATTGAATATGATGTGGTCAATTTCATTGTGGAACTGTCCACCGGGAGACTCCCATGTCCAGCATTTAGATTCAGCCTTCTGGAACTGTGAGTTACCATGGATTGTCTTGGTCGACATGATGAATTCAGACAGTCTCTCACCCTGATCGTTGCATTCTAGGCCATGTGTCCCAATGTAGAGTTCTTCGGGCGACCTTCTCGGACCTATCTTGGCATTAAAATCACCAACAATGATCTTGTAGATGGTGTGGTCCTCTTTATAGAACTTCTCCAGTTCCATGTAGAACCTCTCAATTTCTTCTTCATCATAGTTGGAAATTGGTGTGTAGACGATGAAGATAGAAACTGCAGGCAGTGAACCACATCTATTCAAGCGTAATCATCCAATTTGGGTTGTTAGGCATTCGAATGAATCGATGCTCATGGCCAAGTTCGTGTTGACAAGGACACCAATGCCACCAATGCCTCTGTTGTCGCATGTTCTGAGGAACAATTCTTCTCGAGTGTTGAAAATGGTATGATGTGATGGATGTCTCCTCATTTCAGTCAGACCAATGATGTCCTACTTGATCTTCTGTGCTTGCACCATCTGTGCATTGAAAGTACAGACAATCATTTTAGTCTTTCTTCGTTTTGGCAGGCTAGTTCGTCCCTGAGAGTTTTTCAGCCTCTCCTTGCTCATCTTTCTTAATGCGGCTATACTGGGGGCTCTTTCGGTAACAGGTGAATGAGGCCAATTGTTGTTACTGTTGTTGGCATATCAAATATGCCACGGGTAGCTTACTAGGCTGTGCCGTGCGAGCGGGATAGTCTAGGTAGCTTGCCAAGCTCTCCAAGAGGGACAGAGGCTTTTAGGGCAGCCTCCAATTGCCCTTTGAGGTGTTACCATGGTTCACACCAAATTTGAACCCTATCAAATATGGTGTGGGAATAATGGGTATTAAGTGTTTTATAGTGTGGCCATTTTTTGGCTGCGTGGTCTGGAGAGCAGCCTGGAACGTGGCGGTGGCTCCACGGTGGTGAAATCCAACATGCCATTTCGTTGGTAAAGATGTGTAGAGCACCTGGTTCGGACAAGGTCAGACTGGAACACCTGAAGAATCTGCCGCCAGTTTGTGGGTGTGACTGTCAAGCTACTGGAAAACTGGGGATTTGGGTGGAAGACATCCAGTTCTGATCTGAGCAGGCTTGGAGATCTCAGCCACGAGCCCCACATACCTGGGTGCCTCTGTCAGTTCCTTCATGCGTGAGGCTTGTCTGAACATGTAGAGAGTGGCCTTGAGCATAGCTGTGGCTGGGTCTGGAGGTTTTCGGCTTCCATGTCTCTGCTTGGGGCAGAGAGGGAAACTCAACCCATCCCCCTCCAAGGGGGCCCGGTAAAGACAGCCTGGTGCTGGGGCAGGATATTCTGCCAACTGAAGGTTGAGTTCAGTTTTCAGATCCATTCCCTCTGTCCTTTACTTTTAATTTTTGTAAGTCAAAGTAAACTTTTAAACTTACCTTTGGAGAGTTCAGGCCATTGACATTAAACAAAATTACTGAGATGAAGGAGTTTGATGCCGTCTTTTTGTATGGGTTCTGGATATTTCTGTGATCAGTTTTTGTTTCTTTAGACTTTTACCTAAGACCATTTAGTGAATGATTGCTAACTGTTTCAATGACTAAAAATTTCTTCAGTTGTTTTTTGTCAGTGAATGTTTTGTATCATCAAATTTTAATGATAACCTAGCTAGATGATGCATTCTTGTTTGGATATCATTCATTGTGTTGCCTATATCATGCCATTCCCAATATCCTATATGGTTTCATTAGAAAAGTCTGCTATAATCTTATGGAGACTCCCTTATGGATAAGGTTTGGGTTTGTTCTCATTGCTCTCACATTAGTATCTCTATCTTTGACTCTTACCCTTTAAATTTGATGTGTCTTGATTGTTTTCTGTTTTGGTTTATTCTATTTGGAAATTTGAACTTTGTGGATCTGGTAGTATAAATTATCTGTACACTAAGTATTTGACTATGATTTTTCTCATGAAAACTTCTATCATCTCTCTTTATTCTCCTCTTGGAGTCCTTATAATTCAGTTGTTATTTCTCTGTTGATTATCTCATAGATTTATGACAGTTTCTTCAGTATTAATTACTCCTTTTTGGGGGTTGATTCCATGAATCTTACCATTTTAGTATGCTGATTTGTTCCTCTGCTTATTATGTTGCTGTCTATTCCCTCTATTATGTGTCTGGGATCCCATACTATGCTTTTCAGATGGATCATTCCAAATTGAAGTGTTCTGATGCCTTCTTTTCCCTTATTAGAACTCTCCTCTATTATTATATTATCTTCAGTTCAGTTAATAGCCTAATCATTGCCACTTTGAAATCCTCATCCAGGAGACTGTAGAGATCTTTTGAATTTGTGTCTTTCCTGGGATTTTTCTCTTTATCCATCTGTGTAGATGGAACTATCTGCTTCATTATGTCTGACATTGAAACTGCTTCCCTAGGTGGGGGCTTGGTGTAGGCCCTGTGTGGATGGGGATAGCACACTCTCCGGGTGAGATAAATGCCAGCTGGAGGCTATGTGAGTTTTTGCCAAGCTCACCAGGGGACCATCAGGGGTGGAGTGGTTTTCAATAGGACTTTAACCACCACCCGGAATTAGACAAAAACCCACAAGCCAAGATTTTTCTGAGTAAAACCAGAAGAGCACTGTGTGCTATTCATTAGACCTGTTACTAAGAATTTCACATCAGTACCTCCCTCCAGGTACATGGATGATTAACTTCCTGCAATCTTGCAGTTAGTTGGTCTATGGCTTGATTTGGATGATCAAATATGAGAAGAAATAGCATGTGTCTCTCCTAGGCAAAAATGATAATTGCCGGAGCAAGATACAAAAGTGCTACTTTCCCCACAAGATACAGTGGAAGACACTTCATCATCTGGGGCAGGGCGTGGGGCGCAAGTAATTGCACTCAGCAGAACCTCTCAACAGCTCAAATGGTGCATATAGTATGAAGGAGAAATAAGGTCTGGAGTTGTTAGCCACTGGTTTGATTATTACAATAGCATAACATAGCCTTTCCCAACTGCTATAATCTGCTTCCCCAAATACATGAGTTATAAGAGATGAAAAATATTGGTCATACTGCTCTGGAAACATTGCTGGCAATAGTGGTTTACAGTTAGAGTAATTCTGGGGCCTAATGTCTGCGCACTAAGCTTGTGCTTGAGTTGTGGGCATTGTATCACAGTAGGAAACTAAAGTCTTTACCTAGCAACCAAAGGGGAAAACTGAACTGGCTGAACTAATCCCAATACTGAGGGTATGCCATTGCCATTTTACCAGGACTCTGCTAGAACTCCAGACTTCTTTTTTAACTATTTTAGAAAGTAAACTGCAAGTATACTCTGAATTCTAACTTGTTTTCTTGGTAGTCAAGCAATAAGCAAGGAACACACCTAATTAGCGGCTCTTGCATCTCCAGGCAGACAATTTACAAGTCTATTCTCCAAAAGGGGAGATTTAATGAGAATAGAATCTCATAGCTGACCTCTAGAAAGGACAGCTTACCCCTCATCATGTTCACTGGAAATCTGCATCTTTTAGTTGACTAAACTTGGTCAAAAGAAGTCCCAACTACTCACATGACACAAGATTTATTTTGACCTTCTTGGGTTGAAAACTATTGCTAGTTTGCTGGACCCTCTATCAGCCAGAGCAGGTAATGTGAAAAATCAAAACTGACAGCACATTTAAATCAAACCCCTAAGTCAAATTGGGTGTCTGTACATCTCATGGAACAATTTAAATCCCCAAATGAAAAACTGAGAGGCACTACTGAATTCTCTGGAAGGTGTGGATTGAAGGTGGAACTTTCCTACTGCTGAAAAGTAAGGGGTCAGACAGGCCAGGTTTAGGGTGGAGGGGGACATTATGCCACTGAAAACTCAAGAAATATGGAGAAACCACAAAATACAAAAACGTACTCCCATCTGTAGGCATTGTAGAATTTGCTATTATAAATTACACCACTAGGAAATATTTTTCTCTTCTTAATGCAGGTTTATTCTCTGTATATTTGTTGTGCTAATCTCTATGAGACTGGATGCCAAGAATAAGTGATCTCTTAAGCTTAGGAGTTTTGTGTAAACTGAAATGAGGGTACCTCTTGCTTGTTGATTTTCTGGGATGGCATTTTGTTTGTATACAAGATGGAAAAAATAAACCTCTGAATTTTGAATCATAAATATTTTTCTGTTTGTAGAAAGGTAGAAAGGTCTGTAGAAAGGTAGAAGTATGTCAAAGAAGGTAAATAAGAAACTATTCTGAGGAAGAAACAAGAATAAAAATTTCCATTTTGGCTGATTTTGAGTAGTTACTTTTCTGTCAGATGCAATAGCTGAATATTATACTGCTACCCCTCTTGGGGTGAATATTATCACTTTTGAATATCATAACTGTATGAATAACTTCTCTTTTAAAATAGGAACCAATATTCAGAAGTTGATTTTTTTTCTTTTGGTGATGCAAAGTGGCAAGAAATCATGGTTGCTTTCTCAAAATGAATCCCCAAATCTAGAGAATTTAGTAAACGTTTATTTTAGACCAGTTTTCTTCAGAAGGTGAAATGATAAGAAATTTTCTTTTTTGTGTGTGCAGTTTTTGGGTTTTTTCCCAACTAGAGCAGTTTAGTTATTCCAGTGGGTCAGTAAGGCTGTGAACTTCAGACTCCCAGCTTGACATAGATTCATATTTTCTTAATATCAACCATGGCTGTGGTAACTGGTTCCCAGTAGTGACTTTGCACCAGTACAACTAAAACCATTGTGTCTGGGAGTCCATCAACCACTTCCTGCATTGGTTAGAAGCTTCTTTCATAACCATACTATAGGGTGACTGTCTGAGCTGCTTCACAGTTTGCAGGTACAAATGGGGGACCTCAGAGTTGATTTCCCAACCCTTGGCCAATAGGTGTTGAGAGCAGACTTCCTGCTGCCATCCTGTAGGTGAGCATGTCTAAAGCACATTTCAGAAGACTTCAGAATGTCTTTGGTAATTAAGCACTGCAGTGTTCTCTGTCGGGGGTCCACCTGTTAGCATACCTTTGTGCTGTTTTCTATATGTTCCTGCCTAATTTCCCCCCCTCACTTCTGCTCCAGGCATTGACTTGCCAGAGAAAACCACCCACATACAAAGTTTGGCTCAGGTTCTCTTAAAGAAAGGCTGACTTAAGATGCTTTCTATTCAAAGGTCTCGCCTGCCTTTGACAGAAGTGTATAATTTTAGACTAAATTCAGTCTTAGCACTGTTGGGACATTATTAGTGAATATAAAAGATCCCACTCACTTCTCCATTTCTAATATGGTTTTAGCACCAGGGGCCACTGGACTGAAATGATTCCATTAAAACCGCCAATGACCTATTTTTCCTTTTTTTGATATAGGAGAAGTTCTTTTAATGTGTGTTTCTAGCCCTGCTGTATTGCTCTTTTGTGAGACTCATTATAAAGCCTTGACCTTCAGGAAAGAAATTAAAGTGTGAAGCCGTTTCATGGTATTCACCTTCATTCTCTGTATGCTTTTTGATCTTTGTGAGGTATAAACAGTCTAGGGAGAGCGCTGAGGAGGCCGGCCTTGTGGTCTTGATCCCCATGCGGGCTGATTAGCCTTGCATAGCAGACAACCATCACATGACCCGTAATTGCATTAGGAATTCTGGCGCGACATGGGGTGAGTGTTTGCTCTCAGTCACCCAGGAGAGTAGATGACAATGTGCATTTTGCCCTTCCTCCATGAGCACCAGGCACAAGTGCCCGTGACACTGATTCCAAAGTGCGCTGTTGCATGTGATGAGAACACGCTTCTGTCACAGGGCATTTTTAGCTGGCTGAGCAAGGCTCCGATGAGACTCGTTGAGGCAGAGTCCTGAGGCTGGGAATATGAGGGCAGTAAAGCATCAGAACTGTTTGTCACAGGAGACAAGGGACTTTGGGCAAAGCCAGACATGCCCAGATATGGCCCCCTCCTGTGGAGCATCAAGCGGGGCTAAGCTCTACTCTCATCAGGCTTCCTCTACCTCCCCCCCGCCCCGGGATTGGTTTCCTTGCTGAGCTGGCACCCTCACCCCCACATGGGTGTTTGTGTGTGCCTGCAGGATGACAAGGCGGAAAGAACTGAAGTGAGACAAGCTGTGGATCTGAAGCACTCGCTGTTAGGGTGTGTTTGCTGTGGTGTTATTCTCTTTGACCCCCAGTGAGTTGACCATGGAGCCAGATTTCCAAAGACAACTCAGAAAGCTGTTCTTGTGCCAAGTCTCAGAGACTGCCCGAAGCCTCCCTAGGTGAGCACTTTCCCCAGAGCCGAATAGATTCTCTGGGCATGGGTAAAGCAGGTTTGAATATAATTTTGTAGCAGGTTTTCCCCCTTTTTGAGGTAAAATTCACATAAACTAAAGTTACCCATTTTCAAGTGTGCTAGCTGTGGCATTCAGACTGTTTACAGTGTTGTAGAGCCACCACTTCTATCTGGTTCCAAAACACTGTCATCAAATGAGACCACACAGCAATGTGGTAGTGTTCTAATGTGGTTTTAATGTCTGACTACACTGCTAATCGTCTTTGTATGAGGAACATAGCTGTTATTTTTAAGGAACAAGTTCTATGCCGCGTTTTAATTTTATTCTATTTTAATGACCTATTTTTTTATTTCTTCAAGACTGTAAAGGCAATATATTACCAGTGCATAACATTTTAAAAATATCTTGAAAAGCAGAAGGAAAAAAAGTGTACTAAAAATGGCCAAAGACACAAGGCGACAATGTAGATAAGATTACATTTTAAACTATTGTTAAATATGCATTTTATGTTTTGTTTTTGCTTTTTAAAAAAATTGAATTACCATGAATCACAAAGTCATGAAGATATTAATGATTTATTTTCAGGTGTACATTGTTCAAGCACTAATCACTTCTCCAGTGTCCAATACCTTTCACCAGTGTCCCCAGATTCCCTTCAATTCCTAAGCCTACCCTTATGGCAGGCACTTCCTGGGCATTTTCTCAAGTGACACTGATTTCATAGACTGAACCCAGCTGCCTGGGTAGGGCAGGCAACTCTTGGGCTGCAAATAAAGCTGCTTTTATTCCCAATGTCTGGATAGACATGAAGATTTGTATATAAGAATCTCCTAAAAGAGTTTGGACAAGTGTGTTTTCATGTCTCCCATTTGATTTGGCCAAGATTTTTGTTCTGGATTGGAGAATTGCTGGCTAAATAACAGGGATTATTTAGAATCCTATGAGACCTGAGGTATAACTTGGAGCCCTGATACTTACTGTGTGACCTTGGGCAGGATGTGTAACTTCTCTCTGATTCTTGGTTTTATCAAGAGAAAAGCAATGTTAATATTGATTTCCTGAGATTATTGTGCAAAGTAAATTCCTGGCACATAGATCTTTCAGTGTTTTTTTTGTTTTGTTTTCTTGTGTTCTTTTTACAAAGGAAAGTAGCAGGAGAAGGAGGAGGAGGAAACAACATAGAAATACAGATGTTAGGAGGAGGAAGACAAGAAGGAGAAGGAGGAGGAGGAGGAGGAAAAACATAGACAGGCAGAAATACAGATGGTAGTAGGAGGAGGTGGTAGAAAGAAGAGGAGGAGGGGGGAACCACATAGACACGTAGAAATAAATGTGTCTGGAGGAGCTTGGGCCAGTCCACAGGCAAATTCCTTTCTCTGGCATTTCATCCTCACAGCAGGCTTGATTTTAGTTCCCTACTCCAAAAACAGTGCAAAATTTTCCCACAACAGAGCCAGACTTTCCTAACATCTGCTGGATGTTGTCATCTGCTACCAGAAACCATCTCCTAATTAAATGCAACATTGGTTTGGGTCACAAGTAATGCTGCAGGACACCAGCTTAAAAGGGAGAATGGGAGAGACAGCACTGAGTATTAAGAAGGGTTGTGTACTCTGTCCAGTTGCACAGAAGCTTTGGAGCAGAAGCCATTCAAGTAACACCTATTTAATAGGCTGAGCCCTGTTGCCTGGGGAGGACATGCAGCTCTCGGGCAAGCAGTGAAGCTCGTGCAGTACTCCAAGGCTGGTTTTCTATAGGACTGAGGACTCCCTCTCCTATTATGGAGTAAATTTGGAATCCCATTAGCTTTCCCTCAGTGATACAATCTGCCTCTCCAGTGTGTGCTTAGTTCAAGAAATTGTTGACTATCTAGGCATCCAAAGTGTTGACATTAGGAAAGTTCCTGGGCTTTCCCATGTCTCATCTTTTCTCATTGGAAAAACATTACAAGGTTGGATGGTTTGGGAGAAACTCAGTGTAAGACAAAGCTCTTGAGGAGTTCTAATGGTTAGAACTTTTAAGATGCCCCATCATCAAAACCTTCTAACCTAGGGATTCCCAGGATTACTTAAGCATGAAAGCTTTTTGTCACTTTGCATTCAATAGCAGTTCCCTGACCCACTATCCCCTGCTGATGTATAATCTATCACAACATGATATTAAGTTTCCAGAGATATTCTTACACTAGATAGATATATCTAAGTACTGTATTTCATGTAGAGATGCAGATCTGAGTAGTGACTAAACTACTTTGTGGCTATGATGCCAATGCAGAAGCTTTCCAAAAGATAGATGGCAAACTGCAGTTTCTCAAGTCAGCAAGTCAGGTAAGTTGGAGAAAAGGGATGAGTGGGAATGAGTCCACATCCACTAACAAATATTGGGGGCACTTTTGATCTGGAAATTTAATTCCAGCCCATCACAATTGTGTGGTGTGAATATGGATCATAACTATAAGAACTTTAAGTTTCTTGCAAATGCAAAAATCTCTCTCTCTCTCACACATGCTATCTCTCTCTCTCTTTCCAGGTTTTACATGAAACTTGACCCCTCCCTTTTATTTTACTTCATATTTATAAAATATTTCTAACCAAAAACACCATCACTATCACAACCACCACACTTTTGTAGAATCAGGCTGCCTATGAGCATGCAGCTGGGAAGAAGGGGAATTGAACTGCTTCAGGGAAGGAAATGTAGAGACAACCAAAGGATCTATGAGTTTGTCAGACAAATGTCATAACAAGAAAGTTATATTTCTGGCTGCACCTTTGTGCACAGGAGATTCTCTATACCTTGTCTTTTATTTTGGAGGGAACCTTCCAAATGGTACTCAGGAGGTTTAGGACTCCTATCAGTGATTCTGGCCATTCAGGCCAGCAGTTCAGTTCAGGGGTTCAAGGTCCTGGGGTTTCTGGGATTCCTAGTCTTCACTGGATGTGCTGGAGGTCTCTGTTCTAAGTGTTTGTGGGGGCCTTTAGAACTAAGACCATTTGGACAGTGTATTCACTACACAATATGCTAACAGAAAATGAACACTTTTATATTGTAAGATAGACTTGATCCTTTCTTTACGATGTTTTAACTGTTAAATTGACATTTGTACATGCTTAGGTAGTATACAGTGTATTGGACCTGGTTGTAAGTACTGACACAATCTGTTTACTGTCTTCATGCTCGGAAGTACAATATTAGACACTGTCTGGTACTGCTTGCTTCCTTGTGTAGTTCCAAAGAGGAAAATGATCTAAGTGAATATACACGCTTCTTTGGGCTACCTGTCTCTTTGCTTGGATGGACTGCCATGCAAATTAACATAGCTGCTTCTTTTTTTTCCTCTACATCACTTTGCTCAATACCTTGAATAGGGAGCCAAATTGTCCCTCTGCCTCTGACCACAAATGGCCCTAAAGCTGCAGTAGGAAAAAAAACATTTTATATGAAATTGGCATTTAAGATATGAAACAAAAGTTGTTTATACTTGATATCTTAAGGTGCTGTCTGCTCAGAGCTCTGAATACTTTAAGGAGGGCAGTGATGCTACAATACTCACTAAGCTTTATAGAACAGTTACATCTGATAATAGGACCCACCTGTTTAATCTGGGGGCAGGAGGGGAGGAGTGATTCTCAGGGCATCATATTGTGCTGACAAACAAACCATAAACCTGAGTTGGGCTGAGCCTGTCCCCTAATTGCTTTACTATCTCCTGGCCCCTGCATCTCTCTTCATGGAGAGTCAGCAGCATTGGCTCAGCTGATGCCTTATTTCTGACGATGGCTTCCTCACACTAGAATGTAAACTCACAAGTGTGAGCATACCATTTCACTTATCCCCAGGACAATGCCTCTTCCTGCTTCTTGTCTCCACCCCCCTTGTTACTGCTAATCATCATCTTTTCTTTTCTTTTCTTTTTTTTGACCCAGAATTTGAAATGTTGGGAAGCACTAAGGGGTGTCCTTTGACCTTGTTTTCTTCATTAAGTCTTTATACATGTTTCTTCTTAAGAAACTTCCCATTGCCTCAGTGGAATAAATCCCATTTCTATGCTGAGATCACCGGTATTTCTATGTTCGGTCCAATTCTCTTTCCTGACTTCCCAACTTGAGTATCCAAAGCTCTGGTCATGTCTAGATATTGAACCCAGAAAGTTCAATAGATTTTGAGTCCAGAAAGTCCAAAGCAGAAACCCTGATCTCCCCAATGCTGCAATCTTTACTTCACACTAATGTGCTGTCTTACTTAGGGTTTTGTTACTGTCAGTGATGAACTCCATGACAAATATCCTGCCTTCAAGTCTTGAATTTTAAAGGAAGCCAACTTGAATCCCTGGTTTTAAGTTGTAACCCTCATCCTAATTCATCTTCTTCCACAGCACTTCTCTTCTGAATTACAACATATTCTCTTTGTTATGCTTAATGTTCATCATGGGTTTCCTCACACAAGAATGTAAATTCACAAGAGTAAGCATACTTGTTTATTATTGTATCCTTAAATTCAATACCAGACACATAAGTAGACACTCAACAAATATCCATTGAATGAATAAATGTCAGTTGTAACCTGGCAAATAATCCATGTGCTTAAAAGCTACATCTTGTCATAAAAATTCAAGAGTTAATTATCTATAAACAAAAAATGTCTTAAATATATTTATGTGAAAAAACAAATATAGTGGCAGATTTTAAGAATACTTATAATATGTGTAGAGTATATATACAAACTATTCACATATGTATATGTACAATTTATAAATATATTAAATTATCTATTATGTATATATAGACATGCAGATTTTCTATTTAGCAGTATCTCAACTTGTTCATCACTGAGTATCCTCATGGACATCTACTGTTTAAGCATTCCCCCAGCTTTCTGCTAGAATCCAAAATTTTAAAAAAAATCTTTAAAAGGTACTGCAACCTTCTCCTACAATGGAGTAGCTCATTTCCCAGTGTGTTGCTAATCTCTAATTTTGCCCCAAAGATAGTATTTGAAAAACTTTCACACTGAGTTCCTTTGTGTCTCAAAGACAAAGTGATTATCAAAATTATTACTCATGTTCTTTGTCATGCAAAAAAGCATAAGTAATGTTTTTAATAATGCAAGCCATTAAAAAGTGGAAAGGCTGGATTCATTGTGTCTGTTTCTAACCAGCACTGAGAAAGAATTTCTCTGCACAAAGGTGTAACCCCTTAATGTCTGCATGAGTCTTGCCCTGACTTTTGCACACAGAGCTGAACATGTGTTTCATTTAGAGACTCAGAACCAGTGCTCAGTCTTCCAAGCCCTTTCCCTCAGGATGAAATGCTTTGAAAGAGACAGGTTCACTCTAAGGAACAATTTTTTTTGGAAAGAATTGCTTTGGGGAAAAACAGAAGTTTTAGACTTGCTTTTAAGTATAACTAGATAACCTTTTTTTAAAAAAAATGGCTTAGAGGTTGATGTATTAGATGAGGAATATTTTAGTTTCCCCTGACTAGACTGGAAGCTCTGCTGTGGCCTGTGCTGAGCTCATGGGCTAATGGGCTCCAGTGCGCCGTCCAATACCCGGGGAAACACCACTGAGATCACTTCTTTTCCATGAGTCTCAATGATCTTTCGTAGTCATGATAATTCAGGAATGTGCCACCAATCAATATAAATTGACATAAAAATGCAGTTGTGGATAAATCGATCACGTAGTAAGATTATATTTTTAAAAGATGGGTGGCAATGCCAAATGGGTATCTGCCCTAATGTCTGGAGTTAAGGCCAATTTCAAGTGCTGACCATCTCACTATTCTTTTAAAATTGAGGTTCTTTTTTTAAAAAATTTTTAAAATTTTATTGAATCACCGTGAGATAGTGACAAGCTTTCGTGTTTGAGTTACAATCTCACAGTCATCAAACACCCATCCCTCCACCAGTGCACATTCTCCACCACCAATATTCTGGATATACCCGCCTCCCCCCGGCTTTTCCACCCTCCCCCAGTCTCTATGGCAGACAATATTCCCCACACTTTCTCTCTATTTTTGGGCATTATAGCTTGTGACACAGACACTGAGAGGTCATCATGTTTGGTCCATTATCTACTTTCAACATGCATCTCCCATCCCAACTGCTTCCTCCAGCCATCATTTCCTTAGTGATCCCTTCTCTATTCCATCTGCCTTCTCCCCTCCACTCATGAAGCAGGCTTCCAGATACGGGGCAATCCTCCTGGCCCTTGTATATACTGTCCTTGGGTGTCAGCCTCATGTGATGCTACCCTACACTCCACAAATGAGTGCAGTCCCTCTATGTCTGTTCCTCTCTTTATGACTCATTTCACTTAGCATGATACTCTCCATGTTTATCCATTTATAAGCAAATTTTATGAATTCATCTCTCCTAACAGCTACATAGTATTCCACTGTGTAGATGTACCAAAGTTTCTTTAATCGGTCCTCTGTTTTAGGGCACTCGGGTTGTTTCTAGATTTTGGCTATTGTGAACAGATGTCATTTCTACTGTGCTCTTTTGGATCCTTGGGATATATTCCCAAAAGTGGTATTGCGGGGTCATATGGAAGCTCAATTTCTAGTTTTTGAAGGACTGTTCACATAGTTTTCCAGAAAGGCTGGACCAGTTGGCATTCCCACCAACAGTGAAAAAGCATCTCTTTTTCCCCACATCCACGCCAGCACTGGTTGCTTTTGTTCTTTTGAATGTGTGCCAGTCTCTGAGGTGTGAGATGATATCTCATTGTTTTGATTTGCATCTCCCTGATGACTAGTGATGTGGAGCATTTTCTCATGTGCCTTTTGGCCATTTGTATTTCTTTTTTGAGGAAACTTCTGTTCATTTCTTCTCCCCGTTTTTTGATGGGTTTGGAATTCTTTTTTCTTATACATAAAATTGAGGTTCTTATGCAGACATTAAACCTTTACCTGGAAGCCTCTTCTGGAATGCCTCATACCTTCATAAATGGCTGTGGAGCAAAATACATGCTTGCTTCACCTTGATTTGTCAACAACCAAAGAACTTTGAAAATCCTGGCTACACATGCTAGACATCTAGTTCTGAACGTCTTAAATTATTTGACATCCAGAGGACACCTATTCTGAGTTTCTTTCAGGATAATCAGTTGGCCTATAGCTTTAATTTCTTTGCTCCACTTACAAAGAATTCCAGCTTATAAAGCAGTTATATAATGGGGGTGAAGAGGGAAAAAAATGGTCTGGGAGTAGACTAGCACTCCACTAGCACTCCACAGCATAGCTTTCTCCAGTCTCAACCCTGTAGTGTCTCTGCTGCTCAGAGGAACTGGTGTTGATTTTCCCATTTACATGTTCCAGGAAGAAATGTGAAAGGATCAAAAAGAACGGATGTGCCTGCATGTTAGTGTGGTCTGATTAGGTCGGAATTAGCCTCTTTCTCTTTTCCCTGAGAGAAGCAGAGACCATCTGTGGAAATTATTTAAATTTGTGTGCCTTCCAGGGAAGCTGTTTTATTTGCCACTGCATTTATTGTAGCACCAGGGAGCTTGACAGTCATTCCAAACTTTTGCTGCAGTGGCACTAGTGTTGCCCACGGCCATTAGATTAACAAAAGGAAAAATTAACTTTCCTCCAGCTGAAAATTAACACCTTAGATTAATTAAAAAGCAAATGCAATCAAGGCCGCTGGATTTTTCTCTGAAGGTCCTTTCTGCAGGGGCCTCAGGACTGCAGCGAGGCTTCTTAGCTTCAGGGAGGGAAAAGCTGACTGTTTCATCAGTATTAATTTATAATGTAATTTGCCCGATGTGAATAGAATGGAAACCAGTGGGAGTCTATAGTCGCCAGCTCCATGCAGAAGGGATTGTCCCTGCTGTTTATTTTGGAGGACCCAGAGAGGAGGGAGATAAGAAGAACTTTCGGGCTGTGTGACCCATTCTGGAATTTGATGGCCTTCTGTGCCCTTCCCAGGTGCTATGTTTATTCTGTCTGTGACCTCAGGCAAGCTGCTTCAGCTTCCAGGCAGTTTCTCATCAGCAAAATGGGAATAAATAATAGAACTCACAAGAGGCCTTTCATATGTAAGAGACACTAGCTAGATGGTGGTCTTCGACTCAGTCAGTGCCTTTAGACGGTGGGAAGTGCTTAGGCATATTTTGGAGTGATTATTGTTCTCACAAAGAAAGATGGTATGGACAGAGTGGCCCGTACTATCTCCATTTGTACAGACAGTTGGGAACCTACAACAATTTCTCTAATGCTCTTTTGACTTTACAAATGTGTGTCAATGTGAAATATTCAGGAAAAAAACCTACTTTGAGGTTGGGAACCTGATTTTCCCCCCCCAGGATAGCAATATTTGGCATGCACTCAGTGTGACACAGAATAGTAGCAAGGAGCCAGAGTTCCTGGTCACTCAGCTACAAGAATAGAGAACCAACACTACTCCACAGTGCATTGTGTTCTCAGAATCCTTAGGGACATTTTAGCAAAAGGATTTATTTATTTATTTATTTATATTTGGTTTGGAGGCCAAGCCTACTGGGCTCAGGGCTTACACCTGGCTCAGCTCTGTGTTCATTGATCACTCTCTGCCTGGGGTACCATACACAGTGCCAGGGACCCAACCCAGGTTGATTGCATACAAGGCAAATGCCTTACCTGCTGTCTCTATCTGGCCTTAAATGCATTTTGACTTATGTTATTTTCAGCTTACCAGGAAATGTAGCCTAGCATTTGCAGATGTAGTTCTGTTTGACAATGGATATATCAAAATTGAATAAATTATAAAACTGAATATTTGAATACATATTGTTTATGCTTTGAGATAGTCAGTGCTTTAGAAATTCTGCTTTAGTTTAGTTTAGTTTCTCTCATCACAAATGTCACTTTTCTGGATTCTTCTGGACCTATCCACATTGTGTTAGGTCCTTTTATAATCCTGTTCCAATCAGCTTTTTGTACCTCATCTCATGAACAATAAAATGCCCTAGCCTTACTGAAAATCTTCCCATTTTTTAAAGTAGCATAAATTCTCATATTTGATTCATAAGCAGCCTGCTGTCTTGGAAACATTTCTCCCTTATGATTCTGGAAAATTCTTCTTTTCTATTCAGTCTCCTCTCAAATCTTATCTTTTTCTCTGAATATTTTCTCTACTCTTATTACACATCCTGGTTTCATTCTCGGCTGTAGAAATAACTCATTTCTCCTAATACCCCATTGTGTTTTAAATTTGTGTATGACATTATATGTAATGTTATTTATGAGATAAAATCAATATAATTATCTACAGTCTATAGAGTATTCCTAGGTACTAGGCATTGAGTACAAAATGTGCTTGGTTTATCTTATTTAAACCTGACAACAACTCATGCATTAAAAACTATGATTTTCTACACTTGGCAAAGGAGAAAGCTGAAGCTCAGAAATACTTGAAGTACAATCCCACAGCAAGTATGTGACTGAGATAGGGCTACAACATTGCCCAGTCTGATTCTAAAATCTATGCTCAAAATCATAAGCTGTTTTTCTTGCTATTGCCAGGACAAATTCCATTTTATTTTTCATTTACGCTCATGCCTTTTCTCCTATTTAAATAGTAAGTCTGAGCTCCAGAGCCATAGCTTGCTTTCATTCTATTTCCCAGACCTACAGCTGAGTTTGTTAGAAGAACCAGGTTCATGTATAGGCTGGCATGAAGGGCTGGCTACGATAAGAGTTAAAGACAATGGCCCCTACTTTCTGAAATATGACATGATGCCATAAGTGACATCAGTTTGTATGCCCTTCAGACAATGACTAATGATCCTCCGTCTCTTTGAAAGTATTAAGATACAATTACATTCTGTTAGCTCAGCTCTCCTGCCTTCCAAACTGAGTGGTGAGCACAGTTTCTCTGCTCCAGTCACGTTTTGCTGCAGCGGTTTCCGTTCAACCTCTTGACACCAATTTGTGTGATATTTCAGCATTTAGCACGCAGACAGAAAGATGGTATTCCCGCCTGTGTCCTTTAAGCAGTCAGCCCACTTGCAGGTTTAGCCACGTGATTTGTTTTCGCCAAGTCTGGTCTGCTCTATTGAAATTCTCCTCCTGAAATTCTGCTCATTAAACTCTTCTATGATCCATCACTATGAAACTGATTATCACAGTGTTGTCTTTTACTATTATGAATCTTTGGAGATTGATGCTCTCTGGTGCTTCTGACTGACTCACATGATTTTAGCTATTAATCTTTATCTCAATCAAATTATTTACTGTTTTAACTTGGAAGGTCTTGCTGCCTCTGGGGTTGAAACTTATCAGCTCTAATGGCTTCACAGAAAGCTATTTTTAACAACTCCCACAAACTTTTTCATTTGCAAGCACATTGTACCCCCAAGAATTCTGAGATTTGTTGCCTTTTTTTCTCTGAGTCTCTTTCCATACAGGGCATACTTTCCTCCTTCTTGACTTTTTCCTTTCTTCACAGGGCCAATTAACTGCAGTACCTGAGGAGTGACCTTCAAAAGCTCCGCAGCCAGAGCATAAGAATGCTCCCCACAGATCTCCTATTACAAAGAACTTTATGACCATGGGTGGCAGGACTGCTGTTTGAAATCCAGCATAGATCTACCCCAAGACCACACCTCATATGAATTACATCTAACAACAAAATATGTTGGGAAATGAAGCCAGGCCCATTCTGGAAGGCAGGAGACTTACCTATCTTCCGGTTTCTAAGGAAGTTTCCCCATGACTTCACTGAGCCTGCCTCAGACTGCAGGGCCATCTAGATCTCTCACACCCAGTCCCTCTCCCTTTCAGGATCACTTGAGATCAGCTTGTGGCATGTTCTCATGCCTCTCTCCCTTCGAGATTTCTGTTTCCTCCCAAAGCCTTAGCAACCAACTCCCTTTCTCTCTCTGTCCCAACAAAGACCTGGCTGCATATGCAGAACTTAACTCTCAGGGAGAATAACATCAGTGTTGGTGGTTGTGAGTGCAGAGGATACAAGAACTGGCCTAAACTGAGAAGAATCAGGTTCATGTATGGGTTGGCATGAGGGGCTGACTAAGATAAGAGTTGAAGACAATGGCCCCTACTTTCTGATATATGACATGATGCCATAAGTGACATCAATTTGTATTCCTCACATTTCACTCAAATTATGAATGGAGTGAACCAAGGATAACTGAGATTCTAATATGGGGCATGAGACATTTGTTATGTCTCAAGGATTCACTCTACTGACATTGCCTTATTAACCTAATTGAGATACAATATACCTTAAACAATTGTCAAAGTTGGAGAGAAGACACGACAAATATAATAAAACAGGGAAAGTAAAATTTTGTGCTCTGAATTACCCCCACTGATAATCATGTGGTTTTAATTCTGAATTGCATGGTTTGATGCTTTTTTTTAATGGTAGTAAACTACATTCAGACTTGTGTGATAAAGGAAATATAAATATATGTAGGCCTTAAGAAGACCAATTTCAGGAAATAGAAACTAATTCCAATTTATGAGTTTTCAACCATTCCCAGATAGCAGTTACTTTCTTTCTTCCATCCATATATTTTCCCTTTTATAAATGGGAAATTATTGTTCAGTAAATGGACTTAATTGAATTGTAGGTATATAAAAAAGCAGGGGTTTAAGAGTCTGAAAAATCATTGTTTGAAATAAATGAGTACTAGAAACCTGGCACTAAAAGAAATTCAAAGTAACTCCACATTGACCAGTTAAACACCTAGATAGGAAATGTAAGAAAGGACACAATTCCAGTTGTATTCAGAATACAGATGAGCCCAAATCTCCTATTAGCTGATATACTGCAATCCCTCTTCCTCCATGACAAAACAGAGCGAGAGGATTTGATGGAGCCGAGTAGTGTTAGAGGATCAGTGGAACATATCTCTGCAGGGAGCCCACACCTTCAACAGTAGAACTCACTTTCTATCAGAGGAACAGATATACAGTGTACACAGCTCCAAACTAAAAGCTTTCTCTCACATTGCTTTTTAACATTTCTTGCTGCTTTTAGAAAGGGAAGAGAGAATCGGTTTCAGTGACACCACTTCTAATGGAGTCTTTACTTCTGATGATTTTTTTTAAGCAGAAAAAAAAATCACTGGACATGCCCACTAGGAAAAGCTTTTTTCCTCGAAATGTCGGTTTGCTTTCCCCCAGTCACAGGGATTCATACACAGCATGGGACCCCAGGGGTCAGGACTAGATGGCCTATTGACTCCCAGGAGGAAATCTGTGAGTCTTTGCCCAAGGTCTCACAGTCTGAGAAAAGTTTTCTTCTGGCAGTGCCTACATCTGTGTTGGCCTAGAATCTTTAGCAAGCTGGAGTCTTGCTGGCTTTCCTCTCCCAAGCAATAGTAGTGTAGCAGGAACATCAAGTTAGAGGACTTAACTCACATGGGTCAAAAATTTGTGATATAAGTAACTAATTAGTCATCCATTGTTGCAAATACTCTGCCAGTCAGAACCCTTCATCTCATTTGATCAGTTGCCTTCTATATTCTTTGTTTGCTTGTTGATTTTGAGGCCACAGCAGAAGATGTTCAGAGGTAACACCTGGCTCTGCTCTCAGGAATTAGTCTCGCCTGGCTATGCTTGGGGGACCATATGGGATGCTGGGGACAGAACTTGATTTGGCTGCATGCAAGACAAGCACCCTACAGGCTATACTATCTCTCTGAACCCTTGTTCTATGTTCTCTTTCAAGAATTAACACTTAATGCATTTTTCATACTGGCTATAAAATTATTTCAGGCTCTCTGAAAAAACACTTAGATAATACCAGAAAGAATATAAGGAAGGGTTCAAGTTATGTTGCTTGTTTTATCTTTTTGTGGAACATATACCTGTATATGTATGTATCTATCTCTGGAGATATTTTTTTTTCTGAGTCTGAGATCTTCTGCAGAGATAGCTACTGTTACTTGCCTATCAACACTGAATTTGGAAGTTTTCCCTTGACTTTAAATATCTTGTGCAATAGGAGTTTCAGAAACATGCGTTATTTGATAATATTGATGTGCCAAATCTCACATAACCAATACCCTATTGTTAGATGCTTGGAGGTCCCCACCCCCTTCTCAATGTTTTCTGCTATACTATCAGAACTATAATTAAATTCAGCTCTTTTTTGCACATCTGTGTTCCCTCCCCCTTCCTTAGATTAAAATCTGCAAAGCAGAATTGCTGGCTTAATCAGGTTATTTAAAAATATATATATATATATATGAGATTACATCATCCTCAACTGTAAGCAAAATCTAGAACTAACCCCACCAGCTTGCTGCAGGTGGTGGCAGTAGTAGTTCATGATCTCGTTTAATCTCACAATAAGCATCTAATTGTTATAAAATGCTTCCTTTTGTCAATACAATGACTTTTCAGCTGCCTTTCTCATGTTGGCTGGACTTTTGGTTTCCTTTTTTCCTCCTTTATTTTATTTTCATTTAGTGCAATTGTTTTAAATATTGTCTGCTGTAATTAGTGCATTGTTTGATTATCTTGTAAACTCATAATAGCTCTCACAAGCTTTGGTATAACTTTTATATAGTTTAAACAATGCATTTTAATTTTGTTTTCATGAGAGCAAATATTTCTAAAATCCTTCTAAAGGTCTCTTCCTTTGCTTTTTGATTATCTCATGCTGAGAATGTGATATGTAAAAATGTAAAATGTAAATATATCCCCCTTTTATTTAACTCACCTAGAAATTCCTATATTAAAGAAGGTAGGTATTAATCTTTTAAAGGGAAGAGATCTAGATAGCTACCAAGATATGTATACATGTTAAGTATCTTCATTGATTTAGGTGCCATCTATTATCTACATGGACTATATATTTGGGGAAGGGCAAAGGGCCTTCCAAAGAATACTCAGGAAGCCCAGGGACGTCACCAGCAATTTCCAACCAACCGGATTGTGGTTCAGTGCAAAAACTGAGGATGCAGGATGCTCAGTGGCTCCAGGAGCCTCTAGCATTGCAATGGTCACCCATTGGGGGGGGGGGTGACCCTTGGTCCCACCCTTGGGGGACCATATGATGCTGAGAATCAAACCTGGGTCAGGGACAGGCTGGCATGTGCCCTAACCACTGTACTTTCTCCCAGTGCCTGAACTGCACATTTTAAGATTGCCTTTATAAGTATATTTCCTGGGCATTAAGGATCAAATCTAGAACCTCAGAAATGCAAAGCATGTACTCTACCACTGAACCACATCCCTTGTCCTTCATTTATTTTTTAACCCAGAGGTACTAAAGGTCCATGTTTTCCCATTATTTAAACTCATGGCATTGCCATGTGAGTCAGACTATAGATTGAATCCACTCTTCAGTCTTTTCTGTTATTATATACTCTTTGGTCAGTGCAGCCCTTTAGTTGCTGTAAATTTTAACGTATAAAATACCTAGCACTGGGGCTGGAGCAATAGCACAGTGGGTAGGGCATTTGCCTTGCATGCAACTGACCTGGGTTCGATTCCCAGCATCCCATATGGTTCCTCGAGCACCGCCAGGAATAATTCCTGAGTGCATGAGCCAGGAGTAACTCCTGTGCATCACCAGGTGTGACCCAAAAAGCAAAATATGTATATATATATATATATATATACATATATATAGTACTTTATATTCCCTTTTTGGTTTGTAATTTTGATATTAGCTCTTAAAGTTACTTCTCTTTCTTCTTTGTTTTTAAATACCTAAGTTTTCCCAGGTGAACTATGAATGTTCTGTGGGTGATGAAGCATCCCTGTCCCACTTGCTTGCTCTTGGATTTCCCTCTCTCACAGCCATAAATGCTGCACAAGCCATCAGTTTAGATCACAAACCTGAGTGCCTGTTAATGCCTATGCACAGCAAACACCGGCAGTCAGCAATAATCATTGCTCATACCTTTATTCTTTTTCCCTTCCCTCCCTAGTGCTACTGTATTTTTAGCTCGTCTTCCCTCTAATGGTATGACATTTGTCTCCTTCCTTATACAGTTAAATAGTTCAAACTCTTGGGGAAGTTATACTTTTCCCTACTAGAACTCCTGGCATTTTTGCTCAGCAGTTTTGCTATTCTATGGGATTTGAAAATTCTACATGTGCTCACAGTACAGTAATTTGTGACATCAGTGTGAGCTATACCCTCAGACTATAACTTGTGATGAAATTCGATTTAATCTCTGGATAGAAGAAATATTGGTCTTCTAGACTTACTTTCTTGGCTGAGTTGATCCACACAGAAATAACCATCTCCTGAACCAAAGGACTCAGATATGCAGAAACTTATTTTTTTCCTGTTTTCCTCGGGGAGTACAATAATAGGTTTTATGTCAAAAAGTGATATAATAATGTGCAGAATTATTGGAGAGGTTATATAAGTTAAGAAACCAGTGCATATGTTTTCCAAGAAGCTTTCATCTCTTTAGCTTCATATTTCTCTTGTCACTGGCTCTTTCAGTGACCCACAGTATCTAACCCTGTTCTAGATGCTGTGAGTGAAGGTAGAAATCTCCTAATAGGCAGTATAATATCATGAATAAATTCAAGGGGTGATGAACTTTTTCTATACAAGAAAAACAGACAACATTTTCCATGTTAAGAGCTGTAAGTCTCTCTTGCAACTATCTAATACTGTTCTCATAGTGAAAAAATAGTCACTGACAATGTGTAAATGAATGAATGTGGCTGTGTTCAAAGATAATTTTATTTACAAAATAGATAGATATTTGGCCTCGGGTCATGGTTTGCTGACCCTGGCTAAGATCACAGGTTCTGGAGTCAGGCTGTCTGGGAATGAATCCATAATAAACTTTATCCTAGGAGATGTCTTCAAAGTCTCCCAGTGAATGTTTGAACTATGGACTATACCAAACCGTATTCCTTATTCCCCACCCCCATACGTATATATTGATGGTAAAGTATAAGTTATACACAATCAAACATTAACATTAATGTAGCACAGCAAGTAGGGCATTTGCTTTGTACACAGCCGACAAGGGTTTGATTCCTCTGTCCCTCTGAGAGCCTGGCAAGCTACTGAGAGTATTCCACCCACATAGCAAAGCCTGGCAAGCTACCCATGGCATATTCAATATGCCAAAAACAGTAACAAGTCACACAATGGAGATGTTACTGGTGCCTGCTCGAGCAAATCAATGAACAATGTGAAAACAGTGCTACAGTGATAATAGTGCAGAATAACTATAAAAATAAACTGCAATAAATGCTATGTAATATCTCTCTCTCACATGCACGCATACATACACACACACATACATACATACATTGGACAACAGTTGACTATCAGTAAAAATACCAGATAAGTGGGGGAAATTCTGTATCTTTTCACCACAATGTGAATGATGTGTGACATATGATGTATGTAGGTGTATAATGTAGAGTAATTTTCTTAACCTGTATACCCACCCACCCCCGAAATAGGATATTTACAAAGAGAACTATAAATAACTATATTGTAGGATAATTTTTTGAATCAGAGTAATTAATGAAGATAATATGCTTAAAATTTATGTGACTGGATAGTGGATAATGAAATATTTTTTTAAAAAAAAGTTTTTAAATTTTATTGAATCACCGTGAGATAGTTACAAGCTTTCATGTTTGGGTTACAATCTCACAATCATCAAACACCCATTCCTCCACCAGTGCACATTCCCCACCACCAGTATCCTGGGTATAACCCCCCTTTCCCACCCTCCCCCCTGCCTCTAAGGCAGACAATATTCCCCATACTTTCTATCTACTTTTGGGCATTATAGCTTGCAACACACACTGAGAGGTCATCATGTTTGGTCCATTATCTACTTTTGGCATGCAACTGGTTTCTCCAGCCATCATTTTCTTAGTGATCCCTTCTCTATTCCATCTGCCTTCTCCCCTCCACTCATGAAGCAGGCTTCCAGATATGGGCAATCCCTCTGGCCCTTGTATATGCCGTTCTTGTGTGTCAGCCTCATGTGGTGCTACGCTACACTCCACAAATGAGTGCAGTCCCTCTATGTCTGTTCCTCTCTTTATGACTCATTTCACTTAGCATGATACTCTCCATGTTTATCCATTTATAAGCAAATTTTATGAATTCATCTCTCCTAACAGCTACATAGTATTCCACTGTGTAGATGTACCAAAGTTTCTTTAACCAGTCCTCTGTTTTAGGGCACTCGGGTTGTTTCTAGATTTTGGCTATTGTGAACAGATGTCATTTCTACTGTGTTCTTTTGGATCCTTGGGATATATTCCCAAAAGTGGTATTGCGGGGTCATATGGAAGCTCAATTTCTAGTTTTTGAAGGACTGTCCATATAGTTTTCCAGAAAGGCTGGACCAGTTGGCATTCCCACCAACAGTGAAAAAGCATCTCTTTTTCCCCACATCCACGCCAGCACTGGTTGCTTTTGTTCTTTTGAATGTGTGCCAGTCTCTGAGGTGTGAGATGATAACTCATTGTTGTTTTGAGTTGCATCTCCCTGATGACTAGTGATGTGAAGCATTTTTTCATGTGCCTATGAAAAGAAATCTTAAACTAGATAACTGAATAGAGATTAAAAAGGTAGTGGAAAATAGACATAAGGACAGTTGTGGAAGGTTATTGGTATTTTGGTGTGGATATGATATAGTAATACTGTACATCTAAGATCTAGAAATAGAAGTCTAAGGCGGGATGCGGTTTCATAGTAGACTGCTTGCCAACATTGCATAGTCAAGGTCCTGGCTTCAATGCCCAGCACTGCAAAACAAAACAACGCAGAATAGAAACATTTGCACTCCTATACAAATAAATAAATTTAGGTGCATGCAACATGCACCTAAACTCAGTGTTAAAGTTATGTTAATTTGAGGCCAATATACTACTTATTATATCACTGAGAAATTCAGCTCTAAAAGGTCTTCTCAGTGATTTTAAAATGTTATTAATACACATTTTTCTTTCTCTTAATTCCTATTGTTTAGGCTTTAATTCTCCCCTATCTCTCCCTGGTGTAAAATCTTTAAAGAATTGCCAATGGAAAAGTATAACTGCTGACTGCTCTGTTGTTTCATTTCCTGAAGGGAAAATTGCAGTGGCAACAGGGGTCTTCCCAGGATACTTTGTAACAGAGAAAACAAGGTCTGCTTTGTTAGAGCTACACAGATGCTCATTGCCTGTATTTTTCTTTTTTTTTACGTGTTTTGCCAGTCAGGATCTATTTACTCCATGGTTTCGTGGCTAATTATTTCCAGCATGGCACTGATTGAGCTGTTAATAAAGTGTGAAGGTGCCTTGCAGATACATTCTGAGTCTTAAAGAAGCCACCTACGCCTCAAATTGCAAATGACTGTCCTCCAATCTCCCCAATATTCTGGCGATAGCATCTCCAATTGTAAAATTAATCAAACTTCTTTCAGTGACAGAAACGTTAATTTAAAATTTTTGTCACAGTTACCGGGAGTGTTATTGCAGCTTCTGACTTGTAATTAATTTCTCCTTCCCTTTCTCCATCATTGGGTTAGACTCCTTTGTAATAGTGATAAATGAAATAGCTGCCTGACCTTTTTTTATTTAAAATAAATTACTTTACAAGAAAAAAAATACCTCTAGGTAATCAACACCCTCAGATAAACTAGGGAACATGGGACATTAGGTGCTTTATTGTTTCTCTCTCTTCCTCTCTCTTTAATTTGTATGTCTTTGGTGATTGAAATGACAAATGGGAAAGAGAGAAGTGGGTCTGCTTTTATGGCTGTGTTCCCATGTGGAACTAATTTGGGTTGTGGTGTTGGTTTTTATGGGCGCCGCGAAGTGCCAGGGAAATCAGACTACTAAGGAGAGACTGTAAGTTAGAATAAAAAAAAAAACCCACAGGGGAGAAATAAAAAACAATGTCATGTTTGTGTGAGCAATAACTAGAAAGTTAATTCCATCTCAGAGTAAGCAGCAACTTGCTACCCCAAGTGTGGGCTGCAGATGAGATGCATTGGCAACACCTAAGAGCTTGCTAGAATCGCAGGATCTCACCCTGCCCCCAGTGCGGGGGAACTAAAGCAGATTCTTGTGTAAACTGTATACATACTAGCCTTCGGTAAATTCTGGAGCCCAATGATTTTGTCCTTGGTGGCAGTGACAAGTAAAGTTGATTTATCAGCATAGTTCCTGATACGTCACCAACACTTGTACAAAGAATAAGGGAAACGAGGTCCACGGCTGATTTTCAGAGCAGTAACAACCTGAGGGATTCATAGTGAAAGATACTTAGAGAAAGGATTTGCTTTCCCAGTGCCCCTGCAAGAGACTCAGCTTTGGTATGACTCTGGGATTCTTCAGCCTTGAAAGGCTGACAAATTTTGCTTTTATCACACGAGGATTTCACCAAATAACTCAGTGTACAGGATCGTGTCATCTACAAGATGGAATCAACTACCAAAGCTCAAATTTTGTACTAGGGAGAAACTATAGAGGGAATGCCTTGCACCTTGCACTTGGTCTTAATCCAATCCAATCCCTGCACATGGTTCCCCAAGCTCCGCCAGGAGTGATCTTTGAGCATTACTAGGTATGGCCCAAACAGTCCCCTTCCCATTTTAATTAATTTTTTTAAAGTGGGTTTATTGTGATTATTAAATAATGAAGATTTCTTCCTTTTTTAACTAAAGGGAATAAAAGAATATTTTCTGATGTGGTGCTAGAGACTAAAAATATAAGGTGCACAAACAACATGAAGTGTAGCAACACTTCTTGTGGACCTTTGATATGCCAGTTGCCATAGGGGTCATTGCAAATACAACCCCAAAGACAAGGTAGGATCCACTCTGGAGGAACTCAGATACAGAAAGACAATTGACTTATCTTCTCTCTAGGGCTTGTTTTATGATTTCTTTCAAAATGTGTTCCCTTTCTCACTAATTTATTTGGTCGCTCTATATTTAGTTTCTTTTTTTTTCCCTTCAAGATTTAAACCAGTATCTTATCACAAATAAAGCTAATGAAAAATGGTGAACTCTAGAAACTACATTTGCTTGAGCTGGGACAGTCTGTGCAATTTCCTGATGTAATTTAGAACATGCTTATTTGTTTCTATTGTTGGTCATAATCAAGGTAATTTAGGTGACTGGTTTTTAAAATCTCCATCCTCAGCAGAGGCCCTTGAGAATAAGGATTACATATACAGTGCTTTTCTGGGCAAAACAAGACTGGCTTGGGATCCTTGCTATGAAATCCTCTGTCAAAATTAATTAAGGGAATTGTGTAATTACAATTTATGCATCTAGTGGCCCCCAGTGGCTTGTTTCTTGAGATGGGATTAGTTCTGAAACATCTGAAATAGCAGAGAAAAAAAATAAATGGACTTTTTTTGGGGGGAGAAGGGATTATACCGGAAGGAGCTAACAATTTTTTAATGAATCATTTTTTACTGGCACTTTGGTTAAGATGGGACTTTTCTCCCCACTTTGAATGTTATAGAATGTTTGGTGTGAATTCTCAGACTCGCATCCAGGGATGGGAGGCCCTCTGGACAAGCTGGTATCAGCTTTTAAACTGGGCCACATCACGGGCATAAACCCTTCTCAGGTGGCAGGACTGGTGGGTGATAAAATTAGCAGCCCTTGGGCTCCAAAGGAGGCGCCTCACCAGAGACTGGGCTGCTCCAGCCCTGGATACAACTGAGTTATCACTGACACACACATGCTGCTGAATAGATTGTTCCATTCACCAAATAGAGATTTAAAAGGACTTTGTAACGTGCCAAATTAGGTTAATTATCTTTGAAGAGTCTTTTGGAGAAACTCAAAATGTTCTGTAATAAGTCTGCAGGGGTGCCTGGTGTGAGCTAGACTTTAGAAATTTGTTTTAAAACCATTCCATTTTTGTCCCTGGTTTCTTTACTGCTTCCTGTCACGAGGGGCAGCCAGTCTGTGTCCCTCATGCTCCTCTCTTCTCTGCTCTGCCAGCAGTGATGCATTCAAGGACAGAGTCCTCTGTTAGCAGCCCCTCCCAGCATTTCAGTGTTATTCACCACAGGTGGGAGGGGGGTTGCTCTGAGCTATTACTACCCCACCCCACTGGCTTCTTAAAGGTCCCACCTATTTCTGCCATTTTGATACTTTGACAAAAACCATCTAGGTTCAGCAGAGGGCACAGGGCCCTTTTCTTCAGACAAGCCTAGCACAGGTCATGCGCTGCATGGGTCTGGGTCTCAAGGAAGTCGGGGAAGTGCCTCTGCCCTCCGAATGACTTGGCCTTCAGTTAGTAGACTGAGATAGTTGCTGGACTTCTTAGTTTACAATTTCTAAAATATCTGCTTTCTACATTTAGACTCAAATTTCCCTAACCTGACCAGCAAAAGCCTCCTCTAGGCTCCTTACAGGCTCCTTACAGGATCTTATCCATACTGTAGAGTTTAACCCCAGAATTTTGAACCCTGAATGCATCGGACCATCTCTTTGCCCTTGGATTTACGATAGGCCCTTTTCTGCCTTGTCTTTTTGTTACTGTAGCACTGTAGCACTGTCGTCCTGTGGTTCCTCGATTTGCTTGAGAGGGCACCAGTAACATCTCCACTGTGAGACTTGTTACTGTTTTTGGCATATCAAATAAGCCATGGGTAGCTTGCCAGGCTTAGCTGTGCGGATAGGATACTCTCAGTAGCTTGTGGGGCTTTCTGAGAGGGACGGAGGAATTGAACTCAGGTCGGCCAAGTGCAAGGCAAATGCCCTACCTGCTGTGCTATAGCTCTGGGGGCCCAGGTCCCTCCCCAATGTCCAGGCATCTCCCACCTTTACCCAATGAAGAGTTGGTCTTTTCCCGAAGCCATCCTATCCTGTTACTCTTTTGCTTACTACTCCCAGGCTACCAAATAGGGGGATCTCTCTGAGTCCCACCCCTGATTTTCAGTCCCCTTTGTCTCCATAGTATCTAATACTCTGCTCAGATTTCTTGTTTTGTAGGCAGATCAGTAGGGAATTCTTGATAATGAACTTTGGGGATCTAATAAAACTTAAAGAGATCACCCAGCCCTGAAGTAGCCAGAAGGCATGAACACCACATTCCTTTGACATGCAAATCCTGAGCTCTTTGGAGCTTCAGAGGCAGAAATCCAAGGCCTCACCCAGAAAAGGATGGACCCCTTAGAAAAGGAGAAGATGATGATGAGATTATGAAAGGACCATTAATCATATAAACTATTCCCTATGACAGTGCCCTGATTAACTTTTATTATGCAGAGAACTGGAGGGTGGGGTGGAAGGTAGCATTTGGAAAAAATTGTATATAACCTCCCAAAGCCATTCTGATCATGCTCTAGGAAGCCGCTGTTCTCTCTTGAATACTTAATCCTCCCTTTGTCTCCCCTTACATTTTCCTAAGTTTCTTTCAAGAAAGAACAGTCTTGCATCATGATTTTACCTTTTCCTGAAATTCTGCAAGGGTAGATGATGGACCTGGAATCCCTGTTTCTAGGATAGAACTGACTCTCCTTTCCTACAAAGAGCAATTTCTTATTCCAGCCCGAGCCCACAAGTCCTGGAGAAATCAGGGGGCATCTTCTATGCTGTGTGGAACAAGTGGACTCCTGGCACAGCTTGATGGCGGCCTTATGGGGCTGGTGGGTCCTGAGCATCTGTGCCATGTAGGTGCTATTGATGTAGGCAGGTAGATAGGGAAACGCCCTTGGCAATAAAATTTAGATTATCAAAGTCTCCAGGAAGGAGAATCTTAAAACTGATCCACCTTGTGGATTCAGAAAACAAAAGACCAGATAAGACTATAGGCAGACCCTGAGGATAATGGACCCCTCCCCCAGGAAGTTCCTCAGACTCTCCCTTAATCTGATTAATTCCGCCCAAAGAAGGCCTTGCCACTCCCAACTTCCCTGGTTCCTTAGCAACGGACTTTTACCTGGAAAGAAACCCCACGTGGGGGGCGGGGGCACGTTGGAGAAACCCTATAAAGGCCACCTTGAACAAAGGAAGGGCATGTATATGCTGCCTGAGCCCATGTGCTGCTTGTGCCCACGTGGTGGACACATGCAGTGGCCGAGCACATATGTTGCCCGCATCTCCCCTCTTGATGTGTACTTTCATGCTTTTGTGTCTAGTGCTAGGATGTGTGTAGAGCTCTCTCCATCCTTGGAGAAGCCCGCGTTCTCTCTTGAGCACGTTACCCTTACTATTCTCTCTTCCACTTATCCCTTCCTCCTTTCCTCTGAATAAAATCCGTTCACTTCACTGCTTGTCTACTCCTGGAATTCTTTTCTGCGAGGGAGACAAGAACCCAGTAACCCTGGTCCCGGGTGGTAGAGGCGGTCGGGGAGAAAGTGACCGTCTTTCTCCTCCCCACTTCACATAAGTCACCTGTGGTGCCCACCGACATCATTATAACATGAAAATGGATTTTTCCTGTGTTCCCAGATTTCTTGAGAATCATATGAAAGATTTGCATACAAAACTCAGAAGGTTAAGAAGATACTATGGTACAGTCCAAATAAATGGGTCCTGTTTCCTTGTATAAAAGGTCAACTCTCTTTCTCCTCTTTCTCTTCCTCTCTTTCCTCTCTCTCTCCTCTCTCTTCCCTCTTGTACTTCTTTCTCCCTCCTGTTTTTCCCCCACTTCCCTCTTTCTCATCTTTCTCCCCCTTTATCCCAACTCTCTCCCTTCTCTCTCCTCCCTCCTCTATCTCTCCTCCTCTCCCACCCCCACTCCACCTCCCCCCCACCCCCCCCACCCCCGCCTCTGCCAGATTACCACATTCTGCCTGCCTTCAGTGTTCATGATCTGGTCTTGTCTCTATGCTATTCTGTTCTAGCTGAGAAGAACCTGGGGCTTGCTGTCGCTTAATCTGTGGCTGGGCCTCTCTAGGACTCAACCCCCCGCTGTTCACTGTCAATGTTTCTTAGTCTCTCCTCATGGTCATGTGTGAGTGGGTGAAACTCCTGTACTCTATATCTTGTCTCTGTCTGGGTACAAGAGCCCTGCCAGATTCTGGGGTCATATTCCCACCCTTCCTCTTTCACTCCCTGATAAGTAGGATTTCAGCTCATGACTTACCCTCCCTCACCTTTGTTATGAAACAGGGTGTTAGAAGTTCTTGATGTAGATCTGTTAATAATAAGGGATTCTGAGTGCTTTGGTCTCTGAATATAGGGTGAATCTTAAAGGATGAATAAAATTTATTTGCATTTCACCTTTTGGTACTACTATGAAAAAACCCTTGCTTTTTTTCATGTGAAAACTTGTTTCAGTTTGTGTGTGTGTGTGTGTGAAAGAACACTTCTACTTTTGTAGAATAGCTTTTGTAGAATTTCATTGTAGAAATTACTGATATTTTCTGCGCATTTTTTATGTTCTATGTGTCAAGTTACATGGTACAAAGAATTGTAGCTTATCTTATTAGCTTATTTTAATATAGCAAAGTGCCATTATTGGCCTATATCATCAGTGAGGAATTCAGTGAGGCCACCAAATGGTCCCAGTTTCCTAGAGTGATAACTTTTCTCCCAGTGCTGAATGGAAAAGCTCAGAGATTATTTTGTCTGTCCATTTTGGAAAGTGCACTGCTTTTAAATACTGTGGTGGCTCTTGTGTGCAGTTTGAACTCTGCTTTCTGTAGCGGAACAGCCCACAGTGCTGTTTCATGTTACAGTGAGCAAGGATGCATTGCTTAGGCCTGCGATTAACTAATGGGAAGGTGGCAGGCTGCAAGAGAGGTAGCTACTAGGGGAAGAAAGGTTCACCCCTCCAGGAATAACTCACCCTTACAGGGAACCATAACTGGCCCAGCACAAGAAAGGGGAACATGAGAGTCACTCAATACTCTACAGAAGTTTTTTGTTTTTATTTTTAAATTTTTTAATTTTTAAATGAATCACTGTGATGTACAGTTGCAGACTTACAAACTTTCATGCGTTCATTTCAGTCATACGATGATCGACTACCCATCCCTCCACCAATGCCCATTCTCCACTACCAATGATCCCAGTATCCCTCCCACCTCCCCTACCCCATCTCCTCCACCCCACTCTGCCTTTGTGGCAGGGCATTCCCCTTTGCTCTCTCTCTTCTTTTGGGTGTTGTGGTTTGCAATATACGTATTGAGTGGCCATCATGTTTGGTCTATAGTCTACTTTCAGCCCGCATCGCCCATCCCAAGTGGGTCCTCCAAGCACCCTATACTTGGTGTTCCCTTCTCTATTTGAGCTGCATTTTCCCCCAGCATGTGAATCTGGACTCCAAACTGTGGAGCAATCCTCCTGGTACTCATCTCTACTATTCTTGGGCGTAAGTCTCCCATTCTGTTACTTCATATTCCACAAATGAGTGCAATCTTTGTATGTCTGTATGTCTGTCCCTCTCTTTCTGACTCCTTTCACTTAGCATATTGATCCACTTATACACAGTTTTCATGACTTCATCTTTTCTAGCAGCTGCATAGTATTCCATTGTGTAGATGTGCATAATCTTCAAATAGCAAGGGTAGGCCCCGACAGCTCTCCCCCTTGCTGCCCAGGCTGGAGGGTTGGAGGGTCTTCAGGCTGTTCACCCAGAAGGTATGGCCCATGCCATGGAGCAGACAGAGGAGAAAATGAAGGCCAAGCTGGTTGATTGAACAGTTGCCATTTATTCCATTCTCCCCATGCACCTGTTCCTGTCTCACTAAACTCCCCAGTCTAGCCTCACACTGCTCCCCATTCCTGTCTCCTCCTCTCTCTCCCGCTCATCTCTCCATGCTTCATCTTGCAGCCTGGGCTCTCTCCACGTGCCTGCTCCTCATTCTTCTACATTCTTTCCCCTCTGTCCCCCTTGCTAGTCTTTCTGCGCTCCATCTTGTGGCCCTGCTCACTCTCTCATCTCTCCAACCCTCTGGCACTGGGCTCTAGGCTATACCCAGAGAAATCAATATAAGAAAGTCCTTCCTGATGCTCATCAGGCTCAAGGGTGGAAACACCATCTAGGGGCAGCCTAGGGGCTGCCTAGGGGCTGCATTCCTCTTCTCCTCAGTCCAATAACTTAATTAACATCTCGATACTAATTACTTTTGTATGGACATAGTAAGAGGTACATTGAAGCTTGTAGGGCAGCTCTCCTGGGAGTATCTTGCCATAGACTCAGACTATAGTGCTCAGGCTAGATTAATCATTCCTAACCCTAGCAGGGTGTGAATCTATTTATTACTTTTTGGATCATGACAGAATTTGCCCATGACCATGATCTTAACTTTTTGTTAAGAATTATGGCACTTTGACCCGACCCATCTCGATACCAGGGTAGCACATAGCTCACAGCATGCCCTGGGTTCATCCTGTCCCTTGTTGGGACCCTATTTTTGGAGGTGCTTGGAACTAAGGGCATCTGAGGCTTAAGTCAAGAGAACAGATGCCCAGGAGGTAAATATCATTGAGAGTCCATTAACTCCCAAGTTACAAAAGCGTAGCATTAACTGTCTTCTTGTGCCCATACAAAAAGGACATTGCTCTGAATTAACTACGCAAAGGACTTAAGGAGAAGAGGAAAACAATATTTGCAAGTCAACAGAGCACAAAAAAAAGAAGTTACAAATACAGAGGAATGGGAACACTGTGATGAGAGTAACCCAATAAACCTAAGCTTCCTGTGGCAAGGCGGAAAGGACAAACCCATGTTATCCTACAAAGTTTCTTTAACCAGTCATCTGCTCTCAGGCACTCGGGTTTTTTCCAGATTCTGGCTATTGTAAACAGTGTCACAATGAACATATAAGTGCAGATGTCATTTTGACTATACTTTTTTGTTTCTCCGGGATATATTCCCAGAAGTGGTATTGCTGAATCAAATGGAAACTCAATTTCTAATTTTTTGAGAATTGTCCATATTGTTTTCCAAAGGGGCTGGACCAGTCGGCATTCCCACCAGCAGTGTAGAAGGGTCCCTTTCTCTCCACATCCTCTCCAACAGCAGTTGCTTTTGTTCTTTTGGATGTGTGCCATTCTCTGTGGTGTGAGGTGGTATCTCATGGTAGTTTTGATCTGCATCTCTCTGATGATTAGTGATGCAGAGAATTTTTTCATGTACCTTTTAGCCGTTCGTATCTCTTTCTTGGAAAAGTTTCTGTTCATTTCTTCGGCCCATTTTCTAATGGGGTTGGATGTTTTCTTCTTGTAGAGTTCAACCAGTGCTTCGTATACCCTTGATAAAATCCTTTATCGGATGGGTATTGGGTGAATATCCTTTCCCACTTTGTAGATTGCCTTTGTATTCTGGTCGCTGTGCCTTTTGTGGTGCAGAAGCTTCTTAGTTTAATGTAGTTAGGGAAACTTTTTTGAATCACAGTGGTTTATTCATAACCAAATGAATTATTTAATACAATTCATTATTTAATACAATTATTTAATACAAAATGAATTATTTTAGTTCTGCTTTGGGGCAGGGGTTGGGGCTCAAGATGGAAACATGGTGAGAAGGTGTTATGGTTGTGGGATTTGTGTTCAAATATTAAATATAATCAAGTATTGTGTGCTACTTTATTAAATTACTGTATCACTGTCACTGTCATCACTGTCTTCCCATTGATCATTGATTTGCTCGAGCGGGTCCCAGTAATGTCTCCATTCATCCTAGCCCTGAGATGTTAGCAGCCTCTGTTTATTTGTTCTTTCCAGTGGTGCCGCATTGGAGGCTCCTTCAGACTAAGGGGAATGAGACCCATCATTGTTACTGTATTTGGCATATCTAATATGCCACAGAGAGCTTGCCAGGTTCACATTAAGTCATAAAACATGGACTCTCCCACCACCACTCTCAGGACCCCCCGGGTAGCCCAGGATACCCTCTCACAAAATGTCCCAGTAGCAATCAGTGCCAGCCACATTCTACTGGCATTTTATTAAAATAAAATAAAATTAAAAATTAAAAAAGAAAGTGAGTTCATGGGAAAATTCTTGTAACTCTCACTAAAACAGTTAACCATGGTGCTCAGTAAATGTTAATAGTCCAGGAAACGTGGTAATGATCTTCACAGGTTGAACTGTGAATTGTGTCTTCTTACGGTTTCTATGTTGAAACATTGACCTGCAACCTGATTAATAACTGGGAGCCAGAACTTCAGAAAGGTAATTAAGGTTAGTAGATGTGGTAAGGCTGGGGCCTTAATCTTCCAGTAGGATGCATGACCTTGTAAAAATGGGAGACTCCTGAGATGTGCTAAGTATACACAACAAGAAGACAGGTGTTTGTAAACCTGGAGGACAGGTGTAATGAGACACCAACTTTGCTGGCACATTGACTTTTGACTTCTCTCCAAAACTGTGAGAAAATTTTTTATTTTTAGGCCATATCCCAGTCTGTCGAATTGTTATTGCAATCCTAGCCGACTCACATGGTGTCTTGCATAATGCACCTTATTTAATCCTCACAAACTACTTTTGAGGTAGAGATGATTAACCCAGTAGTATTGATAAGACTCAGGTCAGCACTGTTAGCACTGTCATCCCATTGCTCATCGATTTGCTCGAGCGGACACCAGTAACGTCTCCATTGTCAGACTTGTTACTGATTTTGGCATATCAAGTATGCCACAGGTAGCTTGCCAGGCTCTGCTTTGTGGGGGACATACTCTTGGTAGCCTGCTGGGCTCTCCGAGAGGGATGGAGGAATCGAACCCGGGTCGGCCGCGTGCAAAAACAGATGCCCTGCCCATTGTGCTATGGCTCCAGTAGGACAGGTAAATTGTTACTATCAGAAGTAGAAAATCAACTTGGATAGGCTGTATTTTTAAACTTTGTGATTTACAGTTTTCACAAAGCAAAAAGACATTGTTTTCTGACCTTAAAATGCTTTGCTTTCTGATTCTGGAAAGACAGTACAGCAGGCAAGCACATGGCTGAATTGCTGATCTGGTTTGATCCCTGGAACCCTATATGGTTCCTGAATTCCCACCAGGAATGATACCTGAACAGAGCCAAGAACTGGAAAAAAAAAGTTTACTTTATGTTGCTCTGATACCTGACAGTGTATTCACTGCTATTTTCTATGAATCAACACCACTTAGCAAAGATCTTCCTTAGAGCAGTCTTCATAATGTCAATAAACCTGTGCTTATAAAGTAAATATGCTAATGTGAGTTTATTTGAATGAGCTAATTTTACTTATTTAATATATTATTTTCCCTGAAAGAAGATATATAATGCTCATGTAGAAAAGTCAGTTGCATATCGTGAGTAACGGACTGTATTCTCAGGGTAAATTATGACTCTTGGCCAATTCATTGTGAGAGATGGGATTTGTCACTACAGAGGCCTCTAGGAGGGAAATGGCTATTGGTATATTTCTCTAACTAGACAGTAGAAGCTCTTCTTGTCTACATTATATTCCAGGAATAATCTTGATCACTTAACTACAGAATTTAGTTGAAAATATAAAAGAAAAATTCAAACAAAATAGCTTTGGCCCATTTTCTTCAGCTATTTCTACTTTCTGATTACTCTAGTAAAATCAATGAACATAAATGTTTGAAAAAACACTTCCTAAGTGACTTGATTTTTAGTGTTTCAGCTTGATCTTTCTTTTTTAAAAAATGTATTCACTATTATTTGCAAAGCTTTTGATGACAGAATTTCAGTCTTCCAAAGCCCCAACTTCAACCCCCCCCACCAGTATCAGTGTCTGCCCATGAATGATTCAAAGTTCTTTCCCTCCCTCAACCCTGCTTGCTTAGCATTCTGTTTTTCATTCCAAGTGACACTGGTTTAATTCTTTCATCTAAAATGGACTAGATATTTCTTAAGCCTATTTGTTCTCAAAAAACGTTATTTACCTTTTCCCCTCAACTCAGAAAGTATAAGCACATATCTTGCTTTCCTTTGAATTACTATAAGTCAAAAAAAGTAACTGATCCATATTTCCTTAGATATAAATAAATGGTGGCAGAGCTGTACATATTAAATTCACTTCCCTATATTTTACTAAGTGTTTTGAAGATAAAATTCACTCTGACCTTCTCGTTTCTTAACCTATGACCCTATGTTATTATGTAATAAATGACCCAGAGAATTGTTAAATAAAAAAATAACTAAGAGATTTTTGGTCCTTGGTGAACGGAACTTCAGACAAGTTTATATAAGACCATGCAAAATGAGGAACTATGAAATCTCTCTTTACTTTGGAGCCATCCCAGTGGTTCTCAGGACTATACCAGATCCTGTGTTCAAGGATCACTCCTGGCAGTATAGTGTCTCTGGCCCTCGATGGATATTTTTTTAGATGCTGGTATTATTGTATTTACATATTCATGTTCACATTCAGAAAAAGACCGGGTTCAGGTAGCTTAAATTTGTTCATAACCATCTAAGATAAACATTTATATATAATAAAACAATAAAGGTCCATTTTATCGATTCATACTGACATGACTTTTTGGTAATTTCATAAAATAAATATCTTTTAATTTTTTTCTAATCAAAAATTTCTTTACTCCTGGGGCCAGAGAGATAGTACTGTGTGTAAGGAACTTGCCTTGCATATGTCTGACATGAGTTTAATCCCTGCCACCCCTTAGGATTCCCTGAGACTACCAGGAGTGATCATTAAGCACAGATCCAGGAGTGATCTCAAAGTAAAACTGGGTGTGCCCCCCTATCCAAAATAAACCTCTTAATCCTTTCACTGTTTCAGAAGTGATACTTAGTTTTAGAATGCATGGACTGGAAAGAAACAGAGAAGGAAAGAGAAACCAATCTCCTCATGTACAAATAAGGAAATCTGATGAACTGATTTGTCCAAGGTCATATACCTATTAATGACAGGACCTGAACTAAATCCAGATATCCAGATTCCCAGAAAATAGAAACTTGGCTTCCGGGTAATTGCTTCCGTCATTTGAAATCAAGATATGTCTAAATACTGCTCGGTTAATCTCATTCCAAGGTGGATGTGTAATTGTCTAAGGCATTATCTTTTATTCTGCCAAAGGTTCAACAGAGTACTCAGTGGGAAACTAGTTCTAATTTAAGACAGAGCAAATAACATGTTGTTTTTTACTCTTGTGGGGCATGACATATCTCAAGAATAATGAGCTCTCCTCACTGGACTTCTCTTTGGCTTAAGTACTATAGGATCAATCTTACTGATATCTCCCAAATATAAATACAAGTCATGTATGTGCTTATACCAATAGAATGAGGAATTTGTAGTATATACATGTGTTTAAGTGACATATTGAGGTTTAAAAAATTAAGATACAGTCTCATTTTCATTTAATATCTCTGGCCTGGGGCATTTTTCTCATCACAATCCTCTCTTTTTCAGCCTCTGGCCATAAAGGAATTTGATGGTCATAAATGGATATTTTTCAACCCATTAAAAATAGCAAAAGATAGAGTTTATTAATGGCAAGCATTTGAACAACTGATTAAAATGATGAGATGGAAGCCAGTGTCTCCACAAATTCTTCCACCTATGGGAACAAGTAAACCCTTTTTCATTATTTAAGCCCTGCACACAAAGGCCAACCCCTTAAAAAACTATTCTTTTGGTTTTATATGACTTATGTTTTTAACCCTTTTAAGTCTAAGAAACTCTATGGGACATCTGACTAAAGGTTGGACTTTTCCCCACCTGCATGACCATAAGTTTACCCACCCAGTTTTGTTCAAGATTTCATAGCACTTAGTGATCCTCTAAATTCCAGTGAAGGTCTTGAGTTAAGAAACCCTAGTTATCTTACTAAATTTCTTTTCCCTATAATCCCAAACTAGTAAATTTTGAGGAAATTTAATTCTTTCTTGAGGTTAATATCATGAACATTGGTCAATATCTGACCATACCTCACAATTACTGGAAAAAAAGTCTTATCAAACATTTAAAAACTTTCTAGTATATCATTTGAAATTATCTAGAAGTTTTTGAGATAGTTTTACTCAGAATTATGCAATATAGTTATGGCTAAAGTCAAGGTAAAATGATTTATCACAAAGTGGTAAACCCCACTAGAAAGGGTACAGAAGGCAAAACGATCTTTCTGGTTCAAAGGGATAAAGAAAATCTTTTGGGGATAAAAAGCATAATTTGTGAGTTAAAGCACAATTAAGCTTATTAGGAGGAAATATTAAGGAGTAAAGGAAGAATAGTTTGAAAAACGGGGCCATATGTGAACAAAACTGGGATAGCAGAAAAATATGAAATGAAATAAATAAAAATGTGGACAGTGAATATATGCAGTAAATTTTATTTTCCAAAATATCCTCTAACATAAATATTCAAAGCTGGGAGTGTTACTGACCTAGTTCTAGTAAAGAGGGTGATTATATAGCCAATCAAGCTAAATTGTTTGTAGTTTGTACTTAGACAAACATTTTTCATATAATTTATTGACTGATGTTTTGTGTTCTCAAATAAAATATCTGCTTATTTTGATCTTTTCTTTACAATGCTTTTCAATTTTGTCATCTTTTCATATGTAAGTATCTCAGAATAGGAAACCCAATATACCCCCCAGTTATGCTGCAAGTTAGTCTTTTAGGTTTTTTCCCTGTGGTTAATAAGAACAAAAGTTAGATTTTTGTGTATTTGGGTATGAATTCCCATAAGGACTTGCATACCTATATATACTTATAGACAAAAAGCAGAAATGAAATCTGAAGGTTTTATTCTAAAGAATTGTCCTCTGGGGCTAGGACTGGAAGATGGTGATGGTAAAGTGGAACTGTATTTTATTCTACAAAGTTTGAACTTCTTACAATAAGCATATATTACTTTTATAATTAAAGAAAGAGAAGAAAGGAAGGAAATTGAATTTTACATAATTTCAAATGAAATGAAGCCCTTTCATCCTTTTGAGTATAGAAGGAAAAAAAATGTGTCTCAAGGAAAATTTATTTTATCAGAGTTTGTACATTTTTTTGGTTTGTTTTTTGTTTCTTTTGTTTCTTGTAATGAAACCCCTTGTCCTGATTTCCAGTAGACTTGCTTTAAATATACAGAGTTCTGCTAATAATTTATGGTGATTCGAAATGGTATTTTGCTAGATTGGCATCTCATATGTAGTAGCATACCCATGAACTTTGTTTATGTTAGTTCTCCTCACACTATATAGCTTAAACACTCTGGCTGGTGCAAAGGTCTTCTTCACATTATCTCTTTTTTCTCAACTGGTGGTCATGCTGTGTTTCCTATACTGTGTTTCTGTTACAGGATGACTTACAGATACACAGTTACAGATACACAGTTTGGTGTATCTGGCAAACGGCCAAATTTCTGAGATTTAGCTCCCCATCACACCCAAAATTAGATGCAAATTATTTGTGTAATAGGAGTTAGCCAGGCAAGTGCTCCCAGCCTTTGAGGATGTAGGCTGTGAAGGCAGGAAGCACAAACGTTTGTCTAATAATCTAGGTTGTAAGTGTAAAATGGAATCCACTTGGGGAAATAAAATGATACATTTGTGATTATACTAGAACATCAAGCACAATTGTCTAATCTGATAACTACTGTTTAAAATCACAAATGCTTTGTTCTACTGCTTGAAATTTGATTCCAGCACAAAGAAAAACAAAAGAAAAGAAAAAGGAGAAAAAATTAAATCTTTTTGATAAAATTAAATACAGAATTTTTTGGGGGTAGATGAAAAAATTCTGGAACTCAATACTAGATTTTATTGTACAATATTATAAAGTTGTTTAATGCCACTAAAAGTTTCACTTTAAAACAGTCAAAATGTAGGCTAAGGAGACATGCAGGAATTAAGGACCTAGCCTTGTATGCAGCTGTCCTTAGCAGCCAGGAGCAAACTGAGCACTTCTGGGTATGACCAAAAACAAAAAAATAGACAAAATGGTTAAAATAGAAATGGAAAATCTTATGTTGGGGTATTTTCTATAATAATAAAAGGATTGTAGGTATAAGTTTAAGAAGCCCAAAAGTATGTTGAAGAGAATATGAGGATTTCAGCAAACATATTAAAAGGTGCTCATCATCGTTTATTATCAAGGAAATGCAAACCAAAACAGCAATGAAATATCACATTTCATAAATATATGTACAATGAAATACATTGAATATATATTTCATTATTGCATTCATAAAATATATATGCATATACATATGTATGTGTATACATATATATAAACTGGATATATATAGCACTGTCGTCCTGTTGTTCATCGATTTGCTCGAGTGGGCACTAGTAATGTCTCCATTTGAGACTTGTTCTTACTGTTTTTGGCATATCGAATATGCCACGAGGAGCTTGTCAGGCTCTGCCGTACAGGTGGGATACTCTTGACAGGTTCTCTGAGAGGGACAGAGGAATTGAACCCGGGTTGGCCGCATGTGAGGCAAATGCCCTACCCACTGTGCTATCGCTCCATTGGAAAAAATGTTGGTGGGGATGTGGCAATGAAAGAAAATTCATTCATTGTTGGTGTGAATATCATCTGGTGCAATGTCTATGGAAATTTCTCAGAAAAAAGTGGAGCTCCTTTACAACCTAACTAAACCACATCTATGTTCATCAAAGATATATGCACATCTATGTTCATTCTAGTATTTAATACAATAATTAGGGTAAAGAAGCCATTCAAATGTCTGATAATGGATGAATAGATAATCAAGTTGTGGTATACTTACACAATGAAGTACTATGTACACAATAAGAAAAAAAGCATGCAGTTAGCAGCAACTTGTATGTAACTGGAGATTATCATATTGAGTGAAATAAATCAGAAGCAGTAGGACAAATATAGTGTAATCTCATTTATATTTGTGTTTTATAGAGAAATCAAGTTCATGGACACTATAAATTGATTATAGATCCAGGACACTGGAATACAGACCTGAGAATACTGTGTAGGGGATAAGAGGGAGGATAATGATAAGACAGACCCGAATTTAAAGAGCATAAGTCTAGGACACGTTGGTGATGGTAAAGTGAGGTAACATTATGTGCCAAAACCATACTGTCATTGAATAGATATCAGGAGAATGGCTGAAATGGGAGGAAGATAGGATCAGAGGTGATATAGGAATAGGGTAAAGAGTCATAGGACTTTGGTGATAGTGGTGTTCAGCAATGGTTTACACACATTAAATTATTATAAGTTTAAACATTATAGTATCTGGACACTGTCACTGTCATCCCGTTGCTCATTGATTTGTTCCAGTGGGCACCAGTAATGTCTCATCATGACACTTAATATTACTGTTTTTGACATATCAAATACACCATGGTAGCTTGCCAGGGTCTGCTGTGTGAGTGCGATACTCTTGGTAGCTTGCCGGGCTCTCCAAGAGGGGAGGAGGAATCAAACACAGGCTGGTCATGTCAAGGCGAATGCCCTATTGCTGTGCTATGGCTCCAGCCCAGTACCTAGAAAATAATTAAACTATTTTTAAAATAATGTGTTGACTATCTTTGTTACCAACTATTGCCCCCATAACAAATCAGTCAGTTCTTCAAACTTTTAAGATAGATGTTCAGTAAAAATTGTGGGTGTGATAAAAAAAAATCCCCCCTGTGGCAAGCAACTGTCCCTTCTATAAATAGAAAGACTTAATTGTATTTTCTTTCCTGAAAATAAAGTTCTATGCATATTTTAAATCTTAAAGTGCGAAAGCAGAAAAGTGATGAGTCCAGGAGGAACTTTTTTTTCTGTGAATAATAAATTTATAACACTGAAAGCAACACAAAATAGAATGAAATGGAGGGAAAGTATTAAGAAATATAATTAAGCATAATTTTATGTTTTTACTGAAGTCTTTGGGGAATTCATTGTCTGATTGCTGGATAAGAAAATAGTAGTTTTGAAATTCTTCAGAATTGCTTAGTACCCAAATCCTTGGAAACATAGAATCATTTTATTCAAGAAGGGCCAACAATAGTCAATATACTATGACCATATTGGCTTAATTATTGAACAAAACAAAAACTCATTGATGCAGAAACTTTAGAATTTCTTGGCTGGTTTTATTTATTTATTTTTTTGAGCTAGTTTGTCTCTATTGGGCCACTATTTTTATTTGTTTATAGTGTTCCCATGGGATTAAACATGTTCATGTGAAGTATATGCTCTATCTCTGAGATACATTACAAGCCCTGCTTAACAATATTTAACTCAAAACTTGGAAAACAAACTGTCAAATTCTACATAATTCAGAAAATTTTAAGAAAATCTATATGCCCTGTGTATTCTAACTTAACTTGAAGGTGAAGGTGGAGGCCTCTTTTATTTCAGATCTGCCCCCTTCATTTAGCCTCTAATTAGTTACTTTAATTAAAGGCTAATTCCTTTAACCTTGAAGGCAGTTAAAGGGATTTATATTTTCTTGTAAACCAATGTAAATAAAGTTTAAAAAAAGCAGATTCTGAAATATCTAAATGTTTGGCTCTTTACTGATGAAAGAAAGATGTCAAAATAGTGAGTTAGATTGTTGTTGCTATACACCAAAACTGATCCTGGAGACCCGGAGTCAGTGAAATAAAGCCCAAGGAAAGTCAAAATCCATCCTCGTCATTTCTCTCCAGACCATATTTTATTCCTTCCTGACTTTCCAGAGGAGACTTAAGATATGATCCTATCAGCTGCTCAGGTCTCTGGCTTCCACAAATTCTATTTCATAGCTATTGAAATATGAGACATGGTTTACTATTGTTGAATCTGAAAATAGCAGATTTACTAAGCGATTTGCAGTTGCGTTGACTAATCTTGCGAGCAATTTTAATGTCACACCTCTCCATGCTGTAAAGATCATCAAGCCAAGATATTATGTGGGATTATATATCTTTTGAAGGTTTGTAACATTTATAATATTCTTATATCATTTGATATGGTCATTGTTGATTTTATTTTGGAGCTGGGAAGATAGTCCAACTTAACATTTAATAGTTCTTGTGAAAGATTTAAAATTATTTTTAGCAATATTTTGTGATTATATTTTAACCTCAGTATACCACATGAGAATGTAAAAGCCTTAATTCTGTGCAATAAAATTGATGCATTTTCATTAAAAAATACTCTAGTACTGCAGTTACATCAGAAAATATTATTGTTTTTGCATCTTGTGAAAAATAAAATGAACCTTACTCAGAAAGGGTGAGGGCAAATGAAAGCACACTGGAAAGGTGAACTTCAGAGGGAAACTTATTGAAAATGTGAAAGCGAGTTTTGAACGAATTTCCACATGATTGTGTGGAGGTTTTCCCACACCAGTAATCAGTTCTCAGAAACCAGTGATATTTTTTGGGAATTAATTTCAATTCAGCCCAATTCTGTCACTGTCTATGTGAAATTAGTATTAGAGTCCATAGGAAAAGGGATGAGCCTTCCTAGACCACCATCAACTTTGTTTGGTTTTGAGGCCACACCTGGTAGTGCTTAGGGCTTTCTGCTGACTCTGTGCTCAGTAATCACTCCTGGTGGTGCTCAGGGCAACATATGGGGTGCTGGGGATTGAACCCAGGCTTATTGTGTACAAGGCAAGAGCCCTACCTGCTATACTATTGCTCCAGCCCCCCACCCACAACTTTGGGCATCTGTAGTAATCCCATGTCATTTCCTGTGTTCTGACAACCCAGCTGTAGAGGAGAGATCCCCACAAACCAAACTTCTTAGACTTCAAGTCTTTGCCTTCCTTTTTCTCTTCCTCCTTTCATCCCTCCCTCCCTTTTCTCCTCCTCTTCCTTCCCTTCCTCGTTCCTTCCTTCTGTGAGCGAGACCACTAGTTGGTCACTCCCGACGCGGCTGATTGAGCAGAAGCAAGTTCCTGGGTAGTGGCAGAGGGGACACTGTCCTCAGAGGATTCATTTATTCTCTGAGTGGAAGTCGGTTCAGCCAGAGCAGGTGTGTCGACCTGCCTTATCAGTTGTTCGGGGAGCCAGCGGGCTACACCATCAACAGCATCAAATATGCAGGCTGATCCTCGGCCCCATATAAGGACTGGATCAAGGCCCTTCCATAGACCACTCAGAGGGTCTTTCCACCTTACTTTTGCGTAAGTGTGGCTGGTGGAAGTATGCCAAAAACGGTCCACTGCGCTGCGGCCTTCTTTGTCCAGTATAAGAAAGTTCATGACAAACAAAGTGTGAGATAGTAACCTCTTAGGGGAAAGCGAGGCTGGGTACAGTTCCTTTTCTGTCTGGAGCTTTTGAATATATGATTTAAGCGTGAGATGGGCTCGCTCCACTATCCCTGCCCTTGAGGGTTATAGGGGATCCCTGTACGATGGAAAATCTGCAGCTTCTTACAAAAATACTCAAACTTTTTTCCAGTGTATCCTGGACCATTGTCTGTTTTTATTAGCTGTGGTTTGCCCAGTACAGAAAAGCAGTGCAAGACATGAGCAATGACATTTTTTGAGGCCTCTCCAGTCTGGGCTGAGGCGCAAATAAACCCACTAAAGGTATCAATAGTCACATGCACATATTTAAGCTGCCCAAAGGAAGGAATATGAGTGACATCCATTTGCCAGATGGCATTAGGGACTAGTCCTCGGGGATTGACCCCTAAGTGAGGCACAGGTTGAAGGGATACACAGGAAGGGCACTGGCGCACAATCTGCTGTGACTGCTCACGCGTGATTTTAAACATAAGGCGAAGAGTTTGAGCATTCAGATGGTGAAGGGCATGTGCAGTCGTGGCCTCCTGCAGCGGATCTGTTTGTAGAGTTAGCGCTGCAAAAGATCGGGTGGCCAAATCTGCCAAGTGGCCCAGGGAGGTTAGTGTGGGCACGAAGATGGCCTATGAAAAATGGAGCTCGCCGGGAGCGAATATACTGTTGGATTTGCAAAAACAATGATGTTGCGGGGGAGGAGGGTTTTATGTAACTAATAGTCTCCAGTAATGGTATAGAGAAGGCCACATAGGCACTATCCGTGTATAAATTGAAAGGAAGAAGGGAAAAATTTTTAAAAACCATTAGAACAGCTGTGAGTTCTACCAGCTGAGCAGAGGACTCCTTTGTGGAAAAAGAAACAGTCTCACCCTCACAGGCATAGGCGGCCTGGCCGTTAGAGGATCTATCAGTGAAAATCACTTTAGCCCCAGGGATAGGGCTGGTCTTAGTGACAACAGGAAAAACCCATTGATGTAAAGCCATAAATTGTATCAACTTATTGGGGGGATAATGATTATCTAAAATTCCTGAAAAGGAAGCGCAGGCGATGGGCCAATCATCAGTATTTTGAAGAAGCCAATCTATCTGTTCCTTATTGTAGGGTTGAATAACAGAAGCCTGTTCAAGACCAAAGTGTCTGCGAGAGAAACTCCTTCCTTCAATAATTAAGGATACCACTAAGAGATAGTAGGGTACAAGAACTTTCTTTGGTGTGGCAGGAAGGTGAATCCAAGAAACAGGGTTTTCCTGCCAAATTAAGCCCGTGGGGGAATGAGGAGTAGCGAAGATAAGGAGGTGAAAAGGGTGCTGATAATCTAGAGAGCAAACAAAGTGACCTTCAATCGCTTTTTCTATGAGAACTAGGGATTCTCCGGCTGCTGGTGTCAGATTCCGAGGGGAAGAAGGGTCAGCATCACCGTGCAAAAGGTCATAAAGGGGCATAAGGTCTCCTTTGGTGTGTTTCAGATAGGGACTGAGCCATGTAATATGCCCAAGCAGTTGTTGAAAATCATGTAATGTCTTTAACGAAGTAAGCTTCAGCTGCGTTTTTTGCAAAAGTACACGGGACTCCTGAAGACAAAATCAAAAAAAGGTATAAGGGTCAGAGATCTGAATTTTTTTGGGGGGCAATTTGAAAGCCAGACTGAGTAAACACACGGATCACCTGATTGCAACAGAGCATAGTGGCCTGTGGGTCAGATCCAGCAAGCAGTATATCATCCATATAATGGATCATATAGATGTTCGGCCATTGTGCCCTAATGGGAGCAAGAATTTTTTTTTTTTTTTTTTGGCAGCAAGAATTTGAGCCACAAATTTTTGACACAGTGTGGGGCTATTTGCCATTCCCTGGGGTAAAACCTTCCATTGAAAACGTTGCATGGGCTCTTTATAATTAATAGCTGGCAAACTAAAGGCAAAACAGGGGCAATCATCAGGATGCAAGGGAATTGAGAAGAAGCAGTCTTTTAAGTCAAGTACTATCTTATACATTTCTGAAGGAATGGCTGCTGGGGATGGCAGTCCAGATTGAAGCGCCCCAAAAATGACCATGGTTTTATTTACTGCTTGTAGATCCTGTAGCAGTCGCCAACTGCCGTTTTTCTTTTTTATAACAAAAATGGGTGTGTTCCAGGGGAGGAGGTGGGTTCTATGTGTCCCTTCGCTAGTTGTTCCTGCACTAACAACCTGGAGGCCTGTAATTTTTCAGTGGGAAGCGGCCACTGGTCCACCCATACAGGCTCATTGGACTTTCATATGATCTTATCCGTATGGGGTGCAGGAGGAGCTGTGGCAGTTACCGAAAATAAACCTAAGCCTGTGCGGTCATTTTTCACTGGGTCGAGGGCTAGCGGTGCAGGCGTGCCCTGGAGGTATTTTCCTAGAACCTTTCTGGGAGAATAACCTGCTTCAAGGAGCATGTCTAGGCCCTTGGCATCAATTAGTATAAGGTCCATTTGTGAAAGAATATCCCTGCCCCAGAGATTGAGTGGGAGCCCGGGCAGAACATAGGGGTGTACCATCCCGGATCTTCCCTCCTTGGTGCGCCAATCAAGCGTAAATGAGCTTAACATAGGGTTTTGGGATTGACCTATACCCTGAAGGTGAGTCAATGAGGGAGTGAGGGGCTACCTTTTTGGCCAGTCTTTTTCAGCAATGACCGTTACATCCGCACCAGTGTCAATCAGACCTAAAAACTCCTTCCCATTGATCTCTAAAATCATCAGGCCCTTGTGATTAAGAATGCATTGGGCAAAAAATGCAAAAGTGTCTGACATTGGGGGTGGTTTTTGTACTGTTGTTATAGGAATGAGTATTAGCTGTGCTAGCCGTGCGCCAGCGTCAAGACTGAAAATGGGGAGAGTGATTCAATTACTACTCCAATCTGCCCTTGAAAATCAGCATCTACAATCCCGGGGAGTACTTGCACGCCCTGAGGGAGCATATTGCGTCGCCCAATAATTAGGCCAAAAGTTCCAGATGGCAAAGGGCCACAGGCGTTGACACACACTATCTGGGGACCCTGTTCTGTTGGATATCATTGGTTTGTCCTTTCTCCCTTGCCACTAGGAGCTTAGGTTTATCAGTCACACCCATCAAAGTGCTCCCGAGTCACTCGCATTCCTTTGTTTATCTGTAACCATTTCTACCAGTTTATCTGCTCTTCCCGTAATCAAACTCTGTTAATTGGTAAGGTCAGAACTTCCTAGGACACTGAATATTATAACATTGCCTTTCTCTCCTCTTTATGCCTTTTGAATAATTTACTTTAAAGCTATGTCTTTTTGTATAGACACAAGAAGACAATATTATGTTTTTATAACTTAAGACTTAATTGGCCTCGAATATTATTCCCTCCTGGGCATCTGCTTTCTCCACATAAGCCTCAGTTGCCCTCAGTTCCTAGCACCCCAAAGTAGGGTCCCCGACGTGGGACGCGAAGGATCCAGGGCAAGTGGTGAGTTATGTGCTACCCTGGCATCGAGATGGGCCTGGCCAAAGTGCCTAATTCTTAACTATAAGATAAGAGCTTGGTCATAGACAAATGCTGTCATGATTCAATAGTAATTATGAGACTGGGACCCTGCCAGGGATAGGAAAGACTGATCTGGCCTGAGCACTGTAGTCTGAGATTGAGATGGCCCCAGGAGAGCAATTCTATAAGCTTTAATGCATCTCTTATTGTGTCCATACAAAATAATTAATATTATGAATTCTTATATGTTTGCTGGCTGAGGAGAAGAGAAACACATTCATGGGACTCTGCCCTTGGGTGGATCCTCCTGCTGAAAGAGAATTAAGTCCTAGGAGAAGCATCCCCTGAGGGAAAAGAACCTTACCCTATTGCTGACCACATCTATGTGTATGCCCCAACCCCCTCATGCTGTGGAGATTTAACTGGGCTGTAAGAGTGGGTTGGGGGCCAGATCCACGGGGCCCAGATCCACAGATCAAGAGAGAGACTGAGAGCCGGGAGAGAGGCAGAGAGAGAGAGAATGAAGTAGGATGGGGGAGAAAGAAGCAGGAGGAGAATCAGAGGAGAATGGAGATGGACATGAAATAAACCGATCGAGCAACCAGTTTGGCCTTCTTCCTTCCTTCACCTGCCTCGCCGCCCGCGCGCCCTTTCTTTTTATTTTTGTGTTTTACACACTGTTCTTTAACTAATATTGTGCAGGAGGTGGCACAGAGATCCAATCTGGCTGAGTATGGGATGGCTCTGCAGAGGGATTGGGTGCCGATGGGTTGAACAGCCCATGATTTTGAGGTGCCCCAGTCATGGGAGAGGGAGCAAATTGGGGGCTGGACACCGATGGGTTGAACAGCCCATGATTCTGAGGTGCCCCAGACATGGGAGAGGGAGCAGACTGGGGGCCCTGGGGCTGGCCCTGTATCCGTATCCAGTTTCCCGGCCTGGCCTTCTGGCGGCATTCTGACGCCCAGTGGAAACCCTGTTTGCACTTAGGGCAAGGACTTTTAGGTCTGGTCCGCAATTTTTTATTGGGACAGTTTCTTAAGAAATGTCCAGGCTGCCGACAGCCAAAGCACAGCTTGTTCTGACTGCTCGATGGTTGAATAGAGAACTGTTTGAAGGCAGCCCCTATAGCATGCCCTATATTTTGGGTGGTGGGATCAACCTCGGAGCATAGCTGAATGTATTCTGAGAGGGTCTTCCCACGCATATAGGGGCAGAGTGCGGCCTGGCAGATGGGATTAGCATTCTCATAGGCCAAATGGCGGATCAGCTCATTATCCGTCTCTTCGTTTCCCATAAGTTTTTCAGCCGCCTCCGTGAGGCGCCCTATGAAATCACTATAGGGCTTGTTAGCTCCCTGACGAACCTTGGCTAAGAATGTTACCACCGGCCCTTTAGAGGGAAGTCCCCTCCAGGCCCAGAGGGCAGCCATTTGTATTTGGGCAAGTAGCCCTGGGAGAAATTGAGCCTGCACCTCATTAGAATCAAAGGGTGCCTGGCCCTGAAATTTAGCAAAGCTCCAGGATGAGGAAGAGCCTCCTATGTTACGGCGAGCCATTTCTTGGCATCGTTCTAAATAATCTGCTTTCCACAAGAGATAGGCTCCCCCTACTCAGGACAGCCTTAGCGACTGAGAACCAGTCTTTCGGCGTGAGCCATCCCTCACTAAAGGAGTCCAAAAGGCCAAGTGTAAAAAGAGCAGTGGGGGCTGCAAGAAGAGACAGCAGCCTTTAAATCTTTCAGGTCTTCGAATTTTAATCTACGGTAGCTTTGGTGGGTTGGTGCCTGTGGAGCTACGTCCTGAGGGGAATTTTCCTCTTTGGAATGTGTCCCTTCCTGAGGCTGATAGGCCTCCTCAACTTCTCTGTCTGAGGGATCATCATCAGGTGGAGCTGTGGCAGAGGTGGGGTATTTGGGGGACCGAGAATGGGACCTGGTAACTGGGAAGGCAGCCATAGGTTTTGAAGCTAGAGTGTGGCAGGGCGGAGGAGAGGCCGAGTTTGCACTAGGCTCTTGGGAGAGGGTAGAAGGCTACGGGGCACTCACTAGTTCCTGAACCAGCTGCCTTATTTCAGTCAAAAGTTGGACATTTTCCTGTTTCTGTTGGAGAACTGCGCATAAGGCGGCATTGTCCTGGGCAAGCTGGTGGACTGCCTCACTGGCTTATGGGGGATTAAAAAAGGCAATGTCATGGGACAGATAATGAGTTGGCAGAGCTGAGGGCTGACACCTCTCCTTCTCATCTACCTGGGTAGCCTTGTCCTCTGGGGGCAAGGATTTAGGTTCTGGAGGAGAGGGAATCGGGGATATCAGAAGTCACAGGATAAAGTCTCGGAGGTGCCTCTGCACAGGAGGGCTCAGATAGGGGAACAGGATGGTCAGGGTCTATAGTAGTAGAATTTGAGGAGTCAGTCCCCTGCTTGGGGGGTGCCTCATCCCCAAAGACTGAGGGAGCCTTGGAACTCTCATACTTTTTCCTCAAAAAAATCTCAAGTTCGGAAACACGGTGCTGAATCTCTGGCTGACTTTTTCGCGCCGAACTAAGCCATATCCCCATGCTGGCTGAGAAGAAATATCCTTCTTTCTCGGGAAGAAACGCGGTGTGGCGTTAACCATAGTATGATGCCCATTAAGCTGACACGGACCTGGTGGCGTGGGAATGGGATACAAGGGAATAAATTATTATGTACTTGGAACAGCGGGACGCTGGTGGAATCTTGAGCCGGGGCCAATACCAGCGTATTACTTTTGGTTCCAGAAACTGCTTGCAGACATTCTACCAGACTATCAACTAAGCCAGAGCCCCACGCCGGCTGATGATGAGAAATAACCATCTCTTTTGGTTTGTTTTCCCTTTGTCAGGCAGCGTGGTGATTACTAAACAGGCGTGATCTCGGTGGCGCGGGACGAGGGGGGAAAAAAATAGAAAAGTTATGTAACAAACAGCGGGACTTAATATCTCTACATTCTCAGCAATGGAGAGCCATCAAATGCTTCCTTGACAGTGGGACTGTCTTCTCTTTTGTGGGGGGAAACCCTAGCAACAATAGTGAGTTATGTGTTGAAACATGGACTGTAACCAAGATAAAGCGTAAACGAAGTGAAACTTATCACTTACAAGGGCGGGGACTGGGGGGGCGGGAGGGGGCGGGAGGTATAATGGGGTGGTTGGTGATGGAATATGGTCACGGGTGAAGGGAAGGGTGTTTGAGTACTGTATAACTGACATAATCCTGAGAACTTTGTAACCCTCCACATAGTGATTCAATAAAATTTAAATTAAAAAAAAAAAGATCCAAATACAAAAAGCAAAATTAGCAAGAAAAAGGATGCAAATAACTGGGAATTCCCAGGAGTAGGTAGAGATGGAGGAATCAGAGGGTAAGTAGGCCATTCCTGCACCACGGTGTGTGCCAAGAGAAAGGCAACCCTCAGAAATACTCACTTTTTCCGTGAATTCGACGGCCACGTTGGGCGCCAGGTGTGGAAGTCGATGTGGAGGTCTCGTTCTGTTCAGCAGAGAGAACCCTTCGTGGGGCTGAGAAGGGGACGCAGCTGAATGAACAGATGCAGAGCCCGGAGGAGGGAGAAAAGGCGTTTATTCTATGGCAGTTACAGTATTTTATACCTCCCTGCTGGGAGGAGGTGGTGCTGGGACCCCCAATAGAAATGCAGGGTGTGGCACAGGCTTTAGCTAGTAATAAACAAATGCTGAAAGGGTAAGATCAGTAAGATTAGGAGTGGCAACCTTTGCTAGGTGTGGCATGGGGTTAGCTAGTGATAAACAAATAGTGACAGGATAAGATCAGTAAGGTAAAATGGCTCCCTACCCTTCCTTCCTTCCTTCCTTCCTTCCTTCCTTCCTTCCTTCCTTCCTTCCTTCCTTCCTTCCTTCCTTCCTTCCTTCCTTCCTTCCTTCCTTCCTTCCTTCCTTCCTTCCTTCCTTCCTTCCTCTCCCTCTCACCCTCCCTCCCTTCCCCTCCTCTTTCCCCCCTCCCCCCTCCCTTCCTCCCTTCCTTTTTCTTTTTCTTTTTCTTTTTTTGTGGGGTGTGAGGGGTGGTGACACACCTAATGGTACTCAGGGCTTACTCCTACCTCTATGCTCAGGAATCACTTCCAGTAGGCTTGGTGCTTCAGAACCACATGTCAGCTATGTGCAAGGCAAATGCCGGACCTGCTGTACTGTGGCTCCAGCTCCTACCTGTGCTTCTGGTCCATTGACTGTAAGTCACAGGTTCCCATGACCCACTCCTTAGGAAAATTAATTTTCTAGAGTTACTCACGGGACTCAAAAAACACATTCACTTACTAGATCACTAATAAGGAGTGTCGTTCAGGAAGAGCAGCCAGTTGAAAACGATGCACAGGATAAGGGAAAGGTGAAAGATGAAGGGCTCCCACGCACCCTTTATGTGCACCACTCTCCACAAATCTCCACATATTGCAGTGTAGAAGCTCCCTCCACCTTGGTTGTAGAGAGACTACATTACTCATGATTTATGAACTTGTCATTGTCTATTTACTTGACCTCTAGCCATTTTCCCCTCCCTGAACCTTAGGAATAGGGCAGAGATTTCCAACCTTCTCATTACCTGGTTGGTTCCCCAGACAGCTATATTTCATTCTTATATGTTTCCCAAAGTCATCTCAATCATAAAACAAAAGACACTATGATGATATTCCTTTGGAAATTCCAAGGGGTTGGGGAACTATGGATTTACACCATCTATATCTGTCACTGTCATTGTCATCCTGTTGCTCATTGATTTATTTGAGTGGGCACCAGTAACATCTCTCATTGTGAGACTTATTGTTACTGTTTTTTTGGCATATAAAATATGCCACAGGTAGCTTGCCAGGCTCTCTGAGAGGGGCGGAAGAATCAAACATGGGTCAGCTGTGTGAAAGGCAAATGCCCTACTGCTGTGCTATTGCTCCAGCCCCATCTATATCTCTATATGATAAATATGCATTTTGGTCATTTGAATAACCAAACTAATTTCTTTTTATGTCACAAAGTTAAAAACCTACAGACTGGCGTGTACTCTAGTTCTTCATGTCTCCTTGTTCTGAGCTGACATTAACTTCCAATGTGAAGAAGCGAAGTGTATTGGAGGAAATAAAAGGGTTTCAGGCCATAAATATTTGGGTTTTGTGCCCCACATGCCCTGTTACTATTCAAGGTAATTCTCATGGTTCTTTAGGGACCAGGTAGAGCTGGGGGTCAGCTGTAAGTAAGCCAAGTAACTTAAATCCTGTGCTCCAACTCCCAGATCAGTTATTAATAATTGTTCTATTTTATTTCTAGTTCAATGGCAGAAAGGATGTCAGATCAAGTAATTAAGATGCATACATAGTATTGAACTCCAGGAAATAAGTTATGTTTATTTATATTTATTAATAGGGAAACAAAGAATCTAGTCCTCCTGGGTTGGAAGTTGTTACATTGTTTTTCAGATTTTTTCTGAACTGTGATCCCCTTCCTATCTTTTTTCCTTCTTGTGGCCCCACCTTTCCTACAGGTTGGCTATGTAGTTTTCAACTGTAGCCCCTTGAAATATTTTGTGGCCTACAATTGGCCTCATGGCCACCTGTTGAGGAACACTGATGAAGACCACAAAACAGTTCATTCAAAACATTGTTACTGTTTTATTTATTTTTAACAGCATACATGAGGAACATTTTTTAATATTTTTCACTTGGTTTAGCTCATTCCCAAGATGATAAATGTTTGGCTTATGGGAAAATATTTTATGCTTCTGAAGGTTTGAAGCATTGAATTTTGCTGTTACAAGATGTATTACCACTCAACTTTGCTGTGTTATTAGTGTGATCTGGATCTTAATCTGAATGTCTGAAATGATTACACCGTTCACAAATTGCAATCTATATCAGTAACATGGTATTATATTTCTTAACCTACTAGTCATGTGTTAGTAACATTAGCATTTGCTGTTTGGTATTAAAATAAAATAAAATATAAGCAAAATGTTATTTTTATTACTAATAAAATTGTGTGCCACACAATAACATTGTGGTCAGAAATGGGGCTGTATATATAATTTGTCCCTATATTTAGCCTGCATATGTTGTAGGCTATATATCTAGGTTTTTGTAAGCATCTCTATGATATTTTCACTATCCTGAAATTGTCTAATGGCACATGGGGCAGAACCTATCCCTAATAAATTGTGCATGATTATCTTGAGTTTCAAAGGAGGAAAACTATTACAATGGTAGTATGGAATGAAATTCTCCTCATTTATTTATTTATACTTATTTTTTGTTGTTGTTCACAGTGATTTATTGCATTCAATATTCTAACACCAATCTCATAACCATTACACCATCCCACAACCATTATTTCAAAATTTCCCACCACCACCTAAGCCTGTCCTAAAAGCAGGTCCTAAATAATTTATTTTGTATTTCTGGAGCCATTAAGCCCTTGTTTTACTTGATTACTTGATTTCTAACATGTTACAGGTTGAGCCTTTGTGTGATATATATATATATATATATACACACACACATATATAATGTGTATATATATGTGTGTATATTGTATATATGTGTGTGTGTATATATATGTGTGTACATATATATTTTGCTAGGGATGAGATTGGTTACCTTCTACTCTACACTCCATAAAATGTGATGTGCTACTCTTAGTACGTTAGAGCCATAGAGTATAAGGTGCTACTCCAGGAACTCGAAAATTTTAAATAGGGTGATGCAGCTAGAATTAAGTTTTTAATTAGACGGTGATTGTCCAGAGGCATATCCACAGCTTGTGGCTCTCTTCTGAGATTTATTTGTGAGTCTCTGGATCATGGCCTTAATGAGCTTATATGGCATCAGGGGCATTTTGTGTGCATGACTGCCAGGCTCCCAGAAGATCAGGGAGATGGGGGGAGCTCACCCATTTCCAACTCCATGAGAATGCTCCTTATTTAAAGTAGGATGGAAATATCTAAAGCTACAACTCTTCTAAGATAAAAGAAATGTGTCTTACCCACAAAAATAGGATGTCTATGTCGAACTTAGGTGTCTTTTTGTTACTCTGGAATCTTTTGTCTGTATTTTGAGAAGCCAGAGCTTAATGATGAATCTGTTGCTTGGCTTCAAAAGGGTAGTACGAATTTCTATTTTGTCACTGTTTTGGGGTCATATCCAGTGGTGCTCAGACCTTAATCCTGGCCCTGTGCTCAGGGATCACTGCTGGTGTAACTCAAGGACATATATAGGATGCTGAGGATCAAACCCAGATTGACCATGTGCACAACAACTGCCCTACCTGCTGTACTGTCACTCTGATCCCCCCAAAAGGTAGTATGCATTTCTAAAGACCTAGTTTTCTGAGACTTAGGTAGACCTCAATAAACTGTCCCAAATTATTTTACAGTGTTACTCTCCCCACACTCAAATAATTATCTTAATTCTTTGTCTTTATTTATTGTAGGCACCTTTTACCAAAATGCTATTAGTAGAATTTCATACCTGGAACATTCTAGCACCACACACCTCCCACCAGGGAGTCTTTTTCATCATCTAATTTTTGTCTCAGATTCCTTGCACTTAAAAATAAGTGAAAGCCACCGCTGCTGAGATGTGACCCCGGGGGCCACATGTGCATGCAGCTCCTCTGCAGCTGCACGAGCGTGAATCCAGACCCAGATGAACCAACTTCACCAACTTCAACATGGACTGCTCCTTGTAGATTGTCTCCAGCCAGAGAACTAAGCCGCGACCCCATGCCCGCCCAGGAGGGGAAAGGTATTTCTCTCGCCTGTCCCTTCCCAGGGATGAAGGGCGTGGGGACCGCCATATTATGATGACCACAGATGGGGTTTACAAGCTTGCAATGATTGAATATCTGGAAGAAATCTCCCTGGACTTAGTTCTTAAAGTACATTAATCACGGGATATGTACAGCAGGAAGAAATCACACTCCTAAACATCTACGCACCCAATGAGGGACCAGCTAAATACCTATAACAGCTGTTAAGAGACATTGAGAAGGACATTGTGAGCAACACAATAGTAGTTGGAGACTTCAACACCGCACTGTCTCCTCTGGACAGATCAAGAAGATTAAAACTCACCAAGGAAATACTGGCTTTGAAGGAAAAAATAGAAGAGAGAGGGCTAATAGATCTATACAGGGCTCTATATCCCCCCAAAAAGGAATACACATTCTTTTCCAGTGCACATGGAACATTTTTCAGAACAGACCATGTGCTGGACCACACAACATACCTCAACAGAATCAACAAGATAGACATTGTACCAGCTGTCTTTTCAGACCATGATGCACTGAAGATAAAAGTTAATCATGGACAAATGCAGAAAACCAAATCAAACACCTGGAAATTAAACAGCTCAATATTGAACAATGAGTGGGTCAGGAAGGAAATCAAGGAACAAATCAAAAGGTACCTAGAAACAAATGAGAATAAAGACACAAGATACCAGAACCTGTGGGACGCAGCTAAAGCCGTTTTAAGCCGTTTTAAGGGGAAAATTTATAATTTATAGCTCTGCAAGAATATCTCAGGAAGGAAGAAAGGGCCCACATAAATAACTTGACTTCACAGCTCAAGACCTTAGAAAAGGACTAACAAAAGGAGCCCAAACCAGGCAGAAGGAAAGAGATAACAAAACTTAGAGCAGAAATTAACGACATGGAAACCCAAAAGACAATCCGAAAGATCATTGAAACCAAGAGCGGGTTCTTCGAGAAAATAAACAAGATTGATAAACCACTAGCAAGACTCACAAAGAAAGAGAGAAAGAGAACCCGTATAAGCTGAATCAGAAATGAAAAGGGGGACATCACAACAGAAACCAATGAAATTCAAAAGATCATCAGAGACTACTTTGAAAATCTGTATGCCACGAAACAAGAAAACCTAGAAGAAATGGATAAATTCCTCAACTCCTATAATCTCCCAAGGCTGAAGCAAGAAGACCTGGAGTACCTGAATAGCCCAATTAACATCAAGGAAATTGAAATGGTAATCAAAAGTCTTTCCCAAAACAAAAGCCCAGGTCCAGACAGATTCACTAGCGAGTTCTTCCAAACATTTAAAGAGGACCTTTTGCCAGTCCTTCTCAAGCTTTTCCAGGAAATTGAAGAAACAGAAACCCTCCCAGACAGTTTCTATGAGGCTCATATATCCCTAATACCAAAAGCAAACAAAGACACCACAAAAAAAGAAAACTACAGGCCAATATCCCTGATGAATACAGATGCGAAGATTCTCAACAAAATATTAGCAAATAGAATTCAACAACTCATCAAAAAGATCATACACCACGACCAAGTGGGATTCATCCCGGGGATGCAAGAATGGTTTAACATCCTGAAATCAACCAACATAATCCATCATATCAACAAAAGTAAAGATAAAAATCATATAATCATATCAATAGATGCAGAGAAAGCATTTGACAAGATCCAGCATCCATTTATGATGAAAACACTCGCCAAAATGGGTATAGAAGGGACATTTCTCAATATAGTCAAAGCCATTTATCACAAGCCTATCACAAGCATTGTCCTCAATGGGGAAAAACTAAGAGCCTTTCCTCTGAGAACAGGGACAAGACAAGGATGCCCACTCTCTCCACTTCTGTTCAATATAGTACTGGAAGTACTTGCAATAGCGATTAGGCAAGAAAAAGATATTAAGGGAATTCAGATAGGAAAGGAAGAAATCAAGCTCTCACTATTCACAGATGATATGATACTATACTTAGAGAACCCTAAAACCTCTACCAAGAAACTCCTAGAAACAATAGACTCGTATAGTGAAGTTGCAGGCCATAGAATCAATACCCAAAAGTCCATGGCTTTCCTATATGCAAATAACGAGAGAGAAGAAAGTGACATGAGAAAAGCAATCCCATTCACAATTGCACCTCAAAAAATCAAGTACCTCGGAATCAGCTTAACAAAGGAGGTAAAGGACTTGATGAAAACTACAAAACGCTACTTCAGGAAATAAAAGAGGACACGAGGAAATGGAAAAAACATCCCCTGCTCATGGATTGGAAGAATTAATATTGTCAAAATGGCAATTCTCCCCAAAGCATTGTACAAATTCAGTGCGATCCCTATAGGGATACCCCTGAGATTCTTCAAAGAAATGGAGCAAGCGCTCCTGAAATTCATATGGAATAATAAGCCCCCACGAATAGCTAAAGCAGTTCTTGGGTAAAAGAAAATGGGAGGAATCAACTTCCCCAACTTCCAACTCTACTACAAAGCGGTAGTCATTAAAACAGCATGGTACTGGCTGCCGATATGTGACCCCGGGGGCTGCACGCGTGTGCAGCTCCTCCGCAGCTGCACCCGCGTGAATCCAGACCCAGCTGAACCAACTACAACATGGACTGCTCCTAGCAGATTGTTTCCTGCCAGAGAACTAAGCTGCGATCCCATGCCCGCCCGGGAGGGGAAAGGTATTTCTCTCTCTCGCCTGTCCCTTCTTGGGGATGAAGGGCGTGGGGACCGCCATATTATGACGACCACAGATGGGGTTTACAAGCTTGCAATGATTGAATATCCGGAAGAAATCTCCCTGGACTTAGTTGTTAAAGTACAGAAATACAAAACTCATTTCTCTTCACAACAGGTCTGACTCTAGTGGGGTGCTCCTTATAATAATGGTGAGGTTTGTGTTGAAATATTGAATGTAACAAAAGTACATAGAAAGTAAAGTGAAATTTATCAGTTACAAGGCGGGGGGGGGTGCGGGGGTGGGCAGGATGGGAGGTGTACTGTGGTTTTTTTTTTTTTTTTTGTCTTCGGTGGTGGGATATGAGCACTGGTGAAGGGATGGTTTTTTCAGCATTGTATGACTAAGACTTAAGCCTGAAAGCATTGTAATTTTCCACATGGTGATTCAATAAAATAAAATTTAAAAAAAAACAGCATGGTATTGGAACAAAGGCAGAGCTGCAGACCAATGGAACAGGGTTGAATACTCTGACACACACCCCCAAATATATGATCATCTAATCTTTGATAAGGGAGCAAGAAATGTGAAGTGGAGCAAAGAAAGCATATTTAACTGTGCTGGCAAAACTGGATGGCTACATGCAAAAAAATGGGCTTAGACCTCCACCTGTCACCATGTACAAAAATCAGATCAAAATGGATTAAAGACCTCAACATCAGACCAGAATCCCTAAGGTACATTGAAGACAAGTTCGGCAAAACCCTCCATGACATTGAAGACAAAGGTATCTTCAAAGCTGACACGCCACTGGCCAAGCAAGTGAAAACAAAGGTAAATAAATGGGACTATCTCAAACTAAGAAGCTTCTGCAACTCAAAAGAAACAGTGACCAAAATACAAAGACAATCTACAGAATGGGAAAGGATATTTATGCAGTACCCATCTGATAAAGGGTTGATAACAAGGATATACAATGCACTGGTTGAACTCCACAAGAAGAAAACTGCCAACCCGATCAAAAAATGGGGTGATGAAATGAACAGAAACTTTCCCAAAGAAGAAATCCGAATGGCTGAGAGGCACATGAGAAAATGTTCCACATCACTAATCATCAGGGAGATGCAGATCAAAACAACAATGAGATATCATCTCACACCGCAGAGACTGGCCCACATCCCAAATAACAAAAGCAACCGTTGTTGGCGTGGATGTGGGGAGAAAGGGACTCTCCTTCACTGCTGGTGGGAATGCCGACTCGTTCAGCCCTTTTGGAAAACAATATGGATGATTCTCAAAAAGTTAGAAATTGAGCTCCCATTTGACCCAGCAATACCACTCCTGGGAATATATCCCAGAGAGGCAAAAAGGTATAGTAGAGATGACATCTGCATTTCCATGTTCATTGCCGCTCTGTTCACAATAGCCACAATATGGAAAAAACCAGAGTGCCCGAAAACAGATGATTGGCTAAAGAAACTCTGGTATATTTACACAATGGAACACTACATAGCTGTTAGAAAACATGAAGTCATGAAATTTGCATATAAGTGGAACAACATGGAAAGTATCATGCTGAGTGAAATGAGTCAGAAAGAAAGAGACAGACATAGGAAGATCGCACTCATGTGGAATATAAAGTAGCTGAGAGATACAAACTCACAATGTTGCGATTTCTGGCAGATATTTCTCTGGACTTAGTTAGTAAAATACTGAAATACAGAAATCCAAAACTGTGTGGCTGCTAGTGCGGCCTCCTGACCTCATATCTCTTCATTCTCAGCAATGGAAAACAAATTACCAAATTTTAGGGGGGAGGAACTCCAAATCAATGATAGTGAATTTTTGTTGAAATACTGAATGTAATCAAAGTAAAGTGAAAGTAAATTGAAATTTATCAGTTACATATGCGGGGTGGGGGGCTGGGGAGGTGGGGGGAAGGGCGGAGTTATACTGTGATTCTTGGTGGTGGAATATGTGCACTGGTGAAGGGATGGCTGTTTGAGCATTGTATAACTGAGACTTAAACCTGAAACTTTTGTAACTTTCCACAAGGTGATTGAATGAAAAAAATTTAAAAAAATAAGTGAAGACTCTGAAAAAAATTATTTATGTATTATGTACTATAAACTTTAAGAAAACAAAATTAAAAAAATTCTTTTTAGAAAACTAAATTTAAATATAACAAATATAGTACTTAAGAGTGAACATGTTTTAACAACAATAGCCAAATTAATGAAAAGAATGACATTGTTTCAGATGTTTAGATATGGGGAGTGGAGCAAAGAGGGTAGGCACTTGCCTTGCAGCAGCTGACCAGGTTTTATCCTGGCATCCCAGATGGTTCCCCGAGCACTGATAGGATAATTACTGAGTGCAGAGCCAGGAGTAAGCCCTGAGCATCATTGAGTGTGACCCCCAAACCCCCAAAAAATAAATGTTTAAAATGTTTTAAAATACATGAATTAATTGAGGACAGAAAATACTATTATCTTCTTTTGCATTAAATTTATGATGATATATTTTGATTGTGATTATAAAATATTGTCTCACACAAATATGTATCTGTAAAAGAGATGAATATTTTAATACCTCCTTTAGATAATTGTGGGTTGTCTTCTTTGGAACTGCACCAAAACTTTTTAGGTGATCATTTTACCAAAATCACTTTCAGTGTTAAATCTGAAGCCCTATGAATTGCTTTATATTTTCACATTAAAATCTATAAGTCTTTCTCTTTGAATTATTTTTAATCCATGATTCTGTAACTTCATGCATAAATTATTTGGAAAACAATAGTATATATCTTCCTCATGTTTATATATATTAATGCATGATATCAGACATTACATTTAGCATCACTATCCATCTTATCTTTCAAGAAAACTATTTAGGTTTAGGAAATCTTTCCATTTCACAGATAAAACTTCTCAAAACACAGAATTTTTTCTTGAAAGCTCACATTTTTCATTGGCAACATTTACTAATTTTTTTCTTAAAAATCTCACCACATATAATTTAGGAAAAATGGTCTGCCAAATACCATTGTATCCAAGCAATTGTTTTCCAATTGTTTTTAAATAATGTTTGTGTTCTGCTAAAACAAAAGAAAGAGTGGTTACCTCAACTCTCCACTTTATTATCCAAGAGTTAATCCTTGAGACAATTATTCCATTTCAGTTATGACTGGAATCTTATTCAACTATCCCATTTTTCATATGTAATATTAAAGACATGTGTATAAAAGACAACATTTTATAGAATTAACATTTTAACCCCTTTTCAAAGACATTTTAGAATGTAAACTTTCCTCTTCTTAGTACCACATACATACACAGAAGAGTGTGTGTGTGTGTGTGTGTGTGTGTGTGTGTGTGTGTGTGTGTGTTTAGGGGTTGGGGAGAGAAAAGGGGAGAAATTAATTTGTGCTGTCATTTAGCAATCTTACTGAAATTTTATATCATCATTACAAAGATCACAGTGGGAGAGGAAATGAGATAAGTTCTTATGTTTATGAAGACAGTTTTGATTCATTGATTCACCCCACTCCACCCAAGGTTTCTGTGGAACACATATTAAGAATTGCTGTTTGGAGTAATGCTTTGTTCTAAACAATAGTCTTTGTTTCCTTGTGTTAAGAACTCTCTGGACTTAACTAAGTCATCAACTGTACTATGGCTCCTGTCCTAAGTGCTTTACCTGTGTGAAATATTTATACCTAAATGAATTGCTTGGATAGTCCCACTGAGAAATAAGTTAAGACAGAGTTTCTCTGAGAGGAAAAATATTAAAGAGCATTGAGCCAAACGCTTAGGGATTAGGTAATATTATTGTGATCTAATCACAGTGGCAGAATGTTCCTCAAACGTCAAAATGAGCAGCTCCATAATTTTCACACTGTTCTATGTGACAGATGGCAAAAACTGTTTTGATTTCCCCCCACTATCTGAGGAGCAGCAAGCAGAACCTATGCCTCCCACTTTACTCTCACTCTTTGTCATCTCCACTTGGCCTGACAGCACACCAATTTCTACCTCTGTGATCTGTTCTCTGGATGACTGTGTTTTCAATAGCTACTTAGTATAGAAATAAAATGTGCAGGTCCCATCAAATAAACTAATTAAGGCTTATAGAGTGTCAGAATCCAAAAGTCAGAAGAAAGAGATTAGGCACTGAGTAAGAGAGACACACCGACCTGACAACTAATGCGTTGCCTTGGCAACAGGGGAATCAATATCCCTCAACTGGGCAGAGAGTTGACAGTAATTTTTGCTGGGTCAGAGAATTGGGAAGCAAGAACCACCTTCTATGCAAAGCACCGATTGCTTGGCTGCAACCAACCAACAATCTGAAGGGTTTGTAAATACCTGCTTGTAAAAATTCCTAACCAATCTAGAAGAAAGTGATGTTAATAGTGCTTAAAAACATATCTTACCAGGAAAAAGGGAAGCCACTATTTGCTATAATTTCTTGTGACTCAAGTCTTCTCGACAACCAGAGTATGGCTGCTTCTCTGTGCCTGTTGTTTTCTATAAACAAATGCCTAAGAATGAAAGCTACCATGCTTTACATTTTTTTGACTTGTGTACAATAGGTCATTTGAAAAAGGCAAACATTTTTTGGTGTACGATTTTTGGTGCTCTCTTGTTACATTCCAAATTGGCATTTTTCTTTATGTGGTGGCATATTTGCTTTGACACCTATCACAGCTATTGAAGAGATTGGATGAAACTTTATCTACTGCCTTATTGGAACTCTGCCCTTAAACAGAAAAAGAGCCTTGATATTAACACCGATTCACCAAACATGACTTCTGCAGTTTGGTTGGTGTGGAATAATATTTGAATCAGTAAAACAGGAGATTTCATTTCAAACCTATTTAAAGAAAAAATGACGCTCCACACAGTGCATAATGGAATGGATGACAGATTGCCAGATAACAAAAATATTGTTATTCTCTCTTTTCCAGGAGTTCCCATTCTACGAGTTCATATATTCTTTTTTCTTTGTTTTCTTCTCTTCAAATGACATAAACCTAATGAAGCTATTTTGAAACACTGACCAAAAGTCAATATACAACATAGTTGAGTAAAGTTCCATAATGTCTTTTCATTAATGGTTCTTGACGGCTCTCTCTTATAAAGTGCCATAATGTGATATTATGGCAAAATTAAAATATGGGCATGCAGTGTTAATACAAGAGCATTAACAGAAATGTCATCCCTAACAAATTAGGAGCTGGGAAATCTGCCCTGTAGCCAAAGAGCGGTGCTCATTTTGCCTTTTGCTATAACTTATAAAAACAAACCTCATGTTGTAAATGCCTATGGGTTAGATTTCCAGTTGAGAGGCAGGCGACAAGCTTCAGTGGGGAAATGGGGAGAGGCAGAATTTTTTTGTTTGTTTGTTTCAGACAAAGGATTTCTGGCCTGGGGCCTTCCAGCTGCAGCTGCTGTCAATATTGAGGCAGTGGGACTGTTTTTCTAACTAAATCAAAAAAAGGAAATTCTAACTGTAATTCACTTTATCAGAGAGAAGGAGGGAAAACAGGAGGGAGAGAGGGATAAAGGAAAGAAAAGGCTGATGTTAATTCTGGTGGAAATTATTTGCTGGAGCTGCCACTTTCAAATTAGAGCATACTATATCTGGATCCGTTTGCAAGATAGGAGCCCAAAGTAAAGAGAAAAGTAGTGTGATTCTCTACTGTGGAGGTGAGAGAGAGGTGGCAGTATCTGTTTTTTGAAAGAACTGCAAACCTCAAGTGCAGCTGAAATCAGATCAGGTTTAGGACTAACGAATACTTTGGGTTTCTTAAGTGCCAGTTATTTTTTTTTCCTTAGTATTCTGTTGGCAGTGTGTTGAGATAAATGTTTGATAAACAGTTGGCAGTTCCTGTTAGTGGGTGAAAATCCTGGTCACATTAACCTGTGTCCGGGCCACGGTCCCTAATTCATGGCAATAGGGACCTCTACTGGCCAGCAGCTTTGTGTCTCTTGATGCTGACCCCTCCTTTGGGTCACTAAATCTGAGAAGCATGAACATTTGAAACATTTGTTGTTTGATTCTATAATCTGCCTTTTCTTGTCCATTCCTTTTTAATTCTTTAGTAGAGCAAAGAAATATAGGGAATAGGGAAAGAGGAAAAAAGAAAGATACCTGAGAACTGAACAGAGTTGAGTCTATACACTCAAAAACACATTTTCTGAGAACCAGCAGTGTCAGAGCCCTGGAGGAAAAAACTTAGCTTGCAAGTTGCAGGCATAACCTCCAAGGATGCAGCCTATTGAATCAATGAGGAAACACCTATTTTGGTTCATTTTTGTAATTTTGATTAAAAGGTACTGGGCATGTTATTGTCTGATTTGTTCTTTTAAAAGGTCAAGTTTCTGCGCATTGGAAACCTCACTGTAACCCACAGAAGTCAATCAATTAAAAATGTCTAAAACAATAATTAAAAATAAAAGGTGTTTATATTTATTGTTTATGCAAAAATATGAAATTATTTAGAAAAGTATCAGCATATTTTAATATTATTATTAGCATATTTTAATGAAAAGTTGACCTAAATTATTTGGCTCAATAGCTTACATAATCTTTGCACACAGAAAAAGTATTGTTAATATTAATAGTGGTAATTTTCAGGCTGCACACTCAGAGTCAAGTAGCTCACAAAAATACCAAACTCTGATTCAAGACTCTGTCCTTGAGCAGAGATCCCAGACTTGCTTTACCTATTAGACTTTTCTGTAGCCTCTTTCCCTACACAGAGCTCCTCCAATAGATGACCAGAGTAGTGGCAACTAAGACTGTTAAGTTACTCTGCCTCTATCACATATTGGCCACCTTTACCAGGATGCTTTCCCCTTTTGCATCTGGGCTCTCTTCCAATCCACGTTCCAGCATTTTATCAGCTGTGACAGTGGAACTACTCCTCCCGGTCTCAGAATGAAGCCGGGGAGAAGCTGGAGAGAGGCACATTTGCTTTTATTAAAGATACTTATGTTTCAGAGTCCTGACATGCTCTGTTTATTTGTGCTTAACAGTGAGCTGGGAGGTGTCTATGGATGTTTGTCATGATATGCAAAAAAAAAAGTTTGGTTTATTTTTAACCAAATTCAGACCATAGAACAACCTCTCTATGAAGGTGGCTGTTTCCTGTTATCTACTTGGGGTTTTGATAAATCAGCTTGGCTGAATACATTTCCAAGTTTAGGATATCAAGGTGTTTGAATCCCTCCTCACATACCTCCCTCTAAGAATTCTTCAGAGCTTATTTTGGAGATCTCCTTCAACTGTGGTAAAGACAGCAGGCCACATCTTGCACTGGCACTGCCTATAGTTCCTACTCAGAGGCCTCTGGGTTGCAGAAACCCTGGCCCAGCTCCTGTGGAAAGGAAAGCAAGACGCTCTTGGCCTAGTAACAAGACTTTACAGTAGACTTGCTCCATCCATCTCCTGTAGACCAAACAATGAGTGCAATCTTTGTGAAATGGTGCTGAAGCAATTAAATCTTTTTTTATTTTCAGTAGGACAGTGAGAGCTGGGGCTGCAACTGTTGCTTTTGAAGAAATCATGTGGTGATGAAACTAATGGTGCATTAAAACAGGCACATAAAAGTGTCACAGCATTGGAGAGAGTGCAAACAAAGGGACTTCTGAGAAATTTTCCTATTTATCAGAAAGATTACCTAAAAATGAAATCCCAACCGAGCAAGAAGATAGTTTCTGAGCATTTTATGAATGTTAGTCTTTATTTTGCCACTCTACTTGTTATTATTGTCCTCATCATTATTCTTAAGAAAACATGGTTTAAAATAGTGTTAATATTTATTATTTTGGCATACAAAGTTATGACACTATCAGCAGCCCCCAAGATAAAATTATTCTTAGTCACTGTTTTTTTTTTTCTGATTTCCCAGGTGCATGATTTGAATCCAATTGCAAAGCATACAAATAGAAAAACAAACCATATCTTTGAAAGTACTATGTGGATTGTATCACCTTCTTTCTACATTCTATATCTCTAACATCTGAACACATTGTATTTAGGCTTCAACTATTGTCTCTGTCAAATATGGTTTTCACAGGAAGTTAGTCAAATATCCTTGACATACTGTTTTGTAAAACTTAAATCAAGTGTTAAGGAGAAGCTCCCCTTTTAAAAAGAGAACAATGAAGAGACAGAAAGTCTCTTGGTGCTTCCACTAAGTACTGGGAGAGACTGGATATCAGTTCCTCTCCGGAAACTCTGGTGATGTTTACAAGTTGATGTCAGTTGATGAGTCTTCAGGGCAGAATTAACGATTACACAAATTCTTAAGCTGTCTCATTAATGGGATCCAGGGCAAATAGATTCAGAAAGGAATTAAATTGCCCTCTTAACTTTGTTGAGAAGAGAAGAAAATGATGGAACGGGAGACTAGTCAAGGCAATTTAGATTTTGTTACTCATTGTAACAAAAGCTTCTCTCGCTCTCTTGCTCTCTCACACTCTCTCTGTCACGCTGTTTCTCTCTCTCTCTCTCTCTCTCTCTCTCTCTGTGCAGATGGTTGTTCACTGTCTGAGGAATTGATGCTATGGACAATGAAGTAGGTCCTTACAGCATATAAATGGAGGTGACTTGACAGCAAGAAGTGAACTTTATGGTCAGTCTTTTGTCTATATGATGCTCAGAGAAATTTTCCTTTAATTCGATTGACTTTTTAAATTGAACAGAATTATTTTGTCTCTGAATTTTATACAGTAGCTCATGATAACACATAAATGTGTGGTGATATATTCATCACATACATTAACTGGAGCGATAGCACAGCGGTTGGGCGTTCGCCTTTCATGCAGCCAACCCGAGTTCAATTCCTCCGCCCCTCTCGGAGAGCCCGGCAAGCTACTGAGAGTATTGAGCCCACACGGCAGAGCCTGGCAAGCTACCCGTGCGTATTGGATATACCAAAAACTGTAACAATAAGTCTCTCAATGAGAGACGTTACTGGTGCCCACTCGAACAAATCGATGAGCAACGGGATGACAGTGACAGTGATACATTAACTGTGGATATGTGAAAAAAATCAGTTATATAAGACACATGTCATACAAGTCCGATTGATGTGTGTTTTTATTCTAGATAAACTAGACGTTATTTTTTCTTCCCAGAGGTAATTTTGTAAAATTAAAATGTGCTAACTTAAATAGACTTTATCATAAATCAACTTTGTTCTTTAGGATCAAGATAGATTCTCTATTTAATGAGAATATATTCTCTTTTTTATGTGTTAAATTACTTTGAGGATTTTTGGCTCACATGAAAATCTGAAATTATGATATTTCTACTTAGTATCTAGTACAAACCATTTGGGATTATAATAATTTTATAAGTCTAATGACTTTTTATAAGACAAGTTAGTGTTTACCTTTTAACCACTTCAGCTGTAACCGTGGCAACACTTTAGTTACAATTAATTCTATAGATATTGGAGGATCTATATTTTATTTAAATATGAAGTTTTAAAGTATTATATGATAAACTTTATATGACTCCCATTCACTTCCCCATTTTTTGTAATTTAAATGACTTATGCATAAATTGTCAACTGCTTAATACTTTCTGATTAAAATCACTTTTTTAGCCTCAGGAAAAAAATGTATAACTTTAAATTGATTCCTGTGATAAGTTAATCAGATTACATATGTAGTCATCTTTACCTGGATTATTAAGGAAAGTAAATATTGAGAAAAATAAATTACTGACAGTATTTAATGAGTAGGTTTTGGAGACCATGTAACTGACAGGAAGTATAAATGTACTTGGCAGGGATAGAGGGGAGTATGGAAGAACTATTATCAATTGAAGTGAGTCCTCCCCAAATTCATATGTTGAAACCCTCGCCTCCAATCAGATCAGAATATAACCTTAGTAAGGAAGTCGGGTAGTTAAAATTAGTAAAAATGAGATTTGATTTAAGTAGGAACTTTAATATGATTGATGGCCTTTCTAAAAAATGAAAATTTGAAAACAGCCATGCACACAGGAGAACAGCTGTTGAAGATGAAGCTGAAGATCAATGTGACAAATCTACAAGCATATTGCCAACAAACCACTAGAAACTAGATGAGAGACATAGAATAGATTCTCCTTCACACCTCGCAGAAACAGCCAACTCTGTTGATACCTTGATCTCAGACTTTCAGCCTCCAGGTATGAGACTATGCATTTCTGTAATTTACATCCCTTGGGGTGTAGCATTTTTGTTATTGCAACCTTTAGAAGCTAATACAGATTACAAAAGAAAAAATAGCCAAACCTGTGGAATTACCATAGACATCCATCATTTTCATATCGTAGTGGTATATAACCATGTATGTTACCAGAGAAGAAAGAATGTTTACCAACAAAACAAACAAGTGTTGGCTGTATCTGCATATTTACCAACATCCATCACAAAGAAACAGTTGTGAAAGTATCTGCAATCACTGGGCAATTCAGCTCTTGACAGTTGATGGATGGAACTTGGCTTTTCTTCTCTGCCAAAGCTGCTGACTGGATAAATGTTTTATTCATGAGGCCTAGGGCAGGAAGGGATGCCAAAGGTTTAAGAATATTTTAAGAAACTCTTTGAGATGTCAGGAAAGTTATCAGGATACTGTTAAGCAAGGAAGCTGAGGTAGTACATCAACTTAGCTGGACCACAAACCCATTGCAAAGGCTGGAAGCAGGGGCCATGGTCTCAAAATAAACCACTCCATTTCCTTTGTTTTGTGTTTTTCATTGATGTGAATCCTTGATCACTACTCGGTATAGGTGTTCCTACTATGGCTTGAGGGACATTCTGTCTTCAGTAGAGTCAAAACTGACCTCATTCGGAAGTTAGTCTTAGTTCTCAAGATTCTACCCATTCATGGATTTTGATTCAGGATAATTCCTCTGGATTGGCAATTCTCTGAGAGTTATTTAAATGACAGCATTGTAGCTTTATCTGAAAGTCACAGGAGGCCCATTAATGAAACATTTTCACTACCTTTTAACAAAATGTATCTCAAATTATTTAGCACAATAGGTTATTTTCTGCTGTGAGAATGGAAAACAGCTTAAGTGTGGACAAGTTGCCAACATTATTCTTAACTTTTTATAAAGAAACATTCCTTTTTTGCAAGTATAATGGCAAGTTCTAATAAAGATTATTTGTAGTACATACACATACTATAAACATGGAAATGTAGACCATGTCTATTGTGCTACTTATAACACAAGCCCACTATCTCATACAGTTTCTCAACAGTTTATCACTGGAGCATGTCTGAGCAGTCTGTCACTGTATCACTATCATCCCGTTGTTCATCGATTTACTTCAGTGGGTGCCAGTAACATCTCCACTGGTCCCTGCCCTGAGATTTTATTAGCCTCTCCTTACTCATTTTTCCCAATGATTGGAGACTCTTTTCAGGGAATGAGACCTGTTATTGTTACTGTATTTGGCATATTGGATACACCATGGGGAGCTTGCCAGGCTCTTTCATGCAATGACAAATACAAATACTACCAAGGCAAATACTTAGTAGATACAGTAGAAAAGTATCATAGTTCAAAAGTCCCTTAGTAAGGACTAAAGGGGCTTTTGTAAGACAAGGTAAAACACTATAAGAATAACAAACCCCACAGAAAGATGACACAAAACCCTATGACAATAATCTCTCTCAATGTCAATGGCCTAAATGCACCAATTAAAAGACACAGAGTGGCAAAATGGATTTGGAAACAAAACCCAACATTCTGCTGCCTACAAGAAACACACCTGAACAGTCAGAGCAAACACAGACTAAAAGTCAAAGGATGGAAAACAATCCTGCAAGCAAACAACTCCCTCAAAAAAGCTGGGGTTGCCATACTAATATCCGACAACATAGGTTTCAGGTTGAAAAAGATTAGAAGGGACAGTGAAGGTCACTTTCTATTTATCAAGGGATATGTACAACAAGAAGAAATCACACTCTTAAACGTATACGCACCTAATGAGTGACCAGCTAAGTACTTAAAACAAGACCTAACAGATTGTAAGGAGGACATTGCTAGCAGCACAATAGAAGTTGGAGTCTTCAACACCGCCTTATCACCTCTAGATAAATCGACAAGAATAAAACTCACCAAGGAAATACTGACACTGAAAGAAGAAGTAAAAGAAAGAGGCCTAATAGACCTATACAGGGCTTTACACTCCAAAAAGAAAGAATACACATTCTTTTCCAGTGCACACGGAACATTTTCTAAAATAGACCACATACTGGGCCACAAAACATACCTCAATAGAATCGAAAAAATAGAAATTGTATCAACTACTTTCTCAGACCACGATGCACTGAAGATAGAAGCTAACCACACACAGACACAGAGAATCAAAGCAAACACCTGGAAATTAAACAGCTCAGTGTTGAACAGTGAGTGGTCAGGAAGGAAATCAAGGAAGAAATCAAGAGATACCTCGAAACAAATAAAAATGAAGACACGACCTACCAAAACCTATGGGACGCAGCTAAAGCTGTGTTAAGGGAAAAATTTATAGCTCTGCAAGCATTCCTTAGGAAGGAAGAAAGGGCCTACATAGACAGTTTGACTTCACAGCTCAAGGCCTTAGGAGAGGATCAGAAAAAGGAACCCAAACCAGACCGAAGGAAGGAAATAATAAAAATTAGAGCAGAAATTAATGACATGGAAACCCAGAAAACAATCCGAAAGGTCAATGAAATCAAGAGCTGGTTCTTTGAGAAAATAAACAAGATTGATAAACTGCTAGCAAGACTCACAAAGAACGAGAGAGAGAAAACACTAATAAATCGAATCAGGAATGAAAAGGGGAATATCACAACAGAAACCATTGAAATTCGAAAGATCATCAGAGACTACTTTGAAAGTCTATCTGCCACGAAACTAGAGAACCTAAAAGAAATGGATGAATTCCTTGACTCCTCCAATCTCCCAAAACTGAACCAAGAAGACTTGGAATACCTGAATAGACCCATTAATATCAGGAAATTGAAACTGTAATCAAAAGTCTCCCCAAAAACAAAAGCCCAGGTCCAGATGGATTCCCTGGTGAATTCTTCCAAACATTTAAAGAAGACTTGTTGCCAGTTCTCCTCAAGCTTTTCCAGGAAATTGAAAAAAAAAAGAAAGAAACTCTCCCAAATAGTTTCTATGAAGCACTTATCTCCCTAATACCAAAAGCAAACAAAGATACCACTAAGAAAGAAAATTATAGATCAATATCCCTGATGAATACTGATGCGAAGATTCTCAACAAAATATTAGCAAATAGGATCCAACAACTCATCAAAAAGATCATACACCATGACCAAAAGGGATTCATCCCAGGGATGCAAGGATGGTTTAACATTCAGAAATCAATCAACATAATCCATCATATCAACAAAAGTAAAGATAAAAACCATATGATCATATCAATTGATGCAGAGAAAGCATTTGACAAGATCCAACATCTTTCATGGGTCTTGGAGGAACTTTCCTCAAGATAGTTGAAGTCATCTACCACAAGCCTACGGCAAGCATTATCCTCAATGGGGAAAAACTAAGGGCCTTTCCTCTAAGATTAGGCACAAGACAAGGATGCCCACTCTCACCACTTCTCTTCAATATAGTACTGGAAGTACTTGCGGTAGCTATTAGACAAGAAAAAGAGATTAAGGGCATCCATATAGGAAAGGAAGAAATCAAATTCTATTTGCAGACGATATGATACTATATCTAGAGAAGCCTAAATCCTCTACTAAGAAACTCTTAGAAACAATAGACTTGTACAGTAAAGTTGCAGGCTATAAAATCAATACCCAAAAAATCATGGCCTTCCTATAAGCAAACAATGAGACAGAGGAAAGGGACATGAAAAAAGCAATCCCATTCACAACTGTGCCCCAGAAAATCAAGTACCTCGGAATCAGCTTAACTAAGGAAGTAAAAGACCTCTACAAAGAAAACTACAAGACGCTACTCCACGAAATAAAAGAGGACATGAGGAAATAGAAACATATCCCCTGTTCATGGTTAGGGAGAATCAACATTGTCAAAATGGCAATACTCCCAAAAGCATTATACAGATTCAACGCGATCCCTATAAAGATACCCATGACATTCTTCAAAGAAGTGGATCAAGCAATCCTGAAATTCATATGGAACAAAAGTCCCTTAGTATAGACATACTGCTTAGTAATCATCTGGATATTATTTATTGTAATAAACTAAAGCGAGGGGCGAGTGCACTCGCGGGCTCTCCGGGCGGCTCTGTCTCACCACCCGCGTTCGGTGCCCTGGAACCGCAGTGTGTGGACTGTATCGGGATGGCTGGTGGTCAAGGAAAGGCAAAGGAAGAACGAGGACCAAGCTGGTTGCTGATTAGTTACCGTTTATTCAATCTTCCATCTTTCTCATCTCCCGCACTCCCAGCTCCGGCCTCTCTCTGGATCAACTGCCGCCTCTTTCTCCCCCTGGCTTCTCTCATCTCTCCCTCCTTCTCTCTCCCACCTTGCCTTCTATGCTACACCCAGCCAGGTAGCAAAATCAGCATAAGAAAGCCCTTCCTGAGGGCAGGGCATTCCAAAGCCCTTCCTCACTCTTAAGGTTTTTTTCTTTTCCTTAGTCCAGGAACTTATTAACATCTTAATACTAGTTATTTTTGTATGGACATAGCAAGGGATACATTGAGGTTTGCAAGGCAGCTCTCCTGGCAACATCTTGCCACAGGCTCAGACCACAGCACTCAGGCCAGATTAATCATTCCTCACCCTAGCAGGGTCCGAATCTAGTTATCACTGTTTGGATCATGACAACATTTGTCCATGATCAAGCTCTTAACTTATAGTTAAGCATTAGGCACTTTGGCCAGGCCCATGTCGATGCCAGGGTAGCACACAACTCACCGCTTGCCCTGGGTCCTTCTCATCCCACGTCGTCGGGACCCTGCTTTGGGGATGCTAGGAAGTAAGGTCAGCTGAGGCTTAGGTCAAGAGAACAGATGCCCTGGAGGAAAATATCATGTAGAGTCAAATGACTCCCAGGTTACAAAAGCATAACATTTGTTAAGTCTTCCTGTGTCCATACAAAAAGGACTTGCTCTGAATAAACTATGCAAAGGACTCAAGGAGAAGAGAAAAACATTATTTACAAGTCAACAGAACACAAAGAAGCTACAAATAAACAAAGGGGAATAGGAGCACTGTAATGGGAGTAAACCAATAAACCTAAACTACCTGAGGCTATGTTATCCTACAATTTATATTTATTTTGGTAGTTACTAGTTTCAAATTCACTGATAGATGTTAACCCCCTATATTACATGGAAAACTAAGTATGATTATTTTTAAAAATAGGGGTCATACCAGGAGGTAGTTAGGGGGAACATAGTGCCAGGGATTCAGAGTCTCACATATATACTCTAAGCACCGCATATTTTGAGGGTGGTTTCTCAAAATCCCGTAGAGTTGGCAGGATAGGGGAAGAGAGATTAGAGCTCCACCTACTGCCAAAGCAAATAAAATAACATCAGGACCAGTGCAGCACAAATTCACACCAAACTAGAGGAGGGTAGAGTCTTTAGGACCACGGGTTCTCCTTAACCACAGCGAGCTCTCCCACTAGGAAAGGAAAGACCACTTGACTGATAAGAATGAGGCATGATGACTAAACTGTGCTTTCACAATTTTAATAGATCTAGCAGAGCCATGGAGCACCTCCCTCCTAAGCACAGTCTTCATAGTCACAAGAGCTTCAGGCTATCCACACTCAGTGGCTTGGTGAGCAAGGGAGGCTCATTGGGATCTGAGCAGGGAAGAAACTGGAATTTAAGAATATGCAAGTCTCAAGGGCAACAGTTAACTTTTTCATTGAAGAGAGAAGAAATTGTATGTCCAAAGTTGGGAGCTGAAACTAGACAAGAATTCCAGTGATCTTCATATGGTTTTGGCCTTTGCCCTCCATGTAATCAGAGACAAAAAACTGAACTTGGAAACACAAAGATCCAAAAGTATGCATCAAGGCACTTCATTGTTATATAGGGCGAAAATGTGACATATACCCAGATAAGGCTATCATTAGATTTATCAACAGAGACTACACCACCTATTAGTGTAAGTATAGTACAGAAAAAATATATTCTTTAATAGTAGTGTAAAATATAATGTAGAAATAAAGGTGTTTCCCATTAAGGAACATTTAGTGGATGTAATTCTGAAACACACACACACACACAAATTGAAAAGAGGGTTTGTGTTTTTTTAATAGAAAAATAAAAAGTAAAATCTTGAATTTGGTGATAAACACTGATGCAGAGTCAGAAATATAAGAACGAAATGGAGAAAAATAATCAAAAGAGAAGACAATAGAAAAAAATTTATTTAGTCTAAAGATGAAAATTGATACCAGCACCAAAAAGGGACTGAGATATAAAGAGACTGACTCAAGCTTCACAATCACCTGAAAACAAAACAAAACAAAACAAATCTGAGACAGAAAATTTTAGGGAAAAAAAAAGAAGATTGCTGGGGAAAACCATCCAAAATGCAAGGCTAAATGGAAACTTGAGTTAAAAGAAAACCTTAAATATAAAATAGTCAGAAAACAAAAGAATGGCAGTAATTACCTTATTTATGTCAATCACCGTAAATGCCAATGATTTGAACTCATCAATTCAAAGTCAAAGTGACTGACTAAAAAAATGGAATCTATATTTTGCATGGGTTTCTTCACTGTTTTTTAAACATATTCATCTTGAATCTGTTTCAACAATAGATTGTTTTTCACTGAATTTCAAGCATTCATAATGAATCTGTTTCACAGATTCATAATGAAAGGTAAGAGTAAGGTATTTGAGGCGAAAAGTAGAGAAAAACACAGGAAGTACTGTACTAAATAAGAAGTTGTTGAATACAAAATACTACTCAGCTATTAAGAAAGATGTGAAGTTGTGCCTTTAGAAACAACACAAATGGCACTTGTGATTATTCTAAGTCAAATAAATCAAGAAGTAAAAGACAATTTTCAGATGAATTTACTTACATTTTGAATGTAAATAACCAAAGCCACCACCCTCCCCCCTCAAAAAAAAAAAAACCCAAACACCCTGGCAATACAACAGAAATAAGTCATATGGAAAACATGGTTCCCCAAAAAGACTGGGTACATGGGCCCATTTTGATAGTTAGACAGCACCAGTGGATGCAGTGAAACTTGGTTTCTGTATAGAGGTGTGAAGCTATGCACCAAAATTTTATGGTTTTGTGACCTAATGATAAAATAATAAAATTTAACTTGATTGAATAGCTATATAGTCTTTGTCATATAATAGAAATTTGGGGTATAATTAATGAATTATAATAAAATTCTCTGTTCTATAACTTCTTACTGTGGAAAGACAATTTAAATATTTTATGCAATCTATTTTTAGAGCTTTAAATTACCTAGAATCATAAAAGGGACTCAAGACTAAATATTGCAAATTGGACCATTTTCTTATTGCTGAGGAAGCATGCACCTAAATCCAAATGAATTTTTTCAAATTTGTCAATATGTTGAACTATATCAGGTTAAAATGGAGGTCAAAAATATATACTACATCTTTGAGCACAAAATAAGCACTCAACTATGTTTCCATTGCCCGTTGTATTAGGAAATTTCAATGCTCAAGAACATAAGAACTTTGGGATCCTGTTTTGGAAGACAAAAAAAAATATTTTCAAAGAACAGAACCTTGCTGAATAGCCTTTCAGAATCATGCTGTTGAGTTGCATCAAAATATGCCAGTATAACTCTCTGTCCTTTCCGTCGAAGCCATTGATTATTTTCAATAAAAAAAAAATCAGTGACAGTTGCTGAAATTGTAAAACTGCAGCATAGCAACTAGGTGACGCCTGTCACTCTCTAAATAGACAAGTTAAAAAAACTCATTGCTTCTCAGAGGAATATTTTTTGAAGCATGCAAAAATTTAGTTTCATAAAAAGTAACACTAAATGGCAGAAAAATGAAATTATTGGTTAGATCCAAGATTCTGGGCTAACTGGGATATTCAAGAAACTGCTTATATTCTAACCCTTTCTCAAAACAATAGAAAGACAGCAGTACATTAAAAGCTCATTTTTAAGGTTTGAAGTGCTTGAACTTTTTCCATTTTCTTTGTTGTATAAGAGATAATTTGTTACCTTGGGGTTTTCAAGTGACTGAGAATGCTAGGAGTCATTACAATTGCAATTTTCACTGTTAGTCACAAGAGTTGCTCAAGGTATTGGGTTGTGTGAGAGCAATGGAGTAGTTAGCATGTTTTATGAACAGACTTCCTTGAATTTCTAGTATCCCAGAAGAAAATTAGAACATTTTAAGGAGGTTTGCTAACTCTAGAGCAAAAATGAATGCAAACTCTTTTGGATAACAGTATTATCAGCAATAGCCTACGTATTTCCAGGAGCATTAGAGGGTCAGTGATGATACAGGAGCAAAGTCCAGACATTAAAGTTAAAGTGGTCATTCTAGGGAGTCCTTAGGTCATATTTGAGCCAAGATCCTTGTTATCCTTACTGCTTTTCACTCCCTGTGTTTTGAGCATTCTTCATGGGATTCCAACCTGATTTCTGTACACTCTTCTGCTTCTATAATTGTTTTGTTAGTTTACTGGAACCACACCCAACAGTACTTAGGGCATATGTGGCTTGGTGCTGAGGACTTACTCTTAGCTCTGAACTCACTCCTTGTGCGGTTCAGGGGACCATGTGTAGTGCCAGGGATCAAACCCCGGTCAGCCATATGCAAAACAAGCACTTTAGCTCTCTGTATTATCTATCTGGCCCCATGATGTTTTGCTTTGCTTTTTCTTCACAGCTAAGAAATCTTCTGGTAACTTTTTGTGATCTCATTTTGCTTTCAAACTCTGAGCACTGAAAATGCGATCAGGTCAGAACAAAAATATTCACTAGAATGTACAACATGAATATTAGGTGATATGTGGTGATCTAGCTTTCCGTCAAGTTCTATTCAGTAAACTTTCTCAACACTAAAGAGAGTGAAAAATACCAAAATAATAATAATAAATTACCAAATTAATAATAAGCCAAAGTGCATTGGAATGTTAGACCTGTGCTAAAACTCTATATTTATTTTTAATTAATCTAAATAACCCTAAACTAAAAGCACCGTTAATATGTCATCTTTATGTGAAAAAAAAATTGCAAAGTGGTTACAAACTTTCTAAGCAGCTTCTAGATAGAAGCTACAAAAAGGAGGACTGAATCAAAATTTTTGGATTTATAATGTGTGATCTTATACATGGTCATTAAATTTAATAAATTATGTGTGTAAAAATGCCAGTAATGTTTCTCAATTGTAAGTATTTGAGAGGAAAACATAATTGGTTGTTTGTTTTGAGTAAAAGGGAGGGAATGGTCGTTAAGAAGATAGGTGAGGGCAGGGTATGGTAAACAGGATGTGATTTGCAATTTTTGGATTTTTACTATTTCAAGTATATTTTTTTTAAATTAACTTTTGTTTTTTGTTTTGAGGACATTCCCAGCAATGCTTATTCCTGGCTCTGTGCTCAGGGATCACTCCTGGCTGTCTCAGAGGACCATATGGGACTCGGGGAATAGAACCTAGGTGGACTCTGAGCAAGGCGAGATCCCTACCTCCTGTCCCTGTTGCTCAGCCCCCTTAAAATTAGCTTTTTAAGACATTATGTTTCACAGTTACTTATAGTTGAGTTTCAGTCATACAATGTCCTAGCACCAGTCGTTTCACTAGTGTCCATTTCCCGCTACCTTATTTCCCAGGTTCTTTTCCAACCTCTAGTCTTCTGCTGTACACACACACACACACACACACACACACACACACACACACACACACACACTTTCCCTCTCCCTCCTTCCCTCTCTCCCTTCCTCCTTTCCTCTCTCTCTCTCTCTCTCTCTCTCTCTCGCTCCCTCTCTCCCTCTCCCCTCTCCCTCTCCCCTCTCCCTCCCTCTCCCCCTCTCCCTCCCTCCCTCCCTCTCCCTCCCACCCTTTCTCCTCTCCCTCTCTCCCCTTCTCCCTCTCCCCCCTTCTCATCCTTTCTCTCTCTCTCTCTCTCTCTCTCTCTCTCTCTCTCTCTCTCTCTCTCTCTCTCTCTCTCCCTCCCTCCCTCCCCCCTGCCCCTCTCCTTTGTTGTGGTTTGGATTTCCAAATTTTAGTGTTGTTGACTCTGTGGTTTAGATATGTCACACCTCTCCATAGCTGATATGCCCAAGACCCCTCACCTCTTCTACTGTTACATCCTGTCTGCTGCTTCTTACTCTTCCCCTTGATTTCTTTCCTTCCCCATCCTTTCAGTTATATAATCAAATCAAAGTCAGGAGTAATCTTAGTATCCTACAGTTTGAAATATTCAGGTCTATAAATTATATTAGTTTTCATAACTCAAAGATAAATCTGCAGCCAGCTAGAGTCATATTCTGAATGAATTTCTTGCCTGAGATTAGTGCATGAATTTCAAAAAAAAAAGGAGCTGAAGATATTTACCTGCTATTCTTTGCTTTAATCTAACTTGCAAAACATGATATTACAATGTTCATCACATACTATTCTTACTTTGCCATTAGTCACATGCATGAGCAATTGCATTTGCTGCAGAGACTTTAAAATTTATAAACATTAATTTATCTACTTAAAATTCATAGAAAAAAGCTCTGCATACTAGTACAATTTAGGCTCTTCAGAAAAATATTGTAAGGCGATGCTTTAATTAGGAGTAAGCAGATTGAGACATTTGGGTAGCGTGCTCTGATGGGCATTGTCAAGGAATCTCCTAATGCTTATTTAGAAAAAAATACCATTTGATTTGCTTATATAATTTCAAGCATTTTGTAAAGTTAAAATGTGGAGCCCCTTGAAATGTTCTATATTCTGCTAAGCAAAAGAAAAGAAAATAAAATTTCCCCCTAATGCTGAGACAGTTGAGATGACTCAAAGGTTTGAGATGTGCACTTAGTACACAGGAGATCATGGTTCAATCCCAGCACTTCTGGGAGTGACTCCCCACTCGCTTGTCAGGAGTAACCCCAAATACCACTAAGTGTGACTTAGAAATTACAAAGAAAATTATAAGCTACTTCACAATAAAAATGTCAAGAAATACTTCCTATGGCAGAAGCTTGCATTCTGATGAAGAGCAAATGCAAAGCTTTTTGATGGGGAGAATATACATAAATACAAACTGTATAATTATATAGCGTAGATGCAATGATACATGTATATGCAAATGCTCTTAGAATATTAGTACTAATATGTTCTATTAAATATTCACAAAGTTTAAACCTAGTACAATTTTATATTAGAACTGCTTTATTGTCTGTTGCCTTTTGTTGCTGTACTTCTGCTTGTCCTTGTATCATGTACTATTGAGTCGTAATAATCTGAAAGGTGTACTGCTTCCAGCTGCTACTCAAGAAATAATGTAAATAAAATAGTTTAAACAGGAATGATAATAACCATCAAACAAACTGTTGTAAAAATAAAGACCTCATTTCTGCGTTCACATTCTCATACTGCTGTTTTCTGATTTAGCAAAGGTAAAATTCCTAGAAGGCTAATAAAGAGGGGCAGTAGTTCTTGATAATCATTAATACACAAATACCAGAATGTGTGTATTTGATTCCTTGTTTATAATTTTCCGTATATGGTTATCATTCCTTCAGGTCCACTTTTCTTTCATAGTCTGATTACTTCCTCTACCATTGTGGAATGAACATTTGAAAGGAACTTTCTATTTTACTTTTTCTGGAAGGAAGAAGGTAAAGAATTATCACTGCTAATTATTTTTATTTAAAGATATTAGACTTTAACATTAGGAAGAGATACAGAAAAAAGAACATAAGAACAAACAGAAAAACTCAAACTTTACACAGTATTATATACATTTACAGAAATTGCTTGCCCAGAAATGGTAAATTTGTATTTTTTTAAAGAGAAATTACTGAGGATTATTAGGTGATTACTTGTAGGATTTCTTTACCATGAGTTACCAAACTGATAACATTTGGGAAACTTTTACTTCATTGTTGTAAACTATCACCAGAAAAACCATTAATCTGACTAGATTTTTCTTTATGGATGAAATAGTTATTGAATGTCTATTATATTCTAGGATGTGGGTTTAGTAGCAGTGTGTGATAAATGATTCACCTTCATTCCCTGGCTGAGAGGAAGTTAAATTTGGTGGAGATGTTGAGAGGAACTTAAATTTAGTGATGGACATGTTGCATGTTAAACCTGAGTAAAGCAAGTAGAGGGCAATTCTCAAGGATCTGGGAAGGTTTTCATAAAGAAGGGATTAGGCTAGGGTTTAAGGGAATGAGAAGTGAACATGGAAAGAGTAGATTGTGTTAAGAGTGTTCTACCTCAGAAGGGAAGAAATGCAAGTAAGAAAGGAAGGACGATAAGCAAGGACCTGGAATATCAAATCATACCATGGAGTTTTATATAGCTAACAGGTCCCAGATTAATAAAATTGACACATATTAATCCTATGATAAGAACTGTGAATATTTACTGATCCTTGTCCATACGCAAATCACCTCAATAACCTATGAAGGAAGTTAAAAACTATCGCAATAAAAGCCCAAGCAGCTGGGCTACTTCTTTAAAACGTCATAAAAGCTGATCACTAGAAAAGTGATGTGAAGCAGATAAACTATGTCATGGAGACAAATTCACTGTAGTGGACATAGGAAGGTCAGTGGAGATTGACAACGTTTTGGAAAATGATTCAGAGTGTTTTGAAGCAGTATTCATTCAGGAGCTGGTCGCACAAGCTGACATGGTTGATGATTATGAATAAGGAAAAAGTGTATTGTTTTGAAGATGGATCGATATTAAAATGTGTAATATAGTGACTGCTTTTGGAGGAATTTAGGTAGTTTTCATAGACAATCTTTTGTCAGTTACCAACACCTTCTCCATAAATCTGGGAGGTCATGGTTAGGTATCCATTATTGACTCTTCTACATGGATTATGGTTAATTTTTAGAAAATTATCTTTAAGGGGCCGGAGCGATAGCACAGCGGGTAGGGCGTTTGCCTTGCACGCGGCCGACCCGGGTTCGATCCCCGGCATCCCATATGGTCCCCCAAGCACTGCCAGGAGTAATTCCTGAGTGCAAAGCCAGGAGTAACCCCTGAGCATCGCTGGGTGTGACCCAAAAAGCAAAAAAAAAAAAAAAAAAAAAAAAAAAAAAAAAAAAGAAAATTATCTTTAAAAAGTATAATGAGAAGTTCTGGTGATATAAAAACATGTGAGAAGCTATGTAGCCAGAACCAATGTGCTCTTCAGTTAGGTTGATCAAATATGAACTTTGATTAATTTTCAAAAGAAATTTTTAAGAGATAAATATTATAGCTGTGTGATTCCCAAGCATATCACAGTGTTATTTCATATTTTTAATGTGGTTATATTTCCACCCCCCTTCTTGTGAAGCATTGGTGATTCTGATTTGGTTATTATTTCTATGCTTACTAATTAGTGTATTTGTATCCTTAATATATAGGATTGAAATTTTCATAATTCTATATGCATCACTGTTTTACATAAAAATTACTTGATACCTAATACATTCTCTGAACTTGTTTAACTTAGCATTAGTTTTTGAGTTTTTTTTTCTTGTTGACGCAATCATAGTTGATGTTTCTTGTTTGTTTTGGTTTTTAAATCATTCTGACAGCGCTCAAGGCTTATTCCTCCTTTTCACACAGGGACCATATGTGGTGTTGGGGGTTAAAACAGAGTTGGTCAAGTTCAATCTTAACTTCTGTATTATCTCTCTGGCCCTATAGTATACTTTCAACTGCTCATTAGTTTTCTGTTCCAAAATATTATACTTTAATGACTATTCCGATTCTAAATACCTATATAGTTTGACAAATGTCTTGCTATCATTAAGAGTTATGATAAATATTTTACTCCTGGATATGGGAGAAATAACCAATCAACTTTGTCTCAACTAGACATGGAATTGCCAAGTCAAAGGTAACAGCTCCCTTCAATTTTTCTAAATATGCCTCCTGTTTTCCAATGTGTGCTTAGTTCACATTCCCAGCAGCTGTGGAGGGAAGTTCATAATGCACTATAGCTTTGCCAGTATATTGTATTATCACACATTTAAATTGGTTTCAACCTAAAGTGCGTGAAATGGCTCATCAATCAGAACATAGCCATGAATGCTGTAGGTATTTCAACTCAGGAAATTTGCACAAGTAAACGATTGGGCAGATTCTGGAATAGTTGAAAAGCTAAACAGGGGGCGGGTAAAGCAATATCCACAATAGTTGGAATTCATTTTCAACCTTAGGGCTATAGGAACCAGAAGCTTGTTAGAAATCTAAGACCTGTGTGATGAATGCTGTGTTGGGCTGGAAAGAGACTCATGGAAACTGCCAGAGATCTGAGAGAAAAGAAAAGGGGAAAGATGTTAGTGCCCCTCATTCTACCTCCAGTATTCTCCAAGTAGCTTCTGTGAGCCAAGCTTCTCTGAAAGTCAGAAGTGACTATGATGTAAAGAAGAGGGAACAGAGGAAACTAGATCTGAAAGGAGACAGCTGGGATATGTGCTATTGTTTTGTAGATTGAATTTGCATTGCTCTGATTTCAAGTGATAATGTTTCCTGGTCAATTTTCCTTTTCTTTTGAATTATTTTTCTCCCTATATTTTCTTTTTGTCGTGACTTTTCATTTCTACAATGTTTATAGGAAGTTATTACATATTCTCAATATCTTTATATCTATATTACTAACATTACTTATAATCCATGGCTAGTTTTCAGTTTTGCAGTATTTTGTGATTAAGAAGTTATAAAATCTAATGTAATAGCTTGTCAGCCCTTTTTTTTTTAAGAGGGGTTGGGCAGATGCACATCCAGCTGTGGCTGTGCTTTGGACTGACTCCTGGTTCTGTGAAGAGCAATTATTCCTGGTGGTGCTTGGGGAGTAGAATATAAAACCAGGGTTGGCCACATGCAAGGTAGGCAAGCACCTTATTAACACTGTGATTTGGTCAAAACATTCTTCCAGTAAAGTTGTATTTTCCTATATTCTCTTTTAAGTATTATTGTTCTTGTCTAGAGATATAGTTTAAAGGTCTGGAGCGTATGTTTTCTGCGAGAGACTCTGGTCTTGGCCTACAGTTTATCACTGGGTGTGACCCCCAAACAAAAATAAAAAAGTGGAAGTTCGAGGGTTTTTTGGTCAAAATCTTGAATGTACTGAGGGTTTTGTTTTGTTTATGGTGTGGTATTCTTCCATGAAGATAATGAGTTGTCCCAAACCATTAATGCTCCATCAATTTATAAAAGTTTCTACTTTGTTTCATGTGGAATGTGTTCTGGTATAAATCTATTTCTGAAATATCTTCTTCACTGATTTTTTATATTCATGAACAATAACTTAGTGTATTTTTTTAGTGTATCTTTAAAATGCAACCTCATTTTGAGCAAAATGTGCTACTTTAGTTTTTTTATGTTTGACTAGAGAATTTCAGAATTTTCAGTGTACATATTTTAAAGTATTTCAAGTTACAAAATTTACCATTTATATTTTATTTTATGCATGTAAGTTAAAATAACCAAAGAGATCACTATAGTATATATTTGCTACATATATATATATATATTCTGCATATATATGCAGAATCTCCTGCCCCTGAGCCAGGCTGTCTTCACTGGGGCCCTCTTAGAGGAGGTGGGTTGAGTTTCCCTCCCCGCCCCAAACAGAGTCCTGGCTGTCAAAAACCTCCAGAACCTAGCCACAGCCATGCTCAAGGCCACTCTCCACATGTTCAGATGAGCCTCACACATGAAAGAACTTACAGAGGAGCCCAGGTATGCAGGACCTGTGGCTGAGATCTCCAAGCCTGCTCAGATAGGAACTGGGTCTCCTCCACCCAGAGTTTGCTCCCCTGTTTTCCAGTAGCTTGACAGTCACACCCACAAACTGCCCCTGGGGTCATGTAATCTCATCAACGGCCAAGACCCAGAGACTATAAAACAAAGTTCCCAGAAGAGAGCCATGCAGAATCTCAGATAGAAGAGCTTGGCAAACTACCTATGGAGTATTTGATATGCCAAAAACAGTAACAATAATGGGCCTCATTCCCCTGACCCTGAACACGACAGAGACAAATGGAGACATTACTGGCACCCGCTCGAGCAAATTGATGAGCAATGGGACAACAGTGATATAGTGATACAGTGACTTTTTAAAAATACCATTTTGCCTTTTCATTTATTTGAGGCACATGGTTTATAGTAGTGCTAATAATAGGATAGGGCATACAATATTCCAATATCACAATTGGTTGTTGCTAGTGCAAAAGAACATAAATCCAATATATTCTACTTGTCCTCAGGAAAATTGATATACTATTGATCAGCTCATGTTTATAGATCGTGTATATGAATCTTCACAAAGATAATATAATGCAAAATATAGAGTTTTATTTCCTTTTTCTGACCTCTTGTGTCTTTAACTTTTCTTGTCTTACTACACTGGCCTAACTGTACTGAACATACGTGGTGATAACAACTTTTTTCTAGCTTTGAATGGTACAATATGTTCCCATGAAATATACTATTCACTCTAGCATTTTTTTAAATTTTTCTTTTCAAGTTAAAGAAGATCACATTTCTTCTTAGTCTTCTAAAAATATTTTTATTTAATTAAATAAAAGGTATTGAAATTATATTTGATGATTTTTTTGGATCTATCGAGATGATTTTCTGTCTAGAGTTCTCAAAAGACTAAAGCTCTCCCCTAGCAAAATCTGAACTTGAAAAATGCTAAGATCAATAGTGTATTTTTTTCTATGGACATAGATAGATGTAAAATCATTTTTAAAAAAGAACTATGAAACCACTAGGAAATGATGATAGGTGGTATTTTCAGAGAGATCGGAGATAAATTAAAAGGAAATGGGGAGACAGGCCTTGTATATGGTAGAAAAAGCCATTAACTTTATTTATTATATGCTTATATTCTTTAAGGAGGAACCTATTTTCACCTAACTTTTATAATTGTTGAACAATGTGCAGAGAAGAGTGTATTCAGCTAATAGCAAAAATATTGAAATGTAAAAAAATGAAGAATGTCTCTCCTTTCTTTGTACTTTTCTGTTTATAACAAGAAGAACAGAAAGTAGTCTTTATTGTTGAGTGACATGTATTTCAAACTGTTCAAGTTCAAGATTTGATCTTAATATTTGAAATCAGAAATATAAAAGCATGAACTTTGCTTTTCATGCAGGTGATCAATCAATTAAAACTTATGTATTTAAGTACCTAATAAGTATGGATTGGGCAAGATAATTATATAGACCTGTCACCTAATAATATGGATGGAAAATATAGACAGTCTTTTTAAGAAGCATTAAATCAACATATGAATCAAAGTTTTTGAAATATTGTTATCACTTCCAGACCAATAGTAATGGTGCTTCTTATTTGGGAGATATACAGGTAGTCAACTTCTATTCTATGTTATTAAAACATATGCGTTTTTTGAAGAGGTCTGTTTCTATCTATTTTTAATGATTTTTCCTTGTTTGGGACCCAGGTAATTTGAAAAGAAATATTTTTCACTCATATATGAAGAGCAAAATGTCACATAATAAGGATTTGTATCCAGTGCTGGGTCATGTCACTGGAAAATTGACAACTTGAGCGTATATTTAGGATACCATCAGAACATCCATCCATCTATACATACGTACATGCTTACTTAGACAGACGTAAGAACATAATATGTATGTGTGCAAATATATATTATGTACAAATAGGTGATATTTCTTTTCTTTGACTTTTTTTTTGGATTGCACCCAAGTAATACTTGGGAGCTCCTCCTTTTGTGCTCAGGGGCCCTTCCCATATAGAGACCATGTGTGGACCATTTTAGGCTCCCACATGCAAATTATGATGCCTCTTAGAACCACTTCTCTAACCCCTAAACCTGGTATTTCAAATGAAAAAGTGAAAGTAATAATAATCATAAAAATATGAATTAAATGTAAGTTTATTCTATGCTCTGGTATTTAATTTAAAATTACATGTGATAAGGGAGGATAGAAAGGGGATGGAGTATCATAATACTAATGCCTTGGGCAACTAAACATTATATTTGGCTCCATGAATATATCTACTAATAAAATAGAAAGAAGCTGACTTTGTGACAAATCATTTTTAGTATTTTCTGACAGGTTTTTCATATCCCAAAGGCCTAAAAACCGAACCAAGTATAATGTTTATACTGTGAAGTCTGAGTGTAGCACAGCTAACAGTGTGTGTGTGTGTGTGTGTGTGTGTAAAAATGTATACAAAATGTGGTTGCAAAACAATCTAATCTCTCTGATTAAAGCAAAATAGTTTCAAATATTTGGGGGTTTTGTTTGCTTGCTCGCCTGGGGCGCCATATTCAATGGGCTAACTGCCCAGAGCCTCAACCACATGAATTACTTTCCCAGCCTGACAAGAGATTTTTCCCTCCACCCCCATCAAATAGTAATGTAGAATTAGCTCATAAAGGAGTTATAAAAAACTTAATTCTGAGCATATGGGTGCTTTGGAGGAGCAGGAAGTTCTGCAATTGTGTATAAGGACATTTAAGTGAAAGCAAAGATAGGCAAAACTACCAGCATCCATTCTGATAGACACATTCCTCCCCAAAGGATGACATGCCTCCAAAATTCACATCCAAGTTTGTTCCCCTAACTATCTCATACTTGGGTACAGAGACAGTGCAGTGCATAGGGTGCTTGCCTTTCACATGGCTAACTCGGATTCAATTTCTAGCACCCCATGTGGTTGTTTCCCTGAGCACCTTCAGGAGTGATCCCTGAGCTCAGAGCCAGGAATTATTCCTGAACACAACCAGGTGTTGTTGTGCAAAAATAAGCAAAAAAATAAAAACTATAAAAAAATTCTTTATAACCTTTGTTTTTCGAGATATAATTGACAGACAGCATTATTAGTTTCAGATTTCAATTCAGTTATCATTTGTCATCATACATAGAGATTTTTTTATGATGAACACTTTGAAGCAACTTTCAAATATGTAATCCAGTCTTATTACGATCACCATTCTACCATTACATCTCTACAAATTATATATAACTGTAAGTTTGTACCTTTTGGCTCCCAACATTAATTTCACCTACAACCCAAGACCTACCTCTGACAACCTCTATAACCACTAGTATTTTCTCTGTATATTTATGGTCTTGGTTATTTTGAGGTTTTGTTTTTATTTTATGTACTCACAGAGAGGTAAGATCTTACAGTCTTTGGCTGTCAGATGTATTTTATATGGTATAATCCCCTTAAGGTCCACCAATATTTCAAATGAAAAAATTTTGTTTATTTATTAAGCTGAATAGCAGTCTTCTTTATATATACATACATATATATATATATGCACACATTTACAATTTTTTCAATTCATCTGTCAATGGGCATCATTTCAGTTGTTTCTATGTATTGACAACTGTAAATAATTATAAAGTGAATATGGAGTGAACATAGATTTTCAAATTATCGGTTTTGTTTTTCTTAAATAATTTGAAGTGGAATTGCTAGTAAATATGGTATTTATAATTTTAATATTTTGAGGAGACTAATATTAACTTTTTTGTCGTGGTTGTACCAACTTGTAGTCCTACTGTCATTAAAGAAAAGAGGGCCTCTTTTTCCCCTTATCCTTGCCAATCCCCACCTTTCCCAAAAATAGCTATTTTTACAGGTATAAAGTGATAAATCATTATGATTTTTATTTGCATTTCACTGATAATTCATAACATAAAGAATCTTTCATATTCCTGTGTGCCATCTATATGTACTTTAGAGCAGGATGTCAATGTAGATCATCAGCCCATTTTTAAATAGTTTATAATTGAAGTAGCATTGATGTAAAAGAGCATAAATGTTTACACATTTTAGTGGTACATTACTACACCACTCCTCCTGTCAGTGTCACTATTCTTCCTTACGTTCTCTGGATTCTTTACACACACTTCCCCCCTCTCAGTAACCTCATTTCAGTGGTCAGAGTCTAAAGAGGTTTCTTTCCCCATTGAATATTTTCCCTTGTTTTGTTTCTTCTAGCTATCATCTTGCATTATATTCTCCTTCTGGTTTTATCAGTTAGTGGGACAACCTTCAGTTCTACCTATGTTGTAGCAAAGCATTTCACTATTTTAATTTCAGTGTGTTTGGTTTTATTATTGAATTTTATGAGCTCTTTGTATATTTGCAGTTGGATATACAACTTGCAATATTTTTCTCTGTTAAATAGATTGTCTTGTGATTTGTTGATGCTTTCCTTTGTGGATATAATTTTAGTTTGATATAGTCACACTTGTTTATTTTTGCTTTCATTGTCTTTGTGTTTAGCATTTAGCGTTTAATCCCCCAAAATTATCAATCCTAAAACCAATGGCAAGGGGCAGATTACCTGTATTTTATTATGAAATCATATTTACATTCAAGTTCTAAATATCTTTAGAGTTAATTTTTGTGTGTGGTGTTGTATAGTGATCTAATTGCTTCATTTGCATACATATTTTCTGGCATTATTTATTAAAGAAGCAATTTTTTGTATAATTTTGTTCCTTTGCCATAAACTAATTGTTTTACATGGGTGGGTTTGTTTTGGGACTCTGGTTATGTTAACATATGTGTCTGAGTTTTATGCCAGCACCATACTATTTTAAAACTATACTATACCTGAGTGATAAAATTTGAAATTATGTGTCTCCATGATAGTTCCAACTTTGTCACCTTTATTCTTTATGACATTTGTTTTCTACTACCAATGTTCATCCAAATATAAGCAAAATTAGTCTGAAGATAGAGAGCTCCAAGACTACGTTAACAACTCCACAAGTTACTATGAGATACAAAGATGGTAGGCAAAAAGACTTTAGTTTTGTTCTGGGTATGCATAGAGCATGAAGGTATGTTTTTCACACTTTGTCATATTGTTTGAAGATACAAATGAAAGAAAACTAATTGAAAATTATTAGTCTTGAATAATGTTGAAAGGATATTGTGTTGAAACAGTCCACGGAAATTAACATGGCAAATTAATCTATTTTGCTTTGGGGGCCACCATTGTACTAAATAGAAATATACTAGTATTTTTAATACCAGAAATTATTTTGTATTACTTTATTATGGTATACATATCATCAAATCAAGCGCTTAAGGGTTAGATGTCAGATCTGCTTTGAATATTAGCTTCACTATATTCTCTCTGACTTTGGACAAGTTGCTTAACCAATGTGAACTGCAAATTTTTCCTCTATAAAATAAAATATTCATTCCTCCCTCACAAGTTTCCAATGAGGAATAATGTACAGTGCACTAAAACTTAGAACAGTGTATTACACACTATGAAGACAATGGCAATAATGATATTGAGGTGATAATTACTCAACAGTAAATTTATCAATACTATATTTTGTGTTTGCAGAACAAATGGTTTTATAACAATTCAACTTCACTGGTTTAGCCAAATGGAGGAGTGTTTTTTCCCATGGGCAAAAGAAGCACTGGAGGGTTTATGTGACTCACCAGGTAAATCTTCAAGTGCCCAAATGCCTTTATCTTTCTGTTTTATGATCACCAATGAATTAATCCAGTGTTCATGGTACAAGGTTTTGTGTATTTTCATGAATCACACCTGTGTTCCAGTAGAAAGAAAAAAGGAAATAATGAAAGAAAACCTGGTCAGCTAAACACAGTTTTGTTTTGTTTTGGCTTTTTGGGTCATACCCGGCTATGCACAGAGGTTACTTCTGGCTCATTCACTCAGGAATTACTCGTGGTAGTTCTCAGGGGACCATATGGGATGCTGGGAATCGAACCCAGGCTTTCCGCATGCAAGGCAAACGCCCTACCTGCTGTAAACACAGTTCTATTTTATAAAAAAAAAAAAAAGCTTTTCTAGAAGCTCTTTTTAGTAGAATCCTCTTAACCTTATTGAGCAGAATCCAGTCACATAAACATCCCCATACACAAGGGATTCTGGGATATTGTCCTTTTTTCCCTTGAATTAGGAACATTTGTTGTTCCATGAATTTTTTGGCTCAAGTAGCAAGGAAAGAAGTGAGAAAGGACAGGAGTGGGGAATCAGAGAGAGAGGTGTGTGTGTGTGTGTGGTGGGGGAGAGGTATAAGAGTTGAGAGAAAACAAAAGTGACATAATCTGGTTGAATAGAGGAGCCTATGCTTTGATATGGCAAGAATTCATAAATGGAATTTCTGGTGCTGTTGATATTTGAGCATAAAACTTTGGATGTATTACCCCTGAGAACATCAGCTCCAATGAAGGGATGGAGGTTTTGTCAGTTTTGTGATTTGCTGTATCTCTGTCCTATAAAAGAGAGCTTTTGTGTAATAAGCACTCAGCTACTTTTTGAATGAATAAAATAGCTTCTCTCAACCCTGGATTCCTCAGCAATAAAAGGGGATTAATAGAGACCAACATTAGAGATCATGTGGATTAAACAAGAGGATATATGTTTTATGTCAAATTCAAGGACTCTGTTATAAATGTATAATTTTACCTGCAACTTCCCAAAGACTCCTTGAACCTGAGAAACTCTATAGACTATCCTACCAAGTGTCTAAGCAACAAGCTGTTCATCTCCAAGTTTACTAATACTCTAGTAAACGTCACTGTTTTGTATTATTAAGTCTAAAACTATGTGTCTAAATAAAATATTCATGCAGCATATTTTTAAAATGGAGAGACAAAGAGATAAAAGGAGAGAAAGAAGACAGAGGGAGGGAGTGGGAGAGAGAGAGGCGTATTTCTATGTATATTTGTGTATACATTTTTAGTGACTGTATTTGGGATTAAAATTTGCTGAGTTTTTAATATCAACTAATTTAGACCAGATTTGTTGTTAATTAAGGGTTAGCACACTGATTAGCAGTAAATTAATACTTATTTCTCAGCTAGTACACAAGAGTGGCAGGAAAATTACCCAAATTAGATTCAGGTAGTGACAGTCATCATAGCTCAGAATAATGGGATCTAGAAAGATGTTCCATGAAGCACTGGGGGTGAGTGACATCCATAAAGTGACATCCCCAAACTGATGTCTTTAGTTACTTGTTGTAGATAAATCCTAGAAAAATGATGATTTCAATGGAAACTGCTCTCACTAGCAAGTCCCAAGTACACATAAACCTTAGCATTGGCTGATACACAGGGTTTATGGGGAAATTCCTAATGAAGATTCGAAATGTCCTCATGCTGACAGAGAGAATTTCAAAACTGGATTACAGTGAAAGCAAATCTTATACCAGCAGTCATCAAAAGCTAAACAGATCACTAGCATTCATAAGCCATTTCATGATAATCTTCTACTATCAACTTCTCTCCATGATATAGCAGGGTTTCAGCGCCAAAGCTAAAGCTGGCGTCAGCTCTTGGGGCTAAGCTGTTCTTGTTCCACTTCCTAATTTGAAATTTTGACTGGATTATCCATATGTTATCCAGAGCTATTTTTTAAAGGTGGTAGACAAAGTCTCCATAATGCAAAAGTGCCCAGTTTCATGTCTCTTCAGAGAAGAATGATTCACTTCTGTACAGAAATGCACATGCCATAGAGGCTGCTCATCTATGAATACTGGCTTGGTATCATCAAGAAAGGCTTAATTTCCAAATCCATGGAACAAAGACTGCAGGAAATCGTTACATGCTACTTTAAGCTCTGTGTTCCCTGTGGCCCTCTGTCCAACTCTGGTGTGTAAGCCTGTGGACCACATTGAGTATATGTCTACTTTGTGTTTCTGCCCTAGCCATTCACCCTGCTCTGGCTTATAATGGGAATATTGACTCGTGCATTGACTGAGCCTGGGCAGGCAGACTTTGCAGTAATTATGAATGAAAGATGTCAGTGGTGAAGCATCTCATTTCAGATATTTCTACACATAGTCGATATCGGCTTTCGTAAGCGTGACTGAGCTCCAAATGGCTTGTAGTCATAAGGGAATGACCAATTGAATAGCTATTATTTCATCCATTTGGTGGCTGTGCTTTTTGTACAAAGGGAAACAGGAATGCAGAAGCACGCACATTTTACACCAGCCTGGTTCTTGTTTCAATAGCTGCTGAAAAATACTAGCTATTTTCCCCAGGAAGCCAGCTCCTGGGGAGAGACTATATGTTGCAATTGGAAAACCATGTTAATTTTCAGTAAATGTGAAAAAAATAGAAATTTCTAAGAGAACTTAATCATTAGCACATTTATTCCTAACAGGAAGATGAGTGTTTATTTCCTGGGAGCTCTTGAGTCATGACTACTATACACAGGAGTGTAACTGGAGAAAGAACCCAGACTAAAAGACAGTATCTTCCTGGCTTTGTGCAGGGTCTCTGAGTCAAAATGATACAAAACCCAAACCTCACATGAATACAGGTTTCCAAGTGCTCTGAGATCCAGTCTACTTTTGAACAGTAGACACACATTTCTCATATTCTGGACTCCACTGTGCGTTGGCTGTACTGCCTTCTTCTGATTACTATTCAAATATTTACAGAGATTTTTCCCCATTCGCCCACAATTTTCTTGGTAATAGCTCTTTAAATTTTCAGCAGTGAATGAAAGGCAGATTGTTCCTCTGTGCCTTTTGAGGCCATGTTTACCATCTATGTAAAGTCCAGAAAATACCAGATTAGGGGAGCACAAATTCACAGTTTGGAAATTAACATTACCCCAAGAGTACATATCCAATAAGTAGCAAAACAGCAACTGACTCCAGACATGACTTTCTTAATTCTATGCCTTTAATCTCCCCACAATAAGTTCCTGATAGCAAGATGAGTTCATGGGAGTGGCTGTATAGCCTAGTAACATTGTTGAGAGTTTTTTCATGGACTAGATATCAAGATACTCTTGCTGTAAGCATCTTCATGAAGTGTGTGTGTATATTTTTTTCTGTGATATATGTGTTATTATCATCCTGTTGTGCACAAAAGGCAACTGATAATCAGTGAAGAGACTGACCCAGATGGAAGATGGCAAACTCAGAGTCCACTGTTACCACTACTCTATCCTGTCTCTCTGGAAAAAAAAATGATAAAAGGGACCAAACACTGGACAAAGGGACATCTGAGCCTCAGAAAGACACAAATCAGATTTCAGGTTAAGTTTGTTTGCCCTCCCTCTGCTTGGATGAGCACTGAGAATGAGCTCTGGGTGTTTGCTTGGAAAGAACCTCCGCTTCCTAGACTCCACAGGCAAGACTTGTACATCTGGGTGAAGACATGTGGTGTCCCATGGCAAGTCCTCTCTGCCAGTCACTCCACACAGTTCTGTAGCACAACACTCTGCAGCAACCCTGCAGTGTAAATGTAGAAGCTCAGAACCAGATGAAGAAGCTGGTGTTGGGAGAGTTGGATTCACCTCACACTGTACCCTCTGTGCATAGGGAAGTTCTGCGCACAGGCCTGTCACAGTGTATGGTACTGGTGCTTAGCACTCTGGAAAGATGACAGTGAGCTTCTAGTCACCCTTCTACTTCCACACCTGAGCCTGGGTCCTGGTGCATCGCTTCTTTTGCCTGTGATCAGAGTCTTTTACCAGGGGAAATAATGTGGTTCTTGCTTGGTGACATGCTCCTTTAGGACTCTTCAACAGACCTGGGATGGCTTCCCTAAGAGGCCTGGAGGAAACTTTTGAAGCCGTGTTGATTGTTACAGACTGACCATGTAGAGACTTGTGTTGAGTAGGTTGAGATCAGAAATGCCAAATGTCCTGAATTCTGTGCACAGTTCCAGGGACTGAAAGTTCCAAGGACTGAAAGGTCCCAGTTTCTTTTTTTTTTTGATTTTATTTTATTTTATTTTTTTTATTTTTTTATTTTTTTTTAAAGAAATATTTTATTGAACCACCGTGAAAACAAGAAAAAAAATACAAAGCTTTCAGGTTTAAGTCACAGTCAAATACTGATTAAACCACCATCCCTTCACCAGTGCACCCGTTCCACCACCAAGAACCCCAATACACCCCCCTCCCACCCCACCCCCCATCTAAGTAGCTGATGATATTCCCATTATTCTCTCTATATATTGAGTACATTTCATATTTCCATACAGAACTCACTATTGTTGATTGGAAATTTCCCCCAAACAATCAGGCCTGCTGAATAAGCATCATCTAATAATTTCTCTTCCTTGGTAAAAGTGAAGACTGAGTCCGCACGGCCGCTATCACGGCCGCGCGGTTTTGGGTTTCTAATATTTTAGCTCAGTTCACAGTCAAAATGGATGGCTGCAAGAATCTGCTCTGGTGCCAAAATGGGTTAGGAGACCTCAGGATCACAGTCAGTAGGCGCGGAGGCTCTGCTTCTCGTGCCGCGGCTCTTGGTTCACCTCTGGGCGGAAGGCGCGCCGGGAACACCTCCCCTCCCAGGATCACCTACAGGCTACGTCACTAAAGAAAGTCCTACCTCCTGGTGGAGGGGTCTTAGAGGGTGGCTCTCACCGCGTGGCTGCTGCCGCTGCCGCCATTTTCGCTCAGAAAAATGGGGTGGAGAGGGAAAAAAATCCCTCCCCGGGCTGCACGAGGTTGTAGTTCAGTTCACAGTCAAAATGGATGGCTGCAAGAATCTGCTCTGGTGCCAAAATGGGTTAGGAGACCTCAGGATCACAGTCAGTAGGCGGGAGGCTCTGCTTCTCGTGCCGCGGCCCTTGGTTCATCTCTGGGCGGAAGGCGCCCCCAGTTTCTTATAAGACCTCCAAGTGTCCCTCAGACTGTTTGCAAATGCAAACGCTAGTTCTATCTACCTAGGCATTGAATTTGATTGTCATTTACATATAAAATATAAAATATCCTTCTCATGGTTTTAATATGTACTGCATTCTCCAGGAACTCAAATGAAAGGTAAATGTAGGATATTTGTATGTAATAGCACATAAAAAGTCTCTCACGAGGACCACTTTAGGTTTTTTTAATTCTTACTGTAGAATCTCTATTAGGTTCATTGATAACAAGCTATCCCCAACTTAGGTCACCACACATTTATTACTGGAGATGGAAAATAAAACACAGTTTGGCTGGTGCTTTAGGATTTCACATAAGGCTGTGATCAAACTGTGTGCTGGGGGCCAACATGGTCTGAAAACACCACTGGGTCCAGATTTACTTTCTTTCTTTAAAAAAATTCATTGAATTACTGTGAGATAGTTACAAGCTTTTATGTTTGGGTTACAATCACACAATGATCAGACAACCATCCCTCCACCAGTGCACATCTCCCACCACCAATATCCCCGGTATACCTCTCCTTTTCACACCCTCTCCCTCCCTCTGCCTCCATAGCAGACAATATCCTACTTTTGGGCATTATGGCTTACAACACAGACACTGAGAGGTCATCATGTTTGGTCCATTATCTACTTTTGGCACACATCTCCCATCCTGACTGATTCTTCCAGCCATCATTTTCTTAGTGATCCCTTCTCTATTCCATTTGCATTCGCCCCTCTGCTCATGAAGCAGTCTTCCAGCTACGGGGCAATCCCCCTGGCCCTTGTATCTACTGTCCTTGGGTGTCAGCCTCATGTGATGTTATTCCATACTCCACAAATGAGTGCAGTCCCTTTATGTCTTTTTTTTTTTTCTTTTTGGGTCACACCCAGCGATGCTCAGGGGTTACTCCTGGCTTTGCACTCAGGAATTTCTCCTGGCGGTGCTTGGGGGACCATATGGGATGCCGGGGATCGAACCCGGGTCAGCCCCATGCAAGGCAAACGCCCTCCCCGCTGTGCTATCGCTCCGGCCCCCTTTTATGTCTTTCTGACTCATTTCACTTAGCATGATACTCTCCATGTCTGTCCATTTATATAAAGTTCACCCAGGTACTCAGTCTTTGAGGCCCTGAGTTTCTTCCTGTTTGACAGTATGTCTCTCTTTCTAGGACACTTAACAATATGACATCTTGCTTCATCATTGCAAGCAATGAGAGAGTCCCCCAGTGAGATAGTAGTTATAGTCACAAGAGTTAATAAGTGATATCCCATTATTTTTGCCAAGTTCTATCCATTACTAACAAATCCTACCTGGACTTAGTGGGAAGGAATTACATGAGTACATGTATAACCGAAGGGGGGGCTTTGGAATTCACTTTTCTGCACATCACAGAGGCCCAAATCTGAGTTCTTTGACTTCACCCCCATACTTGGGAATGGAACATTGCACAGATTCCATCTATTTGATGGAAACTTTGGGAGAATATTTGTAAGTGGAGGCTATTGCAAGTACTTCTGCATTTATTTGGGCCATAAACCCAGGCCCAGGGATCCCAGTATAATTTCATTACTTTAATTAAACAGATTAACCAGTAAATTGAATTGCATTCTACAGAGTAGGTTTTAAGTAACAAGGCTAACTTGGTAATTCTTAGTTTTCTCTTCTCCTTTAATCCATCCCCAATTTCTGCTTCCATTGCCTATTTATCACTTCCTTTTATTCTTTATCTTGAAGTTTTATGCATCAAAATAGTTGTGTCTATGGTGGGAAAGGTAGGGGTCAGCTTGATCATTTGGTTCCAAATGCCATGCAGCAGGTTGGACCAGTTAGAGAGGTAGGCCTCCTCAGGCCAGTGACGGATTAGGAACACACTTTACAATTCAGCATCACAGAACCTGGCCCCTTTACAATCTTGACTGCTGCGTAGTGACTTTGTAGCAATGAGAGAGAATCTTTGTGAGTTTTCTTGGTGTGTGATTTGCTTTTTTTCTTTGTTTTTCTTTTGGGACCTCTCAGTGCATTGCTTGGGTACTATTCCCAGCTCTTAGCTTAGGTGTTACTCCCTGCAGTGTTCAGGAGGCAATGTATTGCTGGAAATCAAACCTGATCCCCTGCATATAAAACAGGTGCATCGCGAATCAAGCTACCTCTCCAGCCCTGAGACCTTTTGTAAAGCTGCAAAGATGAAGCCGTGAGAACTTAATGTTCAGATCACAAGGTAGGAGAGAAGTCAGAGACACTGAAGCTAGCAGGAACTTTTAAAACACCTTTATATCTCACACTTTCAGCGAATGGGGAAAAATCATTCCGGGGGCAATGGACTTGCCCACATCCATGCGGACTCCAGAACCCAGATGCTTGATGTGTTTTTACTCTGCTGCATGTTCCTAGTAAGTTAGAACTCTTTCAAATGCTGCTCCCAGTGCAAGCCTCACTAACTTGAAATAGAAGAAACTAGGTTTTGTTTGGCTCATTTAGCTGTTGCTAGGAATGTTTTTAAGCCGTTTCTCTTAGATCGTGAATTGTATAATTTATTCATATCCTCTTGGGTGTCTCTCTGTGAGGAACTTATGCGCTCCTACCCCATTTAACTCAGGTAATTTAAGTGAGTTTTATTGGCCAGTGGGATGCAAATAGAAGTCATGTAGTTGCTAGAGTGCCAGCTCAAGGTTTGTTGTGTCTTTTGCTCTGAAATGACACAGGTAGTGCTCCAGAAGAGCCTGCCCTGCCAGCCTGGATCCCAGGATAAAATGACCAGAGGTAGTACTGTGGCCAGCTAGTGGGACCGGCTATGTCTTCCATCTCTGTTATCTGAGTTGTTCAGGCTCTTGCCACAGAAATTCTGGTCTGTCCTCAATGATTCGGTATAATGTGAGACACACACAAACACACATAGACACACACACACAGACACACAGACACACACACACACCCTCCCCTTCCCTCCCATGCTCATATCCCAGTGAACTAACCTTTCCCAGGTGCACAGTCTTTCTCCAGGTCGTCCTCTCTTCCTGTGGCATTTTTTCTGTGACAGACTTCCTACCACTCAAGAAACCTGAAGTCGTTCTTGCTTCCCCCTCCATCTCCTCCCAACCAAGAATGGCCTTTTCTCTTCCAAACTTCACATCACCTGCCATTCCTTTTCCACTCTCACCCTGCCACTGTGGCGCTCCCCAGTCCCAGTCTCACCACCAGAAGGGGGAACTGCACCTGAGAAGCATGTGTGTGTGTGTGTGTGCACATGCATGTGTATATGGAGTGCTTCCATCACACTGATTCACACGACCAAGCAATCCTCTGAATAAAAGTGCACACACCGCCTGTTCCCTATTTCCAACTTCAGCAGCAGCAGCCTGGAGGGCAAAACCCACTGTTAAAGGTTTCTTGAAGGAATCTTGTAATATATGATTTAGTAAGGCCTTGAAAATCTCTCCAACAGTCCTACTTATCTCTCAAGTGCCTTCGTCTTCACTAATCTTTGAGGGCAGGATGGATGTTGGGACATACCCCATCAGTGCTGTGAAGTAGTCATACCAAATTGTACTTGGGGAGACTATGTGCTGCTGGGGATCAATTTATCACCCATGTGCAAGGCAAATCCCCTAAATACTGCACTATCTCTCTGACTCCCCTCTTCAATCTTGTCCAAACCTTTCACCTTTTCTCTTCCATCTTCTCCCTGACCACCATTCTTTCATGCCCTCTTTTTCCTCTCTGCCCCTATTCTTTCATGCACTATTTCCTCCTTTCTATCTTTCCCCCCAGTTTCCACCACATTTGTGCATTTTAATACACTGTCGCCCTTCTCCTTACCCACCACCTGCACCTGCGCTACTCAACAGACCTGGAATCTTTCCCTCTGGCCAACCCTCTTGTATTTGATTAACTCCTAGTCTTTGCACTTCTGAAGAGCTGTTTCTTCAGAGAAACCTTTCTAGATTCTTGTAGTATGAGTTGGGTATGAGTATTCTGTTTTATTTTTTCTTTTTGGGCCATACCCAGAGATGCTCAGGGGTTATCCCTGGCTTGGCACTGAGGAATTACTCCTGGTGGTGCTTGGGGGACCATATGGGATGCTGGGGATCAAACCCAGGTCAGCTGTGTGCAAGGCAAATGCCCTCCCCACTGTACTATCGCTCTGGCCCATGGGTATGAATGTTCTGGTTCATAGAGTTCTGTACTTCCCTCTGTTCTTTGTGACACTGTATTTTGTCATATGGCACCTGATGCATCTTCAAGAGACTAATCATTGTGGGTCCTTAACACTTTGACACAGAGGAGAATGTTCCTTGAATATTTGCTAATGAAGACTGGTATTTTGTTCTAACAGTAAAAGAAAATACTTCCCAAACTAGGATAGGAGATTTCATCATTAAAATAGTTTCTTAGAGCAGAGATTAATCAGTGGGATAAAGTGTATTTTTTGTATATAGGAGACCTGGGTTCAATGCCTAGCACCTAATAATGGTCTTCCAGGCACTTCCGGAATGACTCTGAACAACTGTTGGGTGTGGCCCATAATAAAAAAATTAAATAAAATTTAATATAATGGGTGCATATAGCAAGTGAGGAAATGGCAAACCTGTTTTTTAAAACAAAACAAAATGAGGACTTTAAAAAAATAGTTGGAATGAGCTATATGTATATATAGGTATGTTGCTTATGTTAAAATGTAGGTCAAGTTCTATCCTGGAAGTTCAAAAAAATCACATTTTTCATCAAGAAATAAATGTTTAAAGACTAGCAATAAAGCAACTATTGGCGCTGGGGGACCTTGTACTAGTGTGAGGTGAGGAACGAATGGGAATGAATAAGAATATGTTTTGCTTCTGGGGTCCAGGTTGATTCACTAGGTTAGGGTGAGGAAGTTGCGTGTATGAGAATGGTGTTTAATTTTTAAAATGATTCCTCAAGAGGTTGTTCACCAGAGAGTCCAACTTTTCCTCCTTGTTGTGTGCTGCAAACATGACCTGATTTGGAAAGCTGAGTTAGAAGAGATGTAAAGAAACAGGAATCAGCAGTCAATAGGAGAGCAGGGAGTTAGATATTACCCTGCAGTCATGCCGTGCAGGGATGTGTTGAGAGGCTAGGGGCCTCTGGATGGACAGAAAATCTCAGCATTATTCTGTGACTTGTGGAGAATGGTTTCCAGTGCATGCGGCAGCACCTTTGAATGGTGGGGCCTGTTTCTGCTGCTTGAATACCTCCTTCTGGTGATCAATTCAGAAGGGGGAAGCTTGGGAGCAATGAGCTCATACCCACTGTGTTTCTGGAGAGGGTGCCCCTGGAGGTTTTTACTACCTCCTAACTTTGCATGACCCCAGGACCTGGCATGGTATTGATGATAGCCTCGGCAAGGCAACCAGGTTAAAAGGACTGCTAAGTAGGAAGGTGAGTGGATTGAAAGACAAACTAACTGACAAAGGGATGGAAGGATAGCTGAAGGATACAGCTCTGCAGGGATGTAGATCTTCTGTAGATCAATGGAAACTTCATAAAGAACACAGCAGTGGGAATGCACTCCTCCATGGCATGTGTTTGCAATTTATTAGAAGTCAGCCCACTCGTTAAGTGTTGTTCCATAATTATGAATTGAAAGTCTTAATAAACAGACAGTCTTACCAAAGATTTAAAACAATCAATTCAACCTTTAAAACATCTTAAATTGATTTCTATAATCAAAAGCTGATTAGTACATCCTTTACAATAAGATACAAAGGGCAAGTTGATAAACATACAGTGCCTTGGTCCAGGCAGAAGAGAATTTCTCAAGAAGCAGGAGATCTCATTTCTTCTCCAATAACACAATTTCTCTCCACTTATAAAAAGATATGCAGTCTAATGAAAAGATTAGCTGCAGAATCACCAATAAGCTAATGGGCCAGTGAAGGCAATTATCCCTGTATGCTTTCCTCCTGGGAGCACAGAACACAAGGGCAGCACCTGGGCTGAAGAGGCTGCATCATGCACAACAGATTTTTTTCCAAATAGCAGGCGAGGATTGTGTAACAGAGATGGTTCTTTTCCCAGAACCAAGTTTCTTGTCCTTCTCGGCAGGGTGGTTGAAAATGCATGTTGTGTCAACTCTGCAATGCATGTTGCATCAGCTCTGCACACCTCCACTTTCTCTTCAGAGAACTACTTCAGCCATTAACAGTCTTTCTAACAAGGGCTGAAAATCACAGATAGGAGAATAGGAAACAGCTAGGAGAATAGGCACAAGACCCAAAAGAACATGTCATAATAAGGCCAGATCAAAATGAAATAAGCAGGATTATTTCCTGGTGATATATATTATATATTATGTATATCTTATATATTATATATGTAAGAGTCAGCTTACTCCTGACTGTTCTCAGGGATCACTCTTGGCAGGACCATTGGGGTGCTGGGAATTAAATTGGGGTTGACTTTATATACTTTAATCCTGTACTATCTCTCCAACTCCTTCTTAGAGATTTTTAAAGAAACAAAGTCACCTTTGTTAAAGTCACCTTCATCCTCAAGTTGTAACACCTTAAGAGTTAATTAAATAGATGACTGGACAGGAGGACTGGTCAATGGTTGGTCAATGGTGTGAAAGTTGGAGGGGAGTTAAGGTAGAGGAGGATCCATTATGACAATATTAGTTGGAAATGATCACTCTGGACTAGAACTGAGTGTTTCCACAGGTAAAGGGATATACATGATAACTTTTCAGCATCTGTATCACAAACTATAATGCTTAAAATGAGAGAGAGAGAGAGAGAGAGAGAGAGAGAGAGAAAAGAGAGGTGCCTGTCATAGAGTCAGGCTGGAGGGGGTGGGGTGGCTTAAGGGGTGGGAGGGAAACTGGGGAGACACTGGTGCAGGAAATTTACACGATGAAGTGATGGGTGTTGGAACATTGTATGATTGAAATACAATCATGAAAAATTTTGTAATGCTTTATCTCACAATGATTAATTAAAAGTAAATAAAGTTAAAGATTAAAAATTGATGGATGAAGCAATAATACAGCTTGTAGGGCTTTTACCTTGCACACAGTAGACCCTGCTTTGATCCCCAACACCTTTCATGAATCCCCAAGCTCTGTTAGGAGTAATCTCTGAGTGCAGAGCCAGGAGAGTAAGCCCTGAGCACCACCAGGGAGTGGCCCAAATGCTCATCCTCCCAAAAAAGAAAAAAAAATGGTGATTGGGGACTGGAGCAACAGTATAAGGGTTAAGGAACTTGCCTTGCACATGGCCAACTCTGATTTGATCCTTGGCATAATGTCAGGAGTGATGCCTGAAAAAGGAAGCAGGAGTAAGACCAGAGCACTGCTCAGGCTGGGAGGATGGAAGAAAATAAGGGAAGGAAAGATAGAAATGAAAGGGAAGAAAAGAAAGGAAGAAAAGGAGAAAGAAAGCAAAGGACTCAGATATAGCTCCCTGGGGGTAAGTCACTTGTCTATCACATTCAGTGGGCAGCACCACATATTGTCCCCTGAGCACCAGAACTAGAAGTTAGCTCTCAGTATTGATAGCCATGGTGCAAAATATAGAACAAAAACTGAAGAAATTGATTGGGTAAACAAAACCATCATGAAAAAGAAGTAGAAATACAAAGCAACCAGAAAAGAGAGTGTAGGGTAGGAAACAGGGACCAGGGGACATTTGAATCTTTGAAGCCCCCCTCAACATCCCTGATTCTTGCCTTCCTGGGACCTGCTAATCCACTTGTCCAGAACATGAACTTTCCCCATTTCCTTCCAGTAAGCACCTCTGTGCTTAAGCTAGGTGTTTGTTATTAGTCATGAGTCCTGAAAAGCTTCTGTTCTTTTCACACTTAGTACTGAATACTACATTGTGGATGAATATGCCTAAAGTTTTCCCCCAAAGATCCTTATGTTCCACATGAGGAGAGACAGAAAGAGGACACAGTAACAGTTTGACTAGGAGAATGATAGGTGTTTTGTTACATGAGGGTCCATGCAGGGTAAGTATTCTTGAAATGATTCTTTTATTACATATTTTGCTGGTGTCCCTTTAAACATTTTTAACAATTTATTTTAAAAAGCAGAGTGTGTGCTGCAGGACTTTGCAGAGACTATATAGCAAATGCACTTTGAATTATCAAAGAGAGAAATTAAGTATATAGAGATTCTGTTAGCTCCTTTACTGAACAATACATTTTTTTTCTGGAATGTTTGTTTCAGATAACCAGTGTTCTTTGGAACACAGTTAGGGAACTCCCACACTAGATTACCACAAACTTCTTAACTAGTTTAGGTAAAATGCCTGGTGGAGGTGAGCCATGTGAAGTAACTCTTTTATTAGTTCAATAATTAATAACAGGATCCGTTCCCCTCTCTGCTACACTAGGTGCCAGAGAAAATCTTCCTTGTTAGAATCAAGAAGACTGCTAACCCCTTATCCTCAAGAAATTTCTACCTTGCAATTAGAAAAGCAATTTAACATTTGGTAAGCCCAACTTGGCACTTTAGGACAAGCTAAGATACCCTCTGAATTGTAGTTGTGATTGTGTCAGAGTTGTAGTTTTGATGGACTAAAATGTCATTCTTCTTCGCTTGATCCTCAAAATTTTCTTCCATATAAGTTTGCATCGGGCTGGAGCGATAGCACAGAGGGTAGGGTGTTTGCCTTGCACGCAGCCGACCTGGGTTTGATTCCTCCGTCCCTCTTGGAGAGCCCAGCAAGCTACTGAGAGTATTCTGCCCTCACAGCAGAGCCTGGCAAGCTCCCCGTGGTGTATTCAATATGCCAAAAACAGTAACAAGTTTCGTAATGGAGACGTTACTGGTGCCCGCTCGAGCAAATCAATGAACAACGGGATGACAGTGCTACAGTGCTATAACTTTGCATCGAGATCTCTCCCTTTATCATAAATACATTTAGCAAAGTTATCTGGAGGCCACAGCCGTAGTACAGCAGCTAAATTGCATGCTTTCTGTGCATCTGACCCTAGTCAAATCACTGGCACTCATATTGTCCCCTGAGCACAGAGCCAGGAATAAGCCATGGGCACAGCTAGGTTTGTTTCAAAAACTAAAAGGAAAAAAAATGATCACACACAGAACATACTAGAGTGGATTACAGGTGTGAGGACTGAGATGAATGCCAGACCTGGTAAGGGAGCTCCAGCATTCAGCTCGGCTGGCTCCAGGGACACTTGGGAGCTGAAACTTGCAAAGCAGCAGAATTTCTGATACTGCCTTGATACTGTGGAGCGGAATAGCAAGATGACATTTCATGCACATGTTAAATTTAAATTCTGGTTCAGGGTCTTATTTGATTTGTTGCTATTATTTTGGGGCCACACCCAGTAATGTTAAGGGATTTATCCTGGCTCTGTGATCAGGACACCATATATGGTTCCAGGAATAGAACCCAGGTTGGCCACATGCAAAGCAAATACCTTACCCACTGTACTATCTCTCCAGCCCCATTTTGTCGTATTTTTACGTCTTTGCAATTTATTGATTTGACCAAAGTGAATCACCGTTCAGCAAGCAGGGCACATTAACGCGTTAAAAGCTCATTATGAGGATAATGGACACGAAGGAAAAAAGGAATCAAATGATGTGAGTGGGAAAGGTTTTTCCCTAGACAGCTGAAAATAAATTGAAAACAAATTCAATTAAAATAACATTCAACCTTTTCATTCCTTCCATGGTGTGATTCTTTTAAAGGAAGTGCCGAAAGCTAACCTGGTGCTTCATTCAGGTGCTGCAAGGGCTCCAGCCCTGCAGCCTGTGTTTCCACTTCTGTACCATCTTTGACCTCTTCCTGGGCCCCTGGGGCTGAGTAAGCCCCTCTCATAACCTTTAAAGGCTACCCCTCTTATAATGTCACATAGACCAAGGACGAACTCATGCTGCCAGGGGTCTAGTTTAGGAAGCCAACTTCTTAAGTCCTGTGTTCTTCCTCCCCAGATATTTCTATATCTGGGTGTCATATCCTTTCTGACTTTTATCAGCTGGGATCCTCTGGAGACTGGAGATGAAATAAACCCCTCATCATCTATACCTTACACCTGAACCCTAGCCCTAACCCCCCACACCTTAATTGCTCCTTCACTTTCCCCCAAACACCCTTAGTCTTCTCTGAGATTTTTCAAGTCAGTTGTAGGCATTCAAGTTTTCTTTTGCTTTGCTGGTTAATTGGGGGCTGTGGGAGGGAGTGAGGAGGGGCACACCTGGCAGTGCTTAGGGCTTACTCCCGGCTCTGCTGTCAGGAATCACTCCTAGTGGACCATATGGGGTGCCAGGGCTAGAACCCAGGTTGGCCGCACACAAGGCAAAAACCCTAGCCTCTGTACTATCATTTCAGTCCCTCTCGTGCCGTTCTTGTTTCTGTTTTTACTCCCTCACTTTGTTGAGAGTGTGGAGATGCTTCTCAAGCTGTGCTCAGGAGCCGGGATCGCTGCTGGTGATCTCTGAGCTGGCTGTGCAGGCCTGCAGCTTCCATACCCAGGCTCAGGGATGCGGTGCTGCTCATACCAAGCAGTGCTGAGCGGGGTGTGGGGCCAAGCTTAGGACTTCCTATCTGAAGCATGTGCTCTGCCCTTTGGGGCATCTCTCCGGCCACCTAGTCCAGTTTAGAAAAATTGAATCATAGGTGGAGAGAGACTCAAGTGTTTGCACATAGGCTGCATACAAGGAGATGGTGCTTGATCCCCAGCCCCACTTACCCACCTGCTCAGTAAAATCAATGCTTTGTGTTCACATGATGTGCAAATATCATCTCCAAATTAGTAGGCTTCCTGATTGTTTTCACTTACTTTTTTATATACAAGCTGATTACTTTTATGCAACCTCATTTGTTCATTCTTGCTTTTATTTCTCTTGACATTGGTGTTGAACCTCCAAATAAATTTCTGAAGTCAGTCCGGAAGTCATATTGACTACAGTATCTACTATGTGTCTTCTGGTTTCAGTTCTCATACATTTGCCCATAATACATTTTGAGATATTTTTTGATAATTGCATTTAGTAGCAAATCAAGGTGTTTTTTTTTTCCCAATATGGCTAACCGGGCTGGAGCCATAGCACAGCAGTAGGGCATTCACCTTTCATGTGGCTGACCAGTTTTCGATTCCTCCGCCCCTCTCGGAGAGCCCGGCAAGCTACCGAGAGTATTGCACCTGCATGGCAGAGCCTGGCAAGATACCTGTGGTGTATTGGATATGCCAAAAACAGCAACAATAGGTCTCACAATGAGAGACATTACTGGTGCCCGCTCGAACAAGTCAATGAGCAATGGGATGTGGCTAACCAATTTTCCAATGCTATTTGAGGGGAGGGTCGCCCACCACTGGCAGTGGTCAGTGATTACTTCTGGCTCTGTGTTGAAGGCACTCGTGGAGGCATGCTGGACTATGTGTGGTAGCAGGAATTCAAACTGTGGTTGCCTGCTTGCAAGACTTTCCTCCTGTACTGTTTTTTTGACCCTCCCATTGTCATTCGTGGAAAAGATTTTCTTTGTTCCTATGTGGGCTTGGACTCTGTCATAAATTAGAAGATCACATTACATTATTACTTTTATTATGAAAATAATGCCACAAGTGGACAATAAATTTTTCTAGACATATGTTGGACTGGAGCGATAGTGCAGCAGGTAGTGTGTTTGCCTTGCATGCGGCCAACCTGAGTTCAATTCCTCCATCCCTCTCAGAGAGCCCAGCAAGCTACCGAGAGTATCTCGCCCTCGTGGCAGAGCCTGGCAAGCTACCTGAGGTGCATTCGATATGCCAAAAACAGTAACAAGAAGTCTCACAATGGAGACGTTACTGGTGCCTGCTTGAGCAAATCGATGAACAACGAGATGACAGTGCTACAGTGGCTATGTTGCAAGGGAGAAAAAAAATCAAAGTACAAACTTCTATGAAAAGTTGTTTTAGCTGCAAAGGAATCTAAGCAGAGTGATAACTTTCCTCCATCTTCACTTATAATGCCTCACATTCTTTCAACCAAATGAATGCTTATATTTGGAATGAGAAACTCTTCCTTCATTGTCTTCTAATAGACCCACTTCTATGTGTCACCTGCCTGAGGTCACCAGTATTACCAGCTGTTTACATGTCATCAACCCTGATGTTCCCTCCTTACTTCCAATCTTGTCCAACACATCAGATGGTTCTTTTGACTCGACTTTCAAAATGTTTTTCAAATCAGAGCATTTTTTTTCTTCTTAGCTATATTTTATTCTAGCCACGGTCACCTCTTATAAAGTATATTAAACTCTGAGGGCAGCTATAGCAAAATACCAAATACTGGCTTGCTTCACAACAGAAATGTCTTGATTCACAGCTATGGAAGCTGAAGTCCAAAATTCAAAGTGGCAGCACAACTGTGCTCCCTCTAAAACATCAGGAACAGGGGTGGGAAGAATCCCTCTTTATCTTTGCCCAGTGTTTGATGATTTCTGGCCATCTTTGGCATCATGCCACCTCTATCTTATCACATGCCATGCTCCATGTGTGTCTGTACTCAGAAGACTGTGATGATAAGGACTCTAGTCCCTTTGCATTCACATTGCACCAACCTACCAAGATTCCCTTCATATTAACTAATTGCATGTGTAATAACTCTATTATTGCAATGTTACTTTCTAACAACTGAAAACTAGAACTTAAAAATATGGGGTTAGCGTGAGGTGTAGGGGAGTGATGCAGTTCAACCTATAACCCTATAATGTGAGGTCATAGTTGACTGGCTATCCACTTGTACCTTTTATTTCTCCAGTCTGGAAGCTTTACAGCAGTCTGATTGCTGATTTGAATAACACTGGAATGCTTTTTCCTTGGAGGAAGCCATCATCATATTTTTGATAAAATTCCTGACTCAGTTGATAAGGTTCTTCATGGCAGGATCCAGCCCAGCTCAGCCCTCAGCTGCGGCTTCTCTACACCTGCCTTCGTGGGTTTTATTGCTCTTCTTTACCTCTGTTCACTCATCATTCCTTGCCTGAATTTTACCTTCTTTCTTCAACAAATTACTTTGTAGACGAACCTTTGGTGCTTTTTCTGGCCCCTCTAATACCATCACCACTACAACCCGGTTTTCTTTCTCCTTTTCCTACAGTGCTGCTCTCATCTATGCTTATGTAGCTACCAAGGTGTTTATTTGTTTCATATTTGTCTTAAGCATGAAATTTTGGTAGACTCTAGCCAAGAGGTTAAATCTAGCTTATAGTTAAAGCAATGTGGAAATCACTGTCACTGTCACTGTCATCCTGTTGCTCATTGATTTGCTTGAGCGGGCATCAGTAATGTCTCCATTGTGAGACTTGTCGTTACTGTTTTTGGCATATCGGATACACCACAGGTAGTTTTCCAGGCTCTGCTGTGCGGGCAGGATACTCTTGGTAGCTTGCTGGGATCTCCGAGAGGGATGAAGGAATCAAACCCGGGTCGGCCGCATGCAAGGAAAACGCTCTACCTGCTATGCTATCGCTCCAGCCCAATGTGGAAATATCTAAAAGAAACAAATAGAACTCCCATATGGCCCAGAGATACCACTTCTTAGCATCTATCTCCAAAACACACAAACATTCATTTGAAAGAATGTATGCACACCAATATTCATCATAGTGCTTAGTAAAATAGCCAACATATGAACACAACCCCATATATGCCTAAATATGGATGAAAGGATCAAGAAGTTGTAGGCATTCTTAGAACTGCATAGTATTTTGTCCATGTATGTGTGTGTGTGCAGTTCTAAAAAAGAACAAAATCATACAATTTGCTACAGCATGAATGGAACCTAAAGGATATCAAGCTTAGTGAAGTCAGTCAGAAGGAAAGAAATAGATACAGAATGATCTCTCTTACATGTGGAACTTAAAGTTACATAGCAAGGTAGCAACGAAAAAGCCAAAGGCAACACAACAGGAAAACTGATCCACATAACTGAATCAGTCGAGTGGAAGGTTGAAAGGGAGGGATAGGGATATTAGAGTTCTTGGGAGAGGAAGGTGGCTGTGCTGATGATGGATATAGTGTTGGAATGATGTGCATAGGAAACCATCATTAACTGTACTGTGAATCACAGAACCTCAATCAACAAAAAATGTTCAAAAATATTTAGCCTGTAATCTATTTGAAATATCCTTGAGTGAGAATAACTTTTACAGATTTTTTTGTATTTTTTTGCTTTTTTTTGGGGGGGGGTCACACCCAGCGATGCTTCTGGCTCTGCACTCAGGAATTACTCCTGGCGGTGCCTGGGGGACCATATGGGGTGCCGGGGATCAAACCCGGGTTGGCTGTGTGCAAGGCAAACACCCTACCCGCTGTGCTATCACTCCAGCCCCTTGTATTGTTATTTTTTAAATGAAGAAAAAAATCTGCTACAACAGAGACCACATGTAGCCTACAGTGCTTCACTTAGTTGCTCTCTTGGTCTTCATAGAAAGTTGGTTGACCCATTTGTTCCATGGTGCATCATCACTTGACTTTATTCTGTCTACTCTATTTACTGTGGTATCTGCCCACCCTGATAAGGTGCCCCAATGCCTATAGGTTACCAGTAGCAATGTGGGTGGAGTAATACATAAATTATTCAGTGAGTAGTTGATTCTCAGTGACTGTTGAAGTAAGAGAAACCAATCCTTTTACAGATGTCCCCAGACTTACTTGGTCTACCACCTTCTTTTCAGTAAAAGGATCAGTTTTTACTCCTATGGAAATTTAACTTCTCCAGGAGAACAAAGAGAAAGTGTACCGCCCCCCACTTTTGTGCTGAATACTGCTACCATCCTCTTGGATCACATCCCCATCTCTGGGAAGGGGGTGGTGTCACTGACCTTGAGGAATATCACTTTAATAGAACTTAGTGGGAATCTCTGAGATTGATCTTAATTTTAATAATCTGCTCAGAGAGCCTGGCAAGCTACCTAGAGTATCCTGTCTGCACGGCAGAGCCTGGCAAACTACCTGTGGCATATTCGATATGCAAAAGACAGTAACAAGAAGACTCACAATGGAGATGTTACTGGTGCCCACTCGAGCAAATCGATGAACAACGGGAAGACAGTGTTACAGTGCTACAAGGCTAAAGGAGTAGCCTTCCCAAGAAGTTCAGACTCTTCTCAAATCGTGTCATTTTGGCTTGTAGTTTATAATGAGTTAAGGAAGATTGAGATCCTGTGGAAACTCCCACAACTCCTGTTCTTTCCTAGAAGAACAAAATGAATGGAGATTCGAAAGCAAACCTCAAATTAAGATTTTTACCTAAATCGATCCTTTCATTGGAGAAACCTATCTATGTGGCAGGGTCAATAAAGAACCACCGAGCATTTGGTCTTTGTCCTGTAAGTAACACTCTCCACATCATCTAGATCAGCCTTTTCTCTCCTTGTTAGCTAGCTCAGTCCCTAACCCATTTTTTGTTAGAGGATATAGGACCTCATTTGTTGTCACTGACTTCAGAATCCATATCTATATAGATTTACCACACATGTATAATCTGTTTCTCCTCCTAATCAATATCTGACGTTAATTTGATTAATCCACCAGCTCAAGAACTCAGAACCGTAGAGGGCATTTGCAGTCATCCCCATCCCTAGACATGCAGTGGGGCCTGGGAAAATATTGGGCCACATTAGCCAATGGGAAAGATAATGATAGTTTCTCTTGGAAAGATCATCTACAAAGAAATGCAAAGTGTGGTGGTTTAATCAGGCAACCCTTGTTAAAATAGCCAGTGGATTATTGAACAATGCGATACTGAAAGTTCAGCTCCTCCTTAGTGGTAGAGGAAGAGCTAAAGAAAAGGGAATACTTTAATTTTCTCTCCTCAATAGAGAAACTTGTTGCCTCCTGACAGATGAATGAATCCTCCCCAGTTTCATGGATTCTTGTTTTGCCCCTGCAAACATGACCATCTCTCATGACTGAATCGCTGGGTTTATTGTCCTGAAGGTTCGGGTGTATAGACAAGACTGTTTTTCACCCTCCATGCCAGGCTGCATAGGATGTTTACTGTCTGTGTGTTCCATGGAAACTTTCGATGAGACAGCTGTAGGCCAGAGCTTCCAGCAGATAAGAGGCTGAGCCCTTGCTCAGTCACAATCTCTTGTGACCAGCCAGTCCTGAAGGCTGTCCTTGCAAATTCTACCTCAACTTGGTTTGGTATCGATTTTTTTTCTGGGTTACTGCAGTTTTAATGCCTCTTTTCTGAAGCAGGGTGAATCTGCACGGTACAATCTGCTGTGTGACCTAGCTTCTTATACTCCAATGATTCCTTCCCATATCTCACCTACATCTCAAGCAAGGGGAACATTAGGCTGCATAAGAAGTTCTTCCCACTTTGGGATACAACTGAATCAGTTGGTTCCAGACTTAACTCTCAGATTTCCTGCTGGAATTTACCAGGAGCTTTTATTTCCTAACCAAATTTACATTTTCTTTTCTGACCCAAAGCCTGAAGAAGTACTTTTGTTTCTTAGGTAGGTGGGCAATAGATTGATTGCACAGTTGATGGCGCTCTTGCTCCCTCCAACTGCTTGACCTGGCTCTTAATCTCCCCTTCTGCTGGCTGCCCTTCAGAGCCAGGCCATGTCTCCGCGGGACCTGAGCTTCACATTCGACGCCATCTCAGAGCTGTTCCTCCTAATGAAATATTGAAAATACTTTAAATTATATTACTTACCCATAACAATATAAATCACAATGAAATTCAGTTTCATGTATCATACAGTGAGAGAGAATATGCCTCATTAAAAGAGCATTGAAGCCTAAGGATTCTTGTGGTTTCGTGGTAGATCCAGGCACAGGACCTTATGAGAGCTGTGAGGTATAATGACCCTTTGCTCAATCTGGCCAGTGCTATAATGTGGTCCCTCCACTGGAGATGCTATCGGCATGGAGCAGGTGAGACCCTTTGAAATGGGGTCCTGGTCAACACCCTCCTGGTTTTTTTTTGTGTGTGTGTGTCTCTGTGGTCAAAAGATTTTCTCCATTGTTCTTCCAAATAGTATCCTATCTCTTTTGAAAATTGTTTTCTGATACATTATTCATTATTCTCTTATTTAGTTTGCCTATGTGCTTTATGTCTGCCCTCTCCCCTAGAAAGTAAATGCCATGAGAACGGGTGCCTGGGGTTCTCAGGAGCCTGGACTCCTGCAGATGCTGGGAATGGATGAGTGAGCACCTTTGTGCACGAGTGGTGGGATATCTGTGAGTGTGTCCACCATGCTAGAGGGCACAGAGGCTGGAACACCCAACCTGTATTGTTGGGCAGTGGTTCAGCACTGAGGTAAACTGCCTTGTGTCAGTAGACCCACATACTTTTCTTCGGTCGAGCTCCTGCTCGGATTCTCTCATGCCCCTGGTTCCAGGGTTGAGCTGAACTCAATGACTTTCAGGATTTTCCAATGTCAAGGCAAATATGTCTTTTTGCCTTGGTCTTCATGTTCCTACTATTCTTGGTTCCTGTCATGGTTCTCTCCAGTTTCCTATTGTGACTTGTCATTGGTTCTCTGTTGATTCCATCTTTCTGTTTTGCAGAGCTCCTCTTCTTTGGCCCCAGCCATCACTGAATGTGACAATGTGGGTTGCGTCCCTGTTGTCCCGACAAACCACTTCTTTGGACCCCTCTACTAGTACTGTTAGCCTTTGCCATAATGACTTCTACATTCTATGGCATTATTTGGTTTTTCAGTGCAAATAAAGTTTTTTAGGCTATAGCTAGTGGTGCTTAGTGATTATTCTTGACTCTGCACAGAGGGATCACTCCTGGATGGGCTCAGGGGACCATATGATGTGCCAGAAATCAAACCCAGGTCAGCCACACACAGGACAAGCACCTGCCTAACTATATGACCTCTACAGGTCCTTGTTAATTGAGTTTTAAAATCAAACCAAGTCATTAGAAGTACAAAACCCAACTCCACCATTAATTAGCTGTGAGTTCTTTTGCATAGCTTAACTGCTTAACTTTTCTTTACCTCAGTTTCCTCACTTGTGAAATAAGGATGGTTATATTATCTTTCTTGGGGTATTGTGAGGATTGAAGACAATTGCAACTAAAAATACCTGAAAACACCTGATATGTAGTAGGCTTCCCATAGAGCCAGCTCCCATATCATTCCCTTTCCTCACTGGCCAAGGAACAGTCTCTTCTAGAGTCCTCTAACGAGGTATTGGGAGCCTTCCATTGTGCATGAGACTACCTGTGTCTAATGCGATCTTTTGCATAAGTAGGGGCATTAGTCTCATCTGCCCCTGGCAGAGGATGGAGCTGAAGTCCTCAGCAGTGGACCCTGAGCTGATCAGCATCTCTCTCCACCAGCACAATGGGGCTGTGTTCCAGCCATCTTGTTCTTTGTGCCTCTCTTCCTGATGGCCCTGATATTTGACAGGTGGCTGCGACCCTGGAGAGAGGAGAGGAGGCAGCAAAGAAGGTCTGGAGCTCGTGCCAGGGCCAGGAACAGCAGGCTCTGATGCACCGCTAGGCCAGAAATGGGACAGAGTGCCAAGGAGCAGCATGATTAGTGCATCAGGCAGGCTCCCTGCGGAATTGTCCACTCTGGGAGTTGCCCAGGCAGAACCTGTCCTGAGAGGCAGACCAGGTGCCACAAGCACTTCATCAGAGCCCTGGGGACTCAAACTGTGACTATTGAAGGACGCTTAATGATTACTCAGCCCTCCATGCCTCTAGGGTCTCACAGACTTCAGGGCAAAGGACTCAGCTTCACTGTGCTGCTCAGTCATTAAAGTGGTCCAGGGAAGCTTCTCCCAAGCAGTTCTCACTACCAGCCAGAAGATGGCGCAGCTTCTCCTGTGTTCCTGCCAGAGTTTTTCAAGTAGCATTGTTTTCGCTGCTGAGAACTAGGAACAATAAATACCAGTAACATTTTGAATATAAATCAAAGCAGGGAAAATACAATGGCAAGTACATCTTGGGATGGCTTCATATATACATTTTTTTTCCAGGCAGCAGATGAAATATACATTAGAACTTATAAAAACACTTTCATATTCATAATCTTTCTAAAAAGAATAAAGAAAAGATCGGATTTTAACCCTCTTCTGGAAGACAGTTTCCCTTTACTCCTTGGTTTGATTGTGAGATTTAAAATTGAACCATTAAATCCATGATAATGCGACAACATCCTCCCTGTTGTAATGGTATTGATAACAGAGAATAAGGGAAGAAGTGGCTACTGTTTAATAAATGTCACTACAGACTAGGACTAAGCATTTTACATGAATTATCTTGTTTAATCCACAGAAAATCTAACATAGGCAAGGACCACAAGGTGACTGCCTGAAAGATTTTGAGAATGTCATTAGCTTTAAGCTGCCTGTCCCAGAAGCAACAAGTGTATCAGCCAGGCAAGAGGGAAACCTAGAGTTAACTCCCAGCAAAACTTGTCTTCTCAAATTAAAATTTGACCCATTTAACAACTTGATCCATTTGTTTAGGCGGTAATTCTGCTATTATTTACCCATGTCCTGATTAGCTGATAGAGGTAAATGTAATGTGTTGCATAATTAATAACTACAGTTATCATGTATTCATATTTATTCAGTCTTTGTACTTATCCTGACTTACTCGTGAAACTCTAAAATCTTACCAGATAGGGGTTGGGTTGGGGGTGGTGGGAGGGACACTGGGAACATTGGTGGAGGAGAATGGGCACTGGTGGAGGGATGTGAATGATCACTGTATGACTGAAATGCAAACATGAAAGTTCATAAGTTTGTAACTATACCTCATGGTGATTCACTAATAAAAAATTTTTAAAAAATAAAATCTTACCAGAACACTACTAGGTGAGCACTCTTTTTCGTTATCATTTCCCTGATGAGGGAAATGAGGCTCAGAGAAGTTTAGTAAATGCTGCTAAAATCACACAGCTTAGCCAGCTGCAGTTTAATTGCAGAGTGAACAGACACTCCTCTATCAAATACTATGCTAATGGTCTCAGATTTTAATTGCCGTAAGTGAATTTGCCTGTTTACATCTTAGTTTCACAGCAACTTTTTCTTTAGCCCAAGATTTTGCTTGTAAGAACATTTGGTCTCTTCTCTGGTCCTGCGGGATGTTTGAGGTGCGTCTTGCTTCTTAGCTTATGTTCATACAGTTACCGGACCAAAAATACAGTCCCAGTTGGTTGGTCCAGATTGGTGTTTGAGACACACTTAATGTCCCAGAACAGGCCTGTATTTTTGAATTATTAGAAGGATTTGACAGTTTGGCAGAGTGAATAGGCATGCAAGATGTTTGCTTCAGCAGAGCTATTTTATATCTTTTTGGAGAGTTCCTTTTTCTGTCTCAGCAGCGAAGGACTCAGCCTCTTTCCTTCACGGTTGGTCCAGGACAGCACTGGCCTGTATTAGTTCCTGCAGACCCAATTCTCTCCCCCTTCCCTCCTCCCTTCCGCTTCACTTTCCTTCCTCACGCTTCATTTTCAGACATGTTTGGTACCCCATTTGGATGAGAGGAGACTGCTTAGGTGTTACGTTTCCGCTTCTCATGTGCTGTTGAACCTTCTTTTTCACATTTGAGCGTTAGAATTTAGCAGTTCAGCCTTTAGCAAGGATTTTGACAGGGCCTCATTGGCATATGGAGGGATTTTTGTCACAGGGCTTATTTTCAGGCATAGTGAAAAATCTCTATCTGGAGAAGACAGCTGTCTCTTAATAATTCAACAAATAGAGCATAATGCCTGGTTAGAAATTTTGTTGCTGTGGCGTGTGTGCCTGATCCTGGCATCCGTGTTACCCCCACTCGGCTTTTATCATCAATGCTGTCCCCTGCTTCAATACTGCAATTCCTCAGCCTCAGATCAGCCGTTTCTGCCTCCTGTGACAGGGTTACATGTCCTATTTCTGGAGATATCCCCTGAGAGGAGAGATGTGGAGCAGACCTGAGATGAAGGGAGGCCACTGTGAATCTGGGGTGCTGCAGGCATGCTTCCTGCTCAGAGGAACAATGCCCAGACTATTTCATGGTGCACTACTTAGGGTACCACACACAATCACATAATCCCTTTTAGTTCTCTTCTCTTTCCCTCACTCCCTCCCTCTCCCTCCCTCACTCTCTCCTGCTCTCTCTTGCTCACTCTCTCACTCTCTCACTCTCTCTCACTCTCCCACTCTCCCACTCTCCCTCCCTCCTTCCCTCCCTTCCTTCCTCCCCCCTCTTTCATTTTCTCCCTCCCCCTCTCTCCCTTTCTCCTACCAGGAAACTGATTGATTTCTTTCCATCCTGGTCAAACAGGGTCTAGGAGCACCTGGCTTAAACACTTACTTTTCCAAATTCTTAATTCTAAGGCAGAGTCTCAGGCTGGAGGAGCTCCACATTTTGTAGGGAATCTCTCCTGGCAGACTGTCTCACAAGCTACAGTCTCTAGGATATACTCTTAGAAATTCTAGACTTGAAGTATGGTTGTAAGTGTCAGTTCATGGCCAAGGGCAGACCGGATCCTGCTTGTGCTGTGCAGACACAGACCTGCTCAGTCTCGCAGAGAAAGAGAAGACTGGGGACGTGGATGTAAGGCTAACAGCATGGGTGGGGGAGAGGGATGCCTTCTTGTTGGAAGGAGACTGGAACAGGCAGGATATATGGGACTCTTCATCATTTGATCGCCCATCACTTTAATCCCTCGTATACCACCTGCTGTCCTGGTCCAGTCCCCTTACTCCATGTTTTTCTCTAAGGGTTCTCTGAGGTGCTCAAAAGTTTATTGTCAGCACTGTGGGCTATTATCAATGATGTAGCAGCTGGATGTGTGATGTCTTTGTTTAGGGAGAGCTTCCCACCTCTTCCACGGAGCATCATTGATATCTGAATGAAACCTATGTGCTGTCTAACTGTGGTCTGAAAGGAGTCCCAAAATTGGGAGCTGCTAAGGCGCCAAAGTAGCGCTGCCAGTGCCATACCACAGAGACCATCACAAAGAGGAGCAGGACAGGCTGAACCCTCAGACATGGATGGGATTGAACATCATACTGTACTTCTATTTCTCTGTCTTTTGGTCACTTCCAACCCCCTCACCCCAAAAGGACCAGTCAGTTTTTCTCACTGCAAATGTTAATCCACAGTTAGAGCTCCATTGAAGGTCACAGTCAGAAGATTGAGATCTTAGAAACAATGGATTAGAGGGAAGAGAGGGGGTGGGGTGGTTATCTGGCATCTTGGTCAAGCATCTTGGGATGACACCTGTTATTGGCTATTATTATTACTGTTAACATTTCCTATCTACCAAGTTCATTAAGCTTTGAGATTTCATCTCCTGCCCCTGTTACCTATCAGCGAGGTGAATAACTAGGAAATCCCAGATAAATGATGTGAGACCTACCCAGAGTGCCTAGATATGAGGCCACCGGCATGAGGAGTGCAACCCATGGAAGTGGATTTGACTAAGTGTGTCTTCATGCCAACTGATTCACAATGGGGGACATATGCAGCAGACAACTGCCAATATGAATTAGAGACTTGAAATTATCTAAAGTCAGGATCTTAGAAAATGAACAGAGCAAAAATCTCTCAAGGACTGGTCCAGACACAAAAGCAAAATGCAATAACTTAAGCTGGACTGTATCTTTTATGTGAGGGGTCAGTTGGTCAGTTTGTCAACATTGGAATAGGCACTAAAGATTGTATAGAATTGTCTATCAAGGTTCAACTTGAATGTGCTAACGGTACTGTGGTTTGCTAAGAGAGCAACTGTAGGGACCAGAGCCATAGAATGCTGGAGAGAGTACTTGCATGCAGCTGACCCAGGTTTGATCTTTGGCACCCTATATGGTCCCCTCAATCTTCCAGGAGGGATCCCTGAGTACAGAGTCAGGAATGAGTCCTCAGAGCTGCAAGGTATGACCCAAAACAAAACCAAAGGGGGGAAAAAGAGCATCTTTATTCTGAGGAATCATTGCCAAGCTATTAAGGGGTTGGGGGGGCTATTCTCAAGTCTTTCATCAAAGCATATATTAACATAGTCATGTTAATATATCTATGTTATAATTTCATGTTAGAAATTGGTGAAACTGAGGATTATATTAGAGTGTTCTGTATGTGTGTTGTGTTCTCAGTTAGTTTCAAATGGTTTCAAAATACTGTCCTGTCTGGTGTTTTTATAGAGACAGAAATCACCTCTGGTGTTGTATTTGGATGAATCTGTAAGCTGCTCTCCCCACTCTGCTTGCTCTTCTCCAATCTCCCTTCAGTAGTCTGCTCATGAAGGTGAAAACCTTGAGTGGTCAGGATCTAGCTTGCAAGCTACACTGGGAAGGAGGCTGTGCTGCCACAGCACCCAGTCCTGGGGCGCCAGTGTGGGGTTGGGCCATGCCACAGTGGGAGGCTGCTCTTCCCAAGCCCTTCTGTGTTGCACCTCGGGCCCTATGGACTTCTGGTTATGCCTAGAGTCTTTCCATTTATGTCAGAAACTATAGTTCCACTAGAATTTTTCCAAAGCTCACCTGTAAAATAATACACAAATAAATAAAAGGAAGACAGACTAGAGAATTGTGTTTGTCACTCGCCTGGCAGAACACTCTCAAATTCAGCCTTTTGTGCTACGTGGGGACAAGTCCAGTGGGCGGGGGTGTGTATGTGTGGGGTGTGTGTGTGTGTGTGTGTGTGTGTGTGTGTGTTTCTCCCAGCCCAAATCTTCCCCCCACCCCGGATAAAAAAAACCTGCTGTGTGTTTAAGTGGATTTAAGTAACTCTCAGGAGATAGAATAAAAGCAATGCCTGTAGTTGTCTCAACTGGAGCGATAGCACAGTGGGTAGGGCGTTTGCTTTGCACATCCCTCTCTCGAGAGCCCGGCAAGCTACCTAGAGTATCCCACCTGCAAGGCAAAGCCTGGAAAACTTGGCATATTTGATATTTGATATGCCAAAATAGTAACAATAAGTCTCACAATGGAGATGTTTCTGGTACCCACTCGAGCAAATCGATGAACAACAGGATGACAGTGCTATAGTGCTACAGTTGTCTCAACTAAATGAGCCCTCTTTTTGCATCGGGCTCAGTTCCGAGTGCTTTACTTGACTTACCTTGATCAGGCTTTCCAACCACTAAGTTCTAATGGTGCACCTTTGTAATGATTGTTTTTGGTTTTGTCTTATAATTCTATGTTCATTTTCATAGCTCTTGCAGGAAAAGCACATTTCACATTGTTAAAACAGTGTAAAATGCTATTTTATCAGCATTTAATTAAAAATAGGATTAGGCATTTTAAATATCTTTCTTTAAATCTTTTTATTAAATTGCCATGAGGTACATAGTTGCAAAGCTGTTCATGATTGGGTTTAGTCATCCAATGTTCCAATACCCATTCCTCCACCAGTGAACATTTCCCACTACCAATGCCACTAGTTTCCCTCCTGCCACTGCCCACCCCCACCCTCACAGCCTATCTCTATGGCAGGCACTTTTCTTCAAAAACATAGCATGAGAGTGATACCCAAGGAAAGTAGAAACAAGGGCCAGGACAATTGGTCCACAGTTGGAAGTCTGCTTCAAGTTCTAGAAAGGAAGGCAGTTGGGATAGAGAAGGGACCACTATGAAAAATAATAGTTGGAAATGATCACTCTAAAAGAATTGTGTGCTGAAAGCAGGTGAAGAACAAACACGATAACCTCTCAGTACCTGTATTGCAAACCATAATACCCAATTCTGCGCCTTTGGATGAGAAAATAATTTCGCTTGAGTTCTCACAGTCAGAGAGAAATGGGTCCCACGATATATCCACAGCTCTCTCATACCTTAACCCACATTGTAACTTTGCTCAGTTCCCCTAATCTGTCAAACTTATGGGGATGGGAGTTGTTTTCTAGCATCTGGGCTCTCAGAAAGGCCACTCCAAATCTCTTATTCCTTATCATACCATAACAGGAAAGACCATGCACAATTCTAAGTCAAATTGCCTACATTCATGGAAGTGCTACAGATATTTTTGGTTTTGTTTTGGGACTACACACAGCTGTGCTAAGGGTTTATTCCTGACTTTCTGCTCAAGAATGACTCCTGGCAGTACTTGGGGGACCATTTTTAATACTGGGGATAGAATCTGGGATGATTGTTCGCAAACATACCCACTGTAATATCTCTCCAGCCTCTGTGTTATAAATCTTAAGGATGAAGAGTTTAAAATTAATCAGCTCTTAATATAATAGAATGTAATCAAACAAAACACAAGCCAAAACAAATTGAAAATAAAAACACCCCTTATATGATCACAGTTTTTTATTGGACTTGGGGATGCATTGAGTATTTTGGGAATGGCAGGTTCTCTTCCTTTATTTACTTATTCTATTTGATATAAAGCTGGGTTTGCCTTCTCTGAGTTCCATCATCAAGAAAATATGAATAACCTAAAAGTATGCTGTTGCCAAAAAATGTTGGGATGGAACTGAACATCTATAGTAGACATCCCACACATGGATTTGCCAGAAGTAGTGATGAAGGTGTCGCTTGTACTTCTTGTTAATGGGTTTGAAGTGAGAAACTTGTTGCTTGCACGTATGGTTGAGTTCCCAAATTGAGTGCCTGAAAATATAGATGAATTTCTGTTCTGTAAGACATTCATTTATCCTTAGTTTTGTAGCCATAATCTACTCTTGTCTTAATTTCCTCTCAATTATGCCCAGGCATTAACTAATACTGACTAACTACAACCCAAAATAATTATTGCTATCTCTTCCCTTTGTAAATATAACTCCAGCACAAAGCAGGAAGAGTAATGGCATATTTACAGAAGGCAGCTAATTAAACTAAGTTCCAATTGCTTTCACTTTGCCAGAAGGAGCTGTTTTCACAGCGAAAAACTGGGTGGATGCTTACATGCTTTCCAGGAACAACTCAAGGTAACATAATTCAAGGTTCCCAAGACAAAAATTCAGCACAAGACAAATTTACAGAAGTAATAAAAAATCTCATTAAGGAAGCTAAGAAGATATTTTTACTGCATCCCAACAGTTAAAAGGGGTATCATTTTGGTGGACTTATTTCAGAAACCTTGTATATTACATTTTTTTCCTAATGGAAGTAATTGCAAGGAATTCTTTAACTATCCTTGAAGATTTTTACCTTATTTTAAATATTTCTTTTTCAATTCATAAAAATACTTCACCACTCTCAGCTTTTTTAATTTTCATACTTTCATAGATTCAGATTTCAGATTTCATAGATCTGAACTTTGTTAATCCTGATATATTTTTTAAAACATGACCAACAAAGTTCAGATATGTTAGAAAGTTCAAATCCCCATACCTCCCACCTCCAAGTAAACAGGGTATTTTTTATTAAGAATCTGGTCTTAAACAACTTGAGTTTTCATATGCATATGCAAAAGTTGCAAGCCTCCATATGTAGTTTTCATATAGAAGTATGGATGATTCTGTGATATGGTTTCTAGGGTTTAACTCAATTTATCAGCAAGGCACTTGAATGGAATTCCTCTGACAGATCTAAGTTTGAAATGTGCATTTTAAGTTCATGCTGCTTCTGGGTTGTTTACAATATCAAACCAAATACAAATCACAGCTTCCCAAAACAATCCCAAGAAAGAACCCACATTTAGCAATTCATAAATATGTTGAATTTCATTTTATAGTAAGAGCATGTTTTCCTAGCCTGACTTCAGAAGAGAAATTCAGAAGACTACTCAAGCTTACATTCTACCACTTCAAAAATACATATATTTTCAGGGGCCAGAGAGATAGTACAGAGGGTAAGGCACTTACTTGCCTTGCACCTGGCTGACCCAGGTTCAGTCCCCAGCATCCCATTTGGTCCGCTGATCACCACCAGGAGTGATTTCTGAGTGCAGACCCAGGAGTAACCCCTGAGAATTTCTAGGTGTGGAAAAAAAATCATTTTTCAGTTACCTCACTTTACTGTGTTTCTGGATGCCCTGCTGACTCTTTCTGCCTGCACATAATTCCTGAATGTGCTTCTATTTCCTGGAAGGAGTGATTTGGCAGACATTGGCACTTTTTCCATGTCTAATTAATTCCTTTAATTTTGTGGTAAATGAGAATAATAGGGCTTAATTTTGCCATTTATGTAACATTGATTGGTAATCATGGTGAGCACAGGAGATCTGGCTTTACAAACAAAAATTAAGAGACCTCTCCAGCATGCTGTGTTGGCATGTCTCATTCACTCATTGGGAAAAGGGCAACAAAAAAAAAAGATTCAAAAAAGAAAAATAAAGAGGCGTGGTGGGGAAGTGGGGGGGGCATGGATTTTATGATTTCTGCAAAAGTTGGAATATTATAGAAGTAAATGGTGTCTGGTTGAAGGCCTAAATGAGCAAAACCCAGAATTCTCTCAAAGAGAACATGGGCAGAACAAAAATTGGTTCGAATTATATCATCTTATGTTGGCTGTGCTTGGTAATGTTGATTTCAGTATTTTCACATCTGCAGTTCTTCAACCAAAGCAGGTGTAGGTGAAGGAAGAAAGGTGTTGTCCTAGAGGTGCTTTATGCTAAAAAGAGAACTTGGGCTAGGCAATAAACTCAAGTGGTACCGCACATACCTAGCATCATGTTGAACCTCTGAACATCACCAGGCGTGGCCTTGCCACCAGGCTCTTCTCTCTAGGAAGGGCCCATATGAGAATAGATATGAGCATATATGAGCATATCCTTCAGATATCCCTCAGATGAGCCTATCCCTCAAATGAGCATATCCCTCTGATGAGTGTGATAATTCTGTGTCTGACCTATGGCACATTTCACTCAGCATGATACTGTCCAGATCCACTCATGTATTAAAAAATGATTAATGAATTCATCTTTCCTAATAGCTGCATAGAATTCTCCTATGTATTATGTACCATAGCTTCTTTATCCAGTCTTCTGTTCTTGGGAACTTGGGTTGTTTACAGATTTTGGCTATTGTGACTAGTGTTGCAATAAATACAGGACTGCAGATGTTCTTTCTGCATTGTGTATTTGGACCTTTAGGGTATATTTTCAGGAATGGAATTGCTGGGTTATATGGAAGCTAATTCTTAATGTTTTGAGGAATGTCCATTTTGTTCTCCAAAAAGGGTAGACCAGTTGACAGTTCCACAAGCAATGATTTCCCCCCATACAGACATCATTGCTAACACTGGTTGTTATTTTTCTTTGTGATGAGTGCCAGTCTCTTTGGTGTGAGGTAAATATCTCATTGCTGTTTTGATTTGCACTTTCCTGATGATTAGTGATATAGAGTACTTTTCCAAATGCGTTTTGGCTATTTGTATTTCTTCTTTGAGTAAGTTTCCTTTCATCTCTTCTCCCCAATTTTTGATGGGGCTGGATTTTTTTTCTTGTAAATTTCTGCCAGTGCTTTATATATCTTGGATATTAACTCTTTGTCAGTTGAGTGGTGAGAAAATAATTTTTTCCCTGTCCCTGGACTATCTTTATATTCTTGTCTTTGTTTCCTTTGAGGTGCAAATGTAGTTGCATTTGTTTATTTTTCTTTCACTTGCTTGTTCACTCTTTTGTGGGATATAAAGAAACTTAGTAATAGAATAATGGCAGAGACAAAGGAAAGGGCAGGGAGAACTGGTCCTTACTAGGAAGCTTGCCACAGGGAAAGAGGAGACTTATGCCAGGGCAGGGGCCACTATGACAATGATAGGCAAGTGGTCACTCTCGAAAAAAAAACTGGGTGCTGAAAGGAGGTAAAGTAATGTGCATGATACCCTTTCAGTAACAGTATTGGAAACCACAGTACCTAAAAGGAAAATGTTTTTGCCATAGAGGAACATGGTGGGTAGGAGGAAAACTGGGGACATTTGTGGAGGAAAAGAGCACTGATAAAGGGATTGGTACTCAAACATTGTACGCCTGCCTGAAAGTCAATCATGAAACATTTGCAACTTAATTCATGGTGATTCAATAAATAATAAAATGAATAAATTCAATTAAAGATTAAAAAATCTCAGAGGGAGAAGGCTCAAAATGGAAGAATTTTAGATTTGTTTTCTTTCTTTGGAAATTGGATTCTGCTCCAGATTTGTTTGATTCGCAGTAAAATGTTACTTTATATTATAAGTAATAAGAAAGTATGGCTCCAGATTTTGTCAAGATGTCTATATGACTATATCTGTTTCTCTAAGGTCCCATAGTGTGTCTTTGATACACCACACACACACATACACACACACACACACACACAGAACTGTTACACTGTAGCACTGTCATCCTGTTGTTCATTGATTTGCTTGAGTAGGCACCATTAATGTCTCCATTGTGAGACTTGTTACTGTTTTTGGCATATTAAATATGCCACAGGTAGCTTGTCAGGCTCTGCTGTGCTGGTGGGATATTCTCGGTAGCTTGCCAGACTCTCTGAGAGACAAAGAAATCGAATCCAGGTTGGCCACATGCAAGGCAAACGCCCTACCCTCTGTGCTATTGCTCCAGCCCCCCATATATATATATACATATATACATATACATATATACTTTTTCATGTATATATATAATACAAAGACCTGACCATAGAAATACAATTTTCATCTCTCATGATTGCATCATGAGGTAATTAATTTTTTAAAAGAAAAATGATCAAAGAATTTGCTTTTATTTGGCACCATAAAAATCTCTGTTCCTTATTGAAAAATATTCAAATTATGGCTAGATGATAAGAACTACTGATAGCCACATATAATTGAAACAATCATGCATCTTCCCTGAAAGTGGTATGGCATGGGAGTTTCCAGGTGCAATGGCTTTTGGAAGCTCTGTGTTTATCTGCAAAGATCTGCTGATGGAACTCATCTTACTTAGCCACATAGAGCTGCTAAAAATTATTAACAATATTGCAATTATTCAATACTAATTACTCAAATACTGTGAATATTTAATTTTATGAATGCTGAGAATAATAGCTTAAGTTCAGAAACAAAAATAAAATAACATGCTTTTATCTTATCTCAGTACTGCCCATCATGTGCTTGCCTAATTTTGCACTACAATAGAATTGATAGAAATAACTTATGATACTTCTTTCCCGTAATTTGTTTTTCCCAAGTAACTAAATCACTCTACGTGTGCTCTTTAAGTCAATGCAGAAGTACAAAAAGATTTGTGTGTAAAATGGTCTCTGCTCCTAGCTGAAAGGAACCCAGAGTGTTCAGAACACAAATACTGCCCAGAGGGTCTGCCCAGGTGAGGTAATTCCCTGGTTGTGGTCCATTTAGAATCAGATCAAGGGATCAGGCTCTGCATTGTGAGTGCATTAGAGCATTACATCCACTGAGATTTAAGGTAGAAAATAGTAGAGACAGCAGAGAGGCCTAGGGGATCAATTGCAAATATCACTGCATAATGAAAAATATTTCCTTAATTTTTTTTGATTCCACACCTGTGGTCTCCTAATATAGTCTTGAAAACATTATAAACCCAGGGATTCATATTCACAAGATGTTAAAAAAAAATGAAGTTTTAAGAAACTCCATATGAGATAACTGAATCCAAGGAAGAATTAGGAATATAAAGAAAGAAAGATTTTAGAAATAATGGCCAAACCAGAAGGAAAAGAGTAAGTGAGCAAAATAAAATAGATCCATGGGAACTTAATAAATATTGAAGGCAGGCATTTTTTTAAAAATTCTGAGTTAAAAAATTTAGAAGTTTATATTGAAAATCAGACTATTCAATATCAACCAACAGCAAGATCTATTCCACTAGAATGTCTATGATTTAAAGGGTGAAAAAGAACAAAAAGAATATTTGGACATCTAAGAATAGTAAATTTTATTAGACGTTTTGACTACAACACTTTAATTTGATGTAAAGAACAAAGGATTCAGGGAGCCACTCCACAGGCCTGGTGTGGACTGGGAGAGGATGTCTCAAACCCACACCAGCCACAGGCGCTGGGCCTTTGAAACACGGGCTCACTCCAGGACCCAGAAAGTTGTGAGGTAGATTTCCATGCCCAGAGCAGGGCTGGATCCTTGGGGAGGGATCAGGACTTCAGGGCAGGCTGCAGCGAGAACTCAGGTCCACGGAAAGAGCCTGCAGGATTCCTGCTGGTGTCAAGAACTCCGGATGGGGGTGGCCATGCCTTTGCACAGCCACTTGGCTGCTGAACGAGCAGAATCCAGAGCCAGCTATATGACTTGGGGTTCCAGCGAGTGCTTGCAACCATGTATCTAGACTGTGAACTAAGCTTTTGCCCCACGCCAGCTAACGGAGGAAATATCCTTCTTCCTTGGTTTTTCTTACCTCCAGGAGGAGGTGGTGTGTTGTCCGCCATTTTATGGGACTTTTGAGCAGGTATGAACTTGGTGGCTCGGGAAAAAAATAAAAGTGCTTTGAACTTGAAACAGCGGGACGCCTGGGCAGTCTCGGGCCCGAGCCGGAGCCGGCTCGAGCTCCGCCGAGATTCGACCTGGGTGGCCATGCCTTTGCACAGCCACTTGGCTGCTGAACAAGCAGGATCCAGAGCCAGCTATATGACTTGGGGTTCCAGCGAGTGCTTGCAACCATGTATCCAGACTGTGAACTAAGCTTTTGCTCCATGCTGCTCCAGGAAGGGAAATGATTTAATTTCCAACTTAAATCTCCCTGGACTTAATTACTAAAATACAGAAATCCTAAACCGACTTTTTATCTCTTCATTCTCATCAGTGGAAAACTAATTATCAAATATTTCCCTGTCAATAGGGCCATATTCTTTGGGGATGAATTCCAACAAGACTAGTGAGTTCTGTGTTGAAACTCCAACAACAATAGTGAGTTTTGTGCTGAAATATGGAATGTAATCAAGGTAAAGAGAAAAGGAAGTGAAATTTATCAGTTATGCGGGGGGGGGTTGGGGGGTGGGGGGTGTATACTGGGTTTTCTTTTTTTTTTTTTTTGTTGGTGGAATATGGGCACTGGTGAAAGGACGGGTGTTTGAGCATTGTATAACTGAGACATAAGCCTGAGAACTTTGTAACTTTCCACATGGTGATTCAGTAAAATAAATTAAAAAAAAAAAGAACAAAGGATTTATAAAAAAAAGTTAATGTCTACAAAAAAAGGAAAGGTATAAACTTTTATAAAATGGAAGAATTGAGAGAATATATTTTCTTTTTGTTTTTTTCCCTTTCCCCCCACATTTTTGGGCCATGGCTATTTTCAGGACATACTCCTTGCTTTGCGCCCAGGGATTACTCCTCAGTGGAACATTTGGGAAGCTGGAGATGCATATAAGGGTCAGGTGCATACAAGGTTAGCACCCTAACCCACCCTACCATTTCTAAGGAATCTACTAGAGAATCAGCTTCAAATCATCAGAATAATCAGGAACATCAATATAAAACTGGCAAGGAATGTTAAATGTATTATTATATAAACCTGTGGTCCAAAAGGAGAAGATTAAGTAGTGACTTTTAAATTAACAATGCAGCTATTGACAATTCAGCTATAAAATGTGGGAAAATTTACTTGTACATAATCATGGTGCTGGTAGTAATTTTATTTTGAAACTCATGTATATATACAGATACCATCTAGAATATCAAGGAAAATAATCATTGTAAACTTAGAATGTTACATATTTATGAGATTTTCTTTGAGTATTAATGATATTTGAAAATGAGCAAAAACAGAAAACCATGTGTCTCCAGATGAAATTATTCAATAATATTATTTACCTTGATAGAGTCATCAAAAATGATCTGATCAAGCCTCTGGATTTAGTTGTCAACTTGTGAAGGAATACTAAGAATAGAGGAAGATGAATGTGCAAAAACAAAACCTGAGAGTGTGCAAACCAAAAAACCCACAGGGATTCTTCAGCGGAATGGAAGGAAAGAAACCCGAGGTATAGGGGAGAACCTCAACTGGTAGAACTGCTCGGTTTTACTTGCTTAGTGAAAAACACAGTAGAATTTAAGACTTAGTTTAAAACTCCTGGAATTACTTTAAAACTTGGTTTCATAAGAAAATCTAGGAAAGATTTGAGAACTTAGCTAATGAAAATGGAAGAGCTATTATTTATGGAAATTCCCTCAGGTTTTTCATATTGTACTAAGAATCTTACATGTATTATGTCTAATATTCACAACTCTGAAATAGTAACGATTGTCCACAATGTATAGTTGAGGAAGCAGGAACACTGACAGAAGAATAAGTCAAACAAAATCATTGTAGCATAGTTGAGCCAGTGTGGTAACTCAGGCCTATGGTCTCCATAGTTCATAATTTTCTTTTCTTCCAATTGTTAGGCACTGTGATTTCTGTGTTAATAGTAGTATACCACATATAGTATAACATATATAGCATATAGTATTACAACATCGCAGTAATCACCAAAGTACTAACATCTCTTCACCGATATCCCTACATCTCCTTCTGTTCCCTTGACAAACCCAGTTCTGCATACTGACTCTCAGGGCCTCCTGCCACCACCAGCCTGTATTTAATTCCCTCCTCTGTTTCTTTATACACCACACATAAGAAACTCCATTGTATATTTTTTCCTTCTCCCTCTGACTTCACTCAGCATGAATAATACCCTCTAATCCAATCACCATAGAAGCAAATTACAGGATTTCATTTATTCTCATAGCCGAATAGTATTTTTTTGTGAGTGGGTATCATATTTTTTTTTCCACTCATCTATTCTCGGGTACTTAGGTTGTTTACAGATCTTAGCTATTATGAACAGCACTGCAATAAACATAGGGGTACAAATATATTTTTTAAATACAATTTTTTGACCCTAGGAATAGATGTCAAGGAGTGACTGGGGCATGTGGAAGCTCATTTCTTATTTTTGTTGAGAAGTTTCTGTACTATTTTTCATAGATGCTGAACCAGAACTATGGTAAAGTTTACTTTTTGTCTATATCTCTACCAGGGGTAGAACAAAAAGTTTTTACTCTTTAATATGTCCAATCTCACTGGTGTTTGGTAATATCTTGTTGACTTTCATTTGCATTTCCTGATGACAAGTGATAAAGAACACTTTTCCTTAAACCATCTGTATGTCATCTTTGACTCTATCATGCAAAAAATATATTTTAAGTGTGTATTGAGAATTATGCATGGTAACATTAATGTTATGCTTTTAGAGACTGTCCAGACATATAAAACTTAAAAGAATGGTGCAGGATTACTATTTTAGTATTAGCCAAACAGTATTGACATCAAAGCATGAGTACATCAGAGAGAATTTATATTAGACATTAACTTTTGACTTGCTAGATATGTCATATTCTTTGACTCTTATTCTATGTTTGGAGAATTGTCAACCAGTACTTCTAAATATTCTATCACATTTAATCTTATTTTGCATTTCTCTTTTTATGGAAATTTTGTTTAGGTACTTAAAATCTCAGTTTCTGATAGAATCAAAACAAGGTGATTTTGATGATGTCCCTGAAGGCAAAGTAAGGAATCATTTAATGGTTATCAGTATTCTGTAACTGGTCTCTTGTGCTATGCAGCTATGCTTCTTGAAGAAAATAGCTGCTGAGATGCTGCCCCATGTAACATGTTCTCTGCTTATCTCAGACTAGGTATTCTATGCACGGTAAATGGGGAGCAGTATCTTCCAAAGGCACTAATTTGGGGGGCGTTTTACTCTTATGGGTGGCATATAAATGTACAATATATTTCAGGCTATATATTTATCCAGATGCCACCACATAAAGCAGCATGATCTTGGAGCATCATGGACAACCCCAGAGATTTCTGGACGGGATTGCAATAATAATATTTCAATTTGTTCTAAGGCCAAGAGTTTCATCTATAGAATCTTTCTCTTCCTTTCTATTTCTTTTCCTGTCCAACTCATTCTCACTCAGCTTAAAGCCCATCTTGAAATGGTGTTAAATCTAATACCACTCGCAGATTTCATCAATCTTTGAAGGTGGCCAGGGCTGCAAACAGTAAAAAGGCAAGCAAAAATGGCCCTCTATAAATTAGAGATTGGAAATACTTATTAGAGCACCCAGATTCTGATAAAACATTTCCCTTCAATATACAGGGCTTGAAAATTGAACTAGTTCCCTCGTCTAAAATGCCTCAAAGAATTTTAAAATCTTCTTTGTAGTGTTTGTGATTTCATGAGCATCTGTTACTCACATTATCATGGTTTATTTGTTTTTAATTTGAAAATAAAGGTTTTGACTTTCATTGAATTGAAGATTTACCGTACTCATTTATTTCCCTCTCAGAATTATATTATTCATTTGAGTCCTGTCCTGGAAGCTTCAGTGGAGGGTGGTCCTACATTTCTTGTAAATGAACTTAAACCCCAGCCCAGGAACATGGAGAAACACCGAGAAGTTTTCACTGATCAGGATCAGTCAGTGTCTAAGGATACAGAGCGAAGTTATAAGCTGTGGGTGGATTTCCAATTTAAGAACAATAAAGTCAGACTAAATCATCCTTTCCCCTTTAGAAGACTGTAGAAGCAGCAAGATGTTAGGAGCTTTTTATTTTTTGTTTTGCTTTTTGGGTCACACCCGGTGATGCATAGGGGTTACTCCTGGCTTTGCATTCAGGAATTACTCCTGGCAGTGCTTGGGGGACCATATGGGATGCTGGGAATTGAACCCAGGTTGGTTGTGTGCAAGGCAAACATCCTATCCACTGTACTATCACTCCAGCCCTTTAGGAACTGTTTAAATGGTAAAGAGAACACTAACTCCATAAACATTTTGTATTGATGAAAAAAATAATTTCAGATCACATGGGGATGTCAAAAGTACAGCGAAAGCATACAATCAGCTCTATGTTAGAAGTAGTACTTCAGATTTGCTCACCCACCTATTTAGATAGTCCAATATCCTGAATGTTGGTGTGAGCATATTTGTGCTTTTATGTGTGAAATGGCAATTTTGGTTGATATGGGAAATAATTTTAAGGAAGATATAAAATAATATCTGTAAGATCATTGAAAATGTAATAAATTTGCACTGTGAAAAATGTCTTTGGGATTGATTAGGGCTGTTTTGCATGACTTGGTATCATCTCTCTTCTCAAACAAATGAGTTTTGTTATTTCAATGATAGATTTTGATGAAAAATAATCATATTCTCTTCTACAATAAGCCTTGAGTCTCTAACTTTTACAGTGGATATTATTCCCTTTTTATATTTTACTTGATGTTCTGATTTATTTTTTATTTCATTTTAAGGGGGACTTAGCAATTTATTCAGTGATTTATCCAAAGCTTATTGTCTTTGTGATTTTGTTACATACAAATTGTAAGTTAGAATAGCAAGAATCTCTGAAAGATTTCATCAAAGTATCTAAACATATGTTGATAGAGGGGCCTGAGAAGATATTACAAGGTTTAAGGCACTTTCCTTGTACATGGTCAGCCCTGGTTCTATTCAGGAATCATATGTGTTTCCTTTCCTCATTCCCACTTCCAGCCTGGGTGATACCTGGCCACAGCTGTGTGGACGAAAAAAACAACAAAACAAATGTTGATTGACTTGGGTAAGTCATTTTACATCTTTGGAACTTAACTTTTCCTCTGTACAAAATTCAACACATCTTCCCTTTAAATGTTATTCACCCAAATGCTAAATGGATGGACAAATGAGTAAGTGGTACATAAACTGACTGAATAGTGGAAACATGGTTAAATACATGGTTGGGTTTCTGGACAGACATGTTTGGTATGTGGATGGATGAGGCACAGATGAATTCAATATTGAAAACATAGATGGCTTCATGAGCTAAAGAATGGTGTAGTACACAAAAGTATTTGGATGGATTCATGAGCTGAAGAAGGTAGAAGTACACAAAAATACTTTTATGAAAAAATGAAGTGAATTTAACAGAGGAAAATGTACTGAAATACAAGTGGAGGAACTGCTAACATTTATTTAAAAGTGTCATTTTCCACTATGGTGCCTAGTATATTTTTGTAATTTGTAATAAAAAAGTGTCATTTTCCACTATGGTGCCTAGTATATTTTTGTAATTAAAAAAAAATTATGCCCAGTCAAATGCTAGATAATGTTTCGTATGTCTTCATGGCTGACAATGCATACTAAAAGTGTGTGCCTTTATAGTAAGACCTTTAAAATTAATAGAACAGCCTCTTAATATTTGTCTTATGATCTAATTCAGCACATTGTTAGATCTATAAAGAGAAGTCTGAAGAGTTCAGACTAGCCTGAAGAGTTCCTTGGTCCACCTAGAGACTGATGCTACACATAAAGCCAACCAGGAGAGCTATTGTTGTGTAAATGTGTTTTGTTAGATTAATGATTGTTCTGTTAATACTTAACCTTTTGTCAAATTTTGATGCATAGGCTTATACATCTAGATCAATACAAATGAATAATGGGGCGGGCATATTTTTTCATCTCATTTCTGTTCCCACTAGTACACAACATACAGGCTCTGGGGGCAGTGTCTTTCCAGTGGCCCATTGTAAATTAAACAATGATGTATTCTTTTGCCAAATGGAACTGAAACAGCAATGTGCAAACGAAGTCCTCATTCTTTCTACAAAGCAAACTTGAGCTATTTTTCTTTATATTCCCCTAAATTTTATCCATTTTTAAAAATTCTTCCTTTTGAGGATTTGGAATAGTAAAGGAATCTCTTATAAGTCTGAACTGAGGAGACTGCTTCTTGAAGTACTCATAGAGCCGCTGCTAACATGTTTTGGGTGCTAAGCACTGCATCCAGAAAGGCAAATTTGAAAACTCTCCTAATTTTGGCGATTAGAAAAATCCATGATACTTTTGATGATGTAGCTAAATGAAAAAAATGAGTAAGACATGGAACTTCTTTCCAATAGTATAGTCTCAAATTACAAGATGCTACCGTAGAATAAAGAAAAATAATGTACAGGTTTTCTCAGTCTCTTGCAACCATGCTTTGTAATCATTTTCTGACCATCATCCCCTTCAACCTTGTTTCTCCTTATTGTCACACTATTCTACCAGTTGACCCATTAGCCTTGTGCCATGCCATGGCCCTCAACTTATGCAATTTTCACTGTGCCACCTTGGAATATTCTGAGGACCCATAGGAGGCCATAGTCTCTGCCTAAGAAAAGCTCCTTACAATATCAGTTTGCTACTTCTAAATTTTTAAGGTATTATTGTTTACCTATTCTCTGTATAATTTATACTGGCAAAGTCCTCACTTCACACAGTGACTAGACTCTGTACCTTAATGCCTTGGTACATGGTACATGCTAAGTAAGTTTTCTCTGCTAGATTCTTGCTCAACAGTTATTTCTCCTCTTGAGAAACAAGAAAAGTTGCTGAGGAAGATATTCAACTTTACCTGGCATTGTTTTTACTTAGAGCCACTTAGTGCATCCTTACACTTCCATGGTAAGAACACTGGATGAATGGAGAACTTGCATTATCATTTCTTCCAGGATAAGAAGTCACAAGGACTTTATCCAACTCTGTGCATCCCCTTAAAAGATGATTTTAGAACATACAAAAGCATTCCTGACCTTAAAACTCTCATCTGGGACTTAGCTATGTAAATGCTGTGAGATTTGAGTATACTGGCTTGATAACCACAGCTTGAGAACTACCTCCCAGCAATTTTCTATAAACATCAGACCCTTGAAAGACACACTAGTTTCACTCTGGCTTGGAACTGTAGCCATAGACTGCTTTTGACTTACTTCCAACTTGAAGATGCACCATTGCCCTCTCTTTCCTTGTTGCCAATCTCAGAGACAGCAGCAATCAGGTCTTAATGTTGAAGGGCACTCACATCAACCCCTGTCTGTTTCTACTAACCTGAGGGTTCAGGTTTCTTGCCTGAGAGCTGATCGAGAATCCTAATGAACTGAAGTCAAGCAGAACTTGCCTCTCTGGTTGGTGCTATGCCATCTGTTGACCTTCTGGAACTCAGTCAAGAGATTTTAGCTCTAACAACACAGATAAAAGAGATGTCTGTTACATCTGTCAACTTCCTTGTATCTTTTCAACTGCTCTTTTTATTTCCCCAGTCACTGACAAGCAATTGACAGGCTTCATCTTCACTCTTTGCACATACCTGATGCTCTTAGCTATGTCTCCCTCAAGACTATGGAGCTAAGTGGATTTTTGATTTTTGGTTTTTGGGTTTTTTGTTTTTGCTTTTAGGGTCACACCCAGTGATGCACAGGGGTTAACTCCTGGCTCTGCACTCAGAAATAACTCCTGGCAGTGCTTGGGGACCATGTGGGATGCTGGGAATTAAGCCCGGGTCGGCCGTGTGCAAAGCAAATACCCTACCCACTGTGCTATTGCTCCAGGCCTGACTATGGAGCTAAGTGGACTCAGATATCTTTGGGGTCTGCTCATCGATGTTGGGGAATTAATGCAGTAATAGATGAGTAAATCAATGGTATTCCAATAAATTAGAGTTGGCTTTACACTTGAGTTTAATGAGAAAGTCTTAAGGATTTACTGAACATATACATATCAATACTGATTCTATGATTTGATTTAGCTGCTGTGAAGATAGAATCATGAGCCACATTAGTAGGACCATGACTTTGCATTCTTACAAATGGTTGTGCGCCAATCAGCACACAGCCAATATTCTCATAACTAATTTAATATTGTGATAATAATTAGCATGTGGATGACTTCCTGGTCCTTATTAAGACTATAGGCACATTTGTATAAAGTTCTCTGCTCCAGGTAGTGGCTTTAACTCTACTTCTTTGCTCCCTAACCCCCCCCTCTCTTTCCCAGTCCTAATTTTTGACTCCACTACACTGTGCCTGGTATCATTCTGGTTGGAATTCCAGCCACCTCTCCTTGTTCAGCCTGCTCTTCTGAACCTGTTTCCATGTTCATACATCATGCCCAGACTCTACTTTGACAACTAGTATGGCTTGTCCATAAGTGACCTTTAGTTTAGTAATTATGTCAGATAATTATTACTTCTACCCTTCAAGTCCATATTCCACAGCTTCCATATCAGTTTCTGGGGCTTCTCTATCAAGAGGAGTCTCCAACACAGATACATCTAAGGGAATTGGCAAACCCTGTGATTCAGAAGGAAAAAAAACAGACTTGAATTTGTACCCAGAGAATACCAATTACACAGAGTTCTCAGGCCAACAGCATCTTGAGTTCTTATGCTCAAGATTTGTTTCATGGCATTCCTAGAACATTTCTTTGGGAAACATACTATTTTGTAACACAGTGTAAGACTGTGTAAAATGAAAGGTATTACAAACTCTGAAAGCTAACAAATTTAGCACTTTATACCCCAGGCTCTCAATTCCCATAAAACTTTGAGGACCAAAGAGATAGTACAGCAGGTATGGCACTTGCCTTGCATGCAGCTGACCCACTTCTATCCCTCAAACCACATATGGTCCTGTGAGCACTACTAGGAGTGAACCATGAGCACAGACCCAAGAATAAGTCCTGAGCATTGCTGAGTTTGGAAAAAAATCATAAAACTTTGACATAGTAAATATTGTTTCATCCATTTGAGAGAAGAAAGTCAAGCTTAAATGGGTGATACAATTTGACCAAGATCACAAAGCTAGTAATGAGTAGAGGTGTCAAAATGTGGAGCTAATATGATATCTTTAATAATCATTATTTCCACCAATTTCTATCCCAAATAAAGGAGTCTTTCTGGGGAATAGCATCATCTTAGTTGTAAAATAGAGGAAGAGAAGTATATTTCAGATTCCCGGAAGATTACAAATATCAGGAAATGCAATTGTTATCAAGCACTTTGCATATAGGAAATGCTAAATCAAGCTAAATTAAATTCAACAGAGTTGAGACGGTTAACAAGGCTTTATTAAACCCCTGCTGTGGTGGGCACCCAGCCGTGACTTGGGTTAAGCCTAATACTACTTAATTTATAAAAATGCTGTTATAATTATTCTGCTTCTTAAATGTAGGTGCCTTCAAAAAAGCAGTACAATTTACAATTAAATATAACTTATTTATCTTAATGTTCTGACTCCTATCACATTCAGCATACCTTAAGGAGGTATCTAGCTGTGGTGTGCAAATCTTAGTCTGCTCAAGTCATGCTTTTCTCCATGGTGCCTTTTCCTTGGGACCTATGGTGACTGGTTACCTAGAGAAGTATGTCTCAACCTTTCTTTATCTGACTGTGGCCTCCTTATGACTTCATTTTCTTCCCATGTTCCTCCTATCCTTCTGGTTTGTCCCCTAGTCCCCTGCCATGGCCTCAGTTTTACACAGTTTTCACTTCTGTCCACTTGGGATATCCTGGGATGCAAAACACAGAGAGCCATGTTTCACTGTCTGGTCCAAGAAGGACCTGTCAGGTTTATCTGTGAATTTGAAATTAAATTTCAGAATCTACTAATTTTTTTTGCATATGCTTAGCAGAATATTCACTTAAACAGCAGAGTATCTTTGTGCCATTGAGACAGAAGCAGGTCATGGGGTGTTAAACAACTTGACCTGCCTCTGAGGGAGAAAAGGGCAGATTTGTAGATGAGAAGCAGATATGAGAGACTATGGAGCAGCCTTAGAGAGTGGGGAGAGGAGAGGAGATAAAGCAAGAGGGATCAGAATCCTGGTGAGAAGAATTTCAAAGGCAGAAATTCCCGGTAGATCTGTCTGTGGTGGGGAAGTTGACTGTAGTTAGTTTGTAAACTTCTCCACGAATAAATATATTGAGAGCATAGATAAATAACAAGACCTTTAAAATTAAGAACCAGGAAAGTGGTATTTTGAGGACGGTTGGTTATATGGCTTGGCTGGCGAGCACTCAGTGCCTTGCAAATGCCCTGTGCCAAGGCTTGCAGTTGAGGGTTATGTGATCCCTGGCATTACTGAGGGTTTAAGGAAATCTGAATTTTATCACTTTTATTCTTTTCTATTTAGAGAGAAAGTCTTGGTATCTTATATTATTTATTCATTATCTTATTTATTTATTTAAAATGTACTTTTATATTTTTTCCCGTCCACTTTTTAAAAATTTATTCTTGTTGTGGTATTGTAGTTGACAATACTACTGAAGTTCTTTTTATACTTGCATAACTACTGTTAGACTATTTGAAGTTTACCATTGGAAGGAATTCCAGGTAATTTCACTTAATTTAGTATCATTCCCATATTTGTCCTAGATCTTACCAAAGGACAGACTTTAGACTAACCTTTATTTCTTTTTTCCCACTCTTGTATTTATCCCTTTTATCATCAGGACTAGAGTTGTGCTTGGGCAAATTGTGTTTTGCAAAATTGCTCTATGCTCCTGACTGCAGAAATCCACCTTAACAAGAATCAAAATGCCAGAAAGTAATAGTAGTCTTCCTGCCCTTCCTTTTACCCCCTTGATTTTGTACTTTGTTTCACCTGGATCAGCAACTGCTTCTCCTTATCTGTACCTTCCCATTTGGTAATCTGTGAAAGAGACAGTGAAGGGGAATTAACATCCACATTGAAGAATGTGGCAACTGCGACATGGCTTATGAGCATGTTTTAGGTGCTCTTATCACAGGTCAGGAATCTCTAGAAAGGTATCCTAAAAGGCAAAACATGAGGCTAAAATCTGAGTTGAACATGAGTAGAGCATGGGGGATATCAGGTGTTCAAGGGCTATAGAAGCCCCTAATTCTAAATTGAGGAGTATAAGATGTGCTGCCTAGGTTATAAAATTATGGTCAAAAGCCTGCCTCAGTGCTATGGGAGAGGGGACTAGAGGGATCCTGACAAGGTCTGATCATGAAAGACCTTATAATTCTTGCTAAAGAGTGTTTAACACAATAGAATTGGAAAGAAGTAGATGCATTTTACCCAGTGACACATTTTCAATGAAAAGTTCAAATTTTCAGTGGTTTCCTAGAGTCTAGATTAATCAGACTTAAGACAACTATTTGCTTGTGTCCTTGGAACATTTTTTAAAATCCATTAGTCAGAGGTCTTGAGAAATTAAACTTAAGAAGTATCTTCATTTCAATATTGTTACCACAACTAACCACAGAAATGTAACATTGATTTGACACACACATACTTCTCTCAGTAATTACTTCTGTGGCAGTATTTGGGAGGCAATCAGAAAGTAAGAGAGATAGATCTGGGGACTTAATCACTCTAACAAGTCTACTTCTGTCTTAGCATTTTCAGTTAAAATTCCTGCTATGGAAATTCTTCTAATGTTCCTGGGTGAATGTCCAGGCAGTCTCAACATTTTCTGATCACTCTGGGCTCTGTAGTCATGTTAAAATACCAATTATGAGCCGGGTACAGTCATTTTAAACGCTTCCCTTCCTAGTAGACACCTTGCCACACTATTGCAAGTTGCACTCTGGGGAAGGGGAGAACAGATGCTCATTTCTCACCTTTTCTGTCACCTGCTCACACTCTTCCCCACAGTGAAGGATGGAGGCTGAAATGGAGGAAGACCGAGGGAGGGCTGTGGAAAAGTCTCTCACTTGGATGGCACTGCAAGAAGATGGCAGGGTACTCTCCCAGGCTGACATGATTAAAGCATTCTGACTCTTCCTCCTTTGGAAAGCTTTCCCTCAGCCATGCCCTTTAGGCCATCAGTGGTGCATTTTATTCTTCTCCTTGCCATGTCCCCTTTCTATCCCTAAATTTGTACATTCCTCTCTGCATGACCTCTACCTGGTGGACTTTCTTTCCCTAACAGACTTCTGAGATGGAATTAAAAGGGTTCCAACCCAGTCATCATTTTCAAGGTCATATAATCCACATCTGATTTCTACCTTCTTCACCTTAGCATATTCTGGGACTGAGGCCAATTCTAGTGCAGTTGTCTGTGTTTAACTCTCACTTGTGTAACTTCTCAGGGACAAGTCAGATTCTGGGCCATTGAGCCCCATTTCTGTGGAGAGCACCCATCAGACTCTCTGTGAAAAGCTCTTGTCCTGGACTTTAAGCTCCTTTTCCACGGAGTGTGGGAAAGGAACTTGGAGGACTCTAACAGCTCTCATCAAAAATGCCCTTCCTATATTTTCCTTATTTCTAGCCATTTATTACCCATCAGAGGTTAAAGGATTCAGAAGCCAGGAAATCACTTTCAGACACTTGTTTTGAACATTTTGCTCATCACATCTTTTTGAAATCTGTTCTTTTTCATATCTTGATACTCCATCAAAACTCTCAATAAAATGTTCTGTTTGGTAGATTTGTGAGAAACTGCTACATTTGGGAGAGAACCAGATTAAAACAAAACAGGAAAGGTTGTTCCACAGACTCCTTGCTCATAAAAATGATGAATATTTGTGGGAGGATATAAAGAGAGGACTCCACATGCAGGGGTAAGAACAGGCTTCAAGATGAAGGGAAATGAAATGGAGAAAGAAATAATCACAAGTAAACATTCACTGGAGCATCTGAGAAACACGGGTTGAGCAATGTGTTGTTACTCTGGTCTGATCAGAGAAATATGCCCATTTAGAGGCCATATTTCTTTTTTTCTTTTTTTTTTATTAGTGAATCACCATGAGTTACAGTTACAAACTTATGAGCTTTCATGATTGCATTTTGTTTACATCCCTCCACCAGTGCCCTGCCCCCTCCACCAGTGTTCCCAGTATCCCTCCCATCCTCCCACCCCATTCCCCTCACCCCACCCCACCCCACCTCTGTGGCAGGGCATTCCCTTTTGATCTCTCTCTTCTTTTGGCTGCTGTGGTTTGCAACAGAGGTACTGCGTGACCATCGTGTTTAGTCTATATTTCTTTTCAGTGTGCATCTCCCATCCCATGCGGGTCCTCAAACCACACTTTACCTGATGTTCCCTTCTCTATGTGAGCTGCCCCTTCCTCCAGCATGTGAGGCCAGCTTCCAAGCCTTGGAGCCAACTTCTGGTACTTATCTATACTATTCTTGTGTGTTAGTCTCCTATTCTTTTATTTTATATTCCACAGATGAGTGCAATCTTTCTATGTCTCTCTTTCTGACTCATTTCACTTAGCATGATACTTTCCATGTTGATCTACTTATATGCAAAGGTCATGACTTCATCTTTTCTAACAGCAGAGTAGTATTCCATTGTGTAGATGTACCAAAGTTTCTTTAACCAGTCATCTGTTCTAGGGCACTCAGCTTTTAATCAGATTCTGGCTATTGTAAACAGTGCTGCAATGAACATTCGAGCGCAGATGTCATTTAGACTATACTTTTTTGAAGAGGCCATATTTCTTGCTTTGGCTGTTAATTTGGTTTCAGCGAAGAAACCTAGTGATTATTGAGAACATGCTATTGATAAGAAACCTTTATATTTGTAAGAATCACTTAGGATCCTTCAGTGATTGGATATGCCTTCAACTCTCTACATCCCCAAATGATCCCATTTGTGTAGCACCATATAGCAACTCCTTAAAGAACAGAAGGTTTGTTCTAGGACCATCAATCCAGTCTGCAACTGGACTGCACTGAAGTTATGCTTCTGGAGTTTTGTTTGTTTATTTTTGAGCCACACCCGGCAGTGCCCAGAGTTTACTCCTGACTCTGTACTCAGGGATCACTCTTGATGTAGTTCAGAGGATCAGAGGATCATATGGGGTGCTGGAGATCGACTCCTAATCTGGTGCATGCAAGGCAATTGCCTTACCCATTGTACTATAGATCCAGCCCTATTTTTTGGCTTTTGTTTTGTTTTTTTTTTTTACTTTTTCTTCTTTACAGGTGTGAAATTTGGAGATATCTACTTGAAAAGCTAGGCAAGATGGAATCTTCTTGATTGATATTTCCTGGAATAAACACAGTGAGGTCCAGAGCAGGCCATGAAGCACTTCCATTCTGGGCCTTATTAGAAACCTGTTCCATTCCCTAGGGCTGGCAGAGAAACTCCTGTTGTGCCTTGTCTGGTGAGCATAGTAGAGCTATACATTAGAATTCTCTCAGTTAGGGCTGTGGAACAAGCTTGCTTTTCTTTGTCAAGATCTCAGTGGTAGTTGGAAGCCTGCCTTATGAGCTGGGGAAGAAGGCAGCTGGGATAAAGAAGGGATCACTAAGTAAATGATGGTTGGAGGGATCATTCTGGATGGGAGATGTGTGCTGAAAGTAGATAAAGAACCAAACATTATGGACTCTCTACAATGCCCATAAGTAGAGAGTAAGAGGGAAATTGTGTACCATAGAGGCAGGAGAAAGGTTGAGATGGTGCGGGGAAAGATACTGGGGACATTGATGGTGGAAAATGTACACTGGTGGAGGGATGGTTGTTCGATCATTATATGACTGAAAGTCAAACATGAAAACTTTGTGAGTGTAGCTCTGGTGATTCAATTAAAAAGAATCATTTTATAGAACTAAACTATAAAAAATAAAATAAAGAGTTTTCCAAGAGAAAAAATCTCAGTGGTGACAGGTTGGTATAATTTGATAATTCAAAATACCAATTAAACTATTAAGAAAACAAGTAGGTTATATGGGTAAAAAATGGAAAAAAACTTTAATTTCCCTTATAAAGGACTTTTTAAAATGTGAGTAGCTGGTGCATTGTAGTTATTTTTAATCATTATTCCCCTTCATAGTTTGTGTAATAAAATTGTAAATGCCCTATTTCTATGGGACTTCACTTTTATTTTTATAAGAAAAATCTCCTAAATTATGGGTCAGTCACTATATTAGTTCCCAACACATTTTTCTAATTTTTTTATATCTTTTCAGATAATTAATCCCCCTTTAACTGACCTCACTATTCAAAGGAATGGGTCAGTTTCCCATGAAACCACTTTTTAAAATATTTTTACCCAATTTTATTTCGGCACTATGATTTGTAATATTGTTATTAATAGTTTCCAGCATACTGTGTTTCAATACCACACCCATAACAACCATCAGCTTCTTTCCACTTAAGTCCAGGAGGCATTCTGTATCATGTGACCATTGCACCAAGTTTCCTCAGATTAGACTAAGCTTGGATTCCATTTTGCTCATATTGGATCAATCAAAATTTCTTCATTCTAAATTTGAGGCTGAGATATAGGTAGAATGTCTTTCTGTGGCTAGACATGTGGCATCTGCAGTCAGGAACTCTGGTGAAACTACCTCTACTGTTCAGCCTGGGCTAAAATGAGGCACGATGGTAGAGATTCACAGATATAGTCAGGGACAGGGATAGGAAGAGCATTGTGAGAATTCTGGAAACATCCTATGCCGAGCATCAACCTTTCTGAGGTACAGTTATACTCCTGATTCTGTTTTGTGTAGGATTACAGAATGATCTGGTTTATCTAGTTGCATTATATAATAGTGCTTTCTTTAAGCCAAAGACAATAAAGTCACAGATGCTATTTTTATGGAACCTCAGTTTTATTCTTGAAAGAGAGCACCACCATTGGCATAGGAAATTTTCACCTATGCTATTCTCACAATGCATACAGCATCCTTAGACTCTTTTTTATACTTTTTCCCATTTTGCAGATGAACAAGTTAGGGCTTTTGGAGGTGAAGTTGGAAACATCTAATCAGTGGTAGAGCTGGAATTTGGACCATATTATCCCTTCTGAAGTCCACAATTTTTCACTAGAACTTAGCCTTTCTCAAGGACACAGACTTTTGTTATTTTTATAGTCAGCAGCTATTTTATATGCCTCAAAGCTTCCAAAGACAGATTGGGTGTCCGAAAACCAAGTTCCAAACTTTTCTGATTAAATATTGCCTTCTGATTGCTCTTTGAAATATGAGATATAAAATGGTGATGCTGATGAAGATGAAATGAACTCAGATGGAAACCTGAGCTGAATTTGGGGAAGATGATTAGTGAATCAAGTGCTACTGAGAAACAAAGAGGTTGTTTGCCTTTTTCCTATTATCCATGTGTTATTGAAAAGGCAGACAAATTCCCACCTGTGAGCGCTCTGATTAAAAGGTCTTTGGATAAGAATCTGAATGCAGCTTAGGGACAATAAATTAAAATGTATGTGTTCTTTGTTCTGTTCTGATTTCATTAACCACTGGACCACATCTATTTTATTATCCACGAGAGATTATTCCATGGAATGGCAGTGAATGCAGTCACTGACTGGGTCTGTTAGCCCTACTACATGTTGATACTTAAAATTTTTTTTTACCGCCAACCAGGAAAAGTCATTTTTCATCAGAAATGAGAGTACTTATATGTAATTTTAATTAATCTTACCAGGTACTAGGTGGTTTTGTTTTTGTTTTTTGTTTTTATTTTTTCTATATAAGCCCGCTCTGACATGATGAATCTACTATAGCGAGATTTTTTTTTTCCTTTCTGGGATTCTGGTACTGGTTAAAATTGCACTTTATGAAAAAAAAAATTACTCTACTACAAGCAAGTTCTTCCAAGGATTAGGGCCAACCATCAAGCTGAAGGAATCCCACTTAACCTTATCATTAACTATAACATCCAAATAGCTTTTCTGTTACAATATTATTGGCATACCTCAAAGACCCCAAAACCTGAAATATTTAAAATCAGATAGAATGGCTATTTGCATACTTCTCTGAGTAAAGTGCTATAATTTCCTCTGAATTTAACCTTGTCCTTTTCATGGCAAAAGAAGTGCTTATTTTATTGGTCAGCTGTTGAAAGTGATGGTGAGCAAAGGTGGAGAGGAGATGTTATTTTTAAACAGCATGACAAACTCTAGGATCATATTGACACTTCAGGGCAAAGAATGGCCAAACCAAACTGAATAACTTATTCTATTCAGTTTAAAAATTGTTATCATTGCCTTGTTAGCTAAACAGGATTTTCTCTTATTTCCAGAAAAAAAAAGGGCTGTTGTGGAGAGAAATAAAGATGAATGGTAGAAGATAAAAGGAGGGAAGAACCAGGAACGCTCCATAAAAGATTAGAGCCCAGAGGATCATACAGGACCTAGTAACTTAAACTTGTTCAGCAGCAGCCACATTTCTGACTCTTGTTGGTCGGTCCCTACTGACAAAGATAATAAAATGAAAATTTGTCCTGTCATTATAAATTCCTATTAGTATAAATACCATTTCTACATTTATTCAAGGGGCCGGAGCGATAGCACAGTGGTAGGGCGTTCACCTTTCATGAGGCTGACCCGTGTTCAATTTCTCCACCCCTCTCAGAGAGCCTGGCAAGCTACCGAGAGTATCTCACCCGCACAGCAGAGCCTGGCAAGCTACCCGTGGCATAGTGGATATGCCAAAAACAGTAACGATAAGTCTCACAATGAGAGATGTTACTGGTGCCCACTCGAACAAATTGATGTGCAACGGGATGACAGTGACAGTGACATTTATTCAAAATTGAACCCCAGAACATAGATATAACGTATATGGATTTGCAGCTAGAGTAATTTCTCCTCTATCTTCTCCCTTTCCCAGGTTAGTGCTAATCCAGTTGGCTATTCTACTGATCAGACATTAGGAAGAATAGCACAGATATTCTGAGAATCCTCTATATCATATGATGTACTTAAGTCATGGAATAAACAACTTTTGATTTTGATTGAAAAAGTATGGGTTTTGACCTGACAGTTGGTAACCCAAAGTGCATTATCACCACTGATTGGAAATATGATACTAACGGGTACTTCTGGAACCAATAAGAGGAACATTTTGTTTTGCAAATAATTCCTTCACATTTTAGTTTTGAAAAATATGTATTTTTTTTCGTATTTTCATGAGCAAATCTTCCAGAAGAGGGAAGCTAGGTTATTTTTAATTGTCTGAACTTGAAAGAAAGGGATCATCTTTAGCCCAGACTTGAGAGGAAAGAATAGACATTGCAAGCTCATTCCCAAATGATCTCTTCCCTTCAGCTTGAGATATTTCTATGAGGTGAGAGTCACACATTCTCAAATATACTTATGCCCAAATTACTGTACCAACATTTAGATCATTCCCAGCTAACAGTGTGAAACCAGCAGTCTCAGAAGTATTTATAACTGAGATGCATGATTGGTGACACAAAAATTGCTTTATAAAAATGCTACACCTATCATTTTCAATTGCTGACTTGAAGTGAATGATCTGTATAAAAATATAAATTATTTTTATTAAGGAACTAGTGATTAAACATGGGCTTTGTGTACTAGTCATTAATCTTTCTATTTAAATGCAAATTCTTTATTTCAACCTCTACCTGAGGATGCTCACATCTAATAAGAAACAAGTTTGATCTTTTGATTTATTGTTTTGGACAAGGCTTTTAAAATATGCATTTTCTTGTCATGGAGAAAGGTGGATTCTATTTACATTTTTTCAAGTTCACTATAAAAAAACCAGTCAACCAAATATTACTTGAAAGTTACATGGGAAAGTGCCTCACTGGCCAAGGTATGCTTAAAAGTGGGGTATATATTGTTAAAAGAGGCAGATAGTGATGGAGATCCACTGTCCCTCAGTGATCCTCAAGTCGTGAATTTCAGGATCATGGGGTTGTTTGAAAAATTTACAAATACTTATGCTAACAAATGCCTACACCTTTAAATCATAATCAAACATATTATGCAGCAGAAAGTACCGTAGTAAAATCTTATCTAGACTCATTTATTTCATCCTCATAATTACCTGGTGATAATAGGTATTCACTTTATCCCCAGTTTATAGATCAATATTTGAGACCAGAGAGGTTGAGAAGGTATAAGATTGCATGAATGCTAAATAAACTTAAACTCACATGACTTTACAACAAAGCCTGTGAATTCATCTTTTGGGTCCTGATGCCTTCCCAGATTAAGTTTCCCTTAAGGATATTTATGACTAATCAGTTTAAATCAATGTTATAAGTATCTGGGCCCCAAATATGAGACTATTAAGAGGCCCTGCTTTATAATTTATTTATTTATTTTTGCTTTTTGGGTCACACCCAGCGATGCACAGAGGTTACTCCTGGCTCATGCACTCAGGAATTACTCCTGGCTGTACTTGAGTATGAGATACTGGGAATTTAACCCGGGTCGGCCACATGCAAGGCAAACACCCAACTTGCTGTGCTATGACTCCAGCCTCAAAAGGCCCTGATTTTATGAATCAGGATGTTTAATGAGTCAGGACCTGGTAATTGTCAGCTGGAGGATTCTGGAGACTTAGGAGATCAAGGAAAAAAGGGAGAAGCAGGCTCAGGCAGTTCATTAATGACTTACCTGCCTCACAGAGGAAGTGACTCAAGGTTTTACATTAGGTATGCAGGTATCCACTAGAGCAATTAGTGGAAGTGTCATATGTCATAATTACTAATTTATTTATTTTATTTTATTTTTGCATTTTGGGATCACAGCTGGCAATGCACAGGAGTTACTCCTGGCTCATGCACTCAGGATTACTCCTGGCAGTGCTCAGGGGAACATATGGGATGCTGGGGATCAAACCAGGGTGGGTCGCATGCAAGGCAAACGCCTTATCTGCTGTGCTATTGCTCCAGCCCCATATGTCATAATTACTAATAGGACAGTTTGTTGCTAAACAACAAAAATACAGACAAGTTTGTGAAAAAATCTCTCAGATTTATTCAAAAATATAGGGCTTAAATCTAGAAACATCCCATCTAACAAGTAAAAAGTTCTTGCAAAAAAATTATTCTAAATGCAAGGTTAGTATAGTCAGAAAGGGGCTGGCACAAGTCATTAGTAAAAGTAAAGAAAGGAGATTTGGGGGAAGTCACCTTCCTTTAGGAAAAAGGAAGGAGTTCTTAAGTAGATTACTTCTCTAGGGTTGATTAGGAAGCCCAGGATGTATTGCTTAAAATTTCCACTTTGGGCAAAGGCTGAAGCTGTAGTTAGTTAGATATTAAGTTTTGGAGGGCTTGCATGAAGAACTCCATTTTAAACCTGTCACTTCATTTCTTAAACTCCGTGAGTATGGCTCTCTTGCTTCTTATAGATGGCCAGAGCAAGATGAGTCTGAGTCAGAAAATGAAGTTTCTGGTGGCTATTTTCTCTTCCAATAATAAAAAAAAAATTCTTCTATATAAATTGCCATTTGGGGAAAAGGGGGAAAGTATTAGTAACATCACAGAGCAATAGCTAGTTAGATTGCATAGCATACTTTTCCCTGAGACATGCATGAAATGGACAAATTTTGGTTGTCCATTATTATAGAGACAGGATGGGAGAGAGGAGTGATTTCTGATGATTCTAAAAGCAGCAGACTTTGGCAGAATCCATTTGGGATGTTGTCTTTTGGGGGTTGGTTCAAAGATTTGTTTTGGATATGTAGAAACTTAAACTGGTGGGGTCTCTTTTAATGCCTCATTATTGCTGAAACCCTCATAAAAATAACTGGATGAAGAAAATGGGCTGATTCATACTTAATGGAAAATATAGTACAGGAATATGTATGATTTGGGAATATCTGTCTTCCATCTACTCAAATCTTCTAGGATGATTTTGTGGACTGGAGTTTAAAACTGACTACAGTGGGAATTCATGTACAATGGGAGTTCATACACATTGGAATTTAGCAAACTTTATACATAAAGGTTGTCACTGCTGCTTCTCTACCCAGTTCCCCTGCCAAGCTTGTACTAATATCAGCATATTCACCAACTCTTTGCCACCAAATAGGTGCTCTTCAATAAACATATTACTTGAATAGTATTTCAGGTTCTTTGTAAAATGGAACTATAATCATATAGTTTTAAGAGAATTAAATGACATGTAAAGCATGCATCAAGGGTCTTGGCATTTAGTGAGTACTTTGATTATTTTGCCTAAGGTCATTGTCATATTCATTGCCATTTATAACTAGGCTAGATCTTTCTTCTTTTAATTATAAACTATTTGTTGTAGTTTAAGTAACATGCTTCCAATGGTGTTAACATTTATGGTTTTGTACAATCTCTAAACCTTATCCCCACCCAAAAACTTATGTTACTTCTAATACTCCTCTTTACCACAACCTACCCTTCCACTTGGTATTCTCATTTTTATAATCCAAAACCAAAGGTTTGCCATTATTTGATTCTTTCTAGTCTCTTATGTTGTTTCCTTATGTACCACAGGTGAATGTGTTCATTTAATATTTGCCCTCCCCCCTCTGATGTATTACATTAAGCATGGTGCCTTCCAGTTCTGTACAAGTGGCAGCAAATGACATGATTTAATCTTTTCTTACAGCTTCATAGTACACATTGTGCATATATGCCATAGCTTCTTTATCCATTTGTCTGTATTTAGATGTTTGACTGGTTTCCATATGCTAGCTATTATTAGGTATAATATTAATTTTTTTAATTAATTTATTTTTTTAATTAGTGAATCACCATGACAGTACAGTTACAGATTCATACGTTTTCATGCTCGTGTTTCCCTTATACAATGTTCAAGAACCAATCCCTTCACCAGTGCCCATTCTCCACCACCAATAAACCCAGTATCCCTCCCACCCCCCAATCCCATCTCCCCCACCCCACCCTGCCTCTGTGGCAGGGTATTCCCTTTTGTTCTCTTTCTCCAGTTGGGTGTTGTGGTTTGCAATAGGGGTGTTGAGTGGCCATTGTGTTCAGTCTCTAGTCTACTTTCAGCACGCATCACTCTTCCCGCGCAGGGTCTCCAACCACATTTTACGTGGTGTTCCCTTCTCTATCTGAACTGCCTTTTCCCCAGAATGTGAGGCCAGCTTCCAAGCCATGGAGTCAACATCCTGGTACTTATTTCTACTATTCTTGGGTGCTAGTCTCCTAGTCTGTTATTTTATATTCCACAGATGAGTGCAATCTTTCTATGTCTGTCTCTCTCTTTCTGACTCATTTCACTTAGCATGATACTTTCCATGTTGATCCACTTATATGCAAAGTTCATGACTTCATTTTTTTTCTAACAGCTGTATAATATTCCATTGTATAGATGTACCAAAGTTTCTTTAACCAGTCATCTGTTCTAGGGCACTTGGCTTTTTTCCAGATTCTGGCTATTGTAAACAGTGCTGCGATGAACATATAAGTGCAGATGTCATTTCGACTATACTTTTTTGCTTCTCCGGGATATATTCCAAGCAGTGGTATTGCTGGGAGCAAATGGGAGCTCAATTTCTAATTTTTTGAGAATCGTCCATATTGTTTTCCAAAAGGGCTGAAGCAGTCGGCATTCCCACCAGCAGTGTAGAAGTGTCCCTTTCTCCCCACATCCTCTCTAACAGTGGTTGCTTTTGTTCTTTTGGATGTGTGCCAGTCTCTGTGATGTGAGATGGCATATCATGGTTGTTTTGATCTGCATCTCCCTGATGATTAGGTGATGTAGAGCACTTTTTCATGTGCCTTTTGACCATTCGTGTCTCTTCCTTGGGAAAGTTTCTGTTCATTTCTTTGCCCCATTTTCTGATGGGGTTGGATGTTTTCTTCTTGTAGAATTCAACCAGTGCCTTATATTAGGTATAATATTTCTAATAATACTCTTATTTTATTTCTCCTATTAAATCCTTCAATGACCTCACTTCGCCTCTCCCTGCCCATGATTTTCAGTATCTAATCAAAGTTCCTTTGTAGAGCAAATGAAGCCAAGTGACCTATTTGGGAAGAAACACAATGGCCATAATCTTGCACTCCATAGAGATCATATCCTTCTTGTCATAGTAGCCACAGAGGGTCTGGTACTATTTTTTGCCTCTTTTCATATTGTTATTGTGAGGTACTAAGGGAGAACAGAAGGACAGTCATTGCTCTTTGTCATGGTCAGGAAATCCTCCAGATCTGTTGTTGCAGAAAGTGATCAAATATTGGAAAAACTTTAACACGGAGGCTCTTGATGTTCCCTACTCCTTTCACCCCATAAAGCTTTGCTTAAAAGGCCAAATTGGAATCAAAAGATCTTCTCTTGGGTGCTCTCCAGTACCATAGTACATATAAATGTGGTAGACAAAGTTTTATAAACCTTTTTGAATCTCAGTTTCTCTTTTATACAATGTTTATGCACATTCCACCTTTGTAGATTTGTGGCAGCCAACTGAGATAACCTCAAGCATGTCCTTTACCGAGTACTTGTTCATAGTTTCATCACTGCTCAGGGATTCATCCTCTGTGCACAAAGAGATAGACACGAGGGAAGGAATAGGAAAGCTCAACATTATATTTCACGTTCTGAAGAGACCTATGCTATTAGCCACTGCTACTGCTCTAGAAAAATTCTATTCTTTGGGATGAGATGACATCAGAAGAACCAGTGAAGAGCTGTTATTAGTCATTACAGCAAGAACAGTTCATACAGGCTGTGCCCACCACATGTTTTACTCTGGTCTCTGACTCCTACCATCTTCTCTAGTTTTCTTTGCTTGTCAGTCCCATCCCCTTCCCTTCTGTCTATGAATATAACTAGTTAGCAGAACTGATGGAGCCAGAAAGTTAGAACAAGAGATAAGACACTTACCTTGCAAATGGCTGACTCTGTTTCATTCCCAGCACCACATGTGGTACCATGAATAATTTGTATATGGTACAACAACCATCCTTTTTCCCCCAAAGGGAAGAACCTTAGAGGCCAGAGAAATAGTACAGGGTCTAAGGTCCTTGCCTTGTATTTGGCAGACCCCAGGTTGATTCTTAGTACCTCCAGTGGACCCCCTAAACACCACCATGGGTTACCCCTGAGCACCAATGGTTGTGGCCCCCAAAACAATGCAAAAAATAAATAAAATTAAGAATTAACCAGCCTCCAGTTCATGACATTATAATTATCTGATGTATTAGGTGTGTTACAATCTTTTAAACAATTTTTTATTTTATTTTAATGAATCAGTGTGTGACACAATTACAGACTTACAAATTTTCATGATTACATATCAATTAACAATGTTTGGGTACCCATTCCTCCACCAGTGCCTATTCTCCACCACCAATGTTCCCAGTGTCCCTCCCGCCACCCCCACCTTTTCCCACCCCTTCCTCTGTGGCAGACACATTCCCTCTTACTCTCTCTCTCCTTTTGGATGTTATGGTTTAGGTGTGCTACAATCTTGACACCACCACATAGAGAAAATGTTTCATCAGAATACCAAGTTTCATCAGAACAGCTTTAGAGATAATCTATTTTCATGGTGAAAGTTACAGTTAAGATATGAAATCAGGCATAGGAAGGAGAGTTGCTCATTTGCCTTGCAGGTCAGAGATTAGTCTGAGTCCTTCACAGTCTGGGTTAGACCTTCAGAACCACTCAGAACTTGCTATGCTGCCTTTCTGTTATTATACCTACATCTGTGTGTCACCCTTCTTGAGGGTAAGGATTCTCAATGTGCTTCTCCCATTCAAGTTATGTAACCTATGACTTTCATACAAAAATAATGCATGGGCTGGCTAAGCAGGAAAGAGGTTGATATTACCAACCCAAATGACCTCTAAGAGTCCTACAAAAGCCCTGATTATCATCTGGGTTCCCACTCACAGTTACCTCTGGCCCACAAGGCTAAGAGTTCTAAGATGACAGAGTCTTTTTACATACTCTTGTGATATGATTGCATATCCACAGCCCTTAGCACATCTGGCATACAACCAACCTGCTGTAAGTGGTTACTCATTTTTTCACAAGCTCTGCTGCTCTGCTACTAGGCTGGGGAAAGTCACTTCATCACTCAAAATCTCATCTCTTTTCTATAAAAATGACTTTGTGAAACTCTTGTGAGAAAAAACAGAAAAGAACTCTCAGATGCCATACAGGCCCCATAGTTAGACACTTTAAGGATTTCCTTTTACTGTGATAATAAATAAACAAGGTCCTGTAGCAAGGAGTCCCAATTTGTGTGCTCTTTATTATTATTGACACTACTGTTGTTGTTGGGGGGGGGCCTTATCTGGCAGTGCACTGGGCTTACTCCTAGATTTATGCTCAGGGGTCACTCCTACTGAAGCTTGGTGGACCATATGCACTGCCAGGGATTGAACCTGGGATAATTATATGCAAGGTAAGTGCTATACTACCTCTCCGGCCTACTGCCTATTGTTTTTTAAAGCCACATGTTAAAACTCAAATGTTTTATTTGTGTTTGGTACTAACTGGTCAGGAGCTCATTTGGAGGGCCTATACCCATTACGTGAATGATAGCTGGTTGCCAAGTTAATGGGACTTAGTAGTAGTAGTTTCCAGCACTCCCCATACAAACACTCTTCTATTTCCAAATGGGGAGATTAGCAAGGTCTTCTGTGCACTTAGGTCTGGGGGTGACAGGTAATTCATTTTACGGCTTACTTGTCCCTAAACCTCATCTGCAGAATGTGTTTCTTTTTAGCTCCTCTAATTGTTTCAAACACTTTCTCTCCTTTGGAGGGCAGCAGATTGTTCCAGAGACCTTACATAAGCTGTGAAAAAAAAAAAAAAAGAAGAAGAAAGGCATGAGACCTCTGAAAGCAGAGTCAGCGGATCAGCAAGGTGATTAGAGCAGAACTCACCTTAGGTATAAGAGGCAGGAGTTGGCTTCAGCAGAATGTCAAGCAAGTTTGCCAACAAACTTTAAAAGATGGCCCAGTGACATTCACCTGGAGCTTTAAAGAAAAAAATGCTTGGAAAAGTCTGAGCACTTGTAGAAAGCTCTGTACAGAGGTTGGCACTGGATGTGTGACTTCTTATAAATAGCAGGTAGCTGGACCCCTGAGCTCAGACTGCAAATGCCAAGAACAGAGGCAGGAAAAGAAATCCAGGGTCGGTGACATTCCCACCGGGCTAGCTGTTTGGTGCATGTTCAAGCTAATTCAGTTAATTTGGGGTGGCAGGAGATTCTGTGTGGAGGTCACATCTGTGTTCATGATGGCTAGTGTCAGAAGTTGGACACTGCCCTGAATGTCCCTGGATACCTGCAGGACACAGAGCTTCAAGGTTAAGGAAAACAGCAAGGACAGAATCTCTGAGCAAGTTAAGTCTCACAGGACCAGATTGCTTGTAATGAAAAGAAGGGAGGTTGTGAACAGTCGCTCGTCTGAATAGTGCCAAGTATGCTGCATACTCTTGATAAGCATTAAGTGGTGGTGACATCATAGCATTACTTTAGGATTCAGGTCAGCCTGGTTGAATCTCTTCAGCATGACAGTCATCCCAAGTCTTGATTCCAAGGGCTTTGGAGCAAGTGTACAAACATAAGACAGTAAACTGCAGAGACCATTAAACAGCTGCACTCTTGACCTACCAGGACAAGAATGGTCAGCAGGTTTTTACCTGGTTTCTTTGTTTGTAGTGTCACATAGGTTGTCATTGGAATTGCCAGGAAGTGAAGACAGGTTGTGTGTGTGTTTGTGTGTGTTTGTATGTGTATGTGTAGGGAAAGTGACACTTTTAACAAAAGCTTAGGCTCCCATGTGATCACTGAGAGGAGATCAAAGTCCTAGTAGGAAATGCGAGGAGAGTGGAATTTGGGTTGTTCATGAATGATGCCAAGGAATAAAGACCCCACTAAGGATAGAACTGCAGAAATGGAACGTGGACCTCTGAAAATGGCCAAGCTTTCCTTTTTAGTTTCTTGTATTCTCCATATCATGAAGGCTTTTCTGTCAGTGAGGGGTACATTGAAAACAGAGTAGGAGACTAATATCCAAGAATAGTAGAAATAAGTACCAGGAGGTTGACACCATGGCTTGAAAGCCAGTCCCACATGTTGGGAAAAAAGGCAGCTCAGATAGAGAAGGGAACACCAAGTAAAATGTAGTTGGAGACCCCATGCGGGAAGGGAGATGCGTGCTGAAAGTAAACTAGAATCTGAACACAACGGCCACTCAATACCCCTATTGCAAACCACTACACCCAATTGGAGAAAGAGATCTAAAGGGAATACCCTGCCACAGAGGCAGGGTGGGGTGGGGGAGAGATGGGATTGGGGGGTGGGAGGGATACTGGGTTTATTGGTGGTGGAGAATGGGCACTGGTGGAGGGATGGGTTTGTGAACATTGTATGAGGGAGAAACAAGATCGAAAATGTGTAAATCTGTATCTGTACCCTCATGGTGACTCACTAATTAAAGAATTAAAAAATAAAAAAATAAAAATTAAAAAAAAGAAAAGAAAATGACTTGCCTAGAGTGTGAAGCCAATATGGCAGAACGCAGGCAGCTCACTTAGCTGTTACTGAAAGATTTTGTACCTGCAATGTTATGCAAGTCATGTAATTATACATCAAGTCTTTTGGAAGCTGTGAAGAAATTTGAGACAATCATGGATTGGAATGAGAATAAAGCTGAATTCAAACCCAGCTCCCTATTTATTAGTCCTGTGACCTTGACAAAGCTGCTTAGCCTATGAACCGAAATTTCTGAATCTATTGTTTATGGAAAGCAATTACAGCTTTGAAAATATAAGAGACTATGTGTCAAACACTTGATAAAGTATCTGGCCAGTTGTGACAATTAATTTTATTTATCAATTCATGCTATTAATAATAAAACACAACAATTGATATTTCTGTTTGTTTGGGTAACACATTTAGTGGTCAGGAGATAACTCAGTGCCAGGGATTGAACCAGGGTTGGCCACTGCCTTAACAGATCTGACTCTAAACAAAAATTCAAACCTAATAAAAATATTGTCACTGTCACTGTCATCCCGTTGCTCATCGATTTGTTCGAGCGGGCACCAGTAATGTCTCTCATTGAGAGACTTATTGTTACTGTTTTTGGCATTCCCAATACACATGGGTATCTTGCCAGGCTCTGCTGCAAGGGCTTGATACTCTAGGTAGCTTGCTGGGCTCTCTGAGAGGGGCGGAGGAATTGAACTCTGGTCGGCCGCATGAAAGGTGAACACCCAACTGCTGTGCTATCACTCCAGCCCAATAAAAATATTAAAAATATAAAAATAAGAATCATAATCTGTTGATAAGCTAAAACAGGGTCAGAACCTATGCTTATAGAGTTTCTTGTGTGTAAACTCTGTCACTACTATTTTAGTACGAACTACAGATAATTCTTTAGAACAATGCATTCAAAGTGAGCACCAACTCTTAAATATTTACAAGTCCATCAGTTACATAAAAAAAGTGTAATAAATTCTAGGGTACCAATAAGTTATATGATATGTGTACATGTCTTACCTACAGATTATAGGTGTATGTTCTTTAATCCAATTGAAAATGAGATAGCAAATAGTGGCTCAATGAAACCAAAAGGTAGAAAGAATATTTCTAGTTATGAGAAATGGGACTTGGAAGGAAGAAGCTGTAAAGGGGCAAGAAAAGGATAGGGAATAGTGTCTATCCTGTAGAGGGCATCTGTAGGTCACTAGCCAACATAAAAATGGAAATGGGTGTGGGAGGAAGCCAAGCGTACTTCAGAACACGATCCTCTGTGGAGAGGAGTCACTAGTGCTGCTTGAACAAAGAGCCAACATAGGCAATCAAACAATGTCCATCTGCTCAAGCTGGAAACAGAGAACTTGGGGAATGCACAGTCTATTAAATATAAATAACCCATATCAACATAAATATTTTATATGGCCACAATCTGAGAAGGTGCCATAGTTTAGATCCTCACTGTAAATCTAAATATTTTATCATTGCTAATTTTACATTTCCCTTAGCTAAAATGAGTCATTTGTTGAGACTGACAGTCTTCCGTTGTATTACCAGGGATCATTCCTGTCAGAAATTGACCTGATCCTATGTCCAAAGAAAACAATTGCCAAGTTAAGTTTCACTGGAGATATAAGGGTGTGTTTGACTTTAAGTGATTCTGGGAGTTGCACAACTCTGTGAATCTATTAAAGGAAGGAATCTCAGGATGTGAAACTCGAGAAAACTAAATGGAAATAAACTTCTATGTTTTATCCAAATATATAAGAGGCAGTAAGATTCTTTTTGTTATTATTTTTTTGTTTTTGAACCACACCTGGTAATGCTTGAGGCTTATTCCTGGCTCTGTGCTTACGGATCACTCCTGGCTGGGTTTTGGGAACCATCATATATGGTGCTCAGACTTAAACCCGGGTTGGCCTCAAGCAAGATATTAAGGTTCTTAATATAGGCCTTAAAGTAACATTTCTGTACAAAGTTGTGAATCTAAGTGGATGCACAAAATGTGGGATATTCATACAATAAAATAATATTTCATTACAAAAAAGGATGATACTAAGTTACAGTACAATGGAGATAGATATCAAAAGCATTATGCTAAATTAAAAAGTCAGATATAAAGCATACTATGTGATTGCATTTAGGTGGCATATCCAAAGTGTATTCAGAGACAGAAAGTAAATTAGTGTATTAATGGCTATCTAAGGTTGCTCAGGCAAAGGAGATATATTGCCAATTGGCACTGAGTTTCTGAGGTGGTAGAAATATTCTAAAATTAGGTTGTGATGGCTGCCCAACTGTGACTATAGTACAATTATTTACTGATGCACTTAAAATAGATGAATTTTTGGTAACTGCATATGTAAGTCATATCTTAATTAAGCTGCTAAAATGCAAAGAGGAGTGCATCTTTTCCTAGATCATACTGGAAAACCTCTTTGGAAAAATAACAGGGATAGAAATTTTGCAACTTTCCAGAAGAATCATAGAATAGGACATAGACCCAGAGAGGTTGAACCATGGATGCTGTTTCTCCTGGTCCCTGACTGGCAAAGTGTGAACTGTTTCCCTCAAGACTGGCCAGTTGCTATTTAGACATGGTTCGTAAATGCATTGAGATAGATTCCCCTGCTCCAGAGAGAGGGAGCTAAATGAATGGCTGTGACCAATTTTCACAGGACAATCAGAGAAGTATGGGCAGTATCAAAAAGAAAGGAAGAACAGGCCAGGGGTATCAGTCTTAAGACAAGAGAATGAAGCAAGAGTCAAAAACCCCAAATGTAGTCCAAGCCAGAGACAGCTGTCTTACAAAAAGCATTCTTGTCCTGGGAGCAGCAGAGGACAGAGCGGGCGTGAGCTCATTGCAGAGCTCAATGAAGGATGCCACAAGCTGCCTCCTCCTGACTGCATGACATCCTGCCAGAAGCAGAAATCCAGTTTATTATTCAAAAATGTGATTGGGATCCACACTTGGGTATTTTCCCCCATCTGTCTAATTAAATGTAAGTCCCAAGAGGCAGAGAGCAGCAGGAGCTGGAGCTCATTCTCTCGGCATAGTTTTTGGTGCTGGATAAATATTAAAGAATAGTAATAAAGGACTAGCATTTTCCACAGGGCCTTTGTTGGTGAAGTGAAAAAGAAATGCTTTGAATGGAGTTGCTGATTTCCTTCTGGTTTCCATAGCTTTCAGCGAGAAGCTCACTCCCCATTGTCAATCACATTCTTCATGCCTAGGAAACCATACTGGGTTAGGGTGATAAATGCAATAGTTTCCTGCTGGACAGATAACTAGTTCTTGTTAACAACTGAGTAGTCAGTTTATTAAGTTAGTTCAATGCCTGAAGTAGTGAGGCCTGATAGAACTGTTTGGGATAGTGGAAATGTCCTATCAGACAGAACACAGCTGCTGAAACTTTTTCCACTAGCTAGTTCTGTTTGCCCTCCAAAGGCAGTGCAGGCAACCATGGTCAGAAGTTCCTTGGATTCATTACCGGGTTGATTTTTAATTAATTGTGGTTTTTATGTATTCTGAAATGTTTTACTGTTGCCATATTTTTGCCATATCTTTAATATCTTTTACTTTTCTTGGACTGGAGTGATAGCACAGTGGGTAGGGCATTTGCCTTGCATGTGACTGACCCAGGTTCGATTTCTCCATCCCTTTCAGCAAGCTCGACAAGCTACTGAGAGTATCCCGCCTGCATGGCAGAGCCTGGCAAGCTACCCATGGCATATTCTATATGCCAAAAACAGTAACAGGAAGTCTCACAATGGAGATGTTACTGGTGCCCGCTCGAGCAAATCGGTGAACAACAGAATGACAGTGCTACAGTGCTACTTTTCTACTCTTCACCAATGTACATTTCTCACCACCAATGTTCCCAGTCTCCATCCCTCCAACACCTATCCCCCCAAGCCTGCCTCTTGTTCTTGTCAGTCTCTCTCTCTCTCTCTCTCTCTCTCTCTCTCTCTCTCTCTCTCTCTCTCTCTCCCTCTTCCCTTCACTTTCTCCCCTTCTCTCCCTCCCCCTTTTCTTCTCTCCCTTTTCTTCTCCCCCTTCCCCCTTTCTGGGCATTATGGTTTGAAATACAGATACTGAAAGGTTATTGTGTACATCTTTTTACCTACTTTCTGCATTCAGTTCTTGTCCATAGTGAAAATTTCCAGTATCATTGTCATAGTGGTCCCTTCTCTATCCTAACAGCACTACGCTTGTGGAAAGTTTCCAACAGTGGACCAGTCCTCCTGGCCCTAGTTTCTACTGGTGCCATATTTTATTACATTTAAAGTGAACCCATCTTCAGTTTTACTACCCAATAAGTGGGGAACCACAGATAAAATAAAACACAATCTTGAAGATTCATGTAGCTGGTAACCACTATGTAAGACTGCTATTCTAGAGACTCTTAACTTGGAATGACGCCATGACTTTTGCTAACTTTCACTGAAGTTTTATTTGTATACAAATATGGAAACATCACAACAAATAATCATTAGGATGATTTTTTTCTATTGATTCAGTAGTTATTTACTGTGGGCTTTCTGAGAGTTTAACTTACTTGAGACTCTGAAGATGTCTAAACAAGGCATGGGAAGGGTTCTCTTAAAGAGTATCTAATTCAGTGTATAGAAGCAAATGAACAATTACAAGTAAGAATTGGTGTTTTAAAGAATTGCCCAGAGTAGTGAGATAGGCATTTTTATTTTTTGACAGAGAAATGGGGGGATTCATACTTAACTCAAAAGAATAGTAGAAGAGAAAGACTGTTCCAGGCAGAAACATATGCTACAAACAAACTCAAGTGGATAAAAGCTTGATCTGTTTGAGGAAATAAATGAAGGCCCGTCGAACTGAATAAGAAAAGTAAAGAAGAAAGAGGAAAAAGCTCATTTGGGCGCTATAAGCTGAAGTCAAAGCATATGTCTCCAGACACTGTTGAAATCCGCAAGAAAAATTTGGAAGAATTTCTTGCAGAAGGATAATATCAACTAGGTAGAATGTAAACATTTGCTCTCATATCAAAGTGAATAGTGCCTTGAAGTCTGGTAAGAGAGAGGGGACATCTCATCCTGTGTTCTCTGTCTCTTTCTCTGTGCCATGTAGAGCACTTATCACAGGTCGGACAAGGTCTACCAAGTCTTTTTAAAGCTTCAGCTAGCAAAGTTCATGTGAGATAGAACTCATGATTTTTTTGTGGTGGGGGTCGCGTGGGTCACCACACCTGCAGTGTTGAGGGCTGGCTTCTGGCTCTGCACTCAGGGATCATTTCTAGTGGGACTCAGGAAGCACATGGGGTGTTGGGGGTTGAATTCAGGTAGGCTGCATGCAAGATAAGAACCCTATGCACTGTACTATTGTTCTGGCACCAGGCCTCATCCTTTAATGAACAGAAGAAGGTGTTGAGGCATGAAAAGAATATCATTTTGTTTTGGGAAGCTGTTGAGTAGGAAAATATATGGTGGCAAACTGCTATCAATTCACTTGTGATTTTTGGATAAATATACCTTTCATACATTGTAACAACATCTATCACTTTGGAAAATTAGTTGCCATGTCACTCATTTAATAGTTAAACATCATTTAGATGTCATGAATTCAAGGCCCTCTTACAATTATCATTGTTCCTCTGAAGTGTCTTTGAATCATGATTGAAATTAGAGGAGAGTCAGAGGCTTATTTTGAATAAGACAATTCAAAGCTAAAGAGGGCAACTGATTTGACCAATGGCAAAGAGACTGCTGATGACAGAAAAGAGACACTGATGTTGCCTTTTTCTTTCTTTTAAAATATTTTACCACAATTATTTGTTTCTTTTCTTGTGAGGTAAATGGGTGTCTTCTTGAGAAACCTGGAGTATGAAAATGATTAAGTTAGGACCCTTTTAAGAACTGTAAATTGTATTTGTATGAGTTGCTTGTATAGCTCTACAGAGGTGATTTTATAAAGCCCATTTGTACTTAAAAGACCATAGTGGTTGATTTTTTTGTCTGACCTTAGTATGTGTTTAGTAATTAAGTCATATGTACTTAGATATGAACTGGTCAAGATTGGGGTCTTTGAAGTGAGTTTTAGGCTAGTTGTGAATATATTTTATGAAATTGAGCTCCACTTTCTCCATGTCTGAAAATGCCAAGTTGAATGCTTTTAGAAAAGAGTGGTAAAATGGGGGCTGGAGCGATACACAGTGGGTGGGGCATTTGCCTTGCATTCAGCCGACCTGGGTTGATTCCCCGCATCCCATATGGTCCCCTGAGCACCGCCAGGAGTAATTCCTGAGTGCAGAGCCAAAAGTGACCCCTGTGCATCGCCGGGTGTGACCCAAAAAGAAAAAAAAAAAGAGTGGTAAAACGTAGCCTTGCATGCGTGAGACTTTGGATTTGATCCCTGGCACCACAGTTCCTCCCCCTCAACACACTACCACTAAGTGAAAATTATATCACTCCCAAGCACCACTGGGTTTGACCCCTCAATCACCCAACAATACACATGAGCAAGAAAGAGAAAATGGGAGGGAAAAAAGTAATTAAAAGAGGGGGAAAGATAGCTAAGGAAGGAGGGGATGATGGAAAAGAGGAGGGATGGAGGAAGTGATGGAAGGAAGAATGAGAAATAGGAAAGATGGAGAAATGAAGGAGGGAATAAGGGAAGGTAGAGAGGGACAAGATGAAAAAAGGAAGGAAAGAAATAAGGGAGAAAGGGAGGGAGGGAAAGAAAAGGAGGGGCAAGAGGGAAGGAGGGAGGAACATGAGAACTGCTCTGGACAGTGTAGGAAATTTTTCATCTTCTTTCTATGCCACTCATCAGTTTAGGGTTTTTTTTTTGTAAAAACTAGATACTACTAATAAAATATTTTACCACTGTCTAAAGTCCTCTCTGAAAAGGAAACAAAGTTCATGTGAACAGGAAGAAATTGAATTATGATAATTTGGGATAGCCCGTGACATTTAGTCAGAAATTCAAGTTGAAAAATAAGTTTCATTTTAATTTTTTTCTCCTCATATTTATCTCTAGACCTGTAATTTAGTTATGTGTATGTGAATACACAGTTGAGTATGGAAGCAAAATTTTCTTGACGAAAACCCGAATCCACAGACAGCACTGACCAGAAACATAAGGCCAAACTAATTCAATTACTTTCAGTGGAGTTTAACCTATAATCTTCACCCAGGCATATGGGTACCTCAGACAAAGAGAAAAAAAACTTTGAAAAATGGATTGTGTTACCCCTGCAAAGAGCAAACAGGAAGCTGGCCTTGTGTATACAAGGTTTCTCTGGAGGGTCAGAAATCTGTTTCTGTCAGCACAGGAAAAATCATCATGGAGCACAGAGAGAAATGGAAATCAAAGTGAAAGTTAAATACTTTTCTCAGATGACCTGGTGTAATGATTAAAATGCTGAATTGCTTTTTTAAAAGGTTTTTCTAGCAGAAGAAAAGTCACAGGCTCCCCTGCACACCCCAACTGCTTCCTTCTTTCCAAATGTGTGTGAGAGAAAATAAAATGGAATATATATTTATATACTTTTATCTTATGAGAACTGGTAAACAATTTGATCTCTTTTATCTGAAAGTTTTGCCAATGTTTTCATCAGTTCCTGCGGAGATGGCTGTGATTCCATTTTTCCTTTGAACAAAGAATAAATTGGGTTTCTTTGCAGTGAAAAATAGATGGCTCGCTAAAAGCACTGACTTCAAAATAGTGCTTATCTTACATTAGGATAGAGCATATTGAAAAAAGTAGTGTCTGGTGCTGCCTGGGCCAAGAATCCCACTTTGGTTTGCATCGAGTTGCCAGAATCTTTTGGAAAAAAAAACCTTCAAGAGGTGCTCAGCTAGAGATACTGTTGGTAATTCCTTTCCAGTATGTTTCCTTTATTTATTTCTCCTGTTTAACATTTTCAAATTCATTATTCCATGGGAAAGGCATATTGCTGGAAAACATCTTATGTATATGCATATGCCTGACATTCTTAAAAAAATTAATGAAACACATTCAATGCTCAAAATAAACAGGCTGTGTTTCTCTTTCCCCACTGAGCAATATTTATGAATCTCTAAGATCAGATTGCTAATAGATTTTCCAACCTCAGTACATTGGTCCTGGATATGGCTGTGTAACTGCTTAGAAATAATTCTCTCCCCGCCTCCCAGAGTTCTGGTTGGGCCAATTGGATGCAGAGTCACTGGCCATTTCCTCCCTGTGATCCTCAAGATGAAGGACATAACTTCTTCAAAGATAAATTGAGACAGTTCTTTTTTCCATGTTCCTAGTAGATGACTTTTCTCACTTGGTTCAATAGCAGTAATTTGCTCCCTGGACAGAGTAACAATAATTAGTTGTTAAGCCAATAAGTAGATAATACATTATTGACATTCATAAACAGCTTTATATTTTACAAAGATGTTATCTTGTCAGCATCCAAAAAAAGAATTTGGTGGCCACATTAGCAGTCCTCTCTGAGCATAATTTTAATATTGCAAACGACTCTCTGAGCTGAGTCTCTTAGTCTGAGTCCAAATAGAATGACTACAATTTCATTCTATGAGGCTTTGTGGCCCTCACCTACAAGCTGACATGAGGTTCCAAGAAACAAGGTTTTTCACTACTATAGATTAACCTAACCTTGGGTTTGATTTTTGGACTGGAGCAATAGCACAGCTGGTATGGCATTTGCCTTGCACGCTGCCTACCCAGGTTTGATTCCTCCATTCCTCTTGGAGAGCCTGGCAAGCTACCAAGATTATCCCACCCTCATGGCAGAGCCTGGCAACCTACCCATGGCATACTCAACATGCCAAAAATAGTAACAGCAAGTCTCACAATGGAGACGTTTTACTGGTGCCCACTTGAGCAAATTGATGAACAATGGGATGACAGTGCTACAGTGCAGTGGGTTTGACTTTTAGGGTTCAAGTCTACTGCAAAAAAAGGAAAAATTTTCTTTTAATAATTAAAAAATCTGCCAAGTATGTAGTAACTTTGTATATTTTATACATCAATACTATAAATTTTAATATTATTGTAAACTTATTATCACAGCTAGAATTTAAAAAATTAAGGGTTTAAAAATTTTATTTATCATGAACTTGAACGGCAGAGAGTCTCTTGCCCGCACCCCTGGCTGTCTTCCCTGGGGCCCCTCGGAGGGGTTGGGCTCCAGCTTCCCTCCTGGCCCCGAGCAGAGCTCCTGGCGGCCAAAGACCACAGGAACCTAGCCACAGCCGTGCTCAAGATGCCTCTCGACACATTTGGACAAGACTCATGCATGAAGGTACCGACATAGGAACCCAGGTGTGTGTAATCCCATCAATGGCCAACATCCAGAGATTAAAAGCAAGCTTCCAAAAGTGTACGGCCACAAAGCTTATTTTATAACCTACTTTTCCCTCTGGGGGAAACTGGCAAGCTACTGAGAGTTTCCTGCCCACATGGGACAACCTCGCAAGCTTCCCATGGTGTATCCATATGCCAAAGCCAGTAACCAGCTGAATCTCATTACCCTGACCCTGAAAGAGCCTCCAATGCGGCATAGTTGGGAAGGCCGAGAAGAGAGAGGCTTCTAAAATCTCAGGGATAGGACGAATGGAGAGGTTACTGAGACCGCTCGAGCAACTCGATGATCAACGGGATATCATGATCGTGATCGTGATGAACATTCTCAAGCTGAGTATGGGTGTGTTTTATATTCTAACAAATTATTAACTCTATCTCTTGGCATTTTCCTCCTGTCTTTTTATTTTTGTAACTTCTATGAAATATACGTTCTCAGTCAGCTCTGTGTCTTAAATGCTTTTATGTCATTACTTTATGCTATATTCTGAGTGGATTAATCAATTCTAGACATCAGTTCCTTTTTGAGGCTTATCTAATATGTTATTTAATCTGCTGATAGTGGTCTTTAATATAATGGATATTGTTTCTCTTGCTAATATTATTTGATTCTCTCTAAATTTTTTGTGATTCTTTGGGGGAAAATGACCAGTTCTTTCACTAAGATTCCCATGGCTTTTTCATCTTTGGTAATCTTGAACACATTTATCTTATAGCTTCTGTCAGATGGTTATGCTTAGTTCTTAAGGTGCTAATTCCAGGGGTTGGAGAAGTGGCACATTGGTAGAGCATTTGCTTTTATGTCCTGGGTTTAAACCTAGGACCAAATCCTCCCCCCTACACCCCCACCCTTGCCTGCCTCCCAAAGGAACTAATTCTGCCACTTGTTGTTTAACTGCTATTCAATTGTGGTACTGCTTTCTTGTGCAGATAATGCTTGAATGCTATTTTAATTACTGGATTTTCATTGGTGCTGATGAGGAAAACCTTAAAAATTCCCTCTACTCTGGATTATAGAAATAACCCTGTATAGCAGGCAAATATATGATTCCCTGTATCACTTTTTTTAAAAAAAATGTATTAGTGAATTACCGTGAGCTCACTTTTATGTTCATTTCTCAGCTAGGAGTTTCTTTCTTTCTTTTTTGGTTTTGTTTTTTGTTTTTGGGCCACACCTCTCTCTGCTCAGGCAGTACTTCTGGTTCTGTATCAGAGATGACCATTTGCAGGCTCAGAGGACCATATGGGGTGCTGGGGATCAAACCTAGGTCAGCCACGTGGAAGGTGAATGCCCTGTACTATCGCTCTGCATGGGAATTCCTCTAACATTTCATTTTGCACCTTCTCCATGATTATCATGTGATGTAGGCTGATGTCTTTGATGTAATTAAGAATGTAACATTTAAAAAATTAAATTGGCAACCTCAGACCTTTACCTGCTCAAATCAGGGCAAAGCTCAGTCCTCCCCATTTAAGTGTAGACTCAAATACTGTCCTTGTATAAAATTTAGATCTGTTGTCCTTCATAGGGTTTTTTACTGATATTTAAAATATTACCTTAAATATATTTTTACTTTAACCCCTTACATTGTAAGCCCAAGGAGGTTATTATTTCACTCCAATCCTGGCCCTGAGATATCCCAGAGAAACGGTGATGTTTGAACCATCATATTTGCTTGGTAAATTAGACAGGTGCCAAATCACCCTCAGAGCAAGAAATGCTCCTATGGAAAGTTCAGTTTTACTTTCAGTTTTCTCAACTTCAGAATGATGGTACACCGCAATACTTGAGTTACTTAAGGTGAAATTTAGGATTCACACACACCCAGTGGCTGCATCATGGGCTCAATGAGCCCATGTTTGTAGCAGCAATGAAAAGAAAGTGAAGTTTACTAAGCTCAACGAATGACAGATTTTTGAGGGTCATGATTTCTTCCTCATCTTCTTCAATGTTTTTCCTTCAATAAATTATGTAATACATACAATTGAGCATTTAAACCATTTTATATGTACATTTCTGTGGCATACAGTGCTTTCATGTTATCCCGTCATTTCTAGGATTTCCCACTGCATCCTACGTGTTTGAAAGAATATTTATGGCATCTACAGCTACCTCTGGGGCAATGAATCTGGGAGGAGAATCTAAGCTGTCACAGAAGAAGAAAGAATGGGGGGCTGGAAACAGAGGGTTCTGCAGAGTCCAGAAATAAAGTGGCAAAGGCATATTCTAGGGCCTGCAACAAGGAGCTAGGACAGGGAAGGACGGACCAAAACTCATTAGCCAATAATAAGAGGGAAGGGTGAGAAGGAAAGTGTGAAGGGCGTATTTTGTAAGGAGATGCAACTAATTGAAAAGTTCCACAGAAACAATAGCACTATGAGTCAGACAGATGTTGTCTCAAGGCGGTGTAATGGAATAGCTCATACATGGAGAGCCAATTCTTAGATTTTCAGGAATTTGATGAGGCAGTGGCTAAATACCACCATAATGAAAAGTTAAAAAGAAATTTACAGTTAAATGAGTGACACCAAAACTCAGGTACTAAGACTTAGTCTCAATCACTTCCTCATTATTTGACTACATTTTAGAATTATCACTACTTTTCAGGTTATTTAAGTCTATTGTGAAGTAAAATAGGATTTAATGGTTTGATTCAGCATGTCTTCTCAATGGCACATGGATTGGTATTCTGTCATTAGCTGGGAACTGGTATTGGTAGGGGTATTTATGCCAGGAAATTGACAAAGACTTCAGTGGTAGCTGGATTCATTGTTATGATGATTCTGATTGTCTAGACCTAAAATGTGATTTTTTAAAAGAAATGTTAATACTGCAGCCTTCTTAAATGCATGTTGCATTAGTAACTAGAACCATATATTAAAGTTTAATGACTGTGGAGAAAAAAAGATCAGCAAAAATCAAGAATATTCTGTCACAATTCGGCTTTAATGTGAAGAATATGTGTTTAATATTTGTAAATTGTAACAGTATAAATAGCATAAATATAAATTTATCATTTATATTATACATATGCATAATTTTGAGGGAATCAACTGTTGAATATTTACCACTATTTCATTATTATTATATTACCTTAAATGTGTCCTTCTGAAAGACAAATCACTTGCTCTCCAGTTTTAATGGGAAACTGGACACATCCTCTCCTGAGTGCAGACTGAAATGCTTTTTCACAAAGCAAACCACCACAATTCTGGCATCTTACTTTTTCACTCTTACCTCAGCAGCAGTAAATGATTCTCTGCACAACAATGAACCTTTTGTAGAATGTACTGGGCCATGTTCCAGGTACTTTACTCATATTTCAGTCCTCAAACACTGCTACAAGCTAGGCCCTCGGTGATGTCCATTTTATAAATCAGAAAGCCAGATAGCCCTACTCTCCCAAGATTGTAGATAGAGATTTGAACACAGGCTTTTCTGAGTCTATCTGGCCTCTTGGTTCTGAAACATTCACTGTTCTATCTCCTTTAAAACCATATGAAGTTAAAAACTACTTCTGGGCCGGAGCAATAGTACATTTGCCTTGTACCTGGCTGACCCAGATTCATTCCCTGCCATCGTGTATGGTCTCCTGAACCTGCCAGGAGTGATCCCTAAGTGTAGAGCCATGAATAATCTCTGAGCACTGCCAGATGTAGCCCCCAAACAAAACAAAATAAAAACCCTACTTCAAAGTAGGTGTTTGGAGCAATAATTATTGATCACCTGCTAGTTCCTTATGCTGTATTGGGCACCAGTAAAATCCTATGGACAGTATTATGAAGTAGCCTTCAGTGCTTCCAAGTTCCTGTCCAAGTGTTTGAGTTCTTACCCATTGTCTCAAGTTTTATAAAATATATACTTCCTAAAAAAGCTACACTCTTGTCAAGCTGAGTCCAGTTTGGCTTCATTTGCTCCAAGATCAAGATAATCATTGCTTTGTTTTTTATACTCATCTCCTAAATCTCCCTTGAAGAACCCATTTCCTTCCCCACATTGTGTAAGGGCATTGAGGGGTGATGCAGAAATCAAATAATTCATCCCACTAGCCAGGAGACCTGTGAAGGGATACACTTTGCTTTGGTTACAGAGCCGCTGAGAGGTGTCCCTTATCACAATTCTCTGCTACTGGGCTTGTTCTGAGCAGCTGCAGCTGAGGTGTGTCCAAAGTGAGAAATTTCAAGGGCTATTGACTTTTATTGTTTCCCAAGTGCATCAGTACAAGAGCATTTGACATTGGAGTTTTGGAATCAAAGATGCATTGGAAGAAATTTTCAGCACTGTAAGGTTCTCCAAATGCTTTCCCCTCACATTCCAGGGTGAGCCTGAGATTACAAACATTGCCCCCAGCAACATGGAATGGTGCTGGTTTAAGGAGTCAGGATCTTTCTTTTTCTCTTTCTCCATTTAGCAAGATATTTTCCTTGCTTTCTGCTTTTAAGCTGGGCCACTAATTAAGAAATAGTTAAAAAATAATGTTGATGGGGCTGGAGCAATAGCACAGCGGGTAGGGCGTTTGCCTTGCACGCGGGCGACCCGGGTTCGATTCCCAGCATCCGATATGGTTCCCCTGAGCACTGACAGTGGTAATTCCTGGGTGCAGAGCCAGGAGTAACTCCTGTGCGTTGCCAGGTGTGGCCCAAAAAAAGCAAAAAAAAAAATTAATAATGTTGATGCACATCTTTAATGGAAAAAGAAGCACCTAAAAAACAGAAGCCAGATCTGGTAATGATATCAATGGAGAGGCTGGAGAGACAGTGCAAGAGTAAGAGTGCAAAGCATGTGGTTCACCCTGGGTTGATCCCTGGAATCTAATGGTACACAGCTGCACCTCACCAGAAGTGGCCCCTGGACCAAGGAATCCCTGATCATCCAGGGTTGAAACATAAAGCATGGAAAACAATGTGAATCAAATATAAAGAAGTGTTTTTATTAATAATGATATAAATGTTTAAGCAGGCAGAAATGCAATATAATGGCCTTTTGCTTTCTTATGTTTTTCTTTTTTGAGAGAAAGAGAGGCATATTTATGACCAGAAAAGCCCTCTGTGCAAATTTGCCCATGTTTGGAATCCTAAAAATACAGAACTGACCTTTGTCCTTGACAGGTTGATGGGCTAAAATTGCAAAGTAGGAAAATGCATACTGGTTTAAGTCCTGGTTATATCACCCAGAGTCATCATTTCCTGATTCACCAGCTATCTTTTCTGTGCCAAGCCCCTTCAGTGCTTTCAGGGCTGGATCTTATTCCCTCTCCCCATCCACACTGTGAAGGAGAAACTGATACTTGTCCTGGAGCTCAGTGGTTGAGTCCTTGCCTTGCATGTGTGGCCTTTGGGTTCCGTCCTTGGCACTGCAAATGAAACTTAAATTAAGGAGGAAATGGAAGGAAGGGAGGAAGGAAGGGAGGGAGGGAAGGAGAGAAGAAGGGAGGGAGGGAGGGAGGGAGGGAGGGAGGGAAGGTTGGATTATCTCAGCCCTAAGGATCAGAGCTGGTAGGAGGCAAGTTAGATTTGAGCTTGGTCTGTCTGGTTTTGGAACCTGGCACTTAGGCACTGTGCTGGCACGAGAAAGAGACCTGGGGGCCACACACCAGGCCATAAACCCACCTTCTCTGTGACTTTCTATTTTGATATGTGTTGCAGGGTTGCAGGGAAGGGTGGGGGGAGGAGAAGAGGGTACTTTTTCTTCTCTGGACCCCAGTTTCCTCTACTTCAATGGAACCAACATCACTGAGTATTGTGATGATGGGAGAAAGTGGGAGTAAATAGTTGAAAAGAGGGCCTGGCCAGGAGCCAGCAGTAGGCAATAACTGTGATTCGTGTGACTAGCTCTCAAGAAATGATGCCTAGTCTTCAACAGGTAAACTTTAGAGATGAGGAGTTTAAAAACAACAGTGCCTTCTATTTATTTCTTATTTATTCATTCATTCATGAACATATACTAAAATGTCATTTGTAATGTGAGACATTTTCTCCAATTCTTTATGTCTGGCTTTAGCAAAACTAGAGCAACCTTGAAATCACACTATGTAGTGGGGACAGTTTCTGGGGCACCTTTTGGGCATTTGCCATCCAACTCCCCACTGCCTGCTGGAATGCAGGCCCCAGGCTGGGCTGGAGGATAGACTGAATGCCTGCCTTGTCTTGTCAAGATGCAATCTAGTCTAGGAGCGAGCTCATAGCACTGCCAACATGAGAACAGTGAGCTCTGAGTGCAAAGGAGAGGGAGGGATTCAGGGTAAGAGGACCTCACCTCAGAGGTAACTTTTGAGGGTGTTGGGTTGGGAGGGGGCCTAGCAGGCCTGCGGGTCAGTGAGAAAGCCAGCATGTCAGAAGAATCAGGTACACGGTAGCTTGGGGGTGGCATGTCCACTTACCCTTTAGAATACAATCTTCCCGTTGGCATGGCAACTGCTGCAAAATAAATTCAAGGTGGTACTTCAAATGATGCCTCGGAGACTGTCCAAGAGTCATTTAAATTGCTTGTTTGTTATGTATAAGAATTTGCTTAACCTCCAACCTGCAATTGCAGCTCAGCAATCTCCTGTTTATTGCACTGATATTGTTTCTTGGGTTATTATCTTCCTGAAAATTTTTCCCCTTTTATGCTTTTTATTCCACTCATCTATAAAATATACCAAGGCATCATGTTGTTTTTTTTCTGCACCCTCACATCTGCTAGGCCTCTGCTCATTTTCTCTGATGAAAATGCTGCTAGAATGATGTTTGCAAGCTCGTTTCTAACTCCCGGACCCTGGCCCAGAGCTTTGGTGTCTTTTACAGTGCCCTCTGTCGCTATGCTCCTCCCTCTGAGGAATTTGTGGAATGGCCTGGAATTTGGGTTCCTGGTAGGAGCACAGAAAATTCTTTTTTTAGCCTAGAGGAAGAGTTTTTCTTTAACGTTCTGAGTTTCCTAGTTCAGAAGAGCCTGCCCTACAAACTGGTACCGCACAGCTGTTGTACCTGCCCTGCCCCGTGTCCTGCGCGTCCCGTCTCGCGATCCGGCTGTCTAACTGCGGCCTTCCCACCCAGGAACCGTCACTGACTCTCGGCCACGCCCTCAGTCCCCCGCTTCCCACCGAACGGGGTCCCCGACATCCTGCAGCTGCCCCACCCCATGTCCTGCGCATCCCACTTGGCACTCTAACAGGAAGACACTGGGGGCGTGGCCTGTATCTTAGGGGGCGTGGTCTCAAAGTGGGCGTGGCCGCCTGTCGGAGCGGCTAAGGCGGCTGCCGTTATTCTTTGTTACCTCAGCATAATAGTTACTGTCTATTTCTTTGAAAATCACTTTAGCCATCTCAAACACTCATGCAAAATATCCATTAGCTTAGTTTGACACTATAAAAGCTGTCAGTGAATAAGGGAAGTTTAGCATAAGCAGAGCCCCTCCTTTCCTCAGCAAGAGGGAACAAGAATAGATAACTACAAAGTTCCAACTCTATACCTTCGTAACAATATGAAGAAGCAGCGAAAATCCCCTCCATGAAGAGAGGGAGAAGAAAAGATTCCAGAAACATCAATGGGGGCTACTCACATCTACGATCTTTCAGATAAACAATTCAGAGAGGAGATCTGTAGGAGAGTCGACCTATGTCAAGCAACCATGGAACAGACATCCAATAAATTAAGGGAGGAGATGAATGAAGCACTGGAACGGTCTACCAAGAAAATGCAGGAAGAAATGAGAGAAGAAATCTCAAACCTACGAGCGGAAGTCACACAAATAAAGGAATCGGTAGATGAATTAAAAATCTCACTAGATGCCCTCAACAGTAGAATGACTACAGCTGAAGACAGAATCAGCGACCTGGAAGATGAGCTGCATAAAGCTTATAGACAACAACAAATCATGGCCAAAGACCTCAAAATGGCTATAGAGCGAATCAGAGACCTGGGGGATGACTTCAAGAGGAACAACATAAGAATCATTGGAGTACCAGAACCACAGGGAAGTAACCCCAATAAAAAAAAAAAAACAGTCAAAGACATCATTGCTAAGAAATTCCCGGAGCTGGAGAAGGCAGGCATCCAGATACAAGGAGTCCGAAGAGTACCAGCAAAAAGAGACCCGAATAAAAAGACTCCAAGGCATATCATAGTCAGAATGACGGATGCCATGGATAGAGACACAATTCTGCAAGCAGCAAGGTCAAAGAAGGAAATCACATACAAAGGAGCACCCCTCAGATTTACAGCCGACCTGTCAGAGGAAACCCTCCAGCCCGAAGACAATGGTGGGACATAGTGAAAAAACTCAATGAAATGAACGTCTCACCAAGAATACTTTATCCAGCTAAACTCTCACTCAAACTTGAAGGAACCACACACTATTTCTCGGATAAACTTCATAGACTCAAAACCAAACTTGAAAGAAGGTCTAAAGGGGCTACTGTAAGACAAGGAGAAGCCCCATAAAAACAACAAATACCACAGAAGTATGACACAAAATCCTATCACAATAATGTCTCTCAATGTCAACGGCCTAAATGCACCCATCAAGAGACACAGAGTGGCAAAATGGATCCGGAAATTAAACCCAACATTCTGCTGCCTGCAAGAAACACACCTGAACAAACAGAGTAAACATAGACTCAAAGTCAAAGGATGGAAAACAATCCTGCAAGCAAACAACTCCCTTAAAAAAGCTGGAGTGGCCATCCTGGTATCCGACAACATAGACTTCAGGTTGAAAAAGATTAAAAGGGACAGTGAAGGTCATTTTCTATTTATCAAGGGATATGTACAACAGGAAGAAATCACACTCTTAAACGTATACACTCCTAATGAACGACCAGCTAAATATTTAAAACAACTCCTAACAGACTTCAAAGAGGACATCACTAACAGCACAATTGTAGTCGGAGACTTCAATACGGTCTTATCGCCTCTAGATAAATCGACAAGAACAAAACTCAACAAGGAAACACTGACTCTGAAAGAAGAAATGGAAGAGAGTGGCCTAATAGACCTATACAGGGCCTTACACCCCAAAAAGAAAGAATACACATTCTTTTCCAGTGCGCATGGAACATTTCCTAAAATAGACCATGTACTGGGCCCCAGAACATACCTCAATAGAATAGGAAAAATAGAAATTGTATCAACCATCTTTTCAGACCACGATGCGCTGAAGATAGAAGCTAACCACTCACCGACATGGAGAACCAAATCAAACACCTGGAAATTAAACAATTCAATGTTGAACAATGAGTGGGTCAGGAAGGAAATCAAGGAAGAAATCAAAAGATACTTAGAAACATATGAGAATGAAGACATTAGCTACCAAATCCTATGGGACGCAGCTAAAGCCTTGTTAAGGGGAAAATTTATAGCTCTCCAAGCATTCCTCAGGAAGGAAGAAAGGGCCCACATAGATAGCTAGACTTCACGACTCAAGACCTTAGAAAAGGACCAGAAAAAGGATCCCAAACCAGACCGAAGGAAAGAAATAATAAAAATTAGAGCAGAAATTAACGACATCGAAACCAAAAAAACAATCCGAAAGATCAATGAAACAAAGAGCTGGTTCTTCGAGAAAATATATAAGATTGATAAACCGCTAACAAGATTCACAAAGAAAGAAAGAGAGAGAGCCCTAATAAATCGAATCAGAAATGAAAAGGGGGACATCATGACAGAAACCAGTGAGATACAAAAGATCATTAGAGACTACTTTGAAGGCCTATACGCCACAAAACAGGAGAACCTAAAAGAAATGGATGAATTCCTTGACTCCTACAATCTCCCAAGACTGAACAAAGACTTGGAATACCTGAATAGACCCATCAATGTTAAAGGAAATTGAAAGTGTAATAAAAAATCTCCCCAAAAACAAAAGCCCAAGCCCAGATGGTTTCACCGGTGAATTCTTCCAAACATTTCAAGAAGACCTGTTGCCAGTTCTCCTCAAACTTTTCCAGGAAATTGAAAAAAAAGGAACTCTCCCAAAAAGTTTCTATGAATCATACATCTCCCTAATACCAAAAGCAAACAAAGACAACACTAAGAAAGAAAATTACAGACCAATATCCCTGATGAACACCGATGCGAAGATTCTCAACAAAATATTAGCAAATAGGATCCAACAACTCATCAAAAAGATCATACATCATGACCAAGTGGGATTCATTTCGGGGATGCAAGGATGGTTTAACATTCGGAAATCAATCTACATAATCCATCATATCAACAAAAGTAAAGATAAAAACCATATGATCATATCAATAGATGCAGAGAAAGCATTTGACAAGATCCAACATCCTTTCATGATGAAAACCCTCACCAAAATGGGTTTTGGAGGAACTTTCCTCAAGATAGTCGAAGCCATCTACCACAAGGCTACGGCAAGCATTATCCTCACTGGGGAAAAACTAAGGGCCCTTCCTCTAAGATCAGGTACAAGACAAGGATGCCCGCTCTCACCACTTCTCTTCAATATAGTACTGGAAGTACTTGCGATAGCTATTAGACAAGAAAAAGAGATTAAGGGCATCCAGATAGGAAAGGAAGAAATCAAACTCTCACTATTTGCAGACGATATGATACTATATCTAGAGAAGCCTAAAGCCTCTACTAAGAAACTCTTAGAAACAATAGACTTATACAGTAAAGTTGCAGGCTACAAAATCAATACCCAAAAATCCATGGCCTTCCTATACACAAACAATGAGGCAGAGGAAAGGGACATGAAAAAAGCAATCCCATTCACAATTGTGCCCCAGAAAATCAAGTACCTCGGAATCAGCTTAACCAAGGAAGTAAAAGACCTCTACAAAGAAAACTATAAAACGCTACTCCATGAAATAAAGAGGACATGAGGAAATGTAAACATATACCCTGCTCGTGGATAGGGAGAATCAATGTCCTCAAAATGGCAATACTCCCCAAAGCATTATACAGATTCAACGCGATCCCTATAAGTATACCCATGAAATTTTTCAAAGAAATGGATCGAGCAATCCTAAAATTCATATGGAACAACAAACACCCACGGATAGCTAAAACAATTCTTGGGAAAAAGACGATGGGAGGCATCACCCTTCCCAACCTCAATCTTTACTACAAAGCAGTAACAATTAAAACAGCATGGTACTGGAACAAAGGCAGAGCCGTAGACCAATGGAACAGGGTGGAATATCCCTACACACAACCCCAAATGTATAATCATCTAATCTTTGATAAGGGAGCAAGAGATGTGAAGTGGAGCAAGGAAAGTCTCTTTAACAAATGGTGCTGGCACAACTGGACAACCACATGCAAAATAATGGGCTTAGACCTTGACCTGACACCATGCACAAAAGTCAGATCAAAATGGATTAAAGACCTCAACATTACACCACAAACCATAAGGTACATTGAAGACAAGGTCGGCAAAACCCTCCGTGATATTGAAGATAAAGGTATCTTCAAAGGTGACACGGAACTAAGCAATCTAGTAAAAACAGAGATCAACAAATGGGACTACATTAAACTAAAAAGCTTCTGCACCGCAAAAGATACAGTGACCAGGATACAAAGACTATCTACAGAATGGGAAAGGATATTTACACAATACCCATCAGATAAGGGGTTGATACCAATGGTATATAAAGCACTGGTTGAACTCCACAAGAAGAAAACATCCAACCCCATCAAAAAATGGGGCGAAGAAATGAACAGAAACTTTACCAAAGAATAAATACAAGTGGCCAAAAGGCACATGAAAAAGTGCTCTACATCACTAATCATCAGAGAGATGCAGATCAAAACAACCATGAGATACCACCTCACACCACAGAGACTAGCACACATCCAAAAGAACAAAAGAAACCGCTGTTGGAGAGGATGTGGGGAGAAAGGGACCCTTCTTCACTGCTGGTGGGAATGGCGACTGGTTCAGCCCTTCTGGAAAACAATTTGGACGATTCTCAAAAAATTAGATATTGAATTCCCATTTGACCCAGCAATACCACTGCTGGGAATATATCCCAGAGAGGCAAAAAAGTACAATCGAAACAACATCTGCACATGTATGTTCATCGCAGCACTGTTTACAATAGCCAGAATCTGGAAAAAACCCGAATCCCCTAGAACGGATGACTGGTTGAGGAAACTTTGGTACATCTATACAATGGAATACTATGCAGCTGTTAGAAAAAAGGAGGTCCTGAATTTTGTATTTAAGTGGATCGGCATGAAAAGTTTCATGTTAAGTGAAATGAGTCAGAAAGTGAGAGACAGACATAGAAAGATTGCACTCATCTATGGCATATAGAATAACAGAGTGGGAAACTAACACCCAAGAATTGTAGAAATAAGTACCAGGAGATTGACTCCATGGCTTGGAGGCTGACCTCACATTCTGGGGAAACGGCAAGTCAGAGAAGGGATCACCAACTATAATGTAGTCGAAGGCCATGCGGGGAAAGGGAGTTGCGGGTTGAATGAGGGCTAGAGACTGAGCACAGTGGCCACTCAACACATTTATTGCAAACCTCAACAGCTAATTAGAGAGAGAGAACAGAAGGGAATGCCCTGCCACAGTGGCAGGGTGGGGTGGGGGAAGATGGGATTGGGGAGGATGGGAGGGATGCTGGGTTTACTGGTGGTGGAGAATGGGCACTGGTGAAGGGATGGGTTCCCGAACTTTGTATGAGGGAAGCATAAGCACAAAAGTGTATAAATCTGTAACTGTACCCTCACGGTGATTCACTAATTAAAAATAAATAAATTAAAAAATTTTAAATAATAAATAAAAAAAAAATAAAAGCAAGACCAGAAAGAACTTCTGGGAAAACAGTCAATTATTTTATATGTGTTTTTCCATTTGGGACCCTAAAGCTATCAAAAGTATTCAGCTTCTTTGCTCTTAGATCAGTGGTAGACTCACCAAACCAAATTACATGTCTGGGGCAGTTGATGTTGGATGGAACCAGTGTGACTTCAACTTGTGCTGACTTTATCTGTCCACATTTCTAGGATAAACTTTATATGAAATCCTTAGGTAAAAACAGAACCTCTCACATAGGAACTCTTTGGGGTTTCAATCACACTTCTCTCTGTTTTTCTCTCACCATCTATTTTAAACTTGAGGACAAAGTATTTCCTAGGCTGCTCATTTTCTTAACTCTCAGATAATAGAGAGAATAAAGGGACTTAAATATCAAGACTTGTAAAATTTGGCAACCTGTCCCCACAAAGTTTGAAGTTTGAGTAACTGTTATACTTAGGTTTGGTAACATGATAGGAAAGGGACATAAGCAGAACTTATTCACAGCAGACCATTCTTTCCATGTATTATTCTGAGAGTCATATGTGCATTGATTTATTTAATTTTCTCAATGATTTGACAAGGTAATAACAGCATTTCTGCTATTGTTGCTATGTCCCTATGTCAATAAAGAAACTGAAGTCTATGAGCTAAGTAACTTGCCCTGCTTCTGGCAGCTAATAAGCAGGAGAGCGAGGACTTAAATCTCTATATTGGGCAACATATCAGTGGTTTTCAACAAGGAAAACCTTTGTTGTCATGAGCGATCTGGAAATATTTCTATATCTAGAAATTTTTGAGGATGACACCAACTCTGGCTCTGTATTTACTCCTAGCTCTGTGCTCAGGACCCACTCCTTCTGGTGCTCAGGGGGGGCATGTGCTGTGTGAGAGATTTAACTGGTCTGGAAGGCTACCACATCACCCCCTGCATTATTTCTCTGGACCCTAGAAAGATTTTTAATTGTTACACCTTGGGGGTAACTTGTTCTGTCATCTAATAGAAAGGGGTAAGAACTGATACTAGATACCTGCTCCCACAATAACAAGAAATTTATCACAAAAAAGTTCTAATAATTCTAGTAATGAATCAATTCAAAAATGTTTCAATTACTCCACCAAAAATATTTCATATATTTTCAATTGACCAGCCAGCCCTGCAGAGTCCCACATTCACCTAGAAGAAATATTTTCTATTAACAGTTGCTCTTCATTTTTGTCTGTGACAGGTTGTAATTTACTTGATCTGATTTCTTCCATGCTCATCAGCTTCTTAGTTCAATTGCCACATCTCTCAAGGGACACGTTAACTTCTCAGTCCTCTATAACCAACTGCTACTGATTCCCACAACCCAAGACCAATACTATTTCAACTTGCTCTTAAAAGCTATTCTTATTTTTCTGATTAAGGTCTGTCACTGTTATCCCGTTGTTCATCCGTTTGCTGAGCAGGCACCAGTAACGTCTCCATTGTGAGACTTGTTCCTGTTTTTGGCATATGCCACGGGTAGCTTGCCAGGCTCTGCCGATACTCTGGGTAGCTTGCCGGGCTCTCCAAGAGGGACGGAGGAATTGAACCCGGGTCGGCCATGTGCAAGGCAAACACCCTACCTGCTGTGCTATCGCTCCAGCACGTGCCTTCTTAGCACAATAGGCAGCACATCAGTCTTATAATAAAAATTATGGAAATAAAATAATTCCCAAGCATGTTATAATAAAACTGCTGAAGAGAAAAGATAAAAGGGAACATTGCTTAAGTAACCAGAAGAAAAAACTAAGAAAATACAGAAAAGTTTTGTACATATATATGATATTCATCACGCAATAAGAAAAATTAACAGTGACTTCTCACCCTAAGAAAAAGCAAACTACAAGATAATGGACCACACTAAATGTGTTTGAAAGAAAAAAGTTAACCTAGAATTCTATAACCAGTAAAAATCCTCAAACTGGAAAACATTGCAAATATAAAGCTGTGTGAATTTGTTATAAATATTCACATTGTAAGAAAAGTTAAGTGGATGACAGTAATGAAGGCAGGTAGAAACTTGGGACAAAAGATGCCTGAACTGGTAAATGTGGGCAGATATGACACACTTGCTTTTTTCCTTTAAAAAAAGTTTAGGAGATAATTTTCTATTGCCTCATAAATGCGTATTTTATAGCATATAATGTAAAATGTATGATGGCAATGCACTAAGAAGAAGAAAGAGTAAAAGGAAATGTAAGAATTTCATTGTATGTATGAAACTGTTAAAGGCAACTTTCAATATACGTGTGTGTTATAACACATTATTGTAAACATAACAATCACTGAAAAATTAAAGAAATATAGATTAAGGTCTAATTTTGTTTTATTTATTTCATTTGGTCATATCTAGAAGTGCTCTGTGGCTAGGATACGGAGGTCTTCGGCTGAGGAAGCTCTGCTCGGGTCGGAAAGGGAAACTGAAGCCCACCCCCTCTGAGGGGCCCCGGGAAAGACAGCCAGGTCTGGGGGGCAAGAGACTCTCTTACTCTTGCACAACATCTTATGGCCTAGTTCTCCTTCTGGGAGAGCCTGGCAAGCTGCAGAGAGTTTTCTGCAACATGGGAGAGCCTCACAAACGCAAACTCCCCATGGTATATTTATATGCCAAAACCAGTAACAATGACGGGTCTCATTCCCCTGACCCTGAAGGAGCCTCTAATGCGGCACCATTGGAAAGGACAAGTAAAGAGAGGCTTCTAAAATCTCAGGGCTAGGACAAATGGAGATGTTACTGAGACCGCTTGAGAAATTCAACGATCAATGGGATGATGATGAGATGATGATGACAACCAAGAAGTACTCAGGGATTACTCTTGGATTTGTGCTCAAGGATCACTCCTGGTTATGTTCAGGGGACTGTTTGTGCTGGTATCAGGATTGAATCTGGACTGGCCCCATGCAAGTCCTTATCAGCTGTGCTATCTCTCTGTCCCTATAAAGGTCCAGTTTTTAAAACCTTATTCCAGAATTCCTAAATTCTTTGCTCTATATCAATATGAGTATGTTTTCAGGAAGCTATAGTTTTTTGCTTTCTTTCTTCCCTCTCCAGTTAGCTGGAGGGCTCTTGGCTGTGCCTCTACCAGCTGAACAGATTACATTGCCCATACAGATCTTAATCAAATAAGTCTGCTTCCCAGTGAAGTGAGGGTATCACCAGAGACAGGTCTAAGGATGCAGTGAAGACAAAATCACAAGGAAAATGTGTCAAAATACACAAGTGAGGGGGCAGCACCCACTAGTTTAGGTTCTGGGAAGACTGGCAGTCCGGGTGGATGGGATTGTATAGTACCTGCTTAGTTCTGGTGGTTTTCTGCAGGAATTTATTTTTATTTTAAGGAAAAGCATGATGCTTTATAATGTTTAAAAAAGTTTACCTTCATATTCTTTAACTATTTGGTTATTATTCAATTTTCTGAGTATTTTTTAAATGCCCCAGGAGAAAACAACCTACTGATAGGAGTCAGACCTTAGGCTCTCAGTCTGTGGTGCTGTGTTGGAACTGAACCCATTTATAAATGCTTCAGGAGCCTCTTCTACATTCCTAGTGCTTCATGTTTCTCAAAGTTCAAATCGGGCATCACCCATGGCAGAATCACTCAAAACCACCATAAGTTCCTGGTGGTCCCTGGCCAGGACGGTTGGATGAGAGCCTTTGAACAGAGTCAGGTTTGTCTCACTGCGTGCTCCCCCAGGGATTCTGAAGAGCAGAAGTGTGCTTATTAGTAAGTCAGGCCATATGTAAATCAAAAAAAAAAAAAAAAGAGGCAACAAAGCAAGATCCCACTCCAGAACCTAGCACCTAGTAGGGAAAAGTAACATTATGACACATGAACCAATTAGCAAAAATTCAATATGGGGCAGTGAGTCCAAAGGGAGAGGAGACTTGAGAATTACTCATGTTAAATTGTTCTGATTCCTCCAGGTTTGTTTTTAAGGAGGCCAACTCTGTAACTGGTAGGCCAGCCCATGCAACCAGTTTTTCACAGATTTACCTTTTAAGACATAGAGATGGGAGGGAAGATTTAGGGAGGGGTATAGGATAACATAGCCTCTGATTGTTAAGGTTTATTGGGTAACTCCCATCACAGTGCTCCCATTCCTCTGTGCTTATTTGTAGTTTCTTTCTTAATGTTCTGTTGACTTGTAAATATTGTTTTTCTCTTCTCCTTGAGTCCTTTGCATAGTCTATTCAGAGCAATGTCCTTTTTGTATGGACACAGGAAGACTTAGCAAATGCTATGCTTTTGTAACCTTATGTCATTTGACTCTACATGTTATTTTCCTCCTGGGCATCTGTTCTCCCAGCTAAGCCTCAGCTGCCCTTACTTCCTAGCACCCCCAAAAGTAGGGTCCCTACGAGGGATGGGATGGACCCAGGGCAAGCGGTGAGTTGTGTGCTACCCTGGCATCGAGATGGGCCTGGCCAAAGCACCTAGTGCTTAACTATAAGTTAAGAGCTTGGTCATGGACAAATGCTGTCATGATCCAAACAGTGATAACTAGATTTGAACCCTGTTAGGGTTAGGAATGATTAATCTGGCCTGAGTGCTGTAGCCTGAGTGTGTGGCAAGATGTTGCCAGGAGAGCTGCCTTGCAAGCCTCAATATATCTCTTGCTATGTCCATACAAAAATAACTAGTATTAAGATGTTAATGAGTGTTTGGACTAAGGAAAGGAGAAAAACCCTTTAAGAGGTATTATGCCTGCTAACAGTCAGGAAGGGCTTTGGAATGCCCTTAGTTGTGTTCCCTTTGAACCTGAGGGCCCTCAGGAAGGGTTTTTTTATGTTAATTTTGCTACCTGGCTGTGTGTAGCCTAGGGGCAAGGGAGAGAGAAAAAGAGAGAGAGAAAGAGAGAGTATCTAGAGCTGCAGTAGATCCAGAGAGAGGACTGAGCTATGAGTGCAGGATATGAGAAAGATGGAAGATTGAATAAACGGTAACTAATCAGCAACCAGCTTGGTCCTTGTTCTTCCTTCGCCTGTCCTTGGCCAATGGCCGTCCCAATCCAGCGCATACACAATGGTTCCAGAGTACCGAATGTGGGAGATGAGACAGAGCCGCCTGGAGAGCTGCGAGTACGCAAGCCCTTCGGTGTGCCTTAGTTTTTGACAGAGGGGGCGTAAATATTCAGAAGTCTTGGGGTCCAGGCAGGTGACATGAAGGGCTGAGACAGACTGGTGTGAGAGGAAATGGGGAGTTTATTGTGATACGATCAATTGGAATCTCTGTGGACCTAATGGAGAGGACAACTTGTTCTCTAAGAGAAAAAAGAAAAGAAAGAAAAAAACATTAGAGATAAGACTAAGTCTCTCAGGACCAAGCACACTTGCCTTGCATGCAGTCAACTCAAGTTGAGTCCCTGGCATCCCATATAATACCCTAAGTATTGCCAGGAGTAATTCCTTAGTGCAGAGCCAGATGTAACTCCTGAGCACCACCAGGTATGGCCCAAAAACAAAAAGAAAAAAAGAGACTAGGTCTGTCACATAAAGTAGAAATACATTTGTACCTATGCACATTGAGACACATTTGTACCTATGCACAATTACGCTTTAATCTTATGAGGAAAGCAGAATAGAGACTGTGAATTGGCTTCTGATGCTCCTGCTATTTGTTCTCCTCTACCCTGACTATTGTGAGATCCTTCAAATGTGAAATGGTAGAGATGTCCCAGGTGTGGAAAGCCTCTAGGACCCTTGTTCTTTCTTTCCTGAGAATCTTGTGCAATTGTGTGAAGCCAACCTTTCTTTGGCCATTGAAAAACAAAAAATATTGGGGCTGGATTGATAGCACAGCAGGTAGGGCGTTTGCCTTGCACGTAGCTGACCCGGGTTCGAATCCCAGCATCCCATATGGTCCCCTGAGCACCGCCAGGAGTAATTCCGAGTACAGAGACAGGAGTAACCCCTGTGCATCGCCGGGTATGACCCAAAAAGCAAAAAAAAAAAAAAACAAAAACAAAACAAAACCAAAAAAAACCCCAAAACAAAAATTACTTAAAATAAGAATAGCATAATGATCAGCATGTGTGGGATAGCTGCATCTTGCAAGACCACCTTTTTGTAAAAGAAGAGAGAGAGACAGGTTGGCAAGAACAAGCACGATATGCACCTTAAGAAAAAAAAGGAAGAGACAAAGCTGACTTCCTCTTTAGCTAATGCTCACTCAGTAAAAGTCAATTGCTTTTACTAATGATCATTTAATCTCAAAATTAAGGAGCAAAAGCCATTCATTCACTTAACACATATTCATTGAGAACCTATTATGAATTAGCGGTGTTTAAGTATTAACTTGTCTAAGATGTATTCCCATAGTCTGTCCTAGAAGAAATCTTGGTTTCTCCCTATATTCTATGGCATTTGGCCACTGCCTCTTGCTTTAGGTGAGTTCCCATTTCAGACCACAACCCAGAAGTTGATCCTTCCTTGTCCAAGAACTCTTGAGGGATAAATTCCCTCTCAAAAAATTCAATTGCAATGATAAGGATCAAAACATTCAGATTGTAGCTTCACAAGTAGGAGGAATAGAACCAGACCACTGTTCTGCTGCCTGTTCCTGAGCTTTGGTGACACTAAGGAGGAGCTAATGCTACCCTAACTTTGCAAAGTTTACAAAGGCGTACTGCTATGTGGTCTGAATCCTCTTACTGGAATCCAACCTCTGACTTGTAGCTTTGCTTGCTGCTTTAGAATGCAATGGGAATTGGGAATTGAGAAGCTATGAGCGAAGAAATTACATATGGTATGCAAGTGACGATAATGTGAAGAAAAGAAGACAGGAACTGAGCCAGAATCAATTGTGTAGAGAGATGCCACCTTCCTGAGGAAGGTGTCAAATGAGATCAGAATTAATTCAAGAACTACCTGGGGGAGGAGGCTCCAGGAGAAGGGTAATAGTTTTCCCGTAAGCCCATCTGTGAACTCATGTATATCACATAATGCCTGTTGTGAATGAGGACTATGTGTAATTCATGAATGTTTTGAACAGAGATAGTGTGCATGATGCTGGGGCTACAACCTTGATAAGCGTAGTTTCTGCCCTCAGGGAAGTTAGGAATTGAGATGCTGGGAAGTGAAGGGGGTGGCACAGGGCACAGGAAAAGGAGGCTGAGGAAGAAAGAAAGTCACTGATGTTTGGACAAGTATCATGAATACTTGGGAACAAGGAATACCAGGAGATAGAACCTTTTATTTACCCTAATTTGTCTAACTCACAATTCAATATGAACTCAAAAAAGTAATACTGTTTCCTGTTTATGATAAAGCTAATTTTTATAAAAGCTTAAGTTCTTCATTTGAGACTTTTTGCTTAAATTTATTGCATATTGCAGGTCATTGAATAATGTCATTTCATTTATTGTTTTTGTTATAATAAAAACTCTAGCAAGCATTGAATGAAACATTGAGAGCTTCAAATGCAATAACATATAAATATAACATGTACTTGAAGTTACAGTTTCCAAGAACCCACTGTCGATGTTAAGTGAGGACTTAGTCTATACTGATGCAGTAGATCATTTTCATATAAAAAATAAAAGTTAAAATTAAGTAGGAAAAACTTTTTAATTTTATAAAACTATGAAATTCAAACATCTAAGAATAATGTTTTTCAGTCAAATGTTCTGCCAAGTCTGTCCTCATAAGAGTTTGCATTTAATGAGCATTTACCTCTATGTAAAATATTTATCTCATATTTATGTGCTCACTTTTCAAATAATCCTGTGATGAAAATGTCAAATAATAAATAATCAGATTGTAACATAGTCAATGAAGAATTTATTCCAGAACAGGAATTATGGACAGATGAACAACTAAAAGGCCACTGCTCCATGGTCTAATTATTTCACAATGGTCAGGACATAGGGGAATTTTTAAGGGCTAAGCTGAGAGGGGTCTTAGCTGAGGTCATTTGTCTTAAGACTTTTGGGTTATTTGCCCAGAAGACTCTTCAGTCTGAACGCTGCAGTGTGAGCCAACCATAACAATCAGCAGATAGGCTCCGCCTGTCTCTTATAGTTGAGAATTGCTGCTTCGAGCTGCCCCACCAGCACCCAGAAATCTCAATATAGCTATTAGAGATGAGTTGGTCTCTTTGATTGAAAGTAGATTCCCCAAAGTGTACTATTATTATACTTATGCTATAAATGAGAAAACAGAAGTACAGAGACTGAGGAGCCTTTCCCAAGCTTACATGTTTAGTACGTGTGAGCACCAGGACTTGAGCCCTAGCATGCCATTTCCAGAGCACATCCTCTGATCTCCCAAGACGAACTAGGACACTTTGCTCTGTTATAGCTCAGCACTATGTTTTATAAATGAAGTGAAAATGAAAGAAAATAGGAAAGAAAAGCCTGAAAAAATTGAAGATGATCCCAATTCTCAGAGTGAATGCTCAATATTCCACATCATAGGCAGCTATTTATACCTGCACCTCTTCTTTCTCCCACAACCCCACCTTTAGTACTGGTTTTGAAAACTGTTTTTGAAGAATTACCTTAGAACCAAAGAGAAGAAGGGACCCACTGACAGGCAGGCATTCTTGGACATTCCCCTGAGGAGCAAGGGAGGGGGGAGGGAGTCGGGGGAGGGGGGAGCTGGAACTCTTTGCCAGGAGCTCACTATGCATATTTGCTGTTCTCTGGATGTGTCCCAGTTGGGCCAACTCCTGTTCTTGGCTGTTTGAATATGTCCTGGCAGCTCAGAGGTGTAATTTTTCCAAATGCCGCATTCCTGCTGAGCCCGCGGGATGAATTGTGCAATTTTAGGTGAGCGCTTCTTTAAACCGTAGCAAGGCTTATAGTTTCTTCCCTCCTGTTTTCCCTGCAGGCCCCACTTGGAAGATTGTGGGTCTGAGAGGATGCCAGAGCCCATAATGCAGAAAGGTGAGACACTAGGATGGCTATCCAGGGGAACAGGATAGGGGGTTGGGGCAGCACTGGCTACCCAGGCCAATGCCGAGCATTCATTCTGAGATCATCTTGGGATTGTCTTTAATTTTTTCAGGGTTTTCTTTCCTGTTTTCTTTCCTTTTCATTTCACTTTTACAATATTCCATTGTAAAAGTATTTTGTAAATTACACTTTTTGGGGGAAGCTGGAGCCCATCCCCTCCGAGGGGCCCCGGGGAAGACAGCCAGGCGCACGGGCAAGAGACTTTCGCCGCTGGAGAAATTCGACGATAAACAGGATGATGATGATGATGATGATGATGATGATGATGACACTTTTTAAATCAAATTTTTAGTGCTCAAGATTAATTTCTGATTTTGTGCTCAGGGATAACTTTAGATGAAAATCAGGGATTCTGTATGCAGTGCTGGGTATCAAACCAGGGTCTACCACATACAAGGAAAGTCCCTTAACCTCTGTGCTCTCTCTCTGGCACCTATGTTGAACATGTAGTGGAGAACTTAAAATCATATCTTCAGTTGTTTTATTTTTAATGATATATTTCTGACATAATGTCATAACTCTGTGCTTTTTCAATAAAAATATTTTTCCCCCAAGTGTCTGCTTCTGGGCAAACATGGTAGAACTAGGATACATGCCCTTAGCTAATCAGGTAATTACCTAAAATCACCAGCAGCAAGGGGACAGGATGGGCCTCTGCAATGTTAATAGGCTCATAGACTGGCTTGGTGCCAGACCTTTAGAACAGCAGAGTTGAATAACCTCCGAAGGCAAGCTTTATGCCAGAAAAGAATCAAAATGAAAACTAAACATAAATCAAGAAAATGGACATTTCTAGGATTTCCCCCCAAAGTTCACATATTTATTATCTGTCTCTGCACTCAATAGGAAAGTTCTAGAAGAAATAAATTGTCTTATGTAATTCGTTATTCTTTGGAACTAGAACCATGTCTGAGACACTATAGCTACTTAACAAATATTTCCTGGTTGAATGAATTAGTGAATAAGGGAATTCCTCTCTGTCCTGCTTCAAGGGTTATTTCACTAGAGTCAGAAAATGTAAATAATACACTACCCAAGGTCAGGCCTAAACTTTGTATCAGCCAGGTCAAATTCTCAAATAATGACACAAGAAATGCTCATCATTGCAATTTATTACAAAGTATGCCCATGCTCTAATGGTGTTCTAAGTATATAATTTGAATTATAGTAGATACCTATGAATACATGGGGGATAATCTGTTCAGGTGTTTTTGAAGAGCCAGTGTAATGAGTTTAGATTTTATTCTAAGTGTGAAGGAGCTCTATTTCAAATATTATGGAAGATTTTGGTATGTTCACATAATATTTTATTTTTATGTCTTTAATTTGATTGTGGGGCCATATCTGGCAGTATCAGAGGCTATTTCTTTTTTTTTATTAGTTTATTTTTAATTAGAGAGTCATCGTGAGGGTACAGTTACAGATCCATACATCTTTGTGCTCATGTTTTCCCCATACAAAGTTCGATAACCCATCCCTTCACCAGTGCCCATTCTCCACCACCAGTAAACCCAACATCCCTCCCCCTCTCCCCAGTCCCGTCTCCCCCCACCCCACCCTGCCACTATGGCAGGGTATTCCCTTTTGTTCTCTCATCAGAGGCTATTTCTGGCTCTGTGCTCAAAAATAATCCATGGCAGTGCTCAGAGGACTATATATGGTGCTGGAAATTGAAAGTGATTTGCAGCCATAGCCACATGCAAAGCAAGTATCTTGTCCTCCTGTATTATCTCTCTGGCCCACATTCAAATTTTAAAATATCACTTTGGCTATTGTAAGGAGATTAGACCACAGGTGCAAAAATTCTAGCTGGGAGGTTAATTAGGATGTTAGGATCCAGGAGAAAGATGTACCTGATTTGGGCTAATTAGTGGGTGAAAAGTTGTGGGAAAGTGTGTGGATTGGAATAGGGCCTTGAGTGAAATCCGAGGAAATTGTTTTGTATATAGAAGTGGAAGGAGATTTTACTTGATCCATTGGATAAATAAGTGTGTTGTTCACTGAGATGGGATAAAACAGCTGGGAAGAAAGTCACATGGTTTTTCCATCATCACAATAGTTCAAGATGCCTAGTAACTTCTAACTCTGGAATTTAAGGCTAGGTCTGGGTGGGAAATCAAGCTTTGGGGACTGTATACACACAAGTATCTAAGCTAAGCAATCTGGTAAGATTGTGTATCTAGAATACAGATGGAGAGGAAGGGGATTTCTAAAAAGACCCTGAAGAAGTATAACGATACTGCAGTGAAGATGAGGAGCTAATAGGGCAACTGAGACAGTATAGCAAATGAAGTGAGAGGAAAAAAGAAACAGTGTTGTTACAGACATCATTTATTTAATGAGAGGGCCATCAACCATATCAATTCTGGGGGTCAAGAATGTATATGCATTTTTACTGGAAAGTTATTACCATAGTTTCAGACCAATAGGTTCTATTCATTTTAAACTGCAATTGTTGCAAGCAACCTCCTAGCGTTACGTAATGAAAAATATTTAAGTGCTGAGGTTTTGTGGGAGAGGTGGCTATGATCAGTTGGTGATAGCCAGGAAAAAATATTGGTAAAAGTTCTTGTATTTTCCTAATCTCAAGAAAGTCATGAGCAATGGCAACTTCAGGAGCTTTTGTAAATCATATGGTGATAAAAAAAATTATGGCAAGGATAAACCCCATACATTGAATGTGTAAACTAAATCAATCTAACTCTAATGACCTCACTGCTATAGACATTAGTCTTGATAAAGGACTGTCTCTTGGTAGACAGTTACAGAAATAAAAAAAAATGTGGATTATATTATAAATATCAGAGACATCAAGAATCTGGGAATATGATATCTAGACTCAACACTCAACTCTGCCACTTACTATAAGTTCACCTGACTTTAGCCCTGTTTTCTTATCTGCTGATATAGCGAAGTCACAAGAGCAGAGCACCATGCAAGACCAAGTCTCCTGAGAAAATGTAAGCAAAAATCTCATTTTTCAGAGTCAGGATGTAACACTAAGCACTGTCGTCCGGTTGTTCTTCGATTTGCTTGAGCGGAAACCAGTAATGTCTCCATTGTGAGATTTGTTACTGTTTTTGGCATATCGAATACACCAAGGGTAGCTTGCCAGGCTTTGTCGTGCGGGCAGGATACTCTTGGTAGCTTGCTGGGCTCTCCCAGAGGGTTGGAGGAATCGAACTTGGGTTGGCCGCATGCAAGACAAATACCCTACCTGCTGTGCTATTGCTCCAGGGTCAGGATAATGCCAGTAATTTAGGTTTTCTAAATGTATAAATAGACAAAGTGAGTGGTCTATATATCTAAGTCCCTCTTATCTTTTTTAGAGAAAGTTTTATACATTAGAAGTTCTCAGTAAATGATCAGATCAACTTGGATTTCTGTGTCAGATTCATGTTGTTATGACCTATGTTGCAATCAACTCTCAGAAGAGTACAATTCCTCATTGTTTAAAGTATCACATGGAATATACCTGAAGTACTTGACTACCATTTTTATCACATTTCCAGCTCTTGAGAGAATGCCACACCATGTTAACATTCTTCAAGGACTGGGTCTTTGTTGTTTTGATTAGGGTGATGGGAAGAGAGGTTGAGTTGAAAAAGCTAAAGGAAGGGTAAGTGGATTTAAGTGTTTTTAAGGAACCACATGAAACAGCATATTTGGAATAACATTATGTAGAGAAAGAGGTTAAAGAGACGGAGAATATCAGTAATGTGGTCAGTGGTGGCTGAACTACATGGAGTAGAAAGAATTGGTCAGATACATTGAAGAAAGGGATGTTGAGGAAAGGGAGGAGCGAAATCTCAGAAGCCCCTTTAGGAGAATTTTGCCATGCTCTGTAGTATAAACCCTCCTTGTTGGCTTTGCAAGAGTCACTTACAAAAACATACACTTAAAAATGTTTTACAACTTTTTGGAGTGTGTGTGTGTGTGTGTGTGTGTGTGTGTGTGTGTGTGTGTGTGTGTAAGAGAGAGAGAGAGATCTATGCTATGACCAACTTTAGAGTGCCCCAGTTTTTTGTGGGTGATTTTGATGAGAAAATGTCATCATATTCATCTGCAAATTTGGTTTCATATCATATCGTTGATTAAAAACTTATCAGGTTTTAGGGTTAAATTGTTTTTCATCTAAGTAAGGAGAAAATAAGTCTTAAAATGGTTCAGTGAGTTAAACAAAGTTGGCAACTGCAAAGCCTGATTTCCTAGTTCTCAGACTGGCAGGAATCTACCTTTCCTCACTGCATCCATCCTGCAGGTGCTCCCTTCTCCCTTCTCCCTTTCTCCCTCTCACCCTTCCCTCCCTATTCTCTTTCAGCGTAATGTTAGCTTGAATTAATAGTAAGCTGAGGTCTTCCTCACTTGCCGCTAAGCTTTTAGTCGAATGTTCTTGGTCCCAAGGAGTCTAAGGCAGTGTTTTCTGTGAAACAAGCAGAGCTGGGCATGAAATTTAAAGGTATAAAGACCCCAGAGGACTTGCATGTTCAGTTTTCAGGTAAAGGCTCTTGAAGAACAACCCAAAAGTTATTCTATACAGCACAATCCTTTGCCTCCCACAAATAAGAGATCCACACCACTGGCATTGGATAACTATCCTGGTCAGCCATGGTCTTCAGAACCCACAGCCAGGGCAAAAGTCACTCACAGTGTTTATAGTGACACTTCACACTGGGACATCAAACCCAGGTGCAAGAGAGTGGTGGCTGCAGCCCCCAAAGGCCCACATTTGCATTCTCTTTCCCCTCCCTTGGGCTGCTAAAGAATTCATTTGTGTGTAGTTTGGCGGAGTGAAATCCTGTTGCTCTCCAAGTGGATGCTTTGCTGTTTCTGTTATACAAACATCTGAAAAATCAGCATTTCCCACTCAGCATCGAGCCAAAATTGACTGCTGTCTCCATATAATAAAGCAGCGTGTTTTGCCCCTCTCTTCTAACTGGAAGACAGAAAGTCTCCATAGACAGAGAGAGCATGTTTATTGATCGAATTCATCCCAGAAACTGGACTGCACCGTGGGGAATGAGCAGAGTGTGAGAGAGAGCATGTGGGCCGATTTTAAATACTCCGCAAATGCTCCTTAGCAGTATTAATGAGCAGTCGACTGTGTGGTGCATTAAGACCTCATGTGATAGAGTAAATGAAGGCAGAGAGCGTTGCTGGTAATGACCTGAGAATTCACTAGGAAGCAGAAGAGGAAAGAACTACTCTGAGTTGCTCATCCTCTTGCTGATTTGCAAATGCGCTACTTCCCCCAAATGCAGACATAATAGAGCTCTTATGAATGCAGAAACAAGCTTTGTATGTTTGCAATAGAAAACAGGAATTCTTCATGCAGTCCCTAAAGAAACAGTAGAGAGATGAAATCTGGGGTAGCACAGCTGAGCAGAAGCCAAGAAAAAGCTCATCCCCGGCCCTGGGCTTAACCTTGGCTTTTCCGAACCCTGTCCTGACTCCTGCTTTCCTGTCTACCTGCTTGTTGGCACAATATGCGCTTGTTATTTGCTGGGCCTGGCTCTTAGGGTTCTTTTGTGGTGCCTGGATCATTTCACAGCCCAGAAGGAGCATGCACAGACTCTGGAAGGTGCTGTTTACAAACACATAGAGCCAAATCATTGGCAGAACCCACTTCTCTCTCTGTTTGGCAACCTGTGGAAAGCAGAGGGTGTACCTGCTGTTTGCCTGGATCCTGGCCTTCAGGCCTGCTGGCTCTACTCACCTGTAGCAGCTGCCTTTTTATTTGTTGCACTTGGTGCCATCAAGTTGCCATATTTACTGACTAACCCCTATGGTAGCCCCTCCTCCAGCTGCAGAACCAATTACAGTAAGAAATGAACATTTTCTCCCATATGAAACAAGAGCAGACTGAGTTGACTCTGAACTTTTTTCACTTCTGAAGTGCTCTCTGGTTCCTAAAAGAAAGGTCAAGAATGCTAGGGAATTTGGGAGACTGAAAGAGAAGGGGGTGAGGGGAACTGAAAGAAAGAGAGAGAGCTGAGAGTTGAGATATACAGAGAAAGAAGGCGAATAAATGGGTGGGGGATTCAGGGCTTTGAATCTGGCACGTATAGATTCCCTCCCCCTATTTTTAACAGTGTGAAGATTGTTCTGTTTTGGCAGGAGCCATTAAGATATCCTATAGGATATCACTAACATGTTGTTAAAATTTGGGTGATGTGAGCTTTGGTGTATATGTGTGTATATATATATATATATCTGAAAATATGTACATATGCATATATATGTATATATATATTTCCCTTTATGATTTGCTGCTGATCATCTGAACCCCATCAAATGTGGTGTGGTAATTATGGAAAATGGGGTAGGGAGTGTTTTATGATGTGTCGTGTGGCTGCAAAAGCAGTCGCAGGGTTCAGGAAAATGTTTACTCATATGTGAGGCTCAGCCAGAGCACATGGGGAGTGGCCCTGAGAGAGGCAGGGGTTGGGTTGTGGGGGTTTTGGGCTGTTGGGCTGGGTCCCTTGGGGCAGGGAAGGCTCTCACCTGCCCCCCTCTGGGATGCCTCATGTGAAACAGCCTGGTGCAAAGTCCGGTGGCATGGTTATGGGGGCCTCATGTTATGCTCCCTTTCAGGAGAAGCAGCCATGTGATCTGGACAGTGGCCGATGATGAGATTATCTGGCACCAGCAGGTGTCTTATGGGCATGACCCATGGGTCACCGGAGATTGGGGAAAGCGGGTAGAAGGTCTCTGCTCCTGGTCCCATTGAGCTCAGAGTCCAAGGTCACAAAGTTCTGCATTACCTGGGTTTCCTTTGTAGCTCTTGGTCTCAGACACATACGCACAGAGAGAGAGAAGATGGGTATAACTTATAGCATAGGGGAAAATGAACTATAATGCACATAAGGGCCTTGGAGCATAGAGTCTGATATACACCACATATTTATTTGTTTCATCCATCAACCCCACCCCACCAAATTTTGATCACCAAGCACTTACTAGACATTCTATAAATATTCGAAAAAGAAAAAGATCACTTGAATGAATCAATGAATGTATAATTCAAAAGCACTAAGAACTCTAAATGGAATGGATTAAGCTCTAGATTTGCTTCTGGAAAAAATCAGGTCTGGTTTTGAATTCTAACTGAGATATAGCTAAGGCAACTGCAGAAGAAACTGTTGAAGTATTTAGGGAAATAGAACCTCATGGTAGCTTTGATTTGCCTTTTCTTAATGATCACTTATTTTGATTATCTTTTGATGTGTATATTGATCATTTGTGTCTTCTAGTCAAGTCCTTTTTAAACCAATGTTGTAACTAGAATCATCTTTTTGTTGTTGAGATATATAGTTCTTTATGTGGCTATTAAAACCTGATTAGACATGTGGCTTGTAACTGCTTCTCCCATTGTATATGTTTCCTTTCCCCTTTATTCAGCTTTATTTTTATTAAAAGTCATAAATACATGTACCTATGAGCGAAACATAAAATTGTGAATGTGATTTTGCAGTTCAAGTCCAAAACAAAACCAGGGAAACAAAACTGGCAGACTGGGGCTGACTCAGTAGCCAAAGCACCTTTCTTGCAAGTAGGCATCAACAAGTTTGATTCCTGGTCCTGCCAGCTCTGCCCTTCTGTGATCTCTCAATGCCACAAGAGATTTCCAGCCATACCCCAGTCCAGTGTATGCCAATTATGCAACTTAAGTGTGCAGTACTCTGTCGAGCACCACAACTAAAAGGATGTGTGGGCACAACGGCCAGGAGAGAGCAATCCCTTAGCAAGCATACACGTGACCCCACAACTAAGTATGCAACCCCTAGCAAGCAGTGTGGCCAAAGGTGCACGAATATAACCAGGCATGTGCAGGACCTCCAGTCATTACAACAGAGGGATAAGAGTGGGGAGAATTAGAATTAGCCTGATGACTTTTGATCTGCACTATTCTGTGTCTGTTAGGATAAAAGGGCAGGGAACTTCACAGCTCAACAAGTATGACTTGATACATTCTCCGTATTAGCTTCCTGAAGCAGGAGACACTGTAATTAATTTGTTATAGACAAAGCATCAGTCCATATTTCTGGTTAGGCCCAGCATTAAACCACACAGCATAAAATGTCTACTTGAGTCCAAACACCTTTGATTCAGCAAGTGACCTAATTGGATGTATTTCTAACATGGCCCTAATCCAAGAGAGTTAACAGTACAAGAGATATTCTACCCAAAAGATAGGCAATGTTTGGATAGAGCTTGGTCAAATGCAAATTTCAGAATCCTAGAGATCATCTCCTAGGACTCTCATAATAGGTGAATTAACACTCACTTCTCCCTGTTGACACTGTTGAATCTGAATTGTTTGGAAGGAAGAGCAGAGGGGCTTAGACAGGAGTGAAAAACTTTAAGGGAAGGAAAAGGCCCTGGAGAAGCCCCATCCCTATCTCTATTCCTATTCTTCACCCAGTGTAGCTCAGAAATAATCAATGCTGGTAGGAGGAGAAAAACAAGGAGTTGAAAAAACTCACTTCTTTCAGCATTAAGGGGAGAAAGGCTTATTGACAAGATAGAGGGCTCAGATTTCTGGGTATTCTCCATCCAGTAAGCTGGTGCAGTTCTGTATTCAAAGATGAGGCCAGACACTCTGCCCCAAGAAAGAGGCAGGAGCTCCTACTCTAATATGCCTCTGGAAAACTCCTGGACTGGTACCCCCGACCCCCTTAGCCATACATAGGTTTAGGAGTGTCAAGAATAAGTTCACCCTCTCACTGTGGGATGTCCTCATACCAGACCAAGAGGAACTGAATAGCCAGAGCCCTAGGGGCAAAATCAAGAATTTCTGCTCCAATGCTTAAAGGGAGGCTCATCTGAGCATGAGACCTAGGTGATGTTTTGAGGTGTATAGCTGAAGGAAGCTTTCAGCTAGAAAATGCCAGAGGTCACTTGCAGTAGAACATTTTATCTGGTACCTAACAGAAGCCAAGACAGAAATGTTAAGAACTGGCTTGAGAGCCATATGGTGGGAGGATTTACTGGTAGGAACAAGTATGGAGAGTGGTAATGAGAGGGAACAGGAGGAAAGGGAGGTGGAGGGAGGGACGGATGGAGGGGGGGGAGAGACAGAGACAGAGAGACAGAGACAGAGAAATGCAGGAGATGGAAATAAAACATTACTTCCCTGTCCTCTGGCCAATGGGATGCCAGTTTCTTTGCCCAAACATGATGCCAGGGGCTGCCTGCATGACAGGCTGTGAATGCCAGACAATGGCGGAAGTACAGGCTACGTTTAAAAAACTGTTCCTCCCTTGCCAGGTGCAGATGAAGGCAGTTCTCCCTCTGCCCACAAAAAAGCAAGACTAATAGAATATCTCTGGCCAAGGTGGTTGGCAGAAATCTCTGCCATCCCAAGAGTTGGGCCTAGTTCCCTTACACAAGCAAAATGCTGGCAAGCCATAGAAGGAAAAAAAAAAGACATGGCAAAAGGTGCAGTTTTAGGGAGGCAAGATCCCAAGCTGAGGCATATTATTTTTCTTGTCTGGAAAAATCTGTGAGCTGAAAGACATTTGACTGTTGTTCCTCCCAGGAAAATGTTTGAAACATAAGAACTGTTTCAAACAACATGGAAGCATTGTGAGACCCAAGGAAAGAAATGCTCAAGCCTGCCCTTCCTCTAGCACAGCAGGGTCAGTGTATGGACAGAGCAGGTGAAGACCTCGAAGTCTCTCTAGCTCTTCTTCAGTCTTCTGAGTTTCCTAAAGCCACTATTAGCATGCAAAGATGGCATATCATCTCCCCCATGAAGAGCACTAGAGCCTGATAGCCTGTATATAGAATCAGTCATGGGGCAGCATAGGACTCTACATTGTACTAGTGCTTGAGGCTTCAGAATTGAACTTGAGAGAATGCATGCCTGGGTTTCACTGGACTTTGGGAAATGTACTTTTGTTCTGGGCTTCCTCATGTCATGGCAGCAGAGTCAAACAGTAAACCTGAAGAAAGAGTCGGAGTGCCTAGGTATGACTCTCCCATTTTATTGGTGGTGATGACCAGAGGCAAAACTAACTCCTGCACCTTGGATTTTTTTTTTCATTTCTTCAAAAGAGCTCATCATAGAACCAAGCACCTTAGAGGAGACTGGGAAACCTTGAATGAGCTAATTCAGGACGAGTGCAGAGCATGACCCGGGGTAGACACTGATGGGCTTCCCCTTCCTTTTCATCTAGTCCTGCCCTCTCTTGTCCTCTCCTCATACACTCTGGCCACATCTGCATTCCTTCATTCTTGGGGTACACTCTGATATCTTCTGACAAAGAACTGATCCTTAAGCATCCTCTCTACCTCCATCTCTCAATGACTCTCTCCTGACTCTCAATTTTACTTTTGCCTTCAGCTCTCAGCTCTTACCTAATGCTGAGTATTTCACTAAATCCCTGTATAAGATTAGCTACTCCCAGGCCATGTGTATCCCTTTAGACCAGATATCACAATTTTCATATTTTAATTTAACAACAGATTGTCATATATGTTAAGATGCAAGCTATGTCTTTACTGTTATATTCTCAGCATTTAGTATATTATTTGCATCTGGCATCTGTTGAATATGTGAATGCGTGAATGAGTGAATGAACAAAGAGAAAATTTCCTGGAAAAGATCTCTCACCTTCATTAGAAACTGAGCTACCATTTGACACAGCAATACCACTCCTGGGAATATACCCTGGGGGCCCACACATCTGCACTCCTGTTTTCAGCACTATTCACCATAGCTAGAGTCTAGAAACAACCTCAGTGCCCGAAAACAGATGAATGGATAAAGAAACTATGACTTATCTACACAATGGAGTACTATGTAGCTGTCAGGAAAAATGAAGTCATGAAATTTGCCTATAAATGGATGAACATGGACATGCTGAGTGAAATGAGTCAGAGGAAAGGAACAGAAATAAAATTACTGCATTCATTTGTGAAATACCACTGTATCACTGTCATCCCGTTGCTCATCGATTTGCTAGAGCAGGCACCAGTAATGTCTCTATTGTGAGACTTGTTGTTACTGTTTCTAGCATATCAAATATGCCACGGGTAGCTTGCCAGGCTCTGCCATGCAGGTGGGATACTCTCGGTAGCTTGCCAGGCTCTCGAGAGGGGTATTTGTGATATATATAGACATACTTATGTCTCTCTCTCTCTCTCTCTCTCTCTCTATATATATATATATATATAGTAGAAGAATAATATCTATGGCCATGGAAAACAGAGGTTAAGAAGACCGGTCAATGGTTGGAACTAACCACAGTTGTGTGTGGGGCTGAGGGTAGGTAAGATAGAGGAGAGACCCCTATGACAATAATAGCTGGGAATGATCATGCTGGACAAGAGCAGAGGGTTAAAAGTAGGTTAGGGATATTCTGGAAAACCTTTTGAGTATCAATATTGCAAACCACTGTGCCCAAAAGGAGAGAGGGAGAGAGAGAGGGAGAGAGAGAGAGAGAGAGAGAGAGAGAGAGAGAGAGAGAGAGAGAGAGAGAGAAGGAAAGCACCTGCCATAGAGGTAGGCAGGGTGTGGGGAGTTGGGGTTGATGGGAGGGAATCTGGGGACACACAAGCTGGGAAATGTACACTGATGTAGGAATGGGTCTTAGAATACTGTATGACTTAAATCCAAATCATGAACATCTTGTAAAATGAAAAAAAAAAAACATCTCTCACCTTCATGGCTAAGAATGTGAATTACATTAGCATGAAGCTAAGCCACTCTGATGTACTTTTGTTGTTGTTTTTTGCAAAAATGAACATTAATACTCATATTACTTAGACATTAGGAATCAGTACAAGTGACAGTCTAAGATGATGGGATAAGCAGATGTTTGTGTATCTGTAGGTGATCTAAGACTTAAAGAGAAGGCTTGGGACAAAATAACATGGACTCTTATGTCAGACTTCCTGGGCGGGAATCAGCACCATACTTTCTTCTTCTTAATCCTGGGTGAAATCAGTCTTGATCTATGTCCTCATTGATTAAAAAAAAAAGCACTTTTCTGGGCTCATTATGAAAAGATGATCATGTATCCAAAGTGCCTGGCACCTAGACAGTCCTCTATAAATGGTAGTGGTTATTTTTGCAGTTCAGATACTTTTCAGACACTGTAACCAAACCCTGTGGACTTAAAAATAATCTTGCATTTCTGAATTTGGTATCCTTTAATATGTCAGGTTTCTGACTCTATCTAAGTGGAAGTGTAATCAACAGTACTATTTAAATTTATATGTGCTCAAGATATCGAGACTGATGTTAATTCAAGCGTTTATGATCCCTTAAGGTATGTTTACATTAGCTACTGGAAAAATGTAAGCACACACAGTAAATTTGAGAGGCAGGCTTTGATGTCTGCAGCCACACTGAATAGGCAAATAAAAATTCAACTCATTCAGGTGTATGTGCTTTGTGCCTCAAGCGCATCATTGAAATGCATATGTATGTCTTCATATGACGTTTTTCCTCCCAGCATTGCACAAACAAGCCCATATTAATAAGTATCTGACTAGACATTTGGTTAAAGATTAGAAGTTCTAAACTATGAACTGCAGGGAAGTGGTATCTTTCTGCCAATATCAACAGTTCTTTAGCCTATTATCAGTGAAATTGGTCTCCCATTTTTTAACTCTCATCTCCCTTTTTCTGCAAACACAGCTTAATTTACCCAATCTCTTAATGATCCTTGTACAGCCAAAGAGTAGGGGCCCTACCAGTTTCTGTAATCCCAGGACCACTGCCAACATTGCACTGGCATAAGAATGGAGACTTTGTGGTAGCTGGTGCAGTTTTCACTGACTAATTTCACCCCCAAATTACCTGAGCCAAAAGAGTGTCTGGATGGTACATGGGAAGAAAACTGTTCACTAATGTTGAGTGCATTCCATATTGGCCTGCCATTCTTGGTGTATGAAAAACAAAGTTTTTGATTTATGGCTTTATAAGTCATATATATGTATAGATTAAGTGCTGTGACATGAGAAGACATTTTGATAGAGAAATTATTCAGTGTTTCCAAACTCACTCCAAACAAACATACAAGTCAAGTGTCAAGTGTGCCCTGGTATTGGCAATAGATGCATAAGAGTTGCAGAGAGGAACAGTGGCTAGCAGAGAGCATGTACCTTGACCATGCTCCTATTTGGTGTCCAGTGAAGTAAAGACTCATCGAACCCTGAAAATGCTTCTGTACTGATTGAGCAATAAGTAAGCAGTTTTTCCAGCCTTCTTTTTTATTCTTCCAGAACAGAATTTCAGGAGAAGAAAAATGGGAAGCAAAGAAATTTTATTTTGGAGAGATGAGGCTGGCAAGGGGTGGAGAGGAGCACCATAAAGTAAAGGCATTTCGCACCCCCAAGTTGGGATGTAAGTGACTCCCAGAAATGGAGTCTACCATATAAAGTTAAAGAACTCATACTCAGATGGCAGATTGTGGGTAACAGGAAAAAGGAGACTGAGCTAGAAAATACAGTTGCACATCCATAGTAGACAGATGTGGATGACTCCAAAACAAGCTGGGGTACATCCTTCAAAGTTGATCTTATCAAAGGTGTAAAGGGGCAAGGAATGGGAGATGGGACGATTGTGAAATAGGTGAATGCAGTCAAAAGGTACGAACTTCTAATCATTTGTATGAGTTTCTTAGGTAAAAGAAAAGATTCATTGAGCTCTAAAATCTTTTGTTTGATACTCTATAATTTGCACTATTAAGAACTTTTTACATTTTAGTAAAATATTCCCACCTTTAATAACACTTTTGGTTTGGCCCCTATTCAGTTCTTCCTTTCCATCATGAGTGCTCTTTTTTCTCTGAAATATTGGCTGTTCAAATTATAGACTTTTTTGCAAGTCTTATTTTCCCACCTTCTATTTTCTAGCAGTATACCAAGATCTTTCTGGGCTACTTAGAAAAGTTTTTGGTGTCACATAGTTCTCTCTTTAATAAGATAAGTACATTTAGCAGTGAGAATAGCCAGACCTTATTACTAAAACACAACACTGGAAGTGCTTTATGCATTTCTCACCTCTTCCATCCATTTTTTAGTACTACCATGTTTTGGGGGGTATAAATAATACAAATTATGAAGCAACTTAAAACATAAAAACTATAACAAAAATTAAAACTGGTCTTAAAGGGATTTATCCAAGGTGTAACGCTTTTAGGTCTATTGTTAGGGCATTGTAGATGAGATACTGCTTGATGAGTCTCTTGATGAACATAAGCTGGTTCTGACATTATGAAATTTACTATCAAGGGAACTTGCTGGCTACCATCCTACTTCACTATAGGATCTGTTCTAGGCTCTACTTTTCCAGTTGTTAACCACACAGGAAAAGCCATCTCTCTGTTCCAAGGAGCATACCCTCTAATAGGGACTAGGAATAAGAAATAAGTCAAAAGACAATATCAAGTGTGGTACATGTTACATAATTAAAGAAACTGGAGGATATTTCCTGAGGTCTGGAGTAACTACTTACAACATGATATTTCTATAGTAGGAAGGAGTTGGGCATAGAAGAATCTTATAAAAGGGAGTTCCAGATAGAGGAAGACCAAATTAAAAGATCCCAGGGACAAACCTTTGCTTGACCTATTAATAAAGTCCAGGAACTATCATGCTGACTCATTCATAGTAAACAAACTAGAGGGGCTGGAGCGATAGCATAGCAGGAAGGGCATTTGCCTTGCACACAGCCAACCCGGGTTCAAATCCCAGCATCCCATATGGTCCCCAGGAGTAATTCCTGACTGCATGATCCAGGAGTAACCCCTGTGCATCAGCGGGTGTGACCCAAAAAGAAAAAAAATAACTAGAAGTAGGGAAAGACTAAGTCATATCGACATGTATAGTTCTCATTCAAGAGTTGAAATTTATTCCTGAAAATATGGAAGGATTGTGAGATTTGTATAGGGGCACAACATAGATGAACTGAGTTTTTGTTCTTGTTTATTGGGCCACACATGACAGTGCTCAGGGCTTATTTGTGGCTCTGTAATCTGGTATCATTCCTGGTAGTACTCAGAGGACCATACATAGTTCCGAGGATAGGTTGGTTTTGTGCAAGGAAAGTTGCTCTACTCTCTGTACTTTCACTGCAGCCTTGAACTGATTTTTTTTTACAGACTACATGATGACAGTAATATTTGGATAGCGGGTCACACACATATTAAGGTTCATTTCTTCATCACAAAACCTTTTATATACAATGCTATAAAAGGGAATCGTTTTTAACTTTGAAATAATACTCGCTGCCCTCATATTGCCCAGGAAGACCATGTATAGATACTTTTAAAGCTATTACCCAATAGCTTGCTAACTTACATTTATAAATAATATTTTATTCCCCTTATTGTTTGAACTTTCCTACCATCCCAGAGGGAAGATAAACACTTTAATTCCGGAGAGAAGTTAAGTAATGTTGAGCAAAGCATCAAGTATAGAAAACTGATATACACAGAGAAAGGTTTACCTAAATAGATGATGTCTGCAAAAGATTTTTTACCTTGTTTATTCAGCAATTCCTAATGGAAAGAAGTCAAACAGACAGATAATTATAGGACGGGTCATGATTTTCTCTCTCTTTCTGGAGTCTTGAGAGAACCGAACAGACAGCAAGTGAATTTAATGACAACAACTACAATTGTTCTTTATGAATAAATATCTTTAGAAATGACTTCCAAATGATGAACTCAGAAGTTTGGCCATGAGGTTTGAGCTTCAGTGGCTCTGCCATTTGGTCTTGGTTCTCTACCACTTGGTAATTATTGAAGGTCTACTGAGCATAGACAGTTTTCTCCTTCATTTTCACTATATAAAGTACTTGGCAAGAAGTGTCAGAAAGAGCACTGATTCTGAACATTTGGGAAGCAAAATTATAAACCCCCTTGGCTCCCAGAGTGAATGATCTGTAATTAATCAAGGAAGAATCTTGGGGGAAATAGAGAAAAATTAGGAGGAAGAGAAGTAGAATATTCACATTCAAGTCTGAAGTACAGGATTTTGGCCAAGAAGTCCCAAGTGATCACAGGGTTCAGAATGTGACTATGAGCAGGTGATAGGTACAAATAGAAGAGGAGATGATATTGGAACCAGAGGGCATGGGCAGCCACACAAAATACAGAACTTGACACAGGATGGAAGTCCATGAATTAGATACCCACATCTCTAATGGATGAGCAGGAATAACCATAAGGTCAGTGATAAGATGGGGGTAACATCTGAGCCCCTTCTAATACAGTGGCATGAGTCTCAAAATATCAGTTTGTTGGCACTTTCATTGGGTTGAAGAATCTAAGCTGTTAGCTACTCTTTCTGTCCACTGTTTTGAGTTCTTGAGGATAGGAATAGCCTCCCTCCTTGAGAATAGCCTCTTAATCTCTGTGCCTAGAATGTGGCAGCATTCCATAGTTCTTTGCTGTACTGAGAAATAATCTCTTCTTGGTTATACCTACCTGCAAAGCTTCACTATCAACTATCTCCCACTCCACCCAATCAACAAAGTATGAAAGTTTTTTCTTTTTTCTATATTTATCTCTCTAAATGTCACTTTTTTTAGAAATTTTTAACATTTACTTTTTCACTTTATTTAAACTCTGTGGTTTACAAAGTTGTTGATGACAATTTGTTAATGGAGTTAGTATTCCAACACGAATCTCACCACCACTGTCACCTCAACAAGCACCTCCATTTTCACAACACTCAAGCCTACCCTCATAACAGACCCACAATAATTTATCTTATATCACTTGTTACCACAAAATGGCTGATGGAATAATAATACTTTAGTAAAAGAAAACTTGTGAAAATTGTATATCACCCTGAAGAAATAAAGTCCTTGGCTGAGGCTTTACTAAGCTGTTGTTGCTAGTTAAACCTTCTGGGTTAATGTTTTTGTTAGTTGAGATTAGTTGGCTTCTATTTTACATTCCCATCTAATCTGATGTACTCCTACTGGGACATTAATATTGTAGAGTTTGAGGATGGTGCTCCAGATGGCACTCCAGAAAATCCAGGAATATTTAGCTGGGCAATCCAATTGGAAACATGGCAGCAGCTGTTGGGGTGTGAGTGTGACTGCTGGGGCTTTGGTTGAGCAGGAATTTGGCCCGCCTCCTCCTGAGATTACCTTAGAGGTCTCGGACTGAAATGGGTATTCGAGAAATTTTTTCAGCTAGTTGATCTCTTTTGAGACTTATTTATGACTCTCTGGAACAGCTGGTAGATGAGCTTACATGGCAGCAGTGGTGGGATGTGGGCATCACTCATTTTCTTCTGAATTTTTAATTGTTTAGAGTTTTAAAATTTTACTGTTCTATGAAATAGTAGACCCTGAAGGCAGGTCTACTCTACAGACATCTCTGTGATCTCATGAATAGCCCATTGAAAGGAATTTAGTAGACATGAAGTTAATTTTGGTAAAAATAGAATGATTTTAATGATATACTGTCTGCTTCATAGCTTCTAAATCTGAACAATATAAGCTAACTTAATGGTCTTATTCCAAGAGAAAATTGGTATGAGTAAAGTGTAGTTAACAAAATGGACATTTGATAAGTCACAAGGCACTAATTAATGTTGCCATTTATCAGAGTCATCTTGATTTACAGTGCAACCTGATCTATGTGTATGTTTCCTCTCTATTTATAGCCTAAGGGAGACTGAGGGAGTATTGGGAACTGATAAATGCAACAGATAGATGCTAATGCCCGTCTTGAACCTGTTTTGACATGGTCAGTAGAGAGAGATGGCAAGATACAAGTGAGGACTGAGTTATCTCTCTGTTCATTTAGTGTGAATTGACTGACATGTTCTAATAGTGGTTGAAATCCAAGTTCATCATGAGTAAATAAGACTTTTCAAGGTGCCACCAGGAGATAAAAGAGCCACTGAGATCAAATGTGACTCTTGTCACTCTCAGTAAACTCACGTGCATGCTACATAAAAGGCACAGGCACTCCTTGCTAGAGAAAATCCTGCTAAACATCCAATCAAATACATCAAATAAATGGAAGTATGCCCCAGAAATTGCATAATGCCCTGGGAAGAAGGACTCTTGATCCTAAAAGTCTTATGGTACTTAAAATGACTTCTGTCTGATTGCCATTCTTGTATTGCATTGACTGGTCCAGTTAGGCCATAATCTAACATGGATTCCAGGTCACCTCCAAAATTTTTTGCAAAGACTTTGATTAGATAGCCTCACGTTTTTTTACAGATTTTTAAAATATTTTTGGAAGTTAACATGTGAATAGAAAATGGAAATAAGAAGCAAAGTATAGTCATACACAATTACACGTGGTTATGTCTGACATGTCCTTCTAGGTCCTATTTACCTACACACTAAAATCCATTATGTTAAGATTATATGTTTATGAATCATGCTTCTTTATATACCATGAATATTTACCATTTCAAAGTCCCAAAGCTATAGAGTATTTGTAAACAAAAATTCACAACACCAACTGGAAGGAAAAAATTTAATCAAGCCTTTCTTGGCAATGAAAATTTCTTAAAAGACAAAAATGACAGCAAGGCTCTAGATAAAGATATTGGCATAGTTACAATTAAAATACTGCATTCCCTGTAATGTTCAAGTGAAAATGAGATAAAGCAATCCAGTAACAAAATATAAGCTTGTAAGAGAATTATCCAATCATTCTAGTAAAATCTTAGTAAGTAAACCTACTGCTAATTAAGTACTGACACTGTGTTCCTGCATACAGCCAGAGACACAAACCAACCAGCACAGACCAGAACAGCCCCTTCCCTTCAAGTCATTCTGCCCTGTGCTGCCAACTGCAGAAACAAAACTTGATGTTTTATTACTCAGAGATGATTTCACAAGGTTATGCCCGAGGCCCCCTTTCTATCAGTTATAACATAGACATATACTAATGGGTTAATTCACTAGTTCTACTTTTCTATCATACATTGTCAGCTTAAGACATCTAAAAGCTTAGATGTTGCAGAGTAATCAATGAATCTTGTCCACAATAAACACAGGTATACAAAAGTATACATCTAGACCTATAGTTATAATCTAGACTGTCTTCTAGCTGAGCTACTAGCAGAGCCCTTCCCTTCACCCTTCTTCTTCTTTCTTCACCTTTTCAGTGATCAAGTACTGGACGCATCTTGCTCCAAGAGGTGGATTAATAGACTCCCAGAAGACGCTCCTTCTTAAAAACTTAAAATTACAAAGTAATTGTTTACTAATATTACTTTTTAAAATATACTGTATTAGGACTTATTCTTTTATAGCCATGTTAACTAAAATGCATATTTTATAAAACAAAAGATAATCTGAACGTGCCTATAAGACTCATGGGTAGAGAACCCTTCCCTGCAAACCCCTCCACAACAGTCAGCATTCCATTGATCAATTCCTTTCCCAGATACAACCATTCCTATGAATTCTTTTTAAAAAAGTTCTTTTCTCTCTACTTTTAATGTTGTACACTTTCAAACATCTATGACTAAATGTTTCAAACAAGGATTTGTTCTGTCCTTTGTCCACTACAATCTGAGTGCCTTCTACATAAAAACATTCTAGCCTAGAATTTTTAAAAAGATTTTTTAAATTGTTATTTTTTGTGTAGGGGGAGGCAGGTTTGCGCCACACCCGGCTGTGCTCAGGGTTTCCTCTTGGCTCTGCACTCAGTAATTACGCCTGGTGGGCTCAGAGGTGAGAGGCATCAACCCTAGGTTGGCCACTTGTAAGGCTAGCACCAACCTGTTGTGCTGTTGCTCCAGCTTCTCTAGCCTAGAGTCTTGCCTCTTCTCATCCCTATCAACCCAGTGGACAGACTGGGTTGTCAAAACGACTCTAATGTCAAGTGCATATTAACAGTTTCACTCTCTCAAATTGTTTTCAGAAGCCTTTCCTACGTGTACACAATGAACTTGTTTACTAACTCTACTTTTATACTGGCAAACTCTTTGACATCTAGAAAGATTAGATGTTGCAACTTAGGACTTTGTCCTTTATGTACAATATATACACAGCTAAATAAAGCAAAAGACAAGCATAAGAGATAATGGCCAACCTCACCTAACTAAAAACATATGAATCTAACGCCCTTTGTACTCCCCTCTTCCCTCTCTGAACCAGTACAAATGTTCTGGTTTGTGAATCAGAAGCAGGTGAGTCATTCTGGTCATTCCATTTCCAAAAGATTACCTCTAATGTATTTTAACAAAAACTATCTACAAATGTGTTAATTTCATTACCTCTACTTTTAACATACTTTATGCACTTCTAAACATCTATAAAGTCTAGATGTTTCAAATAAGGACTTAGTTTGTCCACTATAAACATAGTAGTGTTGAATAAATCACACACATGTAGCAATAGTTGTATCTCAAAGCCTGTTCACTGTGGTCTAGAACCCTTCATTTTCCCTATTTCTTTCTATCCACCACCAACCCCCGGTGAGGGTTAAGTGCAATTTTATTCCCAAAAAGGTCCTTTTCTTTATTTTTAAAGGTTTTTTTTTAGTGTCTTAAAAAATTCATTTTTGATGAATTTTAACACTAAGTTACAAATGTGTTAGTTTACTAACTCTACTTTTGTCATATATTGGCAACTTCTTTAATATCTGGAGATTAACTAATTAAAAAGTCAGGACCTATTTGTCATATATGCATATATATAGTAAAGTTATAGATGAAATACAATGTGACATACAGGGCATCAGGTAAGCTTAAAATAAGCTGAAAATTTCTACTCAGCAATTTGTTTCTTTTCTCCTCCTCCAACCCAATGAGTATACTGTTTGAAGAGGTGGTTTAAAGATTGCATTTCTAAGGATATTTCCCACCAACTTTTAAAGTTATTTACAAGAACACTATACTACTTTTAACTACATTCGGTACTTAGCGAGGTATCTAGAGAGAGTAGATATTTCATTCAAGAACTTATCCATAATGTACACATTAAAGCAAACTGCACACATAACAATGATTATATTTTGAGATATCTTCTAAATGTGACCATTTTGACCTTAACTTTTCCCTTATTATTATTCTTCTCTCCACCACCAATCCAACTTCATGGACAAGTACAGGAATTTATGTTTAGAGAATTAAGTCATACCCAAAAGTCATTTATAGAAAGCCTTCATGTAACAGTTAACAGATTTAAAGGTGCTAATTTTGCTCTTTTGCCATACGCTGGCAACTTTTAAAATCCAAAGCAGAGGTCCCCAAACTTAATTTGCCTACCACCACCTTTACAGGGGGAAAAAAATCACTCAGTACCCTCTGGAAAACAAAGGACCCACCCCCAATTGCACCAAAGGCTACTACTGCCCCCCAATCCCTCCCAGACGCCCCCTAAAGGGCAGTATCGCCTACTTAGAGAATTATTTTGAGCTAGAGATGAGATGTTGCAAAAATTCTGCCCCTTATAAACAGAGCGGGCTGGAGCGATAGCACAGCGGTTGGCCGTGCGCCTTTCATACGGCCTACCGGTGTTTGATTCCTCCGCCCCTCTCTGAGAGCCTGGCAAGCTACGGAGAGTATCTTGCCTGCAAGGCAGAGCCTGGCAAGCTACCCGTGTGTATTGGATATGCCAAAAATAGTAACAATAAGTCTCTCAATGGGAGATGTTACTTTTGCCCGCTCGAACAAATTGATGAGCAATGGGATGACAGTGATAAACAGAGAAAAACAAATGCATGTAATATACAAAAATGATTGTCTAAAATATGTCTTTGCACACATGAACACAATAGCACACTTTTTGCAATTCTTTCCCTTCCACCTCCTCAAACCATTTTGCAGGCAAGCACACTGTGCACAGAGATGATTTAACAACCCCACTCCCCGGACAGTACTTCCCACCAGTTTTAGTAAAAATGGTATTTACAACGTGGTATTTCAATACCTCTACATTTAACATGCGTTGGGTACTTCTAAACATCTGGATGGACTAGATGTTTCAAATAGGACTTAAATTTGTCCATTGTATACATAGCAGTTTTGAAACATCTTCACACATGTTACCGAGTCTGAGTGTGTCTTGGAAACATGAACATTCTAGCCTAACACCACACTTCCCCCATCTCTCCCTCTTCCAAGCCTAGTTATAATGCTCACATTTCAAAAGACAATTTTTCCCCTAAAATTGTGCACAAAATGCACATATACTCTTGGTAACCTCTGTTAACACCTATAAAGACTAGATGTTGATTAGCTTCAACTCATTGTCCATTATATAACTCTATATACAGCAATATGAAACAAAAAAAAGCAAACACAATAGTTACCCAGACTCACTGTAACTCTCACTGCTCCTGCGTGTCCCCGTGCCCAAAGGGCATGGCTCAAAGAGGCACTTTGCCACCTTCTACACCTCCCATATGAATTTTTTTTAATTTACAAAGCATTTTTACAACTACTACTAAAAACATACATCAGGCACTTAGGGCATCTAGAAAGATTGACTATTTCAGAAAAGTACTTAACATTGCCAATCTGGCAACAGTGGGGAATAAAGTGCAGACACAGAACAATGATTAAAATATGAAAATGTCTTCTAAATTTGACCAGTTTGGCAAGGACCTTCTCTTCAAGGTCTTCATCTCCCCATCCTCTAGCTGGGAAAGAGATAAGTCCGGGAGTCACTCCTGATTCTTGCTTCCAGAGGTGGTAACAATCCCTTTCTAAAAAGTCATTTCCAGAAGACATTTTTTTTTAAAAGCAAATGGGATAGCCTCATTTTTATTTGAAGAAATATCCCACTTTCTTGTGCTCAGCTAATTTGATAAACTTTAACCAAATGAAGAAAAATTCTAGTCAGGCATTGAATCTTAAGCATATTTGCTTGCCTTCAGAATGGGGGAAGGTTAAAGATGGTGGGACGTTATGAGATTTAAACACCAGCAGAATATGGTGTGGCGGCAGAGGTTGGTGATTTTATATTTTAGTTCTGGGCTGAGTTAAGTCTGGATTTCAAGTCTCATCTTCTAGCACCCATTTGGAGAGTGATTCCAGGTAATTTAAATACTCTCTTGAAGTCTTAGACACATCAACTACAAAGTATGATAGTAAATGCTCTTTCGAGTTGTCAGTAAGACAATGTGTAAAGAAAGTAGTTTAGGTCAAACAATGGTAAATTCTTGATAAGTCTACTTTTCTTCATCCTCTTTCATCACGTATTAAAGCTCACATCTTCATTCTAGTTGTTCTGGTCACTCTTATTATTACTCCTATATCATGGATGTAGAAACCAAGTAAAAGAGAGAACCCAGCAAATAAGAAGTTGCTCTAAGAAAAACAACAATTCTTTTTAGATATCAAGAATAAATGACGTTTCTTTAGGAAGTGAAAGAATATAAAGGTCAATCTGGGAAGAAGAATCAATGGGAGCTCCCTACCCATCTATGCATCCAACCATCCTTGTGTTTTTTCATTCACTTAATGGGTACTTTAACATCTGCTGAGCACATGATATAATTTTCTAAAATTCATCTCCTGACATGATCAAACAACTCTTGTCTGATAAAATTAGGAGGCACAGTTGCTAAGGGACAATATATTTTGTTTTTTTTTTTTAATATAACATTTTAATTGTCCTTTGATGAATGGGAAGACAAAAATGACAAATCCTACAATACAGGAAAATACATAAAACTAAGAATCAGGAATGGCAGAGACAGCCTATTAGGATAAGCACTTGGCTCATGTGCAGGAAGCCTGGATTTGCTTCCTAGAGCTACCTGGTTCTTCTGAGCATCATTGTGAGTGAATCGAAGCACATCTGGTTGTGGCCCCAGAACAACAACAAAAAAAAATCAGAAACAGAAATGGCAGACATAGAAGAGAGTTACCTATTCTACTAATCTACTAATCTAGGAAACCCATAAGTTTTCCATTATTAAAGGATAGGCAAGTAAATTAAACATGGAGTTAAACATATATATATGTTATATATATATATGAATGTTGAAAGCAGTTTGAGCAAATATTTTGCAAATTATGTCACTTTGTAGAAATTCAGATATTTCTTTATGACTGAAGGGAAAAGTGCCACAACTATAAGCAAGGATCAGACTCATATGTCATATTATGACTCCGGATTCTACAACAGTGCCTAAACATAGTAAGGTGACACTTCATTAAAAATACAAAGGGAGTCAGAATAGAACAGTAGGATAAGGGGCTTGCTTTGATTTAGCTGACTTGATTTCAATCCTTAGAACCACATTGGGACAATATATTTTGTATTAAATATATTAAAATGTAACCTGTTCATTTTTCATATAGTGGATCACCTTTCAAATTTTCCAGAAAAATATCTTATTAAAAATACTATGTATCCTCATGGTGACTCATTAATAATTAAAATAAAATTTAATTTAAAAATAATAATAAAAAAATAAAATAACTACAAAAAATAAATAAAAATAAAATGGAAGAAAAGTAAAAAAAATACTATGAAACATTTTCTGGTGAAATTAATTTTTTTTTACATAATGTGAAACATTATTGGTATTATTTTTTAAAAATTAATTGTTTGGGATTTTTGAGCCAACCCTGGTGGGGTTCATGGCTTATTCCTAGTTCTGTATTCAGACATCACTCCCAGCAGGGCCTAGGGAATCATGTGGAGTGCTGGGATTGAACTCATGTCGGCTGCAGGCAAGGCAAGTGCCCTACCCACTGTTCCATTACTCTGACTTTTATATTGATATAGCAAAATATTTGATCCAGTTCTCTCAGAATGATGGTGAATGTAGTTTTCTTTTTTCATTGAATCCCTCTGAGCACTGTTTTTTTCTAGATTTTTTTGATGTAAGCCATTTTACTTGATGTAAGTTGATACTCCAATGTTGTTTTGAATTGCTTTTTCCTGATATTTAGTGAGTTATCATAAACACTGTTTCATGTCTATTGGTATGTCTTTTTTTTTTAAGGGAATGTGTGTGTGTTCAGATCTTCTTATTCTTTGATGGACTGTTTTTATGGTTTTGAACTTTGTGAGTGCTTTATACATCTTAGATAGTAGCCCTTTGTATAGTGTAAGAATATTTCTTCCCATTGAGTAAGGTGTCTGTTTTAGTTGCAATATCTTTTTAAGTTTAAAAACATTTTATTTGATGTAGTCCTGTTTACTTTTGCTTTAGTCTCCCTTCCTCCCTCTCTCCCCTCCCTCCCTCCCTCCCTCCCTCTCTCCCTTCCTTCCCTCCCTCTCTCCCTTCCTTCCCTCCCTCTGTCCCTTCCTTCCCTCCCTCTCTCCCTTCCTTCCCTCCCTCCCTCCCTCCCTCCTTTCCTCCCTTCCTTCCTTCCTTCCTTCCTTCCTTCCTTCCTTCCTTCCTTCCTTCCTTCCTTCCTTCCTTCCTTCCTTCCTTCCTTCCTTCCTTCCTTCCTTCCTTCCTTTTCTTTCGGACTTCAATAAAAAGAAACAGAAAGGAAGGGAAACTAAGATTAAGATAGGGAAGTTCTCAAATTATGGGAGGGGGGGTCTCTTAAAGCAGGATTCTGAAAAGAGGCTGAAGTCCTTTCCCTTTTATACCTTTTGAACAAGGATAGGTAGGTAGACAGGTCTTTATTGTGCTCCAAGAATATGAGCCATTAACGGGGGGTGGGGGGCTGGAGGGGGGCGTGATGCTGAGATAAATATTTTCTGAGATAAATATATTCCGGTGTTCAGATCTAGCAGGGCCTTGTTCATGCGGGTCATCTGGCATCATCTAGGCCTCTCTTATGGCCTTCCATACCAGATGATTCCTTTTTAAGGATCAATACCCTTCCCCATGTCCCTGTCATTCCTCCCTCTTCAGCAAGGGCCTCAAACTGCAGCAAGGGAGTAGGGGTGAAAAAATCATCTGGCTGCTTGCTGCTAAAAGTGATTGAAGTTTTGTGCCACAAATGAAGTCCCCTAAGAGAAGGGGGGGAGAGTCTGTCCGTCTGTGGAAGTCAGATGGAATGTCCAATCTGGGCTGCATCAGTATCTGTAACTTAAGGAATTTTGAACAGAAAAAAAGTTTTGAAGGGTGTTTATGGGCCAAATATGTTAATATGGATAAGAAAGGAAAGACCCAAAGCCTTTTTTAATGCTGATCCTCATCATCTTTGTTCAATCCCCTGACTGAAGGCATCAGACCAGTGGTTGATAGTATTCATCCCCTTGTTATGTAATTTAGAGGTTGACAAGGGCATGGATACCTCTTATAGAAAGGATAGAAACAGAGAGACACACAAGATACTCAAGGCCACTAGAAGTTATTTTTGTATTTTTAATTTATTTTATATATTTATTTTGCTTTGGGAGCTCATCTAGCAGTGCTCATGCACTCAGGAATAATTCTTGGTGGTGAACAGGGGGACCATATCGCATGCTGGGGATCAAACCAGGTTGGTCACATGCAAGGCAAGCGCTCTGCCTGCTGTACCATCTATCGCTATTGTTTTCTAGAGGGGCTCTTTCCAGTAAGGATATTACAGATTAGTAAGATCCTCACTAAACAAAACCTTGGACAGAACCTAAGTACCAAGTCGAACCCATTGCATGCTTTTTAAAGGGTGTGGCTGGATTTACTTTGGATTTTAACTAAGAGATTTATCATTCTACCCTGGAACTAGAATTTTTGTTTTGTTTTGTTTTGTTTTATACAAAGGAAAATGTTCCTGAAATGAAGCATGGTGTTCTCTCCACCTATATAATTAACAAAAGATCATTTGTCCTCAATAAAAAATGGCAGTTGATTTGCATAGAAGCAGTAAGAACTTGGAAACTCTCAGCAACTTTTAAGTAATTTGTAACTTTAGATTTGGCTTAATTAGATCAAGGTGGTTTCTCCCTGGAAGCATTAAGTCACAATTTCCAAGTCACTCTGTTTTACTTCACCCAACTCCAGAGTGCTTAAGTTTTCTTTGCCAAAGGAGTTAAGGCATTTAAAACACCTCTGCAGTCAATATAATGGAGAGCTGTGCCTATGTCGGTTCCTATGTATTTTATGAACTGGGGCCTAATACTGTGGCCCTTAATTTTGAGTTAAGTTTTTTTTAATGACATGGTTAGGCATCCAGTTTTATTGTTTTGTATCTGGCTAGCCAGTTTTCCCATCACTATTTATGGAAGAGGCTTTTCCTCCTCCACTTTATACACTTGGCTGCTTCGTCACAAATTAACTGCACATCCATCTGGGTGTTTAATTCTGGGCTCTCAATTCTATTGCATTGGTCTCAGAGTCTGCTTTTATTCTGTATTTCTTAATGAAAACCTCACTGTTTTGATTACTATAGCTTTATAAAGTCAGTGAATACAATACTACCCATCTTCTTTTTTTCTCAAGATTACATTGGCTATTCAGGGAGTTTTATGGTTCCATAAAAATTCTAGTAGTGTTCTTTATACTTGGAGAATGTCACTGGAATTTTGATAGGGATTGAATTGAATATTTATTGTGCTTTGGAGAGAATGGTTATTTTAGCCATATTAATACTTCCAACCCAGATACATGTAATCTTTTTTCCCATTTTCTTATATCCTCTGTTATTTTAAGAGTGACATATAATTTACTTTGCATATCTTTTACCTCCCTTTAAAATTTTTCAAGGAAATTTATGTTTGTGTACTCATTTACATATGGGGATTTTGAAATCATTCCTTTGCCTTCTAAATTTTTGTTTATATACAGAAATGCAATATGTTTTTGTGTTGATTTCGTAGCCTGCTACTTTACTGTATTGATTTATTGCTTTCAAACATTTGGGTTTATGTGTGTGTGTGTGTGTGTGTGTGTGTATGTGTGTGTGAAGTCAGAGTTCTTTATGTATATTATCAAATTATCTCAAAAGTGATATTTTAACTTCTCCAATTTGAATCCCTTTATTTTTCTTGCCTAATTTCTTTGACAAGGACTTTTTTTTTAAGTAAACAGATTTTATTTAGAGGTTTCTGAGGGAAGGAGGAAGGGATAAGTGGGAGAGAGAATAGTAAGAATATCGCGATCAAGAGAGAACACAGGCTTCTCCAAGGGTGGAGAGAGCTCTACACACATCCTAGCTCTAGACATGAAAGTACACATCTCAAGAAGGGAGATTCGGGAGACACATGTCCTGGGGTGACACATGTGCTCGGCCACGTGGGCACAAGCAGCACATGGGCTCAGGCAGCATATGAGCACCGACAAAGACTTCTAATGCATTGTTGAATACTAGTGGTGAACGTGGACATCATTGCCTTGTGCCTGATCTTAGAGGAAAGGCTATCAGTTTATTTTTAAGGTGTCTTACTGCTTCTTAATGCATTGTACAAAAGAAAGTTCAGTGTTTTTACAGAGCTGGTATGCAGGTAATGACGTTCCTTAGATACTATTTTTCTTAACATTTTAAAGAATCATTTCTTCTAATATTAGTGATAATCTTGTGGGATGGAGGATTCTTAATAAAAGGCTTCTATCTCTCAAGACTTGATGTGAGTCTCTAATGTGAGTCTTTGCTTTCCTCTTGTTGCTTTTGAGATTTTTTTCCTTATCTTTCTGGTGGTTTTATCTAACTTATTCTAAGGGTCACCAATTTGAATCTCTGCTTCTTCCATTTTGTTGATGAGTCCTGCTATATTATGTTTTATAGCTCAGCTATAATAGTCTTTAGCTCATTCTTTTCTGCTTGGAGAATTTGTATACTTTCTCTGAGCTTATTAATGCTCTCTTCCATAGGCTTCTTCCTTTCTTTGAGTAGCAATAGGATTGTTGCTTAGAAGTCTTCCTCAGGAAGTTTAGAAAGTTCTGGCATATTTGAAGGTTTTTCTGGACCATCCATCCATGCTGGTGAGTTTCTTCATTTATTTATTATACCTGCTGTTACATGAGAGTTAGAGATGAAGAGTCAGATCCTAGATGGCCTGAGTGACAATGGAGGGACTCATGCTCTCAAAAATTTAAGCTTTTTTGAGATTGGTATCTAAATTGGTACCTATGGCTTTCAGCTTATTTGAGCTTAGATGGCTGCTGGGACTTTGCAGTCAAAAGTGCCTGTAGCAGCTGTAATGTGGAGATCTAGCAGGCTTGAGCAATCGTCCAGAGATCAGATGGGTCTTCTGTTGACATCAGATATAGAATTAAAATATGAGAAACTGGGATATTGCATTCTCATTGCATTAAGAATTGATTTTTCTTAAAGAAAACAAAATGAAAATTTTAATCTATTAAAACCTTGGTATAAATTAACTGTATAAGTCTAAGTGACATCATGTCTCTGATAGAATGGGATACAAAACAAAATTTTGGGGGCTGGAGTGATAGCACATCGGGTAGAGCACTTGCCTTGCACGCGGCCAACCTGGGTTTGGTTCCCAGCATCCCATATGGTCCCCTGAGCACTGCCAGGAGTAATTCCTGAGTGCAGAGCCAGGAGTAACCCCTGTGCATCATTGCCAAGTGTGACCCAAAAAGCAAAAAAAAAGATTGTATGATTTTAAATGTGTGTAATCATTAGTAAGGACATACCTAAACAGGTAGGATCTGGACTCTGGGATAATAGCTTTTTATTTTTTTTAATTGAGTCACCTTGAGATACATATTTACAAAGCTGTTCATGATCAGGTTTCAGTCATACAATGATCCAACACCTATTCTTCCACCAGTGTCCATTTTTCACCACCAATGATCCCAGTTTCCCTCCTGTTACCCTTTCTTCCCCAGAACAGTTGATTTTAATACCTACCAGTTAGGGGTATGTGTGCCACCATTTAGCTATAGTTATAGGCTCGAAGTTGAACATATTTGAGTAGTGGTCTGTAATATGATGTTGTAATTCTTTGGGTAGTCTTATGTCACTGAGTTTGAGTGGATACTTTAGCTACTGTCAGATAAACCAATTCATTTATATCCCAGTATGCCCAAGTCTATGTTTTAGTTGATCTGAATGATGACTAGGAGTTCACACGCATTGTTACACTGTTGATAAGTCCCTGCTAAGTATAACCTAGTCTGTTGCTTCAAAGAACCTGCTCAGAGGTGACTAGTAAATTTTGATTTGCATGTGTCCAGGACAGCTTCAACCCTAGAGCCTGGTATGTTTTTCAACTTTGGAGGGTTAGAACTTCAGATCACAAATGTTTCCCATTGCTTGCTCACTTAGAATGGTATTGTAATCATTGGAAGCTCTATTACCAGAAGTGGGCTGTGCCCATATACTTTGTATTTACACAGATGTAGATAGGGTAACCTGTGGGGTGACGTGATTTAATATGCAATTAGAACTGAACTTCTATCACAGCATGCACCTTCTGGCATTGAATGTCTGTACAGATAAAAATGCTTTGAAGAGGTGTCACCTGTTGGCTGGCAGGTGACAGAGGACTGCAAGGGACTGAGAATGTTGGTTTGGCTAACCAAGTCACTCAGCCACCCCCCTAGCTCTGTTGTTGGTATGAAATAAAGGTTCTCAGAAATAGTAGACTCTTTGGGGTCAGGGAATAGCTCAAAAAATAGAGAGCACGCTTGGCCCCAAGGAGCCCTGGGATCAATCTCCAGCACTGCATGGCCCCCTGACATCTGAACTAGGAGTAACCTTTGTGCCCTTCTGGGTGTGGCCCAAAAAACTGAAAAGGGAAAAAAAGAAAGAATGGAATGGAGGACCCCAGTCTACCAATCTCAGTAGCAGAGACATTGTCCTACTGATGACCTTTGCAGGCAAATCATATTCAGTATTTTCCCAGTTCAGTGGGCAAAGGAACAGCTGAGTGTCTGGAAAGCCTGGTGCTCAGTGTAACCCTACCCTATTTCTGAGTATTTCAGAAGCTGAAGTCTGTTTCTGGGCTTCGAGGTCCAGTCTCTACCTTGCTTTTTCTGGCTCTTTCTATCCTATTTCTTCACTGATGCTTGCTGTGACTCTTAATTCCAAAGTAGAGTTCATCTCTTGGCGTGGGTAGCTGGACTTACCAGTTATTTTCCTTCCTAACTCAGGAAAGACTTGATTTTAATGCAATATTTTGTTTAGATTGGCCTTGGTGTGAAAATTCTGGATAAGTCACCCCCCACCTCTCCAACATACGCACACACTTGCTCATCTTGACCCCACCAATGCCGCTTTGTAGTGTGTACTGCTAAGCATAGCTCTAGTTTGAAAATTTTATACTAATAAATAAGATTAGCTGAGAAAAGGATCAGTGAAGGGATTTTGAGTCATTTATATATGTATATGTGTGTGTGTATGTGTGTAACATTTATTTTGGGCTTTATATCAGACCATCACATAAAATATAAGTAGAGTTCAAAAGTAATGCTGCACTTTGAATACTTGAGACTTATCATTGATATATCATGTAATATAATAAGAATTTCTGTATAGAAACATTTAATAAAAGCAACCCTTTTAATTCTTTCCACCTAGGGCCACAGAAAAATCCTCAAAAGAAAAGGTAATGACAATCCTAGAAATCTTTGCAGGATTTTCTAAGAATAGCATTATTTAAAATAAATATATATATATAAGAACTATGATTTACAAATTTATTGATAGTTGAATTTGATGCATATAATGTTCTAGCACCAATTCCACTACCAATATCAATTTCCTCCATCAATGTTCCTAAGTTCCCTCCCACCACCCCAGCCTGCCACCATGACAAGCACATTTGAAGGTTTAGTGGCCTTAGTTTGGATCTCATGTTTTCAGTGTTACAAGAGTCTGTGTTTTAGATATATAGCTATACCACTGCCCTACATTGCCAATGGCCTCCAATCCCTTTACTTCTTTCTTATCTCTTCCTTATCCCCTTGATTACTTTCCTTCTCTGTCCTTCTCCCTATACTCTAGGGTCAAGAGTGATCTAGGCATGCCTCTTATTAATGGTGGTATTTACTTTGATGGACTGGAGTGATAGCACAGTGGGTAGGGCATTTGCCTTGCATGCAGCCGACCTGGGTTTGATTCCTCCATCCCGGCTTCTATTCCTCCGTCCCTCTTGGAGAGCCCGGCAAGCTACAGAGAGTATCCCGCCCACACGGCAGAGCCTGGAAAGCTACCCGAGGTGTATTTGATATGCCAAAAACAGTAACAACAAATTTCACAATGAAGATGTTACTGGTGCCCGCTCGAGCAAATTGATGAATAATGGGATGACAGTGCTACAGTGCTGTTTACTTTGACAAGAATAGCACGTGCCATGTTTATTTAAAAGTGGTACCTCTGCATTCTAAAGTATTATACTGTAGTTTCTTTCCTCATGGAAATGGAGAGAAATCCAGGCTCTCAGTGAGATGTGCCACCTATAATAACTAGGATACCGAACAGTTATGTTGCCCTTCATGTCTTACACAAGACTTAGAACTATATTGTTTTATTTAACCTTCCTAACAATGTGTGACCGGCTACTGATTGCCATCATCATTTTATAAATAAATCTGAAACTCAGAGGTTAAATACTACCATCAAGGCTACAGAGTAATATAGGAGTACTGTCAGGTTAACTGAGTTCTCTTTTCCAATATATAAATGAGAAGCTAATTTCTGGGAAGAAATCATGCTCCCTTTCAAAGCAGTTTATAAGTACCAACCATGATTAGCATTGTAATGCTCTAGCTCATGGTGATTCAATTTTTTTTTAAGTAAAAAAAAAATAAATAAAAGCAGATGCACTCACTAAAGACCCAAACTCCAGACTAATCTGCAATACCTCCCCTCTGGGAACCACGTAGAGCAGTTGGTGCCTTGACTTCCTTTGACACAGAGCCTTTCCATCAAATGTAAAGGTTAATTTGAAAGAACAACACAATTGAGTTGACAAGTCTGAAAAATCCATTGTTACTCCGTGACTCCTCTTGGATTGAACCTGGTGATCAAATCCTGACCTAATCTCTCTCTATCTCTTCTCCTCCACCACTCCCCCCACTCCCACCCATGGCCATTAGCTCACTGTTAGCTGTTTTGCTTCATTTGTGCTCATTTATTAGTGAAGATTGGAGTAAGCAGCAATGTCTGTTTTAAATGAGAACAGAGTGAGATTTGGTTTTCATTTTTATTTGAAGTTCAAGCCAAGTTTATTAAAGATAATTAGATCTTTGGAATGGTGAAATTACAATCGACACAGGCCTCTTGCCAACTCAGGCAAGCGCATTTTTTGAATTACAAAGAGTCACTAACTATCTCAAAGGAGAAGGACTCCAGGCACAGTCTCCTTTTTGTTTCTCTAGAAGGTCCTAAATTCTTTCTTTCTGGGGCTTTCTTTGTCATCTTCATAGCTATTTCCCCTGTTCGGAAATTAAGACCAGCATCTCCTTTAATGTGAAATCTGAACTGAAATATCATTTAAAAATAGATTTTCATTGCCCAAGAAACCTAAATGGCTGTCACTATCACTATCACTGTCACCCCGTTGATCGTTGATTTGCTTGAGCAGGCCCAGTAACATCTCCATTCATTCTAACCCTGAGATTTTAGCAGCCTCTCTTTACTCGTCCTTCCCAACGGTGTCGCATTAAAGGGCTCTTTCAGGGTCAGGAGAATGAGGCCCATCATTGTTACTGTATTTAGCATATAAATACGCCACTGGGAGCTTGCCAGTCTCTCCCGTGTGGGCAGGAAGCTCTCAGTAGCTTGCCAGGTTCTCCAAGAGGGAGAACTAGGCTGTAAGATGAATAATAAATTCAAAATTTCCTGTACAAAGGCACAGGAGATATAGTAAAGTGGATGAGGTGCTCATCTTTCAAGTGTTCGACTCAGGTTTAATTACTGGTATCCCAAAAGGTTCCTGAGCACTGCAAGGAGTGATGCCTGAACTCAGAGGCAGGAGTAAACCTACCCTGATGCTCCCCCCACACCTCCACTCTGTGTTCTTTAACATCTCTGCATCTCCCCAAACCCCCCAGAATCTACTGAATGTGTTAAAACATGTGAAAATCAAAATGCGATGCCAAATGCTTTTCAGCCCCAAGAATGTGAAAAATAGGGCTCCGTCACCCACCATCCAGGGCAGGAGGCTCATACACTGGGATGGTGTTTACCTTTCATGCACAGGATTACACCCCAGTATCGATAGGATCCCCTGACTACCAACAGGAGAGATCCCCAAGTGCAGAGTCAGGAGTGACCCCAGAACAATACTGGCCCTGGCTCAAAAATCCAAGTTCTTTTTAAATTTAAATATTCTTTTTAAATCTAAATCTAGCCAGTATTTTTTATAAATAATGTCACCATAATTATTGCCAATTTATTTTCACTGTTGAGTTCCTCACTTCCTTTGTTAGACAAAGTCTCTAAGAGCAGGGCCCCCATCTGTTATCCCAAAAACTTAATTCAGTACATGGTGAGTACAAACAAATATTTGTTGAAATAAGAGATGTATGCATTAACTCTTATTTCAACAAATCTAGGTCAATCTATCCTCCTGGGGTCCTGATCAGTTATGATGATGGTAGTGTTGTAACAGTCTTGTAACAAACTACCTGAAAAAACTCAGTCAGGTATCATATTCATGATCCCGGTGGGAGGGGCTACAGTAGCCCTGCTGATCTTGCCCAATTAACTCACATCCACAGGTTAGTTGGGATAGGCTGGTTTAGGCCGGTTTAACTGATATTTCAGTTTAGATATCACATAAAAGGAGATGCGGGTCTTAAGTTCTGGAACAGAGTCCTCCAAACAGGGGAAATAGCTATGAAGGTTTAGGCTGATGTGGCTGTTCTTCCCCATGTGGGTCTTTGTTTTTTAAGTGTAATAGCAGAATCACAAGGGACAAGGAGAAAGATACAATGTCTCTTAAATTGCACATGTTAATATTTTTATATTATAGGCTCAACCAAGACAAATGCCCATGCCTAAAGTTAAGGTGTAATATATAAATTTCTCATGATAAAACTACTATAAAAATATGGACGAAAAGGACAATAATGAATTAGGAACAATAATGCAGCCGTAAATGCAACCGTAATGCAACCATTCATGCATAGTAAATAAAGGGGGAGGCACGAAATGAAATTTGATATTAGAGAAGCTCATTCCTACTGAAAATATTTTCACTAATTTCAGGAATTCTGTAACTCCTTATGTAAGTCACAGGGTAGAACATCTTTTGTGGCGTTTCCTTCCTTTTCTGCTGTTTCCATTTCACTACAGATGATTTGACTGAATTCTGCTGGGTTTTCTTTTTTCTTCATTCTTTGCGTTAATATTTTTATATTTTATGTTTTTTATATTTTTATTTTTTTTCATAAATAAAAGGTATTATATAGCTTTAAATTCTTTGTTACAAAATTTAAAAGGTGAGTAAAGCAATTGTATGAAGTTTGCCTAGTTAATTAATGTAGATTAAAAAGCACTTTTTAAATAAAAACTTATACTGAGTTTACCATTTTTGCTTTATATATAGCTACTTTGTTTTGTTTTGAGGGGGCAACCCGGCAGTGTTCACTACTCTCTGTCAAAAAATCACTCCTGACGGGCTTAGGGACCATATGGGACCTAGTACCATATGGGGTACTAGGAACTGAACAAACACAGGTTGTCCCATGCAAGGCAAGCACCATAACTGCTGTGCTATTAGTCTTTCCAACCCCCAAACTACCTTTTTTTTTTTGAGGGGGGACTGGCTCAAAAGTGACTTTCAGGGGAAACTAGGCCAGTGGTTCAGTGCTAAGGCCCAATGATACAACATTACTTGGTCCCTGGTTTCTAGGAAGAATTAGGGCCACTTGGGTAGTGCTTGGGGCTGCAAGTGTCTCTAGACCATTTTTGGCAATGCTTAGGGATTTCAAGGGTTATACCTGAATATGCACTGGGGTCATGTGGTATAGGGATCAACCCCCAATGAGGCATATGCAAGGCGTTTGCCCTAACCCCTGTACTATCTTTCTAGTCCATAATATGCTTTCTTTTCTCCTAATTTGTTGTGGTGAACATTAAAGCGTTCTCAGGAGGCTTATGTCAATCAAAATTTACAATACATATACTGTTTAACCTAAGACTTTCTATTACAGAACTTTATCCAATACATGTCTTTGTACATGTACTCAGGGGTGTTCATTATCGCAATGTTTGTATTGGAAAAAACCTTAATTTTTAAAACTTTTATTAAAGCATTGTTACTTGAAAAGTTGAAGATAGTAGAGTTTCAGGCCTGTGTTTCAGCACCAATCCTACTACCAGTGTCAGCTTCTCTTCACCATTGTCACCATGTTCTCTCCTACCCCATCAGCCCTTCACCTTGACAGGAACATTTGGGTGTATCTTGGATCTCCTTCTTTAAGTATTTTTCACACTGTAGTATGAATATATAACTATACAATTCTTCTCTACCACAGGTATATAAGAGGTCCTTGGCCCATGCCCCTTTAGTTACTGTCTGTCTATTCATTCCCCCTAAATTTCTTTTCTTCTCTGTCCTCTTCCCTACACTCTAGGATCAAAGATGATCTATGTGCCCCTCCCCTTTAATACATTGAATTTTCTCATCCAGTTATTCTATATGCAACGGTGAGATCATCCTTTTATCCTTCTGGCTTATTATACTTAACATCACATCTTCCTGTTCCATCCACATTGCAGCAAATTGCATGCATTGCTTCTTGCAGCTGCACAGCATATATATTAGGTATATATATCACATCTTTATGTGGTTTGGGGATACCTAAGTTTTTATTCCATATCTTAGCAATTGTACTAAGTATTGCATAGAGTAATGGTGTGTACATGTCTTTTTTGTGTGAATGATTTGCATCCTAGGAGTAGATATCCATAAGTGGAATTGCTTGGTCATAAACTAAGTTCAATTTTTAATCTACAGAGAACTACCCATTACATTTTTCTAGGGATTGAATTAGACAACATTCCACCCAACAGTTGATAAAGTTCCTTTTTCACCACATTACTGCCAACACAGATTGTACCAGTATTTTTCATTTATGTCATTCTCATTGGTGGGAGATGATGCCTTATTATTGTCTTGATTTAGATTTCCCTAATAATAAGTGATGATAAGCATATTTTAAAAAGTAACTATGGACCACCTGCCAATCTTCTTCCAGGAAGTGTGGTTATTTTCTCTCCTCATTTTTGATTGGGTTTTGGAATTTTTGTTGTTGTTGTTGTTGTTGATGATCTTTGTGAATATTTTATATATCCTGGGTATAAACTCTATCTGATATATTAAGTGAAAATATTTTCTCCCTGTTAGCTGTTCAGTTTTAGCTTGTGTTTCTCTGCCATGCAAAAACTCTTTACTCTTTAATTTTGATGTATTTCCATTTGTTTATATTTTATTCTGTTGCCTTTGCCCATTGCATCATATCACTGAAGACACCTTTGAGGTTAAAATTTTGGAACATTCTGCCTATACTTTTCTCCATGTACTTTATGATTCTGGCCTGATCTCAAGTATTTGATCCACTTTAAAATGACTTCTGTGTAAGCTGTGAGATAGGGATCCAGGTTTAATTATTTTTTCACATGGTTATCCAGTTTTCTCAGCACCATTTGTTGAAGAGGCTGTCTTCATTCAATTTCATGTTCTCCACTTCTTTTTCAAAAGTTATATGACCATATAGATGGGGATTTATCCTGGGATATTCTATTCAGATTCACTGTTCAAAGAATCTATCTTTATTCCACTAGCATGCTGCTTTGATCACCATAGTTATATAGTATAATTTTAAGTTAGATAATGAGATACCTTCAGGTTTCTTATTTTTCAATATGGCTTTGGGTATTTGGGGTATTTTAGGATTTCATACAAACTTTATTGCTGACTATTCTACATCCTTGGAGAATGTCATCTGAATTTGAATGGGGATAGCATTGAATCTATATCGTACTTCTGGTAGGAAGCCCATTTTGTCAATACTTATTCTCTCAGTTTATGAACATGAAATATTTTTCCATTTTCTAAGCTCTTCTGTTTATTTCTAAAGTAATTGGAAGTTTTTATAGTATAGATCTCCAGTCTCTTTTAATTTGATCCATAGGTACATAATGTGTTTGAACACTATTTTGATTGAATAAATTCTTTGATCTCTTTCTCCTCTAATTCATTATTTGTACACAGGAATGAGACTGATTTGTGTGTATTTGTAGGTGCCCACTTTGCTAAATTTGTTTATTGTTTCTAGAAGCTCTCTTGTGGAGTCTTTAGAGTCTTCTGTGTATATTTTTATCATGTCATTTACAAATAGCAAAGCTTTGATGTTGTTTCCAATTTGGATTCCTTTGATTATTTTTGTTTTTGACAGTTTGCTGTGGGCTTATAAGATAATATTGAATAAAAGTGCAGACAGTGGACATCTTTGTCTTGTACTTGATCTCCAGCAAGAAACAGTACAAAGAGCAGGGTGCTTGCCTTGCACATGGCTGACCAAGATTCAATCCTCTGTCACTGGTAGTGAACCCTGAGCACAGAGCCAGTAGCAAGACTTAAGTACAATCAGATGTTCTCCTCCTCCTCCCACAAAATAAAGAATTATACTGGCTGTAGACTTATTATATATAGCCATTACTATCAATATAAGGGTTCTTTTTATCCCTACTTTGTTATGATTTTTTTAATCATGAATGGATATTGGGCTGGAGCAATAGCACAATGGGTAGGGCATTTGTCTTGCACATGGCTGACCCAGTTTCAATTCCTCTGCCCCTCTCGGAGATCTTGGCAAACTACCAAGAGTATCTTGCCCACAGAGCAGAGCCTTGCAAGTTCCCCGTGGCATATTCGATATGCCAAAAACAGTAACAACAGTCTTACATGGAGATGTTATTGGTGCCCACTTGAGCAAATCATGAGTAACGGGATGACAGTAACAGTGACAGTGGATAGATATTGGATCTTGTCAAAAGCTCTCTCTGCACTGATTGATGTGGTCATATTATTTTATTTTTCATTTTATGGGTTTAGTGTATTTAGTTAATCAATTTGATTTGTAGTATGTTGAACCATCCTCGCATCCCTGGGATGAATACCATTTGATCATGGTGTATAATATATATATATATATTACATATAATATATATATATGCACACACACATTGATGTGCTATTGGATCCAGTTGCAATATTTTGAAGAGAATTTTTGTGTTGATATCCATCAGGGATATCGATCTGAAGTTAGCTAGAAATTTTTATCTGCTTTGAGTATTAGTTTAATGTCAGATTTGTAGTAAGTGTTAGGGAGGATTCCTAGATTTTTTGACATTTTGGAAGACCTAACAGAGTAAAGGCAGTACATCTTCTCTGAAGGCTTGGTAGAACTCAGTAGTAAATTCATCTGAACCAGGACTTTTGTTCTTTGAGAGATTATTAAATGCTTTTAAAACTTTTTTTTACTTCTGGTTGGCTTGTTCAGGCATTCTAATTCCTCCAGTTTGGAGAGATTCCATAATTACAAAATAGGTCCATTTCTTTGGGATTTTTCCAACAGCATAAACTTACTTCAGAGTAACTACTCATAATATTTTAAATTTCTGAGGGGCCTGTTGTACTTTTTCCCCTTTTTTCTCCGATCTAATATTTTTTGACATTTGTGATTCTAGCTAAAGATTTGTCTATCTTATTTATTTATTCATTTATTTGTTTGTTAATTGAAGAACAAGCTCCTGGTTTCATTGATTCTTTATATTGCTTTCTTTCCTTCTACTAATTTTTGAGTTCATTTGTTGTTCTTTCTCTAAAATTTTGAGATGCATATTTAAGCCATTTGGGTTTTTCTCACTTAATGTAGATTTGCATTAACATGAACTTCTGTAGCTTGTACCTTCATTCTCATTAGTTTCAAGGAAACTTCATTGGTCAGTGACTCGTTCAGCTTCCGAGGTTTGGAAGTTTTCCTATTCTATTTGTGATTAATTTCTACTGTTATGGCATGTGGTTTGAAGGGCCTTTTGTAATATTTCTGTATCACTGTAATCCATTTGCTCATCGATTTGCTCGAGCGGGCACCAATAACATCTCCATTGTGACTTGTTATTGTTTTTGGCATATCAAATACACCATGGGTAGCTTGCCAGGCTCTGCTGTGTGGGCAAGATGCTGTCAGTAACCTGTGGGCCTCTTGGAGAGGGACAGAGGAATCAAACTGGGTCAGCTGCGTGCAAGGCAAATGTCCTACTCGCTGTGCTATTGCTCCAGCCCATTCTAATATTTCTATGTTTGTAAATTTATGTATGTCAGAGTTATGCCCTAGTTTGTAGTCTGTCAATTAGAATGTTTCATGTACACTAGAAACGAATGTATACTTGTCTTTTGTAGAGCCCTGTATAGTCTATTAATCACAGTTCTTCTAGCTCCTCATTTAGGGCTCTTGTATCTTTACTGATTGTTGATCTGTCGAGCGGTGAAAGTAGAGTTCTGTCAGTGTGTTTATTTAGGCTTTTGAGTCCAAGCTTTGAAAACTTTGCTGACATTTCATTTTTACATAAATGTTAATAGTACTCCTAGGTCTATTTTTTCTTTCATCAACAAGTAGTGCCCATCTCTGTCTCTAGTTACCTTCTTTAAATTCAATGCTATTTGACCTAAGTGTAACTGTCCCAGGTTTTTTGTTTGTTTGTTTTCCTACTATTGGCTTGTATGATTGTTCCCCATCCTTTAACTCTGAGTCTTTGTTTACCCTGTGATTTTTTGTGTTTCCTTAAGCAGCAAATCGACAGATTTTGGTTCCTGATCCATCCAGCTACTCTATGCCTTTTAACAGACAGGAGTTTATTCCATTGACAGATATATTAATATGAAGGGCAGTGTTGCCATTGTATATATAGGGGACTGGGGGTGTTATTTTTGCAAACAGCAGTTTGCTAAGGGCAGCATTTCAGTAATTCTTGCAGGATTGGTTTAGTCGTTTCAAATATTGCCAGCTCTTGCTTGTCTGAAAAGGAGTTTATCCCTCTCTCAAATCTAAATGACAGCTTTACAGGGTAGTGGAGTTTAGCTTGAATTATTTTTTTATTCAGTGAAACATGTCATTCCACTCTTCTTGCTTGCATGGTGTCATGTGGTAGATCTGTTTTGATTTTTATGTTATTTCCCATGTACATGAGTTTTTTCTTATCTCTTAATAGTTTAAATAACCTGTCTCTCTTTTATGTTTTTACCATTTTGGTTACTTGGTATTATTTTGAACCTATTTTGTTTGGTACTCTTAGGGCCTATTGCATCTGTGCACAAGGCTCTCTTTGTAAGCTGGGGACATTCTCAGCTATTTTTCTTTGACCAGTTATTTTTCTGTTTTATTTTCCTCACCTGTAATTCAGGAATTATTCCTCATATTATTACCCATTAAGAATCTTGCATTCACTTCAATTAGTTTATTTATCTTTTACCACTTCATTATTGTTGATGGCTACTATTTTGTCTTCAATGTAGCTGATAGAGTTCTCTCGATGCTGAATTTTCTCTCTGTGACTTGATATTGAATTCTTTAACTCCTTCAGTTCTATTTTTATGAACTCTTTAATATTCTGAATCAATTTTTCCTTGAACTTATTGAATTTCTTTTCCAGTGATTGCTTAATTTTCATTGCCATTGCATTATTTAAGGCGCTCCCTGATGAGCCTTGAGGTTTTGATTGAACTCAAAGCATTTGTCTGGACTTCTATCCCTGCCAGCTAGTGCAGGTGAATTCCTTTGTTTTCCCATTGTCCTCAGAGTTTTGTGAGTGCTGACAGTTTGTAGATTCCCAATTACCTGAGTACTGATCTGGTTCTTTATTTTACACTAAGGGATTACTGCTTATGATCTGTTATTCTATGACCAGAGAAGGCATTTCTGTTGTCGGTTACTTGCACTAGGAACAGGTTTATTATGAAGTATTTGGGGTAAAGAATTAAGAATAAGGCATTATGCATCAGCCTAAAAGTTAGTGGAGTTGAAGTAGTACAGTTGTCTCCTTGATGCATTAGTGGCCGCATGGTTTTGGCATTTGAGCAGCCACTGGGACCACCTGGGACTGCTTGGATTTGGAGGCAGGGTCAGCTGATGGATCAGAAGAGGTGGTCTCAGGGGCTGGAGCGATAGCACAGCGGGTAGGGCATTTGCCTTGCACGCGGCTGACCCACGTTCTAATCCCAGCATCCCATATGGTCCCCTGAGCACCGCTAGGGGTAATTCCTGAGTGAAGAGCCAGGAGTAACCCCTGTGCATCGCCGGGTGTGACCCTAAAACCAAAACAAATAAAGAGGTGGTCTCAGAGAGGGTACAGGACAGGCAGCAGGTCCCCAAAGTCCAGAGGCAGGTGGTATTAGTGTAGGCTGACACACAGAGAAAGGAAAACTCTTAAAAAACAAAACAAAATGTTTTAGCTTAAATATCCATGAATAGAGGACTGATTGATTAAACTATGCCAACTCCTTAATGAGAGATTATGTAGTCTCTTAAAAGAATAAGACAGTTATGTAATTGATAATATGGAAAGATCTCCTAGTTTATCATCATTGGCTGACAAATTCAAAATATAGAACATTTTATATTGCCATAGTGCTTAGAATAAACATCTAATATGCACATAAACACATACACATATATGTGTATATAAATTAGAGAAGAATACATAAGAAATTATTTGGATCTTTGATGATGGGTCTGGCCTAAAAGGAATGCATATTTTTTAATTGGGAACTTTTGCTTTTATAGCATCCATATCTGATGATACTTAAGACAAAATAAGGGTACAGGACCATTCTCAGTTGTGGTTTGGGGCCCTTGTAGAGCCAGAAATCAAATTCAATACCTTACACAGGCAAGACATGAGATAAACATAGGGTACCTTATAATTATAAAAATTTAAGTGTGATATTTTCCTCTAAACAGGACTCAACAAATTTTAGCCATAGTTCAAATTCTGTATCCCACAAGATTTTGTAGAGAAACTTTTATCAGAACACAGCTATCCCCATTTGTTTAAGTACTGTTCATGATTGCTTTCATACTATGGGGGCAGAGATCAACAATGCATAAAATTTTACTGTGTTTTTACAGAAAATTTTTGCTAAATAGATTTTACAAAAATGTTCAGCCTAGAGTTCATTATAATTTTTTTATTTAGGGGAAACTATATAAATCCAGTGGACCATCTAGGTTTTTTAATTTTTTAATTTTTTTTTTTTTTGCCATTCACAGCTGTGATTAGAACTTACTTCTGACTCTATGCTCAGGTATCACTCCCCATGGGTATGAGGGATCAAATAGGGTGTCAGAGATTAAACCTAGATCAGCTAGCTATATAAAAGGCAAACACTTTAAGGCTGTACTACCTCTCTGATCCTCTATCTTATATAGACAGTCGTGATCTCTATATGAAGTTTTCAAATCTTTCTGTCTATGGCAGATTTTTAGACATGTGAACTATTAAATTTACTTTGAGCATTGGGAACAAAGGATAAGGTGGGCATTATTTAATTGTATATGTGTGGTGACCTAATCCATCTTCTCAACTATGAACTCCTTGGAGTCAAGAATCAATCCAGAGTGTACTGCATCCTGGATATATTAAACACTCAACATATTAAATTAAATAGTCCTATTAAAGCCCAACTTTTACCCAAAATTGTAAGTTTTATCTACATTCTGAGAATAGATAAATATCTCTTTAGGTAAATTGACTTGGAAAACTCTATACTAATAAGACTAATGATTGAAATTAATGGGATTCAAATATGATGGAAACAAAACTTTAATTTTTTAAAAAATTTATTTTATTGAATCACCAAGTGGAAAGTTACAAAGTTCTCAGGCTTATATCTCAGTTATACAATGCTCAAACACCCATCCCTTCACCAGTGCCCATATTCCACCACCAATAAAAACAAAAACAAAACAGTATACATCCCACCCCTCAGCCCCCAAACCCCCTCCCCCGTGCGTGACTGATAATTTCACTTCCTTTTCTCTTTACCTTGATTACATTCCAGATTTCAACACACAACTCACTATTGTTGTTGGAGTTTCAAAACAGACTCACTATTTTTGTTGGAATTTATCCCCCAAGAATACAGATCTATTGACAAGGAAATATTTGATAATAAGTTTTCCACTGATGAGAATGAAGAGATAAAAAATCATGCGGCCACAATAGTGGCTGCGCAGTTTACAATTTCTATATTATAGTAATTAAGTCCATGGAGATTTAAGTTGGAAAATGAATCATTTCCCTTCCAGGAACAGCATGTAGCAAAAGCTTAGTTCACAGTCTCCATACATGGTTGCAAGCACTTGCTGAAACCCCAAATCCTAAAGCTGTCTCTGGTTCCTGCTTGTTCCACATCCACCGGCTGTGCAAAGGCTTGGCCACCCGGGTCGAAACTCGGCCGGAGCCCGAGCTCCGGCCCGGGCTGAGACTGCCCCGGTATCCCGCGGCTGTTTCAAGTTCAAAGCACTTTTTTTTTTCGCGCCACAAAGTTCGTACCTGCTCAAAGGACCCCAAAATGTCAGACACCACGCCTTCTCCCGGAGGAAGGATAAGGACCAAGAAGGAAGGATATTTCCTCCGTTAGCCAGCGTAGGGCAAAAGCTTAGTTCACAGTCTCCATACATGGTTGCAAGCACTTGCTGGAACCCCAAATCCTAAAGCTGTCTCTGGTTCCTGCTCGTTCCACATCCACCAGCTGTGCAAAGGCTTGGCCACCCGGGTCGAAACTCGGCTGGAGCCCGAGCTCCGGCCCGGGCTGAGACCAAAACTTTAATTTTAAATATTTTAGTGGCTACCCTAAAAAGGGCTGGAGCAACAGCACAGCAGTAGGGCATTCACCTTTCATGCTGCTGACCTGTGTTTGATTTCTCCACCCCTCTCGGAAAGCCAGGCAAGCTACCGTGAGAGTATCGTGTCTGCACTGCAGAGCCTGGCAAGGTACCCATGGCGCATTGGATTTGCCAAAAACAGTAAAAATAAGTCTCACAATGAGAGACATTACTGGTGCCCACTCAAACAAATCAATGAGCAATGCGGTGGCAGTAACCCTAAAATGATCTAAAATAGTATAATTTACTTAATAATATTTTTATTAAATTTAGTATATCTAAAGTACAACTATTTAACATGTAATTAATATCACTTGTATCACTTGTCATCTCATTGATCTTCGATTTGCTTGAGCAGGTGACAGTAATGTCTCCATTTGTCCCTGTTGCGTGCTAGTGCAGCTCAATGATATTTGCTTGCTCCAGGAGCAGGAATAGCCTCAAATCATTCATTCAGGGATTTGATGAAGAAATCTGACCATCTAGTTTGTGGGCGGCCACTCGGTCTTCTGATGTTCCGTGGAATCCAATCGGTAACAGCTCTAGTCCAGCAGTCATCTCTGAATTGCATTTCATGACCAGCCCATCTGATTTTTGATGACTTGGTAAATGAGACAACGTCCCTGATTCTTGAACGTCGACGGAGGTCAGAATTCCGGATTCCTTCTCTCACTTGAGTGAGATGTGATACTCCTAGCATAGCTCTTTCGATTCCTCTTTGGGATACCCTAATAGTGATCTCATCCTGTTTGCATAAGGCCCAGGTCTCTGAGGCATATGTTAGTACAGGAAGAACGGTGGAATCAAAAAGATGTGCCTGGAGTCGGAGGTTCTTCTTCTCTTAACCACTTCTTAGACGCTCTTGAAGGCATTCCATGCTGCTCTCTTCCTCCTGCGCAGTTCTGGCACCAAGTCATTCCTCATGTTGATTTCTTGACCCAGGTACACATAGCTGCTACATTCGGAGATGTTCATTCCATTTCGAGCAAATGGAGCTTCAGGGACCAGTTCATTTTTCATGAGCATCATCTTGTTGAGATTCAACTGCAATCCGACCTTTCCACACTTGTGGTTGAAGTCGGCCAGCATTTGTGCTGCTTGGTTAATGTTTGGTGTTATGAGAATGATGTCACCAGTGAAGCAAAGGTGGTATAATTGCCGACCATCTATCTTCATTCCCATTCCTTCTCATTCAAGTCGTCACATGATGTTCTCAAGTGGTGGCACTGAAGAGTTTCGGTGAAATGGTATCACCCTGCCACACCCCTCTCTTTACATCAATGATCACTTCCTTGTAGAATGGCGAGATCCTGGTGTGAATCCACAATACAGCTCGTGGAGGATTTTGATATACTGAGTTTGAATGCCCTGTTTAGCTAGGGCTTTGATGACCTCTTCAGTCTCAACAGAATCGAAGGTCTTCTTTAAGTCGATGGACATTAGACAGAGCAGCATCTTGAACTCTCGTGAAACTTCAATGAGTTTGGTCACTGTGTGGATATGGTCTATTGTGCTGAATCCCCTTCAGAACCCGGCTTACTCACATGGTTGTCCTTCATCTAGTGTTCTGCCTATTCTATTCAGGATGACACGAGTGAACAACTTGTAGACGACAGACAGCAGGCAGATTGGGCGATAGTTGCTGATGTCGTGGATGTCTCCCTTCTTGTATAACAGAACGGTCCTACTGGTTTTCCACTGAGAGAGAATCTTGCATTTAGACAGGTAGCATGTGAAGAGTTTAGCCAGTGTATTGATGAGTACTGGTGGCAGATTCTTCAGGTGTTCGGGTCTGACCTTGTCTGGACCAGGTGCTGTATGCATCTTTACCAACGAAATGGCATGTTGGATTTCAGAAGGGAGGACGATGGGAACAACATACCCATCCTGCAGAATTTGTTATGTGGCTGGTGGACATGGCCGTCAAAGAGATCCAAGTTGAAGTCGTGAATAATCCTCTCCATTACCTTTTTGGAAGATGTGATAGATCCATCAGGACGTCGGAGGGCAGTCATCCTGTTCTTGTAGTTGGCGAAGGATAGGCGAGCATTGCAAATACTTTTCCCGGCTTTTGCTGCACTGGCCAACATTGCTGCTCTTCTCTCTTTGAGGTCTTCCTTTATCGCATCTCTGCACAACTTTGTGAGCTCAGACATTAGCTTGTGGTTGTAGTTAATATACATTTAATGAATATACAACTTGTTATCAGGATATTTTGCATACTTTTTTATATTTTATTCTTAGAACATATTTCAATCTGGACAAGCCACATTTCAAGTGTTCTAGAGGCACACATGGATAGTAAGTGCCACATGAGACAGGTTTTGCTGCTGATTGCATTAAAAATGTATTCATTAGAAGATATTTATAATCAAATACTCTTTTAGAGCATTAAAATAAAATTCAAGTTACAAAGATACAAATTCTATCATGGTCTTTTAGGAATGACTGTTTCATAGAGAAAGGTAGGAATAATTTTGGGGCAGAGGTAAAATATCACCTTCAGCATGAATTATTGCTAATATAATTACCTCTGAAGGAAAATTAAATCAAGCATTTTTAATGAGGGTCAGCAATTAGACAGCATTCTCAATGAACACCTTATTAATGGCACAAAAAGGAACAAAGGTGGAGTGTGGCTAGGGAGAACTTGAAATTTTTGTAGCGTTTGTGTGTAAAAAAGATCTGAACCCATGGTTTTCTTTGGTTCTGTTAATGGACAGCCTCTCTACTACTACTTCAAATCAGAAATGAGAAACTTCAAGGGCTGTTGAACAATGAGGGAATTTCCACAGTTGAGAAGCTCAGGATTATTTAATGCAGGTGTTTCGTAAATCGTGATGCATTGGGAAAAATCTGTACCTGGCATTCTCAGGTTCCACCTGCTCAGGGAGAAGGGAATGGTCCACACGGATGTAGTGCATGCATTGATGCCAGTGCTGAGACCACTGCTGGCTTCCAAGCTTTCCTGTTCTGCCACATTATGCCATGGAAAGAATGTGGACTTCGAATCAAAAGGGCTGGTGCTGAGTACCCACTGTACAACCCTGTGAGACAATGAATCTGAATTTTATGCTCTAGTTGTTTACTAGTCAGGTTTTTCTAGAACTAATAGGAGACATAGATTTAGATATATAGTTATATAGAGAGATCCTTAGAATGATTCATTATAAAGCCTTGGCTGATATAGGATTAAAAAGACTGAGACTTTCATAGTTTGCCTTCAACAAGATTGCAGGGAGTGGTATAGTTAAAGCCTGAAGCCAGAGAGTTGATGGTCTGAGTCTAAATGCCAAAGAATCAGGAAAACCAAGGGCTGGAGAAAACTGATATCTCAACTCAAATAATCTAGCAGAGTTTGTTGTTCTATTCAGGCCTCTGTAGGTTGGATGTTTCATTGGGAAGGACAATTTGATTTCTGAAGTTCACCAACTTACTAATTTCTTCCAGAAACACCTTCAAATATGCATCTCAAAGTAACGTTAAACCGTATATCTAGACATTCCAAAACCTAATCAAATGATAGCAAATTAATCATCATGGATACTTTGTTACTAAATTAGAGTATTAAGATGAGTTATTTTCCAAGTTCCCCTGCCTGACAAAGCCTATTCTATGATTCCAGATGAATTGTTTTAGTTAATATGGATATATAAATATGAAACAAAATAGATGGAATATTAAAGTATGATGTGTTAAAGGAACAATTAAATAAAAGGCAGATTCAAGTTGGGGTGATATAGGTTCAGGATTACTTAGAGAACTTAAGAAAATTGGCTTTGCTTCATCAGGTAAGTAAAGAAACTTACTTGCCAACTGGTTATTCTTAGTTCTGCAGGGCAAGAGCTGCACTGTACCACCAGGCCTCAGCATTGAACTGTATGTCCCACTTAGTCCAAGCATTTTAGTCCAGTTGGCCAAGGACTTTCAAATGGGCAAATATTTCTGTGTGAGAGAGACCATCGAACTTTCAAATGCGTGTCTTCACGGATATGAGGATTATATATCTAAAATGAACTTAAAGCTAAAAGATGAGTTAAAGAGAATATCATGTTAATAAAAGCAAAGTGTGTGCAGATGGCACAGAAAATGAGGTGGATCTGACAGGTGTTCACAGAACTCAGGAAATGAGCTCATGATTTCAACCACACCAAGACTGTTTTCTTACCTGTGATCTGAAGTGACCCGTTTGTACTAAATGATGACCCTGAAGACTGTGAGGATAAAGTGCATGCAACAGCCCACCATGGTTCAATCCTCAGTACCATATAGGGACCTGTGAGGACCACCAAGAGTGACTCCTGAATACTGAGCCCTCATCACAACCAAGTGTAGCCCCTAACCTAAAATAAAAATATCTTTTTAAATTAGTAAAATACAAACAATTCTTTATCAAGTTATGCAAAAACAGCACAAGCAATGCAAATTTTACTTCAATTTTTCTTACTCCAATTTTACTCCTCACAGATAATCTCTATCTTTGATTATGTGTGCATTTTTTCATTTCATTTTTATAAATATAACAATATATTTAGGCATTATACGGATATATTTAAATATAAATGATACTGTATTATTCTATAATACTCTATAACTTGCTTTTTCACCAAAAATATCCTTTTGTCAGTGTCTATGACTCTACTTCATAGATTTGAACGAATGCCATAAAATTAGTATAATATAATTTATTTAAACATTCTCCTAAATACGAATATTTGAGATGCTTCCAGGGTTTCACTACTGCAATGTTACTCTGATTACCTCTCAGATGTCATTTTACTATGCATGTGTGTTTCAAGAGGCAGAGTCCAAGAAATTGGATTATAGTGTTAAAGTTCTTTCTGATTTAATTTTGGTAGATCCTGCTAAATTGCCTTCTACAAAAATTTTGCCTATTTATTCTCTCACCATTAGTATTTAAAAGGTCAGTTTATCCACAAAAAAACATCAATGGCCTGGACTCAGCAATCAAAACGTACAAAGTGGCTAGAAGGATGAGGGAACAAAGACAGTTCTTGCTGTCTACCAGAGACCTAAATGAGCAATGATGATATACAGGGCTCTAAGTAAAGGTTGGGAAACATTCAGAAGTGTAAATGGTAGTCAATAGAAGGTGAAGAAAGCCACACTTTTATCAGATACAACAAACTTCAAAGAAATTAAAGTACTGATACAAGTATAAACATTATTCAGTGAGTTAAGGTGTCAATATAGTTTTCAGAATGGTTTTCAATTGAACAGTCTTAATGTTTACAAAGATCTCCTATAGTAAAAGTGATTTGTTCTTTGTATTCCCACTTGCTTATTCTTTTATGGACTTTTCCTGATGTTCCTGCTCCTCTGCCACAGACTCAGTCAATGCCAAACCTTGACTTTGTGCAGTGTGTCTTTTGCATGCCCAGGACCAAACCTTCTGTTTAGTGATTGGGAGTGACCATCATGCATTCAATATAGTAAGCTATGCATATGGGAAACTCAAGTTCAATTCTGGGCTCTGTATGATCCCTGAAGCGACCCCCTGAGCACAGAACTTGGAATAACCAACCAACCAACATTGATAGGTTCTTCTGATCTTTTGTTTTCAAAGATCAAAACAAAATACATTAATGACTATAAAATACAATAATGGAATACATTAATGACTATCTGTCTAACATCCATCTTTCCTTCCCTCAATTCCATCCCTCCTTCATATAACTTTCTTCCTTCTTTCCTCTTTCTTTCTAAATCTTGTTTCTTTTTACACACATTTAATGACCAACCACACTATATTATACCTGTTCCAGGCATTCTAAAGACACACTTCACAAAGCCAACAAGTCCTGCATTCTTGGGGTCCTGTTCTGTATTACCAGTGCTGTTGTTTATATCATGCTTTTGCGAAGCTCATACTCTTAACAGCTGCAGGTTGATGAAGAGCACAAATGCAGGTGTCTGGGAGACCAGCATTTCAATTCTGCCTCTGCCTCCTATAATCTATGTGACTTTTGTCAGGTTCCTCCTTTTCTTCCTGAATCTCTTTGCCCTTTTGTCATAGAGGTGGATTAATTGTACTTGCCTTAAGATTGCCATAGGATATAAAAAAGTTAAATTATTTAATTTAACTCCATGCTAGAAGTTGACAAATTACCTTGCTTTTTCTTATTACCTGACTTTATCCTCATAGTTTGTACGGCGATCATTTAGTACAAATGATGTCACCCCAGATCACAGGTAAGGAAACTGTGTTGATGTGCTTATAATCATGAGATTAAGTTTTCTGAGTCCTGTGATCACCTGTCAGATCCACCTCATGTTCTTTGCCATCTGCACAGACTTTGCCTTTATTTATATCTTTAACTCATCTTTCAGCTTTAAATTCATTTCAGAGCTATAACCTTTATATCTGTGAAAACATGCATTTTAAAGTTTGATGGCTTCTCTCACACATAGAAAGATATGCCCATTCTAAAATGCTCATTTTGGAACAATTTTTTGACTAGAATCAACTCAGATGGCATTAGCAGCATCTGGCTCACATGAGCCAAACATCATCTCTGACCCATATTTGCTATACACAATGATGCCCCAAGATCCACACCCAAACCCCACACAGTGGCCAGCACGTGTTCTTTTCCACACATGAATAAATGATGCTCTAGTTCTTCAGCTGCAGTGTCAACTCCATTGGTCATCTCAAGCAGATTTTGTAATAAACCAGAGTGACCTCAGCTATGTGGTCCTCAAGATAATCAAAGTAAATAAAATTCAATTAATTAAAATAAATACATTGTAGATTGCACATGATGGTGCACATAAGATGGGGAATTTTATACATGTATACACACATATATACATATTTATACATACATATATATATATATATATCCCCCAAATTGGGCTGACTGCAAAAACTGCGGTATTATTGCCTTTAGAGTTCATGATGTGCAGGAATTAGAGCTGGTCAGGCAGTAATGTGATTATTTTTTCTTATTCTTGGTGATACAATTACAAAGACACTGTGCTCTTTGGTTTGTAAAAGGGGGAACGATTTGGGGAGAGGGGTAGGGCGCATGTGTTCAATGAAATATGAGGAAGCAAAGCAAAATTGCGTTTTGTAAGGAATTACTCGAGAGGGTGTTCTGAGACCTTGTACCGGCTGTTCTGGGATGCTCCAGATGGTCTACACAGAACAGTGACTCAATTCAGCCCTAAATAGAAACCCTAAATAGCCCAGAAGTGGCATTCATTCTCCTCAATATCCCCACAGCACTCTGGGCTTTCCTCTGTTACTGCATTTGTCATACTCTACCTCATCTCCAGTGTTTGTTTATTCACTTTTCAACAAATATTTATTTGAGGAGCTGCTGTGTGCTGTGCCTCATGTTATACTTGGAAATACAGAGGTAAACAAACAGTAGAGATACAGTCCCCATGGAACGTCAAGAGCTTCTATCTAGTAGGCATCCTAATATGCCCATCCATAGTTGAAAAACCACTAACACATCTATACTTGTTATGTAACAGAGCATGTCTAATGTGTTATAAAGCTCACACCAAGGTGTTGCATTCCTATTACCATAATAAAAGGTATGTATTGATGAGAAAGCAAATTCTTATTAAACTTGCTCATATTTGTAAGTGAGTAGCAGTGCTGGAATTCAACTCTACTTCTGAAGCAAGTGTTTAAGGAGTGGAACTTTAAAAGGAAATTAAAAAGAGTCACTTATAGAAAAGGTGCCTTAAATTGGCGACCGGGGAATCTGTTTCCTCCCAAATAACTTTCTCTTAAAAAGATTAATCTCATGGGAGGGCTCCTGAGGCTGAATGATTATCTTGGAAGATTGTGTGTGTGTGTGTGTGTGTGTGTGTGTGTGTGTGTGTGTGTGGTGCATAGTGTGAGTGTATGCTGCATATGTGTGATCTTTAAGGCATTCTTCAAATTAGAGAATGTACTGTTTCAGCTGCTTTGCTGTACTTTTGGCCAGTTTCCTGACTGATCTTCCCATTCATCTTCTTCCCAAAGTCCTCTGTCTTAACTGTCATTTTAAAATGGTAGCTAGACCATGTGATGAATTAACTTGCTTTATTGGTCACCCCTGGATGTGTAGGATCATGTACATTGTTAATAACTTTCTTTTTATTTTTTTTTCTTATCAATCTGTCTGATGCTTGTTTGATTATTTGTCTATCCTGTGACAAACTCAGAGGAGTACATGATGATTTCTTTTTTCTTTTTCATTTTTGGGCCACACCTGTCAATATCCAGGGGTTACTCCTGGCTCTGTATGCAGGAATTACTACTGGTGGTGCACAGGAGACCATATGGGATGTCGGGACTTGAGCCCCGGTCAGGTGCACGCAAGGCAAGCACCCTACCTACTGTACTATCTCTCCAGTCCCCACATGATGATTTATCTCCCCAACACAAGGCTGTGTCGTGAACTGGCTTGTCTGGTTGTGAGCCCTTTCCCCAAGCAGAGGCTGGATGAGATATTCCCAAGGCATACAAGAATGATGATTGATAGGTTAGATAAATTGTAAGACTTCCATTTTTCAAATTCTTTAAATGGATGGTTAATCTTCCACAAATGGTATCTCCTGTCCTCTGTGTGCAGAAAGAGGCTCCCCCTCCATGCCTCTGAGGTATTTAGATCACCCCTGAGAAAGCAGCTTACCTTTCTGGCTAAGCCATCAGCCCCAGCTACTGCCTGGCATAAAAGCACCCCCTGTGAGGCATTCTGATCCTACCTCAGGTAGAAACCATAGACACTGGAAAAAGAAAAAGGACTCTTGAGCCCAAGAGAACTTGAAAGTCCTGGATAGATTTTTCTTTTAATTATCATGTTCAAAGTCCTCTCTGTCTTTCTGCCTCCACTTCAATGAGCTTTTGAGGGAAGGCCATTATGTTTCTTTCCATGCCCAACTGGACTGATAAGAAAACTTTACAATCCTGAAATGCAACTATAGATGGAGTCCAGAGAGACTTTCCTTTCATTTTCCCTCTAATTTTCTCCTGATAATGATTACAGGCCCTATAAGAATCTTGCTGAGGCAATGACGTGGAGCATAATTTAAGAACAGATAAAACACTGATTTTTTTTTTTCCGGCTTTGCCTATTTATTCCCCACAGTGGATTAAAGAAGCTACTGCCCAGTGAGTGGGCAGCACTGTTTCTGGGGGCATGGTGAGCTAGATGAGCTGAACCTCTCTAGTCACGTCCACTGGGGCTCCTTCACATGGACCCTGACGGGCCTTTGCAGAGGGCTGGGAAGCAGTGAGCTGTCGAGAAAGGAATTGCTCCTCATTAGGCCCATCTCTTCAAATGAACCTTTCTTTTTGCTTAAATTAACTCCTTTATTAATCCATCTACATAAGACTTAGTTAATGTACCAGATACATGTACAAAATAAATTCATGAAATACTTGGCTAAAAATACTAAGGCTGAAAGATAGCATAGGAGGTTAGGATTTTGCATGTGGTTGACTCTTATTTGATACTTTATGTTGCATGTGATTCCCTGATCACCACTGGGAGTGCAGGGAGGAGGGAGGGAGGAAACCCCAGGTGCCAGAGAGATAGTCCAGGGATGAAGGCAGGTCTTAATTTAACCCCTTGTATTTGCATGGACTCCTAAGCACCACAGGGTCTGTCCCAGAAGCCCAATAAATTATTTTTTAAAATAAATCAACAATGAGCACAGCACCTGCTTCTACTGAGAAGATTCTGAGATCTGGAACTTGATTCTGACCCAAATCTGACATTACCCTTCATTTCATGAATTTCTTGCCTGTTTCTCCTGCTAACATTTTTTTCTGCTTTTTTCTTAATTAAGAAGTTCTCTTTCAGAAAAAGCTCAAGGTGTGTATGCTGAAGTTGTTGCTACTTACCTTTATATAATTTAGGATAGAGCCCTGCTCTAGATGCAGAAACCCCTATACAACAATGACTTAGAACTTCTAACCATCAGTTCACAGACTAGTGGCTGTTTGCAAAAATTTCCTGCTGGCCAGCAAAAATGTTCTTAGCACAGATCACATGGTATATCTGGATAATGTATCAGTAATAATCACAATTTTTAGAAAAATTTCAGCAGATTTATGTAGATAAAAAAGTTTTTTTAAAAAAAACACTGGCTTATAAAACAAAGGAGGGCTAGAATTTCAGGCCCCAACCCCCTTTCAAAGAACCACCTTATTAGGAATGGCCAGCCAAGAACCCATGTCTTGGTTCTTTGGGGACCCAATAGAACAATGCCCAAGGACTCACATTCACTACTGAAAACACTAATTTTCAACAGCTGTGATGGAATGGCTGTGCGGATTTCTAAGTTGAAGTTTACTCAGTCAGCCTTCAAAGATTTCTTCACATTCCAGAGGAGAGCCTTTGGCTGAGGTAAAGGAGAAATTAGAACATCAAGTGTGTCTCTCTTTCATGAGAGTTGTTGTGGAGTGGTCGAAGGAGAAAGTACAAGGATAAAACAATAGATTGAAGACAGATAGACTAATTGTCTAATTGCTTCAGATCAAGTTGTCGAAGCAAGGAGAAGTTTTTGCTTGTAAATGATTTCCTGTGAGGGAAGATAGTTGCTTTTAGGCAGGTGCACTTCAGGTTGTTTATACTGAATACAAGTACAGAGTAAGAACTTGTTTATGATCTTATTTTTTAGTCATGATCATTCTTAGGTTTCCAGATGTTTCTTGTATTTCCAGATGGGGAGGAAGAGAAGATTTTCTGGATGCCCCAGAGTTTTATGCATCCTAAGATAGTTTCAGGGCTTGGATTTTATTTGCAGCTGGTCCCCCATCTGGTGTTCATCCAGTGGACCTTGTTAGGAGGGAGGTGGAGTCAGGCTAACACCATTCAAATGTTGAATAGGTAATCTACTCACTCTACTGCTTGTTTCTGCATGGAAGGGAGACATTGCTCTTGATTCCTAATAAAAATTAATTAACATTAACCATCCCAAGGACTGGGAAGCAGAACCTGTTTGTCTCCGAATGGCATATTTGCTTGTCTCCCAATGTCAAGTATCCCAAATCATCCCTTAGAGCCAAGAGGACAATTCAACTGGACTCTGTTTTCACAGACAATTGAATTGCACTTCTAGTTCTGATCACCCAATGCAATTGCCTGTGACACTGACCATATCTGGACAAAAAAGAAAAAGAAAAAGAAAAACCTAAACTCTGGTAGGGTGTCCTCCCTGCTGTGCTCAGTACCAGGACATTCATCTTGGCTCACAAGAAGCCCCAGGGGAGAGGGTTAGCAGAGAACTTAACTAGAGACTGGGAGAGATGAAGATTATAATGTAGACAGATTGTCCCATAAGGATGTCTTTGTATGGGACAATCTGGAACTAACGTGGACAGGTTTGAAACTATCTCAGTTGTGTCTGGTGGAACTTACAATAATGTCTCACTGTATTGAGCATAATTCAGAGTTTCTATGAGCCTAGTGTAGACTTGCTTCTTAATAAAATCTTGAATATAAAGAAACTTAGTTTGCTTAACTTTTGATTCCAGAATAGGAAAGTTAAGAAGGGAAAAAGAAAAGGGAGGAAGAAGATTGATCAGTGGGCACAGTGCTGTAACCCCAAACATGTGTCTATCTGTTCCATGAAAAGTAATAGTTAAATAATAGCTCACTCCCATTTTTTAAATTATGACATGTAGCAGGATGTTTTACAAATATTCTCTTAATCTGATCATTTATTCATTAGACAAATTTTGAGTTGATTCTCTCCTATATCTCATGCCAGTTACAGATTTAATAGGGTACAAAATAGTTTTGCCTTTCATGGAGTCACATTCCTGTGAGTAACTGACAATGAAAGGATGCCTCAAATATAAATATTGAATGAAGAAAGCACTATTAAAAAGTAAAGGTGGCAAGATAAGATTGGAGCTGCATTTCTTAACATTTAACCTGATCCTGGGGTTCACTTCCCCAAGGTGCTGGGTTGAACTAGAATCCAAATGATCAAAAATGGGCATTATCCAAGAAGTGAAGCACCGAATGATTTGTGCACACATAATTGTTAAGGAGTGTAAAAAATTACAAGGGCGTGCGCGCTCGTGGGTGGTGGAGATGATGTGTGTGTTGTGTTGTCGGGCTCTTGGGGCAGTTCTCTCTCTCACGCGTGCCGCTCGAGTTCAGTGTTCTTGAGCCACTGTGTATGGACTGGATAGGAGCTCTGCTTGTGCTCTACTTCTGTGTGTGCCACTGTGCTCTCTTCTGTCTGTCTGTCTCTCTATCTCCATCTCTGTTGTCTCTCCTCTGGTCTCTTCCAACCTCTCTCTGTCTCTGTCTCTGCTTCCGTGTCTTCTCTCTTGATTCTGTGTCTTCTCCTGTGTCTTCTCTCCTGTCTCTGTCTTCTCTCCTTGCTGTATCTTCTTCTGTCTGTGTCCTGCTGCCTCTTCTTCTGTCTCTGCTGTCTCCTTCACTTCTGTCTCTTCTGCCCTTGCTTCTGTGTCTTCTCTGTGTCTGTGTCTCTCTCCTGTTACAGTCTTAGTTTATATAGCAATTACATAGGGCGGTAACACAAAGGTGGGTTGAACATTAACAAATCAACAAAGAAGGGTAAAACCATTTCTCAAGGACATAAACAAAATCTCATCTAAAAAGATTACTAGTAGATCTGCTCAAGGGTGGGGTCCAAATAAGGGTGTGTCAGGGTGTGTCCCTTTCTTCCTCAGTTGGTAATCCACTTAAATAGTTATAGTAAATTTACTTCAAATATTTCTAGCAATGTCATTCTGTATGAGCACAGTAAGAGATATATCAGACTTACAGTTTGGTTCTTTCTGAGGATATCTCACGATATTTTCTAGACCACAGTCCTCTGATCAGGTTAGTCTTCCCAACCCCAGCAGGGTCCTAGTCACCTTGTTACTTTTGGATCATGACAGCATTTGTCTATGACCATGCTCTCAATTTATAGTTGAGTATTGTGGCACTTTGGCCTGGCCCATTTTGATGCCAAGATAGTTCATAGCTTGCACTGGGTCCATTCTGTCCCTTGTTGGGACCCTGTTTTGGGGGTGCTAGGAACAAAGGGCAACTGAGTTGAGAAAGCAGATGCCCAGGAGTAAATATTATTGGAGTCAATCAACTCCCAAGTTATAAAGCATAATATTAACTGTCTTCCTGTGTCCATACAGAAAGGCCATTGCTCTAAGGTAAACTAAGTTCCCTGCAGCAAGGCTAAAAGGACAAACCCCATGTTATCCTACAAAGGCTAAAAGGACAAACCCCATGTTATCCTACCAGCTACTGCTGGTAATATGCAGATGTGCTCACACATGCAATAACACATATTGAACATGCTGGGACTTCAACTTTCCCTTGTGAAAAAATTTTCACTTGTCCATCTGGCAAGAAGAGAATTCCCCCTTTCTAAGTCCCAGCATGTTCAACATTAACCCCTAAATTCCAATTCCATGGCCCAATGAAGATACTGGGCAGAATTTCTCAAGCATGACAATATTTTAGTTTAAATAATGATTTGCCTTGTGAAGATAGCCAGTCCCATATTCCCATCTACTCCTTAACATATAGTAGTTACATAAATGCTTTGGTGCATTTCCCCTATTGTATGGGATTTTGACTTCCTGAGCAAACCCATCATTGCCTATGGAAGCAGTTCTCAGCAGTTGTCTTTCAAAAGACATATGGAAATATGTGAAGGCATTTTTCAAATTGTCTTTGATGCTGGAAGTAATATTTCAGAATGGTAGAGGTCAGAAATAGTAATGAATAGGCGGTCTTCACAACTCAAATCATTATTTAAACTAAAATATTGTCATAGTTAAGAAATTTTGCCCAATATCTTCATCAGGTCATGGAATGGGAATTTAGGAGTTAATGTTCCTGGTCTCTAAAATTCCATTTCAGGATTTAATCCATTTTAATATTCTAGGATGCTGCTTTTATAACATTTCTTTATATTTGTTTCTTTTATTTCTTCCAGAAAAGGTTTACTTGGTCTACCCACTGAATAACCGTTAGCAACTATTTATTTTATTTTAGGCACCATTACAGTTCGCTAATGGTAGGGTTTCTTGTATATTTCTTCCTAAGCCAGACCCATGGTGCTGAGGGCTTACTCCTTGCTCTGCTCAGATCAGCTTACTCCTGGCAGGGCTCAGGAGACCAGAAGGGTTGCTAGTGATTAAACCCAGATTGGCTTTGTGCAGGACAATCACCCTGACACAACTCTCTTTAGCCCAACTTGGATATTTCTTAGACTACCTTGAGCATGTGTAGCTCATTCTTGCCATTTTCTCTATCTGGAATACACTTTCCTTAAAAGTTTCATGGCTCATTCTGTCACTTCAGGTTTCTGTTCATAAGCCATCTCATCTAGAAATATTTCCTGGTCACTTTTTTAAAGTAGATATCTCTTTTTACCCAGATCATTTCATACTATCTGATATGATTCTACATCAAGTTTCTTACTCCTTTCACTAGAATGGATACTATATGAAAACCAGAAAATTTAACAAAATATATCTATCTCTAAGGTAAACTAAGTTCCCTGCAGCAAGCCTAAAAGGACAAACCCCATGTTATCCTACAAAGGCTAAAGGACAAACCTTTTGTAGAACAGATTTTTGGCCCACTATGCATACCCATATGTTATGTAATAAATAAAGAAGTAAACTTCTGTCTATAGGAATAGGTACTCTGTGACATGGGACAGAAAGGATCAGAAATACAATAAGGAAGACGTAAGCTGAATCTGGCACTGGTCAGTAAAATGAGGTAATGGGTCATGAAGGCCAATGAATCTGTGGCAAGGCTAGAAGAAGCTGAGTTTCTTGATGAGAATAGGTGTTTTTGCCCTTTATTCACAGCAAGCATGCCAGGACAATCCATGTCTACTTGTTGTTCTTTGAAATAGTCACAGACAGGCTTCTTTCCCCATCCAAAACGTCATTCTTCTTAAAATTACCTTCTAGCAGAGAAAGAGCCAGCTTCACTTTGACTTTAGCCTCAAACATTGTTGTTGTTGATTTAATTAAAATTTATATAATCATAACTTTATCATTTCCAAGTCTAATTTATTTAATTGCATGTGTGCTGATTTGATGATGAAAGGGTTTGTTGATGCTTTTGTTTCCAAAGCATGAAGTATTTATTATCCTTTAAAACTATTATTCTCATCCCTCTCCAGCAAGCCCTCCTGTGGAGCATAAAGAGGAATGGCATATTGGGATGGTTCATATCGTTTAGCTTTTCTCTGATAGGTTTCTTTTTTCTATTCTTTTTTTTTCCCAGTAAATAGCAAAAGAAAACCCATTTACAGTAGGGCACTTCTGAAAACTGGATGAGTTTGCTGTGAGTTGTTCTACTCAGATTCGAGTGCCTTTCAGAATAGATTCCACATCTTCAGACTTTCATTTTCTAATGTGGTCAGAGAGCTGGAGGCAAAATAATTCCATAACTAAGAGCACAATCTTTGGAGTTAGGCAGATCCAATTCCAGATATTTGTTCTTTATAGTATGACTTTGGATAGGTTACACAATCTCAGCAAGTTCCTTTTCTCCCTGTTGCTGGGGACAATAATGAGACCTCATGGATTAACTTGGCATTTACTTATTCATTTGTTGTGCTTTGAATACTCTGTGTAAAGAAATGAGAAATAAATAAATAGCACTCAATAAACATTTAGCAACTACCAACCATGCTTTTGTTCAGTTTCCTTTGGAGTTCTATGGCAGACATGCCACCAGGCCCAGGAGATGCTAGGGTCAGCAGAGCACACTCATATTGTCCTTATTAGTCCAGTGGGAAAACCAATACACACATTTATCAAATCGACATAGTCAACTGAGTGAGGAAATGTAGTATGTACTGTGTTCTAAAGTAGTACTGTCTTCCCGTTGTTCATTGATTTGCTCAAGTGGGCACCAAAACATCTCCATTGTGAGACTTGTTACTGTTTGGGGCATATCAAATATGCCACAGGGAGCTTGCCAGGCTCTGCCGTGTGGGTGGGATACTTTCAGTAGCTTGCTGGGCTTTCCAAGAGGGACAAAGGACTTGAACCCTGGTTGGCTGCATGCAGGGCAAATGCCCTACCTGCTCTGCCACTGCTCCAGTAGCACTGTAGGACATGAATCACTGAGAAGGGGGGAAATGTACAAAAAAGAGATTACAATGATGTCAGTCTTCAAAGGATGTATAGGAATTGGTATAAAAAAGAAAAAAGTCTGTAAGGACCTTCTATATATGGAGTTAGAAAGCAAGGGCACAGCATCAGTGTTTTTCTCCAAATCAAAGGGTGTCTCTCAACCACCCATACCCCCAGCAATTGCCAAGAGGCAGACTGTACCAAATCAGGACATTGAATGCATTTGTTGTGGTTTTAGAGGGCTGATTCAAGATTCTCCCATGTCACATTCAATTTCTAAAGTCCTTGTCTTTATTGATTTTCCATCTTTTCAAAAGGCAAGTATACTCATGGAGATGTACAGTAACCAATAGTGACAGTCAGTGGAAGCGTCCCACAGGAACTGGACCATTTCCCAAATCTCCTGTCCATTTATTAACAAGATTCCAATTTCTTTTAGACATCTTGGTCTGCTGTGGAATGACCTCTCTATTAATCCTAATATAAACATTTCAGATTATATTAAAGCTTCACAAACTTATTTGGTTTACATTACTTTTTTAAAAAAAATTATCAGTAAACCTCCTGAAGATCTCCCTTCTTTAACTGAACAAAGAGAAAATGCCCCCAAATTATAAAGAAAAAGGCTTTGTGTTCAAATTTGGTTCCCAAGAGTTGGGGATACAGAATAGCAACAAGACACTTGCCTGCATACAGCCGACCCAGGTTCAATCCTCAGCATCCCATATGGTTTCTAGAGTTCTGGTAGGGCTTATTCCTGGTTCTGTATTCATGGACTACTCTTAGCAGAGCTCTAGGAACTATACGAACAAATTAGAGTAGCCCAAAACCAACCCCCGCAAATGGTGCCAAGGTTTTCTGAACAAGTTCTCTGTAAGTCATCTTTATCCTAACTCCTCAACATGAAGAGTTAAGAAAGTTCATTCTTGTGTTTAGAATTTCCTGAATGCTAGTTACCTTGAGAGAATGATCAAACTTTTGTTAGGAAATGAGAAAATAATTCACCTATCTGTATTTCTCTTGGCAAAAACTTACTCCAAAAAACTTGACCTAGGAACTGAATGCTATGGTTGTTTATCTCCCCAGATGTTCAAGTTTAAAAGAAGGTGGTGTGTTATGACTACTTGGCAAGAATTTTTAGCACATGCATTCATTGACAACTGCCATATTGCTTCATATGATCAAAATAAATCCTGTTGGACCATAATTCCTAGACAGGTACGTTCGTTACTTGCTGTGTCTGACAAAGCACATCCTGTCTTGGTCTTTTTTCTCTTTCCAGTGTATGATGTCACCTGTTATGTCTTCCCCTCTCCTCCCACCTGTGACCTTTCCATTGTAGAATGTCACTCATCCTGTTCCCCACTGTGTTCCTGGTTTGAAATCTGCAGCTCTATAGTCCATTGCTGGGGCTCTTTGTCGAACCTCTCAAGACCAATTTCTCCCGCTCCTTCATCCTTTTGGTTTTCCTTGGTTCTCTGGCCACGTGGATATGGATAGAAATCACTCCTTTTCCTGCCATCTGCCTCAGCACAGGTAAGTGCTGAAAGGGGAAGTTCCCTTTCCTGAAACCTCTTATATTTTTGTTTCTCTGCTGCCCTGGCCATCTTCATTGTCTATCTAATGGGTTTGCCTCATGCAGATAAGATTTAAAATAACCAAATTGATTAACTAGATTGCGTGGTGTCCCTCCTCACTGCTCCAATTCCACAGTAACAATAATGCAAACAGGATAAGAAAAGTTCTTTAGAGAACCTGTCGTTATATCTTATTATCAATGATTTATTCTGGGCTTGATTTTATCTTCCTTCCACAGTGTTCATTGAAATTTTAGGACTTCAGATCTGAATGAACATATATAACATATATATGTTTAGCTTTAATTTAGGCTTTGCCAGAATCTCTTTGTGTCAGAAGAGTCAAGTTTTTCCCTTTGTACCTATTGTTTCTCTGTGGTATTTTCTTTTGTGAGTTCATAGGAAAGGGCACTTGAAGGTATTTTTTTCTGCCAAAAATATGTTATAATTTGTCAGTTACTTTTGCCCACATTCCCACATTTGACTCTTATCATCATACTCAAGCATGGCATTTTCCCAATTTTTAGGTGAGGAAACGGAAGCATATAGTTGTCCAGTTATTTGTCCTGTTTTATTACTTAGGATTTCTTTCGCTATAAATCTAGAAATATGAACCTTACTTTAAAAAAAAAATCTGTGTATCTATAATTTCAAGAATAGAACTATCTTCACCATAGTGAAATCTAAGTGATTTTGTTCACTTACCTTTCATATTTAGGTTCTGATTACCCAGTTTCATTTGCAGCAGATTCTTTTATCATTGTAGAGATAACTATCTGAAACCCTAAGCTCTGTCTTGCAGCTTAGCAAACTCCCTCCCCTCAGCTGCACACAGAACATTTCCTCTTTCCCAATTATTTTAACCAAATCCTCAAGATTAATTATTATTTGCTCCAGTGATCCTTTTACTTATCCTTTCACCTGTCACCATGACCAGGGAATAATATAGCCCAGTTGAGATGACCACATTTTATTCAACTACACGTGTGATATAAAAACTTCAGAATAAGGGAAGAGAGTTTTCCAAAGTGAAACATTTTGCAGTAAAGGCAGAAGCAGGAAACAAATAGATACAAGAAGGAAATTTATATCCTATGGAATGTTAGAATATTACTTCTAACCTCTTGGGAGTTTCTACAGCAAACCTGAAGCAAAGTTAGAAATAATTGGCTCTGAACAGCTCCCAAATTATGCTCTCTGATACCTGGTCATTAGACTAATTGGCCATCAATTATTTGGATATACTTGACTATATTCAATATTTAATATTATCTTCAGAATTCAATTATGGTGACTTATTTGCATGACTACTTTTTAAACACATAAGTGTAACTGCAATTAATAAAATATCTGTTCACCTTAACACACCATTGAATTCACAGGAGGTTTTGGCCATTATGTAAGTTCTTAATATCTATAAAATTTTCATGTACTGTCCTTTTTAGGATCTTCAGAAAATTTTCACCTCTTAGAAAGGGAATCTTTGCATTGAAATTAGTTAGGAGAAATTGAAGACTGAAAGACAATTTGAGTGAGGATTAGGAATCTATCTCTGCCATCATTTCTAGTGACTTAATATTCTTTACTTTCATGGATATTTATCTTTATGGAGATAAACTTTCCTGTCCAAGGCTATTGCATATAACTGTCACTGTATCACTGTCATCCCTTTGCTCATTGATTTGATTGAGCGGGCACCAGTAACATCTTCATTGTGAGACTTGTTACTGTTTTTTGGCATATCAAAATTTCCCCATGGGTAGCTTGACAGGCTCTGCTGTGCAAGCAAGATACTCTTGGTAGCTTGCCAGGCTCTCCTAGAGGCGCGGAGGAATCAAACCTGGGTCGATCAGCATGCAAGGCAAACTCTCCCTACCCACTGTACTATCACTCCAGCCCATTGCATATAACTGTAAATAAAAATTTTAAAACTTACAAATTTATTTGGGCTGGAGCTATAGCACAGCGGTAAGACATTTGCCTTGCACGCAGCTCACCCAGATTCGATTCCTCTGCCCCTCTCAGAGATCCTGGCAAGCTACCGAGAGTATCTCGCCTGCATGATAGAGCCTGGCAAGCTACCCATGGTGCATTTCATATGCCAAAAACAGTAACAACAAGTCTCGCGATGGAGATGTTACTGGTCCCCACTCAAGCTAATCAATGAGCAACAGGATGACAGTGACAATGACAAATTTATTTAATATTTTATTTCTGAATCCCACTCAAGAATGCTACTTTTAATGAGTCCTGTAAACTACTAATGCTTCCTAATACAAATGTGCTTGTTCATTTCCATTATGATTGTGCAGATAAATTGTGGTTTATTTCTTGTATGAGGACTATCATGCTTATAGATTTTTTTTAAATTATACCTTTCTTCCAATGGTATAACACATTAGTAACCATGAAAAGTGATTCAACTATTTTATTGTTTAGTTTCTTATTGTATCATAACATTAAGATTTTTAAAACATTTTTTCTTTAAAATATACATAATTGTATAACTAGCATCTAGACAAAACAAGCGATCAACTGTTCTCCAGAAATTTTCTCTTTCTATTTCCTATCCCTGGACTATAACTTTAGCTTGACCACATAGAGAACAAATATGGTTTGTTTCTTTAGATCATATGAATTAATATATTTGTATCTGTGTCTTTCTTACAACTGCATTTATGATATTTACATGTTATAATGTACAGTAATAGGTGGTGAAGTTTTTATTGCTATATAGCATTACTTTGTGTGTGGGTGTTTAAACACATGGGTGACACATGCCATGATATATACATTCTATACAATAAGTATTTGAGTCATTTCCAGCTGACTATTCTTAAAATGCTGCCATGAATACAGATCACTGGATGAGCACATATGTGCCATAATTCTTGTCATAGAAAAGTTCAGCTTTAGTAAACCTGGACAGTTTTCTAAGGCAGTTGTTCAATTTATATTCCAGTGAACAGTGTAAGTTGCTTGGTGTTTATTTCTATAATTCTAACCATTCTAGCAGAGGAACATGCTTTTAGTTTATTGTTTTATGTTGTGGTTCTCAATTTGCATTTTTTGTGATGACTAATAATGTAGAAACAACTTTTCATTCATTTATTGGCCATTTGGGTGTCCTCTTTTGTGGGTATATATTCATCTATGCTGTTTATTTTTTATTTGGTTTGCTGCCTTTTTTCCTGTTGATTTGTAGGGAATGGTTAATCATCTCTGTGCCTGCTTTACTGGAGGGAATATATTTTTAACATTAAGATTCATTTTAATATAAAATTTATCCTAAATTATTTCATTATCCATTCTCATAATAAAACACTTACTTGGTGCCCAATTATTGCCTTTATAAGGACAATGTTAGCCATTAAGTATATAATAGTAAATAAAAACAAATAGTTTCACACCCACAAGCCTCTTATTATGTGTTGGAGAGGTTAACAATAAACAGATAATGTGTAACTAAAAAATGTGACCTGTTACAAAAGTGCTGCAAAGAACAAAAACAGGGTGCGGTAGAGTAGAAGTGCTTCTTTTCAAATATAAAGACATCTCTGCTCTGAAATCTAAGATTGAATGAATAATAAATATGTGGTAGAAAAATAAATGACTGTTCCCAGACTATATAAGAACACGTTCTATTCCCTGAGGTAGGGAATTTCACATGTTAAACATTTTACATATTCTAAGACTTGAAAGAAGGCAGTGTTTGCTAGAGCAAGGGCTGGTAAACTTTCTTCAAAGCTTAAATAGGAAATATTTCAGGTGTTATAGGCCAGATGGTTTCAGTAGCAATTATACAATGTTGATATTGTAATTTGAAAATATTCAGACCATATATAAACAAAATGAGTGTGACTATAATCCAATAAAACTTTCTTTTAAAAAGCCAGGCAGGAATCCAAATTTGATTTATAATCTATAGTCTTCCATCTCTAGATCATGGGGAAAGGGTTCAGATCTATCTGGACTCACTTTGTTGGCTTCTAATTAGCCAACTAGCTTCTTCTCCTGACTACTCTCACAGTGTACCAAAGGTTGGAGCATTCTAAATTCATTGATGATGCTCTTCTCTGATTAAAACTCTACAGAAGATTTTTATTGAACATAAACTTTAGTATTTTGATGGCTTCTGGCATATGGGACAAAGATTTGCAAGCCAGTCATTGTAGCCTTGGGTTTAAAGTGCAACACTCAGCTTTGTATTATATCTCTATACTTGGAATCCTGTGATATCAGCAGGATTGGAAGAAAAGGATGGGGTCTGATATCATGCCTTCCCCCTACTTCCTCATGTAAAAGTAATTTCACCCTCTTCTTCTAAAAACCCACATATACTTTGTGCACTTTTCATTCCCTACCTTCTAATATACATACATATGATATCCTCTCGTAGCTGGCTTTATCTGTGCTTGTCTTGTGTCCACAGTTGAATAGCAAATATGTGGTGCTTCAAGAGTAGATAAATGAATGGATGAATTCCACATGTTCTCTTTTGCCTTCATACATAGTGAACAGTTGGGGAAAAATGAGTGGGTTCAGGTTTCCAAAGAAAACATTGAAGAGAAGGCTTGCTCTTCAAGCCCATATTCTCCTTCTAACAGATAATCTCACTTGCTTGTCTGTGTGTCTCTTTGCTTGCCTATTTCCAGTCTGGAGAAATTTGTATTTTCTCTTGAACATGCACTTCTCACATTCTTTTCCCTTACATATTCCTAAATAAGTTGCATTAATAATATTCTTGCTTTACCAAAAAATAAAAAGTATTGAAGAGCAGAGACATTATTATAGTCAGAAATTGGGTAGTTGAAGAAAAGTCATCATATGTCAATTTTCAAATAAAGTATATATGTGATGTAGGGCATTAGCAATGACAAGGTACCAGAAAATAGTGAGCCCTGGGACTCGGCATAGAGACTGGGAGGTTAGATCTAAAATCAGTACTAATCTACTTCAGCAAAAGAATTGAAGCTTTATGGATTAGATTTAAAAGAGAAAGGAAGAAAGAAAGAAAGAAAGAAAGAAAGAAAGAAAGAAAGAAAGAAAGAAAGAAAGAAAGAAAGAAAGAAAGAAAGAAAGAAAGAAAGAAAGAAAGAAAGAAAGAAAGAAAGAAAGAAAGAAAGAAAGAGAGAGATGTAGAGAGAAAGAAAGAAAGAAAGAAAGAAAGAAAGAAAGAAAGAAAGAAAGAAAGAAAGAAAGAAAGAAAGAAAGAAAGAGAGAAAGAAAGAAAGAAAGAGAGAAAGAGAAAGAAAGAAAGAGAGAAAGAGACAGAGAGAGAGATAGAGAGAGAAAGAGAAAGAGAAAGAAAGAAAGAGAGAGAAAAAGAAAGAGAAAGAAAGAAAGAAAGAAAGAAAGAAAGAAAGAAAGAAAGAAAGAAAGAAAGAAAGAAAGAAAGAAAGAAAGAAAGAAAGAAAGAAAAGAAAGAAAGGAAAGAAAGAGAGAGAGAAAGAAAGAAAGAAAGAATAGAAAGAAAGAAAGAAAGAATAGAAAGAAAGAAAGAAAGAAAGAAAGAAAGAAAGAAAGAAAGAAAGAAAGAAAGTCCAACGACTAAAAAAAAAGATGTTGAAAGTGAAGATGGGAAATGCAGATTTCCACATGGATGATAAAACTTAATAACTGTGAGATCTCTAGATTTATAAATAATGAAGTTATTCAATAGAAATAAAAAATTAAAATACCCTTCAAGGTCAATGACACAATTATTCATTGACTTTAGTATGAAGTTACATTAAAATTCACAGAATAGTAGAGGTCATTTATCTTGATTCTTAATGTGATATTCATTTATTAATTGAAATAATGAGCTGTGTGTGTGTACACATGTGCTCACTGTATTGTGGAAGAATTCAGAATAATCCCTAAAACTTAAATCTACAGTCAGAAAAGGCTTGAGTTTGAGCACTAACCATGCTACTGACCAATTATTTGAAAACTTAGCTACTCTGAGCTTTAGATTTCCACATCTTTAAAATGGATTAAAAGTGTATTTTTAATCATAGCAAGGTAAGCAAGGTTGTAAAGACCAAATGAATGATAAGTATAAAACTTCTGGCACAGGCAGAATACAAGGACATATTAGCAATTATACTTTTTAAAAATAAAAGCATACTCATGTTGACTTTCATCTGAAGTCTTTGACTAAACTAGACTAACATAATGATGTGCTCTATAATAGCATTCTTCTACCTTTCCATATCTGTGGACCAGCATCCATCCTGCACGCTAGTATGCAGACTGGTGATTATAATTTAGGAAGTAGACCAATGGTTTTCAACTATTTTTTACACCTGCAGACCAGCATATGCCAACAGATAAGTGGTCAGAAATCACTGGGCTAAAAATTTAGCAGATGATGATCGAATTCTTGATATGCTACCGATAGTTGGATAACTTGCGTACTTAACCTAATCTGTTTTCTTGTCTCCGTATGGGGAAAAGCAGCACTTCTTTCCCAAGAATTAGAGTTATTAGAACCAATGTTTTAAAACAATGCTTGTCACAAAATAATTTCTTGATGAATTTTTTTGTAGTTTTATCACTATTACCATCATAATTATTGAGCCTGTAGCCATTTTAAAAAGGGAAGACAATGCAAATTTTATTTAGTTCTTATTTGAGGTTACTTGGGAATATATCAAAAGGGTTATTATAAAATTATAAAATTTGATATCCCACATTCAACAAATTATTTCTGGCATCTGTTCTTCAAAGCCTATTAATTTACCTTAATCAGAACAGTCAGGTTAAAACAAAACTGTAGCAGATCTTTTGTTCCACAAAGGAGTTCTCCAGTCTGTGTCTCAGCTGTCTTTATCTTTTCCAGCTGTCAAGTTCCTTCTCATTCTTTCTCTCTCCTCCTCATAGCAAAGCAGCTTTATGAGTACAGAGATTTGGAAATAACCCACAGGGAGTTTGTTCAAGTTAGAGCAAAAGATTCCATACTGCCAGCTGGGAGCTAGCAGGGCATCGCAGGAGCAAGACTCAAAGACCCAAACAGAATGAGAGGATATAGAAATGAGCCCTCAGCATTGAAAAAAATTATTGGCAAAATTATTGTGGAGAGTATGTCCTTAAACAACTTTGGACACAGAAATCTTAACGAATTGCAAAGAAACAGCCTAGAGGATTGTTAGCAAAGTAGAGATCCTCCATCCTGTCTGGAGTAAACTATGTCCTCATTTAAACCCATCAAACCTATACGGGGGGTTACAACTACCTTTAGGGACCCACAATGGCTGAGATGCCTCCCTGTAACTCAGCTGCAAAAAAGAGAGATTATCCACAGTGCAACTCCAAATTTGTCTCTTGATGTTTCCTTGCTGTGAGACTCCTTTGTGCCTCAGTCTCATTTGTAAAGTGGGAATCACAGTAAATTCCACCTGGTAGGATTATTGGTAGCACTGCAGCACTGTCATCCCATTGTTCATCGATTTTGCTCAAGCAGGCACCAGTAACATCTCCATTGTGAGGCTTGTTGTTACTGTTTTTGGCATATCGAATACGCCACAGGTAGCTTGCCAGGTTCTGCCTTGCGGGTGGGATACTCTCGGTAGCTTGATGGGCTTTCTGAGAGGGACGGAGGAATCGAACCTGGGTCGGCTGCTTGCAAGGCAAATGCCCTACTTCTGTGCTATTGGTAGACTTCATATATGAAAAGTGTGTAGAATAGAGTCTGGAATGTGTGTTTACTCTCATCCTCATTATTGTCTCTGTAATTGAAAGAAGACAAGCCTTCTGGTGAAGCTTTAGTTCTAGAGGTGTCTATACGTAGTCTAGAGAGCTGTGTGTTGGTTTGGTTAGAGCAGGAGCCTTAAAGTCCTGCAGTGCTATGTCTAGATCACACTGCTCAAATTTACTGCCGAGATGGCATTTAACAAGTTATTGTTCAATTAGACCACAGATTGATTGTCTCACAACTGGGAATGAAAATCACACCTGCCTTATACTATGGAAAAAATTGCATGACAGGAATCATGAGCAACACTGACCACAATGCTTACATACATCAAGTGATCCATAAATAATAAAGATTGTCATTATGTAAAACATCCTTCTCGGGTGTGATGAGCTCCAAGTGGAAAGACAGAGACCTAGAGCTGAGTAGGGGTCCTGGGATCTGGAGACTCAGACTCCCTTTTCTGCATGACAATGTTTTCCAACCATTGCTTCTTTTGCATGGGGATCTTGGCCTCTGTCTCTATACTGCCAATGAGTAACTAACTCAAATGTAACTTCTATGACTAATAAGAGCATGAGTCCTGGGTGACTGCATATTACTGATAAGCCGAGAGAAGTGAGGAAGGGGGGAACTGTTTTATGGTCACCAGCACACAGTGGTTTTCTTTAAGTGAAGAGAGGTCATGGTCTCTATCTTTGGGATAACTTCACCCATATTCTCTCATATGACTAACACAAAACACTTTGCCCTCGTTGCAGGGGAAAAAATCATAAGGGAATTAATAAACAAGCTGAAGAAAATTCTCATCTGCCTTTTAATTATAGAAGAGTGATTGCTATGCTAATCATAATCAGCATCAAGGTCAAAAGTTTCTACCACTCCGGAATGAACATTTAGAAAATAAATTAACCAGAATACCAATGCTATTTCTGAACTCCCAGCTCATGTGGTTTGAAATAAAATGACATATCTTTAAGTGTGTTTTAAGAAGACCCATGTAGCACTAATACAGTATTAGTGAATAAATGTCGTTCCACAAATCTGCTAATGCTCAAAATGTAGAGAGAAACCATTAGGAGTCCCATGAATCAGTATTATTGCCTAGACCACTAAGGAGAAAACTAGAAATGGGTTTTGTGTTGAGTAAATTCTTGCTTCATCTCTGACAGGTGTCACTACTAGACGTGTTAAAAGTACTTAGGTCTGTGGTTAATGTGGACAGTGAAATATAAAGGTATTTGGAAAATTCTAATTCACTTTCATTTCCTCTTAAATATTGATGCCAACATTAAAAATAAAATAACCTTTAATACCTATAATCTTATAGATATACCCCTACCTTACACTATGCACAAAAATAGATTTAAAATAAAGCAAAACAAAATTTGAGTCTATTAATTGACATTGGCATTGCAATCTGTGTGTATTAAACCACATTCAGGTGTGAGCCACTAGTGGCCTGTGCTAGGGTCAATGTGTCAAAGATATTATTGAAGCCATGGAATATGATAATCCACAAAATTAACTGGAATATGGAGAAATGTTGCAGGTTGGATGAGTCTTGCAAATACCATGCTCGATAAATGAAGGTAGATCCCAGCAGTTACCTCACAGGACCCTATTGTGTGATTCCAATCACATGAAATACCCAGAATAGAAAACAGACAGAAATTAGACTTGTGGCTTAAGCAAGGAGAGAGTGGGGAGTGACTGCCATTGGGTCTACAGTCTTTTTTAGAGTGATGGGATTGTTTTGAAACCATAATAGAAGTGACAGTTATATAAAACCATGAAGTTTCTAAATGTAACAAAATTAAAAACGAAAAAAATATATACACGGTAATTTTGTGTTATAAGAATTTCAGTTTTTAAAAAGTTTAAATAGGATGGAGTATTTTTTGTGTAATCTTGGATTGAGGGGGTACCTTTTTTATTTTCAAAGCTTCACACCACTAAAGGTGCATCTCAGGCTCAAGATATGCCTTCTTAAAGATTGCAAGGAACTCAAAACAATCAAGCAAAAAGTAACCAACTTGATGCCAGAGCAATAGTACAGAAGATACGGTGCTTACCTTGCATGCCTCCAACCCAGTTTTAATCCCTGGCCCCATATGATCCCCAAGCACTGCTAGGAATGATGCCTGAACACAAAGCCAGGAGTTAGCCCTAAGCACTAAAAACCAAAAAAAACCAAAACAAATGAAAAAGAACCAAGATATAAATGAATTAAAAACACATAGCAAACTATATGCAATATAATCAATGGGGGAAAAAATCAAGTGCACCAGAAAATAAGTTGTTGAGAGACAAAGGTGTGATATAACCATTCAAAATTTTTTTCTATATATCAGAAGAAAAGACAAAATTAGAGAAAAAGAAATTGTAAATGATGCAATAAGTAATTCACAGATCGTGAAATGTAAGTGACCACTGTATTTAACACCGTTCTATTTGTAGTCAGAGCAAAACAAATTTTAAAACGTAGAGAGATCATTTCTCACTAATTATTTGGTCACTGTCACTGGTCACTGTCATCCCGTTGCTCATCGATTTGTTTGAGTGGACACCAGTAATGTCTCTCATTGAGAGACTTATTGTTACCATTTTTGGCATATCCAATATGCACGGGTAGCTTGCCAGGCTCTGCCGTAAGGGCTCCATACTCTCAGTAGCTTGCTGGGCTCTCCGAGAGGGGCGGAGGAATTGAACACGGGTTGGCTGCGTGAAAGGCGAACGCCCAACCGCTCTGCTATCACTCCAGCCCAATTATTTGGTAAATATTTAAAAAATTTTAACATGTGATTCTTTTAATCCAGTCATTCTATTCTTAGAAATATGTTCCAAATATAAGCATATAAATATACTTCACAAAAATTGCATTCATACCAAAAATATTCATACCAATACCTCAACTAGAAACAATCTAAATGTCCCTTTCTAAGGGAAGTTAAAAACAATATTTTATCTGTTCCTTGGAATACTAAGCATCTACTTAAAATATTTCAGAAACATAAATATCAATGTGGAAAGTGTTTATGTTATTTGTTAAGTGAAAAAGTAAATTTTCTGAGTAATTAATTTTATTATTGAATCACAGTGAGATACACAAATACAAAGTTGTTTATTATTGGGTTTTAGTCATACACGGTTCCAATACTCATCCCTTCACTGGTGAACATTTCTCAACACCAATGTCCCCAGTTTCCCTCCTGCCACCCCAGCCCCCACCCCAACAGCTTGCTTCTGTGGCAGGCACTCCTCTCTGTTTCCATATGGTTTGCAGTACATGTACTGAAAGGTTATCATGCTTACCCCTTTACCTACTTTCAGCACTCAGTTCTCATCCAAAGTGATCATTTCTACCTATTACTGTCATAGTGGACTTCTTTATCCTAACTGCCCTTCCCCACTCTACTACTTTTGCAAGCTTTCAACTGGTGGGTCAGTCCTCCTGGTCCTTGTTTCTCCTATCCTTGTTTATTAGCCTCATACTGTTTTTTTTTCATATCCCACAGATGAGTGCAATCATTCTGTGTCTGTCCCTCTTCTTCTGACCCATTTCACTCAGCATGATACTCTCCATGTCCAGCAACTTTAGCAAATTTTATGACTTTATTTCTCCTGTTGGATGTGTAGTATTTTTTGTGTATATGTACATAGTTTCTTTATCCAGTTATCTGTTTTCAGGCATCCAAGTTGTTTCCAGATTCTAGTAATATTTTTAAGTAAAGTTTTCTTTGTGGGGAGCTACACCCAACTGTGCTCAAGGTTTATTCCTGGCTCTATGTTCTGGTGGGGCTCAGGGTGCTGTGCCAGAAATTAAACCAGGGTTAGCCATGTGCAAGACAAGCACCTTCACCCCTGTACTACATCTCAAGTAAATATATATATATGTATATATATATATATATATATATATTTCTGAAAGGCATTGACCTTTTTCATTGGGGTGTTTGGAACTATGACATTTTAAACAAATTGAACTCTCTCTGCTCAGGTCAAGTGGAATATGAGGCTTCGACAGCTATTTGTATATGAATGGTTAATACTTGTTACCTCAGAGGTTGAAATTAAACAGAAGAAAAAGATTTCCTCAAAGATATACTCTTTGAGATTTATTTCTGAGTCTTTGGAGCTTACATGGTGCTGGATATGGGTCGTGGACCTGACTGCCGGGGATTCCGGGAATGCAGGGAGGAGGCAGCCTATCCTGACTCCAACAAAGCCTGGAGATTTCAGTCACGAAGACCTGAAGACCTGAATTTTCCTCAAGCTAATTTATGGGTGAGGCTCAGTCCTGAGAGAAATATTACAGTTTTTCCTGGTATTTCTTTCCTAATATCAAGTAGAAGTTCCTGAAAGAAGAAATGAAGGTTCTCAGAGACCTTCAGATTGAGCTAAGGGTTCAGAGTACTTGATTAGAAGCTTATTGCTTTCTCTCCCTTTCCAGGGTCTAGTAGGCTGCATTTCAGTCAGTGGAGGGAGGGGTCCCCTTTTCCAGAGTCTATTTCATATCTACTCTCTTGAAAATTATTTCATGCAGCTGAATCAAATTATCCTACCCAAGGATCTGAGTAGCTGAAAGAGTTTAGAGCCAGATCTTGCATTCAGAGAGACAAAATGTGTGCCACTGTCTCTTGCAGGCTCCACCTTCCCTCTGTGACTTTATGCTGCTTAACTCTGTAGAAGAGGGTCATGAGTCCCTTGCTAGGATAGACAGTAGGATTAAAATTGATTATGTCTCCGAAGGCCTTGTAAAAAGTCTTTGGCTTTCAGTTAATGGTGGTTGCTGTGATAGTCCCATGGTCACTCGTAAAGGATGATTTCTGTCTTCCTATACATGGCATGGTCTTTCCACTCAGTGGGACTGTTCTCTCAGTAACTGGTTTGTTCATTTATTCTTCAATATAGAGTCAAAGACTTGGCCTTAGTTACAATGTCCTATCTAATGAACTGTGCACCTTTCTACCAGCCTACCTGCTCTCTTGTTTTGTTTTTGTTTTTGGTTTTTGGGTCACACCGGGCGATGCACAGGGGTTACTCCTGGCTCTGCACTCAGGAGTCACCCCTGGCGGTGCTCAGGGGACCATATGGGATGCTGGGAATTGAACCCGGGTTGGCCGCGTGCAAGGCAAACGCCCTACCCTCTGTGCTATTGCTCCAGCCCCCTACCTGCTCTCTTTACTTCTCTTTACTTTCTTACTCATTCTCCTCAGACACACTGCACACTGACTTTCTTTGTGTACACACACACACACACACACACACACACACACTCCTAAATCCTTTGGAGTAAATAATGATTCAGTGATGTTCCCAGTCACTTCTGTGACAATCTATTTGGTTATAATTTCTATGTGTCAATTTAGTGATTGATATCAATGGGATGTCCCAATATACATGTCCCAAGCAAGAATTGCCCACAATTCATGTACTCCTTTCTCTGTTTTACTTCTCTTTAATGCAAAGACGGCTACCTTTTATTGTTTTCTCCAATTACAATATGTTTCATAGCTGGAGAGATATAATAGAAATTAAGGCAATTGCCTAGCATGCAGCCAGCCGTGGTTAAATCCCCATAAACGTTTATGGCCCCCTGAGTACTGCCAGGAGTGACTCTTAAGCACAGAGCTAGAAATAAGTCCTGGCCACTGCCAGACATGGCCCCCAAACTAAATAGTCTCACAATATCAGTGACTTCTCTTTGGTATCATTGGAATCTGGAGAAGTTGGCACACTCCAGGCACTCAATAACTTTGGGTGTTTACCAAAACATCTAAGTACTTCTTTTTTTTTCCTTTTTGGGTCACACCCAGCAATGCACAGGGGCTACTCCTGGCTCATGCACTCAGGAATTACTCCTGGCGGTGGTCAGGGGACCATATGGGATGCTGGGAATCAAACCCGGTTGGCCGTGTGCAAGGCAAATGCCCTACCTGCTGTGCTATTGCTTAAGCCCCAAAACATCTAAGTACTTCTTGAGTATCAGGTGTGCTCATATGAAGGGGAATAAAAATAGCAAAGCACTTTTTGCTTCAGTTATATCAGTCCTATCCCCCGACATAACATGGTTTTAACAAGCCAGCTAGCATACTGTTATAGTAAATGTTCTTTATGTACAGGCATCTTTATGCTAAGGATAATAAAACAACCCTTCAGCATCAAAATTCCCAAATTGAATGACTAGTTAACTATTAGACCATAAATAATTTGAGTTGGTAAGAAATAGTCTAACTTCATAGAGTGGTTGTATCTGTCATTTCTTCAGCTCCATCAGACACATTGGAATACTATAGACTAAATACGTGATTCCATATGACTGTTGTCTACACATGTATATCTGAAGCAAAGGTGAAAGTAATTATAACTTGGGGCCTAAGAAGTATGGCTACAGCAATGGTCAAGTTCATGAGCTGCATTCTCTATGAGCATTGTGAATCAGAAACACTCTAACTCTTTTTCCCAATGTACTCTTCTGAAAAGGGCATACAGAGGACTTCCCTTAGCACCAGAAGGTGCACCTCAGTCCTCTCCTGAAAATGCTGACTCGTTGTTCTGCATGCTAAACATTAAATATTGGGGCAAGAGAAACTTGGGCTGAGGAAAGCAGGCTCTGCTAGCAGTGTGAGTAGATCTTTCTGAGTCTGTTTGAACAATTAAGAACTAACATGGAGGTGCCGGAGCAGTAGTTCGGTATGTAGGGCATTTGTACGTGACCAACATGGGTTTGATTGCTAGCATTCCTTATGATCCTCTGAGCTGCCAAGAGTGATCACTGAGCACAGGGATTTGCCCTGAGCACAGTTCGTAAGCTCTGAGCACAGAAAAAAGTAACCTGGAAGAAATTCTGATTTCATGTAGTCACACAAAGTATTTGGCAATGCCCCTGGCACATTGCAGGGACCCAGTTATCATAGTTGTGGTTATTCAATCTGAGTCTTAAAATCTGTCTTAATCTCTCATGTCTCTAAATAATGTTTGGTTCTATATCACATTAGAGAACTATGAGGCAGATACAAGTAGATATCTTATGGAAATTATGGGAGTGTTTTTCTGACAACCCAAGATAGGTAGTCATTGAAATTGTTTCCAGGAATGTACCTTTCAGCAAATAACTCCTTTGGAGTAAGCAAGGATTCAGTGATGTTACCAGTCACTTCTGTGACAGGCTATTTTGTTATAGTTTCAACTGTATCAATTTAGTAGTTGATATATATGTATAAATGGGATAAATGTGTCTTGTGAGGAGACACAGTTTAGGGATTGAAGATTAGGGGTACTTCAAACCCAACTGTGTGACCAGGGCAATTCTGTCCTCTCTGAGACCTCGCTTCTCATATGGACATTGAAAGAAGGATATTTAGGTATTTCATTTCAAGCAGTCTTAGAAAACTTTGTGCTTCAGCCCCCTCTCTGTTAGATAGAACTCTAAATTAATCCTTGCAACAAGAAAACCTATATTATGCACTAATCAGTGTTAATCATTGAGGATCTTTATTAGAACAGATGCAGACAATAGGAGCTAGGAGGAACTCCTGATTTTTTTGTGTGTTTATTCCTCCTCAACCTCTGTAGAATTAATGAAAGATGGAATCACTTAAATTTTCTTATATTGTGTATGCCACTTTTAATTTTGTTCCTATTTTTAATTGAATTTGGTGGTTTTCAAATTATAGTTAATGTAATATTTGCTACTGAAGTGTGGTGGTCTACAACACACATTTGGAGTGATATTACAGTGGGTAGGGCATTTACCTTGCACATAGCCAACCCAGGTTCAATCCCCAGGACCCTATATGGTTCCCAGAGCCCCACTGTTAGATGGTACAGAACAGGAAGCAATCCCTGAGTACTGCTGGGTGTGACTCACTCCACTTCTTCCACCCAAATTAAATAAATAAATAAAAGTTAAACACATTTTTGTTTTCATGATTATTTGAGGAATTTTTTAAATGGTACTTTAGCCATATTATTTTTTTCTCCCTTTCTAAAACCTAACTTCCAAGTTGTTTGGATCTCCTCAATGAAAAGAAAATGTTGAGCCACATCATTTCTATGACCTCTTTCTTGACCAGATAATAAAGGTGATGGTATGGTTATTTAAAAGTGAGACACTTGAAAAATAAAATTAGGTCACATCCTTGAAACCACCCAGTAAGTCCCAACAAAGAGATGCAAGTTGCTGAAATGGCCTGGGGGTGGGGGTGGATGCAGGTGGTGACCCAGATATTTTTGAAGCTTCAGAGGCTGCACCCCAGATCTCTAACAGGCTGGAGAAGGATCAGACCCAGGCCACTTGAAAATCATAATGAGCAGGTAGAGGTGGTACCGTTCACCTAAGGGGCAGCATTGGGAAAGAGGAATGGGTTTGAACACCACCAGCCAGGAACTCATATGCAGGGCAAGCATCAGAGGAATTCAGTTACTTTTATCCCAGCCAGATCCAGAGGGTTAGGAATGAGGGAAAGTGGGTCAGGGGAAGGCAGAGGAGACTTCAAGAAAATAATCCAGAACCTGGAAAAACGATTCAACATGATAATGGTCTTGGGAGAGCCCCCATGAAACAGGGTAGTCATGTGCGCAGAAGGGACTTCAGCCAGAAACTGTCCCCATCAGAGAGCCATTGAAGGCTGCCAGCCATGGCTGCAGAGCAGCCAGTATATCCGCGTTTGAATATTGGGTACCACTCAGAGGAGCTAAGTGCCACAGGGCTCTGGATGAGTGTTGGCTACTCTTTTCATAGAAGTTCAAATCCTAGCTCAACTCTGTTGCTAGCTATGTTGCTGAGATGTGAATAACAGCAGGTTGCTATAGGATTTTGAGCATCTTGAGGAAAGCTCGAGGCAGATCAAGCACTCGGGATGAGGTTGAAGCTTTTTTGAGATTAGATTTAGTTTAGAACCAGCAGTCTACAGTTTGTGCAAATTCCTGTAAACAAGGCAGAGATTGAAATGGTGACATGAGCATTGATTAAGGTATCTGTGATGTAACAAAATCAAAATCCTGGGATACAGAAAGTTGAATCATTAGAAAATAGTAGTAGGATAGGTTCTGTGAGGTATAAGGATGTTCTTGCTTACTTTACTCTGTGTGTGTGTGTATGTGCACGCGCACACGTGTGTTGGGTTGTGGAATTTCCATGTCAATCTGATACCTAGCAAAAACCTCAGACCCATTTACTGGGTTATATGAAAATGAAATTATACATATCTATCATAAAGCAACTACAGGAATATATTTAACAGTCAGTGGAAGTTGTGCTTGTTCTTTCATCTAAAGAGATTTCCTGAAATGGGAGTGAATGGCTGGAGGAGGAAGCAATGCAGTTAAAGATGGAATTCCTCCCATCTGACAGGGAAAGCAGAACCTCTGGTCAAGTTTAAGGTTCTCTTCCTTCCCCCAGTTTGTGGCTCCTCTGTCTTTATAGATATGCAGTGAAGTTTGGAGGATGATCATGTGTCGCATTTCTCACAAATATTAAAGAGCAAACATTCAGTGCACCCCAAAACTGCCCCTCGCCTCTGTTGTATTAGCATTTGTCTTTTTCCCAGAAACAAAAATGTCTCTCCCCTTCTCCCAGGACTTTACCCTTTTCACACCCCTTCCATAATTCAGTGCCTGCCTACTTGACACCAAATGATGTCACCTTTTGCCATTATCATTTTGTTCTGCTAAAATAACACACATAACCGGACCCAAGGCCCATAAGTTCTTGCTAACCTATCAGATTGTGCTCTCCCCTCAGACCGAACTGACATTGTGAAAGGCTTTGCCCTTGTCCATTTTCTAAGTCAGCCTCTGACAGCAGTGCCTTGTTCCCAGGCTACCACAATAGGAAGTGACAAGGACATTTCCCCAACATACAAGTGAGAATAGAATGGGGCCTGACTTGGAGAGCAGACAATCCCAGACAGGTCTATCCCTCAGATGACAGGTACCAGCCCCATCAAACTCATAGAGAAGCTTTGTGTGTAAGTTTCTTTGCATCAGTTAAAGGTATGCCTTTGATTGCATGCAATAGAGCCTGGAGCTGGCTGAGCTATGCAAAGGAGAAACATTAACTGGAGAAGGGAAACTCTCAGAATTAAAGGGCAGATGAAGCGATGCCCAGAAAGGACAAACTGGAATGAGTAGGGGATTGAGATTGAGTTAGCAGAAAGGCTGCCATTGAGATAGATCTGGTCACTACAGTACATGATCCAGATTCCCTAGAGAGGTGCTAACTGATACAATGCAATTTCAGCTCAGTGGAAAGCAAAGAACTTTCCTACAAACTAGCTTAAGTACTGCAACAAAGAAGCAGTGCTGGGGATGATCAGAAAATCCCAGTCCTCTCTGAGATTTCCTGAACCAAATCAGTATAAAGCCTGTAGATGAGGCTAATCTGCACAAGAAGAGGAACCATTTTCAAAACTGTCATTCCCTACAGTGCTGAGAAAGGTTCCCTGAGGCCTCTCCTGCCCCTTCTTAACAGAGCATTCTGAGTTACATTTCAAAAGAACTAAATGCAAACTAGTTCCATGGTCCCTCACCCCCATAAACCCTGTAAGTCTTCTGTCTTTGGATAATTTTTAAAAATCTCTATCCTTGATGTGTTTTGATTGCTGAACAAAAGCCACTTTGTAAAACATGATAAATAAAGCAGAGAAGGCAAGAAAGGGGAGCTGCACAGTTAGACCCAGAGTTCCTGTCTCCCTTTTGAGCTTCATTTTTTTCTGGCCTGTGAAATTTCCTGACTACCTGTCCTGACCCACGGAACCTGATAATGAGGTTCACGAGGAGAGGGTGCGAGAGTGATAGGGAGAGAAGAAACACAGACACACACACACACAGACACACACACACACACACACACACACACACACACAGAGGTGAGCAAAAGCAAAAGCCACTTTACTGTAACTCCACAGCTTTTATGTACGCTAGGCTTCAATCTACTTGCGCCATAGCCTTAAGGTAAAACTAAAAGTAAGTAATGGCACCCGGGGCAACTAGGGGAGATACAAATAGATATACAGACGGCTGATCTATCTGTTCCTGTTGGCTAACCATCCTGCTCTTGTAACAATGTCCCAGTCCTCTGGTTCTTGTAAAATGGCTTTCTCAACCTGTTTATGTGAATACTTGACCGCAAGCTATATGCTGAAGGCCTGCTCACCACAACTACCTTTCTGGAAAATACAAAGGATGTTCTCAAGAGATCTTTACAAACAGTTAAATGCGATGAGTCTGTGGAGAGAAGACCTACTCCATATCCAAGGACATAGCGAGCATGGCTATACTAGGTGTCTGTCAAATGCCAGAGCCCTCTGGAAAACAGTTGGAAGGACAAACCAGTAAAAGGGGTAAATGTCTTTCATATTTGAAAATCACATTTCAAGAATTTTTGAGAGAGTCAAGCAAACACTAGAAAATAGAAGAGGAGGAGAGAACAAAAGAAAATGACTTGAGAAAAAAATATGGGATCATGTTATTCATAAATTCTATGATACTTAAAATAAACCAAGCGCCTATTACTTGACATATATCATACTGACTGAGTGATCAGAATACAAATAATGAAACTCCCATAAGCCCTCATAGTCTATGACACACCTTGGGATTTGCCTCTCTATCCCAAGGTAGATAAATCTTTAGGGTTTCCTAAAACTGGTTAAGTCATCATTGTTGAGATGATGGGGGCCTCATTCTTTGCCAGTGGAAACCAGAGGTTGAATGCAAGGGCCTGAGGATACAATACTGTTCATACTATGGGGTTTTGTAGTGCCTGTTTTAACCCAGCCTGTGCTCCAAATTGAGGAAAGTGCAAAGTACTTCACCTGGTTAGTCCTAGTTTTAATTTTCTTTATCATTTATTATTTTATTTGATGAGCTTTCATCCAACCCAAAATTCTTTCTTTTGCCCCATTTAAGCAAATTAGCTGCCCCGCTCCTGGGCAGGTACCCTGTATGGGCCACGGATAGGGTAACATTTAGCATCTACTCTCCTGCTCATATCTAACTGTTGCCTCTCACAGAATTGTTGCTTCCCTGTGAACTTATGAAGTAGGACTGTTCTTTGTCACCAGAGGAAGATCCCAGAGGGATCTATAATTTACTAAGTGTACCATGTTCGCACAAAGTCAGGGAAGTCAGAGTAAAGCTTTGGTAGTTAACTATCTATTGTATTTTCCTTTGAAATAAGTGTCCCAGCCTTTGGAATTTACTATAACATTAATACTTAGAATTAGGAGGGTGAATGATGCATGATATATGAATTTGTAGGGCTCCTTTATTAAACCAGGCAGTTTCCTTTTCTTTTTTGATTTAAACTTTTATTTTGATCTGTCTAGATTAACAATTGAAAACCCAAGCCAGTCTTTTGCAGGTCCCATCCTATGTAGGAGAGAGAAATCAAGAGAGATTATTTTAATTTCTTTGTTGTTCAGGAACTACTTAGGGTCATTACGTACTTATCAGAAACAGTTAATTGACAATCACTGCAATTGTTTGGCCTCTTTCTGAGGATGAATTGCCTCTATAATACTTTTGATGATGCCATTCTCTAAGAATGGAGATGATTGATTATTCTATTATTTGACTGACCAAATCATGACAAGAGAAGACATACATGTACTTTTATAGTTTCTGGTCCAATGAAAAGTGTAATTAAACCAAAAGGGGATTTTAACAAATGAGTCCTTCAAGGACTGATATAGAAAACTTTTAAGAAATGTGCATTTGTGTGTGTGTGTGTGTGATTGAGAGATTTTTGTGTGAAGAATCCCTTGACAGTGTTAAACTATGCAATAAATTATAGTTAGCTGCTTTCTACAACTTCTTGTACATGATATGAGCATATCGACAATAGAATTGATCTCAGGAGACAGAGTATGAATGTGATAACAGGACTCCTTACACTAAGATGCTTGTGATTGCAACATTTTAAATAGAATGTTTAATTGCCTTGGGCTCTTTTCCTTTCTTAATTCCCTTCTTCCCTTTTGCCCCCAGTGGGGTAATATTATAAGAAAATGAAGATATTCTTGAGAAAAGGGATTAAAAAAAACTCTTAAAAAACTAGCATATTAGTGTTCCAAATGTGATAATGCGCATACAGAACTTAGAACTTTTATATTTACAATTGCTTTGCCTTTTGTATTTGACTATCACTTCATCACAACCAACTATCTCGACTCAGTGCCTTCTGTGTTCTTCAATCAATCGCCACTAAATTCCACTTAAAATTTTCAGCGAATGTGAAATTCCATCAACTTGCAGAGTGTGGTCTCATTTAATGTTAATGAAACTTGGTTTTAAGTAACATCATGGATGTTCTCATTTGCTAGTTTAGTTGTTTTAAGTGGGCAATGGAAGCTCCAGGATGTTAACATAATGCAAATCAAACATGACAGTTTTCACCATGTTCTGCATTGATGTTTAAAGCCTCAAAATAATACTTTTTAAATTTGAGCAAAAACAATTCTCGTGAGAACTTTGCCATGTATGGATAAAGACAGCTGACCTTTCTAGGATATTCATTCTCAATATTTGAGCAACCCACATATAACACAAAAAATATCTACTGCTGGTGTACTCCAAATTCCTCTCCAGAGATTTGCACATCATAAATAGAGGCAGTGGTGCTGAAACTCAGTGATAAGAAAGCTCCCTATGCCTCCGAGTCGCACTTACTTAAATGCATCCTCTCGCAGATGTGAAAGTGACAGCAGTTCTTGTCCTTCTTGAGCAGGATACAATGATGATGGGTTGTTGGAAATCACATTAGTCAAATTTCATCACTGGCTAAGACTGTTTACAGGCTTTCGACATGAAATTCTGTAAGGATGTTACCCGTTCCCAGCTTTGATATAGCACATTTCAACTAGCGTCCTTGGGGAAACCATGTGTAAAATTAGCACACAGAATACAGATGTCTTGGAATCATAGTTCCTTTATTTTACAACTTAAGTATGTGCCAGCCTGTTGTTGGTTGAAGTCTGCTGTCTCACAATATCCCTTGCAAAGTGTCAGGCCTCAGACTAGTTCTCATAATGCACACACTGGCCCAGTTCTAAACTGTCACCCAATGTCTGCTAATCTTAATGGTGGCGCGCAAATCTCTCTCTGGAGCGTCGTGAGGCTTTCTCACTGCTGCTCTCTGATGATCTTTGCCCTTTTGACTTTTCCTTTGTTCTACAGCCATGCATGAGTATGAGAACTGCTGCTTTTCTTTCCTCTATCTTAGCATAGTTGAAGGCTCAAAGGGAGAGTTACCTGTTCTGGACCCTTTTTCATACTTCTCTCTGCTCTGAGCCTTTCCCATTGTCTGAATAGTGCCACAACTCCCAATCCATGTAGGTGAGATTCAAAATGACCAGTTGGGTTAACCACATTACCAAATACACCTCCCTTCCCTCTCCAGTTTCATTCACCATGTAGCCAACCAGTCCCAGACATGGAAATGAAAGAAAAGTTTAAAGCAGAGATATAAAAACCAGCTCTTAGGATGTCTCAGAGAAGTTACAAAGGACATGTGAAATGTCATGGAAAAGTCTTGCCTAATGGTTTTGGGGGTAGATTCATAATCTGTTTGCTCAAAGGTCTCTCTGCTACCATTGAATTTCCTGGATAAATTAATAGAAATAAATGTACCTTTCACTCCTATTTGTGGACACTCCTGGCTAAAGGTTTGGATTCAGATTGAAATGTCAAAGACTTCTTTTTTTTTTCTTTTTTTTTATTATTATTATTAGTTTATTTTTAATTAGAGAGTCATCGTGAGGGTACAGTTACAGATCCATACATCTTTGTGCTCATGCTTCCCCCATACAAAGTTCAATAACCCATCCCTTCACCAGTGCCCATTCTCCACCACCCGTAAACCCAACATCCCTCCCCCCCTCCCCAGACCCGTCTCCCGACTTCTTTTTTCTTAAATTATCTTGTCTTTTGTTGAGAGTAGTAGCATGCTACATTCTACCCTCCGTGCTCACTGTCCATATTACTGGAGAAAGAGGGAGAGGGAGAGGGAGAGGGAGGAAGAGAGAGAGAGAGAGAGAGGGAGAGAGAGAGAGAGAGAGAGAGAGAAACAACAACTGTGCACAGAATGAAACACCAGGAAGCCTAGAGTCCACTTCAACCCCAGAGAACCCAGAGAACTTACTCTGCATCTTGGAGACCACCTTTACTGTCTGTCTCTCTGATTTTATTTTCTTCTTTTATAAAAAGGGGGATTGGACCTCACTTGGGTAACAGCAGGTGTTACTATGATTGTTTTCCCTTTCAAAAATTGTTATGAGCTGAATTGTGTTCAATCAAAAAATACAAAGGTTGACATTCTTGCCTACTAACTTACTAATGTGAATTGGGAGGTAAGGTTCTAGAGATGATTAAGTCATATCAAGGTGGTTTGGTTGGAGACTGATTTGCATTTTATAGGAAAAGGGAACTTGGACACACAGACATCATTGATGTGCATTCAAAGAGGAATGATCATATGGAGACAGAGCAAAAAAGGCACTGAGGAAAAAGGCTTTGTGGGGAAGTTCAGTCTATGGAAATTTATCACAACCCTAGAAAATAGATTTTTTAAGAAAAATTTTTTCCTTTGCTTTCTGTACCTTCTGTGGTATGTGTTCATCCTTGACTTGTGCCTCACTTGCCCATCTTTGAAGCCACCAACAGCTGGTAGACTTCATCTCACTTTATGTGGCTCTGACCTCCTCTTGGGCTTTTCACCCCACTTTCAAGGACCTTAGTGATTAGATTGTACCTGCCAGAATAACTCAGGGTTATTGTCCATCCTGAACTCAGCTGATTAGCAACCTCAATTTTATTTACAAACTGAATTTTCCTTTGTTATATTATACACATAACCACAGGTTTGGGAGATTATCTTTCGCTGTTCACTGTTTTTCACTGTCATTCCATTTTTCATCCATTTGCTCGAGTGGGCACCAGTGACATCTCCATTGTGAGACTTGTTGTTACTGTTCTTGGCATATTAAATACGTCATGGGGAGCTTGCCAGGTTCTGCCGTGAGGGCGGGATACTCTCGTTAGCTTGCCGGGCTCGCTGAGGGACAGAGGAATCAAACCCAGGTTGGCCGTGTGCAAGGCAAACATCCTGTTTCTGTGCTATCACTTCAGTCTAGCAGACATCTTTAAGGGGTCATTATTTTGCCTAGTACAATGTTGAATTAATTTTTAGCTGTTGTGTGGAACAGAACATTTATACCATCTTTTCCTATTTTCTAAATCCAGCACTAGAATAAAATTGCTGAAGAATCAAATTTCACTGGAAAGGGGCAGGGATGGGGGTCAGGTGGTCATGGTGCTTCTGTAATTTGGCTTTGCTTCTTCTCATATAGAACAAGCGTCTGCTGACACAAGTCTCCTTGTGCACAGAAAATGTGATGTTCCAATGAAGTGAGGTTTCATCAACCTGATTCAGCTGATATTTCTAGTACATTGTTTCCTGTTTGTTTAGAGGTTTTCTGGTCTTGGTAGCATGGTAATTGGAGTCACTTGTCATGCAAGTTCTAACAGATCTGCTGTTCTAACTTTAAGAAAGTTTCAGTGTTTGTGGAGCTCAGGAAGGGCAGAAGTTATGTAGTTCTCACTGCATATTTGTCTTTAATGTGTCCTTAAATACACACAAAAATACCCTGATGACTGTAACTTTTAAAAAATATGCACTAGTGGGCTGGAGTGATAGCTCAGCGGGTAGGGCATTTGCCTTGCATGCAGCTGACCCCGGTTCGATTCCCAGCATCCCATATGGTCCCCTGAGCACGGCCAGGGGTAATTACTGAGTGCAAAGCCAGGAGTGACCCCTGAGCATCGCTGGATATGAACCAAAAAAGCCAAAAAAAAATGCACTAGTGGCTGACACTAGTGGTACTTGTAGGTACCAGAAGTCACTTGCAGGCATGTGACGTGTAGTGAAAGGACCTTCAAACTGAAATTGTTCATGTGAATTATGTAGCCCAAGTGTGAGCTTGTCTAGACCCAGTAGTTTCAGAGTATCTGAAGATTTGCTGTCTTTCTTCCTCATCTCCAGAATTCATTTTAAGCCTAGCCTCACTCTTAGGGAAAGATTTTGTGGTACACCAGTTCATAGCAATGCCCCCCCCTACATTAGCCAACAGCAAACCCAATGCAAAGAGAATTCTACCATTCTGTAAAACCCAAGGCAAAATTCCAGGGTTCACCTGAATCTGTTTAGATCATGCTCTATCCCTAAACCAATTAGTATGGTAAGAAACACACAACAGTGATTGTCCTGGTCACTCTGCTGCCCCAGATTAAAAGGAAATATTGGCTACAAGAGAGTCTCTTGCCCGCACGCCTGGCTATCTTCCCCGGGGCCCTCTGAGGGGATGGTCTCCAGCTTCCCTCCCCACCCCGAGCAGAGCTCCCGGCGGCTGAAGACCGCAGGAACCTAGCTACAGCCATGCCCAAGGCCTCTTTCCACAGGGACAGGCTTCACGCATAAAGGTACCAGCGGAGGAACCCAGGTGTGTGTAATTCCATCAATGGCCAGCATCCTGAGACTTAAAAGCAAGCTCCCAGAAGCGATATCTTGTAGCCTACTTCTCCCTCTGGGAGAAACTGGCAATCTTCTGAGAGTTTCCTGCCCACATGGGACAGCCTTGCAAGCTTCCCATGGTGTATTCATATGCTAAATCCAGTAACAAGCTGGATCTCATTCCCCTGACCCTGAAAGAGTCTCCAGTGCGACATTGTTGGGAGGGCCGAGTCGAGTTGAGAGAGACTTCTAAGATCTCAGGGAAAGGACGAATGGAGAGGTTACAGAGCCCACTCAAGAAATCGATGATTAAGGGGGATTTCGTGATTTGTGATCAGCCACAAGCCAAAGACACAGATGGAGCATGAGGAGGAGAAATGGTTCCCAAGGAACAGCAAGGTGGAGTTTCAAAGAAGGGGCGGGGAGTGGAAACACGTTCTGCAGAATCTGCCAAGGTGCACTCTTGGGTGAGGTTTTATTGTCACTCCGCAGGATGGAGCTTGGAGCTTCTTATTTATGTTTTCTGTCTTACTTGGGCACCGAGGACCCCTGACTGGACACTGGGCAATTCAGTTCGTCCAGAAATTTATAGATGTTAGGATGAATGATACACAGTGGATATGAAATAAAGGTTATTTATTACAAATAAGCAGCTAAAGGGTTCTCTGAGAGGGCTCAGATGCTGTTAGAGTAAAGCAGGAAAGGAGTGCAAGGTTCAAGTGGCTTAAGATTTTATAGCATTTAGGGGTTGGGTCGGAGTGATGTTTCTCCAAAGCTCTGGAGTTTGAGTGATGTGACCACCCCTGCCTCCATACCTTGATAACCTATGGGGTAAGTTGTAAAGGAGAAGGATAAGATGTGAAAACTCTGCAGTCAAACTTCAGAAGAGTGTTCAAATCTTAATTACACATTCTTTCTCTGCTTTAGAAAGAAAACTCGTAGAGGTCAGGAGTTCAAATAAAAGCCTTGCCTCCCAGACTTTGCTTCTAATCAGCAATGAATGGCACAATGTGAAAGTTGTCCAGTGGATATCCTGCCAGTGGGACCCACAGAGGCAACAGGCGTGCTCTGCGCATGTGGGTTTTAAGTCATAAGCTGCAACAGGATAGCTTTTTTTTAGAAGAAAATGGTTATCATAGAGCACTACCATTTGCTGAGCTCAGGAAGGTGTACATGGAGGAGGTGAGAGGGTTGATTTGAGCATAAAGATAAATAAAGCAGAACCTTCCTGTCATCAGAAACAGGTGAAGCAGTGCATGAGACAGGGCCAGGACTCTTAAGATTTGAAGTGAGAGTGGGTCCTTGAGGTAATAGACATAGGGTGAAAGGGTGGTCATAGACATTGGCTCTGACGGGGAGAGCAATTGCTACCAGGGAAAGGTTTAGAAAGGTGATGTTCCAACAGATCATTGAGAACCTAGAAAAATGTTTATGGTTTAAGACTGGATGCTGATCTAAGATGGGTTCAAGATCGCAACCATATAACCATGCAAAAGAACAAACCAGGGCCACATCCACATTCCAAACCAAATGGAATCTCATAGACTACAGACTTAAGGAAGCTGGATACAGTGTGTTTATATAGCACAGTCCCACTCCTCTGAGACCAAATTAATCTAAGAGGATAGACATAAGACTAGAGATTACTGGAGGGGTGGACTGAGGTTTGTACTGATATTTGGGTGGTGGTAGGAGGGAGCCTGCCAGGACGAGAGAGGATGTAAAGCTCTCATTTGACTGAGAGGTGATTATTTGGGTGTATACAAGTCAGGAAACTAAACTTTTAAGACTGGATACATGTTTCACCTCACCTAAATGAAAGAGGGAAGAAAATACAGAAAGGCAGAGCCTAGTAGTAAAAACTCACACGTGTCTGCAGGTAGATGATCAGGCCTTCTGACAGATGTCTGTGTTCTAATCCCAAGACCATTATTTATCCTTCTACCAAGAAAAAAAAATACACTTCACAGAGACGTACTAAATTGAGTATTTCATATTGCAGTGATGATTATCTTGGATTATCTGTGTGAGTCTGATACCATCATCAGGGTCATGGTAGAGGAATACAGGAGAATTGAAGACAGAAGGAGAGGAAAGAAGAAATGGCAGTCAGTGTGATGTGCTCTAAAGACGCAGGCAATCTCTAAAGCTGGAAAGGACAGGAAAAGGTTGTTTTCTAGAATCCCTAAAAGGAATGATGCTCCCGCCAATATCTTGCTGTAGTTCAGCGAAACTGATTTCAGACCTCTGACTCCCCCTCAAAACCATATGATAATAAATATGTACTACTTCAGGTCACCATATTTATGGTAATTTGTTACAGCAGCCTCAGGAAACTCACACAGGGCATATATTTATCAAGGGTAGAAATGCACCCTTGTCTATGCCTAGTCTCAATTCATCTCCTTTACAGCAATTTGATCGAGGCTGATACCATTATTTATCCTTAACTGCAAAGGCAGAAAGTGAAGCTCAGATGGGCCAAAGTGCCCCTCCTAAACAGAGGATGTGGAGAAGTGTGACTTGGACCCAGGCTGCAGAGCTCACGGTCTATCACTCAGAAAGGACAGCAGGAGCAAACCTGCCATGTCTGGAGGCGACCAAAGCAGAGGCTTCCGGAACAACCCTACTCTTGGATTTCAGTTGGTGGGTTCCACCTGCAGAGCTATCAGCCCAGCCAGCTGCCTCCAGGGCCCATGGTTGTGAGGAAGAGTTGTGGACTGTGAGGTTTCTGTAATAGCTTTGGTGATTGGAGGTTTGCCTTAGCACCATAGCAAGCAGTTGAAATATTTTACTTGTGCCCACTGGGCATCACATTTCACATAGTTGTGTTAAATAAGTTTTAAAAAAAAGCCTCTCTCTGAATGTACTAATAAACTGAGCTGCTGCCTCAGCTGTGTGCCTGTACACATGCACCCACGTGTTTGCTTGTGCTATTGGGCAAACCAGCCAAGACTTTTGGTTTTGTCTCCTCAAATTTAACCCTAAGAGACCCATCTTTATTTTCTAAATGGGCAGAAGATTGTACTGCTAACCTGTACAGAGAATTCTATCAACAAGCACAAGAGCCAAACCTGTGACATTGGTTTCTGGAGCTCTTTATTCAAGACTTTATCATAGAAGATGCTACATGCATGTCCATTCAGCTGCAGGAAATGTACATTTCTTCCAGAATTTCGATGGTTCTCCAAAATTACAATGTCACAAGCTCCTCTACTTTTCCTTCACCAAAGAAGCACCCTAATATCAGGACCTGAGTAACAATTCAAATACCAGCTCCACATTCTACAATCTAGGTGATTGTTGAGAAGTAACTGCCTTCAATATGAATTGAATACTTTTCATTCTTTTAACCCCAGAAAAACCAGATCTTTTAAGAACATCAGAGTGCATGTAGTCAAATTTTCCAATTTTTTTAGTGAAGAAATTTGGCCAAGAACAGAGATGGGTAGGCAAAGGGCCACAAGAGAAGTAGGCAGTCATTCTGATGTATGGACAACTGTCAATGCAAGGATGACTGATCATGAAAAAAGCATTAGCATCACAGGCATTTCTTGTAGACTGTTAAGATCTATGATATGGTAATCATTTGAACAACTGTGGTTATTAGTCTTATTTGCAGACACAGTATTTAATTATGCAGAGCACTCTAGTGCAACAGTCCCATGGAAATTTCTCAGTCATCAGTGCAGAGAGACTATTTTAAATGAATATATTTAGTGGTTTCTATAGACCTACTTATCATATACACAGGAGACCAACTACCCACAGAAAATCAGTTCACTATAAGGGGAGGTATGGGAGCTTTAAAAGCAATTCTTATTTCAGTGTAGCCAAATACATTCTGAGAAAAAAATCTTGCCTTTGGGGATGTCCAGAAGGCCTTATTCAAATCTTCAAGTAAGAGGAGATTAGTTTCTTGGCCTTGTTCTAGGGAACATTCCTACATAGAAATCAATGCCTCGTGTTCATGGAATCCTCCTAATGATCCCAGCTGGTTTTTGTATTTATTTGCAACTTGAAGTGATGGAAGTTTAACATAACTAGTTATAAAAGCCATGCCATATGCACCTGCATACATTTCATAACTGTATCATGTGCAAACTCTTGTAGAAATCTCAGAACCCAGGCGTTGTGTGAAGCTTCAAAGACAGGCTGGAATCACTGTTCTCACTATTAGAGCAGTGTGCAATTTGGCCCCAAGTCTCCCTTTGCTGGCCATGTTGTCTCACATCTCTGCTTTTGAATGCAAATAAGGCAGTGGCCCATGAAGGAGCTTTGAATAAAATCTCTGTCCTTTGGGAGCCTGTCAAAATTTAGGGAGACTTATCAATATAAAATCTATAATAAGAACTCTACATGCATTTGAGAGATTGAAATAAACAATTTTCATAAAACTGGTCCAAGTGGTAGAAAGAAAGGGATGGGTTGGTGGGCACTCGATTGGGCAAATGCTCTCTATTTTTATTAAGTGTGGCTTTCACTGACCATCCAGAAGGCAAAGCTATGGATTTGGCTTTGTATAGTAGGATGAAGAATTTTTCAGCAACGTGGGCCCAGAGCCTGGAATGATAAGCTTGCCAAGGCTGTGAGTTCAGTGAATATATGGTTATTATATCAGAGCAGGAAAATGCAGAGGATCCTCTTTTGTCAGTTTCTTTTGGCCTAGAAAAAAATTTCACAGAGCAAAACATCCATGCATCTGACCTCTAGGGAAGCCCTTGAAATAGACCTAGGTATTCACACATGGCTTGTCCTTTGAATCAACCCACAAATAGATTTTAGAACTACCTTTATCATAAAGATCATGTCTTTTTATACCTTTACATTCTACCTTGGCTCTCTCTTTTCTTGGGTGCCAGTTATATCTGGAATACTTGAGGTTCTTGGGTGCCAGTTATATCTGGAATACTTGAGGTTCTCTTTTTGTTTGTTTTTGGGGGGCTACACACTGTGGTGTTCAGGGCTTACTCCTGGCTTTGCACTCAGGAATTACTCCTGCCAGTGCTTGGGAGACAATATGGGATGCCCGGGATTAAACGCAGACTAGCTGCATTGCAACGTAAGTGCTCTACCTGCTGTTCTATTGCATCAGCCCCTACTTGAGGTTTTCTTAGCAAGTGAAGAATGTTGATGAATGTCTGTCATTGCACAGAAGCTGGTGCACTTTATGATAAGCTATCTAGCCTAAATACATAAGTGGGGATTTTCAGTCAATTCCCAGGGAAGTGGTATGGGATACTTGTTTCTCTAGGAACATTTTTTTTTTTTTTAGTTCAATGGTGCATTCATTTTTTTTTTAAGTTTCAATCTCATGCTCAGAGTCTGCACCTCACTTAATGTCTGTTGGCAGCTGTATGAAAATGACTGGGAACATTGTAGAGCAGTTAGATGGAGAGGGATGCTGTATTGCTGTTGTGTTTTGAGTTCTTCACTTATTCATTTTTCCAATCAATATCATCTTATTCAGAATTGACTATGTGCTTCTTTGCTAGGTGTACTGGATATGGAATCAATAAGAATGTCTTCTTTGTCTTCATAAAACTTGCATTCTGTTGAGAGAGATGGAGTAAACAAATGTGATATTTTCTGAATATTATAAGGGTAATTGTGAGTTCAAACTGGATGTGCGATGCTTGCCTTTGGTGACCAAGAACTGCCTCCCCACCTCATTCAGCCCATAGTGATGGATGAACAAAGGACTGGGCAACAGGCTCTAAATCAGTGACTGTTTTTTGTTTGTTTGTTTTTTGGTCTCACAGTGTAGTTATATAGAATTTGTAAAGGGTGGGGTTACACATAGGTGGGGTTGAACATTATCATAACAATAAACAGATGTAAAGCCCTTTCTTCAGGGAAAGTTCTTCTAGAAGATTAACTCAAAGACAAAATCTTATCTGGGGGTTCAGCATTCTAGATTGCTAAGAGATCTTCTCAAGGGCGGGATTCATCCTCAGGGCATATTGCTTTTTTTTTTTCCATAGCTAATAACCCAATTTAGGATCATTAAATTTACTTTATACTAATATTTCTAGTCATTTTGTATGAACAGAGTAAGAGATATATTAAGCTTAAAGGATGACTCTTCGTGGGGACACCTCACATATATTCAAGACTATAGTCCTCAGGCCAAGTTAGTCTTTCCTAACCCCAGTAAGGTCTTTATTCAGTTACTTCTTTTTGGATCATGACAAAGTTGACTTAAACTGAGGCTTACGTCAAATAAATATGATGTCTGGGAGAAAATATTAAGGAATCAAATAACTCCCATGTTATGAAAGCATATTGTCAACTGTGTTCCTGTGTCTATACAAGGAAAACATTCTAAACCATGCAAAGGAAATAAAGGAAAGAGAAAAATCAATATAAGAATAGGAGTGTCTGATGGAATTGGGTGTGCCTCGGGAGCACTGTGATGGGTGTAACTCAATAAACATAAACTCCCTGCAGGAGGAGCAAGGACAAACCAATGTTATCCAATAAGTAATAAAATGAGCAAGTGGATGACATGAAGAGTATGTTAGAGCAGTCTCATAATCTGACTTTTGTAAGAGGTAATATTTAAATTGAGGCTTCAGTCTTGAGAGAAAACTACCAAAATCATAAAAAAAGAATGGTTTCAGACAGAGGAAAATAGCAACTGCAAAGCTAGTGAAGCTGGAGGAGTTAGTGTCTGACATTACAGAAAGGAAAAATCATCTAAAAAAAGATGGGGGTGGGGATGGATGGAGTTGGCAAGAGAGGAAGAGAGCAAGAGTCAGAAAGGGAGGTAGGGGTAAGCATCTCAAGAAGCTTGGAGGTCAGTTCCAAGCATTGTCTTTATTCTTTATGCCAGAGGGATACATCATAAGATTTAAAGTGGAAAATGATGGGCTCAGACTGATATCTATCAAGGAGAATTTGGCTAATGTGTGGAGGAGGATACACTATAAGAAAGCATGCATGGAATCTAGGAGAGGGGCTGAGAGACCATTACTAAAGTCAGATTGGAGGAGGTGTGGTTTGATCCAGAGTGGTCGAAGAATGAAAATGGAGAGGAGTGGGGCGATGCAGGGACAGTTCTGAGGAGTCAGGCCATGAATTAAAGACAGATCAGGGATTTACTGTGAAAGGGCTCCCCAGTTAAACAATAGTCAATGGCATGGAATAAGTACTTTATAAAGGTTTTATCTGAAATGAGCTGTCATTAAATTTTGAGGCCCATATACAGTCTCTGCCTTGCAATCCCTAACCCGTTTCAGTAAGGGTTGGAGGAGATGCTCTCCTGCAAGTCTGTTAGAGGAGGCCAGTGTTCAAGTCGTTCTGAGAGGATGGGCCTTTCTGGAATTGGTAGTGTCATAATGACCACGGGTTTTTGGTGTTTACGGAACAGGTTTAAGGGAAGGCAGCAGGAAAACTGCCTTTAATTAAAAAAAAAATAATTATAAAACCATGATTTACAAAGTTATTAATAGCTGAATTTTAGGCATACAATTTTTTGACACCAATACCACCATCAGTGTCAACTTTGCTCCACAGTGTTCCTATGCGCCATCCCACCTCTCCCGTGCCAACCTTCACCTGAGGGCAGATGGCTAGTAAACACATGAAAAATTGCTCAGCATTACTTATCATTAGGAAAATCTAAATGACAATGAGATACCATCTCACACTGGTGAAAATGGCACACATCAAAATAGTAGGACCAATCTGCGTTGGCAGGGATATGATGAGAAAGGAACTCTCATCCGCTGCTGTTGGCAATGTTCTTTGATTCAACCTCTGTGGAAAAATTGCTTTTTTATTTCCATCACTACCCTGACCTTGAGCTTTACTTCCAGTGGTCATTTCTATAGAAGAAAAGCAGGTAACTCTTTGTTCTCCCATTATCGACTTTGGATGAGCTTGTCCAGATCCCAGTCAATTCAGATGCTTATTCGGCTGATGGAAGAGAGTCCTGTGGGAACCAGGCAGCTACCACAGACCCATTTCAGAAAAATCAAAGAGCAGCCCGGGGGCTCTTGGGGGCTTATTCATCATGGAGAACATTTGCGTATGTGCCTAATTATATGCTTTATTATGGATGCTAATTTGTGCTGGAAGCTGTACAGTGTGTGTTAGCATTTAGCTCTAGTTAATGAAGTTGAGTTAAACATTCAATATATCACTGGGCTCACAATTTCTCCCCTTGGCTAGAATAACTTGGTATGGAAAACTGAGGGGTGATGATCCTGGGAGGAGAATGCATTCACATAGTTAGCTTCTTTCCTGAAACTCTCTGCTAGATCCACTCTAGCACTGTACTATCTACACCCTATTAATGTGAGCTAATTTTCAGTGGGATAAAACTCTGGGCTGTGTTAAGAAAGAATATCATCATTGTGATTACTTATTAGCATAATCACAAAGAGCCCCTGTGTGGGTTCCAATGAGGCTAACTGGTGTCCTGTGGTTTCTTTTAAGACAGTATTCATGTGTTAAAAAGAAGGAAAGGCTGCAGCATAAAAATGCATTCAGTACATCCCACTCAGCTCACAGCTAAGTTTAATCACCCCAGATAACTTAAAAATACTGAGGATAAACAAACGTGCTTTTGACCTTTGCGCTATAGAAGATCATCTATTTGCTCTTCTCTCATTGGTGTTAACAGACATTATGCATGTGAATGCCTGATACATCAATGATATAATGCACTTCCTTGTGGAAACCATTTTTTACGTTGAGTTAGAAAAAGAAAAAAAAACAGCAATGTCCTCTACAAAGAACATCTTAGGTTGCCTTAAGTGGTTGCCCAAAGTTGTGCCCTTAGATTCTGTCTTCAGGAGACTATAGCAGGGAAGCAGCTAAGCTGCCCTAATGGGCCAGTTATCAGAACCCCCATTCTTCAGGAAAGGTTGATCTGGTTTGAAAGTTTGCCTGAATCCTTAAAAAGTTTCAGCTGCCCCTTCATCCTTCAATGAAAATTAGCACATATCCCTGCTATATTGGGCTATCCTATGGCTGCAGGGAGTAAGATGCTCCCTTTCCTTGTGTTTTGTTTGTTTGTTTGTTTTGTTTTAATTGAATCGCCTTTTGAACAAATTGAATACACAGTTACAAAATTGTTTATGCATGGATTTCAGTCATACAGTGTTCCCACACAAGTCCCTTCACCACTATACATTTCCCACCATCACTGTCCCCAGTTTCCCTCCTGCCACCCACAGACTGCCTCTGCAGCAGGCATTTTTCTTACTTGATTCCAACCTCTGTGCTAGGGCCTTGAAATGCAGTATTTCACTGGGTTCTCACTGTTGCTTTAGAGAGGCCAGGCTCCCAGGACCCCAAATCTCAGATTAGAAATAGTAAGGGAACACAGCAAGGAAAAGTAAATTAAGTCAGATTGATCCTCCAGCTCAATGTTCTAAATCAGAGATTGGAAAACTTTTTTTTTTTTCTTTTTGGGTCACACCTGGCGATGCTCAGGGGTTACTCCTGGCTCTGCACTCAGAAATTACTCCTGGCGGTGCTCAGGGTACCATATGGGATGCTGGGAATCAAACCCGGGTTGGCCGCATGCATAGCAAATGCCCTACACGCTGTGCCATCTCACCAGCCCCAAACTTTTTCTTTTAAGAGCCCCTAGTATATACCTTTGGCTCTGTACATCAGAGGATTTTTGCCATAATTTACCTCTGTTAACTTAGAGGGAATATATTATTGACCAGGTGTAAATGACAGGAGTAATCAGCTTCCACTATGTTTAATTTTTTTTTTCCAGAAGGAGTAGGTTACCTGGTCAGATTCAGCTACTGGGCCATGGCTTGCTGACCCTTCTTCCAAAGAGCTGGTTTCCAGATTCTGTGATCTTGTCTCAGTCTTCAGAGCCCCATAGAGTCCAGCTCACATTGCCTCGACCACTTACTTTATTTTGTTGAAAAAAATCACTTAATCTCAGTGAGATTGATTTTCCTCTTCTGCAAAATGGGCTAGAGGACAACCTAAAATGGATCACTAGGAAAAGCAGATGAGGGAAAAAGTGTTAAGCAGTGAACACAGAATTTGGCAGATGGGACAGCTCTTGAGGAGAGACTGCAGTTGGTCCTTGGGAACTGCTCTCTAAAAGCCTGCCCATACCCCTTGGATGGTATTAACCCAGGTCTGTCTAGAGAAACTGAGTATCCCCAGGTCAGCCAGGGAGTGTTCTGAGACCATCGACCAGTTTTAAATTCTCTTTGCTGTTTCCAAAAGAACAATTTGCTATCAGAGAACAAAATCAGAAGTTTACAATGGGAATCCAGGTGCCTATGATCCCAGGGAGCATGGGGTCCAGTGTTAAAGCACAGAGGAGAAAAGCAAGACATTTTGAAAAAGCCTTTTTGAGATGGTAGAAAGACACAAAGCATCCCTCACTGTTTTACACTTGTAAAGAGACCCCTGCCGGATCCCTGGTTCTAATCTGCAGTAAAAAGCTACAGGGCTACAAGGCATCTGGTTCCATAGACTCTCTTCCTTTTTACCTCCATAGCCTCTGGCATGAAAACTCATACCAATGAGACACTTTAGAATTTGCTTTAGCAGAGCTTTCTCTGTCAATCAGCTGCTGATACTGGAAGCATAAAGTTGGTGACATGACACAATTTCTGTTTTAATATCTTTACTTCTGATATGATCATCCTAAGGGAACCACTGTCATCAGCTCCCTACTCTGGCTCCCCTAAGGCACAGAACCCCGGGCAATTATCAGCACATTCCATAGAAATGATAATGGGGATAGTGAGAATGTACAGGGCCAGAAGGGCTGGATTCCAGCTCAGTCTCAACTCAGACAGGCTAAGTAGGATTGGGCTCTTTTGTTTAACAATAGGAATTTATATCTTTATTTGTTTTCCTTTACGGAGGCCTGTAAAAAATAATTTCCCAGGCCCTGAGGATAGTACAGCAGGAAGGGCATTTACCTTGCCAACAGAATGACTTTTTTTCAGTCCCTCATGTTTCCCAAGCACAACCGGAGTGTCCCTTGAGCACAGAGCTTAGAGTAGGCCCTAAGCACAGCTGAGTGTGGTCCCCCCAAAATAAGACAAACAGAAAAGAAAAAAATTCCCTTCTTTCTCTCTTCTATCCCTGAAGGGCATTTATTCACTCACATAATGAAAAACTGTCCAGGTGGAACTTCAGTTATTGCTGGATCTAGGAAACTCGGATCATGTCATCAGAACCATCAGAACAAAGGCTGTTCTTTTCTTTTTCCATGTGTTTGTCTTTCTCACACTTGACTATTTTTTTTTCTTTTTTCACTGGGGACACATCCATCAATGTTCAGGATTTACTTCTAGCTCTGTACTCAGGAATTACTCCTAACCACGCTTAGAGAACCACATGTGGGATGCCAGGGATACAACCTGGGTTGGCTGCATGCAAAGTGAGTGCGTTACCTGCTATACTACTCTTTAGCCATGCTCTTGCCTTTTTCTCTTCATGTGTTTATGTATTTATAAAATAGATTGGCAGAGAAGGTTCCAGTGGCAATATAGCATCATAACTGAAGGGTAGAGTTAGTTACCAAGCCTACATTTGGGTGATGGCTGCTTAAAGGCTATGACATGAGACAAGGGATGATGCAAATAGCTCAAAGAGAGCTTGCTTTGTATGAGGGAGGCCCAGATTTCAGCCCTGGTTACCCTCTGGTCTCAGCACTGCAAGAAGTGACCTCTGAGTAAGCACCCTGATGTGGACCAAAAGCTGAAATGAAAAGGAATCCACATGAAAAGTGAGTTTTGTGTTGAATTATGGAATGTAATCAAGATAAAGAAAAAATGAAGTGAAATTCATTAGTTATACAGTAGGGGGTAGGGGGTGGGGGCGGGGGTATACTGGGGTTTCTGGTGGGGAATATGGGCACTGGTGAAGGGATGGGTGTTTGAATATTGTATAACTGACATATAAACCTGCAAACTTTGTAACTTTCCACATGGTGATTTAATAAAAAGTTTAAAAAAAAAAAAAGAAAACCAAACAAAACCTACCAATTTATTCAGGGACTAGCAGCCTAAGAAGATAGAAGACTGGTGTCCACCTACTCAACTCCAACAATTTTTGTCTGCACAAGAAGTCACCAGAAACAGATTTTATAGGAAAAGAGAACATGGGAGTGCAGTTTAATATTTTGGGAGGGTGAGTTACAGATGTGAGAGTCAGGGTGATTAAAAAATTTACTCATGAACAAATTCTTTGAGGCACACTTTTGATTTCTGACTTAAGATAAAGTAAGAGACATGTTCGCAACATTTTTAACCACACCAACCAAACAGATTTTCTGGTTTATAATATTGAATTCAAAATTTCTTTAAAATGACTTGATATAGGTCATCGAAGAAAATTTATCAGAAGAAGGGATATAACCCCTTTCCTAGAGTTTGGGAATGGAACCTGGCAAGAGAGAGATATGTTTCTCACCCTGAACTCCCTACAAGAGTTTCCCAGATCAGCGTTCCATAAAGCTGGAACCCCTCTGCAGACCAACAGCAAAAAATTCCCAAAGGCCCTAGGCTATGCATCTATTCTGCAACTTTCCTCTGTATCTTTTGCATATTACTAATTTAGAGCAAATTTGGGTGGAACAATCTATCATTCTGCACAACTAAACAATAAAATGTAATTTAAGTCTCTTCCCTGAAGCTAGAATAGGAAATATAAAATATTTAGTGTAGATGCTTTCAAGAATTTCTAGAACACTCTCTCTGGAAGACTTTAGGTCCCTCCTACTCACCAACTTTCCTAACATAGACAACTCTGGTTTACAGGTATTCACTATAACTGCTATAGATAGCTTCCCTGTGGTCCTTTAAAGGGGGGAACTTTCACATTTTCGTTTACAGAGCACAAGAAAGGGCTGGAAATCTTGGAAAGAGCCTATCTCCAGTAGCCTTTACTTTGAATAACTTGTCTAAACAAGGGCCTAGTCAATATGAAGTCCCCAGGATATTTTGATAGTTTTCTTGCTTTCATCATTGCAAGTTGGGGAAGAGAAAATGTAGTGTCTGTACCTCCTTGATTTCCCACTCTACAGAATCTTACTGAGGTCTCTGAAGTCTGGAGAGAGATGGCTATGTTTACTGTTCATGCTCTGCCTCTTTTAGGCTGAGTGACCCTGAACAAATGATTGAACATCTGGAATTCTCCATTTTCTCTGAGAAAACACCTAGCCCAGATGGGGAGTGAGATGCTGGGTATGGATTAAGATAATGTGTGAGGTGCATTTAACAGAATGTCTGGCAGCAAATAAATGCATAACTCTCAACTACTTTGTGTGTGTGTGTGTGTGTGTGTGTGTGTGTGTGTGTGTGTTACACCTGGAGATGCACAGGGGTTACTCCTGGCTCTGCACTCAGGAATTACACCCTGGAGGTGCTCAGGGGACCATATAGGACACTAGAAATCGAACCCAGGTTGGCCGTGTGCTAGGCAAACGCCCTACCTACTGTGCTATTTCTCTAGCCCCATCAACTACTATTTTTTGATGACTCTTATTAGTTCTTGATGTGCACATAGAGAAAAATAAGACTTTAAATATGAGAAAAGCTATCAAGCTTCTATATCTGTAAATGATATAGGGTCAAGAAAGCCTTAGGGATAGCTTTGACCTCTATTAATTTCTCTTTTGACCTTAATTATGTAAAATTAATTATAGATAATTGCGTAAAATTGCAATGAATATTCAGTTCATTTTCATCAGGGAATCAACAGAGCTACCAAGTCAAAATCAAGACCTTTGGTGAAAAATAGACATAGGAGTAAGCCTGGTTCTCTTACCTACTGTCTTTATTATCTTGTGCAAATTGCTGAACCTTTCTCTCTTTGCCATTTTCCAGTCATTAAAATGGGGGAAATAATAGAATCCATCTCACTGATAGATGACTTGGTTTTGGAGGTAAAACAACTGACACGGTGGCATTTGGTCCATAGAAAATGCTTCATTACCACCATCACCGTCACTCTACCATCTCCAAAGACTCATCGGTAGGGGTGTCTTTATTCTCCATATACTTTACATAAAGACAAATTTGGTTTCTTAAAGCAACTTTTAAAGATTACTGCTAGCCACAATATTCACATCCCCCAAAAGGGGGCTCCACTTAGCCAGAATATGGACTAGAAGAATGAAGAATATATTCACAGGTAATTAAAGACTGAATATTGTAGGGTCCTTGGGTAGGGGTGAAGCACACATATTATCAAATCTTCTTTGCTGGATTTATTTCTCTTCCTCCCCTTTCCTCCCCTTCCCTTTAGTTCTTTTTTCCCTCTTTAGTGGATATAAGCATAGAGATAAAGAGATTTTTCTCCATTGAGGTTGGGCCATTGCTTTTCTTCTATGGCAGATGCTTGTAAAACACAAAAGTACCCATTTGTTTCTTCCTACTCATTCATTTTTGCAAGGAAATAACAGGAGGAGGCAAGAAGGCACGATCAAAGGCATTTCTGTTCAAAGGAAAAACTCCTCAGTGATCACTGTTATTGTTGGAAGTTCCTTCTGCTTCTTTGGCAGTGTAATCATTTTTATGTCTCCTTGATTTTTTGTCTGTTTCCCTGAGGCACCTGAACCAGAGTTTCTCCCTTTCCCAGGTTTGCCTGTCACATCGAAAGCACTAGCAGAGGAACCTCACTTTTGACTCAAGGGTATGGAAAGAGCATGGCCTGATCACTCAGTTGGACAGGTGTTGCCCCAAGTGGGAAGCATAGCTCTGCTGAAGATAGGCAAGGATTTTCAGAGCTCCGAGCAAACAACATCCCCCCAAACCCATCAAATCAAAAGGTGGGAAGTTGTTCCCTTTCCACTTCCCTTTTAGTCCTTAAGGAGTAAGATTCTGTCTGTTGCTTGTGCATTTTAACGCTTTTCTAACACTTACTAATGTCCCTTTACAATAAAGTGAGAAGACAAGGCTTTCAGCAGCTGATAGTAGGTAGCTAGAATTTAATCACTTTATATTCATCCTTATGGTGAGTTTCTATTTATGGCAAGGGACACTGGTTTTCCATTTGCTGCAGTCATTTTAAGTTTCTTTCAACTCAAGTATAAGTGAGCAATGCATAAAAAAATATTTGAACTAAATAACACAGTCTATAATGGGAATTTGACAAGAACTGAAATCTGGGAAGGTTAAGCAAGACTGAAGTCTGAGGAAACCATATTTGGTGAAATGAGCTGCCTTCCCCTTTGCATGGTGGAGCCGCCTTCGTAGGAAGCTATGGCTCTGTCCATCAGTTTGTGAGTCTTTAAGAACATACAGAGTCAGGCGGACAGAGTGGTAAAGAGATAATGCTGAGAAATAATTTAGCTCTTTCTCTAGTGAGTGAAAGAGCCTCTCTTGACTCTTCCTCAGGGCAGATTAGAGTTTCGTTTACTGTTTTTCATCTTAGCCAGGAAAATATCACCCCAGAATCGAGATTCAAATGGATTCACCTCTGAGTTCTAAAACTTAAGACTCAATAGGTATGGGTACCATACTTCCTAGTGCTGCAGTCGTTTTTATCTAAAAATATTTTTCATTGGTTTACTGTAATAATCGTTAAAGTTAACAATATGGAGTATCCAGAAGGATGTCTAGAATGCAATCTCATAGTATATGCTCAAAAATGTTAGGTGCTGTTACAATTAGTGTCCTCAGCACCACCTCCACCTTAAATGATAGCCCTTCTGAGTCTCAGTTTTCTTGTTTGTAAAATCAAACTACTTCCACCTTCCTTAAAAGGCCAGTGGTATGTGATCATTGAAGAATCAGGACGACTTGCCTTCTCCTAAAAATGTGAAGATGGGAAGCTGATAAAAATGTCCAGCTTTTATAACTTGCTAGTCTTGAGTGGAAGCACAATTACAGCGATCACTATTTTTTTTTCCATTGTGGTACTTGAGTACAGATTCCTCTTTCTTGCTGCAATGCTTGTGGGAGGCAGACACAAAGGCTGATACTTTTTGAACAACAAAATGTCATGTTGTTCAAAATGACACCTTAATTTTATGGTGGACTTCTTTACTCAATCAAGTTCAAGTCATCTTGTTTGTAAGAATTCTCTTGTGGTGTCCAGACAGAGAGTGCAGCAGTCTTGCACATGTCCAACCCGGGTTTGATCCCTGGCATCCCCTGAGCACCTCAAGGACTGATCCCCGAGTGCAGAGCCTGGAGCACCCCCTGAGCACTGTAGATTCATGTGACCTACCCCCCCAATCTTTTGTATATTTTAGCTAGGGGAACACCTTTCCTCCTCAAGTCACAAACACTGAAGATTTTGGCAGCTAAGACCAGTTTGAAATCCATGCTTGCTCTCTTGACTGACATTAACACCATTTTGTTAAGTTGGTACTGAGCTGTAGCTACCCCACTTTCCCTTTGTTCATCTACTATCGATCTAAACTAATCACTTAATTAGCCCAGACAAGAAGTCTTCGGCAGTGTTAAATAATTTTAAAAACCTACTTGAGATGCTTGAGTAACCCAATTGGATTTAGCTTGCAGTTCATTACCTCTCGACTAAGGTATGTTAAATTCAGGGATGAGAAAAACAAGCCAGATTCTGCTTTGAGAACAGATCCTGTTTATTTACAGGGTGAAAAAAAGAGTATTCCATTAGATTCATTTTTTTTCAAAGTTTGTCCCTTCTACCTTACTCCCCCAATTCCACCGGTATTGCCACCACCTAGGAACTTAACAGTACTTTTACCAGTACTAATTTTGAACAACTGAATCAGAATTGGGGCAGGATGAGGATTATGGTCTGGTCACCTATTTTAATAAGACATCCTGATGCTGACAGAGAACCTGCTTTAGACAAAATCAAGATTTTGGTTTTGTGGAACTACTTTCTGGCAGAGAAAAGAAAAAGATGCTAGAAAAGAAAGAGAAGAAGAGAAGAGATGAGCAGGAAAGAAAATCAGATAAATAGGCAAATGAGCAAATGATAGGAAGCTTACTAAAATGTGGTCTTGGAATAGTAGCATGGATTTGTTTCAAATATCAGCATAAATTTTGCAACATTCCTTAGGAATGGTATGGAATAATGAGTTGTACACCATTGGAGCTGCTAATATGGAATCTTTGTCATACTTTTTTACTTTCTACTTGAGTCACAAAGATTCAAGGAGCTTAGAATTAATTTCTCCAGATAATTTTGCTCTTGAGGAAATCAGTAAGTGGATGTGTTTATTGTGTCCAATCTGTAGGGAAAACTTCTGTGCGCAGGAGGAAGGAGGATCCTGCCTTCTGAAAAAGAACTGACTTCGGAGGAAGAGCTGCAGGTCTCAATTCATACACAGTGTTCTTATTATTGTGTGGTCCTAGACAAGTCTCAACTCTTTAAACTTGATGTTCCTTATCTGTAGAGGAATGATAGTTACTTTCAGCTGGTTGTGCTTAGCACAGCAACACAATCCACCTCGTATAAACAGGACTTGACATGGGATAGGTGTGTGTTGACTAAATATTTGTTAAATACAAAAAAATGAAAGGACTCAGTTTTATTTTTATGAGGTTTGTATAAGTAACAATTAAAAAAAACGCTCACACTATGCTTAGTGCCTAGATAGTTGTTGCTTAGTGCATAGATAGTTGTATCTATCATGAGGAGGAAAATGAGGATGATGATGAAAAAGAATGGAAGTAGATTAAAAAAAATTCCTGTAGCCTAAAATTGATTCTACATTATAGATAAACCGGCCTTGCTTTTTCACCTTCCTTCCCACCCTCTAAAATTCATGTCTTCACTTTGCAGCCCAAACTACCTTCAGGGCCACCTCACTTTTGGCTGCTTCCCCGAATAGCTTTAGATTTTAATGCACATTAGGTGGTCAACATATTTTTAGGATAGAAATAAATGGTATGCATGTGACTATGCTTGAGAGAGTTCGCGATGGTGGTTGTTCCAAGTAGCACTGACTCATTTTCAGTCCCTATAACTAAGAAATTACATGTTAATTATCTTACATTGTTAAATTTCCAGACTAGGTAATCATTAACCTTTTTGCCAGCACATTTGCCTCACAGTCATAGAAAGCATTTTCAGTAACAAATTTTCCATAGATTATTAAGTCATGAAAATGTCATTACTTGCCTTCATTTACATGGATAAAGGGATGCTCTTCTTTTAAGAATGTTTGGACATCCCCTGACTTCCCTTAACTACCTTCAACCCCTTTCCCTTTGAATATCAGTGCAAGAACTAACCTGCCAGCTTGATAGACAATTGAAGAGAAAGACTGAAAATAGTAATTGTTAAATTTGCTGAAAATCCTTGGCCAAAGAACATGGGTCTTAAATTCAAATTGGACTTCAACTTTGTGAACTTAAATAACTGTAGTCTAAATTTCATATATATTATATAGGGATTTGTATACATTAAATAAAATAACATTTGTATGCCTGTATATATGCATAGCACTGTAGCACTGTAGCACTATATCACTGTTGTCCCATTGTTCATCGATTTGCTCAAGCAGGCACCAGTAACATCTATATTGTGAGACTTGTTGATACTGTTTTTGGCATATTGAATACTCGAGGAGGAGCTTGCCAGGATCTGCAATGTGGGTGGGATACTCTCAGTCGCTTGCCAGGCTCTCCGAGAGGGATGAGGAATTGAACTTGGGTTGGTCGCATCCAAGACAAACTCCCTACCTGCTGTGCTATCACTCCAGCCCCCCTCATGCTTACATACTGAATTTTATTTCCTTCTTTCACCAACATGTTGGGCAAGTTCAAATCAACAAATACAATCCATTGAGAGAAGTAGATATATGTTCATACTATAGTGTGAAGCTTGGATTGAAGGAAAGATAAGTCAGATTATTGCTTGATGGTACTACATAGCTCCATCACCTTGTTGGTAATAACTGTTGGTGTTTGAGAATATTTTTCTAATGATTGGGTTAATTGTGGTGAAGATATCACAGGGGCCGATCCTTTGAAGTGTCTCTCCCCCCAAAATGGAGTTGTATTCTTGTTGATCATTTAAATTTTGATTGCAGGTGTAACAATAAAGTAAGGAATGGGTCTACAGTATGAAAAGTGAAAACATTAACATAAACAGAAGGCACAGCTTCCTTCAAAATATTGTCAATACAAAAAGTGGTGGCTGTGCTGTGATTATTTGACAAACACAGTGAAATGAACCCATACACATATCCAGTTATCCATAGTTGACCATAAAATTAGTAACTCTCCAACCCTTGAAAGAACAGCATCTGTCTAGTGAACATTTGTTCAGAAGAAGAAATCAGAAAAAGGTTTTTGCCAAGGACATTTTTTTTGATTAAACATTGTTATTCATTGCATTTTGGATTTTCTCCATGCAGACTAAACCCACTTTAGCAAATGGAAATAGTAGTTGGTTTTCTCCCACATTGGTATCAGTAGATTTGGTTAGTTCATAAAACATCTGTTAAAAAGCATTGTAAATAGTCCTTGTTGGGATATGGTACCTTCCAGATAAGCCTGGGGTCATGAAGCTTGCATGGAAATAGGGTTTGGGGACTGGCCATCTGTACCAACAACTTAATTATGGCAGAGTTAGAGCAAGAGAGTAAAATTGTGCTATACAAGTGCAGACAGAGAGAACTGTGACTTCTGTAAGGTCTGAGTTGCATAGACAAAGTAGGAAAAAAATACTGAAGATAGGCTTGCAGTATGTCTCAACTAATTGTTCTAGTAGTGACTATTCATTTGTGTGATTGAAAGTCAATGAGTGAAATGTTGAATAATTTTAGGGTGCAGAGGACAAGCATTCTGGTAACATTTGCTATTAAAATTGAGATAGAGGGGCCAGAAAGAAAATAGCATGGGTAGGGCACTTACCTTCCATACGGTTGATGTGGGCATCTCTGACACCCCAGATGGTCCCCTGAGCATCACCAGGAGTGATTCCTGAGTGCAGAGCCAGGAGTAGCCCTGAGCATCACTGGGTGTGGCCCCAAAACAATTCTTAAAAAAGGAAATAGAGTCCTTTTTTTTTTTAAATCTGGTGGGGATAAGGTTAATATTTGGAGTATCACAAATTCTTTGAAGGTGTTTGCCATTTACCCTCCATTATATTTCATCTTTTAAAAACATCCTGTTCAGATTAGAGTGCATTTTAACTTTAATTAAGAAAGAAACTCCCAAACTCAACTTGACAACAAGAGGGCTTCAGTTTTAAGCTACTAATAATCATTGTCAACTATTATGTCTTCAGCAAATATATAAAAGGAGATTTAAAGTATGTTGTTTTCTGGGTATACTAAGTCTTATACTGGATTATACTGAGTCAGAAACATTCAAAGACCATTGAATCCTAAGCTCTTGGTTGAATGGTGTTCTCCTCAAAAATATGTCCATAGCAAATCCTATAACCTGTAAATGCTATCTTGTTTTGAAAAGGGTCTGTGTGGATATAATTAAGTAAAGGATATTAGGGTCTTCTCTACATCATTTTTAATTATCAGTGGGAGCCCTAGATCTAATAAGAGTGTGCATATTAGGAACAAACATATGAAAGAAGAGTGTACAGTTAGAGTCAGAGACTACAGTGGTGCTAAGGACGCCATTTACAGCCAGCGGCTGCTAGTAGCTGCTAGTAGTTAGGAGAGATTCTTCCATAGCCTCTGCCAGGGAGCAAAGTCTTGCTGAATTTTGAAATTCTCCACTCCAGGCTGAGATAATATATTTCTGTTGTTTTATGCTGGCAATTTGTTACAACAGTCACAAAATGCTAGCATGCTTTAAGCTGGTAATGGAGTTGAGGTCAGGAAGTAGTCCATAAGCCAAAAGAGATTCTTTTTATGAAAAAGAAATATCTGCTTTTTTAAAAACAATCCTGCTTCTTTATAGCAATACTGTTGATGAGTTTTATTTTTCTCCATAAAGTCTAACCCCTCCTGTTATTAATAGACCAGTGGAAAGGAGAAGCCTACTTCCCTTAAATAAACTATGTAGACCAAGGAGTTTGCTTCTGAAACCAGGCTCCATTGTGTTTTCCATTCCCTTATATGCCCTCAACTAAAACAGTTTCGTGTAAGGTGTCTGACCATATCTTTGCATGTCTATTATTTTCCTAAGAATAATTTTTCCATCTTAAGTGCTTTCACCCTGCCTTTGTACCCAAACCAGTCTGAGACTACCAGGAACAAAACATGGTACCCTTCCTCTTTTATTTTCTTCCCAAAGTGGAAACTCTAAATCTTTATCTCTGCTTTACCAAATCTTTGGTTTACAGGAATGTACAATAGTTCTGAAATCAATTTTCTTACTTGTGCCTTTTTTTTTAATTGCCCCAAATTATCCATTTTAAAGTTAGCCAACACACAGAATATTTTAACTACCATTTTATTTTCATCCAGGCAAGGAACAATTTAGAAACAGGTTTATTCTAAGTACATAGGCAAGGGTTGTGCAAGGGCAGCAGATGCTGGTGCTTTGAAGTTAGCCTGTCAGTCATCATGATTGAACCATAACCCTGATAGCTTCCACAAGTATAATAAAATGCTTCACAAAAGGTTGCAGAATCGTGGGGTATAATAAAGTCAGCTTAGCTTCATTTCCAGTGTGGCAGTCCTAAAGAATGAGGCCTGTTTCCTTATGCCTTGGGATTTGTTCAAGTTACTTGCATGCCTGGAAATGACAGAACATAAAAACAGACATTTAGTTGAAACTGAGAGCACCTTTTGAGTCATGACCATAAACACAATGTAAGTTTGTTTACCGCTAATCTGTTTGATTGCCATTAGCATTTTATAAGAAGCTGTTCAGTTGTAAACAGATTGTGTGAACTAGGTGCTGATGCCTGTACTTCCTGCCTCCCCATGATTTCTATTTGTGTGTGTGTGTGTGTGTGTGTGTGTGATTTTTGGCTATATCAAGCTACTCTTAAGCTCTTCACTCCTGATCAGGATCTTATGTGGTGGTGGAGATCTAACCAAGGTCAGCCCCATATAGGGTAAGCATCTCTACCCCCTGCACTATATCTCTGTCCTCCTATCATTTTCCATAGCTTCTGTCCATGGCCCATTGCCCAGAAGTCAGCTTTGTGATCTCTTAATCTATTTTGTTGACACAAGACTTATGGACAAATGGAACCAATCCAGACCTTGTTAATTTGGTAATGCTAAGTTTGTAAACATGGTCTCCTGTCAGAATCATTCTATTAAAAACAAAGACTGACCCAGCCTGCTCCTCGGCCCTGAGCACCCCAGGCTTCCCTCCCCTCTGGACTGCTGGCTGAGTGGCCGGCACACCACCCCCAACCCTCTGACCAGCTGTCCGGATGTTGGAAAGGGGCGCGGCCAAATTGTCAGAGGCGTGGGCTAGGCAAAGTGGGTGTGGCCTCTTTTCCAGCCGGCCAACGCTTACACAGTGGCAGATAGTCTCCTCAACACCGTGTCCAAGACTAACATCCTAGCTATTCCTAAGCAGTAGGACAATAAAACACAAGACTTCACATAAGGAGTGAAGGAACATCTCAGTGGGAGGCCAGGTTCTAGACGGGAGAAATAAAAAGGCAACCACCATTGACTGAGCCTATCCACAATCTTTTTTCGCAACAAGAGGGAACAGGGATACTCATCTTCAAGGTCCCTCTTCCATACCACCACCACAACATGAAGAAACAGCGCAAATCCCCACTGCAAGCAGAGGACGATGAAAGGAGTCCAGAAACCTCAATTGGCATTTCCTACAAACTTGAGCTCTCTGATAAAGAATTCAGAGTTGAGATCCTCAAGATGTTCAAGGAACTCAATGGAAAGATTGACAACTTAAAGGAGGACCTGGCAGAAACAACGCAACAGACAGCCGACAAAATACGGGAAGAAATGAGAGCAGAAATAAAAAACCTACAAAAAGAAATGAAGGATTCGGTACATGAAATCAAAAACTCTCTGGCTGCCCTCAACAATAGAATGACTGCAGCAGAAGACAGAATCAATATGCTTGAAGATGAGATGCAAGAAACCTACAGGCAACAACAAACCATGGCAAGAGACCTCAAAATAGCTCTAACCAGAATCAGAGTCCTAGGGGATGATTTCAAGAGCAACAACATTAGAATCATTAGAGTACCAGAAGGACAGGGAACCAACCCCAACGAAAAAAACACAGTCAAACAAATCATTGCTGAAAAGTTCCCAGAGTTGGACAATGCGGGCATCCAGATTCAAGGCACCTGAAGGGTGCCAGTTAAAAGAGATCCTAACAGAAAAACCCTAAGACATATCATAGTTACAATGATGGACGTCATCCAGAGAGACACATTATTGCAAGCAGCGAGGTCAAAGAAGGAAATCGCATACAAAGGAGCACCCCTTAGATTCACAGCAGATCTATCAGAGGAAACCCTCCAAACCCAAAGGCAATGGTGGGATATAGTGAAAAAACTCAATAAAATGAATGCTTCACCAAGAATACTTTATCCGGCTAAACTCTCATTCAAACTCGAAGGAATCATACACTATTTTGGGGACAAACAACAGCTCAGGAACTTCATAGACTCAAAACCAAACCTAAAAGAAGCATTAAAGGGGCTATTGTAAGACAGAAGAACCCCTACAAGCACAACAAACCCTTACACAAAGATGGCGCAAAATCCCATAACAATAATCTCCCTTAATGTCAATGGTCTAAATTCACCAATTAAGAGACACAGACTGGCAAAATGGATTCAGAGACTCAACCCAACATTCTGCTGCCTGCAAGAAACACATGTGAATAGCCAAACAAACACAGACTCAAAGTCAAAGGATGGAAAACAATCCTGCAAGCAAACAAGTCCCTCAAGAAAGCTGGGGTGACTTTACTAGTATTGGACAACATAGACTTCAGGTTGAAAAAGATTAGAAGGGATAATGAAGGCCACTTTTTATTAATCACAGGATAGGTACATCAGGAAGAAATTATACTCCTAAACGTTTACGCAACCAATGAGGGACCAGCTAAATACCTACAACAGCTGCTAACAGACCTTAAGAAGGACATTGTGAGCAACACAATAGTAGTTGGAGACTTCAACACTGCCCTATCACCTCTGGACAGATCAAGAAGATCAAAACTCACCAAGGAAATACTGACTTTGAAGGAAGAAATACAAGAGAGAGGACTAATAGATCTATAAAGGGCTTTATATCTCCCAAAAAAGGAATACACATTCTTTTCCAGTGCACATGGGACATTTTCCAGAATAGACCATGCGCTGGGCCACACAGCATACCTCAACAGAATCAACAAGATAGACATTGTACCAGCTATCTTTTCAGACTATGATGCACTGAAGATAAAAGTTAATCGTGGACAGATGCAGAAAACCAAATCAAACACCTGGAAATTAAATAGCTCGATGTTGAACAATGAGTGGGTCAGGAAGGAAATCAAGGAAGAAATCAAAAGGTACCTGGAAACAAATGAGAATGAATGCATGAGCTACCAGAACCTGTGGGACGCAGCTAAAGCCGTATTAAGGGGAAAATTTATATCTCTGCAATCATATCTCAGGAAGGAAGAAAGGACTCACATAAATAACTTGACTTCACAGCTCAAAACCTTAGAAAAGGACCAACAAAAGGAGCCCAAATCAGGCAGAAGGAAAGAGATAATAAAAGTTAGAGCAGAAATTAATGACAGGGAAACGCAAAAGACAATCCAAAAGATCAATGAAACCAAGAGCTGGTTCTTTGAGAAAATAAACAAGATTGATAAACCACTAGCAAGAGTCACAAAGAAAGAGAGAGAGAGAGAACCTTTATAAGCTGAATCAGAAATGAAAAGGGGGACATCACAACAGAAACCAATGAAATTCAAAAGATCATCAGAGACTACTTCGGAAATCTGTATGCCATGAAACAAGAGAACCAAGAAGAAATGGATAAATTCCTCGACTCCTATAATCTTCCAAGGCTGAACCAAGAAGACCTGGAGTACCTGAATAGTCCAATTAACATTAAGGAAATTGAAATGGTAATCAAAAGTCTTCCCCAAAACAAAAGCCCAGGTCCAGACGGATTCACTAGAGAGTTCTTCCAAACATTTAAAGAGGACCTAGTGCCAGTCCTTCTCAAGCTTTTCCAGGAAATTGAAGAAACAGAAACCCTCCCAAACAGTTTCTATGAGGCTCATATATCCCTAATACCAAAAACAAAGACACCACAAAAAAAGAAAACTACAGGCCAATATCCCTGATGAACATAGATGCGAAGATTCTCAACAAAATATTAGCAAATAGAATTCAAAAACTCATCATAAAGATCATATACCACGACCAATTGGGATTCATCCTGGGGATGCAAGGATGGTTTAACATCCAGAAATAAATCAACATAATCCATCATATCAACAAAAGAAAAGATAAAAATCATATAATCATATCAATAGATGCAGAGAAAGCATTTGACAAGATCCAGCACCCATTTATGATGAAAATGCTCGCCAAAATGGGTATAGAAGGGACCTTCCTCAATATAGTCAAAGCCGTTAATCACAAGTCTATGGCAAGCATCGTCCTCAATAGGGAAAAACTAAGCGCCTTCCCTCTGAGAACAGGGACGAGACAGGGATGCCCACTCTCTCCACTTCTGTTCAATATAGTACTGGAAGTACTTGCAATAGCGATTAGGCAAGAAAAAGATATTAAGGGCTTCATGTATGAAAGGAAGAAATCAAGCTCTCACTATTCGCACATGATATGATACTATGCCTAGAGAACCCTAAAACCTCTACTTAAAACCTAAAAACTCCTAGAAACAATAGACTCATATATTGAAGTTGCAGGCTATAGAATCAATACCCAAAAGTCCATGGCTTTCCTACATACAAATAATGAGAGAGAAGGAAGTGACATGAGAAAAGCAATCTCATTCACAATTGTGCCTCAAAAAATCAAGTACCTCGGAATCATCTTAACAAAGGAGGCAAAAGACTTGTATAATGAAAACTACAAAAGGCTACTTCAGGAAATAAAACAGGACATGAGGAAATGGAAAGACATCCCCTGCTCATGGATTGGAAGAATTAATATTGTCAAAATGGCAATTCTCCCCAAAGCATTGTACAAATTCAATGTGATCCCTATAGGGATACCCTTGACATTCTTCAAAGAAACGTAGCAAGTGCTCCTGAAATTCATATGGAACAATAAGCCCCTACGAATAGCTAAAGCAATTCTTGGGAAAAAGAAAATGGGAGGAATCAACCTCCCCAACTTCCAACTCTACTACAAAGCGGTAGTCATTAAAACAGCTTGGTACTGGAACAAAGGCAGAGCTGCAGACCAATGAAACAGGGTTGAATACTCTGACACACACCCCCAAATATACGATCATCTAATCTTTGATAAGGAAGCAAGAAATGTGAAGTGGAACAAGGAAAACATGGTTAACAAACTGTGCTGGCAAAACTGGACAGCTACATGCAAAAAAATGGGCTTAGACCTCCACCTATCACCCTGTACAAAAGTCAGATCAAAATGGATTAAGGACCTCAACATCAGACCAGAATCTCTAAGGTACATTGAAGACAAGGTCGACAAAACCCTCTATGACATTGAAGCCAAAGGTATTTTCAAAGCTGACACGCCACTGGCCAAGCAAGTGAAAACAGAGATAAATGAATGGGGCCATCTCAAACTAAGAAGCTTCTGCACCTCAAGAGAAACAGTGACCAAAATACAAAGACAATCTTAAGAATGGGAAAGGATATTTATGCAGTACCCATCCAATAAAGGGTTGATAACAAGGATATACAATGCACTGGTTGAACTTCACAAGAAGAAAACTGCCAACCCGATCAAAAAATGGGGTGATGAAATGAACAGAAACTTTCCCAAAGAAGAAATCTGAATGGCTGAGAGACACACATGAGAAAATGTTCCACATCACTAATCATCAGGGAGATGCAGATCAAAACAACAATGAGATATCATCTCACACCATAGGGACTGGCCCACATCCCAAAAAACAAAAGCAACCGGTGTTGGCGTGGATGTGGGGAGAAAGGGACTCTCCTTCACTGCTGGTGGGAATGCCGACTCTTTCAGCCCCTTTGGAAAACAATATGGACAATTCTCAAAAAGTTAGAAATTGAGCTTCCATTTGACCCAGCAATACCACTCCTGGGCATATATCCTGGAGATGCAAAAAGGTAAAGTAGAGATGACATCTGTATTTCTATGTTCATTGCCACACTGTTTACAATAGCCACAATATGGAAAAAACCAGAGTGCCCCAAAACAGATGACTGGCTAAAGAAACTCTGGTACATCTACACAATGAAATACTATGTAGCTGTCAGAAAACATGAAGTCATGAAATTTGCATATAAGTGGATCAACATGGAAAGTATCATGCTGAGTGAAATGAGTCAGAAAGAAAGAAACAGACATAGAAAGATTGCACTCATATGTGAAATATAAAGTAGCTGAGCGGTACAAGCTTACAATGATGCAATTTCTGGCAGGTATTTCTCTGGACTTAGTTACTAAATAACTAAAATACAGAAATCCAAAGCTGTGTGGCTGCTAGTGTGTCCTCTCGACCTCATATCTCTTCATTCTCGCAATGGAAAACAAATTATCAAATGCTTTCTTTTCAGCAGTTCGACTTTAGGGGGGAGAAACTCCAAATCAATAATAGTGAGTTTTTTGCTGAAATATTGAATGTTATCAAAGTAAAGTAAAAGTAACATAAAATTTACCAGTTACACATGTGGGGTGGGGGGCTGGGGAGGTGGGGGAGAGGTATACTGTGAGTCTTCGTGGTGGAATATGTGTACTGATGAAGGGATGGGTGTTCGAGCATTGTATAACTGGGACTTAACCCTGAAAGCTTTGTAACTTTCCACATGGTGATTCAATAAAAGAATAAATTAAAAAATAAAAACAAAAATTTTTTCTACCTCTCTCATGTTATGACTTAGCAGTCTTGTAGAGAAGTCCAGTAATTTATAGGTCTTAAGAAGCACTTCATATTAATTGGACATACCTGTCCCTGGAGTCAACGGATTATTGCATGAGTATATAGTAGACAGAATCAACTTTGTTCCAAAGTTAAGTTACCTTAAGTATTTCAGTCAGGTCTATAACAAAGCACTTTCACTCATCAAATAGACAAATTTGTAGTGAGGAGGTTAGTTTGCCCTTCAATCTAGTTTGAAAAGAGAATTAAAAAAAATCTTCTAATCGCAGAAATGTCTTTCATAGTGCTGCTACCCTCCCTGTACCTCAAAAGGATAACTTGATTAAGACTTAGTTTCAGAGTCTTACTTAGTGGTATCAATAAAATGGGTATGATGAGGATTGAGACAAATGCTGGGCACTGTTTTGGAGTTTTAGGCTGGGCAATTATTGGAGAGAGAAAGTTAAATAGAAAGGGAAGGGAGAACTTTTTCACAGCCTCTATTTCATGTTAATGGACAAAAACCAAAGGAAAAGGCACTAGAAGATGCTTAGGTGGCAACTAGAGGTGTGACATGAAGAGATTTTGAGAACCATTATTATAAAGATACAAATAGACTTCCCTTCCCCAGGACCCCAACCCCCAGGTCCCCTCAGAATTTAAGACATTTCCTTTGTTTTTCACTGGTTGCTTGTTATTTGTGGCTTGAGTATGACTAAGGGCACACAACTAACTGACCAAGGTGCAAAGACTTAGTTTCATGCCAGTTCCTTTATGTAGTTGAAGGATGTCCTCTTAGACCTAACTGGGTGAAAACAGAGGTGCCTCCAATAGTGATCTCAGTTCCTATTAAGTCTTACATTACAATTTTTTTTCATTAAATCTACAACAAAGTCAGAAAAAGACCTGGGGAATTGTATCTGCTCCTTTCTAGAATACAGAAGACAAGAGGCCCCAATCACTCCTGCCTTAGCTTTCACATCTGACCTTGAGATTATCCACTCCTCCCAGTTTCACTGCTACATGTTAGGGCAGAAAGAAGGGTATATATACCAGCTAGTTTGCGCCCCTCCTCCCCAGAGAAAGAGACCAATCCCATTCCTAGATGACAGTAGTATCATCCTTATTGTGCCCTGTGCCACCCAGCTTGTCTAACATACAGGTCACCTCCCCATCATTCATCATCACCCTTGTCCTTGAGCAATTATTGACTTGGAGTCAGACACACCTGTGCAGGCCTGAAAATGGATGTGCCCTTTCTTCTTCTCTGCCTTGCCTGTCAAAGGCAGATTTATGACCTGGAAATTTCTGTTGGTTTTATTTTTGATCTTTTGAAGAGTGTGGCCCTTGTGCTATTTCCCACAACCACCTGCCCTGTAATTACTGAAACTCCATGGATGCCTCTGTTCATAGCTGAGAAAGATTTTTTTTTTTGGTTTACTTACAAAGCTCCTGCAGTGCATCCCTTGTGCATTTTTGGCATCTAAACCCTGCCTTGCTTCTTAAGGCTCTGTCTTCAGCAATTCCTTTATTCTAAGTATCATGGAAACTTCTAGGAGGAGAATTTGCTTTCCATTGCCAGAGCATGGTAAGTGAAAATGGCAGGTTTATGAAAACTTAGGTCTCAGTTTAACTTCATCATTCCCCAGATGTATGTCTTTGGGCAATGTGCAACATATATTACTGGGGTTGTGGAGAGAACATGGTGGGTCAATACACATAAAACACAGGAGAGCTAAGCACATTGCTAACTCCTTGTTAATGTTAGTTTCTTATTGTCAGTTTCATAATTTATTCTGGGAATTGCATTGCCAGAAGGAAACAGGCAGAATTGACCCATAAGTAACAAAGTCAGTACTTGGCTATTCAGGAGCAATTCAGCTTTACTACTGAAGAGAGTTCATCTGGACAATGGGAGTATCTTCCCACTTTCTGCTGGGGTTTCTATATAACATGTTCTCCCAAATGTCCATCCGTCTGAATGTCAATTTTCCTTCAGTTGCACCATTACACAGTTTGATTATTTGGATATACCAATAAATGTATTCTTTGCAGTGTAAACAAGGTACTGAAAAGGGTACAAAAGAGTAAGTGATTATATTTAAAAAATTTTTTTGAGGCTGGGCCAATAGTATAGTGGATAGGGCATTTGTCTTGCACATAGCCCATCTGGATTCTATATGGTCTTGCCATGAGTGATCCCAGAGTTCAGAGCCAGGAGTAAGCCCTGAGCACTTGTTTTGGTATAGTCCCAAAACAAACAAACAAACAAACTTTTATAGGCCATATCCAGTGGTACTTGGAGGGCCTGAGGCCATTCCAACCACTGGTAATGAAAACTTGAAATTTAAGAGCTTAGGCCTGGCAGTGCTTGGGGGCACACAGGCTATACACCCAGCAGTGTTCCAGGGGCTCTGGTGTGCTTGGGGATCAAACTTAGGGCCTTGCACATGCTAGATGTGTGCCCTATCACACACAAGCTTAGATATGAACTATAGTGCAGGGCCAAGTGATTATATTTTTAAGGTGCTTCCACTCTGTTTAAGGAAGTAAACTGCACCAGGCGAGTTAAGATAGTTATCAGGACTGAGTAGTCTAGAGAATGTGGGCTTCCAAGAACAGACAGCAGGACCCTAGCATACCTGAAGTTTGAGTGATTCCCCATGAACATGTACTTTTCTGATATCTCTGGGTTTCTGCTAAATATTGTGCAGACAAACTGAGACTGTCTCATTTTTCCTGAAATACCATGTTTGAGAAATGACACCAGCATTATGAAGCATCCCATCAGAGCTTTGTCTTAAAGAATGTGAATTAAATACAGGGTAAAAGCTCCATTGCATTGGACAATAGAGTTTTTTTTTTTTTGAGTGAAGAGTTTTGAATTTGGAAAAGACAATAAAGATGTCTGATGGAAAACATTTACATAAGTTGGAGTTAGGTAGGCTTCTCATGTGACAGACACAGACTGTGTAGTCTTTCCCTATATCTTTCTGAAACCTTTAGGGAAGCCTTTTGGTATTTTTTTTGTTATAATCAAACAAGTATGGGGTTTGATTATACAAAGAGATACCTAAAGGGCCCATCTGGAACAAAACTGAACCACACTAATTTCTCTTTGAACAGGCAGGTGTTACCAGGCTTCCTATTGTTTTCCTATATATGGAAACGGGGCAAAACTCCCTATTTGCAGCAAAGCCAACAATCTACTGCAGGTATTCAAGGCAATGTCTTTTATTAATTATTTAAAGGAAAGAGATCCTTATAACAGTTCATTCCTCCTATGTCCCACTGGCCCCAGAGGAAAATAACCTTTGTTTTGAAGCTAAAAATCCACCTAAGTCCCTTTCTTCGGAAGATGAACTTGGAGAGGAACTGATGAGCTGATGATGGTCAGTCTAACTTGTTAGAGTACAAATGGAAGCTTTGTGGTCACAAGAAGAGACCTCTCTCTGCTTTTTCCTCTTTTATTATTTTTTTAAAGATTTTTTTTCCCCTGGAACTTGGTGATTTATTGGGAGTATAACTGTGCCTCTGAAGGGGAATCATTGAGGGTGATGATGAGAGGATCCAAATCAATTTCCTTGATCAATTCCAAAATCTGCTCCCAATAAAATGCTCCAAATGTCCCCCAAACAACATCAATGCTGAAAAGAGGTTTCTACTGCAAATATTTGGCTTTCAGCAAGGTTGTCTATCTTCTGCACAGTGAAGAGAAGCATACTGATAGAACTCTGGGTTTTCAAAGATTGTATTTCTTGCTCATGGAGTTGCATAACATGTCTTGTTTTGTATTCACACTGGAGCTGGCACAGAAATGGTTTCAAAGTTGTCATACTCCCCAACAAAAAGGAGTCTTGGAACAGATCTGAGAAACTCCTCTTAACAACTGTCATCTTTAAAAAGTAACTCAGAGTTTCTTGCAAGTTGGCAATACAGGTCACAACCATGGAAAGTCATTCTGCTCAAACCAAAAACAAGGTGAGCAATTTTCTCAGGGCAGGCACCCCTGACCTCTGCTTTTCAGCTTTTTCTTAATAATCTGGTCTCTGAAATTGAACTACAAAAGCTGCTGGTGGCAATCTCACAGTAAGTGGGTAAAGGAGAAGCTGGGCGGGGAAACAGCGTGGCTCAGAGTCACACTGATGAGTATCTCTGAAGCTTGCAATTATATGTCCATGCAGAGACAGAAAGGGTTACCCCAAGTGTAATAGTCACAGCCCTAGAGCTGTTCCAGTGAACTCCAAAAGAAGGGCAGCTTCACAGCGAATTTTCTAACTCAAAATGATTCCTCTGCAACATGTCACCACACATGCGGATTAGCAACACAACTTCCCTTGAGGAAAGAGCGTTCATGAACTTCTTGTTAAGCAGGTCCTTCTCCTGTCCTCCATGTCTGCTACCTTGAGGGGCATAGAAGCAGTCATGGGCTAGTCCCACCCCACCCCAGGATGGAAATGGGGGAAATGAAGATTCCTATTGTGAGGTTGGGCTCAACTTGCAGCTGTCCTTTATTATGACCCTAGACTCAGCATTGTCAGTTTTCTCTTGGGAAAGATAAATCAAAGGCTAAGAACAGCAAACACATATGAAAAAATGATGCCTTAAGCTTGTTGCTGTATTAATTTACTGCAACCCCACAGAAAATCCACCTTTTTTCCCACCATGTTATGGTAAATGAAACTTCCTAGGTTTGGGTGCCTGGAAGCTAGGAGTATGGAGGTTGAGAAAGCAAACCCTGGACAACTCATGCTACTCTTTGAATATTTTCTAACTGCTCACGTGTAGCCAGAAAGGTATCTGTCCTTCCTGTTCCTTGTATTAACATCCACTTCCCTTCCTTTGTGCTGCAAAAGACCCTTCCTAAACAGCTTTCTTGTTCTGATGGAGCTTATGAAGAACAGGTTTTATTTGTTTCAAAATCTTCAACCAGTATTACCTTTCCCTGAGATTCAGTTGAAATGAAAAAGGATTACTTTATATTTACTTGTGTCTTTCATGAGAGAAACTAATTTCGAGAAAAGAAAGTTCCCACAATGTGAAAACACTTTCCCTTCCTTCAAACCTTCCACAGGGGCAAAGGAAAAGCTAACAGGCAGCCATGCTTTGTCATTTACTGTGTCTGACAGCTTCCTCTTATCATGCTTTTGAGGGTGACCTTCCTTCAGTGTAGTCTTTCATCCCTCGACTTGTGCGCTCTTGTTATAAGAGAATTTCAGAGCCAAGCATGGAGCAGGTTACCTTTGGTAATGAATAGCCCTGAGAGTTTGCTGCATGTTATTTAATTAATGGCACTTGTGTCTGCAGTGTGTACAACTCTGTGCTTGAATAAAAGACACATTTGTCAAAGGATTACAGACTAGTACTCAAGGATTGTCACATTGAGTATTTGTTGGGGTTCAATACATTTAACAGCTTAATGTGTTTACTGTATATCTTTCTTTCCAACCACTCAAAATTGGCTCTTCGCTCTTGTATGAAAGCTTAAACTACCCCCTCACATCCCCAGAAAATCATTAGGCCATTGAATATAAATCCATTACAAGGAGTAAGGCCTTTTATCTAAAACAGAAGAAAGTTCCTTAAAATATTTCATTTCATTTATTAAGATTGTATGGTTTACAATATTTTTAGTAATGGTTTCTCATGCATATCATACCAACACCAAACCCATCATCAGTACATATACCCATTTCTCTTCCCTAAGGAACTCAGAACCCCTCTCACTCTTCTCACAGAGGGTAGGGCGTTTGCCTTGCACGCGGCCGACCCTGGTTCGATTCCCAGCATCCCATATGGTCCCCAGAATGTTTTTATGTCTTAAGGATACTACCAAGAAGTGGTATAACTGGATCATACGGGAGTTCTGTTCCTGTCTTTTGGAAAATACTCCATACTGCTTTCCATAAAGGTTGAACTGGACAACATTCCCACTAACAGTGGTGGCAAATCCTTTCTCATCACAATTCATCCAACACTAGCTTTTTCCAGAATTTTTGATACATGCCCATTCTCACAGGTTTGAGATGATATTTCATTACTGGTTTGATTTGCCTTTCCCTAATTTTGAGTAACAGTGAGTACTTTTTCATATGCCATTTTCATTTTTCATCAGTTTGTCTTCTTTGGGGAAATATCTGTTCATCTCCTTGTCCCATTTACGGATGGGGTTATTGGGATTTTTGTTGGTGAGTAAAATGGAAAACTTTTAATGATATATTTTGAGTATGAAATTGGCAGTATTAGAAGTGATATCTACTTCAGTTACTTCACAAAGTTTTAATTTACAAATATGCTAACCCGAATTATATTTAAAAATGACCTGGGACCAAAAGATAAAGGGTTGATAACTGGTGAGAAAGCATTCTGATGGCTCTTATGGAAAGATGACTATTCCTAAGGTTCTAGCTTTTCGAATAAAAATGAAAATAGCAGGAAACAAAAAGTGAATTATCTTCCATATAAAGTATCTGTCCATTCACTGATATCTCTGTGGATCCATCTCAATGTGTGTTCAAACAGAGTAAATAGCTCTTTGACACTGTGTTTGCCTAGGCAAGTTCTTTCTTTTTTCTGGGCCACCCTATCTTGCTATTTAAAGCAGCTGTTAGAATGTTGTTCTTTAAACTTCCTTCCGTTGATGCTCAGAGTCTCAGATTTTCTCTTGCTTTCTTCTATTTGTTTTTTCTTGGTATAAAGGTGGATGGGTGGTTAGAAGTTTGAGAGCATACCTAATTTGCTCAGGCATAATCCCTGGCAGTGCTGGAGGGACCATATATGGTAGCATGGATCTTACCAAGATCAGTAGAAAGCAAGTAAGCTGTAACCCCTATCCTATTATCCAAACCTTTAATTTTCTTTCTTGTAAAGAGTGAGGGTAGGGAAATCAAAATGAAGTTTTAATAAATAGAATACTGCCCACTTTTGGACTTAGGGTTTTTTCCCAGAGAAGGTCTCCTGAAAATACACAGAAGTATATGAATGTGCCCTGCAAGAGTTCTAGATACCCAACTTTGGATGGTTCAGTGGGTGAGGACTTGAGCTGTTGTAGAATTTCAATCATGCCAGAATAGGTTGAACCAAACACTCACTCTCATAGTCTTAGAAACAGGATTTATTTCACCCAGAGTCCCAGATGGAGCTTGTTTTCTTTCAGTCTGGGTCCAGAACAAAATTCAAGAACTTGATTTGAGACAATATCTTATTGGGAGATGAGGCATTTACAGACAGCAAAAGAGGAGAGTGCAGATGCAGAAATTGCTAAGTACGTTACTTAGCAGGGTCAGTTCCAGTTAAAGGACACTCTGTGTCTGCTCTGTGGTCATGAGACAGAATACTATCTTGAGGTTATCCATGTGCATCCCATATAGGAGAAGTCTGTTTCTGGAAATCTTTCAACAAAGCCTGTTATGATTTTAAGAGTCAAAGTAAATACTTAATGTAAAAAACTCATGTCTTTAGCTTACAAAATATGGAAGCTTCTAGGTTCTAAGGAAAAAGACTTTTGTTATGGTTAATTGGCTATTCTTGATGAAGGCAGAGAGTACAGGAATTAAGTTCCTCATCTTTGGGGGAAATAGGGACATCTTGGAGGAAAGTGGGAGACCCTTCCTCATCAGAGCTAGGATCCTTTCTTGTTTTGTTCTTCCTTCCGAAGCCTCCCTATACTCATGGGAGATGGGAGAAACAGAGACACAGGCTAAAAAAATTCAACTGATATAAAGAGAGGTCTGAAGGTTAACTGTTAATGGAAAACCATTTATCCTGAGCATGTACCAAATAGTGCCTATGTAAAGGATATACAGTTAAGAGCTTGGAAAAGATTGAACAGTAAGTACAGGAGAGAAATTGGGTCTGCTACTTCTGTTATTCTCTTCCCACAACTGCAGTGTCCAACCTGGCACAACTAGCTACATGCAGTTCATGAGCACTGAAAATCATGACTAATTTCAATTGAGAGATGCCAAGAGTATAAATGCCTTCTGGGTTTCAAAGACTTGCTATAAAACATAGATGTTAACTCTATCAATATCAAAGTGATATTTAGATAGATTAGGCTAAACATCACATATTACTTTTTTCACTTTTTAGGTTTTGGGTCACCTCTGGCTGTGCTCAGAAGCTTACTCCTGGTTATGTGCTCATAGGAGGTTCAGGGGACCGGATGTGGAGCTGGGGGTTAAAACCAAGTTGGCTGCATGCAAGGAAAGTATCCTACTAGCTGTATTAACTGCCCTACACCCAAACATGACATATATATTTATTTTTTTTTGCTTTTTTGGGTCACATCTGGTGATGCACAGGGGTTACTCCTGGCTTTGCACTCAGGAATTACTCCTGGTGGTGTTCAGCGGACCATATGGGATGCTGGGAATCAAATCCGGGTCGGCTGCATGCAAGGCAAATGCCCAACCTACTGTGCTATTGCTCCAGTCTCCAAAACATGACATATTATTAACATCAATTTTATCTGCCCTTAATGTGGCTGTCAGAAAATTGATATAGTAGATATCACTGCTCTAGGTCAGTAGCTGGGAACCCAGACTGTGGAGTGGCACAGGGTGGGATGTTCAGCAGGGGGTGAGCTGTGTCAGTGTCTGAGAGTGGGGTTGTGCATAGATGCATGAGGAGAGTATGGCAAATGATTCAGGAAGTACCTCCTTGCCCTGGACAACAGCACAAGCTTAATGGACAAGGCTCTGTATCTCTACTCCAAACTCTATTAGGACATTGTGGATCACACCATCCTTTTTGTATAAACCAGAAAACGCCTTGGATGAGTTTGAGTGTATGGATATGTATTTTTAAGAGTCAAAGTAAACAGCTGATGTAAAAACTCATGGCTTTAGGTTACAAAAGATGGAAGCTCCTAAGTTCTAAGGAAAAAGACTTTGTTAAATGTTTGTACCTTTCATTTCCATTGATTCTCATTTGTTCAAATGATTAGAGAAATTAGAACTAACGATATGCAAGATTTCCCACCTTAAAAGAAAAATACTGGCCTTATAGATAATAGCTCCTTGAGAGGAAGGTCATAAAACAAAATTGTGATAGGGTTGTTAAAGATGAATGCGAACTTACTGCATTAGACATATTCCTTGTTTTCAAATGAATAATTTCAGAATCTGGAGGAACCACCAGAGGGACTAGATGTGAAGAAATCATAGTTTTAAAGCAGCCTGAGCATCACACCGCCCAGATTGACTCCCTGCTTGTTTTCCTTCTCTAAAGTAAAATTCTAACTTGTTTCTATTTTTTTAAATCAAACAATATCATGGTCTTCAACTTTCTTGAAGCAATGCCACGTCATCAGTTTGTGGCTCAGAATGCCAAAAATTCTAAACTCTGTGTGGGCTTTGTGGACCATTAGCAGAGGAAAATTGGTAAGAACATCTAATTACATTCAAAGCCATTTTTGCCTGTCTTAAAGGAATGAAAATGATCTGCCGGTTTTCATAGACCTTCTTGACCTAAAGATAACTGCAAGCAGAAAGAGAATCCTCAATTGGGTTCTTTTAATGCTTTAATTATTATGTGATCTATCATCTTGTGCACTGACTGGCACACTTTGAAAAATCTTTTAAATACGCATTAAAAATTGATTGGCTAATTCTAGGCTTTGGGTGGCTCTTGGAGGACATGTAATTGTGTGTGGGCATGGGGGCAGTTGATACAATTGACACAAAGTCGATGGCTTTCTGGTGTGATGAGAGTGAAATCAACTTGGTCACAAGGTACTGTTGACCGCATACTGCCAACTTGCATAGGATGGCAGCAATGTACTCACTTGTTCTTTGAAGTTTTCCTTCCTCATTTTCACCCTCAGCTTCTCAAAGGGCAGGGATATTGTTTAGTGTTTGGTGCCTCAACAAACAGATGGTGCCCAAGTTTTAGACCTTCAAGTGATACCACTGTAGCTCAGTGAAAAATAAATGAATACATAAAAACAAAAGGGCCCTTCTGCGAGTAAGTAACCTATGTCTATTTAGGAGCCAGGATTCTTGACGGAAACCCACTTTCAAAGAAGCCTCTAGAAAAAGAATAACTTATTGTCCTTTTAACAGTAAAGGATTGTGTAGATATAGGAAGTCAACTCCATGCTGTATACCTTTGTCCCTTCATTCTGGAGGGCTCCCTCTGCATCAGTTCTCTAGAGAATGAGCAAGATTACTGCCAGGAATCTCAAATCTCTGCACTGTTGTTAGGTACACCTCTATTTCCAGACATACAGGTAGGGAAGAACTTGAACTGGCTCATCTGGGAAATCTCTGGAACTGTCACTTTGGTTGAGACTGGCAGCTCTTGTTCCAAACGTCTGTTATACTCCATCCCATCTTCTGCTTGACTCTCAATGTTCTTCTGAATGTTTTGAAATTTAAGAGACAATGGCACACTCAATTAAAACTCCTTACCTCTTGAGGAATATCTAACCTAATAGGAACCCAGGAAAGATGCACATTCAAAGCATTGATGATCCAAGGTTGACTAGCCCTGACCCACACCTGTTCATCAAATGCAGCTTAAGATTTCAGGCAAATATATTGTCTCTAAGTGTTACTCTATAGAGAAATGGGGAATAACTCTGTCTTTTTATTTTTAGTTTTTGGTGATCAGTTTCAGATTATTCTAATCTTGTCTCCCTCTGCCTCCTTCCAGTCTCACCCACTCCCGTATTCCTCCTGATTCTCCTCTTCCTGCACACTCTTAGAGCCTTAGTTATATCCCAAATCATGAGGGGTTGGGGTAGCAATTTCACATAGGTGTAGTCATAAAATCAACAGATGTAAGGTTCTTCCCTCAGGGGAAGCTTCTTCCAGGACAAATTCTCATCCAGCAAGATGCCCCACCTAAGGGCAAAATACCTTCTAGGGGTGCATTTCTCCTTTCCTTAGTCCAACCACCATTTAAAAATTCATCTAAATTCTAGTTCTTAATAATATTAGTCATTTTGTATGGACACAGTAAGAGATATATTAAGCTTATAGGGTGGCTCTCCAGGGACATCTTGCTATAGATGTCAGACTACAGTAGCACTGTCTTTTTAGCATTGCCATCATGACTGCTAGAGAAAAAGATCTATGAGAAGTCCCCAAATTCTGCCTCTTTGCTAGAAATTAGTGAAGAAACAAGAGCAAATTCCACATTACACCTTAGCCTCACTGTACTATCTCTCGCCTTCAGTTAGCAGGAGCTATGTAAGGAGGGTGTTCGTAAAATCAGAGACTCACTCACATTAGCGTAAAAGTCAGGGTTGGTTCCAGAGTCATATTGCCTACATCTGAACCCCAACTCCCCATGTATAACATGCTAGCACCACAGCTAAGATCAGCTATGGAATTAGAAGCTTCACTGTTCTTCGTGCTTGCTTGTTCTCAGTGCTAGGGTAAGTCCCACAGGTCCCTAAAGCTTTATATCTGAAAATCAGCTCAGTAACTCAATTTTTGTGAAGCTTTATTGAAATAATGTGTGTGAAGTGCTTGGTCCATGTTGGTCCATAAGAAGCATTCTCAAAAGTAGTAATAGAACGTGAATTAAAAAGCGCCCCCTCTGTGGGGGTCTCCTTTACTCAGTTCTTGAAGCAATGATCCTGTTTGCTAGTGTGGCCTCTTGAAATCAGGGAGGAATGACCAGAAAGAAGAACATCAACTTTCTGAGGTAGCAGTCGAGTTTCTGTAAAGATTTTGTTCAGCAATTATTCTTTTTTTGTTTAAGCCTATTATGGAATAATTTAATATCCATTCAGCAATTAAACCATACATTAAAGTCAGTCTCTTCTTTTTCTTTTGTCCTTAATTTAAAACTTTTTGCTTGCCTGATTTATTTTTAGTCCTTTTATATAAAACATAGGGGGAAAGTACTTAAGATACATCTATAACTTACAGAATTAATATAAAGCAAATGCACATTTCACCATCTACAACGTAGAAGAATAGAACATTACCAGCCCCTTTCTGCCCTCACACCCCATATTCTGTTTCCTAATCAAAAACACCTTTTTGCCTCTCTGACAAAGGTAATCATTGGGCTGATTTTATGGTGATTGCTTCCTTGTTTTTCCTTACAATTTTACCCTCCAAATGAGCATATCTCTGAACACTGTAATTTCATTTTGCCTGGTTTTGAACTTTACACAAATGCAATCACACAGTATGTATGCTTTTGTGTGGTTTTGTTGTTCAACATTCTTGCAAATACTTGATGTTGTCAGTCTCAAAATTGTGCCTATTGTGACGGGTTTATAATGCGTTATTTCATTGTGTTTAAAGTTTACACTTCCTGGATGACTACAAATTATTAGTCATTTGAGACTTTTTAAAAAATAAAGTGCTTGTTCGTTTCACATTTCTCTGTATTTTCTGTGGGCCACTGACATTTCCTTATCGATTTATAACTATTTTTAAACAATAATTATGTCCTGGATACTGGTCCTTTGTTGATTACTTATTATACTTATATATTTATATATATATTGATTACAAATATCTTCTCCTTTAGTGTGTCTCAGGCTTTTTCTCTTTCATAATGTCTTTTGAGAATTAGAATTTAACTTAAATATGGTCCAATTCATAAATCTTTCAAAACATTTATTTTAGGCCCCATGGCTTAAAATACTGTTAATAACAATGTATTGTGCATATAAAGTTTTAACACCACACTGTTCACCTCCATCAAAGTGTTCCCTTCCCTCCACCATTTCCATCACCGTCTCAGCACTTTTTTTGCATTCACATTCCCTTCATTCTGGTCAACTCAGTTCTGCAGAATAGTTCTCAATTTCTGTTACCTTTGGCCACTGCTATTCCCCTACTTTTTTTTTTCTTGTAATATCCCACATCTGAAAGAGATCATTCTGTATGGATGTGTCCCTTTCCTTCTGACTCACTTCATTTAGCAGAATACTCTCCAGTAATGATGTTTTTGTGATCTGTTTAAAAACTGTTTCCCAATGGCCAGATCATGAAGATATGTACCTACTTTGTCTTCTAAAAGCTTAAGTGTTTGATACCTTACATGTTGAGTAACAACCCATCTACAGATGACCTTTGCTTGCTTGCTTGCTTTGGAGCCACATCCAACTATGCTCAAGTGTGAGGACCCAACGTGCTAAGGGTTACTACTAGCAGTGCCTATGATATAATTGGAATTTGGCCACGTATAAGCCATAAACCTTCTACAATCTCTCTGACTGAAATAAACTTTTGTATATGGTATGAGGTATGTATAGTATATTGTATATGGTATGGTATAGTTTCATTAGTTTTGTATACAAATAGCTAATTTTTTTAGTTGAGAATGTTTTCCTTTCCTTACAGCTCTGTGATATCATTGCTATCGTGAATAGTGTTCTTGATGCCTGGCCCTGTTACTGAGTTTTCTATTTTGTTCCATCAATCTATTTTTCTTGCATCAACAACCTGTTCTTATATTTGAACCTCATAATAATATCTTATAGAGTAATCCCTTCTATTTTTTTAATAATCTCTAGTTACATTTCTCTAGGCATTTTAGAATCAACTTGTCTGTTTTCACACAAATAAAAGAAATAACATATGGAAATTTTTAATCTTGGGTAGTGAAGCAAAAATTTGCCTTCCTGAAGCAAGTCTTTGACAAAAGATTGATTTCATGGGAGGGACTCCAAAATCTGGGTGCAAATTGCCTTTGAAAAAGACATTTACATGTATAAAGAAAATACTTTATTAGGGCATTTATCTCTCTATATTAGTAAAAATCTAATCCTCTTATCTCTTTTTAGTGGAGGCACAACTTAAATCTGCAAACCTTTGTTTTACCTTATTTAGCTAAGGTATTTTAAACCAAATTTGAAAGCACTATGGTGAGTTAGCTTTGCTGTGTCTCTCTCTGGTATTCAAGTATACACATTCTTGATAAACTTCTCCTGTTTTTAATCAGTCCGTGTGCTGCTTATTTGATTTTTTTTCTTGTATGTTTTGGTTAGCCTTTGGATAACCCAGAAGGGCACAGGAAGATTTCCTACCCAATAGCTGCATTAACCTTTTTCTTTTCTTTTTTTTTTTTTCTCTTTTTTGGTCACACTTGGCCATGGTTAGGGGTTAATCCTGAATCTGCATTCAGGAATTACTCCTGGTAGTGCTCTGGGGACCACATGGGATGTCAGGATTCAAACCCAGGTCTTCCTCGTACAAGGCAAATGCCCTACCCGCTGGACTAGCACACCAACCCAGTTGCATTAACCTCATAGGTAGTTTGAGTAAAACAGATCATCCATTTTTCAGCTTAATTTCTTTATTTCTTTTTAAGAATTTCTTAAAATTTAAGAATTTCTTAATTTCTTATTTCTTTTCCTTTTCTTTCTTTCTTTCCTTTCTTTCTTTCTTTCTTTCTTTCTTTCTTTCTTTCTTTCTTTCTTTCTTTCTTTCTTTCTTTCTTTCTTTCTTTCTTTCTTTCTTTCTTTCTTTTTTTTTTTTTTTTTTTGCTTTTTGGGTCACACCCAGCGATACTCAGGGGTTACTCCTGGCTCTGTGCTCAGGAATCAGCCCTGGTGGTGCTAAGGGGACCATATGGAATGCTGGGAATCAAACCTGGGTCGGCCCCGTGCAAGGCAAACACCCTACTTCTGTGCTATCATACAGCCCCTTAATTTCTCTTTAATGACTTTTGATAACATTTGCAATATTTTGGTTGAAGCTTACATATCTTTAATTATTCCTATATATTTGATTTCTAATTTTAGTTTAAACTAGCTTTGGTTTAGTTTTGTTTTTAACTTTTTATTTCCTGCATGAATTTTATTTCCCTTTATGGACTTAATGTCTGAGTCCTCCCCAAATTTATATATAGAATCCCTAATCTGAAAATTGAAAGTAATAGAAGGTGGGAACTTTGGGAGTTAATTAGGGTTAAAGGAGATCTTAAAGGTGGAACCTGTCAGAAGAAGAAGAAAGAAGGAAGAAGAGTCTACAAGTTCACTCTCCTCCCTGTGAATTAAAAAGAGAGACGCAGTCTCTTTAAGTAATGGTGAGGACTCTCACCAGAACTGGGCAGTGTAGGGGCACGCTGATCTTAGACTTCTAGACTCTGCATTGTGAAAAATAAATTTACGCTGTTTAACGAAATACCATGATTTAGCGGATTAGAAACTCAAATCATATATAGTGAACTTGTAATCAAAGAATTTGCTAAGTTTACAATGAATCCTAATAGCTTCTGGTAGAATTTGAGTTTACTGCATCCATCATATTTTAAAGGAAAGTTTTATTTCTTCCTTTCTATAATGTTGCTGCCTTTTTATTATTCTTGTCTTAGAAGGCTAGATCTTGAGTACACTATGAAATAACAGTGCAAATAGCAATTCCCCCCCTTTTTTATTCTCTCATTCTTTTTTTCTTTGCTTTGCTTTCTTTTTTTTTTTCTCTATTAGTTCACATCTAGTCTATAAGTGCTCAGGCATTCCTGGTGTTAGAAGACTGTTAGTTGTGCCAGGAATCAAACTAGAGTAAGCCAAATGCAAGGCAAGTGCCTTAGCTCCTATATTACCTCTTTGGCCCAAATAGTGAATATTCTCAACCACAACTGAGATGAAGATTAACCAATATTTCACCCTCAAATATAAATTCTTTTTTAGTTTTCCTAGAACTTTAATTAAATTCATTGATTAAACTTGATCAATTTTTCTTACATCTACTGAAATGTTCTTACCATAAACTTTTTAAATCTGATGATAGTGCTAGATAGTAATATGAAACAAACCTTGTATTGGTAACAATGTACTATGCTTTTCATAGATTACATATCCACGTAATTTGTTTTTCTGATATCCTTTTGTACTTTGGCACTTGTGTTTCCATATATAATTAATTGGTCTATAGATTTCTTTTCCTTTGTGTTCTTGTCAGGTTTATGTAAAAGGTGGCTCATACAACAGAGATATAGAATTTAATAACTTTTAATGGCGGAATTATTTTACCAGCCATAAGATTCTATTAGAAATCTTACTCTTGCCCCCAAGAGGACATAGTAAAGAGATAGTTGAGCTGAAAGAATGCTTGTTTGCATGTAAATGACCCAAGTTCAGTCCGTGGCACCTCATACACTAGGAGTGATTCCTGAGTAAAAAGTCAGGAGCAAGGCCTGAGCATTATCAGATATGGCTCCCCTAAACCAAAAAGGAATCTTATACTTGGGTGTGAGCACTACAGTCAAAGTGAGATCCCCAAAGAGCTCTGCAACCAAAGTGGGTGACCTTTGGATATCACAAGAAAACCACTAAGGAGAGAGAAGAGATGGGGAGATTCTCTTGGGGTATCGGTGGGGGGAAGTCTCAAGTGGTGCTCAGAAGACATTTCAATGTGAGGGTCTTTGGATGTGGTGTTGCATGGGCTCTGTTCTAATCTGGACCACCTTGGAGATGCTCAAGAGGCCATGTGGTACCAGGAATGAAACCAGGGTTGGATACATGCAAGGCATGTACCTTAGACCCTATACTATCTCCAATCCCTAAACTCTCATTCTTAAAATTCTTATTTCTTAGTGATGTATTAATCATTCATTAATAAAGCTACAAATGCATTGTTTTCTTCCTTGTATAAAAGGTTTCAGTTCAAGGTTTACTTTTTTAGTAGTTCTCAGCTAATATTTTAGTTTTCACTTTATTTCAGTTTGAGTAAATTACTATAGGTTGTTGTTGTTTGAAAGACACAGCCAGCAGTGGTCAATGTTTGCTCCTGACTCTATGTCCAAGGATCACTCCTGGTAGGGCTGGGGAGATAATATAGGGTACGGGGGTTAGGGTAGGAGGGGGAAGTCCCAAGTGGTGAACTCCAGGCTAGATGCATGCAAAGCAGCATCTTACCACTGCATTCAATTTCCAGCTCCAAACTACATAGTTTCTAGAAACACATCAATGTACCTTAAATTTATCTTAAATAATTTATAATTTATTGATCCCCCAAATTTAAATTTATTTAAATTATATTTGTATGGAGCTGCATCAATATTATAGCCAAGTAGGGTGCTTCTCTTGCATGTGGTCAGCCCAGATTCAATTCTAAGAATCCCACATGGTCCCCAAGTACCACCAGGAATGATCCCCTAATTGTAGAGCCAAGTGTAAGCCTTGAGCACTCCCAGGGGTAGCTCCCAAACAAAACTTACACATAAAAAAAGAAATTATTCATTCTATGCACTTAAACATTTTAATGATTGCAATATCCTGAAAGAGGTTTAGTGATTTTTATACCATAATTAAAAAAAATCAATACTTGACCATGCAGATAACCAAACATATTTCTCAGATATATTTGGTCTTCATCCACAATTGCTTGCCCACAACATCATAATTCTGGGGTTTCCCAGTGATAAGAACAATGGATATGTTTTTTATTATACTATTTTGTATCTTACCCTCTGTTCTTAAAAAGATTTTTTAGAATCATAAAAATGAAATGGGTCTCTGGTTATTTATAAGAAGTCCCTTTCTAACACAACTGAGTTTATGTGAATGGAAACACCTGAGAATGGGGCTGGTTTCTAAAGGATCAATCATGACTAGGGAGTTGAAACTTTTAGTAGTATCTGCTGAATAGTAAATGGCAGGGGAAAGGAACGGGAACTTAATCACTAATTAATCAAACCTACATAATGAACCTTCCCTAAAAACCGAAAAGGAGAAGTTCAGAAAGCTTTCAGTTGGGGAACTAGAATAGTTCTATGTACCATAATGCTAGGCCTCAAAGCTCCATGAATATAGAAGCTGGAATTTTGTGGATTTTACTGTATGTATATCTGGTTTTAATTTTTAACCTCTGTAATAAATCTATAATCCAGTGAGTAAATGGTTTCCTGACTTCTGAGTCATTTTAGCAAATTAATCAAACCCAAGAAGGGGCTTGTGGGAACCTCTGATTTATAGCTAGTTGGTTAGAAACATCTGAACAGGGGATTGGCATTTGACCAGAGGGTGGTTTTGTGGACAGTGCCCTAATCCTCTGGTATTTGATGCTGCCTTTGAGTAGAGAGCTGAATTATAGGTGCTGATTGTTGCTTATTGATAAAGGGAAAGCACCTTTACTCCATACAACACTAGGATTGGCTGTGGAACTATTTTATGTCTGAATTTTCTTTTCTTTTCCTTATTAAATATATATAAATCATAATTAAAAAAATACTCTCTAAATACATTCTAGTTGCATCCATATGTTCTAGCTTTCTTAATTCAACCCAAAATAGGCTCTTGATTCCTTCTTTAAAATTCCCTAGTCTTTCTTAAGTGATAAATTCTTTGGGCTTTGTAGGAAAATGTGTTTGGTTTACCTTCATGCTATAAAAATATTGGAAATGTGTATGCAATTGAGGTTGAAAGATGCTTTCTCAAAGTATCATTTCATGATCTAAATTTAATTACTTTTGCTTTGATCTAATTATTCCTTTAAAAGTCATTTCAAGTTTTTGTTTGTTTTAACTCAAGTTTAACAACTCATCTTTGCCATTGATTTTTTGAGTTTTATTCTGATGTGTGGATTTTTTCCTTTGTGTGGATTCGAAAGCCCCATCATAGTTTTGGGTGTTCTTTTATTTACTAGCCGTTTCTGTAAATTTTGAAAAACTCTCAGTAATTATCTCTTTACATAGTCTGTTGAACCTGTTTTGTAACTGTAAATAAATATTTCTTAAGATTTTCTCATTGTAGACCATCTTTACTCTTGCTTACTTTCGTCTATTCTCATCCATTCAAAGTTCAATGTGGATACTTCCAACTAATCTTTAAATTTACTTATAGTCTTTTTGATAGTGAAAAAATATGCTTAATTTATTAGGTTCTTTTGTCTTTCAGTTCTAGAATGCCAGTGGTTTAATTGTTTTTACATTATTGCTAACTCAGTGTTCAAATATTTAAAGTCCTTAAAATTGAGGGGAAAATGAACATAGTTATCTTAATGGCTAAGTCAGAGAATATCAATTTTAGGTATTTTGTAATTTGATTTTTATTTGTGTTGACTTAGTTCCTTATATATTGAGTTTCCAAATAGTGGAGTCAAGTGCTTTGGAGTCTGGGGAGGGGTGATGGTGATAGACATCCCCTCAAGCAGTTGGGTGCAAGAAAGTGGAGGTGTATTCTTAGCACTATTTCCCCAGGACCGTTTGACCCCTGCCTTCTCAAAAACTAATTATGTCTCACTTACTCTTGAAGGAAGGAAGATGGGTAAGGAGAAGGGACACATTACTTAGAATATGTCTTGTGTTTAATTTTACTAACACCATTGTGACAACACACTGAGCTTTAGTTCTCAAAATGGTTTCATCTTAGTTCTTACTTTCTTTCCTCTTTTTTTTTTCTGATTTAACTTACAGGTAGAAAAAGATAGTACAGTGTCTTTGAATCATCAGAAAAATGTTAAAACCAGAGTGGACATTTAGAGTATTTGTCCAAATGTATCCTTTTTTAAAAAACTGGGTAAGCATCTACATGATTACTTGATTGAGGTCCCAGAAAGTCAAAATAATATAATGCTTAGTATAAGAAGTAACTACATTACAATTTAATTATAGGTGGAGTGAATGGCATTAATATTATTATTAAATTATGGGGAAAGTAATAAGTATGTGGATTTTCATAATCTTCTTCATAGTAACTTCCCCTAATCTCTAGAAGAGTCCTATTCCTACAGACCCTTACCACCAATGGCAGAGAGTGGGACAAAATAGAAATGTAAGAAGAGAAAAATCACACAAAGGGGATAAAATCAAAAGGAGATACTATATTGGGGATGGGTAACATTTTTGAAGGTCTTTGACCTGATAGAGTATGTAGATTGATGTATGATACATTATTTCTGAACATGAGATGGTGTTGACAAGGTTACTTCATTGTTCTGCAAGATGTAAACTTGAAAGCTTTAAAATATTTTTGGCATTTAGTTTACTGTTTTATGAAAAGGACTCTGCTGATGGACCATGTAGTTTTAAGACTAACCCATGTTCAAACTATGGGATACTAGATATTTCAATTATCATATGATAATGAACTAAATTTCATTAGATTAGTTTTGTAGGCATCATAGCTGATAATGTCCTGTAGGAATCAAACAAGAAATCCACTTTGGAACCATTGAACTTTCTCGAAGGATGTTTTTAAAAAACAATCATACATTTCTTGCTAAGGGAGATATGCTCTCAAAAATGCATAAATGATTTTGTCATTCTGTAAATTCCACAGAGGTTATTACATTAACATAGATTATGGTACAGTCATGTATAACTAGATGGTTATACTTTTGAGTTGAAAATAAGTCATTTAATGGGACATTAGATATGGTAATTTCTAACACTTCTGATTCTATGGCTTATCTTTCCTAATTTAAGCTATAGAGCTTTTATTATATTTATCTAATTTTACTAATCACCTTGAATTCCTGACATCTGAAATATCTTTCAATAAATGAGGTTGGTTTACACACAATAAGAGGAAGGGCAGCATAATCCTGCAGAAATAGGAAGGAAAAAGAAACCTAAAAAGTTTTAGTTTAAGATGAGTCCTTTTCTGACAAGAGCTTTGGAACACACTAAAGGATCACTACCTTTAAAACAGTCTTCTCTTATACTTCAATGCTAAAGAATTTTTTTTTATTACATCAAGATAGTGATGCTGAGAGTGTTAAAGTGTTGACAAAGACTTTAATTGATACTGATGACTCTCCCAGATAGGGTGGGATTGTGGTGGTGACGTTACCTAGTGGGTTTCAGCATTAAACTTGTCATGGGGCTGGAGCAATAGTACAGTGAGTAGGGTGCTTGCCTTGCATGTGACCAATACAGTTTGGTCCTTGGCATGGTCCCCTGAGCTCTGGTAGGAATATTATCTGAACACAGAAACAGGATTAAGCCCTGAGCACCACTAGGTGTGGCCTAAAAACAAAACAAAACAAAAAAATGACTGAAAAAAGAAGATTAAACTGGTCAGGGAGCTGAAGTTAACCCTTCCCTGCCCCCAAGGAAGAAAGCATGAGCATGAGCGGTTCATGATCTACTCCATGGGCTCTTATTTCATCAGAAGTGGATGTGCAAAGTGTGAAAAAGGTTAAGAATTCTTCCAAGCTGGTGGGATAGATGAGAAAAGTTACAATTTACTGATCAAAACCTGTGCTAAATAAGCAAACTTATCCTTGTTCACCTTGACTGTCCATGGCAATAAATAGGTCCAGTATCTGAAATTATGGTGATTTTCCCCAAAATTCCAGTGTTGAAGTTTTGCCATGATAGCATATCTGTAACTACTAATAATGCTATTTTGGGCTGACTCAGTTTCTTGGAAATTATATGGCTCAGTTATGAGTAAATGAGAGGCAACCAATTATCTATAAAATAGTGGCACACACAGAGGAGAGTTTGATAAATTGCGAATGAACTCTGCTGACACAACAAGATGTAGAAACCTGCTCTGACTTTTCATCTGAGTGAGGGGCTACGTTTACATATTTTACATGCAACATAGACCACTCAATTCTATTACAAGGTGAGAGTAGGGAAGGTGATAAAATATCCCTGACTAATAAACATGTCATCACTTTAAAACTAACTAGAACATTTAACATGACTATGTGGAGGCAGCAAAGTCAAGTATTAAAGTATTAAATACCTAACTCTCTCCAAGAAGGATGCAAGGTAGAAGAGAATTACAGACCCCACTATCATATAAAGAGATGTAGAGCATGGACAAAAGAGCAATTGCAAAGCTCTAATCTTAAAACTCAGCCCAGTGTGTAGCAAGCCAAAGCATTAAATTAACCAAGCAGAAAGCAGGTGTTGGAGTCCTGGAACCAAATGATTGCCAGTCTCATCAGGGATCTTTCAGGTGGGGAGTGAAACAAGTACAGCTTCATTCAGTAAAAGTTGGGCTATTGGTTCTTCCTGTGCATGGCAAAGGCCATGTCTGCTTTTCACTGTTGCTTTAGAAACTGCAATAAGTCATTTTCTGCTTGGCAAAGAATACAGAGAGCAGTCAAAACACCCATCATCCTGCAGGGTTACATGGGAAGCAAATTAGAATTCTTTTACTCAACTAAGCTAATGTTGGTGCTCTGATGTCAGAGAAAAGAATGTAGTTTTGAATTACTTATCTTTTTGGTGTTAGAGAATAAGGATTTCTACTTAGATGCTTCCACAGCATTCAGCTCATTATTCTTTTCCTTCTAGAAGGGTATCTCTAGCAAAAGTCAGCATAGTCTTTTCTGCAGTTGCTAAAATGGACTAAAAGCAAGGTGTTAAGGCTAAGTCTGGAGAAGGGATGATTTCCAATAACCTTGAAACATTCCTGGGAGTAAGTGGGGGGTGTTACAAAACTTCATTCCTGCTGTCCTTTAACAGGAAGAAGATTGGGCCTCTCATCCTAGGAGACCTAAATCTGGTTTCTCCCATGTGCTTAAGGACCACATGCCTGGGAGATATGCACATAGAAAACACAGGCTTAGGGATTGAAGCAGGTGTGGAGTCAGCTTGCTATGGGTTTGAATTCTGACCTCCAACACTATTTTCCAAAGACGGGAATCATTGGCCTATTTAAGATAATTTTGAATCACTTACATTGAGTTCTTCTGTAGCTTCTTCTCTATCAATCCATCTGAATAGGTCAAATGAAAAATCTCAGTTTGCTCCTGGAAATTCCTCTCCAAGGATGGCTAGCAGATGGATTCTGTTTCTAACAATGGGTAACATGAACTTTACCTTCAGCTTACTGGTCCTGCACTATTGGGTAACCCACATTACCTATGCTGGTCTCACTTCCCATACCTGACTTCTGGGGAAAAGAAAGGTGATTTGTTTGGTTTATGAACAAAGAGCTCTAAAGAAAGATACTGTTTTAAAAACAAATACAGGTGAATAGTTCCTATAGTAAGTTAGGGTAAATTTTTTTTGATAATATTTAGAAGGCAGATTGATTCAACTGGAAGTCAGGAGATATTAGCCTCAGGAAAATTAGGGGCAAAAATTGACAATGCGATAGAGGTAATACATTTAAATCCTCTTGAAGGGTCTAGAAAATGCATTCTGAAGTAGAATCTTACAATTCCTTAAGACTCAGTAAAAATCTAGAGCTTTCTTGCCTTCCCCTGAAAGTACCCCAGGAAATAAAATGCCTGTCTAGAAAGTGGAGACAAAAGTTACAATGACCCCATTTTAATGTGGCATTCCAAAATGGCACACTGACTTTCAGAAAAGGAACAGAAAGGTTTGCAATTGTGCCTAGAGGCCTATGCTCTTAGGTAATCTAGTTTGATTATTAAAAACCACAAAGGAGAGAAAGATAAACATAAGGTAAACAGTAGAAAAAGTTAAAAATAAAATATCAAAGACAGCTTCTCCTAGCACTATACTATATCCCTTCAGGCAACTGAATGCAGAGCTGACAAACCAATGACAGGAATGAAATGAGCTTTCTAGACTGCTCTGGCCAGAGCATAAAATCCTTGAACAATAATGGGAGGAGGAGCTGATACTGGGTTTTTATGAAATTAGGATGCATTGAAAAGGAGGCTATTGAAAGAAAGGCCAAGAAATGCACAATTTTAACTATTTGTGGTCTGGAAGATTGAATCATAGTTTGTTGCATGCAAGCAAGTGCCTTAATCTCTGTACTAAACTCTGCAGCCCTAAATGCACAGATTTAAGCAAACAAACAAAAGTTTGAAAGTGAGAATACAAGGATAGTATTTTCTAATTAAAAATCACAGTCACACAATGAGATATTATCTCACACCAAAAAGAATGGTACACATCAAAAAATACTGGAAATTATCAGTGTTGACAGGGACATAGTGAAAAAAGGAACTCTTATCTACCACTTGTGAGAAGTTGTGGTAGATAAGAGTTATCTACCACAAGATAATCCCTGTGGAAAACAGTTTGGAAAATTCTCACTAAACTAAGAATTGAACTGTCATATGAGCCAGAAAATACATTTCTGGATATCTACCCCCAGACTCAAAAAATATTCACTCAAAAAAAAAACCACCACCCCCCCCAAAAAAAAAAAAAAACCAAACCATGCACACTGTTACTCATTGCAGCACTTAGTATGATAACTTTGAACCAACCTAGGTGTCCCAGGACGGATGAGTGGATAATTAAGATGTGGTATATATACACAATGGGATACTGTGCAGCTGCAAGAAACAATGAAATCATGCAAGTCACTCCAACTTGAATAGAACTGGAAGATACCATGTTAGTGAGGTAAGCCAAAAGACAAACACAGGTTGGTCTCACTTATCTGCAATAAATAGAATAATTGGATGAGGAAACAAAAGATATTTTAGAGATGGGGGGATGCCTAGATCACCATTGACCTTAGAGTATAGGAAGGACAGAGAGGGAAAGAAATTGAGGGGATAACAAGAAAAAGCATACAGGAAATAGCAGGGACAGGGGTCAGAGGACTCAGGTTACATTGGTGTGTGAAGGTTTGGTACAGCTATATATCCAAATGGCAGAGTCAACAACCCAAACAAAGCACTACAACCAAACTTAAAAATCTGACTGTCAAGGAGGCATGCTGGTGGATCTTGGATGGGGTAGGGGGAAAAGGTAGGGGGAAACCTGGGGACACTGGTGGAGGGATTAGTATTGGAACACAGATGCTGAAAATTCAGTCATTTACTGTGTAAATTATACTCTTAATTAAAAATAAAAAATAAAATAGGCGCTTTAGATAGTAAACATAATTTTACAAGATGAACTAGAGTGACATGTTCATATTTATGCACAATGATATATCGGAGCACACACTTTATTTTGTTGTAGGATCCAATTAGAAAAGATGGAAATAAAAAAATCACAGTCATTAAGCAGTTGATACAATTTTATATAATTGTATTCCTACAAATATTTGTTCACTAATTGTTTTTTGTGTGTTTTTGGATTTTGGGCCACATCTAGTGATGCTCGGGGGTCACTCCTGACTCTGCACTCAGGAATGGCTCCTGGCAGTGCTCAGAAGAACATATGGGATACCTGGGTTAGACATGTTCAAAGCAAGCACCCTCCCTCCTGCACTCTTTTTCCAGCCCCCTAATTTTTCTTCTTAAGCTTGTATCTGATCGGTTTTGGCACCTTATAAGCACATTTATGTAACACCAGATGAAGCAGACAATTCTCAACAGGAAAAACTGTTCAGAGGAGGAGTGATTCTTATCTGAGGTCTATAATCCTTAAGGAAGTTTATTGACAGGGTTGAGAGATGAAATACCGGATGCCCAGTTAAATTTGAATTTCAAATAAAAATAAGATTTTTAGTCTACGTATGCTCTAAAATGCATGCCAACCCAACTTATTAATACTTTTCAGGAGATTGGCTGTAAAACTTTCTACCGAAATCTTCAACCTGTGATCATCTTCCAACAATTAAACAAGTTAAAACCCTGAAGATGGAATGAGTAACTACGAGTCAGGCACTAATTTCTGTTCAGGCTTTTGCAGCCACTACAGGAAGTTTTTGGTGAGGCTGCTTTTCTGTGTCTCGTCCTGGACAGGGCAATCCGAGGAGGGTGGGTCTCCGTGATAAAGTGCAATGGCCTTACCTGCCTCACTGGAAGTAGGCCCTCAGTGCTGCAGCTTCTGCTGCCATCTCCTCCTCTGATCTCCACAAGGCTGGGGAGTCCTCCTCCTCTTTGTCATGCTTCTGGAGCTTTGGAGAGAAAAATAGAACAGGTTTATTGATGGTTCTTTGGGGACTCCTTGACCAAATGCTGTGATGTCTGAGTTCACACATTAGAGGTATGTGTCTTTTAGTTGTCAAAATTTGAAAACAAAGGATTTCCAGTAAGAGCTCATGTTTCTAGCTTCTCTAATAAAACAACTACAGAAGAATAGTAAGGTATGTTCACTGCCTTGAACTGTTGGCTGAAGCTGGGAGGACAGGGGTAGGTGTTTATAGATTGGGGAGAAATCCATCAGCTCACCATACTCTATAACAATAGTCCCTGTAAGCTTGGTAGACATCACTCATTTATTTTATTGCCGAGACCCCAATGCACTGAGTTTGCCTTTAACCCAGGACTCTTTTTCCCCTATAGCTGCTGTGTGGTTTACTCTCTTTGGTTTGGCAGTTCTCTTTGATGAGCTCTGAGCAATTTTGTTCAGTGAACCAAAATATACCAAGAAAATTGACAGTAATAATACTAGAGTCTTGAATGCTGAGAAATGAGTACATCCATAAAAAGTCTTCAAGCTGGTAAATAGTAAAAGAAATTAACTGGGGGAGCAACTTATCAAAAATCAACAATTGGGGGTTGGAGAGAGAGGCAGGTGAGGTAGTTATCACTTGCCTTGCACACAACAGGCGTAGGTCAATCCCCAGCACCACATATGGTCCCCTGAGCACCACCAGGTATGGCACAAAAGCACACAAATGGAAATTGGTTTTAATAAACTGAACCATTTAAAATTTTTCTTCAGGAACCTATATTTAAAAATCACCTCATATAAGCCCCACATTTACATATAGAGTAAACAATTTTAATTCTTGAGAGAAAGTTGTCTTCAGAACTCTTCATTAAAAGATTTTGATTTTCCCCCTAGTCTATTTCAATCTAGTTTTATTAATTGAATGTGTTACTCCTCTGTGGCTATATACTTATACAATGCTAAGCAAATTGTTCATAGGAAATGCTGTCATCTGAGGAGATTAAGGCCAATGATTTAGCAGCATCAATTATGGTTACTATTTATGGGGAAAAGGGCCATTTCTTTAATTGTTTTGTAGTATGTTATTCATTTAATTCTTGTAATAATCCACACATAAAGCAGGCACTTCCGAGCCACCTTCTTACTGAGGTAGACGCTGAAATCAGAGGAAGTTCATTCATTTGTCAAAAGTCACCCAGCTAGATAAGTTAGGGACTGCAATACTCGAGCAATGATGAAGGTGAAAAGTACCTGCCACAGAAGCAGGCTGAAGGGTGGGAGGGAAACTAGGTACATTGGTGGAGGATAGTGGACTCTGGTGAAGGGATTGGTGTTGGAACATTGTTCTCTTGAAACTCAATCATAACTATCTTTATAACTTTGTAATTCACAGTGATTCAATTAAAAACATTTCCTTTTTGCCGCCACACAAGCTTGACCCCGGAGGCAACTGAACTCCTTTGGACACGAGCAGCGCCCCCAAAATGCCTACAAACTGTGTGATCGGAGTTACTGGCCCATGTGCCTCCAGCGGGGTATGGTCTTTTCTCTCTCAACTCTTTCTTATTGAACGCAGCGAGGCAACTGCCGGTTTTTAGAGTATGCAGGAACCCGCAGGAAGCCCAGGAAAGCCGAGGGGACGGGACTTCCGGATCTGCCCTATGCCAATATTTATGCACAGCTCCATGTGGGTACGCTCCTTTTTGCCGCCACGCGAGCTCGACCCCGGAGGCAACTGAACTCCTTTGGACACGAGCAGCGCCCCCAAAATGCCTCCAAACTGTGTGATCAGAGCTACTGGCCCATGCTCCTCCAGCGGTGAAAAGGTTCCTTTTTAGCAGGTCTTACTGTGGGGGGAAACTCCAAACAATAGTAATGAGGTTTTTTGTTGAAATATTCAAGGTAATCTAAGTAGCAGCTATTTCTTTAGACTGTGAACTAAGCCAAAGCCCCACGCCGGCAGAGGTGAGGAAATATCCTTCTTTCTCGGTTCTTTTCCCTTTTCTGGGAGAAACACGGTGTGGTGTCCACCATATTATGAAAGTCTATTAAGCAGGCATGAACTTAGAGGCACGGGTGTGGGAGGGGGAAAAAAAAACCTATATACTTGGAACAGCGGGACGCTTGGGAAGTCTCGGGCAGATACCAGCGCATGCTCCGCCGAGACTCGACCCGGGTGACCACACTTTTGTGTGGCCGTGATGCTGCTGATCAACCAGAATCCGGAGCCTAACTAGACTACTTCCAGTTCCAGAAACTACTTGTAACCATGTCTCTAGACTGAACTAAGCCATAGCCCCACGCCAGCCGAGGACTGGAAATATTTTTTTTTTCTTGTCGGGCAGCGTGGTGTTAGCCATAATATAAGGACTATTCATTAAGCAGGCACAAACTTGGTGGTGCGGGAAGGAGGGAGGAAAATTCTATGTACTTGAAATAACGGGACTTCATATCTTTCCAGTCTCAGCAATGAAAAACTAATTATCAAATGCTGCATTGGCAGTAGGGCTGTCTTTCTTGGGGGAAAACTCCAACAATACTGAATGTTGTGTTGAAATATGGAATGTAATCAAAGTAAAGTGAAAATGAAGTGAAATTTATCAACTAAGCAGGCAGGGATGGGGGCGGGGGCGGGTGTTGGGAGGTATACTGGGGTCTTTGGTGGTGGAATATGGGCACGGTGAATGGATGGGTGTTTGAGTATTGTATAACTGAGACATAAACCTGAGAACTTTGTAACTTTCCACATAGTGATTCAATAAAAAATAAAAAAAAAAAACCCAACATTTTCTTAACAAAAAAATGTCATGCAGCTAGAAAGCAGAAGTGCCAGAGTGGTTCCCAACAACACTTGCCTTTTTCTCTATCCAAGAGAAACTCCACTAATTTCCACCCCATCTCTTCCCATCAGGTGCCTTCACTCTAAAGAGGAAGACCTTGCAAAGAACCTTGCCGACTCAGCATAAAGTATGCCCAACTGAAATGACGAGTTTACTCTTGCAGTTCCAAAACCACTCTTAAATCTAGTCCAGAGACTCCCGCCAGCAGCAGATGGAGAAAGGTCCCCATTATTTCAGAGCAAATTCTGATACAGACGGCAAAACAGTGAGGAAACAATAGCCTGGTTCTCCAGCTGAGCTTATTTCCACTTGGGGTAAGTTTGAGCTGAAATAAAGTTCATTAGCATATAACTGGGCCACAAATACGTTTATGAGGGTCATGGATCTTCCGTTCAGAAGTTGGCTGCCAGCATGCTGGTTTTACATTTTGCCACATAGATTTAATTCTCCTCTGTGGAAGAAAACCACATTAAGAAGTCATTTCCTTCCGCGCAGAGGCAGATATGATGCAGTTGCTACAGGCAAGTCAAATGGGATTGCTATTTTTCTGCTCAAGAACTAATTTTCATTTTGATACTAGCTTTAGGTCTGTTATAAATCCGTCTTCTAACAATTCAATAGGATGACAAAGAACAATGTGAAACACAGACAACAGAGCCTTCCAGTTCTGGTACAGCCACGAGAAGACACAGAAATCAAGCATTAAGTGGCCTCATCAACGCGGATCATGCCAGATGAATCCAAATAATTTAGAGCCCACAGACGTTAATGCCTCCCTAGTTATTAGGGGACCGTCTGTTATTGTCATATGCTTTACAGATGGCAACGTTGTGCTAACGCTTACAAGTTGTTTACGGGAAATAGGAAATAAATAAAACAAAAACTAATCATATTTGCAAAGCACTGTGGTATGCATTTTTTTTTTAAATGTACAGGCTTTTGTTTTAAAAGCCCCAGATGAAAACATGCCATTTTATGTAGAACAGCCAGCCTCAATCCTGGCTGTCCTTTTCAATCACCTAGGGTACCTCTACCCCAAGACTTCTGATTTCATTGGTCTAAGGGTTGTTTGAGTTTGTGTGTGTTGTTATTGTTTCAGGCAATCTGAAGGTGCACCTACTATTGAGAAGCACTGTGTTTGGGAGAAATATGTGTACATGTATGCTGATAGAGCCCATGCACATACTGAAGTCACCAATTCCCCTTCAAACCTATTACTTGTGACTCTATCAGGAATTGTATCATTCAATAGGATGACAAAGAACTGTATTGTTAGATGACGGAATTATAACTGACCTATCCTTTAGCAAACCTGCTCTTGACTTGCTTTTCTTCCATTTCCTGAGCTCCTTTGAAGAAGCATGCTGCACAGGACTTATTCCATCAATACCAGGGGCCTGCTCTAGTTCAGGAGACTTTGAATGGGGTTTCAGTCTCTGCAGGGATGAGATCATAGGTGGGTAGAGCAAATGGAGGCTTGTGTTCTAAAAGGGCAACCAACATGATTTGGACATTAAATAGCCTGTATTTGTGGAGCTAAATTCTGATTTCCTAGGGCAACCCAAGGACCTAAGAGCTGTAAGCCATTGTCTGGGCTAACAGAGATAAACCCTAAAGATCTCCAACAGCCACTTATCCAAAAGGCACTGTTTGCCTCGGGCAAGACTTAATGGAGGGATTTCCCTTCACAGGAACCTTCCAGCTTATTTTAGACTGTCCACAAGGAAAGACAATAACAACCAAGAGATGACAGATATTTATTGTGTCTTTGCAATGTTGGAGGCTAAACCTAGCACTGAACCAGGCAGACCTGCTTAACTCGCCTCAGAGGGTATGCAAATAGAAAGAGTAGACAGCAGATAGTGAATATGTGAGTGAGAAAGAGACACATTACCAAACAGGAAGGATCTAAATAGTTATACAGGCTTTAGAGAGTCAACTTTTATGGGAAAACAAAGCTAAAGGATGGTGGGGAAGAGGGGATAATCTAAGGAGCATCTAAGCCAAAGTTCTCCAAGATGAGGCTAGGCACACATTTTAACAATGAGGCAAACACCTTATTAAGCATTCCCCAGTTTCCCACTCTATAAAACATTCAGGGAAGTATTTCTCTGTGTTAATGTACCTGACACATAGTGATTGGTACCTACGTAGTGTTCATTGTGGCTATGAAGATGAGGAAAACAATATCTCAGCCTGGCTGGGGACCAGCCCACCGAGGATGTGTCCATAAGTAAACTGCCTTTACTATCTTCATGGTTCCCCAGTGATCTGTGTCTTTTGACTTTTACCTGGTCTGTAAAAGGATTAAAAGCTACTACTGTGCAGAACTCAGAACCATATTCACAATTTCTTTTTTTTTTAAGTTTTTTTTTTTTTTCTTTTTTGGGTCACACCCGGCGATGCACAGAAGTTACTCCTGGCTTTACAGTCAGGAATTACTCTCGGTGGTGCTCAGGAGACCATATGGGATGCTGGGAATCGAACCTGGGTCGGCCACGTGCAAGGCAAACGCCCTACCCGCTGTGCTATTGCTCCAGCCCCCCATATTCACAATTTCAGTGAGACATCCAAAACGTAGGAAAAAATTCAGCATCTTTGAAAATGACCAGCAATAATGCTCTTTGTGTTGTGGTAAGAAGAGCATAAAGTCTTAATGGAGGATCCTCAGAGGTAAAGGTCCTTAGAGTAAAAGCATGTGGTGAAGGTCAAATGCAGTCAAAATTACCCTAAGAGTATGTTTAACAGCTTTTTCAAAGAATAATACAGGACCCCCAGTTAATGTGTTTTAGTGTATCTCATGCAGTAATTTGGCACATACTTAAACTAAATATAGTTTATCTTAAATTCAAATGTAACTAGGATTTCTATATTTTTCTGCAACTCAATCTAGGAGAACCCTTAGAAAGCTACCATAGGAAGTACTTTTCTGTCATTTTTCTTCTCCCAAACCTGCCTAGTACTGTATACTGGAATAAAAAGAGGAGGAACAAATGAAAGGCTATCATTTTGTGCACTCTAGGTCAGGTGTGATGGAGTTCACTTTGCATTAACGATGCTTAACTTTTGGAAGAAGATCTTAGAAGATTCTGGTAGAAAGTTTTAGAGCCAAAACTCTTTTTCAAAATGCATCTTCATACTAGACTTTTCATACAATGGAAAAGGGTCTCATGGATGTTGTGAAAATTAACAATAGATAGGATTGACATGTACTTTTAGGGTATACCTAGACTTACAAATCTTATTTTTCAGTTTATTTGAAATCAAATTTAACAGAGCATCCCGTGTTTTATCTTGCAACCCTGTCAATAAACTTCTTCAAGGATTATAAATGAACCGTCTGTGTCTGACTATTGCAGGCAATGCGGAAGAAATCGCCAGCATTAAAATTCCATAGGTCATTGGTTGTAAGACATACGCTTTTTCTCATTTTTTTAAAACATTGAATCCTGTAAAACATCAATAAACTGTAAAAAATTAATTGTTTTCTTTTCGTATTAGTACATACAGTAACCGTGCTTTCTCCAAGTGTCTGTCTGAATTCAAATAGCTTTCCATCTCTCCTTTGGGTAGTTACATCACATGAGCTAAATGTCACTCAACTTATAAAACACAGCACCATTCCTTTCCTCCTCCCAATGCAGCATCAACACTTGAAATAATTTTCACCAACACTTGATTGTTTGAGCAGAGTGCATGCCAAAGTGACAAAATTTGTGAAAATTGGGACCAAAGTCTATCATCATATTCAATAGATTGAAGTTATATGTGATGACTCTTTGGAATAAATTCTATTTCTACACAGCTACACAGTTCTTAAATGATATTTTAAACATATATATATATGCCTCTCTAAAATGATTTTATCTCTCTGCAATGATTTTTGGGAAAGGTAGTGTTAACAGGATTTCTGACTGAAGTACTGATGTGTGTTGATTTTGACGTGATGTGCTTTCCTGTGCATTGAGTGTGTTACCGGGATGTATGTGGAGTAATGACTAAAGCCTGATGTAATGCTCAAACTGCCTTGGCTATTGATGTTTTCATAGCTTTGTAATGGAATACAGTAAGAGGAATGATGCACTATAATTTAAATGTTTTTTCAGAATTTGCAATTCACCTGTAGTAAAATGCAGGGCAGGCAGGAAAAACAATTTATTGCATTTCTTAAAGAAGTCAGTGGCTGACTATAAAATTATGTATTATAAAATACATTAACATATTTCATTATTAGCTTTATAAAATAGTATAAAGAGAACTTAAGCTATTTCATATGGGTTGGTGGTTAATTCAGATGAATTTATATATAGTCCCAAAAGAAAACTGATTTCAATGAATAGAGGAGAAAATCATTAATTTTTAAAATATATGATTTTTTCAATTTAGCCAACAAGCTTTTGCTGAGAACAAGATTTATTCCAGATTATGTTCTAGGTCTTATGAAAACTATAAAGATGAATATGCCAGTAATTTTTACCTTTCAGAAAAAAGACTGTTCTCACCCAATAAAACAGAAAGAATTTAATACAAATCATATTGGTAAAAGTACTGGGGAGAGAATAATTCTTGCTGAGGTGGGAGTCTCTGGTTGCTTTTAAAATATTTTGAATGTTTACTGCCCCAAAAATATGATGATGAAAATTTAAAAACAAGATTGATCTGGGGACAGATTCAGCAAACAGTGGTAGTGACTCCTACCACCTGTACAAGGACTTGTCACCAACTAGTTGCAACATTTTTACCTGATGATCCTGACATGGCATTCTGGGCACACCAGACCATCTATCCCAGTTGTCAAAAAAGTCAAAGTAACTACTGTATTGAGAAGTAATAACATCCCATTTTTTAAAAGATGGTCCCTCCCCCAGCACCGAAAATAGCCCTTGACTCTACAACTTAATACTGTGAACAGCTAATGAGATACTGTATACAATAAGTGAGAGAGGCTCTGTCTCCATCTGTATGTTTAATACTGGCAGCATCCTTCCTGGCAAAGAGCTTTGAATTGTACAAACAGAAAGGTAGTCCTTTTCCATGGCCTTTTAGCCCTAATGATTAATCAAGAGGAAAGTCTCATTTGGGATTAGTATACTCATAACAGGTTCCAATTTAACCTCTAAAAGTCAAAAAGAGGAGCCATCTAGACTCTAGGATAGAAAAGTTTTCTTTAAATCATATTTATTTTGAGGGCTAGCTTCCATTTATGATATCATGTCAAGTTTCCATTTATAGGAAATGTATTTAGACTTAAAGTCATGGTAGGTTTGGAAAAAAGCCATAGTAGGTTTAAAAAAAATGAAAACAACATGGGTATTAAAAGTGGTAATAACAACCTCAAGAGATGTTCTAGAGGTGGGGGAAGTGAGTGTGAGGCTCAAGTATAAGTCTTCACTTCTATGAGACTGAACTATAAGGATTTTAGAATTATTATTTTAATTTGGGTCATACACTGTGGTGCTCAGGCGGTATTCCTGGAAATCATACATGCAGCCCAGAATGAAATCTGGGTTGCCTGCATGCAAGACAAGCACTTTACACACCAAGTGTTTATTTTATTTTATTTTGAACAGAGGCTTGTAAATCACGTTAATTTCATATTATAAGAGCTCTAAAGAAAAAATGAACATAAAAATTTTCAGGGATGGTAGAAATTTCTTCAGGTAGTTTGAAAAGACCTCACAGGATAGGTTACAGTGAAACTGAGCCCTAAACAATGATTATAAAGTTATTAAGCAGAAAACCAAAGGAAGTATATCAAGCATAGAGAACGAGTGCAGAACTTAGAGGAAAAATGGAAAGTTCAGCCATTGAGTAACTGGCTAGAAGAGTGAAGGAGATGATCGATTATTTGCAGCGTATGGATATGGGCAAGAAATTGAATTTTACATAGAAGCCCTAATGTTAATTATATATATATGTGTGTGTATATATGTATACACACATATATACATGCACATGTACACACACACACACACACACATATATATATATATACACATGCATATTTGGAAGAAGGGAAGTAAAAGGACATGAGTAACATGTCATAAAGAATGAGTGGAGAATGAATTAGAGACAAGCTATTGAAGCAGTCAAGACGAGATAGGATGGCCACTGGGTCAGCAAAGAAGAGAGAGAGAGAGAGGGAGTGAAAGAACTCAGGTTAGTGACTAGTGAGAGTTAGCAACTGTCTACTATTCCTGACGTCTGTGGACCTGACAACTTCCTGTAATGTACATATTGATCCTGAATTCTCGGGCCCAAGGCTTATCTGAACCAGTGTGAAAATAAGTGTGCCTGGTCCAATCTCTGTTCCCTTCAAAAATATATATCCCCATCTAGAAATGTCTTCTTCAACCATTTTAATTGGTTTTATGTATATTTCATGATTCTGGGTATTTCTCTCTCTCTATCTCCCTCACTTTTTATTATTTTTGTTACAGAGTACAGCCAAAGTTTTTTTGGAACATGTTTCCTCAAAAAAAAAAAAATAGCAAGTATCCTTTAAAAATGTTTTCTGGTTAGAACCGACCTCCTGCTTTCCCTTGGTAGGGGAGGAGGGCTCTGTCATCTGCCTCTTACCTTCCTTTCTACTTTTCTAGATTTTTAGAATTCTGAGGTCTTTCATACACTACCTTGTGCAAATATGTAGTTCTCCTTCTCACTCTCTATGTAAGGGAGTCTATGAATTGGAATCCTAGACTAATTGTCAGATTTTGAAACCTTTTAGTGCTACGAGATTACCTCTGATTCCCTCTGTTCACTGTAAATTTTCCAAAGCCAGTCTTTTGCCTTTAATGGAGAGAGATGTAGGTAACCAAGAGCATTTATCATTTGATTAGTTTCTAAAACTTACCTGAGTAAAAGTGAAGACTTTTGTTAGTGTTACCAAATGGAGCCAAAAAGGCTTGGAAAAGCACTTATATTAATTAGTGGTATCCTACTTTTAAGGAATATAGAGTGTTGGTGCTTAAGAATCTGTCACTGTCATCCCATTGCTCATCGATTTGTTCGAGTGGGCACCAGTAGCGTCTCTCATTGAGAGACTTATTGTTACTGTTTTTGGCATATTCAATATGCACGGGTAGCTTGCCAGGTAACCCCCCAAATTATTTGTATCACTTGTAGTCCCCTTGATCTTCGATTTGCTTGAGTGGGTGCCAGTAACATCTCCATTTGTCCCTGTCTCGAGCTAGTGTAGCCCAATGATACCTGCTCGCTCCAGAAACAGAAAAAGCCTCAAATCGTTCATTCAGAGATTTGAGGAAGAAATCTGACCATCTAGTTGGAGGGCGGCCACGAGGTCTTCTGACATCCTGCGGAATCCTCTGTAATAGCTCTAGTCCAACGGTCATCTCTGAATGGCATTACATGACCGGCCCATCTGATTTTTGATGCCTTGGCAAATGAGACAGCATCCCTGATTTTTGACCGTCGACGGAGGTCAGAACTCCGGATTCCTTCTCTCACTTGAGTGAGACATGATATTCCCAGCATAGCTCTTTGGATTCCTCTTTGGGATACCCTAATAGCATTCTCATCCTGCTTGCGTAGGGCCCAGGTCTCTGAGGCATACGTTAGTGCAGGAAGAACGGTGGAATCGAAAAGATGTGCCCAGAGTCAGAGGTTCTTTGTTCTCTTAACCACCTCTTCAAGCTCTTGAATGCATTCCATGCTGCTCTCTTCCTCCTGCGCAGTTCTGGCACCAAGTCATTCCTCATGTTGATTTCTTGACCCAGGTGCACATAGATACTGCATTCAGAGATGTTCGTTCCATTGAGAACAAATGGAGCTTCAGGGACCAGATCGTTTTTCATGAACATCGTCTTGTTGAGATTCAGCTGCAATCGACCTTTCCACACTCGCGGTCGAAGTTGGCCAGCATTTGTGCCGCTTGGCTAATGTTTGGCATTATGACAACGATGTCATCAGCGAAGTGGAGGTAATGTAATTGCCGACCATCTATCTTCACTCCCATTCCTTCCCATTCTAGTCATCGCATGATGTTTTCCAGGGCGGCACTGAAGAGTTTCGGTTAAATGGTATCACCCTGCTGCACCCCTCTCTTTACATCAATGATCACTTCCCTGTAGAATGCTGAGATCCTGGTGGTGAATGCACAATACAGCTCGAGGAGAATTTTGATATACTGAGTTTGAACACTCTGTTTGGCCAAGGCTTCGATGACTGCCTCAGTCTCAACAGAATCGAAGGCCTTCTTTAAGTCGATGAACGTTATCTTGAACTCTCGCAAAACTTCAATGAGTTTGGTCACTGTGTGGATATGGCCTATCGTGCTGAATCCTCTTCGGAACCCGGCTTGCTTGCATGGTTGTCCTTCATCTAGTGTTCTGCCTATTCTATTCAGGATGACACAAGAGAACAGCTTGTAGACAACAGACAACAGGCAGATTAGGTGATAGTTGCCGATGTCGTGGATGTCTCTCTTCTTGTACAACAGAAGAGTCCTACTGGTTTTCCACTGGGACGGAAACTTGCATTCAGACAGGTAGTGTGTGAAGAGTTGAACCAGTGTATTTATGAGTACTGGCAGCAGATTCTTCAGGTGTTTGGGTCTGACCTTGTCTGGACCAGGTGCTGTTCGCGTCTTTACCAGCAAAATGGCGTGTCGGATTTCAGAAGGGAGAACGTTGGGAACGGCATATCCATCTTGCGCAATTTGGTACAACACATCCATCCTGCGCAAATTATTTATTAACTAGAAAATCACAACACTGGAAAATAATTATGCCAAACCACAGTACTACAATGGAACCCAATTGGTTAGCTAATTAAACATTAAAATATCACATTGTTAATCCAATTGCCAAAGCAGCAAATGAAACCTTGCCAGTATCATGATTTGGACTAGATATTACTTAACTGACTCTGTTTTGAATAGTCTCTTTAACATCCTATGCAACCTATAAAAATTGATCAGAACAAGTGAACAATGCAGGTTTGCTGGAGAATATACCATAAGAAAATTGATTTAATTGGTTAGACATAGCAGTTGACAAGTTTCCATCTGAGGTTAATTTTTAGGAGCAGTTCAGAAAAGAGAAATTGCTGCTCTTGATCTTGTGCAGACTTTATTTCAATTAAAACATCAGAGTCACTTTCTGTCAGCAGAGCAATCAGCAAGGCTAACTGGAAATGTGTGAGAGCCTCTTGCGTCTGCCATATTCCTTCCTGACTGGCTTGTCATCATTGAGATCATTTTTGTGACAGGGAAGCAGAACAACTGAGGAACAGGATTTAACAACTGGGCTATGAGGTGCTACTTGGGGGTTCATAATGGGGGTTACAGTGTAACTTGGGGGTTACAGTGAACAGAGAGAATCAGAGGTAATTTTGTGAATGCATTTGAAAATCATTGCCATAGAGTGGGTTTGGCTTTTTCTGGGGATACATCACTGCTTAAATTTCCTCCAAAGCTCACTAGAGTGAGTTTTCTATTTGTAAGGGGTCATACTGACTCCTGCCTAATGGTTGGGTGTGTGACTTCAGATGAAAATTCCTTATGGTTGTACAAGACATCAACCTGCAGAAAGTAATCAATTGCACTCACCCAGTAGTTCTTTGATCTTGAAATTATAGTTGGTCAGCTAATTTTGCAAAAGGTTGGTTGTCTTACTCCCATGTTATGGCAGAAATTACTAGATCACAGTAACATCTGTCTTTGTGTATCCTCACTGCTTGCTGTTCCTGACATCTAATAATAGATTCTCAAGAAGCATTTGTCAAAGGTGTCACTAAACTGAACATTCCCTCCCAACCTATTGGCTGTGTACATTCATCATTCCCATTTTCTAGATGAAATATCCAAGTCTCTTAGGAGCTAAAATGACTTAACCACTAATACATAGATAATTAGGACTTATATTTGGGTCAGAAATACGGTCTGCAGACTCCTTGTCTCAGTAATCCACTCTGAATTCTTAGGCACTTTCTCGTTAACATGTTTTGATATCGTGGGCAATGAAACATCGTAGAAGAGAAAACACAACTTGCAAATAGAAATAAAACTTCAAGCAGAAATCAGGGCAATTTCCCATTGGAAAGCTTTTGCTAAGAGGGAAATTGCCTCTCAGGACAGTTTTCAGTAAACAGTTAGTGGCCACCACATCTTGTTCTAGGCTCTGTCATCTTTGAGACCTCCTAGTTTTGCAGTGCATTGAAAATTGGCAAAGCAACAGGGACTAGAGATTTCTACTAGAGTTTGATTTCCTCAGGCCTTATGTTTCTAAAAACATGCTCACTGAGAAATGAAATGAAAGTCCTTCTGAAAGAGAGGTTTGTGATGAAACAAACTTCAAAGAAGAAAACATTTATTTAAAAAGCAATTTCATTGGCCAGCCATTATGTAAGCCTTTTTCTCCCAATGCTTCAGATATTGGCATTTGAGAGAGAGTGTTCTCCTCTATTCTTGGGAAGATGTCAACCTGTGATACTCAGAATGAAGAAAGGGGAATGGCAAAGGACCGAGTTTTAGTTTTGTTTGAATATTTGGAACATTTTTTTTATATTTGCTTTCCTTTATAATATTGTTTAATTTCTCCAAGTCCTTCACAAAACCTTTAGAAGCATAGTCCAGGCAAGATATCTATCTCTGAAGAAGGCAGAATGTACATACCACTAGAAGCTAAACAAACACACAACTAGGAAAGAAAGATTTCCCCAGGACACAGCAACATGACCTAATGTACTCTGCAGATACTACGTTACAACCCTTTTCAATCCTATGTGCCTAGCAGCAATAACTGAACCCTCAGGATAAAATTTCATCTTGGAGAAGATGAACTAAGAGGTTTTTTTCCCACTGTATCAGTATCACTGGCTGAGGAAGCTAATTTTTTTCTGTAGAAATGACCCTATTATTCAATAAATATTTGTGTGCCTACTGTATACCGACACAGTGTACCATACCTGGCTCATCATCGTTAATGAGCAAGTGGGACAAAGTTTCCTGCCCTTCGTAAGCTTACATTCTGGGAGAGAAGGCAGGGAATTAAAACATAATCAAATTTGTTACTACTTCTAGTAGAACTACACCAGACAATATGGTCAAGGAAGATGACTCAGAGGAAGTGACGGTTAAACTGACAGGAAAGGTGTGCATTTGCACATCTATGAACTGGCTGAAGACTGAGTTTGAGTACGTGCCCATAGATGAGGTGGAGTGAAGGTCAATTAGAGCAGAAGCAAAAGTGCAATAAATGAATTGTGTATGGTTGATTCCTTTTGCCATATCCCACTTGTTAGGCTTCTATTTTGTTTGAGAATCAGGAGGATATTAATCAGAAGTTTGATACTCAAAGTCCAGACTTGGCAAGTAAGTGTTGAGAGACCAGCTTGAAACAGCTGGGTATAGTTTTCCCTCCATCTCTTGGCTTGGTATTTGTTTAGTGGGTATGAGCTTCACCTTCAGAACAGCAAGCTATTTGCACAGGTAGTGACTGCCATGAAGCAGTCTGGACACGGGCTAACCTTGCAAACTTTTCTCTGAATGTTCACCATATGCTTGGCAAAGCTAAAAAGTTGCTCTAGTACTATCCAGCCAGGTGCCTGGCATTGGGACCCATGTATTGGCAGATGAAAAATGACTAACATAAAATCTGTATTCCAGGGGTACTCACCACTCTGCTGGATTGGTGAAGATTCTTTCTCTCTACAAGATGATTGTTCTACATCTGGTTATAAAACCTCCTTCTCTAGTTGCTACACACCCTTTGGAAGTGACTTTAATAATCACAAAGCATTTCATTTCTAATGGAGTTTCTCCAGTGCCCTTCAAAGAACCTGGCCTGCATGAGTTGCACAAACAAATTAGGAGCCAACCTTTCCCAAACGCCTTTCTCTATTCCATTTTAAAACCTTTTCTAATGAAGACATAAAGCCTTGGCTACAGCTGAAATGCTAAGCTTACCATGCGTGACAGCAGATCTTTGTCACAGAGGATTTCAACTGCCTTTTCCCCCCTTCGTAAACCAGAACACTTAGAAAGTGAGATTTCTTCGTTATGGGCTCAACTGTTCATTTAATATACTTTATAAGTGACTATAACCCAGAAGTCAGCACAGACATGTATGACATAAGGAAACTGCAAACATAGGTGTGCATGCATGCATACTTTACCAAAGTGAAATATTAAGATGCAAAGCCAGGCTTGTGACTATTTTAAAGAATCAGGCTAGACTTTTACCTTGTTCAGCTTCCTACTATGCATTTAGCCTCCCCATTATTTATTACTGAGTTGTTCCAGAGGCTCCATACAAAGAGAAAAGCCTGGGCCTTAAAAGTTTTATATAAGTACATAGAAAATATGTTATTATAAGTATAAAACATATATTTATCATATATTTATAACATAAAATAAGTTGAAATGTTTTATATTTGCAAATTTTATGCTTCACTTATATATATAGGGCATAATTTTTTAAACTAGTATCTTGGATACTCCAATTACAGCTGGAAATATTATTATTAGATTATTATTAGGAGTTCTCAGTTCATGAGTGAAAAACTTGTAAAAGTCTTTAAAGAGTTTTAATCTTTTAATTAATCTCACCTCAATACTGCTTAAAGGTTTAAAGGAGTTTGGTTGGTTTTTAAAGGATAAGAAATCAAATTGCTTTAAAATAGCTTCTTATAAATTCAGGTATCTATTTAAAGGCTCAGACACAAATATTTGAAAAATTTTGTTCCTAGAGTTGGTTTATTTTTTTAAATAGATTACAGATATTTAAAGATTTTCAGTCCAAATCCATGTCACATTTGTATGCTTTTTTCCATATAGCTTCTATGGGACATTCATGCTCAGGATTGAATATTCCAGAGAATATTGTACGTGCATAACATTTAACTGACAAGCTATGCAAGAATATTATTCCTAAGCATAAGTCTAAGATTTCTTTCCCTTAGCTTGCCCCTCTAAGTCCTAACTCTTGTTCCTAGAGTCACACAGTTTACAATCAAATTTATGTAAACATCACTTTGACAGATTTGATCCCCAGCCCCACATATGGTCCCCCGAGCCCACCAGGAGTGAATCCTTAGTTCAGAGCTAGGAGTAAGCCCTGAGCCTCACCCCAAACCAATAAATAAACAAATAAATAAATAATTACTTTGAATGTTGGTGAATTTGAGCAACACATAATTCTGGCAATACTGTACTGAATTTTAGAGATGGCACAGATATACAGAATCATTCTGGCATTGCTGGTCAGAGGAGATAGGGGAATATCCACTTTGGAAATAGTTTGCCTTGTCTCCAAAAGTTGTTATACACCCAAGGGAAATTATATCCACTTGAGTGAAAGTGTTCAAAGTAGTTCTGATTAAAACGGAAAAAAAAACTGGAAATGACCAATATTCTTCTGAAAATAAGAGAATAAACTATGATGTCTTCACACAATGGAACATTGTAGTGATGAAAATAAATACACTTGATCTTAGCCAAAAGGCCGTGAAGCGATGTGATGAAAATAAATAATAGTGATACACAGATTATCACTATCACTGTCATCCCATTGATCATCGATTTGCTCGAGCAGGCACCAGTAACGTCTCCATTCATCGTTGCTCTGAGATTTTAGCAGCCTCTCTTTACTTGTACTTCCCAGAGGTGCCGCACTAGAGGCTCCTTCAGGGAAAAGGGAATGAGACCCATCATTGTTACTGTATTTGGCATATTGAATACACCACGAAGAGCTTGCCAGGCTCTGTTGATATAGGTTATATAGATGAATATTAACAATATTAAGTATAAAAATAATTTCTCTAAAATAATGTTCAGCATTATGTTTTGTTAGGATACAAAGAAATGCATACAACTATGTGAAAGGATTGGGGACCACACTATTCAGAAAGATGAATAACAGCATTGGGTAGACAGGTGACTCTATTTTATGATTATATGTTGGATATGATTAAAAATATAGCTTTTATTTGGGTGATATGTTTGAAGATCATATTAGCCATCAAACAGGTATATTAGCCATCAAATATACCTATTTGAATCATGTTATAAAAGCAGAATATGAGTAAAAATAAAGCAGATATGACACCATGTTGGACGATAACATAGCATGATTCCATTTGTCTCACTACAGGACTCCAGTTTCCATGACTTCATAAGAGTTATAACCCAGTAGCGTTTGCCATGTTAAATCATTGAAGTAATTAATTGGGTTCCAGATGTCTGAAATTTATGTATCTTTTCACTGAACCCTCCTTTAGGATCTTTTTGGGGATAAAACTGCATACAGGATGCTGTTCTTAATTAAAACTGCTCTGCCTTAACAACTTGATGTCTGTGAGATAATCTTCCAAATACCCTCCTCACTATACATGTGCTCTTATGTTCTACTTCCAAAGCAAAAGAAGTACTTGCCTGGATTTTAATAAACACATCTACAATACACAATTTTCACACGTATTTTATATTCCATAACCTCTTATATTTCTTTTGTTTATACTGACTCATATCATGGCTGTATTTTAAGGCCAATGCAGCTCTATCTCAATTTTTTAACGCTCAACACTGGGGAAAAAAGACAATTTTATTGTATTTGGGTAGAAAATATGGAGAAGATGCTGAAGTGAAAAAATAAAGGATCAGGTTTTTGCGGGCGATAAGGGCCACACCTGTGTTACTCAAGGATTACTCCTGTGGTACTTGGGATGCTACATGGAGTTCCAGGGATTGTTTAAGCAAGTTTGCTTCTCTCTGTCCTTTTATATTTTGGTGGTAACTGGATTCTATTCACTGACATTAAACTAAAGCCTGGAAGCCAGTTTATCAGTTTAAGGTCTGCAAATGTTCCTAGTTGGTTACTCACTCTGTGTCTACCAGAAGCCCAGATTAAACATTTTTTAAAAAATCAAACTGATTTTTTTTACACTGAACTAACAAAGTGATACTAACTATCCTTTTCTTTCCTTTGCCAGTCATTATTTGAGGCCTGGATAAAGAGGCAACTCATTCACTTACCAACAGAATTGGATTTAAGGCTTAACCTCTGAAACAAAAGATAACTAAGTCATTGGGAATAAATACTCCTCTCTTGAAGATACTTCACAGTTCTGGCCAAAGGAGAGACACTCTCTTGCCAATGTTAGGAATCTTTCTACTCTAGCAAAGTTGGGACATCAGAGGATGGAAGCTCAATAATGATGACATAATTATAGCATTGTTTTTCTCTTATTATTTTTGTTGTGTTTTTGAGTCACACTTGGCAGTGCTTACAGCTTATTCCTGACTCAAATCTGCCTGCTATACTATCTTTCCAGCTCCTATTACTCTTCTTATTTAATGGAGACATTAAACTCTTCTTAAATTCCAGTTATCAAGTACTAGTACAAAGATGATCTCATGGTTATCTCCATTTCATGTGAGGCAATAAAGTCTTGGAATTATAATCTGGAATTATGTTCAAGAGTAGAAGGATTTCAGGGTCTGATCCCCCAACCACCACCATGCCTTTATATAATAGTATCACACAGTATTATAACAGTATCTTGATAAGGAACAGAGACTAAGTGGAGGTACCTAGATTAAAACAGTTTTGAATAGAGTATCTCATTGGATCAACTTTGATATTGTTAAGGGCACAATACTAGTATAGCCATTTTTACAGATAAAGACAGGTTCAGGTAAATTAAGTGAATTGCTTGATTTTCTACAGTCTTATAGTTTTCTACAGAAAACCTCCACATCGAAGGGGGCAGGGGTAAGCCCATCATCCACCCAAACAGAGACCCAGCAGCTGTAAAAATTGTTGGATAATTTGTCCAATTGTTGGGTAATTTTCAATAATCCAATTGCTGCCATGCCCATGGACTCCACAGACTCGGATGAGCCTTATCAAAGAATAAATCTGTTGAAAAGCTCAGGCAAGTGAGTTTTGTAACCAAAATCTCCAGCCTCTCACAGAGTGAGGGATGGGCAATTTCCCCCCCAACCCCCTGTTCTTCCAAGAGCCTGGCAGTCATGCCCATTAACTGCCTCTGTCACCATATAAATTCATAAACCAGCCATAATCCAGAGACTCATAAATGAATCTTGAAAGAGATCAACAAGCTTTGGCGATTCCTCCGAATCCCATAGTCACCATCCAGTTAAAAATTTAATTCCAGCTATCTCACCCCATTCCAAATTATAAAATTCCTGGACTGTGCAACATCTCATACTCTATACCACAGATATACCAGGCATACCACATTGGATGAGACATAAAGTAGAAAGCAACCAATCTATTTTTGGGGGGAGGTCACACCTAGTGATGCACAGGGGTTACTTCTGGATTTGCACTCAGGAATTACTCCCGGCAGTGCTCAGGGGATCATATGGGATGTTGAGAATCAAACCCAGGTCGGCCGCATGCAAGGCAAATGCCCAACCAGCTGTGCTATTGCTCCAACCCCAAAGACAACCAATCTTGATTAAGAAAATATTAGCACACAAGGTTCATCCTATAACCCATGTTAGTAATCTCATACAAGGGCTTAATGACTCCAGGCTCAGATACAACAATCTTCACACTCTTTCTTCTAAAGAAATACTTTTTGATAATTTTTAGCAAATTATTTAGGGTCTGCTATTGTGGCAACCTTGGGTGGTGGTTAGGAAAATTGGAAATAATGGTGGTGGAAAGGTGTAATAGTGGTGGGATAGGCATTCAAAAATCAAATATAGCAAATCCTATGGACACATTTGTAAAATAAAATAATAAGCAGACATCAAATTTTAGGGAATGCAGGGTAGTTTCAGCTCAGTCTTCCAACAATGGCCATCCAGTGCTCTAGTTACAATTGTTGGCCCTTGGTAGGATTTTCTTAGCTTGATACGCCTTTAATTTCCTAATTTACTCTTGTCTCCAATCCCTTTGTACTGTCTCTTTCGATCCTATTTATGTAGTAATGGGTAATTTAAATCACCTACCTACTTTCTGCAACAGCCCTTTGCAAGCATTGTCCCTGAATAGAATAATTTTTTTCTGGCATCCAATACTGAATCTGGGAGCATTTTATTTGGTTTCATTTAAGGACATTTATTATGTTGTAAGTATACTATAATTAGTCTCTATTCCTCCACTAAATTATAGGTCCTATGAAACTATGTTTCTTAGTTGTATTTAATTTTCCCTTAACTTTAAAAAAAATCAGTGTTAGATTTTTGACTGAATACCTTAGTCATGACCTTATAATATCAAAGTGAAATATATTTGTATGTACTCACTAAATACTTCTTGCCAAAATAAACAAAACATATAGCTGATCAAAGGAGTGGCATTCTTACTATTCAACACTATTTTGATTTATGTTTACTAGACCAAATGTTATAATACTGATGCAGAAAGAGACAATATAAGAGATATACAGAATAAAAATAAGATTTTTTTAGCCTTATCAATCTGAAACATAACTGCATTTGCTTAATTTACATTTGATGGTATAATACATTGATGAAGAATCTGAGTTGGGACCCAAACCTTGGGTATTCCTGTCTTTGTGCAGGAATTGTCAATAGGATTCTTCAACACAAACTTTAGAGGAAAACCTCACAACATGTAAATGGACGACTAAAAGGAAATGTGCATGCTAACCCATAAGGCAGCAACCTTCCCTTAATTTGTGAGCCATAATTAATGACAATTTCAGCATTTCAGAAGTGAACAAAGCATTAGGGAAACTGGTCTCAGTTGTGCATAGCTAATTATACCTTAAAGTAGAAGCTTGAGGGAACATGGAAACAGCAGGTTGGAGGTTGGCTATGGTTTGGACAGGGTTTGTGGTGGTCAAGAAATGTCCCTTTCCTAATTACCCTGAAGCCATAAGGGCAGTGCTTCCTTTGGGTGAGGCAGGCATTCGTAACCCATCCTATTAAAGATGTGGCAGGAAACCTGCTGGTTCCTACAAAGTTTCTCCTTATTGTGGGCACTCTTCTACATAGCTTCTTAATTCTCTGTGTGCACAGGCTGTATCAAATAGGGTTGCCTTTGCCTTTGCTCATTGCATACTACATTTTCAATCAGTATATATAATTACTTACCCCAACCTGCCATGCTAGATTTTCTAAGCATTAGTCTAATTAGCTTAAGCTTGATAATTATGTTTCAAATACCATAGCAGTACGCATGAAATTTTCAGATTATGCTACCAGCTTATTTGATTCCACTAACGTGTTTTCTCAGAGTGAATTAGTTTTTTTAAAAAAGATTAATGGCCATCTGATAATTATTTAGGCTTCAAAGTTTTTCCTTTTAGACAGAATCATTCTGCCATTTAAGATAGCTTCTTGTGTAATTAGCACAGACTGGGCTGAAATGGTAGGTTTCTGTGTATTTTTTACACATAGCTGTTTTTATTAACAGCTCAGACTGAGGAAGTAGTAACAAATAGAGGGTTCTGATAGTCTAATGAGAGAAACTTCCATGTTTTTACTGGTTTATGCTTTGCTTTTCATCTATATTTTACTTCATCCTGATGAAAATGAGAGAAAATGAAGAGCAAACAAAAATGTGTTTAAGACAGAGATGAGAAAGGTCAGATTCTGGTTGGATTAGGATATAAAATTTCCGTAAGATATTAATCAATTTATTTAGGATTATCTATGCATCATCTTTCCTTTTGGTGGATTTTTTTCCATCCACTCTTTCCACAAATCCATGTTATGGTTGATTTTCATTCATTAGCAAAGACAGGCCAAATCCTAATCCTTTGTATCTCAGAATGTAACCTTATTTGGAAATAGAATCTATATAAAGGTAGTTCATTTAAAATTAAGGTCATTAGAATGGAACCTTAACCCAGTAGACCACTGTTCTCATGAAAAAGGGGCTTGACACAGCCATGTACAATAGAGAAAGACTGCCTTTCTTTCCCTCTAGGATGATAGATTTACAAGTCAGAGACAAGGATAGTAGATCTACAAGTCAAGGAATGCCAGATATTTCCCAAGTACTACCATAATTGAGAGCAGAGTCAAAGAACAGATGCTCCTTCAGAGGCCATGGAAGTAACCAACACTGCTGACACCTTCATATTTTGGGTGTTCAGTCCAATTTGTGGTACTGAGTTCTGATAGCCCCAGTGAATAATTATTGTATCTCTGCTTCTACCATGAATTTATAAATTCCATGGCTCTGAAAAGCTATGGAATATGCCGATGCTGACACAGCTGTCCAATGGCATGGCTGAAAGCCCAAACCAGATATTTTAAATTAAAAAAAAATTAAAGAACTGTGCATTGCCAAAGTTAATGATAGTTGGGGTTTAGGCATACAGTATTTTGATACTAATCCCCTTACCAGTGTCCACTTCTCGACATCAGTGTTCCCATGCTCTCTCCTGCCACCCCCTACCCCACCTGTTACCTTGATAGGCACATTTCAAAATCCTGTTGTTTTAGGATTATAACTACCTCTGTCTTAGCAACAGTGGCAGTGCCTCTGTTAATCTCATATTTTCAGTGTGGTTGATTTTGTGTTTTCGATATATAGCTATACCACTTTTCTGCATCATTAGTATAACCAAGGCCCCTGGCCCCTGTTCCCATATTATTTCCCTTTACATCTTCTTCTCCCTGCACCTGGATTTCTTTACTTCTATGTCCTTCTCCTCCCTAGACTCTAAGTTCAAAGCTAATATAGGCATCCTACTTTACTACAGCACACTCCCTTGTCCAGTTATTCTGTATACCACAAAAAAGTGAGATCACCCTGTGTTTGTCCTTCTTCTGGCTTATTTCACTCCACATGATATGTTCTAGTTCTAACTAGATTGCAGAAAAGTGCATGAGCTCATCTTTCCTTGCACATTCGTAGCATTCCATTGTGTATATGTACTTCATCTTCATAATTCATTCATCTGCCACCAAACCAGATCTTTTTGACTAATATAGTCATCCCCTCAACCTGTCATATGTCCCTGCCACTCTGTTTCTGCCCAGAGACACCTAGAAAATAAATACTTCAAATTCCAGAAATGGCTGGAGTGTTATGACCATTTTAGTGCTTCTAAAGTAAGAGTAGTAGTGTTAGTTTTTTCCAACTTTTATACACAATTAAAAGAATATTTTCAAACATTAATGGTGGCTAGAAATACATATGTCCAGAGTCAACAAAACAGAATTTAACTATTTTTAAGAATGAGAACAGCAGTATTATTTTTTCTCACCCCACTCCTAAAAGAAGGCGCTAATGAACAAAATATCACTTGCCAGTTATGAAAGGCATAAAAGGAAAATAAAAAATAAAACAATACAAGGCATTGATCAGGAAAGAAAGAACAGGCAGACTTTCTCAAGATGTTATAAAATATGGAAAGGACAAGAGAGAAAATGATCTATCTCTATAAAGATGGTAGAAATGGACAAGAATATTTCTTAGCAAGAAATACAATCTTGTCCCAGGTGAGAATGCATAGGAATCAAAAGAAAGGAAAAAAAGACAATTATCCAAGAAATTTATACTGGAACAAATCTAATAGAACACTTGTCATCAGGTAAAGGAAAAATGCTAACATTCATTAAGAGTCTATTACATATGAGATATTTATGGCAGTAAAATTATTCAATTTTCTTAAGAATTCTGTGAAGAAAAATATGATAACACTTTTTAGGAAAAAAGTGATCTTGGTAATGGCATAATGAGTTTAAGGCCAACTACCTCTGTCTTAGCAACAGTGAGAGTGCCTACTTAGAACAATACAAAAGGATATACTTCAGGCACCAAGGCATCCCATTCTTTTCAGGAGCTCTGCCTGTCTCCTTTGTCTAAGCCAGTCTTGATACACCTGCAGATATATGCACGTACTCACACTCCAAACATAGACTTCTTATTGTTCAGAACTTTCACATATTATATCTAACTTTTCTAGTAGCAGGGTTTTTAATTATTTTCAGTCATAGGTTTACAATTTGGGAATCTGATCAAAGAGATTTTTATGCAAAAATGTGTGCATATATGTACTTTAGCTGAAAATATATGTACTTTAGCTGAAAGCTTCCTAGGAGATCCACAGGTTATAGTTTTAAAGTCCACAAAGCAAGGGGCTCAGAATATCATAATTTTAAAACATCTAATGTATCATTGTGTCATCTAATCATGAAATTTCCTCTTCCCAATCACTGGTTTTTCTTTCATAGATCTGTCTCTTCCACTATTATAAAGTTTTACTTTACTTTGGTCATTTTGGTTCACCTTGCACAGACTATTACGTGATATTGTAGTCAGAAAAAGATCTGGATGTAAGATCTAGTACATTCTGGTTCATGTTGTGCCCATTCCTTAAATTTCCACTTTATCCCCCTGATGGTTTTTTAAAGTTTTTCTATTTGAGATCCCTTTTGTACAAGAACTGCAACATGAGCAAGAGCTTTAAGAAACATCTCCAATTCATTACACAACTGATTTTGAATGATTTTTGTTTGTGCATTAGGAAACCTTTCATTGTTGAAAAACTTTAGCTGCTCTCACATTCAGTTTATGTAGACCCCAGATGGGGTCCTAACCCATAATTTCGGAAATGAGGACCTATGTTATAACACGAAGATCTACCATGATTGAGTTTTTCTGATGGATTATGGAAGGAGCACCTGCAAAAGTAAGAATGAAAATAATTTCTAATTGCTACAGTGAATACTTACTGTGTGCAGCACATATTATTTCAAGCACTTCACATATACTGAATCATTAATCTTCACATATGCCTTATGAAGTAGCCTGCTATTATACACACCCAAAACATAAGAAGCTGAACCAAGGGAGGTTTATATATCTTATATATATAAAGATTTATATATCTTATCCCTGTACCTACAGCCACCAGTAGGTATAGGGATAAGATGAAAGCATAAATAAATATTGGCCTTCCCCAAGACCAGGGGAATCACTTATAGAAGACTGATACTCTCATAACTAGAAGGCAAAGAAATCTGAAGCGCCATAGTAACACAGAATATGAAGGACTGGGGTCAAATCACCAAAAGAGCTCAGTATTATCACTATAACCAGCAAGATCATGCCTCTAAAAGCCATGAATACACTTCAGCATCTCTGGTTGGGCCAGCCTGGTCTGTGACAGTGTTTCTGTGAAAGGGAAGTGACACCTTTCCACCCATGGTCCCTTTCTCTCCTTCTCCCTAGCATCCTAAGCACAGGATTCAGCACCGTAGAGTCAGGCAGATACACAGGAAAGGAAAGCCACAGACTCATGCCAGGGTCCAGATACCATGGAACTATCAAGGCTAACTTCCGTTAGCCAAAATATACACCTGTATGTACACCTGCAACTTGCAGTTTTCCCACCTGTATCCATATGTCACCCTTTCTTTTTTACTTCAAGATATGCTTTCTCCCTTTATCTTTTATCTGAGAATCTCCACTTGTAAAGCTTTGATGGTCCGTTGCCCAGATGAATATTGGATGAAATCTCACATAGTCTGTAAGGCCTGGTATTCACGCCTATGCAGTCAGCAGCTATAAAAAGCATGGAAAGTAATGCAAGGAAGAAAATATAGTCAATGTGGGTGGAGAATAGGGGGTAATTTATCCAATCTGGGATAGCAAAAGGCAGGTCAAAGGACTATATATTTTCCCTAACTTCACTTTATAATAAATACTCAATATACAGTGCTAAGTAATTACATGTTTTACCTTATTTAGTCTAAAAATCTCCATGGAGCAGATGGGGACAAGGGGACATGTGACCACATCAAGCATTTCTAGGGGTTAGTCCAGCCCGCTTCAGGGATCATATGCAGAGCTAGCATCACGTAGGTATCAGACAAGCACCATAATTCTCATGCTGCCTCTTTTTCCCCCAGCCTAAAAATATTTTTAAAAAATCGATAGGGTAACTTTGAACTAAGCCATAGCCCCACGCCAGCCGAGGAGGGGAAAGGTCTTTCTTTCTCATTTTTTTTTCCCTTTTCAGGGAAACATCGTGGCATCCACCATTTTATAAGGACCACTAAGGAGGTATGAACTTGGTGGCACAGGAAGGGAAAAAAAAAGTGGGACGCGGGCTCAATCTCGGGAGGGGGTGATACCAGTGCACTCTCTGCCGAGATGCGACCAGGTTGGCCACACGTTTGTGTGGTTGCTCTGATGCGATCGACCATGATCCGGAGGCCAGCTAGACTACTTTTGGTACCAGCAGCTGCTGGCAGAAATGTCTCTAGACTGTGAATTAAGCCATAGCCCCATGCTGCCCCAGGAAGGGAAAGGATGCAATTTTTAACATAAATCTCCCTGGACTTAATGATTAAAATACTAAAATACAGACTTCATATCTCTTCATTCTCAGTAATGGAAAACTAATTATCAAATGCTTCCTTGTTAGCAGGGCTGTTTTTTTGGGGGAAACTCCAACAATAGTGAGTTTTATGTTAAAATATGGAATGTAATCAAGGTAAAGAGAAAGTGAAGTGAAATTTATCAGTTAAGCAGGCGGGGATTGCGGGTGGGGGAGTGGGAGGTATACTGGGATTTTTGGTGGTGGAATATGTACACTGGTGAAGGGACGGGTGTTCGAGCATTGTATAACTGAGACATAAGCCTGAAAGCTTTGTAACTTTCCACATGGTGATTCAATAAAATAAATTAATTATTAAAAATTGATAGGGTCAGAACACTGGGCAGAGTGATTGACTTGCATACAGCCAGCCCTTGTTCCATCTTGGGCCCCACATATGGTCCTTGTTATTTCAATACCAATACCACAAGGGGCTTGTTAACAATGCAGAGTCTGACTTATGTTCAGATGAGTATTAAATACTTTAATACTGTCTGTCCAGTTCAGTAGCCACTAAGCTCCACGTAGGTCTGGGCATTTGACTCAATCAAAGCTAAAATATATTTTGTAAAATACACAACATTTTTAGAGTAGAAAAATGTTTAAAATATCATATTTTAGATATGATAAAAAGAAATATTTTATCATATTTATTTTGCTTTTGGGGGCCATGTTCAGCAGTGCTCATAATTTACTTCTGGTTCTGCATTCAGGGATCACTCCTAGAAGACTCAGGGGACCATTGGGGTGCCAGGGATCAAAAGAGTTGACCATATGCAAGGCAAGTGCTCTACCTGCAGTGCAGTACAATTTCTCTGGTCCTATTTATATTGATAACTTGTTGAAGTGGTTTTGAAGGTTGAAGATTATCTGTTGGGTATTTGGGTTAGAGAAAATAAAGAAGTCAATTTTATCTTTTAAAATATTATGCCTAACACTATATCTTCAGTGGCTGGAGAGATAGTAGAATATGTAGGACACTTAAGTGCCTTGCACATGATAAGGGTCAGTCATGGTTTGATCCCCGACAACAATAGGATTTCCTGAACTTGCCAGGAGTGAATATAGAGCTGGAATTCAGCCCTGAGTATCTCTAGGTATGGTCCCAAACCACCACCACCAACAACAAAATTACTCTGCAACTCATTTTGTAGTCACATTACATAGGGTAAATTTTAAATGTAAGAGGTGCTCCATTAGCACATTAAACAGAAACAGTAATGGCACACTGAATCCTATGATTCAAATCTGATCTGGTGCCTGTTTTAACAAATGAACTTCCACTTGAATATGTATTGCCACATGCTGTCTTTATACTGTGATTCAAAAGTTAAGTAGATATGGCAGAAATCAAAAGGTCATCAAAACCTAAAAAGTTTACTACCTGGCCCTGCATAGAAAAAATTTGCATATCCCTAGTCAATATTATTATTAACTAGTGTTGGATTATCTGGTTATGTTTCATGTTTCTACCACTCATCAGTTTTTGAGGTTAGCAAGGTACTTCAAGTCTATGTCATAATTGCCACATCTGAAAACAAAGCTATTAAGGTACCTATCTTAGCTCAGAATATTAGAGTATATTTGCAGGGCCCTAAATTTGATCCACAGGCACTAGCATAGTCAGGTATGTTTGTTAGTCCCCAAAGACACCTGGGGACTAACTAGCCTGTTTTACTGTGTATCACTGGGATTAACTCCTAAGCACTAGATAGGAAGCCACTTTCCCTTATGACCCCCCCCTCCCCACATACCTATGTTATGAAATTATTACAAAGATGAAATCAGTTGATAAATGAGAAATTCCTTAAGTAGTATCTTGTACATATTAGATTTTCAATAAATTATATTCACTATATCACTGTCATCCGGTTGTTCGTCAATTTACTCGAACGGGCACCAGTAATGTCTCTATTCCTCCCAGCCCTGAGATTTTAGCAGCCTCTCCTTACTCATCTTTCCCAATAATTTGAGGCTCTTTCAGGGTCAGGGGAATGAGACCTATTGTAACTGTTTTTGGCATATCAAATATGCCACGGGGAGCTTTCCAGGCTCTGCTCGTGCATAACTCATGTAAGAAGAAAAAAACTACAAATAAATAACAATGACCAAAGTGGATGTGACAAGGCAGCAAAGACAAAGGTCAGGCATGCATGAGACCAGGGCCCAGTACAGAGCTCAAACTCTAATGCTACCCACAAGCATTTACCTTGACTGCTATTACTGGGAATCCCCAGTGACTTAGAAAGGACCCAAGGCAAGCCTGAGGTTACAAGATTAGTCCCCCAGATCCATGCAAGTGCCAAGGTGACCCTGACTGCACCCAGGTCTTAGCCCAAAGTTTTTCTACATGTGTATTTTTCATCCAAACATGTTATTTTATATTAAGACCTGTCTCAGGTCTGGCACCTCTCTCTCTCCTATTTATTCTTTCACTAAAAGCTTAACAAATAATTACTTTTGAAGACAAGTCAAGAAAAAAAAAAGCATTAATACTTAGTCTGTTGATGGGCTGGCCCAGATGAAAAGAGCCAATGTTGAGTGAAAATGGACTACCCAAAGGCAGAACATCCCTGGATCTTCTCACACGCAAATGTACAAGGCAAAATGCAGTTTTTAAGGAGAATACTTAAGTATTCTAATAAGTACTTAAGCACAATACTTAAGTATTAGTATTAGTTTCTCCTTAAAATAATTTCTCCTAAAATGAAATTAGTTTTTCCTTAAGTATTATTATTTTAAGTATTAGTAAGTATTAGTATTAGTTTCTCCTTAAAACAAATTATATTAGCCAACATAGTCATTATACTTAGCAACTATCACAAGTATATGCGCATAGTTTTGCTTTGCTACCTTTTTCGTCATGTGTAAACTCCAGGGAGTGCAGGGATATTTTTCTACCTTGTTTCAGTTATCTGAGAACAGTAATCTGGCATATGAGAGAGAACCACTAAATACTTGTCCAATAAATGATGTGGAGCGTAAAGTTATTTGCATACAGCTATGTGGACAATAAGGACATGAAACTGGTTCTACCTGTTACCTAAATTCATCTCTCCATCACTAAAATGTGGTTTGCATCTCAATCATATAGGAGCTATTTAGGAATTGAGGATATACTCCAAACCTATTGAATCAAAAACTCTAATGAGATTGAAGAGATTCCTGGATGTGTTTAAATTTGAGGATTCTACTCTGTGCTCTAATTCCCAGTCAATGTATATTTATGCATTCACTCAACAAGTAATTAATGCAATGTCAATCTTTTCACTGAGCACTTTGAGGCCCCTGATATCATAGCTGACCATTTCTGTTCACCAATAAGGACCTAGGGTGGTTAGGCTCTGCAGTAAATGTTACTGTGCTGTGTCAGAAAGTGCCCTTTTCACTCACAGGGGTGACCTATTTTCACAGAAATCTGTTTAACATTCCACACCTGCCCTCAGTGACCAGGCTCCAGGTAGATGCTAGAGATCTGAAATTTCTCTCCAAAATAATTGCTGTTGGAAGCATCCCTCTGGGAATTGCTTTTCCTCTGCCTTTTACACACCAGTGAGCACATACCACCCAAACATACACTGCATCCCAAAATCTAATAGTTCAGGTACTTTCATGATTCTACAAATGAATCTAGAAGTAGGAAACAACTTACCACTAATGTTACCAAATAGTTAAAATCCACCCCCCTCCCCGCCCCCGCACTATACACTGTTTTTCTTCCTCATTGCCTGACTCCCAGGCCCTACATTCTTTACCCACTTTACCTGTTTTCTTAGAAATGGTCCCATTATATGACACTTCAGAGAATGAGGGTACATAAAATTAGCCTCAATTTTACAATAGATTCCCATTTGTCACAGCAAGAAGTTTCAAATTGTGGTCATCAGATGAACATTTGAAATTAGAAAAAGACTGATTAGCATAATTCTTAAAGGCCTGAACTCTAAACTCACAGATGGCCTCTGAGAGGATGGATGGGGCATAAAGGACATTAGGATAAATCTAATTAGTTAAGGGGTGTTCCCATTTCTCCAGTCAAGTGGTGAGCAATGAAGAAGCAGTGATGGATGGACAGATGGAGATAATGAAGCTCTTATTAAAGTCTTTTTGATTCCCATTTGTGGTGATGGAGCACATTACCTCATTAATGGCTCTGTGAGCTAACAGCCAAAGCTTGGTACTGTGGCCTCGGAAAACGGATTTGAAGAGCCTGCCCAGCTCTTTGTTTGGATTTGTAAGATTTTAGTGATCCTGAAAATTCTCTGTACCTGTGGAGATCCATCCCTGCCACATAGACAGAAACCACCTTCCCCTTCACCCTCACCTTGCCAGGGGCCGAACATTCCTCTTGGCTGAATTCTAAAGTCACTCAGGAGTCAGCCCCAAGACTCCTCTGCTCACACAGTTTACAAGGTGAATGTCCTAGGTGATGAACTATGGACACATTTGCAATAGCACATTCTGATTAGGAACTAAGAAAATGGTCTAGAAAGGAAAGTATATTAAAAGAGGCTTTAGCTTGAGGCCTCATGATATAGTCAGAAATGTGATCTAAGTAGCAGTATGGGACACTTCACAGGCAAGGTAGAAAATGAGGGTTTGACTGATAACAATTTGATGAGCAGAGTAAAAACAGAAAAAAAAATCATCGAAAAGGTCACTTCAACGGATTTTGAACAAGGATAATACCTTTCTGCTATAAGACCTAATAACTGCTAAATGGTGCTCTTTTTGCTTCTACTCTTGAGAAAGCAAAGTCCAGCACAATGCAAAAGTGTAAATCAGGGCATAGGAACTGTCTTGAATAAACAAAGACCTGAATTTGAGCGACAACATCACATGCCCCTCCCCCCCAACACCTCAAGAGTATAGCCGGACCCAGCCTAATCCTCAGCCCTGAGCACCCCATGCTTCCCTCCCCTCCGGATTGCCGGCCAAGTGGCCGGCACGTGGACCCCAACCCCCTGACCCTCTGTCGGGTTGTGGAAGGGGCATGAGGAAATGGAAAGACATCCCCTGCTCATGGATTGGAAGAATTAATATTGTCAAAATGGCAATTCTCCCCAAAGCATTGTACAAATTCAATGCGATCCCTATAGGGATACCCTTGTCATTCTTCAAAGAAATGTAGCAAGTGCTCCTGAAATTCATATGGAACAATAAGCCCCTACGAATAGCTAAAGCAATTCTTGGGGAAAAGAAAATGGGAGGAATCAACCTCCCCAACTTCCAACTCTACTACAAAGCGGTAGTCATTAAAACAGCATGGTACTGGAACAAAGGCAGAGCTGCAGACCAATGGAACAGGGTTGAATACTCTGACATACACCCCCAAATATATGATCATCTAATCTTTGATAAGGGAGCAAGAAATGTGAAGTGGAGCAAGGAAAGCATGTTTAACAAATTGTGCTGGCAAAACTGGACAGCTACATGCAAAAAATGGTCTTAGACCTCAACCTATCACCCTGTACAAAAGTCAGATCAAAATGGATTAAAGACCTCAACATCAGACCAAAATCCCTATGATACATTGAAGACAAGGTCGGCCAAACCCTCCATGACATTGAAGCCAAAAGTATCTTCAAAGCCAACACGCCAATGGCCAAGAAAGTGAAAACAGAGATAAATGAATGGGACTATCTCAAACTTAGAAGCTTCTGCACCTCAAGAGAAACAGTGACCAAAATATAAGGACAATGTACAGATTGGGAAAGGGTATTTATGCAGTACCCATCTGATAAAGGGTTGATAACAAGGATATACAATGCCCTGGTTGAACTCCACAAGAAGAAAATTGCCAACCCGATCAAAAAATGGGGTGATGAAATGAACAGAAACTTTCCCAAAGAAGAAATCTGAATGGCTGAGAGGCACATGAGAAAATATTCAACATCACTTATCAGGGAGATTCAGATCAAAACAACAATGAGATATCATCTCACACCACAGAGACTGGCCCACATCCCAAAAAAGAAAAGCAACCGGGGTTGGCATGGATGTGGGAAGAAAGGGACCCTCCTTCACTGCTGGTCGGAATGCCAACTGCTTCTGCCTTTTGGAAAACAATATGGACGATTTTCAAAAAGTTAGAAATTGAGCTTCCATTTGACCCAGCAATACCACTCCTGGGCATATATCCCAGAGAGACAAAAAGGTATAGTAGAGATGGCATCTGTATTTCTATGTTCATTGCCACACTGTTTACAATAGCCACAATATGGAAAAAACCAGAGTGCCCCAAAACAGATGACTGGCTAAAGAAACTCTGGTATATCTACACAATGGAATACTATGTAGCTGTCAGAAAACATGAAGTCATGAAATATGCATATAAGTGGATCAACATGGAAAGTGTAATGCTGAGTGAAATGAGTCAGAAAGAAAGAGACAGACATAGAAAGATTGCACTCATATGTGGAATATAAAGTAGCTGAGCAGTACAAGCTTACAATGATGCAATTTCTGGCAGATATTTCTCTGGACTTAGATACTAAAGTACTAAAATACAGAAATCCAAACCCTTGAGGCTGCTAGTGTGGCCTCTCGACCTCATATCTCTTCATTCTCGCAATGGAAAACAAATTATCAAATGCTTTCTTTTCAGCAGATCGACTTTAGGGGGGAGAAACTCCAAATCAATAATAGTGAGTTTTTTGTTGAAATATTGAATGTAATCGAAGTAATGTGAAAGTAAAATGAAATTTACCAGTTACACATGTGGGGTGGGTGGCTGAGGAGGTGGGGGGTTAGTGGGAGGTATACTGTGATTCTTGGTGGTGGAATATGTGCACTGGTGAAGGGATGGGTGTTCGAACATTGTTTAACTGAGACTTAAACCTGAATGCTTTGTAACTTTCCACATGGTGATTCAATAAAAGAATAAATTAAAAAAAAAAGATTATAGCCTGATGATTTCCAGTACCTATTGACCCAAGCAGAACATTACCAGGTATTGGCATTCAACTGTCAGTTTCCATTTATAGGAGTGGCCCCAATCCCTTGAGCAATGTTTGGTAGTTTTCTGCCCTTCCTCAAGAAAAGTACAAATCAGTTCAAGTGCCACTTCCTCAGATAACCATCCATGTTGAGATTTATTTGGCACTCAGTGTATGCTACACACTGGCCTAAGCATACAAAGTACATTACTCCATTTTATGTTTATAATATCTATGTGTGGTCTGTATTGTTATCAGGCTTTTATTACAGACATGAAAACCCAGTCATGAAGAGACTGCCACTGAACCAGCCGACTTTCTGGACAAACCTGGGCATTCTGTCTTCAGAAGTCAGACTCATAAACCCCACAGCTTTCATTTCTAGTTTCTCTATTTTCTCATCACATGTGAGATAAAAATCTAAATGCCTCTTGGACCTCCTCTTGCTCAAGTCTCTCCACTCCATCATGCTCCAGTCATACTTCTAAATTATTTAAAAATGGTCCACTTCAGACTCTGCATTGCACACACTCTGTCTGCAAATACATTTTTTCCTCTTCCCATTCACAATATGAAAACATTCAAATCATCTTGATACTGAATACTTTATATTTCTCTAACTCCATTCCCTTTCATTTGAGTGAACAGTAATATAGACCCTTGGAATATACAGCAATCCTGGCAATCTCTTTATGAAGCCTGTGCAATAGAATTTTGTTTCACTTATTATTTCCTTGTTAGAGTAACACTGTATAGCACTGTAGCACTGTTGTCCTGTTGTTCATCGATTTGCTCCAGCGGGCAGCAGTAAGGGCACCAGTAATGTCTCCATTGTGAGACTTGTTGTTACTGTTTTTGGCATATCAAATATGCCACGGGGAGCTTGCCAGGCTCTGCTGTGCGGGTGGAATACTCTCGGTAGCTTGCCGGGCTCTCCAAGAATTGAACCCGGCTCAGCCACATGCAAGGCAAACACCCTACCCGCTGTGCTATAGCTCCAGTCCTGGAGTGATGTTAGAGTAAGAAAGTTAAAAAGAGCCATGTTTCCTTTTTGTCTTTCCTAGAATGGGTCAGATAGCAGATTTTAAAAAAGACTGCAAGCCAGACAGAGCAACTATGGTAAACATTGTTGCAGTGCTATTATAGTTGGAAAAGCAGTCATAGAGAGTGCAAACTATTACTATGCTCCAATAAAACTTTATTTAGAAAAACATGGACTGTAGCGATAGCACAGTGGGTAGGGCGTTTGCCTTGCATGCAGTCTGGGTTCGATTCCTCCGGCCCTTTCAGAGAGCCCAGCAAGCTACCAATAGTATTCCGTCCGCATGGCAGAGCCTGGCAAGCTACCTTTTGGTATATTTGATATGCCAAAAACAGTAACAACAAGTCTCACAATGGAGCCCACTAGAGGAAATTGATGAACAAGTAGATGACAGTGTGACAGTGCTAGTTTAGAAAAACATTATGCCTGATTTGTTATGGGGGCATAATTTGACAACTTGCAATGGAATATGTTATTTTACAGAAAGTTCTTAGACTTTGACTGGATCATATGGCACTTCTATTAAAAATGTATAGGTTTTTATTTACTTTAAAATCCTCTATGTTGCTCAGATGAAATAAGAAATGGGAGGGTTGTAGATCTGACATTTCTGCTTGGTGCTTTGCTTTTGTTCTCTCTATGAATGAATGAATTTTTGAAAAACTAAAAATAATACCTCCAAATTATATGAAGTTCAACATATTCAATGTGATAAAAAATAAATGAAAATGACTAATGTATACAATAGATGATGGGACTGTCCTAATAGGACTGCTAGAAGGGGTTTGGGGCGATTGATTAGTGATACTAATCTAAGTTGAAGCTAATAGTGTGGCATCAGTTTCTGCCAGGAAACAAAGCCTTGTCCAAGTTAGCAGACATTTGCCATTTAGTTGTTGGCTCATTAGTTTGGACATAAGAAAGGATTTCTAGAAAGAAGATGGCATTGCTGTGTGCCATTTTTGCTCTGGGGTGCTTTTGGAAGCAATGGCTGTGATCAGAAAAGTAAATATTGTTAAGGGAAGTGGGATGGTTGTTCTGGACAGACACCAAAAGGCAGGATCCAGGAAACTGGAGCCAACAGAATCAAACCTTCATGAGCATAAACCATTCCTGGGCTTTCTACGCTATTGCCTTTGCAGTGGTTGCGTGCCTGGTTTCCTGGGAGCCTTCAATTAGAATATTGAGCTCAGATGATTTATCCTGTGTGTTGCATTTAGCTCCATTACCATGAGCATAAATAAGTCTTTAGTTATGTCAGAAAGGCACAGACTGATAATGGCTTAGCTTATCAAAACAGTTTTTAAAACACTACTTTCTTCTTTATATAAATGGATTTCGATTGCCCAATTATGCATTAACATTAATACAGAACAACTAATGTCCTAGATATAACTGCACGGGGTGTGCGGTTAACCTTGCTATGCCACACCAAGAAGTCTTCAAGTCACTCCCTCCACCCCCAGGACCTCCTCCCCACCTCCTTTGCTTCTTTTCAGCTAGACCTAAAGTGCACAACAGAGCTTGTAGCTGTCATCTCAGCAAGCAGAGAACACAACTAGTCAGTTCCTTACTGTGCTCCCAGCACTTGGCAATATTCAAATTAACATGTGAGGGGTAAACACATGGCAGGGAATCTTCTGTCACATTAGAGTGCAAGAACTCTGAAATGCTGGGTCACAGGTGCAGTGAGTGCCTGTCTCCATGAGAACAGAAAGAAAAGTGACTTTTGTGGAACTATTGGTAGGCAGCATTGGGCTGTGCTTATGGTTTTACCTAGCTTTTCTCAGTTTCCCTGCAAACTAGGTGTTTTTAATCAATATTTTATAGACATTGTTTTGCCCTTCAGATGGAGATAACACTCCACACTGAAAAGCATTAGTGAAGATTCACTGGGCTGGAGCAATAGCACAGCAGGTAGGTGTTCACCTTGCACATGGCTGACCTTGGTTGGATTCCTCCGCTCCTCATGGTGAGCCTGGCAAGCTACCGAGAGTATCTCGCTCCCATGGCAGAGCCTGCTAAGCTACCCATGGCATATTCAATATGCCAAAAACAGTTAACAAGTCTCACATGGAGATGTTACTGGTGCCCGCTCGAGCAAATCGATGAGCAACGGGATGACAGTGATAGACTGTCATAGGCAGTGATAGAAGGGAAGACTCACCAGTATGCACTGCATGCAGATCTTTATTGAGCCTGGATTTTAACCCATTAGGATTCCAAAAATGGCAACTATCAGTATGATTGCTTTGTCCTTGTTATAGATGAAGAAAGGGAGGCTCCGTGGGTTATATGAAACTCTCTAGCCCAAGCTACAACATGTGTCATGATTAGGATTTGGACCTAATGTATCTGGTGGTTTCTCTATTTAGAAACCTGAACAAGAAATGTATGCTGGTTTTATTTTCCTCTGCTTTTGACCACCTATGCTCTAGTCCTGAGAGTTCCAGAACTAACAGAATATGTCCATTTATTCTCTTCTCAGGGCTTCACATACCAAATAATCAATGGCGCTTCTATTTTATTTTCTATAGTAGGCCTCTAAAGCACAATATGAAGATAATAATGCTTTGCATAATGAACTCAGATAAAGAACCCTCCTTTATGAAATGTGACCTAGGAGGTAGAGCATATGCCTTGCATGTTCCAATCTCTGGGCTTGATTTTGACAGTACATGACCCCTAGCATCTTTGAGTACGGTACTTGGGGCCAGAAGACCGTACTCAAAGATGTGACTCCCACAACAATAAATGAAAATTCTTTCCTATAGTGAGGGGAAATTTTGATGTTACATAAGCCAATTTTCCTCATCCCAGGTAAAGATACTTAGGATCATAAAGGCACATGGATGGACCTTATCTCCATACTATGGAACTTCAACATCACCCAAATGAATGTGCATTCCTGGAAAATAATAGCATTGTGAGGCATCTGATTAACAAACCAGAAAAGTCACTGCACTTGATAGAAGGGAAGAGACATTCAGAAAGATAAGTCAAGATGCATTTATGAGTTAAATGCATCTCTTATCCTGCTTAGCTGTGCTACTTGGTTCATAAACCAGGGATTAAGTCAGTTTTTATTTCAGATTTTTATTTCACCTTTAAGCAACCCCTAAGGTTTCCAGAAGAATTTTGTTTGACCTTTAGCTAAAGTTCAACCTCTACTAAGTTACCAATTTTGGATAGTCCCTGGATGATCATTTAAGACACATTTCACTATAACTGAAGGAAATCATAATCCCTGGCCCAAGAGTTCACAAAGGAAGAATTCCCAGTGGTCTCAAAGGTGGCAAAATTATAGATTTTGTCTTGATAATGAATTGTACTGATATTTTCATTGTGCAACCAAAGTCAGCCTAGATGCACTTAGTGGATATTGAACCCAAGATTTTTTCCTCTACCTGTTCCCAAGTGAGAATTATAATTGTAAGTTGTCATTTACTTACAAGTTATCATAGCAATATTAAGCTCACCACTGTGATTCTGGTGCCCCAATCAAGTCATATGTCTTTGCTCTAAGCACATTTGCTTAAGATTTGCATTTGCCTAACTTTAAGCCCTCAGAGACCACTCAGTAAAAGAGAAGAAATTCAGAGGGTGCTATTGGTAGAAAGGTAGCCATTTCCAATTTATAGCCAATGTGTATCTTTGCATATATATTTTGCTTATTTGATTCTTATGTATACTGACTTACTCTGTCCAGTAGGTATGCCTGATGCTTAAAGTAGTACTTAAAATTCTCTCAAACTATGCATATGTTTAATGTCTTCCCTGTAAAATTTTGGCTATATAACTAATGGGTTGTTCTGTGTATGCCATTAAGAAAGGGTTGCTTCTGTCTCAGAGTGAAGATAGCTCTCGGTTTACATGAAAGTCAATTGATTCCTACCCACAGACTCTATATCCATTAAATAAAGAGAAATTCAGTACCCATCTCACTCATGAATCCACAGGATGTCTGCACATGGCATTTCCCCTACTTCCCCAATACATGAAACATATCAGCTCCTCTTTCAGATTTTAGTGGACTAGAATCATGTTAACACTAGACTGAAGAAAGGGCTCATAGCTTTCTGCTGACACTTCAGTAGATTCAGCTTCCCAAATTCTCTTTTATATTTATTGGTTTACCACAGGCTGTGAGAGTTATTAATTGAATGATAATTTTGGGGGAGGTGGGAATACTTGTAGATAAATGTTTCGCAACTACACATTACAAACCTTATCTTTCTAGCATTTTCCTTCCCCTAAGAAAAAGTATTATTTGCTATCACCATTTGAAAATTGAGAAGCTTGTTTTATAGATGAGTTTAGAGATGATCCAAGATAGTTTTATTTTTTTAACTCCTGGAATTTCAGAACACTTGTGGGTTACTGGACTGAGTGAGCTATTTCTGTGGATGATTTTGATTGGTCTATGTAGGCTCAACTCAAGTAGCTTGAGTAAAGCTTCTAAGTCACGAGAGCAGATGAGCGTAAGGTATCTAGGAATACAGGGGAAACGTGCTTTAAGCTTTTATTCTTCATATTGACTCCCTGGACCAATTCCAAAACTTGAGTACCCAGAATTCTTGCGTCCCTTTTTTTATCCTTTCCTCACCCCACATAGATACCTATAATAAAACAATACACATTATTCAGAGCAAATAATAGTGTCCTAGTAGAAGTTCCTCTCTCATCATAGCCATCTCTTTCTGCCTTTACCCAATACAATCTGACATTTCCACTGTCCTTCCTGTGTTTCTTTTTTTTTCTTTTGGGGGGTCATACCCAGCGATGCACAGGGCTTACTCCTGGCTCATGCACTCAGGAATTACTCCTGGCGGTGCTTGGGGGACCATATAGGATGCTGGGAATCGAACTCTGATTGACTGAGTGCAAAGCAAACGCCCTACTGCTGTGCTATCACTCTAGCCCCCTTCCTGCATTTATTAACCTCATATCTTCTGCACTAGAGACTTTAGATCAGATAATTCTTAGTTGGTGAGGGTAGTACTGTAAATTAGAGGATGTTTAGCAGCATCCCGGTGTTATTATCACTCTCCATCAACGTCTGTCATCAACAAAAGTCTCCAAACATTGTCAAATGCCCCCAAATGAAATATTGTCTCCAGTTAGAACCAATGATTTTATCTTGAACAAATAATAAAATGGACAGCTACATGAAAAAAAGTAGAACATCATTTAATGCCATAAATAAAAATTAACTAAAATGGATTAAAGTATTGAATATTAGACCTGAAACAATATAAATCAGTAATGAAAACTAACTACTAACATATTCAAGGACCTTGATCTCAAAGATATATTTGAATTCAAGCCGACTGGCAAGAGAAACAAAAGCAAGAATGAACAAATGAACTACATTTTATTAAAAAGGTTTTAAACAATAAAAGAAACTACTACAGGGGCTGGAGTGATAGCACAGTGGGTAGGGCATTTGCCTTGCATGAGGCCGACCTGGGTTCGATTCCCAGCATTCCATATGGTCCTCTGAGCACCGCCAGGAGTAATTCCTGAGTGCAGAGCCAGGAGTAAACTGTGCATCACCGGGTATGACCCAAAAAGCAAAAAAAAAAAAAAAAAAAGAAAAAGAAAGAAACTACTACAAAACAAAAAGGCAACCTAAAAATTGATTGGGAGAAAAATTTTACAAATCATATAATGGTAAGGAATTTATACCTAAATTATGTAAAGAACTTAAACAATTTAACAATAGAGAAGAAACCATTTTTAAACAGGCTAAATTCCTAAATAGATATATTAATAGATGTGATACAGATATAGGAAAATATGCTCATTATTATTTTTAATTGGGAACTGTAAATCAAAACCAGGAGACATCTATCACCTCACACATCTGATAGTTATATATGTGAGGCAAGAGGTGGGAATGATCTATATCAAAACAATTGAAGACAAGTTTTGGTTACACTGTAGATAAAAAGAAACTTTAGTACACTGTTTGAATATTAAATTAGTACAGCTACTATTGGAAACTTATATGGAGATTCCTTAAAAGTCTAAGAAATGTCTATACTATTTTAGATTCTTATAATGAAAAATTTTTTAAAAAGGCAATGCTATATGCTCCAGCAATACCATTCCTAGAAACTTGTTCAATGCTATAGAAACACTAATTTAGGGGCTAAGGGGTAGAACAGTGACTAGGGTGCTTGACTTGTATACAGCCAATCTAGGTTTGCTCCCTGGCACCACAAAAGGTTCTTGGAGTCCCACCAGGAGTGATTCCTAATCACAGAGCCAGGATTAAGCCCTGAACACTGCTGGATATGCCCCTCCCTCCAAGGCCCAGTAATTTGAAAAGGTATTTACATCCCTATATAGCCAACATGACTCACAATAAACAACATGACACAACCAAAATACTCATCAACCATTGGCTAAATTTTCTGCATATATGCTCAATGGAATACTACTTTGCCTTGATAAAAGATTAAATTGTTATTATGAGATAAAATGGTTGGAAGTTGAAGTGGTATGGTAAATGAAATAAGATGGGAAAATATCACCAGATGTTTTCACTCACATGTTGAATATAAATAAGGCATATCACTGTATCACTGTCAGCCTGTTGTTACTTGGTTTACTTGAGCAGGCGCCAGTAATGTCTCCATCTGTTCCAGCCCTGAGATTTCAGCAGCCTCTCCTTACTCGTCTTTTCCAACAATTGGAGGCATATTCTATATGCCAAAAACAGTAACAATAAGTAAGGCATATAAACTGGAAAAAAAATCCACCACCACAACAAAACAAAAAATAGCTTTCAGGTCACGAAAACTATGACAGTTATGAGAGAAAAAAGGGGGGAAATTTAGGTGAGATGGGCACCAAAATTCACTATTTTGATAGTGAGATAACACTAGTACTTTTGGTAGTGGGTACATTGAGTTTTATAAACAAATAGAGTTATGAAGCTATACCTCTGAAAATATATGGCACTGTAAATTATGATAAATGGTTTTTATGGTCATTTTGATATGTCAGTCACTTTATTAATAAAAAGTAACTTTGCTGTGCCGATATTTAAGCACAGTGCCATGTGGGTACGTTCCTTTCTGCCGCCGCACGAGCTTGACCCCTGAGGCAACTGAACTAATTTGGACACGAGCAGCGCCCCCAAAATGCCTCCAAACTGTGTGATCGGAGCTACTGGCCCATGGACCTCCAGCGGGGCACGGTTCTTCTCTCCAGGCTCCTCCATCATGTGAGCACCACGAAAGGGAAGTAAAAGATTGCAGTGATGCAATTACCAAAAGAATTTTCCCTGGACTTCATATAGAAATCCAAAACCTAATATCTCTTGATTGTCAGCAACGTGAAAAGGTTCCTTTTTAGCAGGTCTTACTGTGGGGGGAAACTCCAAACAATAGTACTGAGTTTGTTGTTGAAATATTGAAGGTAATCAAAGTAGCAGCTATTTCTTTAGACTGTGAACTAAGACAAAGCCCGGCCGAGGTGAGGAAATATCCTTCTTTCTCGGTTCTTTTCCCTTTGTACATGCTCCGCCGAGACTCTACCCGGGTGGCCACACTTTTGTGTGGCCGAGATGCTGCTGATCAACTAGAACCCGGAGCCTAACTAGACTACTTCTGGTTCCAGAAACTACTTGCAAACATGTTTCTAGACTGAACTAAGCCATAGCCCCATGCTGGCCGAGGACTGGAAATATCCTTTTTTCTCGTTGGGCGGCGTGGTGTCAGCCATAATATGAGGACTCTTCATTAAGCAGGCACGAACTTGGTGTCGCAGAAGGAGGGGGAAAAAATTCTATGTACTTGAAACAATGGGACTTCATATCTCTCCAGTCTCAGCAATGGAAAACTAATTATCAAATGCTGCATTGGCAGTAGGGCTGTCTTTCTTGGGTCAAAACTCCAACAATACTGAATGTTGTGTTGAAATATGGAATGCAATCAAGGTAAAGTGAAAATGAAGTGAAATTTATCAACTAAGCAGGCAGGGATGGGGGTGGGGGGCGGGGGTGGGAGGTAGACTGGGGTCTTTGGTGGTGGAATATGGGTGAAGGGATGGGTGTTTGAGTATTGTATAACTGAGACATAAACCTAAGAACTTTGTAACTTTCCACATGGTGATTCAATAAAAAATTTTAAAAAATAAATAAATCTGTCAGTTAGAGCTCTCATCAGAGAAAATAAAAAAAATAAAAAGTAACTTTTACTTCTGATATTATTGTTTAAAAAATTATTTGTTATCATGATTTACAATATTGTCAGGGATACAGTTTTACATATACAGTATTTCAACATCACACTCTCCACCAGAGTGTCCACTTCTCTCCAGATTGCTTCATCCACCCCCTGCCTCTCCTTACATCACCCCTTTGCCCCCACATGTCTCACCACCTTGGTAAGCTCAGTTCTGTAGATGATTTCTCAGGGTCTGTGCCCTTGGCCATTTTTATTCTCTTACCATGATTCTTTATCAACTTTTATTGGGGAGCCACACCTGACTGTGCTCAGGGCTTACCAGTTTTAGCGGTCACTCCTAGAGGGGGCAAGGTAACTATGTATGGGTATGTTGCCTGGGATCAAATCCAGGTTAGCTGGTAGAAGTATCTTCTCTGCTCTACTATTTCTCTAGCCCTTCCATTTCAATTTTTAATATACCCATAAAACAAATGGAAAATAATGGAAGAGACTTCACTGTCCCTATAAGAAACCAAAGGGAACTAAGTCATTATCAAGGAATCCTGTTTTGTAGTCCTTGCTCTTAAGGAAGCTCTGTGACCCCATAGACCTCTAATAGAAAGTGTTGAAGGACTGGGAAAGGAAATAACTGCCATAGAGAGACTGGAACCCCAAACTGTACAAAAATGGTTAAACTAACAAGACACTTTGTCTAGATGGCCACTTTTGAGTGTCTACTATATTCCCAAGCCAATTAGTCAAAAAGTTGATACATTTCATTCTTTTTTCACAATCACACTTCTTGTTTTGCCATCATCCTTTTCCCACTGAATGTCCCCAAATCCTCCTTGCTTCTCTCTCCTTTCAGTTTTACGTCTATCTTTCTTCCCCTCCCCCAGCCCCCTATGATTAACCACTTCCTTCCATCTCCTTGGTGGGTGAGCATTCTTTTTGAAATACAAATAAGACATGCTAGTCAGCCATCTTCTTGATTCTGTGGTTTATTATTATTATTACTAATTAAAACTCCTTGAATACCACTGCAAAGCCCTACATGACCTTTCTCATGACTTTATGTTCTTATTCCACTAACCACTCCTGGTTACTCTTGGGGTGTAGGATACATAACCAGGAGGGAGCACACAGTGACTTTCTGTAGTATGGCATAAAAGAATGAGGAATCACACAGGGTAATATCTTTTCAACATACACTCCCTTCCCTGAGCTCTCTGCAGGAGAATGTGGAATTGGTGCCTGCATCTTTCATACTGTTCTAAGGCCTTATGTTTTCCCATTGTTTTTTTTTTTTTTTACCAAGAAAAGGCCTTAGGCTCAAACAACAGAATCGAGATGACATTTAATGACACCATTTTATTTTTCATTGTGTTCACTTTTAAAGTCACCTTCTATTTATGGTATGCAATATTGCCTTTCTGTTATGAGAGTGATATAATCTTTTCTTCCCTTTTCAATAAATGCATTCAGGTAGAAAAAGGAAGTTGATTTGACGAAACATAAATAGTAGTAAAGTGGTTCCTAGACATGTCAGAAACTGTGATTAATGATGTATATTTGGGAATAGAGTTCTTGAATTTGTGCTATGGCTGTTCCATGTCCCAGCCTTACCTGTCCCTCAGATAACCTAAGAAAATGGAGTGTGCAGAAATAGGAAGGACTAGGTTTGTTCTTTATAATAGTATAATAAATTATTGGAATTTATTTGAGATGTCATCCCAACAAAATCTGAGGGCCTTTCCTGGTGTTTCTCCCACTACTTGGCTTTTGTCATGATACATCTGAACTCTAGATTCATGTGTATGATCTTCAGTTTGGTTTCCCAGCATCTGTCATGGAACGTGGCAAACATTAAATACCAGATAAAGCACCTTAGGGGAATGATGGAGACAAACACATGTTCCTTTTAAGCCAAGTCTGGGCCACACTGCAAGCAAAACAGAGAATTAGGTGAACATGCAATCCATTTTAACCTGTGTTCACTTACTGAGCAATAAAGAAAGATTTGTTGAATGTTGTCATTTATTCATGGCACAGTTTCAGTTTCCCTCCGCTTTTTGAACACTGGGACTTGACCTCCACTGTCTGCTGAAGTAGCCTGTGGCATGGCCCAGCTGGTCTTGTGTCCAGCCAATGAACACAACAGGAAATATACAGAAACCCAGCTACATAGAAGCTTGCTTGCACTAGTCTTTATTTCTACCTGAGCTTTACCTTTATAAATTTGTAGCACTTGAAAGTATGTTTCCCCAGCTATTTCTGAATTGTAACAATTCCTTTTTTCCTACTGACAAAATCTGAAATGTAGCCTGGAGCACTTTCTTGCCAAGTAGAGTACGATGTCAGACTTGAGATATGTGATAAAACACTACCGTTATGTGGAATAATACTTTGAAATGTTGCCAGGGTGAGTCCATGCAGAATGATTGAAATCGCCTGCAAATACAAATGGTAGCTCCGCGGCTCATCTGTAACCTCAATGTAGGAAACAGAGATATTCTTTTCCCTCCTTTGCAATTTGCACAGCCTCTTGTTGGAAACTGGGGGGATTACACCAATGAAAGCAACTGCCATGTTTACGCCACACAGTTTTACTAACTAATATACTCTCCCCATGTAGTCATCTGTCTTGTGAATTTCCCCCAATTCTCTAAGCTATTCTCATAGATGCTGCCATGCATGCTACTTTACAGAAATCAGAATATCAAAATCCACATTTTAGGAAGGAATGTGGGAGTCATTCTTGCACTGCTAAAAAGGACACACATTGTGTCCACCTTACCAAATAAAAGTTGTATAACTGAATGGAATTTAGCTCTCACTTCATTACCCCACCTCCACATACACACACAATAGTGAATTCAATGGGAATTGTAAGTGAGTTGGGCTACATAGTTATGAGTCAATTGTAAAGTGTTTATCATGTATCAGGATTTTTACTCTCTGTTGGGTAAATCTCACAAAATTCTGTATAACAAAAAGAACAGTCTCTATTATTCTTGAGAAACCTGAAGTTCAGACAGGTAACTAATTTTCTCAACTCCCAAGGACTTCTGGAAATGCAAATGGTATATCTAAGACTGCAAGTTTTTGCTTATTTTCCTGCTGGGATCCTACCACTGGCCATCTTTCAGGTTTTCACAGGACTATCTTCTGGCTCAGAGCCTTTGTACATGCTGCCCCCCCCCCCCTTCCAGAACCACTCTTCATTTCTCCTCTCGTATGCTCAGCTGTCTCTCCCCTTCAGAGAAGCTCCTTCAGCTTATGATTTTCCACCAGCAGTTATCCTTCTCCTTCTAAGGATTCACTAAACCGGTTCCTGTTTGTTCACATGGATCAGGACCTGGATTCCCCTAGATTTACTCTAGTGTCCCCAGTACCTAGCCTAGTGTCTGGCTTGCAAGACTCTCTCAAAGCCAGTTATCCAGAGAACTGGCACACTACATTCTTCCATGCATCTGCTTTCCTTTGTGGATGAGATGCAAGAAGTGAGAGTGATAAGCCAATTTATGGTAGGTTTGTGAGGCTGGATTTCCTCTGAGTCCACCAAATAGGGTCTCCAAGACATGCTCTTTGCTGAGTAAATCTTTATGTATTTCTCCATCTCCCCCCAGCAAGTAATCTTGAAGATAAAAGTCTGAGACCTAAGAGACTTATGGGATGTTAGGAAGATTGTGCACATAAATGTACCAACTATGACAGCCACACTAAGAAGAATAGTAATATTGTGTGGAGCGCCAGTTTATCAACCTTTGCCACTTACAAAATTCACAGCCAATTTAATTAAAAATGTAACAGCTCTGAAAGCTGCTAAAATGACTCAACAACAATCAATCATTTTGTAATAGTGTTGAAGATCCATTAGAGACATTGCTCTGAGTGCCAACTTTTTTTTAAGCCCAGATAGTAGGGGCATTTCATTCTGCACAATTAATGTCACTGTATTAAAATATTGACTATCTATAAAGAAGAAAATACCAAACATCTTTATAATCCTCATTTTTTATAGTCAAAACTTGCTTAGAAAGGTGCTTTGAATGTATTTATTATAAGCTGCACATTTCACATTCAGAAAATTAAAATGGTTTCTACTAACTCATTTAATCATTTAGTTGATTTAATGAAAACACTATGCATTTTTCTCTTCTTGGTTGCTTAGATTAATACTTTCTGTTCACTAGCAATCAAATATTGCAGGGAGGTTTACATCTTATTCTCAATTTTATTTATTTCAAAAGTAAAGTTCTAATAGAATTTAAATGGTATCTTTTAAATCACTTGGAATTTTTTCTCTTAGTAACACAGTCTGTCTTATATAAGATACATTGCTAGCAATGACACTGAAACAATTATCCCTAACTTCCATTTCTAGTGTTTTTCTGAAAAACATTATGCAGAGGATAGGAAGTGGAAGTTGAATATATATATATATATATATATATATATGTGTGTGTGTGTGTGTGTGTGTGTGTGTGTGTGTGTGTGTGTATGAATTGAGCTTCCAGTGCCCTTAATTCATTAACATATCAGCAACACTGTAGTGTCTCTTAAAATTCTGTTAAGAAGGGCTCTCTGATTTATTAGTGAGATTTTATGAGCTACATGGGAGAATGAACCCATTAAAAACGTTAACTACAAGCATCTGGCTTTCATTTAATAAAGAATCAAAGCCACTGTATAAAAGTGAATACACAAAAATGTGACACTCTTGTACCATCATTCATGAAGCCTCCCCTGTCAATGAAATTTCATCACAGCAGTCTAATATATAGTGTGGTCTCTACTCTGCTACCCATTGCTATTTTCAGGGGCATATAGATGGGCAGGTAACTTTCTCTCCACTTGAAATGCCTACAAAGACAATTTTTACAGTTACGTTTTAATAATCATTTTGATAATATACTAGTTACAAAACAGTATGATCGACTCGAATTGTTAAAATGGTTTAAAAACAGTATTCGCAAAGTTTTGCTCCTTCTCTACCAAAAAGTGTTTCATAAAATTCAAAGACTTGGAAGGAAGAAAGTTGCCAAGCCTGGTGTTTTATTCTGAGCATACAGTGGTTTAAGGACTCTAGATGTAAAAATGAAAGAAAGCACTGAATTGGTAGGGCTAAAGAGGTGAGAAAAAAACCTAACCCTTTATAGGGGGAGAGATAGAGAGAAAGAGAAAAACGCCTGCCATAGAAGCAGGCTGAAAGGGGTGGTGGTAGGAATACAGGGGACATTGTTCGTGGCAAATGTATACTTGAGGAGGGATGGGTGATGGAATGTTGTATGACTATAACTGACCATGAACAGCTTTGGTTACTGTATCTCACAGTGATTCAGTAAAACACAAACAAACAAATACAAAAAAAAATTAACCCTTTGGTCAGTAGGTTGGTTCATTTAAGATTGATCTCAACAAGCATGCCATATAAGTATAAAAAGAAAATTTTGTTTCTTTTTTCTCTTTTGAGTTGTTTTCTATTTTTATCATATGCTCATCTTTGTATATGCCTCAATGAATATATCTGTATTTTTAATTGTATCATTATATTGTTTATTGGTTGTTGGACAAGAATGTGACAGGTTTTTTCCATCTTATGATCAGAGTCTCTGAAAGACAAGGCACACGTGTGCTTTAACCTCAGCATTATAGCTTTCCGTATAAGTACTTCAAAAAGGATAATTATTTTACCACATCTGGGTTATTTGTTTAATGCTTGGCACCTGCCTAATTGTTGAGATTTGAAATTAGGCCAGGAATATTGCTCCATAGTTAGAAGCCTGTCTCATGAGCTGGGGGAGAAGGCAGCTGAAATGGAGAAGGGATCACTAAGTCAATGATGATTGGAGGGATTGCTCGGGATGGGAGATGTGTGCTAAAAGTAGATTAAGGACCAAACATGATAGCCTCTTAGTATCTATATTGCAAACCATAATGCCCCAAAGTAGAGAGAGAGTATGGGGGAAATTATCTGCAATGGAGGCAGGGGGAGGGTTGGGATGGTGGAGGTGGGGAAGGGGGAATACTGGGAACATTGGTGGTAGAAAATGTGCATGGTGGAGGGATGGGTGTTCGATCATTATATGACTGAAGTTCAAACATGAAAGCTTTGTGACTGTATGTCACAGTGACTCAATAAAAATAATAATAAAAAAGAAGCAGAATAGTGGCTGTAGTTCATCACTACAGTCCCAGCACAAATTTGGTCCTGAGTATTTAATTGGTAGATGTTAAATATATTTTTTTCTAAATTAATGAATATTGCTTTCCCATGTTATTCCTACTGGAGCAATTAGCAAGTCAGTATAAACTCCATGCCACACTCCTGTACTACTATTATTATTTTAGGACCAGATTTAGGGGTGCTTATTCCTGGCTCTGTGCTCAGGTACTACTCTACTAACATAGAATTGGGGATTGAACCTTGCCTGCTTAGCCACAGGATTTGACCAGCCATGGATCTTCTTGGTTCAGCAGTGCTAATCTACTTTAGTTGGACCAGAGTCTTCTGGGCAATTGAAAAAAAAAATCATTGCTGACAAAAATATTCTTTCTACTTACAGTTAGTAAAACCTCAAGATGCTACTATTCCTCTTACCTGTCTTCATGAGAACTTCCTGAAAGAAGGAGAGATATTCAGAGACCTGAGGTGGCACACTTCACACACATCAAGATTCAGCCATGTCTGAGTTAACTGACTATCCTTCACTTACAGGAGTAAATAATTCTTTCCCCTTTTCTTAAGGCAGAATGAGTTGGGTTTATGTCACTCATAGTCAAAGAAACTTTTCCTTCCCACCACAATCTATTAGCTATGCTATCTTTTTTTTTTTTGCTTTTTGGTTCACACTCAGCGATGCTCAGGGGTTACTCCTGGCTTTGCACTCAGGAATTACTCCTGGTGGTGCTTGGGGGATCATATGGGATGCCGGGGATCGAACCCGGGTCGGCCGCATGCAAGGCAAACGCCCTACCCGCTGTGCTATCGCTCCTGCCCTAGCTATACTATCTTAAGAGCCTGGAACTCACTTGGTCTTATATCCTTATGACCAGTGCAAGCCCTGACCTCATCAAAGCTTACTGAATAAATCAACATACTTCTAGGCAATTATATTTCCTCAGAGCCAGGTGATTGGGAGTTAAGATTATCAATGAGCTATCATTGGGGTCTAACTTTCATAGAGGAAGCGATCATACAGACACAGAGGAAGTGAAGATGTCAAGGTCAACTGGAAGAGAGAATGGTGCTGAGCCAGATGAGAGGAATCTTACAGCAGCTTAGAATAAGACAATGGGATCTGTGCAGCCACAAATGGATTTCACATTTCTGCATTCTTACAGTGACTAGGGCTTAATCATTATGACAGCATTTCTACAGAAAATGGAATTAACAATCCCACATGCTTTGGAAATGTTAAATTGTTAATAAGCCCCTTAGAGCTTTGCTGCTGCTTTGAACTCCATCTCTGGTTTTGGGCCGAAGACAGGTGTATTAAACTATCTCACTTTGAGCTGGTAATTGAGGGCCTCTTAAAGCCTGCCTGAGACGAAATGTCTTCTACTGTGGCAAATAGAGCCAATGCTTGATTTTTGTTTTGAATCCTAAAGCCTGTTCATGTCTAGCAAAATAGTTCAAGAAATCATACTTTTTAGCATGAATTTTACATTTGGAAGGTGAGGTATCTGAAACAGTAAGGTATCTGAAATAAATTTAACAATCGCCCAGATGTGCATTTAACCCCCAAATTTGTTGATTTGGGGGGGATGGAAGAACTTGAACAGGTAACTTAATGTTCAAAATCTCTTTTGTTTGCATGTGAAAAACAGGACATTTGTTTTTTGGGGGGTGGGGAAGAGACTTTTACAAGAAAATTAAGAAACAGCAGATTTAAATTTATGAAAACCCATGGAGTAAAGTGCTGCCTTTACTGACTCATTTGAAAGAATAAAGGGCTGCTTTTTCTGTTTCAAGATGGGAATCAGTAGGATAAAGATCTGGTACTTGAGGCAGGAGGTTAGCTCCACGGTTTAGAAGCTGGGGGAAAGGGCAGCTCAGATAGAGAAGGGAACACCAGGTAAGGGGTGTTCTGAGGACCTGCTCGGGATGGGAGATATGTACTGAAAGTAGACTATCGACCAAACATGATGGCCACTCAATACCTCTATTGCACAACACCCAAAAGGAGAGAGAGAACAAAAGGAAATGCCCTGCCACGGGGTGGGTGAGGGGGGTGGACAGGGTGGGGACTATGGGACGGATACTGGGATTATTGGTGGTGGAGAATGGGCACTGGTGGAGGGATGGGATCATTGTGTGAGAGGAACACAAGCACGAGATTTTATAACTGTAATTGTACCTCATGGTGATCCACTAATAATAAAAATAAAAAAAGAACTGGTACTTGAGAGGAAGTCTGGTGAAGGCAGGAGTTGTCTTTATTTTGCTCTCAGGCTCAGCAGTGCCATTAGCCCAGTCTTGGCCCACATAACACCTGATAATTTCTCACCTGCCTTTCACATGAACGTGAACTTTTGGTAGACTTGTTAACATGGGACATAGTTTGGGAGTCCATTAATCTCACTGCCGTGTAAGCAGAATATTTTGCATAAACATAACCAGAGATGCCTTTAACCATGAAAAAAGAAACTTACACTCCCCGTCATGCCAGATGCTCTATCAAATAAATATCACACAAAGTTTTTTTTAAAGATAAATATTATGTGGTTTGAGAACATCTGTAGTTTTCCAGTACATATTGTGTTGTCAAGAGGAGACTTGAACTAAATATTAGACATTAAAGGTTGTGTACTATATTTTTTTCCATTACAGTACATATGATTCCTTTGGAAACAGCATCAGACAGAATTAAAACTGTGCTAGCCCATCAGCATTACCACAACTTGATGTCAGGTACACTTATTTGATCAATAATGTTGTTTGTTGCTATTTCAGAAATATGAAAAAACACATAGAGATAAAAATGATTTTTTCCTAATTGTTACATTGATTTACATTGAGGGTTACAAATTCAATATATTTTTTTAGATTATCAGTATTGTACCATTATACACTAAGAACCTGAAAAACACCAAGCACTGTAGGAAGAGCTGTTTATACATAACCTTCAATCCCCTCAATTGTCCTGTGTGGCAGCTATTGTTACTGCCCTGTCAGACCACTGAGGTCTAGTATCTGAGTGACAAGGTCTTTAGAGTACTTGTTGTGCAGGGCACCCTCTTCTTTCTGTTTTGTTTTTCCTTTAGTGTCACCCTGATTCTTTGAAGACACGACCAACATAACTCCAATTTACAATTGAAGAAACTAAGATAGAGCCCAAGCCCTGTCCTTTTTTTGGTCAAAGTTCATGCACACTATTCCATTTAAAAAGATAGAGGCAGGTCCTATTGTGGTTTAGAGTAAAGACTCTTAGACAAATCTTGACTCCATCCATGCTAGCTGTGTGGTCTTCACAGTATTCTGGATAAGGACAACGCGCCTTTCTGTGCTTAGGCTTCCCCATCTGGTCATAGCAGCATAGCAACAACAAGAGCCTTGAAAGATGTACTGTATGTAGTGCAGAGAGTCTACCATAGACTAATTATTCAGTAAATTGTAAGTATTATTAATAATGACAATAATAGTTCTTATTAGCTTCAAATCAGGATATGGATATCCAAACAAATCAAACAACACAACGAAGGTCAGTTTAATTGTGTATTGACAACTAAAAGGTCAGAGGTGCCTTCAACAACCTGAATAGAGCTACATTCACTTAGAATGTAGGCTCAAATATTGTCTCCTCTCATTAATTCAAACAATCATTTCTTTGCAGAAAGCCATGATTATCCAAGTGTTGTTTTAACTTACAGTGGGTGTGTCTTCATGCTTGTCTCTGTTGAGTGTCCTGTTTCTAGCCCTGGTCCTTAGATCTGTTACCCCGTAGGCTATAGCCAAGAGGTCGGAAACACTATCTGAATGCTGTACTAGGCAACAAGAAAACATTCACTCTAGTTTTCATGGTGGACCAAGAGATGTCTTGGGACAGGGACATTGGAATGATGATAGGACTGATGTTTCTGCTTCTGCCTAACATATGTTGGGTCAGGGCACCCCTTCTTGAATATTTTCTGATGAGTGTACAATTAAAGGAGAATAAAATCCAAACTCCTAATCCGTTATTATCTGGACTCAGTCTGTCTTTCTTCTTCCCAGACTCATTCTTGGACTTCCTCTGAGTATCCTTGCATGCATCATGGAATTCTTGCATCCTCAGCCCTTTGCTCAGCTCCATTAACTTTTCTCCCTAGGTCATTGACACTATGCTCAGATTTTCATGATCTTTTTTTTGTCAGCTATAATGTCAATCTTCAAAGTGATCTTTTTGAAACTTCCTAAAACTACCACAGCTCTCCCTAGTAGTTTTCTTCACAGTATCCAATGCAACCTGAAATCGCCTTACTTTTATGTGTCTTTATTATCTGTCTCCTCTTACCAGGATTGAAATTCTTTGAGAGAAGAACCCTCACTTGTCTTGCATATTGTCGCATATCTTGTTCCTGACACATAGAAAGGGCTCAATACATTCTCATGGAATAAAGATGGACAGAAATATCAACAGACCAAGTGCTGTTCTAATTTGCTCCTCTACAACTCTGTACCCTAAGTGAGTCTCTTTCTCTCTGAATCTTGGTTGGTTTTTCTCCTGCTAAATAATACTGAAACTATTTGTTCCTTTCTCACAGATTTTCTCTGATGAACAAGTGAAATTCACATGTATATAATGATGAAAACCCTTCATAAATTGTGAGAGATAACAAGCATGTAAATTAAGTTTTGATTTACAGGTCACCACATATCAGATGTGTTTTTCTTAAAGCACCCAAGGCCTGGGATAGAACCCAAGGATGTGCTGCTCTCAGTGGAAAGGGGTGCAGTAAGTGATGCCCACATGGAGATAAGTGGGGTGTTAGCAGGATTTGTGCCACATATTGGCTGTATCACTGTATCATTATCATCTCGTTGCTCATCGATTTGCTCGAGTGGGCACCAATAATGTCTCAATTTTTGAGACTTGTTGTTACTGTTTTTGGCATATTGAAATATGCCACAGGTAGTTTGCCAGGCTCTGCTGTGCAGGCGAGATACTCTCAGTAACTTGCTGGGCTCTACAAGAGGGGTGGAGGAATCAAACCCGGGTCATCTGCGTGCAAGGCAAATGCCCTACCTCTGTGCTACTGCTCCAGCCCCACATATTGGCTATCTGTGACAAAGAAAAATCCAAAAGTTATTAAAAGGCAAAATTTAATATTTAAAAAATTCTCAAACTTTTTACTTTGGTATTTATGAAATAATTGTAGTATTTCTGGAGAGTAGAATTTTACATTCTACTCTTCTCCCTTTACACTATTGTCTCTTATTCCATTGACCTAATGACTTATTGTTAAGCTAATTATAAAGATTTCTTAAATTTTTCATCATATGTCTAATATTTTGCTATAATTATAAGATTATTTTTTGGAGGGGGTGGTCACAACTGGTGATGCACAGGGGTTACTCCTGGCTCTGAACTCAGGAATTACTCCTGGCAGTGCTCAGGGGACCATATGGGATGCTGGGAATCAACTCGGGTCGGCCGCATGCAAGGCAAACACCCTACATTTTGTGCTATTGCTCCAGCCCCTATAATTATAAGATTATTGTTGGAAATATTTATGAGAAAAGCATGAGGCAGTAAGGCAAACAGAATAGTCCCATGTATAACAACAGCATAAATAATTCACTACAAAGTAACAGTACAAATTTCCCAAAGAGTGAAAGCCATATGCGTTCCATGAAACCTGAGTATTATTTGTCTTTTACTTTTGGATGAATGATATATATATATATATATATAGAATGTTTATTTCCCTTTTCACCTTTCAGTAATCAGTCATGGCTCTCTCTCTCTCTCTCTCTCTCTTTGACTCTTTTTTTCTCTCTTTCCACTATTACATGATTTTAAGGTATTGAGACAGACTTTAATTCATTTAATAATTTGGTCAATAAAAGCCATTATAGCTGAAAGCTCCATTAAAAGTCTATAATGTTACCTTAATGGGGGGAAAAACACTAATACAGTCTATTGGAATTTTTCCATGAAATTAATATTAGATAATTTTAGTGGGTGGCTTAAATAGCTTAAATAGACATTTTTATTAACTGAAGTAATCATGAAATTAAAACAAATGAAAATCATTACACTTGCTATGATAAACTATCCATGTTCACAGGATTTTATCAGGTCTGTTTCAGTGAGTAATGAGCAGTGACTACCATAGCACAGTATATCAAACTTGTCTGGATCACCGCCCATGCCCGTCAGAGGCTGCCAGTTTGCCATTGCTTCTTGAACACCATGGCTCTGTTCCTCAGAACCACTCTGCAGGAAACCTTCCAGAACTCTTAATTTCTCAAATCAAAAACTACCTCTCTAGTCATCTTTTGGGTTGCTAGTACCAGCCGCGCATGCAACGCCAAGTACATCTGAATAGTCAGTCCCAGGACACTGAGGGATGAGTTCACACTGTGAGGGAGGTTTTCTCAAGTTCATTAGCTTCATCAACAGAGACAGAGATTCAGTTGAATTGCAGTAGTTCTCAATCTATTTTTTATACCAGAACGCTGGCACTGCTCACTGGCAGTTGAGAGCCACTGAAATAAAATATCCTCAGTATACAGCGATGTGAGTTGGAGAAATTCTGGCCAGAAGAAGATAGGTAGGAGGGAAGAGTAAATCAAGCGCTCACTTTCTGACCAAAGGGATCCTATGATTCTGAGAATTATTCAGATATGCGAGTCCCTGTGTAAAGCCTCACCACAGCCACTGGAGTACTGGCAAGTTTCCATAATCAAACATACCTAAGCAGACAGAGATTCAGGGGCAATCAATATTCAAAGGCCAAGTTCACGGATATGCCTAACAACATTATCATCTGACAGGATGTTTGCTTATAGATACAAAGAAGGAGCCACTCAAACATGTCAGGATCTGTAAGGAGCGTGAACTTTTGGAACAGAGATCTTTACGGGTAATCTTAGCACCCATATCTTTAACAGTATGTCCTCATGCAGATTAGTTCACCTCGCTAATCTTTAGTTTCCACTTCTGGAAAATGGGTACTGATAGTCTACAGTTGTTGAGGGGCTTGAAAGAGATCATAGATAAACAATATCTAGTACTGTGCCTGGCAGGTAATTAGGGTTATTCCTGTTGTTTTAAGATTTAATTCCCAGGACAAATTAAAATATAAATGCTAATCTCCAGTTGCTTTAGCCTATATGCTCTCACAAAAGGCTTACACTAAGGCACTCATGCTGAATCTATATGAAATTCATGGAAGATTTAAATCTCTCTGTGGTTTTCTATTTCTTTCCTGGGGCAGATCCTGAATAGAACTGAAACACTAGGACATTTAAATATTTTATTAAATTAATTATATGTGTTTGTGATAGTACATTAGGGAAGGCATTTGTTTGCACTTAACCAAGCTGGGTTTTGACCTTGATATCCCCATATGGTCCCCTGAGCCTGCCAGGAGGGATTTCTGAAAGCAAAGCCAGGAGTAACCCCTTAGCATTGCTGGCTGTATATATTATGTATATATATATATTTTGGCCACTCCCAGGTGTGTTCAGTGATCACTCCTGGTATGGCTCTGGGACCACAGGTGATGCTGGGAATCCAATCCAGGTCAGGTCCATGTGAGGCAAGTGTCTTGCCAGATATACTTGCTCTCCAGTCTCTGAAATTTTGTTTTGTTACTGTTTTGGAGCCACACCTGGTGGTGCTCAGGCTTACTCCTGGCTCAGGGCTTATAGGTCACACCTGGTGGTGCTTGGGGGACTAACTGGGGTGCCTGGGATAGTAACCAGGTCCGCCACATGCAGGGCAAGCGCCCTATCCACGTTACTATTGTTCATGCCTGAAACTCAGTGTCAAGAGGTCTCTATCAGGAAATGTCAACATATCATAAAAGGGTGTTCCTTAGAAGAGACATCTGAATGGGATGGTATGGGGGACATTTTGAGCCTGTGAGCACATTAGGGAGAAAGACTGGGAGCAAGAAACACACATTTGACCTTATGGTTTGTGGAGATAAAGACATGTCACAATGGACAAGGTTATAAAACTATGCAAATTAGAGAAATGATAACAAAATTTTAGGGTAGTCATACATGGCAATATTTTGTGGTTTCCTTTTTCTTCCCCTTTCCCTTTTGTTGTTGTAGTTGCAATGACCAGGGCTCACGATGCTTTATTGTGGTGTTCACTCTCTCTTAGTTGCAGCTTCTTTCACTCATTTGTTGGGGCTGTGTTCTTTATTGGGGCTGCTTTGCATATCTACTGGTTGTAGTGCTCACATGCATACTTGCAGAGGATCACATACCTGGCTGCAGTGGCTCTGCCTTTGCATCATACACTTGCATTATATTGTTTGCCCACACATGTCTTTGTGCTGGGGAATACCACTCACTGTCTTGGTACACAGGAGTCAATGGAATCACGCTTGGCTCATACAGGCATGACCAGTGGTTGAACTTAAAGCACACTATTAGGGGGATGGGTCAATTTACTGGGACTCTTTGCTATACATTTCAGATGAATTTATAAAGTCAGAACCAGCTAAGGCTCACTTAAGGACCAGTCAAGGAATAATTCAGTATGCCCTCCTTGATAATGCTCTAGCAATGAACAGTAAGGTGGGGCAGCACAGAAAAAAACCTTTCAGACCAGTTTTGGAGGAACAGCGTACTCTCCATCTTACCTAGATGTTGCTTATTCCTGTGTACACTGGGTGCACAACCTTTTCCTTTATAGCTTAGTATATACACTATAGTGTGCACCCAATTCCTAGGACTTTCCTCCATCCCAACTTGGGGTGTGTAATCCCTTTATGCTGTTCTCTTCTAGCCATGGAGAAAAATATATACACTCTGGAAATTCTCTGTCTCTCTCCTCCTTTACATTTCCTCAATAAAACTTTGCTTTATTCTTTATCTTGTTCTGAAATTCTTTTCTCTGTGAGAATAGACAAGTCTGGAAAACCTGGGTAGAAGGCAGGACTTCAAAGTTTACATACCCTAAAGAAATTTGACAGCTGCAAAGTCCTGTTAAAGAAAAATCCAAAAATCATCTACTCAACTATTTTGGAGGGAATGTTAAAGAGATGAGAATTCTTTTTTCTTGCAACTCATTTTATATAGTTTGTGATATTATTGGGTATTAACTTGGGATTCACTATTCCTGTGGCAAGTACTTACTTTTGCTAAAATTGCCAAATATTCTCTGCAATAGAGAATCTTATCAGAAAATTGATCTCTAATGCATAAAGGCATCTTGCGGGAGAAAAGTCCCTTTGGGGGAATTTTTTTTAATGGTTCACTGTAAGCCTTTCACAATCCTGGGGAAATTTGGAGATTGTTCAGATATTGTTTCCCTGGGACAAGGAAGAAAGGAACAAAGAGAAGCATAATACTGTGATTTTAGAGGCTACTACCATTTTCTAGTTTATTCAGGGAGGGCAGGAGAGGTTAATAACAAGGAACTACAAACCATTCACAAATACAAAATTATTTACAAAAATCAGCTTGTGTATGGCATTCTTTCCCATTACTCTGACAGTTGCCAAGTGGTGCATGCTCATTCAGTATTATTTAAATTAAATTATCAAATGAAAATGCTAAATATGAACCTCTCAGCAAAGTGCTGGATTATAGCACCAAGTCCCCTATTTAGACGAAAAGCTGATTACTGGTTCTGGAGCTATAAACTTGTCAGACCATAATTTAATTGCTTTGCAGGTAGAGGAATATGCAGCATCCTTATTCTCATTCTGGATCTCAACAGGACTCTTTAATACAACATAATGATTATAAACACATACACCAAGTCTTCGCTTGGCACCTGTTTTATGGGGAAACAAAGCTATAGTGAATTTTAGTGAAGCTCAACGAACTAGGCAGTGCCAGATTTTTTAATCACTAAGCAAATGAAGAACGTCTCTCCAAGTGGCCCAAGCTTTTTATTCCGGTTCATAGAGTTAAAGATGCATTTTCAAAATGGGTTTTAAGCTCTAATGAATTTCAGGTGTAAAGGACCACCTTCTAACAGCTAATTTGCTTCCTGCCTTCAGCTTAGCTGTTAACCAGAGGCAACCAACATGTGCACCCCTTCCGTGGGCCACCAGTGAACACAGATGTTACAATCAATGCTCATTAACTCCAAGACCAGGATCAGAGGTATAATCAGGAAAGGGGGAGGGTCTAAGGTAGACTCTGTACGCACTTTGGAACATTCCAGTTACTGAGTTAAGACAAAACACTTGTGGGCCAGAAAAAATAGCACAGAGTGTAAGATGTTTGGCTTGCACTCAGCAAACCCTGGTGTGGTTGCCTGCACTATATATGGTCCCTTGAGCTCTGTCAGGAGTGATCCCTGAGGCAGAGCCAGGAATAAGTCCTGAGCACCACTGGAGATAGGTGGGAGAGGAGAGAGAGCAAAGGACCCTCCTATGTCATGGAGCTTTCTAGAAAATTAAGTCAGGAAATTCCCAAAGACTTTGGGGACCTGGAAAAACTGGCTCCTGAAGATCAGAAATAGAGGCTGGGAGGGAATCATCTAATAATATACCTTTCCAAACCAAGAGCACAAACTCTTAAGCTTGCAAGTGGCCGACCCGTGTTTGATTCCTCCGTCTTTCTCTGAGAGCCCAGCAAGCTACCGAGAATATCCCGCCCACAAGGCAGAGCCTGGAAAGCTACCTGTGGTGTATTTGATATGCCAAAAACAGTACCAACAAGTCTCACAATGGAGACGTTACTGGTGTCTGCTCGAGCAAATCGATGAATGGGACGGCAGTGCTACAGTGCGACTTTACCACAGACACTGAATATTTCTGTTCAAATAGAAATGGAGTAACCTTGAAATATGGGGTCTAACTTGTATGACAGATTTCAATGAAACACCATTTAAAAATTTTAGAATTACACAATTGAAGGAACAAAGAAATAGTACAGTGTAGAGCATTTGTCTTGCTTGCAGCCAACCTGGGTTCAATCCCTGGCATCCCATATGTTCCCTGGAGAACCCCTAAGAGTAATTCCTGACTGTAGAGTCAGGAGTAATCCCTGAGCACTCTAGGTGTGGCACACACACACAAAAGTACAGACTTATGCAATTAAACCTACTCATTTGTATGCTGTAGATAAATTCAAAGATCTAGCACGTCACATGCACTATGTGCCTGGCCCATGCTCCTTGTAACCTCCAGTAATCCTCACAGCAACTCCATAACCCTAAAGGAAATATTCATCCTTTTTCTTACAATGAGTATACAGCTGTGAGAAATGATTCACACCACGATTTGGCAGTAGAATATAAATGTTTGTTTGTCCCATTTTTGGAGGTACATTTTAACAACTTCCTATGATTGATCTGTCATCATATTTGTTTTACAAAATTGAGAATGATTTTTTTTTTGCTGAGTAAAAATTGGGTAAAAATCTGTCAAAATGTTAATAGTGGTTGATTCAGATGGTGCAAATGTAGATAACCACCATATTCCTCTTTGTCCAGGTCTAATGGTTTATTTCCTTAAACACATGGAAACAATTTTCAAAAGCAGATAAAAATCAGTCATTTACAAGTATCACAGGAAAAGCAGAGGGAAGTTCAAACTTTTTATTAAAACTTAGGAAGAATCAACACTTATTAAATACTCTGCATCAATGTCATATATAACACCAGGTATTTCTTATATGCATGGTCTCATCTATTTCTTCTATCTACTCAGGGAAGGAGATGTCACCATCTTTACAAACAGAAGAACAGGCTGAGATTTCATCTGAAGTAAGGTTTTCAGTGGGTAGGGACCATTTCAAGTTCAGTGGCTAACAGGCCTCACCTCTCTGACCCAAGGTTTCCAGTTCTGATTGCCTTTCTACATTCTCTGGACTCCAGTTACTATAGTGCCTGACCATAGGTTCTAAGGTTCATAGCTTTGCTCACACATTATTCCCTCCCCCACCACCAATTTGAAAAGTTTTTATCCTGCTTTCATTCACTCTTCTAAACTCATTTAAAATATCTCCCCTCCAAAATATTTTTTTGAGACGCAGTTCTCTAAGTTACTATCCTCTCCACTTTCCCTATAGATGCTAGTTTGCCGGCTGGCAGCCCAAGATTGCTTTGCCTCTATGGTTGTGGTGGGGTAGATAGCAAAAAAGCACGTCGTTTTCTTGCCTTGCACGTGGCTGACCCATGTTGAATCCCTGGCACCCTGTATGGTTCTGCCAGGAGTGATCCCTGAGTATAGGGCCAAGAGTAAGCCCTGACTACTGCCAGGTGTATGTGAACTAAAAACAAAACAAAACAAAGAGAAGAAAAAAAGACCAAAATTTCTGTGGCTTGTGCAGTATTTTTAGACTTAAAAATAATTTCCAACACTCACAACTAGAGACATTTTACACAAAAACCTAAGTATTCTTTTGGTCCTGGCTTTTCTTTTCCTCTTGACAATAATAATTTTAGTGACCATGAGGGTAGTTTTGAATGTAGAGAAACTGCTTTACACAGGTAAGGTTTTAAGTTTGATTACCAGCATTACATTGTCTCCCAAGAACTTCTGGATATAACTGCCCATAACAATAGGTAGCACTGTCGTCCCCGTTCTTCATCGATTTGCTTGAGCAGGCACCAGTAATGTCTCCATTGTGAGACTTGTTGTTACTGTTTTTGGCATATCAAATACACCATGGATAGCTTGCCAGGCTCTACTGTGTGGGCAGAATACTCTTGGTAGCTTGCCAGGCTATCCGAGAGGGATGGAGGAATCAAACCCGGGTGGGCCACGAGGAAGGCAAACGCCCTAACCGCTGTGCTGTTGCTCCAGTCCACCCATAACAATACAAAGAGAAAATTAATTTCAGCTGTTATCACTATGCCATTAAATGAGGAGGGTTTGCTTGTGATTTGAGTTTCCTTTCTACTCTATTTCTCTCTCTCTTATTTTTTTTGCTTAAGTTTTCTTTCATTAAAAATAATGAAAAAAGACAACAGATCTGTTCGGTCTATAGCCTACTTTCAGCATGCAGCTTTCAGGATGGTCACTCAATACCTCTATTGAAAACTACAACATCCCCTTAACACAGCTTTAGCTGCGTCCCATAGGTTCTGGTAGCTTGTGTCTTCATTCTCATTTGTTTCGAGGTATCTCTTAATTTCTTTCTTGATTTCCTCCGTGACCCACTCATTGTTCAATAGTGAGTTGTTTAATTTCCAAGTGTTTGATTTGGTTCTCCGAGTCTGTGCATGATTAACTTCCATCTTCAGTGCATCATGGTCTGAAAAGATAGTTGATACAATTTCTATCTTTCCAATTCTATTAAGGTATAACTTGTGGCCCAGAACATGGTCTATTTTGGAAAATGTTCCGTGTGCACTGGAAAAGAATGTGTATTCTTTCTTTTGGGGGTATATAGCCCTGTATAGGTCTATTAGCCCTGTCTCCTCCATTTCTTCCTTCAGGGCCTTCGTTTCCTTGCTGAGTGTTGTTCTTGTCGATCTATCCAGAGGTGATAAGGCAGTGTTGAAATCTCCAACTACTATCGTGGTGCTAGTTATGTCCTCCTTAAATTCTGTTAGGAGTTCTTTTAAGTATTTCGCTGGTCGTTCATTAGGTGCGTATACATTTAGGAGTGTGATTTCTTCCTGTTGCACATATCCCTTGATGAATATAAAATGACCTTTGCTGTCCCTTCTGATCTTTTTCAGCCTGAAATCAATGCTATCGGATACTAGTATGGCCACCCCTGCTTTTTTTTTGAGGGGGCTGTTTGCTTGCAGGATTGTTTTCCATCCTTTGATTTTTAGTCTGTGTTTGTTCCGGCTATTCAGATGTGTTTCTTGTAGGCAGCAGAAGGTTGGGTTTAGTTTCCGAATCCATTTTGCCACTCTATGCCTCTTGATTGGTGCATTTAGCCCGTTAACATTAAGAGAGATTATTGTCATTGGATTTTGTGCCATTTTTCTGTAGGGTTTGTTGTTCTTATAGGTCTTTTTCCTTGTCTTATAGTAGCCCTTTGAGTCCTTCTTTTAAATTTGGTCTTGAGTCTATGAAGTTCCTGAGCTGTTGCTTGTCCATGAAATAATGTATGGTTCCTTCAAGTTTAACTGAGAGTTTAGCCGGGTAGAGTATTCTTGGTGAGGCATTCATTTCATGAAGTTTTTTTACTATATCCCACCATTGTCTTCGGGCTTGGAGGGTTTCTTCTGATAGGTCTGCTGTGAATCTAAGGGGTGCGCCTTTGTATATGATCTCCTTCTTTGATCTTGCTGCTTGCAGTATTGTGTCTCTATCCACGGCATCCATCATTCTGACTATGATATGCCTTGGGGATTTTCTATTTGGGTCCCTTTTAGCTGGCACCCTTCGGACTCCTTGTATCTGGATGTCCACATTCTCTAGCTCTGGGAATTTTTTAGCAATGATGTCTTTAATGGTGTTTTTTTCATTGGGATTGGTTCCGTGTGGTTCCGGCACTCCCATGATTCTTATGTTGTTTCTCCTGAGGTCGTCCCCTAGGACTCTAACTCGCTCTAGAGCCATTTTGAGGTCTTTTGCCATTATTTGCTGTTGTCTATATGCTTTGTGCAGCTCATCTTCAAGTTCACTGATTCTGTCTTCGGCTGTAGTCATTCTACTATTGAGGGCTCCTACGGAGATTTTCATTTCATCTACTGATTCTTTTAGTTGTGTGACTTCTGTTCGTAGCTTTGAAATTTCTGCTCTCATTTCTTCCTGGATTATCTTGGTGGAGCGTTCCAACGCGGCATCCATATCCTCCCTTAATTTATTGGATGTTCGTTCCATAGTTGTGTTGAGTTCATGAATCATCCTCACAATTTCCTAAGGGCTTTTCCTCTGAGATCGGGGACAAGACAAGGATGTCCACTCTCACCACTTCTCTTTAATATAGTACTGGAAGTATTAGCAATAGCCATCAGGCAAGAAAAAGATATTAAGGGGATTCAGATTGGAAAGGAAGAAATCAAGCTCTCACTATTCGCAGACGATATGATACTATACCTAGAGAAACCTAAAAGCTCTAGTAAGAAACTCTTAGAAACAATTGACCTATACAGTAAAGTCGCAGGCTATAAAATCAATACCCAAAAATCCATGGCCTTCCTATATGCAAACAATGAGACAGAGGAAAGGGACATGAAAAAAGCAATCCTATTCACAATTGTGCCCCAGAAAATCAAATACCTTGGAATCAGCTTAACTAAAGAAGTAAAGGACCTCTACAAAGAAAACTATAAAACGCTACTTCATGAAATAAAAGAGGACATGAGGAAATGGAAAAATATCCCCTGCTCATGGATAGGGAGAATAAACATTGTCAAAATGGCAATACTCCCCAAAGCATTATACAGATTTAACGCGATCCCTATGGGGATACCCATGGCATTCTTCAAAGAAGCGGAGCAAGCAATCCTGAAATTTATATGGAACAATAAACGCCCACGGATAGCTAAAACAATTCTTGGGAAAAAGATGATGGGAGGCATCACCCTTCCCAACCTTAAACTCTACTACAAAGCGGTAACAATTAAAACAGCATGGTACTGGAACAAAAGCAGAACTGCAGACCAATGGAACAGGGTGGAATATCCCCACACACAACCTCAAATGTATGATCATCTAATCTTTGATAAAGGTGCAAGAGATGTGAAGTGGAGCAAGGAAAGTCTCTTTAACAAATGGTGCTGGCACAACTGGACAACCACATGCAAAAAAATGGGCTTAGAACTCGATCTGTCACCATGCACAAAAGTCAGATCAAAATGGATTAAAGACCTCAACATCAGACCACAAACCATAAGGTACATTGAAGACAAGGTAGGCAAAACCCTCCAGGATATTGAAGATAAAGGTATCTTCAAAGATGACACGGAACTAAGCAATCTAGTAAAAACAGAGATCAACAAATGGGACTACATTAAACTAAAAAGCTTCTGCACCGCAAAAGAAACAGCGACCAGAATACAAAGACTATCTACAGAATGGGAAAGGATATTTACACAATACCCATCAGATAAGGGGTTGATATCAAGGGTATATAAAGCACTGGTTGAACTCTACAAGAAGAAAACATCCAACCCCATCAAAAAATGGGGCGAAGAAATGAACAGAAACTTTACCAAGGAAGAGATACGAATGGCCAAAAGACACATGAAAAAGTGCTCTACATCACTAATCGTCAGAGAGATGCAGATCAAAACAACCATGAGATACCACCTCACACCACAGAGGCTAGCACACATCCAAAAGAACAAAAGCAATCGCTGTTGGAGAGGATGTGGGGAGAAAGGGACCCTTCTACACTGCTGGTGGGAATGCCGGCTAGTTCAGCCCTTTTGGAAAACAGTATGGACGACTCTCAAAAAACTTGAGGTTGAGCTCCCATTTGACCCAGCAATACCACTGCTGGGAATATATCCCAGAAAAGCCAAAAAGTATAGTCGAAGTGACATATGCACTTATATGTTCACCGCAGCACTGTTTACAATAGCCAGAATCTGGAAAAAACCCGAGTGCCCTAGAACAGATGACTGGTTGAAGAAACTCTGGTACATATATACAATGGAATACTATGCAGCTGTTAGAAAAAATTAGGTCATGACGTTTGCATATAAGTGGATCTACATGGAAAGTATCATGCTAAGTGAAATGAGTCAGAAAGAGAGAGACAGACATAGAAAGATTGCACTCATCTGTGGAATATAGAATAATAGACTATAAGACGAACACCCAAGAATAGTAGAAATAAGTACCAGGAGGTTGTCACCATGGCTTGGAGGCTGTTCTCTCATTCTGGGCAACTCAGAGAAGGGAACAGCAAGTAAAATGTGGTTGTTGGTCATGTGGGGGAAAGATGATGCGGGCCAAATATAGACTAGAGACTGAATGCAATGGCCACTCAACACCTTTATTGCAAACCACAACACCTAACCAGAGAGAGAGAACAAAAGGGAATTCCCTGCCATAGTGGCAGGGTGGGGTGGGGGGAGACGGGACTGGGAAGGGGGGGTGGGATGTTGGGTTTACTGGTGGTGGAGAATGGGCACTGGTGAAGGGATGGGTTATCAAACTCTGTAAGGGAGAAACATGAGCACAAAAATGTATAAATCTGTAACTGTACCCTCACGTTGACTCACTAATTAAAAATAAACTATAAAAAAAATAAAAAAAAATAAAATAAAAAGAAAGGAAAAAAAAAAAAGAAAACTACAACATCCAACAGGAGAGAACAAAAGGGAATGCCATGCCGCCGAGGCAGGGTGAGGTGGTGGGGGTTGGGACGGGGGTGGTGGGAGGGATACTGGGAACATTGGTGGAGGAGAATGGGCACTGTTGGAGTGATGTAAACAAAATGCAAACATGAAAGTTCATAAATTTGTAACTGTACCTGATGGTGATTCACTAATAAAAATAAATAAATAAATAAAAATAAAAAAAGAGAACAGATCTGGTTGCATTTAGCAATATAAGTAATTATACCTGGCAACAAGTTCCTGGTGAATAGAAAATATTTTAATTTTAAGATTGTTTTATTCTCAGCACCAAATATTTCCTGAATTAATGAAAAATATACTGATGTATAGACCGATGTTCCCAGATGCTAATTTCAACATAAATCATCAGCTACCTTTAAGATTAAGTGAATTTACCATAATATTTTCAAAGTATCTTAACAATTACATTTTGTTTGTTTGTTTTTGAGCCATATCCAGGGTTGCTCAGCGTTTACTTCTGCTCTGAACTCAGGAATCACTCCTGATGGCTCAGGGGACCATATGGGATGCCAGTTATTGATCCCAGGTCGGCCATATGCAAGGCATCCACTCTATTTCTTATCCTTGCCAATTTTTCTTCTCTCATTGCTACTGCCTGGCCCTTGTGCTCAGGTATGTTTAAAGTCTTACGCCACAGTTTGCTATGAATTTTATTTTGGTGATGCTTTACACTAAAGCACCTTTCTACTCAGGCACAAAGGCATGCTCTATATCAGTATTCTCTACCCTCACTGTCCAACACATGGAACTTACTCAGTGAGAAGAAGAATGCATTCTAATCATTTTTGCGATACTTCTAGGGAGAGATACCAGTGGCCTGAATTAGAAGAAGTGAAAAGAGAGTGAGAAAAAAATATAGGTTCAAGAGAAATTTTCCTCTGAAATCATAGTGCTTATTTGTTCTTTTAAGGACTTCCTGTTTTGAACTATAATAAAATGGTATTATTAGGCCTGTACTAGTCTTAACGTCCTTAAAGCATATATTGGTGGCCATACATTTTTTGGTTTTCTTTTGTGTTTTTGTTTTTTTAAACCACACCCGGCAGTGCTCCAGGGTTACTCTTGGCTCAGCAGTGAGAATCACTCCTGACAGTGCTTGGGGAACCATATGTGGTGCCAGGGAATGAACTTGGGTCAACAACATGCAACGCAAATGCCCACCCACTGCACTATCTCTCCAGTCCCTGGAGGTCATTATTGCCCCAAGGCACCTGTGATACCTGCAGCCCTGCCAAGCAGCATGGTTAACAGGTACAGGTACTGGATAAATATCAACTAGATGGTCATAAACTTTGATTCTAAAACTGAATATTTATGTTCCTGCTGCATTTAAAAGCTGAAAAAAACCACACATACTTTCCTCTCATTCTTCAAATTGAGAGGATAATACATGGTCTGAATTGGACTGGAGAGTCTCATAATTTACAGATGTGGATGAGATTCATCTTTTCCAAGTTACAGGGACAAAAGAAGACCAAAGGATAAGGGCCTAAAAGGCATACACGGGGCCAGGCAAAGTTTCCTTTTTCATGTCATTGTGTGGTGCTCATTAGTGATTTTTGCTCTTCATCTTGACTGAGCTGCAGAGCCTTTCCTGATGAGAGATGGTGTGTTGGCTCCTGCTGCAACCACAATCCCCAACTGTGATTTGGCAGTGACCACAGGTCTCATTAGAGTGAAGATGTGTAAATGCAGAGGGCCTCATCTTAAGAAAACACTCTGCCCATGGTACAAAGGTGAGAGGATGTCAGACTTTTAAAGAGAATCTCTATTTCACTCACCACTTAGCAAAGTCATCTGGAGACCCTGCCAAGACAATCCTGACCTTATCAAGTTATCAAAGGTAACCCAACAAAACAAGGAGGTCTTTGTTCCCCATATTTCTTTTGATAGCTTGTCTCGAACAACCAGGTCCAACAAAACCACCTCAGGGAGATGGCCACAAAAGAACTCCCCTTAGCTCCAAAGAGGTCATCTAAAGAAATTTAAAAGTAAGATTTTTAAAAAGTAATAAAATTATCTAAATCAAAAAAGGCACAATAAATTTTACAATCTGGGAGACAATGATTGAGGGTGATAATGGTTTAAAGGAAATTTGTCTTCATACACTTGTAAGTAGCAACTTAATATCAGCCAGGATGTATATTTTCTTCACTGGTAAGGCTTTATTTACTATAAATTTTATTTTTATGTGAAGGAAAGGGCTTTGAAGATGCCTTACCAGATTATTATCATATCAGGTTATACCCTTGGTCTCTTATTCTTTGAAGAAAACTAGGAAGTCAGAGAATCCAAAAAAGGGGTTCAAGGCTTCTCCTAGTGTGATTCTATACGTAGTCCAAGTCCAGACTGCTTGCATTTGCAATTTTTTGAGGTGGCTAAGTTTAAAGGAGTCTAAAGAGGAAGCTTTTTCTATAGTGAAGCATTTTAGGATAAATATATATCTATCCACTTTCTCATATTGCTGAGTTTTCCTTTGAGGAACAAGCACAGCCATCTTGGGTTCATTCAGCTCCTCTTTGCTAACTCTCTTCACTCTTCATGGAACTGGCATGATGAGTGTCTCCTCAGAACTCCTTTATCTTAGTAAGACTGAAGTGAACTGCTAAGGCCAGTCACACACTAGGTATTTGGGAAACCACTCTAATTTTTCTCTCAGCTTGATAGGCTGATATTTCCCAACTGTATTTCCCTGCTGTTAGAGTGATCTAATCTTTGAGCCTGGTATGGGCCTACATGGAGGTGGGGAAATTTTTAAGGTGGCTATTCTTTGTGCTTCATTTACAGGCCTGGTTGCTAGAAGTATGGGTCTTTCTCTCTCCATTTTGGAATGGGGTAATCCTACATAAGCCTTGAATTAATGCACCTCCGTCTTTAAATGAAACATGGAAATCTAAAGTAAGAGAGACCACACAAATTTGTTTCCCTTCTACCCTCCTTTTTTTAGTTTTTATTGTTTGTTTGAGGTATTGTGATTCACAATACTGTTCATCATAGGGTTTCATGAATACAATGTTTAAACACCATAGTTTCTACCATTATCCCAGAGCCTTAATCCTTCCATTTCTGGTCTTTTGTAAGCTCAGTTCTAAAGTTCTATTGCATTTGGCCATTATTATTCCCTTATGATGTTTCTTTATTTTCACATATAAGAGATATTATTCTATATATTTCCTCTCCTTCTGACTTCACTCAGCCAGATATACTCTAGTCTATTCATGTAGTAGCACATTTCATGATTTCATCTTCTCTTAGAGTTGAGTAGCATTACATTGTGTATGTGTACCAGTTTCTTTATCCAGTATTAGATGCTTGGGTTGTTTCAAGATTTGACAAAAAGACCACACATTTTTAGCTGCTTTCTATATTCTGTACGTGTAACGTACATACCTACTTTTCTAATCATACCCAACTTTACAGGTATATACTCCAAATTTCTCTTTGCTCTTTTTCTCTATGACAAACAGAAGCCCTTTTTATAATTCCTTCAAAGCTTTCTTCTTTATGTTTTCAGCTAAACTGGGTATTTCTAGGAGGCTACGTGTAGCTCTGTTCTAGTGGGATGGGGTAGGTGGGGGTGGGGGTGATTTCCGGCAGTGCTCAGATGACCATGTGGTGCAAGTATCTGCTCTGTCTGTTAAGCTAATTTCTGACTCTCTCTTCAGAGTTTTTGCTTATGGGAAGAAGAGTGGATGAAAATTAGCTGTGTTTTAGGGACTGGATAAATAGGACAGTGAGGTGAGCAACTGCCATGAATGTGGCCACCTGGGTTTGATTTCTGGCACAGCATACAGTACCCTGAGAATAGCCAGGCATGATCCCCAAACACAGAGCTAGGAGTAAACCCTAAGCATAGCCCATGTGACCCCAAACCAAAACAAAAAACCCCAAACAAAACCATTTTACCTATCATGACAATAAATAACACTTTTATTTTATTTTATTTACAATTATATCAAAGCACCATGATTTGCAAAGTTACTCATAGTATAGTTTTAGACACACAGTGTTCCTGCACCAATCCCACCATCAGTGCCAACTTCCCTCATCAGTGTTCCCAGTTCTTTCCTATACCCACCTCCCAACCATTACTCCAGCCTGCCAGCTTGACAAGCACATTTTAAAGCTTGGCAGCTTAAGTTTTGATCTCTTGATTTAGTCTCTTTTGGGTATTAGTTCCACCACTCCTTTACACTATCGTTATACCAGAATCCTCTTGACACCTCCCCCATTGCCTTTCAACCTGTATCTTCTTCCCCCTCCTCAGTTTCTTTCATTCTTTTCCCTTATCCTCTTTATAGTATGGGATCCAGGATGACCTAGGATCCTCCTTTAAATCACTGAATTCCCTCATCCAGTTATTCTCTATGTCATATATAAGTGAGATCATCCTGTGTTTGTCCTTATTTTTCTGGCTTACTTCATTTAGCATGAACACTTAGTGGTTCCTACAGATAATTTTTATCTAGATTATGTCATGCAGTTCTTAAAATCAAAGATAAATGGGAAAGGAAGTACTATTGAAGAGCACCATACCAAATATCATGCTCATTACTCGATTAATTCTTGTTTCATTCTCAAAAGAGTCTCTATTTCATAAATGAGCTACAGAAAGACAAAATATTGCCTATAAAATATAAGACTACAGTAGTGATAAATACAGGAAAGTGAATTCAGTTCTTGGACATTGTAGTTATATACTCTTAGCCAGACTCCAACTTACTCCTATAGCTAGATAGGCTGTGTCAAAGCTTTAAGAAGAGATCCTGAATTTCTGGTAGCATTTCTAACCAATAAGACATTTTACCCATTTAGCCCCTTCCACATCACCTATGATCCCCATGGGTTTTTTGGGTGTTTTATTTTTGGCTTTTTGGGTCACATCCGGCGATGCTCAAGACTGACTCCTAGCTCTGTACTCAGGAATCACTCCTGACAGTGCTCGGGAGACTATATGGGATGCTGGGACTCAAACCTGGGTCGGCCGTGTGCAAGGCAAACACCCTGCCCGCTGTACTATTGCTCCAGCCCCAACCTATCATTCCTGTTGCCTCAATTTAGTTATTCCAGACTGAATAATGCTATATATACCCAGAGGGTATGGCCAATCATAACTTCAGAACAAAGGAATAGACTAGAACCTCATGACTAGACCCAAATCATCTCTGCAGAAACAAGAAAAATAAAAAACTCAAATATAATCTCCAAAGTACAAGTGCCATCTTCATCTCAAGATAAAAAGAAGGTAAGTCACATTTCTTCTTTCTTCCATGTGATCTAGTCTCAGTTCAACGGTTCTAAAAACACAACTGTCATACACAGGACTGTGACCTTGGGTCTGGCGAATGGGGAAAATACCACAAAGAAGGACTCCACTGCATACTCACCAGCAACAGGGATTTACTATTGGATACCACCACCGTGAATAAGATTCAGATCAAGGCAGTAAGCTCTGATTTTTGACATCAAGACAAGATTTTGGAGGTCCTGGTTTTGCATTTCACAGGTGAAGAAATTGAGGCACAAAGGTCAAATGAATTTTATATGCTGAACAGTGAAGAAGAGTTGGGACCTTGGCTGCAACCCAGGACTCCTAAATTCCCAGCCAAAGCTGGTGATTACTCCACAAAGCACATGGTTACCCCAAAGAAGTAGTATCACCTGGTGCACCCTCATTTCAGAAAATCAGTAAAATGCAGGGAAAATATCCAAGAGAAGTTACCCTGGGTAAGGACTTCAGAGATGAACAACTGAAAGTTTAAGGTTAGTGTAGAAACAAAGATAGAGATGTTAGAGAAAATGATGTCTACGTCATAGGGATAGTACAGCAAGTAACGCACTTGCCTTGTATGCAGCCAACCTAGGGTTGCTCTCCAGCATCCCATATGGTTCCTCCAAACACCACCAAAAGTGATTCCCAAATACAGAACCCTGAGCATTGTCAAGTGTAATCCCCAACAACAACAACAACAACAACAACAAACAACAAAATGCTATCTACTACAGATGGAAAATACACTCTTTTCAGTGACATGACAAAGAACTGGACTTGTCTGGTTTCATGGGACTCACAGTAAACATGATGCAGGTGTGTGTGTGTGCGTTATAGAATACACTATGTAAAATTCAGCATTTCAACTGTTTCTTAAGCGTATAGTTCAAAAGTATTCCACATACTTCCAAGGTTATCAACTATCACTGCTAACTAGTTGAAAAAGATTTTCATTACTTCCTGTATCCATTAAAAATTCTTTATTGCCCCCTCCTCCAGACCCTGACACTAATCAGCTGTCTCTATTTATTTATCTTTTACAGTTATTTTATGTAAAGGAAATAATGAAATATGTGGTTGGTGTCTGGGAAAGCAGGTGCTTTTATAACATATTAGACTCACAGAGGAGTATGTTTAGATGGGAACTTAGATTCTGTGCGATGTGCTTTCAGAACCAGGCTGGAAGTTGTAAGTGCTCAGGGAAAAGGAAGTGGACTGGACAGGCAGGCCATACAGCTCCTCAGTCAGAGAGGAGGTCATCTCTGGCAGTCCTTGAGTGACCTACCTTATCAGCACTCTGAATCTGCCTGTCACTGCCTCTTTTTGTTGGATCATAAACCTCACGTCCAACAAAGTTGTTTCTGTTGATTTCCTTTCTTGCCTTTCTTCTCCCACATCCTGTTCTATTGGCACTTGTTTGCCAATTAGTCTGACAAGCTGCAAAGAATCTTCTCACTGGAGCATGTCTGATGAACTGGAGTTTCACTTGGCTATGAGTACAGCCAGGTCTATCGAAAGACCGAGGATCAGCAAGGATCACCTGGGCTTTAAGTACACTGATTTGTTCAGTAAGTTGAGAAATAATCTATAGAACCTGATAGTTCAGGCGATACAATTAACTACCAAGGGAACATGGGTAAAAAACACTGTTTACTGGTGCAACATACAGAAATCACATACAGAAATCACGGAAAACACCATGACACAGCCTTACAACACCATTAAGGAGAAGGACGATGTTTAGAAGCTGGATTTAAAACAAAATCAAACAAAGAAAAAACAGGCATGAAATATTAAGGGGATCACAGAAGTATCATTTTCTAGGTGGTGATCATGGACTTTAACCCAGGACCTGAAAATCATCTGAGAACAAGTACTTTAACTCTGGTTAGGGTCTGGTGATGAACACTGAAGATATTAAAAAATTTTCTTTAATTTATAAAAGTAAAAAAAAAACAGATACTGGATTGAATAAGGTCTACAAAAATTAAATGATCTGCCCCAAACATCAGACTATAACTACTGAAAATAGAATATTTGAAGATGAGATGAAGATTAGGTTCTGCTAGATTTGTGTGGTTTTTGTCTTCAAGGAGAGTATCTCCAGAAAAAGGGTGGGGAGACTTACAGACATGCTAACATCTACAGAGAGAAGGCATCCTTCTAAAATAGGGTCAGACATTGAAGTAATAGAGCTAAGACAAATTATGTCATGGATTTCCTGCTTCTCCAGGAGTCATGCAGAGAAAAGTGAGGGTCCCGAGAACCTTCCAATGAAGAATGGCCCCACCAACACCTATTTGAACTTCTAGCCTTTCACACTGGGGAACAATAAATCTGTTGTTTTAAACTACTTATTGTGGTGATTTGTTATAGTAGCTGTAGCCAACTAACCTAGAATACACCTATTTTCCCATTTTTATACACTGTCACTGTCATCCCGTTACTCATTGATTTGCTGGAGCAAGCATCAGTAATGTCTCCAATGTGAGACTTGTTGTTACTCTTTTTGGCATATCGAATACACCACGGGTAACTTGCCAGGCTCTGCCATGTGGGTGAGATACTCTCAGCAGCTTGCCGGGCTCTCTGAAAGGGATGGAGGAATCAAACCTGGGTCAGCCACGTGCAAGGCAAATGCCCTACCCGCTGTGCTATCGCTCCAGCACAAAACTATACTATTAAAAACATGAAGGGGATTTTAGCTGCTACAGCAAAATTTATTTTATTTGGAGTTCAACTTCAAAATAGTAGTGTGGAAAACAGCCTCACTGCGCTAAAAAGTGATTTTATTACTGGCCAAACTTTTTGTTTTTCCTGTTTTAGTCACTTTGATGATTTCCAAGTGAAAAGAAAGACTGACCCTCAGATCCACTTCTTCCTGTTTTTTTCTGTTCTTCATAGCTTACCCTGCTTTCACAGACTTCTCATTTTTCAAAGAGAAATTGGTTGGTTTCAAAGATAAACACAGGCAGACTAAGCTGCGATTCTTCCATGTTGATTATAATTTTTATCACATTATATGGGATCCCTCTGGTGGTTATTAAGAGACTTGTCAGTTTTGAAAAATGAAAGCCAGACCAAAGAATCTTGGAATCTAGAGGATAAGAGGAATTACAACTAACAACAAGACAAACCTCGCTCTGGCTAGAGAAAGAGCATCTGGGCCCAGAGGAGGGTACCATTAGTCTGGGAACAAAATGCCATGCAACTGTTCCTTGAATGCCATCATTTCTGTTAATAGAATAGTGGCTGCTGAGGTGTCTTGCCATAAGAAAGAAAAACCAGGATCTTGGACACGTTGGTGGTGAAGAGGAGAGTACAATGTATGTCAAAACCATAAGAGTCAGCACTATACTCACATGTGATCCAAACCATAATGTATAATTTTGAAAAAGAATAAATTTGCTAAGGAGGTGGAATTGGAAGAAAGCTTGGGACATCAATGGTGGGTTTCGAATTGGAACACTGTGCTTGAAAGTCTATTATTAACTGTTTTATAAACCATGTTGTCTAGATAAAAACTGAAAAAGGGAAAGAAAATGCAGAGGATTTCATAACATGGAAAGAGTGGTTTCTCAAAAACAAGAAAAAAAAACCCAAAACAGATCCTCAAAACAATCAAAGTCCAGCACCAGAGAGATAATACAGGGGGTAAGGTTTTTGGCTTTCACGTGGAAGACCCACTTTGATCTCTGACACTGGATAAGTTCACTGAGCACAGAGCTAAAAGTAAGTCCTAAGCAGTGCCAAGTGTGCCCTATACTATCCCCTACCAAAAAAAAACCCAACTAAAATAAAATAAAATTCCATTATAATTCAGGGGCTGGAGAGATACTACAGCAGAAAGGGCACTTATTTTGCTTCTGTGAGCCTGCAAGGGGTGATTTCTGAGCATAGACAAAGTAGAAAGCCTTCAACGAGGCCAGATGTGGTCCCAAGACAAAACTAACCCCCAAAATGTCAGTCTCCTGTAATATTTTGATCCTCAAAAATAAATATCAGCATCAGCCCCTGTCTTATTTCCAATTTAAGTATAGAAACCACCTGAGGTGGAGAGATTGTACAGGCAGTAAAATACTGCCTTGCATGTAGTAGATTCAGGTTTGATTCCAGGGCCACATTTAGTCCTCTAAACACAGCTGGGTGTGGCTCCTAAACCAAAAACAAACAACAAAACAAAACTAGCACCATTCATCTGACTGGATCCACCTTGTCCCTTGATTAACAACAGTGACAGAATAAGAATAATAATATGAAATGCATACATTTCCTTGGCTTACTTGGGCACTATATATTGACATTGGTAAGGCTCTATTAAAATGCCTTTATGTTCTCCTATGCATAGAGGTGTTAATTTATAGCACATTCATCAGAAGACCTAAATTAATTGCTCTCTGATGAATTTTCTAACACCTCTTTTCTGCTTTTCCACACCCTCCCCCCAAAGTACACTGAAAAGGTCAACAGCGCTATCAAATGCAGCACACTCGAACTTCCTTCCAAGCTTATAATTAAAGCTAATTAGTAGTTTTGGTAATTAGCACATGTGAGCTCTCTACCCTCTGAATTAATAAGACTTACTCAGGTTTTGAGCCAACTAGACTTTTCACTCACTCGCTGGTTCTGATTCCTGGACTGCCTTTAGTTAGTTTAAAACGAGACTGTTCAGTGTAGGAGACTGGAAGGAAACCTTTACTTACAATGGCCTGCTCTCCAGCGGAGTTTGAGTTATCGAGTGGCAAACGTGGAATTGTTGTCACCAGATAAAATCAGAGCCCTGTGGGTCTTCAGTAACTAAGCAGGCTCACTCTCTCTTTGTGAAACGTGTCGAGCCCAGATGCTCTGTCAGTTGGACTCAACATGGTGACCTGGATGTTCTTCTTCACTTATATCACCCAGGGAAAACACATCTACATTGGGTGCATCAGAATCTCTTTTTAAAGCAGAATGCAGAGGCAATAGCAGCGGGGTGGCAAGAAACTGCTCATTTTGCCTCAGATGCAAATCAAAGAGGAGAAAACTCAGATCAGTTTCTGCCTTTGTGTAGACCAAGTGATTCTCCAAATAGCTCCATGTTCCTTTTTTAAGTCAGAGTGTGGGCATCCTGCATACCCACGCAGAATTAAAAGTGGGTTTTTTTAATGAAAAAATCAAATCCATGTTCTATTTAAAGAGAAAATGCTTCTGTGATTTGTTTTCAGACTTTAGAAACAGTTTGAGAACAATCTTCTGTGGGTGAGCTCAGGCTCATTTGCTCCCTCCTCTTCATACTAATTTCTGGGGCAGGAGAAAGAGAAAATTAAAATAGCTTGGCGATTTGATAGACTCTTAAATATCCAGAACTATAAAGAGTGCTTAGAGCACCAGTCAAGTTAATGCATTAGGGAAATAGTCATTTCTCTATGAAATGTTCTTTATGGCAATATCTTGGGTACTAGAGTAAATGGTTTTTATGCAAGTAGTACAATCATTGCTTCTGTGATAGTTCCATTTGGATACTTGAGGGTCAGTCAATGCTAATAAGAGCAATTCAAAACAATATGGACAGTCCTTCAAAAACTAGAAATTGAGTTTCCATATGATCCCGCAATACCACTTCTCAGAATATACCCCTAAGATGCAAAAAAGCACAGTAGAAATGATATCTAAACCTACATGTATATTGCAGCACTGTTCACAATAGCCAGAATCTGGAAACAATCCGAGTGCCTGAGAACAGACGACTGGTTAAAACATCAACACAATGGAATACTATGCCACTGTTAGGAGAGATGAAGTCATGAAGTTTGCTTATAAGTGAATGGACCTGGAGAGTATCATGAAATGAGTCAGAAAGAGAGGGACAGACATAGAAGGACTACACTCATTTGTAGAATATAAAATAACATAATATGAGACAGACACCATGGAGGCAGGGGAGGGTTGGAAAGCGGGGGGGGGGGGGCGGTTAACTGGGGACATGCACTGGTGGAGGAATGGGTGTTTATTCATTGCATAATTGAAATCCAAACATGTAAGCCTGTAATTATATCTCATGGTGATTCAATAATTTAAAAAAGTTAAAAAAGTGCAATGCCACATTTGGTCATATGGCTGTGTCCAGGACTGTGGGTTTCCATAGCCACCCAGGGATCAGTTTAGTGGAGGAACTTTGCCCTATAAATTACATAAACTTTAGTTCTCAACTAGAGTTCCTCCTACCATTTGCTATGTAGAACAGAAGTATCCTGCTAAAATCTAATTGTCAACAAGCAAAAAAATAATTTATGACCACCAAGGTCAATGATGCTGAGATGCGGAGATCACAACCCTGATAAATCTCTGGATAAGGTCTGAACCTCTCCTTAAATTTCTGAAGAGCTAGATGGGAAGTTCTTGACAGATTATGAACTTATCTATACTGAGAACTATTAAAGGGGAAAAAGAACTCTGCAGTAGTGGCTAGAGTTGAGTCAGGCACACTCAGAGTAATTTAAGCATCTAGAAAGTCCATTGTTGGACACTTTCGCACTGCAGTTCGGGCCAACATATTGCATTATGGATGAGCTCACACGCCATGGCAAACAGTTTAAGAACGATGCTTATATTTAATGAATCCTAAATGGTTTATTACCGAGGGTCAAGTTCCTGCTTCCTGTGGGAATTTGACATTTATTAAAATGTCCAGGCATTAATTATTCAGCTGAGGAGTACTTCCTATGGAAATTTAGTTTCCTGATACACTTGTCAGCACGACATTCTCTGTCTGCCCTGGCTACCTTGTGGCGAATCTTCTAAGCATTAAATAAAATGTACAATTAGGATGCATATACTTTAAAATATTATGTAAAAGGCAACTAACTTCTCTACAAATTTTCCTGCAAGTAGCCAATCATTACCCATAGTTATTTACACCCTTTCTTTTGTTCTGGAAAGCATAAACCTGGTATCTCTTCCCACAGAGAAGAAAACTCTGCTTAGTAATTAAATTACACCGCATTAAACTTACTTAACTTAAGTTAACCAGCAGGGAAAATTCCATGCCCCTGGGTTTAACAATAATTCCTAATCATACTTGCAAGCCATATCTTTTCTGTGAGTTGTTATAATTTTCGTTCCTGGAATTCCATTAAAAATGGTAATGTTATTACTCCTGTTAATGCTTAAAACCAATAGCATAATCCTGCATTTTAATTAGTAATTATAATTAATCATTATTTCATTAATGAAATGTTTAGTTGGTAATTGTCTTTGAGCACCTTACTCCCTAGGCTTATAAGCATTTCATAACATCTAATTCACTGCCTATTTCTGATGAAGTGGCACTGTCAACTTTATTTTATTTTAACACTTTCACATGGCTCTGCATCTCAGGCCTAAGACAGCAGCTGCATATTTACTCTTTGGAAATGTGTGGCTTCTGGCTCTCGATAAGGCTTGCATGAAGACTTACTTCACATGTTTCTCTACCAACTTAAGAAGGCAAATCAGCATGCTACCAGAGATCAAAAGGCGTGAAGAGAAAAATAATTCTTGAAATCCTTTTTTACTAATAAATGTAGGATCCAAATTCATGGATTTTTGAGAGAGAAGAGAGCAAGGATTCGGAGGTACTCTTTGGAACAGGAAGGTTGATTTCAGAGCTTAAAGAATTAAGTACAAGCTGGGAAAGATGTCAAGAATTTCATATGAGGCAAGATTTTTCATTAATCCGTTTGCATCACCAGAGAGATTCTGATTTACTTGGATTTGGAGGGAGCAGATAAAGGTGGGGGCCATGTATGTCTCTTAAAGGTATAAACACCAAGGATCAAAGTCCTGTGTATGCCTTGCACACATAAACATATATACAACTCAGCTAACAACTGCATGACTAACTGTTCTGGCTGGCAAATGATTAGGCCATGGAGAAAGGAATTTAACTACAAGAATTGAAAACTTAAGTTATAGATTTTGTAAAGGAAACAGGGTATTAAGTACTAGGAAACATTGACTTAGTGGGTGGGCATATCCAGAATGATCTAAAGTCAGGGTTTCTCTAAACTCTGGAAAACCTAAAGAGAGAACAGATACATCTTATTGTCTGCTATACAAAAGTGAAAAGAATGAGTATATATATATATATGCATACATATATATATCTGTATGTAGATACACATTGATATGTGTATATATACATGAACACATACATACATACATACACTCACCCACAGAGCACAGGACCAGAATTATGTGGTTAAGAGAAATGTGTTGCTCTTTGAAAACAAAATAGAGTCTGAGCAAAAGAAAGATATACTACTGTTATTTTAAGGAAAGATTCACAAATTCCAAATAAATCTAAGACAGTATAATGTCAGACTGGGTAGGGAATGCTCCATGTCTGTTGTATATTTCAGACAAGCTAGTCAAACATTTTCAAATATCTGAAGGAATAAATGATGGATAACAGCTTGGTGTTTGCTAATGTCAGAGTATGTACAGTAAGGATCAGAGATGACGAAAAGGCAGGCCTTTGAGACCCTGACAGTTCCTTCTTATTGGCAGTTTTTGAAGTTGCTGATAATTTACAAAATAAGGAATGCCAGACCCAAGTTTTTTTCCCCTCATATTTTATAAATATCTATATTTAACAGGTGTAGTGCCTTGGTATACAGAAAACAAATGACAGCTTATTTAGAATTAACAAAATTCAAAGTTTCAGACCTTCATAAACAGAACAGAGGGTTAAGTAGGTTATCCCTATAGAGAACCTGGTTCTTTTCAAGGCTATGTGAACACTAAGAAATGTTATTCTTTTCCTACTTATCCATTGGTATAGAGCTGTGCTTCTCAAAGTTGATTGCATATTAAAATCAATTGAATAGACTCACAATAATTGATACCTGGGTCCTGTCTTCAGAGATTATTCTGCTATCACTGTCATTATTATTGATATTTGTGGTTTCTGTTGATATTTGATATGTGTACATAAATAAATATGTTGATGTTTATGTACGCAATAACCTCTGGACCCACATCTATGTTTGCCCTGAATCACATCCAGTTCATCAGCTGCCCTACCCAATTCCAAATCTGGTATTCAAAGTGTATTATTAATTGATACATAGTATCTCTAGTCTTATTTTGCATAGGGAAACAAAAGAAGGATCAATATATTTCTCTGCCTCAAGAAACTGGCTTGGACACAAAGAAAATCAAGAATCGGCCTATTCTTAGATGTGTTCAGATGTGTCATATGCTTGAGATGAATTGTTTAAGTTGATCTGGAAGAGCCATCCTGGCCATTCTGGAAAGAAAGTAAATGCATCCTCATAGAAACATTAACCTGAACACAGATAGAGTAGGAAGAAAGCAAACTCCAAGAAACAGTATATAATCAAAACACAATGGAAAATACGTGGCCACTTATAGTTCTCTTCAGGAAAGAGAGCCTACTCACTTGTTGAGTTTGCCTTGTTAAAAATACAAACATAAACCAAAACAAAATCCAAAGCTACAAAATCATGTCCAATCCATGTGTGGACCATGAACTTGGGAAAGCCTACTTTATATAGATTGACAACGGGGACTTGGCTGCAAATCTGCAACCATGGACACATTAGCTAATTTTGTCGTACCCCAGTTTCCTCATATGTGAAATGGAGTAGTGATTCCTAGCTCCCAGGCATGCTGGGATGAAGACATGGAAGAAAGTATATACAAAAATGAGGACAGTACCTGGCATGTGGAAAACCCACGTGTCATATTCGGTCCCTATCATATTGTCATCTTCACTTTGATTTTGCATCTTTACTTCTAGTATTTTTGCTTTCTTTAAAAAATTAATTATAACAAAGCCAGTAGCAATGGCAATGGATTTATGTCCAAGATACTGTGGATTCCTTTCCTGGTATGATTTGAAAGGTCAGGAGAACATTACAACTCACACACGGAGGTTAGGCACAGAGATAGTCTGGGGCCACACAAGCACATAATGTGAGAAAAGCATGTGTTCTAAAGTTTCAGTCTCTGTGCCCTTCTTAACAAGTCAGCTTTATCTCCTTTAAACATTCCTTTCCCCCTCTCCTGACCCATTGTCCACATCCTTAGCAGGATTACCCGATTCACATTTATATCCACTTCAAAACTTGGCAGTTATTTTGTTCTTGGGAAATGTTTACTTAATGAATACACTGAAGAGCTTTATAAAATTGGCATATCCGAAGTGATTCCAGTAGAACACTGGGGATGGGCCGTGGTTTCCTGAATGACACCTTATTTAAGAACTTACTTAAGATCTGGCCTCCCAAGAACTGCCTATGAGAAGAGTGACCCTTTGTTGAGTGAGAAATTTGAATGGGGTGGGCTGAAGCAGATGGAGACAGCCCCACATACAGCCTGTGCTCTACAGACCTCAGTGTCTTTGCAGATCTGAGATTTAGCAGATGGTGTTTTTGCATTAATTGTCTAGATTACTATCTATAAGAGCCTATGTTTTCTTAAAAACTAGTTGCCTCAAGGTCTTATGATTTTAATTTAAATTAAATGTCTGTGAATGTTGGTAGTACACCTGTTTTGCTGGTTCACTAGCTCAGAGCAGCAATGCATGAGATCTGGGAACATTGAGCTGGCAAGAGAACCTGGCCTGCAAGACTCAAATCTTGTCTCTTGTCCCGTAGAACCTGAATGAAAGGCCACGGAAGAACATTTGTAGTGCAGCATCATGCACAGTTCCATCTCAGCATTTGTGCCAGAAGGAAAACAAATTCTGCAGATGAAATAGGAACAGTCCCTGAAATTGTCCTTCTGTCTTTGAAAGAAATTAAAAAAAAAAATCCCTTCACATGTATGCTGGCTTCCAAGCAAAGCATTGTGCCAGTTTCCTTTCTTTTCTTTTCTTTTCTTTTTTTTTTTTTGAACAATTTCTCTCCAAACCAAACCTCTTCCTTAAGGAAAAAAAAAAAAAGGAAACCAAGTTAAATAGATTTTGTGTACCAGCAAGAAAGGAGGCTGCAGGACACTTTCAGAACCAGGGCCCACATTCTAATAACTCAGATTGGAACTTCTGGGGGACTCCCAAAAAGAAAAAAAAATGGAAAACTGAGGAAGGGGAAAAGAAAGAAAGGTGCTGGGTTCAAGTGAGGGAGAGACAGTGGTAACGCCCTAGAGAGGAGCTCATGGACAAGCATAGCATAGTATTATGAGGTTTGGAAAAGGGAATTGTAATAGAAGATGAAAGGTAGCAGAGGAAAGAACTGTACTTAAAGCTTACAAGAATTCTGGAAAGAAAAAGGAAAGAGACTTCTGATGCCTTCCAAAGAGGAAGACAGAAAACTTCAAAGGAGAATCTGCAGCTTTTGCCCCACTTTTAGTGCAGGGTGCATTCATTAGGGATCAGCAGTGCTCCTCAGCTCCACGCATGAACGCTGCAGACAGGAGATTCAGCATCTTGAGCCTCCAGAGAACACAGCACGCACACAGCTTGAGAACATCAATATGGGAGGCTGCCCACTCCTGCTAAGTGGGGTTAATTCACCGGCCCTCTTCAATGTGCAAGGAATCTCCATCTAGGGCAGCTGCTAAAGGCCAGCTTCCCTTGTGAGATTCAAAGGAAAGGGCCAGGTAGATTTTGTCTCCTTGAAGCTTAAGCTTACTCACAGTAAGATATTTCTAAATAATAGCACAGGAGGGTGAAATTTGATCTTCCCAAAGTCTTTAAAAAAAAAAACTCAGAAAATGATTTTTGTTATTTGGGGGCTAGAGGGTATTTGTTTACCATTAAGAAAGTCTTTCACTCAGCCTGTAGTCCTTGATAGAAAGTGCAGTTTGCTTTTCCTGATGTCAACAGATCTACAGATGTGATTTGAGCCCCATGCCCCATGAAAGAAACTGGACACCTCATCAACCAGTTAATGAGATTAGCCCTGGATGCTTATTATTATTATTATTTTTTAATGATTCCTTTGTGTCAGAGTCAGTAAAAATGGTAATGCAGAGAAAGACACAGATAAAAAAGAAACATCCTGGAGAATTATCCCAGTTATTTTTAAAATATTGTCTCTGTTGACTTGAAATGGTGTAGAAACAGTTCCATATGCTGTATTTCTTTTTTCCTGTTGCATCTTATAGTTTAAACATAGATCTTCTATCAGATACAACTTCTGTTAACAATATGGCTTACGGGGTTAGCAAAAAGACCGTTCTTTTCTTACAGGTTCTGGATTTGGGAGTCTGCTAGCCGCCCTGAGTACCCGGCTCACATTTAATTGTGGAAAGCATTATGCTCTTAAATTCTTTGCCAATCCTTCTCTGTAGCACAAACCAAAATGACATACTGGTTTTTCTTGCCTTTTTGGGCCAAATTAAATTTCAGAGTTTTCTCATCTTAGCAACTACGTCTGTTATTTTAGATAAGACAATATGTTTGTCTTTCTCATATTGTTTTCTAGAAATGATTATCGAAGCTCAATAAATTTTTTTCCTGAAATATTTTAATTATATTTTTGTACAATAAAAGTTTAAAATAAGCACAGGGTTATAATGCCCTTTGACCTATGCTGCATGGTCCTGATCATCTTCTTAGAGTTGAGTATTACCAGATTTACCCATGTTCTTTCACACATGGTTTGCTATAATCACACACATCAAGTTATGTAAACACATATTTTGGTTTTTTTTTCTTGTTTTTTTTCTGCTGTGACATATAAGTGAATTCGTACCATAGAATATATACTTTATGATTCAACATTCATCTGTTGATGGACATATACTTTACTTATTAATTGGCTCAAAACATAAGTTCCAGTATCAAAATTTTAAAACCATACCAGCCTGGAGTAGTACAAAGAAGATAAAACTGGCTTGAATTTTAGTGTAACCCCATTAGTAATCTCCAAGTAGTCTGGGAAAATCACTGATCTCTTTGGGCCAATATCTCCTCATGTGTGAGTGGAGGAATTTGATCAGCTTTTTAAAGGCCACAGCTCCCATTAGACCTCATGTAGTGTGAGTGATGTAATTCAATAAACAGATTTACTGCCAGGTACATGCCAACATTCCCTTCTTATCCAAATGCCACTATACTTAAATTAGCCAGGTTTCATGGAAATCACTGTCATCATCACACTCAAAGGATGATGATGAATAGACTTCAAGACCTCACAATATATTTTCTCTCAGACACATGGAGTATTTTTCTGTTTGATTAACTGGTTATCAGTATTTTAAAATCAGGAAGTTTTGGAGAAAAACACTTTCTCTTCTTGAAAGAAAATCATTCTTGGCAAGAATCTTTCTGAACATCTGGACAAAGAGGTGTTATAGATTGGAAAAAAAAAAGTGAGTTTCTCATACCTCTGAAAGAGCCTCTGGGTGACCCAGACAATGGAGAAATCAGAGAAAGTCCAGAGACAGAAACAACGTGGAGTGGCCAGGTCCATTTTCCCGTGCACTCCCCTTTCCCAGACCTTCCCAGTCCTCTTTTCCTTTCTTAGTTCTCTCCCCGTAACTCAATGGGCCTCTTAAATGCTCTCTTTTATTTTTTATTCCATTTATTTTGTGTCATTTCCATTTCACTATTAACTGTGTAAGAGCAAAGACATTTATTTTGCTTTTTGGATTATTCCTAATACTGGTTTACTCCTGGCTCTGTGCTCAGAGATCACTCCTGATGGGGTTCAGGGAATCATATGTTGGGGGGATCAAACCTGGGTAAACTATATGCAAGGCAAGTGCTGTATTCACTGGACTATTTCTCTTGCCCTGAGAATGAAACATTTTGATTCACTGTTTTATAATTTTTTTGTGTGTGTCACATCTGGCGATGCACAGGGGTTACTCCTGGCTCTGCGCTCAGAAATTACTCCTGGAGGTGCTCAGGGGACCATATGGGATGCTGGGAATTGAACCTGGGTCGGCCACGTCCAAGGCAAATGCCCTACCCGCTATTGCTCCAGCCCCAATTCACTGTTTTTTAAATTCCAATATTGGAAATGGAAATGCCAGTGACAAAAGAATGCAAAGTAGTCAAACAACGCTACTTGTTGACATGTTAGAAATTAATGGAGGGAAGATGGGTGAATGGATGGACTGAAGGAAGGCAGATACAAAGGAGTGGGGGGGGAGAGAGAATGAACAGGTGAATGAATAAACAGAAGGAAGTATACATGTAATTAGATGGAGCTTAGTACTGGCTGTCATCTTAGATGGGGCACTTGTGCTTCAGATAGCTATTGTCCTTGCAATCTATTTTCCAGTTCCATTTCCTACCAGGTTGTCCCTTGAGGTACCTGAGCTTGAGATGTCAGCTCTAAGGTTCTCTTATTGGGGTATAAAACAAGCAGGTGAACAGGAACCTGTGACTAGATGTGAGTGAGGTGTCCAGGGCAGTCTTGCCTGTCTGACTAAACAGAAGAAGAGAGGAAACTATAGATTTATAATTCTAATCCAGAGACTTGAGTGAATGTCCTAAACCAAGATAAATATCCTAAAAAGAAACATGTTCGTAGGAAGGCAAATGAAGTCTAAGCTAAGGACTTCCTGAGATCAAAGTGCTAACTGTTATCAAGCTGTTACAAAGCAATTTAGGTGAAAGGTAAAGGCTGTAGACTCATGGACTGTCAATTTAGAAATGGTAGAAGTCGTGGACTAGTCCAGATCATGAAGGAGGAAACCATGGAGGTGAGTGGACTCAAGAAGTTCTCAGGGAGAAGTTCTTAAGGGGATAGTTGGCAAAGGAATAAGCATAAGTAGTCAAAAGGTGATAGTGGGAACAAATATGAAAATTATTTGAGAAGCTAGAACAGATATTGGCTTTGGTCGGTCTTTCCCAGACTCTGAAGGTGTAGAGAAGGCTTGGGAAGCCGGGTACCTCCTGTTAGCTTCCTGTGGAGACGAGACAACTATGGAAAACACCCACCACTCATCATCTGCAATGAGACAGCTGCAGTGTTGCCTCTCCATGTGGCTTCCTCACACCCACCCCCTGGGAAGTGAAATATGATTTTCCCACAGAGCAGATGGAATGCTAGCTGGAGTCACCCCTGCCTTGCAGAGTTCTCCCTCAGTTTAGCTCTGACAGTTCCTGGTGGTGCAAACAAGGCTGACTCACCAACGCCTGGCACCCAGATGACACAGAGTCAGCCCTGCTGGTGCCCTGACAAGTGCCAACCAATAACTCATCAGCTATCAAGATCACAACTCTTTCTTTTGGCTGCATCCTTTGAGAATTTTCTTCTTCCTATATTTGATCAGAGAGAGAGAGAAAGGGGGAGGGAAAGAAGAAGGAAATTATGTATAGAGGAACTATAGAAACTGACCAGCCAGAAGCTAGGGATGTTGTATGGGGTGTTGATCTTCACAGCCTCTGTATTCTTGAGAGCTGCGCTACACACTGAAGGCACTGGGATATGCTGGGCATCCCACACAATACCTCACACATACTGAGCACTCAGTGTGGGCCTGTGATGATTCGACTTATTAGTTTCTAAAGAAAACAGATCAGTCCCTTATATCAATGGTGCATTTTAGAATTTCACACAGGCATACAGAAAATTGTTGACGAAACTGATTATATTCATATATACTCATTCTTATGCAGTCTACTTGGGAAGAGGACTGAATTTGGGTGAAAGTTGATACTCCAAAAGTAGTCCCTTGCTTAAGGGAGAAGAAAACCCACTAGTTCTTAGGGTGTTAGAGGGAGAAGAGCAATACTGTGAAGATTCAGTATGTTGTGTCGATGTGCTAAAAACAGCTTAGAAGTCCCATGCTCATTTCCAGTTTCTCAATTCTCTCTAACCTCTCTTTTTTCTTTTCAATTACACATTCCTTGTTTGGTCCAGCCACGCACCCCCCACTGTGCTCACCCCCCACCCCTATTTTCACCCTGGTGGACTAATTTCCTTTGGGCATCTTCCTATGCTTTGCATATTTTTTTTCCTAGTGGCAAACTTTGCTGTTAGGGTTTTCCAGCTACTTTTGTAAAGGAGCTTTCAAAGAATGTTTAAAAACCATAGCACTGTGCATGTTTTGGTAAAAAGAAGCAAAGATTGTGTTTGGTTGGGTTGTTGTTTGAAGTGTTGATGTCTCCCTTTGGGGCTTCCCACTATCTTTCAACTCGTACCTTGAGAGCATCCCTTCCTGCTGCTTTTCAGAGGGTTTGATTCTTTTTTCAATAGTGCAGATGAGGCTGTATTGTTGCTGTTCTCTTAGTTCATATTTCTTCGCTGGATGGATTTTCTATGAAGATCTCCCTGCTTATTTGATCTTTAATTTTAGATCTTGTCATTTTCTTTTCAAGTGGGCATTTTAAATGAATGCTTCTTTTGGCAGAACAACTTCCAATGGGCCCCAGCCGGTGTTAATGGCACTTTCATTTGTTATTGGAGACAACTTGAATTTCTCAGGGGACAGTTGAGTTCTGTTGTGGTTGGTTCAGAGTAGAAATAAATCCTCTTGCAACTTTGGACATTTTATTTTACTTCTGTTGTCTCAGAGGAGGAGGAAAACGGAAAATATTGGCCACAACTGTCCATGAAAATTTCTCCATTATCAATTTGTTCCCCAGCCTAAAGTATTGAACACTCGGTAAATGTCAGATTCACTCATCTGATGCATTGCTTCTAGAGAAGACTGAAACTATAAGGTGCATTGGTAGTTTAAGTGATAAAACATGGAAAGGCCTCAATTTATTAGATACATCAATAACTCGAATGCCTTGCACGGGAACCTTTAGTAGAAAGAGGCACACAGCCATGGACTGAAACTCTCAGGTCCCAGAAGAGCATTTCCCCATCTTCCCTGAACCAGACCTTTGGGCCTCTCACTAGTACTTTTAGTCTATATTCATCAAGTGAGTACAACCTGACACAAGAAAAAAGCATTTATTTTGTGGTTCTACAGATCAAACTTAAGGCCTCAATCATATGAGACATATGTTCTATCACTGACTCACCTCCCCAACACACAGGAATGAGCACATGGGCCGCATGAGAAGATTTGAGCCTGCTTTTTATAAAACTTTATGTAGCTATTTTCCATCCATCCATCCATCCATCCATCCATCCATCCATCCTTCCATCCATCCATCTATCCATCCATTCATCTAATATTTGTAGTAATTTCCCTTAGACCATTTTTTTTTTTTTTGCTTAAAACAGGGAATCTTGAAAGCTAACACTCATTTTATTATCCTGTGGTTCCGAGGATCCGCTGAAACATGAAATCCTTGATTATTTCCAGTTTCATTTCAAAGTGCCCTTTTGTACAAGAATAAGTAAGGGTATATTCATGTTCACTCCATTATTTTTTCTACTTTGAAATACACCTCCCCTCTTCAGTAATCTCCATTCTTTTTTTTTTTTTTTTTTTTTTTGCTTTTTGGGTCACACCTGGCGATGCACAGGGGTTATTCCTGGCTCTGCACTCAGGAATTACTCCTGGCGGTGCTCAGGGAATTATATGGGATGCTGGGAATCGAACCCGGGTCGTGCTATCGCTCCAGCCCCAGATCTCCATTATTCTTAACTTGTCCTTTGCTTTTCTACTTAAGCATGTCATTTTTTAATCTAACATGTACTATATTCATTTATTTTGCTTATAGTAGCTACAGAAAATAAGCTCCATACTAATTGGTGAATGATGTCTGGAAAACATTTTTGACTAAGTTCTAGGCTCAAAAATAACCTTCGAGTGCTCACTTTAGTTTCAGAATGTTTGCACAGCGTTGTATAGGCATTCTAGAAGAGATATTACTTTTGTGTCTGAGTCTCTTATTTACTCACAACATTTGCCATGTCTGGCCCCTGGTCACCAATCATCTGTAGTGCATGATCAATATAACAAAACTATCTCTCACTTCTCTAAAATTCCCTCCTGGCTCTGATAATACTTTGTTTAATAACTACTTCTAGTATTGAAACAAGTATGTATTTTTTAAAAATATACTGCAATTCTATTTAGCAATTATCTACCTTGAAACAACTTATAGGTTCTCTCCCAGATGATATGTTTAATTCTCTCTTTTCTTTTTCAAAATTTTCTTTTTTTGGGGGGGCCACACCTACTGATGCTCAGGACTTACTCCTGGCTGTGGGTTCAGGGGACCATATTTAGTGGCAAGGATCAGACCTGAATGGGCTATGTACAGGCAAGTTCCCTACCCACTGTACTACCTCTCCAGCCCCTGCTTAATTTTCTATATTTCTTGTTCAACAGATTTCAAGATTCATTTACACAATTAAAGACAAGGATATTTTGTGATAAAACATGGCCATCAGATATGCCTTCTTCAACAAAATGTAAACCAATATTTACTAAGCACTTTGAACCTGACTTTTTGCTGGGCAATGCTTGTCTTAATGCATAAATGACACTTCACCCACTAACACAGTGCTGAGGTCGGTATCTGATCTAAACCTTCCCTACATTAGCAAACTCCAGACACTGCAGTCAGAGCAAGTTTGACTGATTTCATTGTACTTGCCAGTTATTCAACCATGATGGACAAACTGATGAGTTAAATTGAAATAACACAGTTGAATAGAATGACATCTAAAGTCAGAGATGGCAAATATAACAGACATTTCTATGACAGAACATCAACAAATAATTACTGATTGTCTACTGGATACAAATGCTATAGGACACCAAAATGTGTAGTTATCATGGCATCAAATGTCAGTCTGCTGGTTGACAATAAGACATGTGTGTGAATACTAATACATAAGTGCTGATATTAAGCATAGCTATGCAAAACATTATGTAAACTATCTCATTTAGCCATTAACATGGCTACACTGGGTATCTATTTTTTATAGATGAGAAAACCAAAGCTAAGAGAAGAACAAGGACGAGTCACTCAGCTAGAATGGTGGTGGGACCAGTATTTAAACTTAGAAGAAAGTATAAGTCGGTATGTGACAAATTAACATTTTTAAGAGAGGAAAACTTACATATACACATATATATCTCTATGCATAAGATATCTGAATATATTTATATTTGTATATGTTTTTATATTTTTATGTTTTTCCATTTTTTAGATAAGCCTGGTTTTATTTATTGAATATATTTCAGCAGTGTTTTTCACACCTTTTCAAAAGTAAACTATAGGTCACGCCTACCATGAAAGTGTTGAAATCCCCTTCACCACAGACTTGACACTCCCTCACAATCTCCCCTTTGTGATACTTATGCCTTCACCCTTAGGAAACTTGGATGTAGTACAAACCAAGGTTTGATTTTAGGTTGGTGTTGTTTATTCCTCTAATTTATTTTTTTAATTTACTTTTTAATGGTAGTACTGATATTATTGTTTCACACTGGCAGTGCTGCTGTACCATACCCAATGCCAGAATGCCAAAATATCACCACCGTTATCCCAAGGTCACTACCCCTAACCTCTGCCCCCAATAGCATTCTCAGATCACAGTTCTATTAGCCATCTCTCAGGGTTGTTTCCATTGCAGACTGTCTAATTTCTCGCTCTGCTTCTTTATATACTATATATGAGTGAGATCATCTGGCATTTGTCTTTTTCCTTCTGATTCACTTCACTTAGCATGATTTCTTCCAATTCAAGCCAAGTTTCAGCAAGCAGCGAGATTTTATCTTTTCTCATGACTGAGTAGTATTCAGTTGTGTATATATACCTCAGTGTCATTATTTGCTCATCTGTTGTTGGTACTTGGGTTGTTTCCAGATCTTGCATTTTTTAATTGCCCGAAATATTAAATTTTCACTTATCTTGGTTGTCTAGGTAAAACATAGGAAGGAAGCAGACAGTATCTATTTTTAAACTCCATCTTCTAAAACAGTCTCTCTTAGGTTGCTCTCTACTTCCACCTCCATCTCCATCTTTCCACTAAATTCTGAAAATTTGACATTTGATCACAAATTGCTTGAAATGAATCACAACACCTGCGCAAAAGAAGCATTAAAGATCCATTTGTATTCTATTTAAAGAGACATATTAGAATCTCTCTTTGTATTTCTTAAAATGAAAACAAAAGACCACACTCCGGTAGCATCATGAAACAACACAAGTGTTCATTCTACAAAGGGAGATAGAAGCAGAGCTGGTTAATTGGTGGTTAAGACAAAGAGAAACTTCATTTTTACTTTTAAACTCTATTGTAAAATTGTGATATTTTTCTATCTTCATTTATTTAATAATAGGACCTATAACCAGGGATATGGGGCACTGAAATCTTATTTAGCTAATCTAAAGCCAGAGGGTATGTGTGTGTGTGTGTGGATGGGGGGCTGCTATGTAGTACTGGGGATTGAATTCAAGCACTCATTCATAATAGACATTATACCTCTTGACTTTTTATACCCCATCAGCCCATTCATAAAGTATTTTATGTTATCAGACACCCACACCTGGCTTTCTTCACTGGGGCCCCTCGGAGGGGGTGGGCTGAGTTTCCCTCTCCACTCTGAGTAGAGCCTCTGCAGCCGAAAACCTCCGGAACCCAGCCATAGCCATGCTCAAGGACCCTCTCCACACATTCCGACAAGCCTCACGCATGAAGGAACTGGCAGAGAAACCCAGGTATGTGGGACCCAGGGTTGAGATCTCCAAGCCTGCTCAGATCGGGACTGGGCCTCTTCCACCCAAATCCCCCGTTCTCCAGTAGCTAGGTGGTCACACCCAGAAACTGCCCCCAGCCTGTGTAATCCCATCAACGGCCAACATCCAGAGACTATAAAACCAAACTCCCAGAAGTGGAAGCAACATCTTATAGCCTAGTTCTCCCTCTCGGAGAACCTAGCAAGCTACCAAGAGTTTCCTGCCTACATAGGAGAGCCTGGTAAACTCCCCATGGAGTATTCATTTGCCAAAATCAGTAACAATGATGGGTATCATTCCCCTGACCCTGAAAGAGCCTCCAATGTGGCACCATTGGGAAGGACGAGTAAAGAGAGGCTTCTAAAATCTCAGGACTAGGATGAATGGAGACGTTACTGAGACTGCTCGAGAAAATCAACAATCAATGGGATGATGATGATGATGATGTTATCATCATTAAAAAAAATAAGAAATAGGTCATACTTTCTTTGTTTCTAGATTGAAGACATTTTTCCATTGGCATATACTCTAGAACACAGGAAAATCTAGAATGAAAGTTATGATGTTGCTATAATGACTTCTAAGAAATAACATAATTTCGGTTTTCTGTTATAACTATCAAAGAAGATTTGATGAGTTTTTCAGTTACTGACAACTTTCTTCACACTCAGAAGTAATGCTATCCCAACCAAGTATATGTGTCTACAGATAATAAAGAGGAGATATTTGAATTTTTTATCTTTTAAAAGAGAAAAGGAAAGTTCCAGGCAACTAGCTAGGTATGGCATATTTCCACAGATTTCACCAATCACTGTATCTGAAATCACTGTGCCTGATTTCTTGGGAAAAATTTCATGAAGTCTTTGAGACAAAAAAAAAAAGTTAATCAACTCTCATTGAGAGACAGTATTTCAACTTAGTCAGGAAAGATTTATGGGAAAAAATTTTAATATTCTACATGATTCTTAAAAGCAAGCAATCTGCTTATTTTTATGCTTTTAGAGATAGCAGTTTATTAAAAAATATGAATGCAGTGTGTACAGAGTTTTAAAGATTAGAGGTATCTTTTCAGTACCAAGGATTGAACTCAGGGTCAACATACAAGGCAAATGCTCTACTGCTGAGCTATATCCCTGACCCTTAGGGCGTTTTCCTTTTTTTTCCCCCAAACTTCTGGCTGTGCACAAAGACATGCATATAATACATATTTATTACCAAATTATCTGTATTACCAAGTTAATAAGCAAGGCAAAGTTGCTCAAGGAATTCATTTGGTGTTATGTAAACTTTTCAAGAAAGAAAGCAAACCTTAATTAAGTGTCTCAAAGCATCTCTGGTTTAATCACAGTGTCTGTAAAGGAACAACTATGAAAGAAAAAAAGATGAAAAGTGGACACAGAATTATGTTTATTTTCTCATGTGTTTAGCATCAATGCATAGCAATAATTAGGTAATGGTTAATTACAATAATTACTCCTGGTTGGTTAAATAACGTGTAACTACCAACATAAATTTCAACTGTAGGCAGGAATACAGAGTTAAGACAATTTCTGCATAATTAAAGGCACATTATTCTAGCACCTTGGTGTCTAAAATATTATCTTTATTCCATATGAATCTAAGTGGATGCAACTAGAATGATTCACATTCATCATTCAATATATCAGGCAATGGAGGTTAAATGTGTAATTTCCCTAGGGTTCTTCAATGCTTGTGGACCTATCTGCCCCCTCCCATATCTTTGAAATAAATCAACAGCATGAGGATGTAAGAGAATTAAAAGCCCTAGAACTTCCAAGTCCTGTTTCTCTTCTGCTTCCCTAGTTATACTCTTAGAGCATGTATGATGAAATAACCTCCTTGGCAAGTTGACTTGACTAGGGGGCAGTAAAGACACATCTCCACGAATACTCATGTATAGGTTAGAACTTCCAAGTCCCTTTCAAATAAGGGACCTGCTGTCACAATTTTAGTCTATATGCTCTGAATAAAAATGCATTATTCAGAATCAACAAGTTTTTATAATAAATAGTTTGGGGGCTGAAGTGATAGCAAAGTGGGTAGGGCATTTACCTTGCACGCGGTTGACACAAGTTAGATTCCCAGCAACCCATATGGCCCCCCACTGTCAGGAGTTATTCCTGAGTGCAAAGCCAGGAGTAACCCCTGAGCACTGTTGGGTGTGACAACCCCCCAAAAATTTTTTTTTCTTTCTGTGCCTCACTGATACTAAGGCTACATATCCAGAAGGCAGGGTTACACAATGTTGAGGACTAGATCTCATAGGGCTTATAAAAGAACTGGTCCTGAAGAATCCAGTGCCTCTCTATATGTGAGTACAAAATAGCTGCATTTTTTATGCTACTAAAATGGAGGGATAAGCATTATCCAGAATGGTGTAATATTATGTAGCTTATAATCTGTATCTGGTGCTACAGTGAAAGTAATCAAAGGAATAGACCAGTCCTCAAAGAGACTTACAGTTAAGCACACAAGTAGGACACCTATGCTAAATTAAAAACATTTATTTTTGTGCTTTTCCTATTCAAGAAATTAGTACTAGACAACTAGCAGAGAATCTGCATTCCAAGGTGGGAAGAAGGAAATGCTAGGGAATTTTCCATTTGGGGTAAAAGTGATGGATAAATGTGTGATTTTTATTAAAACATTTTTAGATTCTCAAACTCAGAGATACCCTTAATGCTAAGTAGCTGCATAATTTGCTTCCTGTTTAGGGACTCTGAAACGTGCCATGTCAAAACGTTTTCCTAAAAATGTTACACTGCATTATAAAAAGCAATCAGAGGTTGTTGAAAACTCTCTGGGAGTTTTGCCCTGCGCAGTTTCCAATATAAGAAAAACATTCCAACTCCCCTATTCTTCCATAGACTAATCTTAAAATGTGGCATCGTAATTCTGGGGATACGAATTCCCTCATTATCTGTGGACCCAGTGAACCACAGTATAGACAACAACCCCAGCAGACCACTGAGCAGGGCATTTTGCAAAAGGAATAGACCAGTCCTCAAAGAGACTTACAGTTAAGCACTATAGGAGGTGTCAATTGGACACAGCAGCCAACCTTTATAATTGGGTCATTTGTTCACTAGGTGATTTATATACGATGTGAACACGAGGCTGGTGCTCTCAGAGCAGTGTGCCTTCTTTTATCAGAGCTGCATGGCACGAAGCAGGATGGGATGCTGGCAGCTTTTAGCCTGCCACTCTGACCCTTAGAAAACATTGATATCAGCTGTAGTTTTATGTTATTGCAAGTAGTATCCTGTGTAAGCCTGGGCTCTGGAGCCAGGTGACTTGGGCAGAATGGTTTTATCCACCTCTTCCCAAATCAACCATAATACCCATGTTCTGTTAGTCTCTGTGAACCTTAGTTATTTCATCTGTAAAATGGGGTTACTGATTTTGCAGATGAAATAACTTTAGGACTCTTATAAAGATGATCTTGAGAAGAGCTCAGAGAAATACTTGCTACAGAGACCTTCAACAATTAACTATTGATGTTATGTATTGATGATATGTAATTGATAAAATTATTATACTAATTAGTTTGAAGATGGTGACATGTTGGTAATGATGACAGATAATAATTGCTCATTAAATGCTTATCATGTGTTGCTTAATACTCTCTTAAGTGCCTTAAATGGATTATGCCATTGAATCTTCTGGGCAACTGTTTAGACTATTATCTCCTTTTGATGAATGAAGATATTGAGACTAACAGAGGTTAAGAAGCTTTCCCAAATCAAAGAGGCAATGAAGCCAAAATAGAAGCCATTCTACAGCTAGTGTCCTTAATTATGACCCCATATCCCTGCATTTGCAATAGCTGTGATTCAACCCCTTGTCACAGGATTGCTTTTCCACACCAGAGCCACAGTTACTAAAAGTAACTGTCAGTAGCAAAAGCCTTTTAGTGAACTATAGTATCATCTGAGTGCCCTGGTTTCTTGGGGGAGGGGGAATCAAGAAATTGGGATGACACCTGGGCTTGGAATGGTGCTGTATCCAGACCTTAGGTTGGGAGCAGGGTTAGGAAACCAAATAAAATTTGCCTAAGAGTCGAGTGGTAAAGCAAGCTCTTAGGGGGAACTGTTGCCCTTTCACTCCTTGCATTGGATTTGGATTGAAGTAAAAAAAAAAAGTTGATGGAGTTTGAATTGTAGCTAGTGCAAGTGAAGTAGACAGTGGCTTTCCCCTCCTGGAGTAAGTTTCAGTGAACCACTCTCTTCATCTTTTATTCCTTCCTCTTGTATAAGTTAGTGATGTGTGCAGAGTAGGCATCCATGTTGTTCAGTTCAGAATCTGCAAGTTGGAGAGTCCCACTTTTCTCTGAATTTTCATCCTGCTCCCAAAAGGGCTTAACTTGTTCCATTTGAAAGCAGAGTTGGCCATCCTGTCTTTAGTTAGAGATGAATAGATACACACATATATGCAATATATATTTAAAGACAGAGGGTGGGGAGGGGTGAGAGCTATATATTTGTAGAATGACATATCAATGACTAAGTCTATATATGTAAATGTTTTATCTTTAGCTACATAAAATGTAATTAACTGAAGTTTCAGAAATCAAAAAATCCATTCTCTCAGCAAATTTCTAAACAATTTCTTTCCATTCCAAATAGTTTCAAATTGTCGGTAGCATCTTATTTTTATTTTTTAAATTTTATTTTGCTTTTAGTGGGGAGCATCTCCCAAAGTGCTTGGGTACTTGAGGAGCCTGGGGTCACTCTCAGAAATGATCCACCAGGTGGTGGCAGGCTTGCTGGCTCAGTGTTTCAGCCTGGTGGTGCACTGTGACCACTTGGGCCACCCCAGCAGTGCACAGGAAGCCACTGAGCTATCTCCCTGACCCCCCACTCTTGCTTTTCAAGCTGCATCTGCTAAAACCAATTGTATACAATTTTGGATAAATACCATTTATTCATGCAAACCTTCTACTGTAAACAACCCAGTCTAGTGTTTTGCAAAAACAGTCTTTCTCTAAGAGTTTCAATCTGTTCTTACCAAATTGATTGTGTAGATCAAAGACCCTTTGACTTACATCAGTGTGAGCCAAAATAGTCATTACCATAGATTTTGCGCTTTCCCTCTTTAATGGAGTATGCTTTCAGGATCTAGTAATGGTTTGGAAGTCAAAAAGAAATCAGAAAACTTCTTTGGGTAAATAAGAAATTGAGAAGGATAATATTTCATCTTCTCATAGCTGAGTTTTGTCTCATTTTCCTAGTATTCTTTTGTACTATTTCCTAGTGCTATTGTGCACCCAGTATGAATCTCTCTCTCGACCATCACAGTAGTTCATAAGGAGAGTTCAATGTGGGCCATTTCTTCTATTCTTGCAATGACAAAAATGTTCTGGGCTTTATGCTAAAGTTAAATTGCTTGATTTTTTTTTATCAGAACTGCCATGAAAAAGCTGGTTCAACAGGTAGGTCTGTCCAGGTCTTTACATGTGGGAGATCAGGTCATAAACTACTACAAGGCATAGTATCTGGTGTAGTCTGCTTACTGGAGACATTATTTTTAGTATGTTGTTCCCACTAGAATACTAAAACTTGCTGCCAGTGCATCATAATACTTCACTGAGGAAAGTCCTTTCGTAATACATTAGAAATAATCAGATTATTGAAGACCACTAGGTATAAAGCACTAGGTATATGATTAGTCCCCTTTGTCATCTTCCAAAGAAATGATTAAATTTTGATCAGGTGATATTCTACTAAAGAAATGAAGAGGTAGCTTGAGAGTAAGGGCAGGGGGCACAGATGTAAGAAGAAATGCTTCCCAAAGTGTTTCAGGAAGTCCTGTCTCACAAGCATTTGTACTCTTACCACTCGCCTTCATTCTCTATAACACCTTAAATCAAAACTATTTCTGGAATAAATAGCAGTCTCCTACATCATTAAAAAACACTATTTCTGGTGATCAAGGAAGACAGCAGATTTTATAGATAGAGTCCTGCTAGTAATTTCATTAAGTACATAGGAGCCACAGGAAAAGAAAGCTTGAAATTCTAGGAGGTCTTACTTAATTTTGAACAGGGAGGAGAAAATCTCTCAATGCATGCTAAAGGAAACTGGAAGTTGAACATGTGTTTTGTGATTCTCTCAAACATTTCAAAGGCTGGGTTCTTGTCCACTATCTCCCATGCTAAGCTGGGTTTTTATCATCCTTTGTAAATACTGCAGAGGAAGTGAGATATACTATGTACCTTCAAAGGCACTAACTGGCTTGACATATTTGTTAACAGACTCAACTGACTTGGATCAGAAGTCTAGGAAGTAGCTAGTAAGGATATTAGATGCAGTAGTGCCTATCAAACCCACTTCTCTGATCCCCTCATGCTACAGGGGGATTGACCTCTGCTCATGCCAGATAAGCTTGGCTCTAAGACTTCTCCTTTGCATTAGCTTGTGGAGTATGTCCTCTTTTGGACTGTCATTATAAATCACATTATTATGTGGTAAACAGGCTCAAGGACTGCTGCTCAGCCACAGTCCACATTTTTTAGAGTAGTTGGCCTAGACTGTTAACAGGTGCATCCACTTTGAAGCAGGGAGAATGAATGCCTGCCATGTGTAACACATAGGGAGCCACCTATCAACAAGAGAAAAGCAGAAATTGAACTGGAGGAGCCTAAACAAGATGCCAAGTCTGAGTGATGACTAAATGAGGCTCCTGCAAAGTCTGGACTGGCCCGAACTCATAATTAAGATACTTTCTTACTTCCAAAGAGTCCTTTATTACTTGTAGTGCTGTTTCTGGTGCAAAATTCACGACATGTCTACCCCATTGTTTCTCAAATTCTATTCTGCACAACTCAAGTGTTTTGGAGAAACATGGGTGCATTTTTCAGTGGGAAGAGACAAGAGTCATGTTTTCTAGATTTGGCAGCAAGCACTGCTTTGGGCATGCTCCATCTCAGAAGCACATCAAAGAACAGCCAAGAAAGCCACTGTCTTTCACAAATGTCGCATGTCGTATCATTCAAGAAATTCTTCCTTCTACAGGTAAACATACAGAAATGGAGAGAATCGTTTTACCCAATCAAAACCTGGCTATGTGCTCTACTCCTATGCCACAACAGGTTCACTTTATGTAAGATGTGGAACTAGGCTGAGTTTGGGGCCAGATTTCCTGAACTGGGACACTCACCTCTAACATCCATTCAATGTAAAACACTGGACAAGTTCTTAAACTGTACCCACTAGATTGTGGGCAGCCTGTGTCTGGGAGCATACCTTCAGACAGTTCCCGGTACCCAGTAAGTACAGTCAAAGTCTGCTATCATCATCCTCAACACCACATGTATTAACCCATTGCAGTATCCCCTGGTTCTTTTAGATTTATATTTCAGATAAAATCAATGTTGTCCCTATTTTGATCAATCACCTTCACAGATCTCCGCTCCTTGTGCTTCTCCTGTTTTTGGAAATCTGGCTCCAAACTTCTGCTTCTCTAGCCTTCTTAATCTGCAGGATGTTCCTCACCATATGTGGAGATATTCTATTTGTAGCCTTACCCCAATCCCACCCTCCGCTGGGTTTCCTGACTTCAGCCTCTATCCATACCTCCTCCTGTCCACTGTGGCCCATCAGACCTACTTACTTCCTTCTTACTTACTTCCTTCTTACTTCCACCCCTTCCTCCTTAAGACTCTTTGTGGTTCTCTTGGCACCATCTAACTGGCAGGGATCAGGATTACCTTTGACTCTGGACCCCTCATATAACAGCCCAAATATACCTCTCCAACCTCAGGCATTTTCTTCCCAGCCTCTGTATTTATGGTTTCTCCTTCTCATGTACGTGGTCCTTATTAGTTCCTGCATCACTCAAGTTCCAAGCTGACTCCCAGACCCAGCTCAGTGTCTGCCTTTTCTTCAAGGCCTTCCACTTTATCTCTCTCATTGGTTTAGACCCCATTGCCATAACTATGTGCACAGAAACACTAAGGGGTCAGGCCCTGTGAACTAAGGGGTTCATGTTCCCATCGCAGCTTCCGTGTGTGAGCAGTAAGGCCGTGTCCCTTTGTGTGCAACAAGGATTCTTTCAGCACAGCATTATGGACAGTATAAACAAAACCACTTTTTGCACATTCCGGTTCTTTCCCAGATTTTCCCCATCTCTCCTTTGCTACTCTATAGAATTCAATTGTAAAAGTAAACTAACTTTGGTGAAAGTGACTCAGGAGCTAGTGACCAGAGGGAAGAGGAAGGAGGTTGTCAGACTTAGTCTCTGCCGCCAAGTTTCAACTAAAGCTGCATTATATTGATCTTTCTTATATAATTAGGATGGGGTGGAGGAGGGGAAGAGAGTGGAGAAAGAGGGGAGAGAGAGTAAGAAACAGAGAGAGGGGGGCTGAAGCGATAGCACAGCGGGTAGGGCGTTTGCCTTGCACCCGGCTGACCCAAGTTCGATTCCCAGCATCCTATATGATCCCCTGAGCACCACCAGGAGTAATTCCTGAGTGCATGATCCAGGAGTAACCCCTGTGCATCGCCAGGTGTGACACACACACAAAAAAAAAGAGAGAGAGAGAGAGAGAGAGAGAGAGAGAGAGAGAGAGAGAGAGAGAGAGAGAGAGAGAGAGAGAGAGAGAGAGAGAGTCCCCAGATGGGTCAAATGCCCACAGACCCTTGAGCTCACATGCTTCCTTCCACAAATCAGTTTCATGGCCCCAGACAGCACTGCTGATCTCCCCTAATGTGAGATCTCCAAGTATTTAGCTACCCCAGTAAGTACTTTAATACTTGTGAGTGAGAAACTGTTTTGCCCGCCACTGTTTCCTTAAGAAATCACCCTTTTCAAAGGTTAAGCCCATCTCGAGGCCTCTTTCCACTTCTCTAAGCAGCTGGCCATGACTTCCTTTTCTCACTTCACTGTTTTCTTGGAATATCTACTTCAGCCTGGCTCTATTATCTCTCTTTCTAGTACCAAATGCCAGCCAGAGAATAGCCCTGAGCTCGATGTTTCTTTAGTAGGATTTCGAGGATCATAAATATTAGAGATGAAGGAAGAAAAAAATCTACCAGGACATCTTGTCCTCTTTTGTACAAAACTGCTCTGGCCTGCACATTTTCTAAATATTTGTTGGGCCTGGTATTAAAGACATGAAGTGACAATGCCCCTCAGTGGGGAAGTCAGCATTAGCCTTGCTCTTAAAGATGATTTCTTTCACTGATTTTTCCAGCCTCTTGTTACACTGCCAAAGCTCATGTCTCACTTTCAGTTTCGGCCTTTTCAGTACCCAGCTTGCATTGCTTGAGATTGTTAAAGGCTCTAAAAAGAGGAGGAAGATGGCAAGGCTATCACAGTCTGGGCTGCGAACCCTTTGGGACAAGGTGATTAAAAAGGATGAGGAAGGTGACATTGTGACCTCACACTTCAATTTTTATCTTGAAGGAAAGGTAGTCTTTCAGACCGCCCCTTTTCCATAAAGAGAACCCAAATGCAATATTGTCATTATAAGATAATGGCACACGTCTAATATTTGTCCCTGCTGAGTTCTCCAATGAAGTTGAGGTCCTTTAAGGGAAGTACTGCTCTCATCTTCAAGATTGCCATTAACAGATAGGTGTCTCTAGTCTAGAAAAAGAAGAAAAAGAGAAGGAGGAGGATGAGAAGGAGGGAGAGAAGAAAGCAAGGGGGAGGAGGAGCAAGAGTTTAATGTAACATGTTCTCTGTTAAAAGTTGGCAGATAATTGACACAAGAAGGCACTTTCGCCTGGACAGCCTGCAGCTCCTAAATGTGTTTAAACCTATTTTTAACCTATTTTAAAATCTAGACTCCAAATCCCTCAACCTCTTTAGAGTTCTTCCCCATCTAAAATCTATCACCATTTACTAGTCATGTCTTCCAGAAACTATAATGCTATTTATTTGTAATTTGCTGTGAACAGAAAATATTTTAATTTTTAATATAAATATATGAATTAAGGTACTGTCAAGTTGAATAGCTTCCTCAAGTCAGGCACGAGGGATATAAATTGGAGACTCCATTTATAGCACTGGCCCTTCATCCAGCCAAATTCCATTTGGAACCTCTGTTTTTCTGTGTGTAGCAAGATAGCTTTTATTGAACAAGACTTGCTTAGAAAGATGGGAGAGGAGAGAAAGAAGAACAATATGTGTTCAAGAGAGAACACGGGCTTCTCCAGAGTGGAAAATCAAGCAGAGAAACCTAAAGACAAGCAAGGAAGAAATGTGTTCAAGGAAGAACACAGGCTTGAAGAGCAAACCTATTTAGAACCTCTTGCCTCTTTCTGGAGCGCAGGCATCATATTTCCTATTGTTTGACACAAAATCCCTAAACTACATCATTCAAAGGGAATGTCATGCAAATAATCATATCCTCTAGTCCTTAAGATAGTTATGAGGTCAGACTATTTAGTTTATGTTCCTAATTGCTTTGGGTTTTTTTTCTTAGGTGTTTGTGGTGTTGGTCAGGGCAGCGATCACACCTCACCTCGATGTGCTCAGGCCTTACTCCTGGTTCTGTTGCACTCAGGGGTCACTCCTGGCAGTGTTCAGAGGATCATGTGAAGTACCAGGGATTGAACCCTGTTCAGTTGTATGCAAAGCAAGTGCCCTATAGGTCCCACTACAGGATGTTGGGAAATTTTGTAAATCCTCTATAAACTGGGGGTAGTAAGAATGGTCTTAACCTCACAGAGTTGTTCTCAGGCTTAAATTGAAAGGATTTAAATTACTTTTTAACACATAAAAAAAACAGCTCAAGAAATGTCATTCGGAAAATGCTTCACTTTTCCATTTGTACATTAAGAAACTGGTATAGCCTTCTCTTTGTGTCAACTTTTTGCATGGAACTTCTTTGTTGTAATTTAATCACTTTGACTTTGCATTTTCTTTTTCTGAAGGGCAAATGGGCTTGATATATTTTTTTTTTTTTTTTTTTTTTTAAATTTTATTGAATCACCATGTGGAGGGTTACATAGTTCTCAGGATTATGTCGGTTATACAGTTCTCAAACACCCTTCACTTCACCAGTGCCCATCTTCCATCACCAACCCCCCCAGTATACCTGCCGCCCCCTCCCACCTCCCCAGTCCCTACCCTTGCACATGATATGTTTCACTTCGTTTACGCCTTATTTCGATTACATTCCATGTTTCAACACACAACTGACTACCGTTGTTGGGGTTTCCCCCAAAAAAGAAAAGCAGTCCTATTGCCAAGGAGGCATTTGATAGTTCTCCATTGCTAAGAATATAGAGATATTAAGTCCCGCTGTTTGTTACATAGTTTTTCTTTTTCCCCCTTGCCCCGCGCCACCGAGTTCACGCCTGTTTTAGTAATCGCCACGCTGCCTGACAAGGGAAAAAAAAAAAAAACCGAAAAGGATGGTTATTTCCCGTCATCAGCAGGCGTGGGGCTCTGGCTTAGTTGATAGACTTGTAGAGTATCTGCAAGCAGTCTCTGGAACCGACGGTCTTGCGCTGGTGTCGGCTCCGGCTCGAGATTCCACCAGCGTCCCGCTGTTCCTTGTACATAATTTTTCCCCTTATATCCCATTCCCACGCCACCAGGTCTGTTTGCTTAATGGACATCACACTGTAGTTGATGACACACCGCGTTTCTTCCCGAGAAAGAAGAAAATTTCTTCTCAGCCGGCGTGGGGATATAGCTTAGTTCAGTCTAGTGAGATGGCTACCACTTTGATTGCCTTCAATATTTCAGCAACAGACTTACTATTAGGATCTCCCACAAAAGTCCGCCCCATTAGAAAGGAACCATTACATATTGCTCATGCTAAGATGACATTAAGTCGCGCGGCCGCGGCAGCGGCCGCGCGGTTTTGGGTTTCTGTATAAAGTCCAGGGAAAGTACAACCAGAAATAACATCACTATAAACTTTTACCCTTTTATGGTGCTCATAAGATGGAGAAACCTAGAGAGAGGCTCGGCGTCTCCGTTTTGCGCTCAGGAAAACCGCGGCCCCTGCGCTGTGCTCAGGAGGGAGGAGTTGAGAGAGAGACAGGTTAAAAGAATTGGGGGATGCCCGGGTCCCACAGCTTCCGCACGCCGTGGGGTCTCTGGTCCCATGCCGGAATTAGTTCAGTGGGCTGCTTGGGGTCCGAGGGCGCTCCCTCGGGCCCCTCCATCATGCTCCTTCCACAGCCGGGTCCAAAAGGAAGCACACGTGGGGGAGGTGGGTTTAAGTATCTAACTGCGGTGGGCGGGGGTCGCCGCCCCCGCCCCCTGGGGACTCCCGCAAGCGCGCTCACGTCCTGTTTTGGCTGAATCGGCGTCTCCGTTTTGCGCTCAGGAAAACCGCGGCCCCTGCGCTGTGCTCAGGAGGGAGGAGTTGAGAGAGAGACAGGTTAAAAGAATTGGGGGATGCCCGGGTCCCACAGCTTCCGCACGCCGTGGGGTCTCTGGTCCCATGTCGGAATTAGTTCAGTGGGCTGCTTGGGGTCCGAGGGCGCTCCCTCGGGCCCCTCCATCATGCTCCTTCCACAGCCGGGTCCAAAAGCTGGGCTTGATATATTTTTAACAGGGTTTATAACACTCTTAATGGTTGAATATAGCAAACATAGAAAGGTCAGATGAGCTTATTTGAGTTACCTTATTTAGAAGAAAAGTAGTTACATGCTAAACAGGTGTAGATAGAGTTATACATACAATGCATACAATGATTGCAGTAGGCACATATATGAAATTCATCTTTTAAAAGGACTTACACCCTCCTGTGTGATAAGTGGTCAGACAATAATGTTCTACCATCAGCTACCATAGAATGGGTCCAACACAAAGAGCTGGTCATTCAAGATGGCACATTTCATAGGGAGCCAGTATACTCTGGATGAGTCTGATATGCAAATCTGCTGTTGTATTAACTCATTACAGGACAAACTTGATGGGCCTATTTACCCTTGAATTCCCATCCGGGTTGACTGATGCTTTATAAGGCATATCTCATAGTCCAACAATTCCTCTGTCCAGTCCTGCTCTATGTCTTCTTTTCAAATATGCCTAATAAGCACCTTGTACTCCAGACTCATTCCCAGCACTGCTAACCAGAACCCGACTTATGACATACATAAGCATGAAAATACACCCATTCATAAAGCCCCAGAAAGTCTTTGAAATAATTTTTAATGAATAGGAAGCAGTCACTGTTGATCATAATGAAAGTCCATTTTGCATTGAGATCCATAGAGTTTATACAGATCTGGGAAGGATCGTCAGTTGTATTTTTAAATATGTATATATAGAGATATAAAGATTATAAAACAAAAAAAGACAACATTACCCTTAACAGATTTCTGAATCCTTGGACACTTTCTATAATTGTGTTTTCTTTTTAAAAAAGTACCCTAGAAAGTTAGAAAATAAATGCAAGTCTCAGTGTCTCTCTTTTGTTAACACTTACTAATTTTCCTTCTGGAATCCCCAAAGTACTCATATTAAGGGAAGGTGGGTAATGGCTAAACCTCTGCTAAGAATAGCTAAACCTCTGCTAAGGTACCTCACTTTGTGATTTTGTGATTATCTAACAATGATGCCATACAAACGGCTAGCATTTATATCAGCTAAGAAGCCTTTGCAAATGTTGTGTCATGTAAATATGTCAAAATAGCTCTACCAGAAAGCAGTATTTCAAAGATTACCCCTTACATTTCCAGGAACAATAGAATATATGAGGACAAAGATATCATTTCAGAGGCCCTGTCTCTCTTTCTTCACTCTAAGTATTTAGCTGCATCTGTCATTCTTTGCTGCCGTTATATTTCTTTTTGCTTAAATATCACCTGATCTCAACTGGGATAAATTCTGTTATCACACACTTTCTATGTAGGACAGTGCTTTCATATATGAAGGTCAGATTCATATCCCTTTACAGGAAAATTCTATTCAAACTATCTGATAATAGCTGTTTCTTAAGTTGATTCCCATTGTAAAATGCAAATGAAAAAGCTGAAATGATGATGGAGGCAACATAAGTAGTGTCAAAGCTAGAATCTAATGGAAACAAAATGATCAAGGCTGCAATCTGAATGGTGGCCTGCAACTCCCTCAGCCTTAAACTCAGGCATTTATGCAGATGTGTGTATATATATATAGATATGTACATCACAAATATATACAGACTACCTGAGGAACCATAAACAAGAGTTGAAACAAGAGACTCCTATTTACTTGGGGGAAAAAGTTATTCCCAATTCTCCAATCCAGAGAAAAAGATAAGATTTTTCTTCAAAAAATTTGTATTGTTTTTAATATTAGAAATGCATTAATTTGAAATACTCAGATTGAAATACTCATAGAAGTAGCTTCAATGAGATAAGTAGTATTTCTCAGTGAGGGAAAAGCCTAATACAATTTGAACAGAGTTAAGCAATATTTTAAGAATATAGATTTAAAAACTTTCTTTGACTTTGGCCTTTAAAATAAGTTACAAGTTACAAATATACTGTTGTCTGTATTAACCACCAAATGGTAAGTCACAATGATTTTTAACATACAATTGTAAATAGGTGTATATTTATTTTTTAATGATCTGTTAAGACCAAATTCTCAAATTAAATTTGCTGCAAGCTCACAGATAAATATAATAAAATTTAAAACGTGGAACCCTGTTTCCTGGAAAGTGAAACATTCATTATTTCCATTTAAACTGCAAAAGTGAAGATACTGGGTTTAAGACCTATGTTGAAGAAAAAAAAAAAACCCAAACAGTTGCTTTTATTATCGATAGCTGTTTTAATGTGCAACGCTTCCTAGCAAATCTTAATTTGTCAAATCTACCTCATTATCTACCTTAATTCATAATTTGTAACTTCATGAATATAATGATAGGCCAAATAATATTGGGTATCTCTCTTTGAGGTAATAAAATCATTTTTCTGCCTTCTGATGGACTGCTCATTAAAATGTAAAACAGGCTCAGAGTAACCCTGAAAGACCTAAGCCCTCCAATAAAAATTATAGTAGGTCTCTCCTCTTAAATTTCACAGTACCACTGAAGCCTGGTCCATCACATGTGGCAGAGAAGCTAAAGGTCAAGCTATTAGAGTTAATAAGCTCATACAAGCTCAGGCTCTCTAGTAAGGTTAGGGACAGAAAACATGTCTCCAACTAGGGAACTTTATCTAAACCATCAATTGAAAATGAGTCATCTCCCTGTTCAGTTTCCACTGTCATCCATATCCACATAGAGATATTTGGGGTAATGACCAAAGGACTCTTGCAAGTCTGAGAGTAGACACTTTTCAGGTGGGACCTGCACAGCAAGACCCTTTGTATATTCAAGTGCAGTGGTGAGACAAAAGGACACTGAAAGGAGAGATGAAGTTGGAGATTATGGCATCCCATGGACCCAATTCCATGCCATAATCCATTCTGATCCAACAAAAGCTTCTCTTTGTAAGGATTATCTGACTAGACTAAATAAGGTGTTTTCTATTTCTTCCAGTCTAGTTTAATTTTCAGGGTAAATGAAAATCAACTCAGGGCGTATGGTCTTTTCGATTCTGGATGGAGAAATTATGATATTCCAATTCAGGACTATATTGTTCTGGGTCTTGGGACAAGGTCAACCTGGCTGCAATCAGACAATCAGTTGCTGTATGTTCTTCTGATGATCATAATGGCTGTGGAAATAACAGGACTTCCCATAGCTCTGATACTATTATTTTTTTTAACAAAAAACTTGTTTACATTATATGCTAATAGTTAAATACTGGCTACAATGTAGTACTTAACACAAAGTGACATTAGAAGGGAAAGTTTACAGAACATTTCTCATGTATTTATCCCTAAGCTAAGTTATGTGTGTATATATGTGTATATGTATGATATATGTATATATATACACACACACATATATATGTATATATATATATATATATGGTAGCACTGCACTGTCGTCCCATTGTTCATCGATTTGCTCGAGCAGGCACCAGTAACATCTCATTGTGAGACTTGTTACTGTTTCTGGCATATTGAATATGCCATGGGTAGCTTGCCAGACTCTGCTGTGTGGACGGGATACTCTTGATAGTTTGCCGGGCTCTCCAAGAGGGACAAAGGAATCGAACCCAGGTGAACTGTGTGCAAGAAAAACACCCTACCCACTGTGCTATCACTCCAGCTATGTATCACTGTATCACTGTTATCCCATTGCTCATCGATTTGCTTGAGTAGACACCAGTAACGTCTCCATTGTGAGACTTGTTACTGTTTTTGGCATATTGAATATGGCCATAGGTAGCTTGCCAGGCTCTGCCATGTGGGCAGGATACTCTCGGTAACTTGCTGGGCTCTCCGAGAGGGACAGAGGAATGGAACCCCTGTTGGCTGCATGCAAGGCAAATGCCCTACCCACTGTGCTATTGCTCCAGATTTTATATATATATATGTATATATATGTATATATGTACATATATACATAATATCTGAGTAAATGACCTCTTTTAGCTCCATTTTGCATATAGTAAATCTATAGGTGGGTTTTCTGATGGCAAAAAGCAATGACTATTAGACAGAACTCATTACTTTCAAGTCCAGTCAATTATCATTTGATACATTTCTAACTGATGTAATCTTTGCTTTACTTTGTTACCTGTTGACTGAAGAGAAGTGATGTTTGTGCTAAATCATTTAGTTATTCATACATTTAGTCATACTAAATGTATTCACATTCTCAATAGTCAACAATGTTTTGAATCAGAATATTGTTATCAAAGTTTTTCTTCCTACTAGAAATCTCCTTGACCCCTAATGATGCTACAATAATTTTCATGCCAATTTCTTCATGGAGGTACTTTTAAACTGTGAATTATATTTTCTACGAGCTTCTGACAGTATTAAAACCAGACATTACTTTAGAGTCCTTTTTTTTAAAGAAACCAGTAGGAATATTCCAATTAAGAGATGGAAAATAGTCACACATACCTGTAGAACTGATTCTAATTTACACCTTAATCATGTTTTAATAAACACTACATGAGTCTCTGCCTAGAGGAGCTAAGTTTCACCCAGTAGGAAGATATTAGTTTTTTGTAAATATTTTAATTAAGGAAGAGTTATACTGAGATTCTTCCTCAAGTCAGGTATGAATGATATTTTTTTGTCTTTTTGGGTCACTTCTGGTGATGCTTGAGGTTACTCCTGGCTCTGCACTCAGGAATTACTCTTGGTGGTGTTTAGGGGCCATTTGGGATGGCAGGTATTGAACTGGGGTTTATCATATGCAAGGCAACCTAACCACTGCACTATCACTCAGGCCCCAGGTATGAATGATTTAAAGTGAAGTGAAGTCCTGGCTAGCAGCAGAGCCCTACAGCCAGTAGGCTTGAGAAAACCAGGATAAAAACAGTCTTCCATGTAAGTTTTTTTAATTTTCAAATTCCTGAATCGTTCTTTGTTCTAAGAATAGAGAACAAGGGAATAAACTATGGAATAGTAAACCCCTCTGCCACCAACAGCGATTCCCTTTCTAATATACTATGCATCTAGAAATAATACTATTTCCCCTTCATGGATACTCATGTATAGGTAGTCTCAGAATATTATAATCCTCATTTTATAACTGAGGAACTTGAGAGTCAAACGATGTACATATAGAAAGCTTGTCACTGTAAGATTCAGAAAAATGTTTCAAATCCAACTTCATTGAATTCCATAGTCTATAATTCTTATTACTATGCACTTAATTTATACAGTGAAATTATAAATTTTATTCTCTTATACATCATATATCCTCTAAATATCAAGTTCAGGTTTAATCTGAATTGACTAATTCTAATGTCCTGATAAATGTTGTTTTCAGTTGGGTAACACAGAATTTCTAGTTTCCAGATTAACATTCATAAACAAGTTATTATGTGAGCATATGAAAGAAACAGAGATAGACTGCTTTCCTCTTATGCTATGTTTTCCAGAGGTAGTTAAAAATCATCTACATAATAGCCATAAAGTATCAAAATAAAATCACACATATTTAGTTTACAGACTGCATAACTAAGATTCAGTAGTTGTACGCATAGAAATCACAAAATGTCAGTGTCCCTTCCCTACAGTTCCATACTCCTGCCACAGTTCAAATCCCATTAATAGATGAAGTCATCAAAAGCTAATTAGTTCTTGTGTAAAAGAAAGATACAGAACAGATTTCTTAAAAAAAAAAAAAAAGCACAAAAACAAACCATTACCAACAAATCACTTGAACCATCAGGTAGTTCGAGTACATGAAAATTGTGAAGTAAATTAATTAGCTTTGCATTGATCAGTATCAAAAGTCATTAGCCCTGCACTGCAAGGAAATCCTAGAAGCCAGTGATGTGCAAAATAAAGGTCTGTGAGAGAAATCAATCTCTGCTTTTCAACACTGATGTTTTAAAGGGTCCCCACTGTATAACTTGCCCGGAGGCATTCCAGGGGGAAGAACCCGTAGATTTATATCTGCCACTCGTGTCACTGAACACAGATACTTCTGACAAATAATTAAAGCTCAGAGGAGGAAAGTCCTCCAGTATTCTCACAGGCACATGTTAAAGAACAGAGAAAGAAGGGGAAGGGTGTAAAAACTTACAAAGAGCTCTCACTGGGTGCTCGTGGGAGATGTGATGTGTGTTGTGTTCTGTTGTTCTCAGGCTCTCGGGGTGATGCTCTCTCTCTCTCTCTCTCTCTCTCTCTCTCTCTCTGTCTCTCTGTCTCTCTGTCTCTCTGTCTCTCTGTCTCTCTGTCTCTTTCTCTCTCTCTCTCTCTCTCTCCTCTGTGTATGGCCCGGATTGGGATGGCTCCTCCTTGTACTCTGCTTCTGTGTGTGCCGCTGTGCTCTCTTCTGTCTGTCTCGCTATCTCTGTCTCTGTCTCTATAGTCTCTGGTCTCTTCAGACCTCTCTCCGTCTCTGCTTCTGTGTCTTCTGTCTTGCTTCTGTATCTTCTCTCTCTGTTTCTGTCTGTCTCTTCTCCTTGCTTATGTCTTACCTCTGCCCTCTGTCTTGCCTCTGCCTTTCTCCCTTGCTTCTGTGTCTTCTCCTTGCTGTGTCTTCTGTCTGTGTCCTGACAGTGAGCCTACTTATTCTTTGAGAAAATACAGACACCAGCATCATCACTGTATCATCTTATCACCGTCATTCCGTTGTTCATTGATTTGCTTGAGCAGGCACCAGTAACATCTCCATTTGTCCTAGCCCTGAGATTTTAGCAGCCTGTCTTTATTTGTCCTTCCCAACGGTGCCACATTGGAGGCTCTTTCAGGGTCAGGGGAATAAGATCCATCATTGTTACTGTTTTGGGCCTATCGAATATGCCACGGGTAGCTTGCCAGGCTCTGCCATGCGGGCAGGATATTCTCGGTAGCTTCCCGGGTTATCTGAGAGGGAGAACTAGACTATAAGTTCTTTTATAGCCTATGGGAGCTTTGTTTTGTAGTCTCTGGATCTTGGCCGTTGATGGGATTACATGGTGGCAGGGGCAGTTTGTCAGTGTGACTGCTTAGCTACTGGAAAATGGGGGATCTGTGTGGAGGAGGCCCAGTTCTGTTTTTTTGGGTTTTTTTTTTTTTTTTGCTTTTTTGGGTCACACCCAGCGATGCACAGGGGTTACTCCTGGCTCTGCACTCAGGAATCACCCCTGGCGGTGCTCAGGGGACCATATGGGATGCTGGGATTCGAACCCGGGTCAGTCGCGTGCAAGGCAAATGCCCTACCCACTGTGTTATCTCTCCAGCCCGAGGCCCAGTTCTGATCCAAGCAGGCTTGGAGATCTCAGCCCTGGGTCCCGCACACCTGGCAGAGTCTCCTGCCAACGTGCCTGGCTGTCTTCACGGGTGCTCCTTGGAGGGGGACAGGTTGAATTTCCTTCTTCACCTCAGCATAACCCCAGCAGCCAAAGACTTCCAGAACCCAGCAACAGCCATGCTCAAAGCCAGTCTCCACACTCTCGGATGAGCCTCACACATGAAGGAACCGGCATCAGATGACCAGAAAATCTATTTTCTGTCTTTTCTAGGCTACTTTCCATGAGTCCAGACACAGTGCAAGGCATGATCCATGATCCTTTCAACATTTTGTGCTTTTTATTAATGCAAAACTCAGATCTGGGAACAGAGATTCATTTGCCAAAGAATACAAAGCAAATGATAATGTTACAGTTGGGACTTAAACCCAAATGTAGAAATCTCTTGAGTCTACAGTATTGCCAAGTCTACACCCTTCTCTTTGTTTGTTTGATTTTTGGAAGGAGCCACACCCAGTGGTGCTTAAGGGCTACTCCACTAGGAAGCTCTGCACTCAGGAATCATTCCGGCAGGCTTGGAACGATATGGTGATATGCTGGGGATTGAATCGGTTAGGCCTCATGAAAGGCAAGTATCCCAACCACTGTAGTATTTCTCTCACCCTAACAATATCCTTCTGTGAAGAATAATTATGTTAAGTGATCAAGTGAATAATTAATAATTATATTAAGTGATCAAGGGAAAGGATAAATTGTACAAAAATCTTTTGTATTAATATTAAAAAGACCTAAAAGCTTATGCGTCTAAATTCAATGGCATGTCCCTGGATAGGACAAATGGTTTCTGCTAGAATCTTTTGACGAATAAGCTTGACTGTAGACCTCATTATTCAAAAGACTTTGATTGTTATTCTGTATTTCACATCTAGTGATTCCATCCTGGCCTCTGAAGTAGCTTAATCCAATACTGATTGAGGTTAGTATTTGAATCTTTAACATCAAATGTAATAGTAAAAAATATCTTCAATGGCTAGAGTCCTTGTGGAGAATCAAAGAGGATTAAAATGGGGCCTGAATCCTGGAGAGCATTTCTCCAGTGTTGGTTGAAAACATTTTCTCAACTTCAGTTATTTTAGAATATATAATATGCATTCATGAATGCCACACATACAGAGGAAAAGCTATGACTCTGACATTGATTTCCTTCTAGCCATATTGACCTCCTTCATTTTATCTTTTTCTCTTCTCCACCCAAAAATCATCATCCTGAGTTCTGGCTTCAACTTCCCTTTGCTTTATTTTTATGTGGTTTCATTGGATGACCTTTGTCTCCTCAGGTTGCTCTAACAAATGTTACAAACTGGGTAACGTAAATAGCAGAGATTTGGTTTCTCACACATTTGGATATGTAGCTGGAAGTTCTTGATCAGGAGCCATGTTAGTAGAGTTCTGATGAAAGTTCTCTTCTTACAGACAGCCTTACTCTCTATGGACTATTCTCCTTAGCTCTCCATGGACTATTCTCCTTAGCTCTCCACCCATCTTCCACTTTTAAAACATCAGTAATCCCATGATAAATATTCTCAAAATCCCATCTAGACCTAATTCTTTCACAAAGGCCTCACCTCCAAGTTACATCACATGGGGGTTCAGGCTGAGCTTTAATGTAGAGATACAAATATTGAATTTGTAAGACATGCCTCTAATGGTTCCTATGTTTTATAATGATGTTCTTAACTTTATGAAAAGGATAATATCTTTATTCAGTCTCATATAATATTCATGGAAATTTTTAGCACTTGTTATTTTATCACTAATAAACTAGTAGACATATAATTGAAGAATAATGAATAATTGTTTATTAAAGCCTGTATTTATATGAACATAGCCTGAAGATTAACCCTATAAATGTCAATCTTAAGTACATAAAAATGAACAAAACCACTCCATATTTGATAACAGGAACAATAAAAACAAAGGGAGAAATTAAGTTGATTAGAACAAAATACTTGCTAGAACTTCACTGCAAAACTATGACTAGAATAAAAAGCCCCTTACTAAATGGGGGTAAATATTTGCTCATTATACATCTCACAAAGGACAGATGGCAAGATTTATAAATCATTTGTAAAATTTTATCAAAATAAACAGCTTCATCAAAAAATGAGTATAGAAAATAAACAGACATTTCTTTAGATGACAAAGAGAAGGTCAATAGCTATATATAAAAGTGTTCTTCATCAGTTATCATCCAGGAAATGGAAATCAAAATGTCAATTAGATATGATTCACATTAATTAGAATGGCATACACCAAAAACTAAAGAAAGAAAAATAGTTTGGTGGAGATCTGGCGAAAAATGATCCCTTAACTACTGTTGGTGGAACTGTCATTCTGTTCAACCTCTAAGGAAGAGAGTAGAATAATTGAGCTTTATAAGACCTCAAGATTCCATTTCTTGGCATATACCCCCAAGATCACAAAAGTCATTAATTTGGAAATACATTCGCACTCCTTTGTTCATTGCAGGGCTATTCATAGTAGCCAGGATCTGGAAACAACCCACATATTTGAAACAGATGAGTATATATAGAAGTTGTGGTACATATACACAATAGAATACCACACACTATAAGATGAAATCCTGCACTTCTCAGCAACTTAGAGCTGGAGGATATCAAAGAGAATGGAGTGAGTCAAGGATGAGTTAACTGATCTCTCTTATGTGGAACATAAAGAAACATGGTAACATAAAGAAAAAAATGTCTAATATAATAGACCTTGAGATTCTTCCTGTAGAACTGATTTCTTGCAGGGGGAGTTGCTAAAGGGCATGATGAGATTGAACCTAGAGATAGTGGTGTAGAAAAGCAGGTATTCTGCTACTGGATATGACACAGCAATGTTGTATTCCTATAACATTAATATTAGCAATATTGTAAGTAACTGTGCTTATATTTTAAAAGCTCATATTTGGTTCTCTGATAAAATTTAAAACAGATAAACCTATGGCAAGACAATCAGTGAGGGAAAAATCACAATATTTTGAATAGTAAGATAGACATATATGGCTCATATATGTATATGTTTCAAATGATGAGGAAAATCACAATGTTTTGAATAGTAATCACAATATTTTGAATAATAAGATAGACATGTGTATAGTTTAAATAAGATAATTCATGACTATACTCAAAACTACTGGTCAGAACTATAAAAAATTAAGTAAAATGAACAAATGCTTATAAATATATAATTTACAGGATGGGTAGAGGAAAAGACAAAACTTATACTAATCTTATGATTATTAAAGAAATGAAAGTAGTGACTAAAATATATTTGAAAGGAAAACACTGAACCAGATGATTTTATAGGCAAGATTTTCCAAACCCTCAAGAAAGAGATCATTCCAATTTTATTAAAATTTTCTAAATGGAAGAAAAACTCTTATTTTCCACTTAGTCATAAGGTCAGCATAACCCTATTGCTGAGACCAGAAGAAAAACATTACTAGAGATAAAATCACAGCCTCATTTCATTAATAATTACAAACACATATCATTTTTTTTCTTAGATACTCAATTGTAGCCATTTCCAACGTCCATGCAGCAGTTTAACATTATGAGAAGATTTCATTAGCTTTGGAACATACCCAGTTATGTGACAGTGGAATGTTACAAAGATCTCTAAGACTTTAGTGTCCTCCTCAGAAAAATGGTGCTTTACCATATCTAATTCTCTGAGAATCAGAGAAGTAAATAATGTAAAGCCCTCATTTCTGTGTTTGGAATCAAAATTAACAATGATATATCATAGCTACTACCTATTAGGGACATTCTTTAACCTGTTTCTGAATGTTTATAACCTCTCTGAAAGATTAAAAGCACTATCCCTGCTAAAGGAATGAACTAACTAAGTGATGGTGAAATTCATCAACTGTCTCAGTGTAATACAGCTAGCAAAAAGTCAAGCTGATACACCACCCACATGCAGTGTGAACACACATGCACAGTGGGCACTAACAGATTGGAGACAATTTCCATAGATACTATTGGAGACACAGTTCATTTCTCTGAAAGGCATTCTAGTTCCTTCCACCAGGCATGAGATAAGGTTGTTTTTTGGAGGAAAGGTGGTCTTCACGTTAGGATTTGATTTGTGACCTATAAGGTTGAATTGAAGCATTTCTAATGGGAAGTTTTCAGAGGGCAGGAGTAATATATTGTCTTTTAATCCATCTCTCCATTGGAAATATTAAGCATTAGTGAGATCAGACATATCAAGAAAACTCCCCCTCCTTTTGCCACAAATTCTAGGTCAGGATATATTTTGATTTGTTTATTTTTTAGAGCAAAACTTCAGGGCTACTTCCCTATCCACCTGAAACCCTCCTCCAAGTTCCTGACAGGATACTTTACCTCTGGCAGTATTTTTGCATTTAGGTTATCAAAAAATTGTCAACCTTTTTTTTTTTTTTTTTTTGCTTTTTGGGTCACACCTGGCCATGCACAGGGGTTACTCCTGGCTCTGCACTCAGGAATTACCCCCCGGCGATGCTCAGGGGACCATATGGGATGCTGGGAATCAAACCTGGGTTGGCCAGCCTTGTGCAAGGCCCTATCCTCTGTGCTATCACTCCAGCCCCCAAAATTGCCAATAATTTATTTCATAATTTCACAGGAAAATAATACTTAGAAAAATAATCTAGAAAAATGACAAAAATTTTCAGTCATGGAAAAAGGTGAGTGGCAGAAAATTTATGAGGTTTGGGAACTCTGCTGGCTTGAAAAATCAGTGGGGACACACAGTTCCACTTATTCTTTCCCCAGAGAGCTTACCTATTAATTAGACATAGAGAACTAACAAAGATTCAAGAATCAATTTGCCCTCTGAGTATAGAAAATACAACACCATTAAGGATTACACAATGACGTCATTTATTTCTATATTGTGGGGCTGGAGTGATAGCACAGCGGTTGGGCTTTCGCCTTTCACGCGGCCGACCCAGTTCATTCCTCCTCCCCTCTCGGAGAGCCTGAGTGGCAGAGCCTGGCAAGCTACCCGTGCGTATTGGATATGCCAAAAACAGTAACAATAAGTCTCTTGATGAGAGACATTACTGGTGCTTGCTTGAACAAATCTATGAGCAACGGGATGACAGTGACAGTAACTGTGCAAGGTGGATGTTTTGCTATCTAGAGAGATGTGATACTTGCCTTTGTAGTATAGTATCTTGAAAAGGAAAAGAAGACTTTATGCTCATCTTTGTAGTATAGTGTCTTGAAAAGGAAAAGAAGGATGCATGTCTAACCATAGAAATAGTGCAGATGGTGAAAGTTTACATTTTTAAAGAGCTTTGATGAATAAAACAAGATGGAAAAAGAGGATATTGAACAAACCTGAACACAAAAAGAATTTGAGCTGATCCTTCTGGCCCCTTGCTGTGCCACTACTGCCCACACCATACAGCGCTCCTTGTTTCTAAAACAAGGACAAAGAGCAATATGTCTAATTGGCTCAGTTGAATATTATTATATAATTTTTGTTTTTTCACTTTAATTTCTTGAGCCTTGAAGAAAGATAGGTAATGCTTTTGGAGTAAGGAAGTAGATGCATGGTAAAAAAAAAGTCTGGTCTGTTGTTGTTCTTTCAATCCAAAGATAAATATTTTAGGAAAGGCATGAAGTAGTGTCCCCAGTCCATCCCTATCGATAATAAAAGGCATAAAAGGGAAGTAAATCTTTTACTTCCTTTACATCTTGTCCCCTCCTCATGAGTGAGAATAGCATCTGAGGAGGCAGGTGGTGAGAGGGCGGAGTGTCTTGTGGAGGTGAGTGTTTTGGTGGCATGTGCTGTCACTGAGATTCAAGCAGTACGGGGAGGAGGTGTCACACTGAGGTGCAGAGTCTGTTGAAGCAGAACAGAAAGAATGAGAAGTGCAGAGGTGGTGGGCAGGGAAAGAACACAGAATGTTTAGGAGATTACTTACATTGGGCACATGAGCATATAAATTGAGGACAGTGAAAACCAGGTTTCTCACTGTTTGGGAAGATATTTATAAGCACAGGAAGGGAAAAATAGATTTGAAATGATATGAACTCTAATCTCAACATCATTTCTGCAAAACTTTTGCCAACTCTCTGGGTTAAAGTATATGACTTTAGTCACAAGGCAATTTTGGAAATTTGAGATAGATGGTCATTCTACAAAGGGAATTGACAAAAGGGGGAAAAAAACCCTGATGAACAGGTCCAGGTGAAAGGAAACTATGAACAACTAAATGCAAGTTCTTGAACGGACTCCAGGTCCACCAAAGAAAAGGAGAATTGTAGAGAGATCTAAAATAATCTGTAATGTCTGTGTATTGGATCAGTGATTTCTTGGCTGGGAGGGTTTATAGCAATAAAGAGAAAACTATCCTTCTTGCAAAAGGTACCCTCTGATATTTAATAGGGGTGGGGAATTATGGAAGAAAATAGTATCTCTATATTCTATAACAGAAAAAATAGAATAAATGTATTAATATGTTAAAAGTGTTTATATAGTACCATGTTAAAACTGCATGCTCTAGATGAAAGAGCTGAGAGTTCCTGGAAATCTTATATAGATTTTAAATAGACTCAGGATGAAAATGCTGAACTCCAAATAGAAGAAAGCAGCATAAGGTTTTAAAGTTTTATTTTAGGCACACACTGTATTACAAATATTGATATTGATAATAGGGTTTCATGCAAAACATATTTCCAACAACCACATCTTCCGGCAGAGTGTTAGCTTCCCTCCACCATGTCTCAGAGTCCCATCACCAACTCTGTCACCACAGCATAAACGTTAAGAGGGAAACTACATATGATTTAAAGAATCCCCTTCCTGATCTTTGAAAAGTGTGGATTCTAAATAAGTCCCCTTGTTGGAAAGATAAAGAGGCATAAATATGAGAGTGGCTGAAGGTGACTTGATATAAAGAAGTGATATCTTTTATTTATAAAGGAAAGCTTGATATAAAGGAAATGGATGATGAAATAGTTGTGGTGGTGGTGGTGTTATCGTGTGTGTGAGACCCTGCAGGTCTAATTTATATATGCTGCCACATTTATTCTTCACAGTTTTTTTAGGGGTTGGAATTAGATATAAAAACCACAAGGCATAGGAATGTTCATTAAAAGGTCAAATTCCAAGTAGTGAAAGGAAGAGCCGAGATTTGGTACCAAGTCCATAGGACTCCAAATATCAGTACATTCCCCCACAGTAATTCACCTTCTGTGTAGGCTTAGAGGAAAAGTATAGGGAGACAACTCTGATGGAGATGGCTTCATGGAAACTTGAAGGGTTTGACTGGCTGGCAGGATAAGGACAAATTCCTGGCAGGTGAGCAAGCACAAGATGAGGAAGTCTGAGGACACACACACACACACATACACACATATGTATATATACACACATATATATGTATATATACACATGTGTATATATGTATGCTTATGTGTATACATACATACCTATGTGTGTATATGTGTGTATAATTATTAATTATAAAATTAGAAAGATATTCACGATTGAGTTTCGGGCATAAAACATTCCAACACCAATCCCTTCAACAGTGTCCACTACTATCCATTAATATCCCAAGTTTCCCTCCTGCCACCCCAGCCTGTGTCGTGACAGGCACTTTCCCCCTATACCATTGTCCTAGTATTCCCTTCCCTAGTGTCAACCCACCCCAGTGGCAAGCTTCCCACTGAAAAGCAGTTCTCCTGTTCTTTTTTTTCTATTGCCTTTGGGTATTTGATATACCCCTACAGAGTTCTTAAATCCTACATAAGAGAGAGAGAGAGAGAGAGAGAGAGAGAGAGAGAGAGATCATTCTGAGTCTGATCCGCTACCTCTGACTGTCTTCATTCAACAGCATGAAACTCTCCAGATCCATCCACCTATTAGCAACTTGTAAGACTTTTATTATTATAGCTGAGTAGTACTTCATTGTGTATATGAACCATAGTTTCTCTATCCCAATATCTATTTTTGGACACTTGGATTGTTTCCAGATTTTGGCTACTGCAATAGTGCTGCAATAAATGTAATAGAAATGTCTTTCTGCATTGTGTTTTGGGCCCATGGGGCATATTCCTGAACAAAAATTTTCTGGGTTGTATGGAAGCTCAATTCTTAGGGATTTTTTTTTGTTCTCTCTCTTTTTAAAAAAGTATTATCTGTGCTGCCTTCCAAAGTGGCTAAATGAGTCAACCATCCAACTAGCAGTGAATGAGGGTCCAGTTTTGTGAACATCTTTGCCAACACTAGTTGTTATTCTTTTTGACAAGTGCCAATATCTTTAGTGCTAGGTAATATATCATTGTTGTTTTTATCTGTATTTCTCTGATGATGTGATAGGGAATTTTTTCATATGTCTTTTGGTTAGTTATATTCTTCCTTGAGAAAATTTCTATTCATCTCTTCTCTCCATTTTTTTGGATAGGGTTGGAATTTTTTTTCTTGTAGAGTTTGACCAGTGCTTTATACATTTGGATATCAACCCTTTATCAGCAAGTGGCAAGAAAATATTCTCTCCAAGTCTGTATCTTTGCATTCTTATTCTTATATTCTTTGAGGTTCTGAAGGTTTTTAATTTAATGTAGTCCTATTTGTTTATCTTTACTTCTACTTGCTTGACCAGTGGCTTTCCTCCTTAAAGATACCTCTGGCTTCAATGTTATGGAGAGTCGTGCCTATTTTTACCTCTGTGTACTCTGATTCTATGAATTCAGATCTACTATTGAAGCTTTTAATTCATTTTTACCTTACTTTTGTGTATGGTGTTAGAAAAGGGTCTGAGTTCAGAGTTTTCCAAGTGGTTAATCAGTCTTCTAAATATCACTTGTTGAAGAGGTTTTCTTTGTTCCACTTTATATATTTTGCTCCTTTATCAAAGATTAATGGGCCATTTACCTGAAGGCCTATCTCTGGATTTTCTATTCTATCCCACTCCATTGATCTGAGAATCTGTCTTTATTCTAGTACTATACTGTTTTAATTACTACTACTTTATAGTACAATTTGCAGTTGGGAAAAGTGATGCCTCCTACATTCTTTTCCCCAAGAATTGCTTTGGCTATTTGGGGTGGAGTGAGGGGTTTTTGTTTTATATGAATTTCAGGAGTGTTTGATCTATTTCTTTGAAGGATGTCATAGGTATCCTTGTAGGGACTTCATAGGACCTATATAATGCTTTGGAAAGTACTGCCATTTTGGTAATTTTAATGGTCCCAATTCATGTCCTAGTCACACTGACAATGAACACAAAGCAATCAGACACAGATTATGTCAAGAAACCTTATGAGGGAAAGAGTATTTGGTGCAAAAGTGTACCCATCCAACAGCAAAAACAATGAAATGATTCTGACAATTCATGACAATTTTATGACAATTCATGAACAATGCATTTATATTCCCTATGTCTTCTTCTATTTATTTATTTTATTAGTGAATCACTGTGAGGTACAGTTACAAACTTATCAACTTTCATATTTGCAGTTTTCTTCATATACATCTTTCACCTCTTTAGTTAAACTGATTCCTAGGTTCTTGACTTTCTTAGGCACAACTGTGAATGGGATTGCTTATTAATAGTAGATAATCAATTCTCTGTAAAATCTGGATACCAAGACAAAGATGACAGGAAGCAGAGTCAGCTATTGTTGATTCTGATTCGGGACTCCTGAATAGATAACACTGGCTACACTCAGAAGCTTCAGGTCAGTGAGCACAAGCTCATTGGGAAATATTTATTTTCAGACATTAGTTAAGGAAATGAATGTCTTATAGAATGAATGTTCAAACTTTCGAGATGCTATTTTTGCAACTGCAGAAACTTAGTTCAGATGCACTAAAAAGAAATCCTCCATCATTATTCACACTTCTGCTGAATAATCACATTCCTAAAAATATTCCCCCCTTGACAATGCACAAATAAGTTCTCTCAACTGAGAAGGGGCAAGGAATGGAAGGTGACAAATTACAAATCAATCATAATTTATGCAGATAATTAACAAAAACTACATCTGTCACTCTTTTTGAATAACACCACACAAATTTCCTCAAAGTACAAGAGTATATTTTCATAAATTGGAAGCTAATTTATTTATCTAATCCATGTATTTTTATGACACGAAGTCAAATAGGAAACAGTGAAGTTAGTGAAGGGATTTTGAACTGGGAAAACATCTAACATAGTATTCCAAAAGCAAAAAACAAAAAAGTCAAATATGTATTTTTATGGTCTCCTTTATGCTTTAAAGTTCTTTCCAAAAAATATTATGATGTGCACAAAACAACAGGACAAAGATTACATCAAGAAACATTATGAGGGAACGAGAATTCAGTGCAGTTGATATACCCATCCAACTGCAAAAACAATGAAAAATGAAGAAAACTGTATTTTTCAAAAGTACAATCATAATAGTAAACAGAATTTAAGAACCAATGGCCACTCAGGGGACTTATTTGCTATTTCTTTGCATTATCTAATTTCAACCCTTTTTCTTTGAATTCTATTTGCAGAGGAACAGGCAGAAAACATTTTAAGGACCTGGACTTTGGGGATTACAGAGTAGGCATTTAAATATTTCTATATTAGGTTGAAAGCAGATTCTGAGATACGGCTATAAAAGCCAGTGATATGTTGAAAGTTCCAGTAGGGAGGCAATGGAGAGGGAAAGAGAGAGAAGAAAGTGGGGGGTGGGAGAGAGAAAATTATTTTGCATAAGTATATTTAATATAAATAAGGCTATTGTTGTGGGAAAGAAAGACTGGATACATTGTAGAACTCTTTCAAAGGTATTCTACCAAAGAAACTAGGGAATATACAGTTTTACCCATAAGCTTCTGTATTTCACTGGGAATATAGCTTCCAAGATGAAGTAGGGTGGGAGGGAATAGATTTTCAGCAGTTTGTTTATTTTGAATTTCATTGAAAATTTGAAGCCAGTGGCTAGAGAAATCTCTTTGTTAGAATGTCACCATATATACAAATGAGAGCAAAGGGTCAATCCATAGTGAAGTGGTTCAAGAAAAATATCAGGTCACAGTCTATACAGTAGGGTTGTTTCAGGGGAAATATTGAGAATATGAGTTAATGTATGATTCCAAAATCATGAAGATACAGACAAACTACAGGATAAGTTCTAAATGAGTTTCTAACACACTATCATATGGTCATTTCAAGACCAGCTTTGACATGCATTTGAGTGAATAAATTGTACCAGTCTCATTGGTATCTCATAGACCACGCAATCTAAATTTTCTGTGTCTTGATCTTATGATGTGCCTATGGAATCAAAACATTTGGACAGAACTGAAGAGGAAATTCAAAATGCTGCACAAGAAGGAAAAGTGCAGCATATAGCTTATTATGATGCCATGGCACTTACACAGCTCCATCTAATATTATGCATCACATTTTTAATTACATATTTTTCATTATCTATATTCTCTAAGGAACCTAGCTACAGCCATGCTGGAGGCCCCTCTCCACACATTCAGACAGGCCTCATGCATGAAGGTACCGGCAGAGGAACCCAGGTGTGTGTAATCCCATCAACGACCAACATCCAGAGAGACTTAAAAGCAAACTCTCAGAAGTGTGCAGCCGCAAGTGGCCTCGCGATATCTTTAGCCTGCTTCTCCCTCTGGGAGAAACTGGCAGTCTTCTGAGAGTTTCCTGCCCACATGGGACAGCCTTGCAAGCTTCCCATGGTGTATTCATATGCAAAATCCAGTAACAAGCTGGATCTCATTCCCCTGACCCTGAAGAGCCCCCAGAGCAACATCATTGGGAGGGCCAAGTCCAGATGGACTCCTAAGATCTCAGGGAAAGGACGAAATGAGATGTTACTGGGCCCGGCCGAGAAATCGGTGATTAATGGGCTATTGTGATGGTGATCATGATATTCTCTAAGGATACAGAAAGTCAGTGGATACAGAGACCATATCTGATTATTCATAGTTCTTTTCTAACACATAGTGCGGGTCTGTCACTACTTTCTGAATGCAAGAATAAATGACTGAATATAGACTATTACCTTCAGCCACCAGAAAATGGATTACAGAACTCAGGGCCTGGAATGCTGTCACCTATGAGATAACTTTCTGTAAAGTTAGAAAAATAATAAAGACTCTTTTTTTGGAATTCATTCCCTGCTCAACCATCAGCAGGGTGTCTGTGGTAAAGGTATACTGATATCTCTGGTTTCATTTTTTCCTGTGAATTAAAGCTTTGTCCTTTCATCTGATAAAATTTAATATAACCATGTGGTATGTGTGGCCAACATATGAAAGTGAAACTGAGCCACTTCTAGGTAGAGGCCTAGAGTATAACTGCCCATATTCCTTTCCTAGCAATATCTAAATGGTAGAGAATCAATCAGCCTATCTCCATAAAGTGATAGGATGTACTGTACACAGCTGATCCACAAAGGATTTTTGATTCAAGTTAGAGCTGTGCTTTCATTAGCTAAACACTAGAGCTTTCTGTTACTGAGGTCCTCCTAGCTGGCCCATTATTACTGATGTAGTATATATTATGCAACACTATATTAAGTTTTCCAGGGAAGATTAATATCGTGCAGAATATATTCAGCATTCCAGTTCATTTTATGAACTGCCATGCATACCATACATTCATACACACATGGGATTTTCTTTTCAGACACAGTAACCTCTAACATCCACTGTTCTTCTACATGGGGAAGAAGACAAATAGACTTTCAGGCTTAACTACCTCTTCCCATGGATGCACTCCTGATATCATGCATTGAAAAAGAAAAAAAAAACATTCTACATGCTGTTCACTTAGAAGGGAGGCCTAATTCTTCCATCCTCATGTAATCTCCAGAGCAATTCCTACACCATCAAGGCTATTACTCCCTAGGGGGGCAGAGCTTCAGGCTCATAATTACTGGTACTATGACTACTATCACTGCTAATTAATGGTTGATGATCATCTTAAATTGAAAAACTGCCCATTTCTGACTCCTACACTCCAAGTCAAATAGATGGTTCTTCAATTCCAAACTCTGCACTTCATCTTAATAGTATAATTTCATTTAAGAATAAAAGAGATTTAAATCAAAGGAGAAATGACATTCTCTAAACTAGTTAGTTGGGTTATCAGAATTAAAAGCATGAAAATTAATAATCGGGATTAGTATTATTATAGCAATGCATTCAACTTTATATTAAACTACAATCTTTTAAACCATGGCTGTCATAGTTAAAATGTTAATAGTATTTAAACATAAATCCTTCTCCCCATGAAGCAAGGATCATTGTGTAGGCATAGAGCTATTCTATTCACTTTAGAGATGCTGTCTGGTAGAGCATTTTAATGTAAGCCTTGTCACTGTTAATCCTGATGTCTGATGCTGAGATGTGTGTTATATTACTTTATGTAACTGAAAAATGGGAAACCTTTATGTCAGATTACAGGCTGAAATAATAACCTCCTCTAGGAAGCTGGGCCTGGGATATAACACGGTGCCAAATGGGATTCTAGGTCATAGCCACTGCAGAACTTGAAAGGAGTCAGGTCTTTTTTAAAGATACATTCACTTACTTACAGAATGCCTTAACCGCTTGTAGAGAGAATAAGCATGAAAGGCAGACTTGAGTTACAGCAGACTGACCAGTTAAGCTTTAGACTTCGGTTATAAAGATGGGAGCAGTACTGCATCCCTTCTTTACTTCTGTAATCAATACTTATGTTCTGTGGTGCTCAAACTGTTCATGGAGATCCACAAAGGCATGCAAGGGCATGAGGTTCAGAAGCAAGACAGGTCAGAGAGAGAAAGGCCATGTGGCCTTAGTCAACGTCTTCTCTTCTCTTATTTTATCAAGTGTGGTTCCTCCATCGTCATCTTTAGAAACCAATGTTATATTAATAATAACATATGGGACATAGTTCTATTTTTAAAGAATTCATTAGCTCAATAAATATTTACTAGGCAAAATACAAAAGCTCATAAGTAAAATCGGCAAGAAGAATGATTATGGAATAGAGAGTATCTAGAATAAGTCCAGATATCTGGACACAGAAATTCTGATAAAGGGATGGGATTTGAATTAACATGTGAGTAAGTAGTATCAGTCGATCATGTGTAATCTGGAGGTTAAATACTGCAAGCAGAGAAAGCACCCAGAACAAATACTTCATGGCAGAAATAAGTTTAGTGTTTCCAAGCACAGAAGGAGTGTACAGATATGGTAAATAAAGAGAGCTTTGAAAAAGATCAAGGCAATAGATCACACAAAGCTTTGTAGACTCAAATAAGAATTAAAGGTGCCATCACTAGGTGATTGAAACATAAAATATTTTAAAAACAGGAGAGGGGGAGAAAAAAAACCCCAAGTTTTAAAGACATTTACCACATGGGAACTACACCTTTGGGGGCAAGAATATCAGCTGGAGAAGCAACAATAAGACAAGCAAAAGCATATTTCAGACAGGGGCCTGAAAGAGTGAGAGAAAAGTGAAACCACTATCAATTACTTGGATCAGGGGTATGTTTAAAGTTAAATCAGACAGGCCTTGATATTTTGAAATCACTAATCACAATTTCAAAAAGGAAGCATGGACACTTACACAGGGAGAGTGAAAAGAGGAATTAGAATTCAGAAAGAAAAATAATTGCTACTTCTCTAGATCATTAAGGCTACCTGAATTACCAAGGGTGAGTATGCTGTCTCCAGGCTGAGACCAGAATGCTTTCTCCTTATTTCTCCTCACCTCTTTCCTTCTTGCTTCACAATCTGGCTGAAACTCCAGAAGGTTTCACATCATTATTGATTATCAAATTATCTTTTCTCTTCCTTTGTCTGAGAGCTAGCCACAAATAGAATGATCTCTTCATTCTTGCTTCTTGTGACAAATAAGTGATTTGTAAACTTCATTAAAGTGGGGACTGCATTTACCCCATAACAACCATCCTGTATAAATAGCATCTAATTACTTAAAAGACACTCCAAATTATAGCATCAGAGCAATGTATGGTAAAGTGTGATGGCTCCAATTATCTTAATAATCAGCAGAGCCACTTTCAACCTAATAAGAGAATGAGTCATTAATGACAATTTATGAAGTTAATCACCTTCTCTTTGCCGTGGAATTTGCCCTTCCTTTGTTAAAATTTGGGCATTTTTTTACTTGAATCTAAAAGAGGGCAATTTCTAAGAAGTTGCTGAGGCAATACAGGATCAAAATCTAAGTAATAACCACATTCATTTCCATGATCATTACAGCAATAGGAATTTATTGTTGAAAACACAATTAAGTTTTGAATGAAATCTTAACACAACTTATTTCCTTTTTAAGATTTTTCACTACCAATGCACTTTGAAATAGTTTTCTCAAATGAATCATACAGTTTTTTTGCAACTTGGATGGAACTAGAGGGTAGCACGCTAAGCAAAATAAGCCAGTGTGAAGAACAGTACTAGATGATTTCATTCATCTGTGATATATCATAACAAAAAAAGAGCATAAATAGTATTAGCTGAAATCAAGCCCCGAGCACTAGATTACAGAACTGAGAACACTAGCTTTGGGGAGCTAGGGTTGGGGTGAAGTATGGGGTCAGGGATGAGAAAGTGACATGGTATTTGGTGGGACATTTTAGACACTTTGATGGTGATACAGTAACTATGCACATCAGAACTAAAAACATTAATACTTGCAACCATGTTACCTAACTATAAAAAGAGAATTTTCTCATTATAATTCTAAATCTATCAAAGAAATGGTGACTTTACTTTCCATTCTGGAATTTGTTTTAGTTTGTGATTACTTTATCTTATACCACCCACTCCCCATTTCTCCCTGTAATTATTTTAGTATATGTTTTCTCTAGGACCTGAGGGAGATCTTTTAGCTTTGCCTTTTTGTATGTATCAAATAAAGAAAAATAGTTAACTCAGAGCAAGTCCAAATTCCAGTACCAGAATCACATACTTCCCATGTCTTTGTAAGTTTTCCTATAAAGTTTTCTGTGACCCAAATCCTTCCCATACCTTCACCAGAGGGTATCCTCATCATCTGAAGTCATAAACCTAGCTATAATTCAAAACACAAGTTGAGTTTAAAATTTAAAGTATGTCTATTTCAACCGCTTAAATTTTAGAATTCAAGAGAGAATGATCAGGGTCATAGAACTGGTGACAGTCTTGGGATTAGAATTGAGCATGTTTTACACTTAGCTAATGCTCTTTTGAGTGAAGTGAACTAATTTCTTTCTAAATAGTTATTTTAAAAAGTACAACTATTAAAATTATTTTACCACTATAAAGACAGAACATGTCCTTACCAGAAGAGACAATTTCAGTATTTATAAACATAATCTTTTCAATGAATTAATACATTTATCTTGTGACCCCCATTTCTCTCTGTAGTTCAGTTTGTGAAATCAGCAAGCTCCTCTACAGATATGTCTGCTGGATTCAAAAATAGAAAGATTAATATTTTTTCATTTCTTAGGCACATTATAACCATATGAAGGAACAGAATTTCTTTTTAAATTTATTTATTTATTTTTAATTAGTGAATCACCGTGAGGGCACATTTACAGATTTATACACTTTTGTGCTTATGCTTCCCTCATACAAAGTTCGGGAACCCATCCCTTCACCAGTGCCCATTCTCCACCACCAGTAAACCCAGCATCCCTCCCACCCTCCCCAATCCCATCTCCCCTCACCCCACCCTGCCACTGTGGCAGGGTATTCCCTTCTGTTCTCTCTCTCTAATTAGCTGTTGTGGTTTGCAATAAACGTGTTGAGTGGCCACTGTGCTCAGTCTCTAGCCCTCATTCAGCCCGAAACTCCCTTCCCCCAAATGGCCTTCGACTACATTATAGTTGGTGATCCTGAAGGAACAGAATTTGCAGTTATCTCTTTCTCTCTCTGTCTCTCTGTCTCTATCTGTCTCTCTGTATGTCTGTCTCTTTGTCTTTCTGTCTATCTCTCTCACACACACACAACTTGTTTTCTACATGCGACTGCCAGTATATGTGTTTTAAAATGATAACAGAGAATGTTTCATACAAGACATGGCTTATTGATGGACTGTGAGAAGTTAACCTCTTGATACAGAAAACCCTATGAATACCTGAATAATAACATCCTGCTATCAGGACTGTTTTACAAGTTTTACTGTTTTGCTAAGTGTTCCTGTATGGTTCCAATATGGTTCACAGTGTATCACTGAGAACTACGCAGAACCCCAAACATATATAATTCTTATCCCCATACCAAATATTAGATGAGAACTCTACTCCTGAAATCCAAGGCATTAAAAAACTCAAAATAACCCTCATGCTACCCATCTCTTCTGATTTTCTTTGGATGTTGTATTAATTCTATATCCATTTTGGAATAGAGGTATGTGGAGAAAGCAGTAGGTGATTTTAGCCACTTCCAGGCTTGAATTATACTGGCTCAGTGAATTCAGATTGAAGAAAAAGAGGAAAAAATAGTCTTTATTTTCATATTGAAATTCCAGGAAAAGCATCATTATTTTTGTTTGGATCACCCCTTTGATAAATTACTGTGGGCAAGAGATCCTGTCCCACCTTCTTTCTCCATTACACATATACAGCCACATCCCCATCTTGTGACTAGATACTATAACGGGGTACCCCAACCCCTATAAAATGTAGAGAAAATTCCTATCCAGTGAAGAAAAGCTCCTGTGACTAAGGTTTGAAATTTGTTCTAGAAAGACAAAATACACAGTATCAACTGCCATTCCAAGTAAGTTTGATATTAAATGGGAAGTCTAATTGGAGTCTGATTTCAAAACTCTGAAAATAAATAAGCTCAAATACTTCAGCATCTTCTCTAGATAAGAAAAGAGAAATTTAGACTATATAGGATTTCTTAGGTTACTTTTTCTTATTTGTCCAAAATCTGTAAATATAATCTTAATGTATTCAGTAACTAAAACATTTCTTAACTTAATGTATACCCTCTTAAGACCAAATGTGGTTATGTATTGTTGTATTCAGAATTTATAAGTTGTGTGTTTTTGGTTTACTATAATAAATTATTGCACTTAGCTTAAATTGAGGATTAAAATTTATTTAAAGAATTACTATTTGTACAACTGAATGTTTTTGTGTCACTTATAAACCTTATAAATCAGTACCTAGAAAATGTTTACTTTATGATGCAAAGTTTAAAGTATGCAATTTTAAAAAAATTCCTACTTAGATACCGTATTCACAAAAATACAATTCATCAAATTGTTCAATGCATATGCCTGTATTTCATGTATATATCATTATACTGTCTTTCCTTAAAATATACCCTTAAAAATATCCCTTTCATCTAATGATACCAGATGAAAACTGTCTACTGTAATTTTTATCAAGTTGTGATTGCACATTTTCTTCATCCTGTTCACCCATATTTGGATAGTTTAGAAAAGGCCTTCTCAACCCTTTTCTGATGATAGCTTTCTTTTGACTTTGTTTCCTTTCTGTGCCCACTCCACCCATTCTATTTGTTGGCCCCCTAATCTCATGTTGTGCTCATCCATTTATACTTTTTATTTGTGACCCCCTTGAAATATCCCGACCATATCCATATGGCCCCCAGTTCAGAAACACTGGTTTACTGGTTTAGAGTTTTACGGAGTAACTGCACACACGTAACTGCCATTTTCCAGTTACTACTTCGTGAATGTTGACTATCACCTATCATATCACTGATCCTTTTACCAGAAATTATTCATTGTATATTTGGGGAAACAGGTTTATAGAACTCAAAGTTTTGATAAAAATCATGTATCTGAAAAGCAGAAGAATCCATACTCAAACTGTCCCTGTTAATTACCACCACCCACTTCTCATAAATTACACTGTGCTGTTTTCTTGTGTAATGACCATTTATTCTCTTTCAGGTACTTTTATTTACAAAATTTTTAATAATTTATTAATGAAATATTATTAATATTTAATATATATTAATATATAAGACCTTATTAAGTTCCTATACTTAGAAGCCAATGATGCCTATGCTCATTTTATGGATTAAAAACTAAGGTGCAGAGAAATTAATTGATAGATACAGTTGCCTAGAAATTAACATCTAATTTGCCCTCTCCAAATGACAGATAATTACTACTGGGGGTAACTGGACATTGTGGCTGAACTCACTGTATGAGTGTAATAATCTACCAGATAAAATAAACATACTGGATACTCTTGTACAACTTCTAATCCAGAAGGTCTGAATTTGTTCTTCAGGTAGTCTATCATGTCACACAGATGATTTCTATCAGGCATCCATATCACAAAAAAGGGAGTCAATCAAAAAAAAAGGGGGAGTCAATAGTCCAGAACAAAAGGAAAGAACATAGTATTTGGAGGTCAACATTTTTTTCTTGTGCATCAAAGACAAGAGAAGTCTCTAAGTGACATACTTTTTAAAGAGCTAGAGATAATCTAAACAATGGTGATAAATTAGTGATATGTAGCACAAGATTACACAAAATGAGATTTTAGATTGATTTCAGATTAAATCATCTCCATTGTATTAGCCAATTACAGACAACGAACTCATAGTAAGTCCTAATTTAAGCCAACATTTACTTACTTTTTCTAAGCAATTTATCAAGTTAACACCCTTCTTAAGGCGCACTTAAGGGCTAAGTAGGACAGAAAAATGGCAATGGAAAAGGCTAGGATCTTCTCTTAATTGAGGGAGCCATAATACTCAACACAACCTCATAATTAGCAGATAAATTCAGGAAGTAACAACCTTTAAGAAGAATTGGCAACACATGGAGGCTTATGTGGAGAGCAGAGAAACAGATGCAGGAGTTTGCTTTTCTTCCTGGTGACTCAAGTCAAAGCCAAATATTACTTTTAAAAATGCCATGTGCCCATGTTTATTTTAGAATGAGAAAAAAGATAAATCAGCGAAGAAGAAAATTCACTGCATACAAGGATTTTAGAAATTTCAGAAGAATAGCCATTTCTAGAAAGAGTAATGTCTATCATTCATTAGCAGAAGAATTTCAGGGCTGAATGCTAAGTGTTTTACCATGTCACATACCAAGAGTCACATCTAGAATAGATAAACAGCAAAACACAAACAAAGTAATCTTGTATATTTCCAGATTCTAACAGTACTCTAGGGGGCCTACTGCTTTTAGAGGATATGATAACCTTCAGAGATTTAGTGCAAGTGTCAAAGTTGTCAAAGTAAATACTGCCCAAGGATTCTGTTAGCCTGTCTAGGTCCAAGCCCCAGGTCTACATCTCTAGCTGTAGTTGGCTCCAACTTGAAAAGCAATCACATGGAACTTAGCAGTTTAATGAAAACAAAGAAAGCTGCTACAATTTGAACATACCTGCTTTTCAAAAAAGCAGATCTTGTTGTTGTTGGTTTTTTTTTCTTTTTGGGTCACACCCAGCCATGCACAGGGGTTACTCCTGGCTCTGAACTCAGGAATTTCCCTAGGTGGTGCTCAGGGGATGGTGGGAATCGAACCCGGATGGGCCACCTGCAAGGCAAACACCGTACCCACTGTGCTATCGCTCCAGGCCTTTGTTTTTGATTTTGACACAATTAGTCTCTCTGAGATGCAGTATCTAGAAATAGTGGGCACCTTCAGTCTCTTTCGCGCCCACAAGTAGTCACGTGTCAAATCCTTTAGTTGAATGGAATATGTACTTTCAAGAAAATCTCCCTTCTTTCTTTTCTTTACTTATGTCCTTGTTAGCACATTTATTGCCTTTCTCTTGGGCCTTTATAATTAATATTCTTCAGTTGTAGTCTCATACTGATTCTCCAGTTCAATGCATCCTCTAAACCTGTGCCAAATTAACTTTCATTAAACACATATTTTCATTTAATATTCAGTATTTTTGCCTAGCACATAGTGGTTATTCATTTACCATAAGTAGGATGAATGGAAGGATGGACAGATATATAGGCAGTGTTTTACTGGTCATTTTATCATAGGATGCACATTATGTGTTTGATGGAGAGAAATCAGGTACCGAGCACCTTATAATAAAACAGTATTCTGATGGTTTTACCCTAATCATCTACTCTCCCACCCAGCCTTTGGCCAATGATTTCTAACTTTAGCAATATTGGCATTGGGGCATTGTGATTCTTTGTGGGCAGCTGTCTTGTGCATTGGGCAATATTTAGCAGCATACTCAGGTTCTATCTTCTAGGTGGCAAAAATATTCTGGCTCTGGAAGTCACAAAATTTTCACAATATTTTGCAAGAATCCCTGGGGGTTAGGAAGAATCACATTAGTAAGAACCACTGTTAAGTAAAAAAGGAATTATTTCTCATTTTGTATACATCATGAAAATAATTGTTTCTGTGCCTTTTTGTAATATTCTTTCATGCATGTGTGTACACACACAACATACACAAGCACACACACATATGTGTATATTTATTGTTCGGTTACTTCTTCCCAGCTAGCTTCCCCACAAGAGCTGGGAAAGGAGTAACTGAATATAAAAGAATATAAATAAATAATACATGTACATATGTATGTATATAAAGATATTTCTGGCTAGACTATAAATGGTTGTGTTTGGTTTTAACAAACTTGCTTGTATTCTCTAATATACATTCTCCATCCCTCTCGGAGAGCCCGGCAAGCTACCAAGAGTATTCTGCCTACATGGAAGAGCCTGGCAAGCTCCCCATGTCATATTTGATATGTCAAAAACAGTAACAATAACAGGTATCATTCCCCTGACCCTGAAAGAGCCTCCAATCATTGGGAAAGATGAGTAAGGAGAGGCTGCTAAAATTTCAGAGCTTGAACAAATGGAGATGTTACTGGTGCCTGCTCAAACAAATCGATGAACAAGGGGATGACAGTTGGATATATATATACATAAAACTCAAAATTCTTATTTTTGTAAACATCTAAAATCCACTACAATGAAAGGTTTTTTTTTAAAGCTATGGAAATAAAATAGAGATACTTTTCTCTTTTAGGATAGTCTTTGGTTTTGTGAATTTAGGGAGTCCAGTTAACAGAACTATCACTAGCTTTCAGCAGATAAACAAATTCCCAGTAATTTTTGGCAAGAATTCTCATTTGAGAAAGAATGAAGAGTGTACCTACTTGTTGTTTATAATATATGAAGTGTTCCCATTAAGTTTCTGAAAATTCTCCTTCAGTCCTTGCCTTTCTAGCAGTATGCAAAGGTTCTATATGCAGCAACTAGAATATAGTAAAAGCATGGCTCTCTGCCAGTCTCCAACCACATGAGACTTAGCTTAAGGATGAGAATTATGGAGAGAGAACTTAATAGAGAACCCAGAATCTGTTGCTCTGCCAAGGTCAAGTCCTTGGTGACAACTGAGAGCAAATTTTGTTCTCAATCTCATCTTCAACCCAATAAATATTTCAACTCACTTTGGTCTTGGGTTACATTAACAGAATGAAAATTAAATAAGAAACCATTTCAAACCCATGAGTGTTATAATCAGTCTTAAACTGATAACTATTAATTTTTCTAAAATATAGAATATTTTTAACTGTATGCTTGTTCCTTCAGAAAAATTCATATTATAATTCAGCTTCCTAGCAAACAAAATTATACATTTCTTGATATATATTTTTTAATTCTATCAAATCTTCTTTCCATATTAAACAATCCTGTTGAATTCATATGGACAGAAGCCTACTACAAAAAACACTGTCAAGCTCATCATTAATCAGGGCTGTAAATATAATACTTGTTTAAAATATGTTTCAAAGAACCATTGTTATTCCCTACAATTCACGGAAGTGATGCTGCTGAATAGCGAACAATAGAATAGTTCTCAGAGGCTAAAAAAAATAAGGAAAAATTTCTTCTGCATAAATTAGCAGTGGTATGAATTTATGCCTTTTTTTCTAAAGAAGAGTTAAATCCCTATTTGGAGGCAGGATGAGACTTGTCTTATCATCACTGATGAATTGATGATGATAAGACAAGTCTTTAAGAGAGTTTAAATAAAAATTAAAACATAGAAAGTCAAACCACCTAAGAATGTCTTGGTGTTAAAGAACTGCACAGGTAATAAACCCATTATAGGGCTTGTTCAACTCGGCAGAGTTCCAGATAATTCTTTGCTGCAGGAGTGGGAGGAATTTATCCTGTTTTTTGAAAAATGTTGTATAGTATCCCTTACCTTTAGCCACTTGATGCTAGCAGCACACCTCCCACTCCATCTGTGAAAACCAATCGTCTTGACAAGAATAAGCCATACATAAGTGCCCAGGGGATGGGGTGGGAGTGATGACTGGGTGTGGAAGATGGGGAGGGGGCAACAAAATTGCCCTACTCAGAACCAGTGGCAAAGAATAAGGCCACTTTGTACCTGCTATCCCAGGGAAATTATCTTCACTTTCATATATGTCCAGTTTGGAGAACAGATTCTATTATTTCCCTCTCTCCTGAAAATTGACCTTTACCTTGCCCAGTTCTTATGCAACTATAGGAGTGAAGCATCAGTCTAAAGAATTACATAGTTAAGGTGAAACTCTTCTCTTTAAAGAACCTAATTCTCCCTTCTCCCTTCACATATGTAGTTTTAGGAGATCATGGCGATGGGTGGGACAGGGAAATGTGAGATAATAAAGTTATGCTACCTCTCAAAAGAAAATTATATTTATGTTTTAAACTTTCTTCCCCATGGGAGAGCCTCGCAAACTCCCCATGGCCAAAACCAGTAACGATGATGGGCTTCATTCCCCTGACCCTGAAAGAGCCTTCAATATGGCACCATTGGAAAGGACGAGTAAAGAGATCTCAGGGCTTCTAAAATCTCAGGGCTCGGATGAATGGAGATGTTACTGAGACCGCTCGAGAAATTCGACGATCAACGGGATGATAATGATGATGATGATGATGATGATGATGATGATGATGATGATGATGATGAAACTTTCCCCAAGTTTCTTATCCCATAGGCAACCTTCTATGTCATGCTATTCCCCAAATGCCATAAAAAAAAAAAGGTCAAGGCTTACTTATTTTCTAAGCAGAAACCATTTGTTCTCTACATTAGTGCACTCATTCTGTACTTGTTATAGATGCCAATACTTCTGGTTGAATTTTTTTCTTTTCAAAATACTTTCCAATTAGGGGCCAGAGAGATAAGAGAGCAGGTAAGGTATTTGCCTTGCGTGCAGCTGACCCAGACTCAGTCCCTGACACTGCAGAGCCTGAATCCTCAGAGCCCTGCCATGAATGATCTCTATGCACAGTCAAAGCCCTGAGCACTGCTGGGTGTGGACTAAAATGCTTATCCCATCTCTGTGCCCAAGAACCACAACACCTTGGGAGAACACTATGCCATGCTGGGGTTCAAACCCAGGTTGGCAGCATTCAAAGCAAGTGCCTTGCCCACTGTACTATCTCTTCACATCCAGATGAATAATTCTGACTAGTAATTTTACAGAATATCAGATTTACCTGGAGGACTTTGACCCACAGGTAGCAAAGCCCTACTTTCAGTTCAGTGGTTTGGGGTACAGGTGATAAGTAACCTGCTTTCATGATAAGATCCCAAGTGAGGCTGGTACTGCTGACACAGTGATCTAGGCCTGTGTTTCTCAGCCTTTTCCTGAGTGTGTCCCCTGTGGGACTTATTCCCTTCTTGTGGCCCCAGTCCTACTGACCGGCCCCAATGTGATCCAGTGTCCCATTCCCCCACTCCTCCCCTCACCCCATTCACACTATTTTTATTCGTTGAATATTCTGGGAGCAGCTAATCCAGAGCTGAGAGTCTCTTGTGCGCATACTTGGCTGTCTTCCCCAGGGCCCCTCGGAGGGGTTGGGCTCCAGCTTCTCTCCCCACCCCAAGCAGAACTCCCGGCGGCTGAAGACCACCAGAACCTAGCCACAGCCATGCTCGAGGCCCTTCTCCACATGTTAGGACAGGCCTCACGCATGGAGGTACCAGCAGAGAAACCCAGGTGTGTGTAATCCCATCAACAGCCAACATTCAGAGATTTAAAAGCAAGCTCCCAGAAGAGAGCGATGCAGAGGGTCTCTTGCCCGCATGCCTGGCTGTATTCCCCGGGGCCCCTTGGAGGGGATGAGCTCCAGCTTCCCTCCCTGCCCTGAGCAGAGCTCCCGGCGGCTAAAGACCACCAGAACCTAGCCACAGCCATGCTCAAGGCCCCTCTCCATACATTCAGACAGGCCTCACGCATGAAGGTACCAGCAGAGGAACCCAGGTGTCTGTAATCCCATCAAGGGCCAACGTCCAGAGACTTAAAAGCAAGCTCCCAGAAGTCCTTGGCCACTTTGCGGCCGAACGAGATCTTGTAGCCTACTTCTCCCTCTGGGAGAAACTGGCAAGCTTCTGAGAGTTTCCTGCCCACATGGGACAGCCTTGCAAGCTTCCCATGGTATATTCATATGCTAAGTCCAGTAACAAGCTGGATCTCATTCCCCTGTCTCTGAAAGAGCCTGCAGTGCAACATCGTTGGGAGGGCCTAGTCGAGAGAGACTTCTAAGATCTCAGGGAAAGAACAAATGGAGAAGTTACTGAGCCTGCTAGAGAAATCGATGATTAATGGGATTTCGTGATCGTGATCATGATCGTGAATATCCTGGGGCCCCCTGTTGAGAAATGATGCTCTGGAAGATGCCACTGCTCCTAGCATAATTCCTTACAGAATGTTATCCTCAAATCACAAAGAGAAAGACTGTGTGGGCTTGGGGAAGAAGGGGAGGAAGAGAAATTTTATTCAGACTAGCTGCTCAGGTATTTGTTTTCCTATTAATCAGAATAAAATTATTCCAAATGTATCCCTAGAGAGAACCACAGGAGGCACTGAGGATGATGGGGGCTATATGAGCAGTCTCTTCTTGCTGCCACCACACCATTGTTTCTCCTTTGAGAAGGGAGAGCTGTTCTATGGGCCCAGACTCATTCCTTCCAGCACCCCATCCTGCTTATCAGCTGCTAATCAGCACCTTTAATCACTTGGCGAATCCCCACAAGACAGATCCCATTTCTCAAAAGCAAATTCTAAGCACCCCACTAGGCCAAGCAAAAAAGAAAATCTAGATTTTCTAGAAACATCTCCCTGTTTCAGCAAAGGGCTTCTTTATTTCTGTGGCTCTGATCACTCTGCGGAAAACTGATCCCAGAATGGTCTATCCCAGCCACATCCTTTCAGTTCCCTCTGGAGACAGGTGGGATACGGGTTCGTTCCTTATTTGTTTCAGATCCCGGGGACAGCAGCACATCACTCTAGCCCCAACTTCCGAGTCTGAAGGTGCCTCTCACTTGCTTCCAGGGAATAATAATTCAGACTATGATTCAGGACATTTCCTTTCTTCTGTCACTGTCACCAAGTCTGTAGGGAAAGCAATCTACAGTCTCATTGACCTCCAAGGTACCTGCCAGAAGTGTCAGCTGGTTCTCCTTAACTACTCCTCACTGTTTACTTTTTTCAGTTTCCATCTCCCAGGGAAGACATTGACCTGGCTTGCCTTTTCATCATCATTTGGGAAGGCAAGAAAGTATGAGCCAAGGCATTCTCACTGGAGCCATCAAGATGCTTGTCTCATGCTGGGCTCTTTCTGGACCTATTATCTTTGTTCGGGGAATAGGGAAAATGTCCTGCAATTTGTAATCCCTCCTGGGCAGTGAAGGAGAAGACTTTAAAATAACCATTTATATTTGTGTGGTATTCAGAGCCTTCAGGTAGTTTTGCTTATTTTCAATTTTTAGAGAAGGAAAATTTACCCTTCTTTATAACCCCCAAATGTGTTCTGTAGCAGTTATTCACAGACTTCAAATTACCAGGAACTTCACCACCATCAGACAAGAGATGTGGGACTAGTTTGGTAAATTCTCTGTAATGAGAAGATGGCTCATGGTATGGCTTCCTAAGGTGTCCTGGGTTTATAGTCGTCTGAGTCGGCATGATATCTAAATGTCTACTCTGGGTCATATCTTTTTCTAAGCACATATTACCTTGAGAGAGAAAACAAGACTTCTGTTAAAAGAAAATAATTTTAGTTATAACAGTGTATATATGCTAAATTGCAGGGGCTCTTAATTTCAGATTAGTGAAAATACAAAATATGAAACAAAATAATAAAAAGATAGATATACAGACACACGAATAAGTCATATCACAGTGTCACAGTAGTCCCGTTGCTCATCAATTTGCTCAAGTGGGCACCAGTAACATCTCCATTATGAGACTTGTTATTACTGTTTTTGGCATATCAAATATGCCACAGGTAGCCTGCCAGGCTCTTCCGTGTGGGCAGGATACTCTCGGTAGCTTGCTGGGTTCTCTGAGAGGGACAGAGGAATTGAACCCAGGTCGGCCGCGTGCAAGGCAAATGCCCTACCCACTGTGCTATCCATCCAGCTCACACATAGTTCTACAAATGGGAATATCTTTGTTCAATATATAATTCACACACACATATATGGTGTATATATATGTATATACATATGTTAGGTCATATAGAACTATATGTGTGTATCACTGTATCACTGTTATCATTGTTAGCCCGTTGCTCATTAATTTGCTCAAGCGGGCACCAATAACGTCTCCATTGTGACACTTGTTGTTACTGTTTTTGGCATATTGAATACGTTATGGGTAGCTTGCCAGGCTCTGCTGTGTGGGGGATATACTCTCGGTAGCTTGCTGGGCTCTCTGAGAGGGGCAGAAGAATCAAACCTGGGTCGGCAGTGTGCAAGGCAAATGCCCTACCCACTGTGCTATCGCTCCAGCTCCATATATGTGTGTGTGTGTGTGTGTATAAATATATAAATGTGTGTATATATATAAAATTATTATATGTATAGGTTTTATATATTTGTGATATATAATATATTATATGTGTGATATATAATATATGTAAATATATGTGTGATATATAAAATATATATAAAATATATGTGTGATATATATAAAATATATGTGTGATATATATAAAATATATATATATTTAAAGGAAACACTAAGTGATGTCTTTCATGTTTCATGAAATCATACGTACTGGATCACATTTTCCAAAGTGCCATAATTCAGAAGAAAACACTTTGTACCTACAGAGGTGAGTGCCAATTCAGTACAACATATTGTAAAGGAGACACTCTCAGACTGGGACGAAGGAAAAGGTGTAAATTATCTTTGATCACTTTGAAGGTCATCTCACTGACATTTATGTGCATTAGACTTGGGATCTCCTACATAGCATTTATTGTTCTTTTGTGAATTGTGGCTTTAGGGTTACAAGATCATGATGTTATTTTCACCACTATAGCCAGCAATTTCTTCTTGGAGGTGAAGTCTGTCTTGCAAAGTTTGTGAAGTTGGTAAAAAGTATTTTGTTTCAGAAGCAGGAAGTGTTCTGTGAAATATCTAGAAGGAACATAAATTTGACCTTAGGGTAAATGTAATTTTGGTATTGGAGGCAGATAGGTAGGGGGTCCCTGGTAATGAATATTTGGGAAATAAAACTGAAAAAGAAATTGCCCACCCCAAAGGCATGAAGGCCATATCTTTTTGAGATACAAAACCTAAGCTCTCTGGAGAAAACTAAGACACCAATCAGGTGCAGAAACCCTTGGTCCCACCAAGATTATGGTGGACCTTTCAAAAAAGGAGAAGTTATAGAAGAATTTAAAGATTACAATAAGAATATGAAAAGAGTATCAATAGCTCAAGGCTTTCCGGCTTTCCCAGGTGACAATACTTTGTGCCAGTGCTGGAGCCATAGCACAGCAGGTAGGGTGTTTGCCTTGCACAAAGCCGACCCAGGTTCAATTCCTCTGTCCCCCTCAGAGATCCCGGCAACTACCAACCGACTGAGAGTATCCCACCCACATGGTAGAGCCTGGCAAGCTACCCATGACATATTCGATATGCCCAAAACAGTAACAACAAGTCTCACAATGGAGACGTTACTGGTGCCCGCTTGAGCAAATTGATGAGCAATGGGACGACAGAGCACTTTGTGCCAAGTTGACATTATGGAAGGATCAGTCCTTGATCTTCTGATTGTCTAAGCTTTTATTTTTTTTTAATTGAATCACCATGGGAAAAATTACAAAGCTTTCAGGTTTAAGTCTCAGTCATACAATGATCAAACATCCATCCCTTCACCAGTGCACATGTTCTACCACCAAGAACCACAGTATACCTCCTATCCCACCCTCCCTGCCGGCCCCCTACCCCTACCCCGTGTGGCTGATGATTTTTGATTTTAACTTTACTCTCTCTTTGATTACATTCAACATTTCAACAAAAAACTCACTATTATTATTTGGAATTTTCCCCCAACAATCAGACCTGCCAAAAAGGCATCATTTGATAATTTGTTTTTCATTGCTGAGAATGAAGAACATAAGAGGTCGCGCTTTTTAAATCAGGAATTTTCAGGGAAATACATTTTATTAATTGAATTAGAACTGCAATTGCAATCCCTTTGTGTTTGCTTTGAATGTTTTTTTAAAAAATCAGTTTGCTAGAAATAGTAGTTTTAGCACTAGAGCCTTTGGAAAATTAAGAGTGGCTGATAGTCACATTGGGGCAGGGTGAAGCTGAGGCAGGCAAATAGACAGGAGAAGACCCATAGTAATGGAATTTCTGAGAAGTAATAAAATCAATAACACTGAAGCTGCAAGAACTAAGGCCTAGGCTGATAGATCTTCCTGGTGCCAGTGACAACCCTGAGGAGACGGGACCCTACAGAGACACACACTTCAGCAGAGACAGAAACTGCAATTAAGAACCTGGAGAAGATTTATGACACCTGAATGACCCCCACCTCTGCCAGAGAAACTCCAGACCAAGGCAATCCCCTCAAACCCCACCCGCATAGCAACCACCCTAGCAATGAATTCTTACCTAGCTAGAAGTGCCCCACATGGTAGGAAGGTTTAGAGAAACCCTATAAAAGCCACTTTGAACAAAGGAAGGGGTTGCTGAGCCCATGTACTGCTTGGGCTGTCTTTCCAGCCACTCCTGGGGTAGCAGGGGTGGATCAGAAGAAAGTGACTGGCTCTCTCTCCTCCCCACCTTCTATAAGCAACCCATGGGGGCCCACTGACTTCAAAGTGACCTTGGGATGAGCTAAAGAAAAAGAAGCAGTTAGAAACAGAAAGAGGTGACAAGAAGGAAGACCAGAGCAATGACCCATAGGATTAAGTGACAAGTAATATTAAAGATTAACTTTTGGGGTATATAAACAAGCCCTGAGGATCTTCATATATATTAAATGAGTGGAATTGCTTTAAGACACCTTACCTACATTTAGACATTAAGAATCAGGGCTTTGGTTATGATTGCCAGATAATAAAAGAAAAGGTAGAGGTGGAAATAGGGAAGATTTGGAAAAATTCAAGTAATATTGACTAAAAAAAATCACAGATTCTTTTAAAAAATGAGACTCTGATGTGACTTCCTATGTCTATATTTATATTTTTAATAAGATCACTAGTCATCAAATGACAGATTCAAACTGGCACATTGATACAAGAAGAAATGAATACATTCTCCCCAACCCATACACACATACATAAATGCACCCCAAATGAGTTGGTGAATCAGATGAGATTGATAAATGTAAAATTCACTCAGACCTGGACAAATATTAAAAAACAGGATGGTCAAAATCTTGGTTTTCATATTAATGGCTCATTTTCAACTCGAGTAAAATGTGTTTATGTAGGCAAAACTACTAAGGAAAAAAATGTTGTATTTTAGATTAGTTGCATCATTATTGGGAAATTCTGGCTCATATATATCAGTCATGAGTACTTTGTCTTTTAAAAAATATGATAATGGGCCATCTTGCCACAATCCAAAGAGAAGCGGCACTGGCGACACTGAGCAGCAACTAACACGGCTCCGGGTTGCGGGACTGGGACACATCCGAGCCGCGCGGCCGCTAACGCGGCCACACCACCTTTCCTTAAACCTGAAAACATACAATCTTTTAATGGAAAACTAATTATCAAATGCTTCCTTATTAGGGTTATCTCATTTTGGGGTATAACTCCCACAACAATAGTGAGTTTTGTGTTGAAATATGGAACATAATCAGGGTGAAGAGAGAATGAAGTGAAACTCATCAGTTATACTGTTGGGGTGGGGGTAGGGGGTATACCGGGGATTTTGGTGGTGGAATATGGGCACTGGTGAAGGGATGGTGTTTGAATACGGTATAACTGAGACATAAACCTGAGAACTCTGTAACTTTCCACATGGTGATAAAATTTAAAATAAATAAATAAAATATGATAATGAAAAGAATGATTGATTGTACTTGGCATATTTTTCCTTTCTGTGGTTGCATTTCGCTGCAATTATAAAAACATAATATAATATTCCTAAAGGCAATGGCTACCTGACAGAGACATTTGAAAATGAACTGTACCTTGGGCTTCAAGACAGGTATATGTTTGACACTTTAGAAAAGAAACTCATTTTTGACATCCATCACCACATCTTCCTGCTTCAATGGGCTGCCCTACTGTCCTTTTGCCAGTTTTGCCTGAGTTTTAATGTATCCATTTTTTTTCAGGGTGCTTATGAACTCTAAATGACAGCTGTGTATTGTGTGAAAATTTATCATTTTCACGGGAAGGTCAAAAAGCCATTTCTAACTCTGAGGTCTGTAAGGAAATGTTACTTCACCACCCTAAAACGGATTTCTTTCTCAAACACACCCCTGATCATCGACTGAAACTCAGAGCTTTTAAAAGAGCCAGATAAGGATTTCACAGCTTCAGGAACACTGATAGAGAACAGGAGAAAAACAATACAAAGACAGCATTCACTGTGTGATCACACATAAGTGAGGCATAAGTTTATGACAGGGTTGGAGAATAACACACAACGTTTGACATCAATGCTAACAAAAGAAGATTTGGGAGCAATTTTAAATGTAGAGGAGAAAAAAAAATCCCTCAAGCCTTGTTCCCCTGGCTACTAATGCACTTAAACCTAAAAACACCGTATATAGTTATTTTTACCCACCTTGCTCATATCTTATGCTGTGATTAAACCAAACCATTCTGACTGTAAACCCTTTTGTTCTGTCTCACTATTTCACAGAGGCTTGGTGTGTTAATCAAACTGTCAGCAACGGCAAGAAAAGGAGGGAAAAGAGGGCACATTCTAGCCAAATGAAGAAAAATTTGAGCTTTCTACAATAAACACATTTTCCAGTGGATGAGCTTTTCACAGAGTAATTATTTCACTTTTCCCTAAGATTACTGATTACATCACACAGAAAAACTAAGAGAGACCTGCTTTATCTCCCTCATCTATCTATGGCTCTTGTGCAAACTTATACTTGTTACCATGAAAAATGACAAATTTGCCAACTGATCAAAATGTTAACAAGGTAACTGTCAGTGAGATGGATCTCTGACTGTCACTGCAAGCTAGAACATGAGGATACATTGATATTTCTCAATATAGCCACTGCTTCCCCAATGTTCACTAACAACATTTTCACCGTGAGGATAATAAATCATCAGGAAATAACAAGCTATATAGGATCTCTGGGATATGATAGATTCATCCTAACTGTAATATCTGCAAGGTAGAAAACAATTGATAATGATCTAAAAAAAGCCCTAATCAACTGCCATTTGCCATAATGGGGTAGATGAAGCAAAAATATGAGATCTTAAACATGTGATGCATGCCGCAATGAAAGCAAACTGCTGGGGAAAGTGCACACAATGACAAATAAAATATAATGAGTCAGCATACTTTAGGGCCAGATAAATGGAAATTAAAGTTAATAATAGTCTAGATTCAATTATTATATTAGACACTGGTGGGAATGGAATAATTGTAGCAATTTTTGAGTTTATGAATGTTCAAACAGCCATATTGACTGTTATCTTACACAACACTAAGGGACATAGTGTCAGTTCATGGCTCATTTGTAACATTTATTTATTTGAGCAGTTCCTGCAGTGCTTGGAAGTCTGGAACCACTTCTAGAGGTGCTGAGGAACATAAATTGCCATGGATTGAAACCTAGGCATTGTACCTGCAAGGAATGGGCTCTGCTTGAGCCACATCCTAGTCCAGCCTCAGTTTTATTTTGTTTTGGGGCCACACCCGGTGGTGCTCAGGGCTTCCTCCTGGCTCTGCACTGAGGGACCACTCCTTATGGGGCTGTGTTGCTGAGGATCAAACCTGAGCCAGCGACATGTAAGGCAAGTGCCTTACCTGCTGTACTGTACCACTCTAGATCCTCAGACCTGGCTCTTGACTTGTCTTTTCCTCCAGTAATTTTATGTCCTTTAAGAGTCTTTGGGCTATCTCATTTTTGAGCTTTTCATTCAATGGGTTAACTATTGAAGTAATTTTCTTTCCTTTACCCCTTAGGCTTTTAACCTAAGAACCAAAAGAACCAACAGAGGAGAAAGTCCTCCTGGAAATAAGAAACAGGGAACGGAACACAAAAAAGGGAGGCATTTTTGATCATGACATGTTCATGTCAAGAAGATCATGACATCAGGGCACAAAGACAATGAAATAAGACTTTCAACTGCCAAAGAGCTGCCTCTTCCCTGTTAGGTTTTAAGAGTAAGAGACTAACATATAGTACAATGAGTCTTTATCACGCTTTTTTGGTATTCTTTGGTGTCTCTGAATCTGCTGTTTCTAGAATACTCCTAGCTTCTTCTCTCTCTCAATGCCTTTGAGTTTGCAATTTTCTTTGTTATGGTTATTTATCTCTAACCTGCTCCCTTCCCCCACCTTAAATATCAAGTTTTTTTCCTTCTTATCAATTCATTTCAAAGTAAGGACCATTCTCAGTGCTTTGATTTAACACATCTTTATCCAAGATAGCAAGAACCAGGTCAGTGTATACCACTGACTTTCTGAGCTTTTTAGCATATTGGCAGCAATAGAGGGGGTTAAGTACCGCCTAGATCTAGATTCTATCTAGTTTGCTGTCTGGGAATATCAGACTGTCTGGCTTTGAACACTGGAACCAGATTTTAGTGTAAAATTGTGTAACAATTCAAACTACCATGTCTCAGTTTCCTCACTTTGCAATGGAGACAGTGGCAAAGCCCACATAAGGTACTGCACTATAGCACTGTCATCCCATTGTTCATTGATTTGCTCAAGCGGGCACCAGTAACATCTGTAAGACTTGTTACTTTTTTTGGCATATCAAATACGCCACGAGTAGCTTGCCAGGCTCTGCCATGTGGATGGGTACTCTCGGTAGCTTGCTGGGCTCTCTGAGAGGGATGGAGGAATCAAACTCGGGTCGGTCATGTGTATTATGGAAAAGAAATAAGATCACCCAAGAAAATGGCTTTAGATAGTATCAAGCACAGAGGAAGCCATCAGAATCCATTAGCTATTCTAAGGATGGCAAGGACAGAGGTAATTATGACAGGTTATAAGTGAATTAACTCATGATAATGGATTTTAGATCAGTGAGCCACAAAATATTCTTCATTATTGATCTTTGTATTTACTATTAGTTAATATTGCATTACTTCTACATCCGTATTTCCAGTCTAAATATAAAGAATGGCACTGATCTTTATGTTCCTTTACAGAGCACCTATAAGTATAATCAGCCACTTCTAAATAAGACCTGGGATAGCAATGACATTGTTCATTTGGATATCTCAAAGGTACTGGTAAAAGAAAACCATGGATTAATGAGTTTATTCTCCAAAAGCAACAAATATGTTTGACACACAAACATTTGTCATGGGCATTGACATTGTACCTTTGACTCCCACTTATTAGCAATTTTCCCTTCATCTGTTCTATAATTAAGCAAGTGAATGCTTCCAATGGCCGAGGTAGCAGAGATAAAATGACAATAACACCACCTGACTATAGAAATACCTACTTCTAAAAAGATCAGGTTCCAATCCACCACAAGCTGTTGACCAAATGTGTTATTTTAATGGCCAGTTTGGGGATGTTTTATTTTAATGGATTTGGTTTTTTATCCTTCTACTGATTAAAATTTGGGAATAATAGATTCTCTCAAGAGGTATTAAGGACAGAAATGTAGGTAATAGCTTATTAATAAATTCATTTCAGAGTAGTGGGGAGAAAAAAAAAAGTGTGTCATTATTCCTATAAGGCACTGCAGTAGATTTTTAGAATGCAATTCTCTTATTCAAAGTCAACAGTGATTTTTTCCCCCAACATTATAACAAAACAACCTTGAACAACAAAATGACTTCATTCAAGACCCGATTTCATTATGTGCTTCTCCAAGTTGCAGTTTCCAAGATCCTTTCAATGACAACAAAGTACATGAGGACTTACAGTTTTAATCTTCTGATCATCTTAAGTAACTTTTAGATTTTGATTAAAATTATGAATCCTTGAGGTAAATGCACGTATACATAAATGTTTACATCGAATTTCTAGGGGTTTATGAACCTTCCACAATCAATCTATGAACCACTTATTTCAGAGTAAGAAATATCTCTATTATGGCTTCAGCTTGTCCTCATCTTCATATATATCTTATCACCATAAAAATGGAAGTAATTAAAATTAAATTTCAAAAAATAAGCCATGTATAAGAACATAATATTAAAATATAAAGTGATCATTCTTGGGTACATCTAAAATTAAGAATATTAATTTTGATTAACATATGACAATACAATTTTTATTAATTAAATTCAAATTGATAGACGATAAGACAAATGTGCTATGGTAAAATTTCTGAATAGAAAATGATTTATCTATTTTTCTCTAACAAATTAGCTATTAAATTATTATGATATGGGATTCAAGAAAGCCATAATATCAGATGCTCTGAAATTACTTACATTAAGAGCTTTATATTTCCTGTTTTGTTTTTAATTTAAGCATTTTTCTCATTTCAACATATCTCAGATGTAAGATATTTATACTCTGAACTGTTCAAGTTAAGCATTAGATTTTTCAATTAAAAATATAGACCAAATCAGTGCTTGAGAAATAGTCCAATGGCTAGGTCTCCCTCCTTGCATGTTGCCAGCCTGAGTTTGATCCCTGATACCTAATATTGTTCCCCAAAACCTTTTCAGGAGTGACTTCAGAGTGCAGAGTCAGGAATCAGCCCTGAGCACAGCCAACTGTGGTACAAAACAACCAAACAAAAAAAGAGATCAAAATAGAAATTCTTTATCATTTTTTGGGGGGTATAAAAATATTTAGTTAAAACATTTAATTCTGATGTATACATTAAATGAGCTTGACATACAATTGACATACCTCATGAATTATGTTTCAGGAGTCACACTACTGAAATGTCTTTGCTTATATTTTATAAAATATACATTAACAATATTCACATGCAAAAGGCAAACTCCTTTAAGAAGGGATATTATAGTACATTGTTTTTACTGACAGAACAGAGCAACACATAATAAGGGAAATAGGACCTTGACAAATCTATGGGCATAAAACCATTAAAAAATAGTGGTCAAAACACGATGGCCTCGTAGTGCCTCTGTTGCAAACCACAATACCCAAAAGGAGAGAGAGAGAACAAGGGGGAATGCCTTGCCACAGAGGTGGGGTGAGGTGGAGGGGATGGGGTGGGAGGATGGGTGTGATACTGGGAACATTGGTTGAGGGGACTGGGCACTGGTGGAGGGATATAAACAAAATGCAAACATGAAAGTTCACAAGTTTGTAACTGTAACTCATGGTGATTCACTAATAATAATAATAAAAAAGTGGTCAAATTCAGGTCAAAACTCAAGTGCTGGTCCCCAGGTGCAAAAATGGTGAAAACCAGTTTTTGGATAGTCGGGAAGACTGTGAAAGAAACAAAGTGTTTTGTGCAGAGAAAGGCAGATACAACTTAAAGGAGCACCATTGCTTCCTACAAATAATGCAAGATCCATCAGCTCTCCCTGTATTATCCTGCTGTCCTTATTTGTCAATAAAGAAACATGTCCTCCTTAACATTGAACATAGAAGCTGGAAACTTGGGAGCCTAGTTTCCAAACTAAAATAAGGCAAGACTAAATGGTCTTCAGTCATGTTTGCACTGTAATGCTAGAGTTTTTAGTGGAAATTATTTAACTGGGAAAATTCCTATAACGTTAACTAAAGTGTATTCTTTCCAAACATTTTTATACACGTGAGTCTGAGAGTGATATATTGGGACTCTTTGTACTCTTTGTAACATTTCTTGAAGCTGTGTAAGCTGGCTATTTAAAAAGTTATTAGGAATGAAACTTCAGAATTTGTAATGAACATTGAAAGTAAACATAACATTGTAAACTTTTCACTTTCTATTGGACTGGAGAGATAGCAGAGGTGGTAGGGAGTTTTCCTTGCATGCAGCCAACCTGGGTTTGTTCCCTCCATCCCTCTCTGAGAGCCCGGCAAGTTACCAAGAGTATCCCACCCGCATGGCAGAGCCTGGCAAGCTACCTGTGGCATATTCGATATGCCAAAAATAGTAACAAGTCTCACAATGGTGACGTTACTGATGCGTGCTCGAGCAAATTGGTGAACAATGGGATGACAATGCTACAGTGCTAACTTATCATTATCTATACTCTAAAGTTATTTATTATATCTGTACATTGAAAATAGGAAATATTGCTGAACATCTTTTTCCAGTTCTGTAGAGTTAACAGTTTGTAGTTTAAAATCAGACAATATGGGAGTATGAAATGTTTTAAATTTCCTAAATCATGGCTGAACTTTGACCACAAATTGACTACAAATTTAGTTAAAATTAAGAAAAGAATTAAATTTCATGCTAAACAAAACTGTATCAGTAAAATATATGCTAAACATATGGTATATATAAATTCATATTTAAGAGCATAAATAATTCTCTATTAAGCATTTATCAATACAACACTAGATATAAAGATAATATGTACATTTAACAAAGTAACCAGCTCAGTTTTTAAGAACAATTTTTTTTATGGTTGGGAATTGGAAGCTATGAGTTTTGCTGGGCATGATTAAAGTTTAGTAAGTTCTTTACATCTCTAAAGTCACCGGTATTTGGCTATAATATCACTACACTAGCCATTTTCCCAAACAGCAATCCTACCTAAATAATGAGAGATTTGAAGTGCTTTCTCCCATTTTGAGTAGATAAAGGAATCCTCCTAGTGGGTGGTAGGTAAATTCAACTTTAACAAAGAAGAAAGAATGGAAGAAGTCAGTACCGTGTTAGTTGCTATTATGAGGTAGTTGCTATTATGAGTTGTCTATTATGAGGTAGGTTACTGAAGATAATGGAAAATATTGAATGGAAAGGTAATTAATATTAACTCTCTGAGCATGTGTATATACATGTTATAAAATTTCTAAATAGGCTATAGAGGGAAGATGGGTGAACCAAAGTGGAAAGGGGGCCCAGGGACTGAATGTAGATAGACAGGATGGAGATAGATTGATGATGAGCATGGCATGGTACCACATGACGATTATGGCATGGTACCACATGACGATTATGGCATGGTACCATATTTTGAAGAGCTGTGAAAAGATACCCCTAAAAACCACAAAATCTTGCAAATAAAATATGAGGGACTAAAAATATATGTACTTTGTAAGTGTTGACATAATATTAAAAGTCTAAATAATGTTTGATTAAATTCCACTGTTTAGAGCTGTGACTCACTTAATATCAAGGAAAGATATATCTTAACTACTACCTGTGACTAAACATACCAGAAAGCAGGGGGGAAAATGACAAAAATAAAAATGAGTACCTAATAAGATTTGTTGCGCCAGAAAGATAGGACAGCAATTAAGGTGTATGCCCTGCAGGGTGATGACCTTGGTTTGATCCCTGGTACTGCATATGGACGCAAGATCCACCATGAGTAATCTTTGAGCACAGAGCCAGGAATAAGCATTGAGCATTGCTGGATATGGCCCTCCCTATCCCACCCCCCAAATACCACATAAAACAAAGATCCAAGAAATTTGCTAAATGTGCTTTAGGATTCCAAATCAATATATTCTTTCTGGCATTGGGGTGGGTATAGGAGGTTGAGTTTAGGACTTACTCCTGGCAGGCTCAGGGGACCACATAGGGTGCTGGAGATGTAGGTCGGCTATGTACAAGATGCATGGTATACTATCTATCATTTTAGCCCTAAAAATAAATATATTCAAAACTTAAAAAAATGTATTGTCACCTTCATGTCCTATAAGTTCACCAGAAAAATACTGACGTTCTGCTGATGGATGTGACAGGGCTACACTCTATGCCTAAAACATTAGCACTAATACTATTTTAAACCATGATACCACAATTTGAAAAAAAATCAAAGCTCAGCAATTGACTATTAGTCAACTGCTGTTTAGGAACACCAAATGTGTGATTTCTATCTGCATTAAGAAGGGGAAATGGATGAACATGGAGTTCAGCTACTTAGCTGAGTGCATCAGTGGACTTAAGCTCATCTTCTTCTACATAAATACTATTTCAGACAGTCCAGTGAGATAGTGCAGGGACTAAGATGCATACCTTGCACACAGCCAATCCTGGTTCAATTTTTGCACCACAGGTCCCCCAAGCATTATTAGCGGCAGCCCTGAATTTCCCTGAGCACTACAAAGGGTGGCCCTAGGTGCCCTCAAGCACTGCCAGCACGGATTGGGTAATCCCATACACAGAAGGACTTGAGTCCTCCTCCTCTTGCATTTAACCACTAGCCCAGCAGATGGAGAAAAACTGAGAGCCTTCTCTGAGGCTCCCTGAACCAGTGGGGAGCTCCTCTATCAAGACCCCATATATTTCTTAATAAACACTAAGCACAGCCTGGCTCAGGGAGGCTGACACTCCTCTCTTTTCAAGAGAGTCTGAAGGATGCAGTGGTATTGTAAAAAAGTTTTGTTCTTCAGGAACAGAATCCAAAAGGCTGCTGGAAAAGAACATCAAGTACATTGTTCCTGATGCTGTATTTGTTCTTTTAAACTACTGACCTCTCTGATTTGATTTGCTCCAATCTCTTCTGAGCATCTGTAATAGAATGAGAACACCAGCCGTGGCTTACTATTGGATTTTGCTTTAGTAAAGTACAGTGCTCTGTCTGATCATGCACTTTCCAAGATCCAGCTTCACATCTTAACTGCACCTTCCTCACAGAGCTTTGCTACTTTGATTATTGCTTCCTTTCAGTCCCTGAGGTGCATCTGCCCGGGGTGTCACCAACAGGTGTGTTTTTTCCTTTGACTTCCTGTCATGAATTCTCCAGGCATCTATGAAGGGCATGAGTACTGCTTTCATTTCCCAAGTAAAACCAACATCCTACTTAGAATCATAAGCTCCTATTGTAGCTTAAAAGAACATAGTTTTTGCCTCTGTCTGTTTCTTTCCCTTTATCTCTCTGTCTCTGTTTCATTCCCTTTCTCCTTCCTCTATCCATCTCCACATTCCCCTTACACACACACAGAGAACACATCTTCAAACAAGAGGGCATCTGCTAATTTTCCTTGTAAATTCTAAAATTGGGACGCTAGGAGAAGACAAAGTCAGGCATTTTTAGTTGCAGGACAGACAGGTTGTGGGATTAAAGTAGACACATTTCATGGGAAAATACTCTATTTTGGTATCAGTAATAGGCATAAAGGCATCTTTTCTATTTCAAATGCCATATATAGACTTTAGCTATAAAGAATATTTTCTGCCACTGGAAAAAGCAATAGAAGCAGGGAACTCCATATATATTCCTATCATACAGGAAAACCTAGATATAAACAGTCACTGTCACTGTCATCCCGTTGTTCATCAATTTGCTCGAGCGGGCACCAGTAACGTCTCCATTTTGAGACTTGTTGTTACTGTTTTTGGGATATTGAATACGCCACGGGTACCTTGCCAGGCTCTGGTACCTCTGCCATGAGGATGGGATACTCTTGGTAGCTTGCCGGGCTCTCTGAGAGGGATGGAGGAATCAAACCTGGGTTGGCTGCGTGCAAGGCAAATGCCCTACCCACTGTGCTATCACTCCAGCCCAGAAATAAACAGTACCCAAAAGAATTCATTTGAGGGGAAAAATCACCCCTAACTTTCACCATATAGCCTAAATTCACACTTCACCAGAGCATCTTAGCTCCTAGGACTGAGAATAAAAAAGAAATTTCACCTCCCATTAAGTAGTACCAACATTAACAAGTATTTAGCAAGTTATAGATCTTTCATCAATTATCCTCATAGCCTTGTTTGGCTGACAGTTGGATTCCTGTTTTACTTATAAGGTAAGTAATTAAGCATTTACTGGGCATCAACTAGTTACTTGGAGCTTTCAGCAGAGTTTCCAAGGAAGAGAAGGATATGGCACTAACCTTATGAAACTTATACATAGCATTGCTCAAAGAAGTAAGTGCCTGGGATGGAATAAAAGAATTTTTAACTGGTTGAGTATCTAGAAAGAAATGGGAGGGGGGTGGGACGTGGAGAGGAATGACTCAGGAACTAAAGAACAGGATATTGTGCTATAAAGAATAAAAGAAGAGAAAAATAAAGATCCAAAACTTTTCAAAACTCTCAATATGAAACTGAAGCTCCTGAATTTAAATTCCTGTCTACTCACTTGCCACCATACCAAGTCACTGAGCCTTTAAAACTGCTTTTCTGCTGAGCTCCCATGGAAACAAAGAATCAGAGACAGAGTAGGAGCGGAAAAATCTTTCCCACAGTTCAATGTCATAAGAAGGATTCTGATCACCAACATTGTCGGGGCAAGAACTGCCTTTCAGAGGAGAGGAGGACTTATTTTCTAGATTGATGGTGAGTGCTGTAAAGTTTGGGGACACAGCCTGCCCTTGGAAACTCTTTGTTACAATTCTTCAAGCACAAAGGTAATGAGAATCTATAAAATGCAGCCTCCTCTGGCTGTAGCAGCCAGAAAGTAAAAAGAAAAAGAAAAGAATAGAAAAGAAAAGAAAAGAAGGAAGGAAGGAAGGAAGGAAGGAAGGAAGGAAGGAAGGAAGGAAGGAAGGAAGGAAGGAAGGAAGGAAGGAAGGAAGGAAGGAAACTGACTGTCATGCTATCCTATTATAATAGCATATTAAAAGGGCACAAATAAGGTACTAATTAGCAATCATAAAGACTTAAAGCCCCAGATTGCTCATCTTCATATCTGGGCAGTAAAACTGCCATGTGCTCAAGTAAAATAGCCGAGAGCAATTGCTGAGGGCTCAGCCACTGGGACAGAGGCAAAGCAGTCAGAGCTAGTGGAACCACCAATACTCTGCAAGGATCCAACATCATTTAGATGACTGCATAAGGAATTAAAATCAGCCTAGGCAGAGTTAAGTTCCTCCTCACCAGCCAGGCACTGTAGAGGACCTTGCCAACATCTGATTGATCATCTTCAAGTTACTCTCTCTAAGATATATTCCTGTCTATGGTCTCTCTCTGGATTTTATGCAGAAGGCTTCTTCTGAAAAATAAAACTTTTTTATTAGCATGCAGGGGCCAAAGTTTAGCCTGAAGGAGAGATACCTTCATCAATAAAATCTTTTTTGATTAAATTTGGTCTTTCTTTTTGGGTATGCTCAGAGCTTAGAAAACATGCCGGCTGTGCTTTCTAACTTTTATCCCCAATTTGTTCCCTGAGGATTTCAAGGTTTTTGTAGCCAACAGCTCAATATATAAGAAGAAATAACGGAGTCTTCTTTCTCTAGCAAGTGGACTCTTAATTCATATCCAGTAATCCAAACTTAGGGAATCACACTACTCAGAGTGTTTGACTAAGTGGCTGTGCATGTTAGATTAGCCAATTATTTTATCATTTTTAAGTGATTAAGTATGGAGACTTGGCTTTTGGAAAAGAATTTGAACTTTTGTAATAAGAAAAAAACTTACATGCCAGTTTTACATGTCATGTATCATATGGCTTATAAAACTGAAGTTGGCAGATTCCTTTTACAATGACAAAAGACTAAACCGAAGGTAAAGCAGTGATGAAAATGAATTATACAAAGTCATTTTCATATTCATTTTATTTTCATTGTCATAAGGGATTATATCATCTTCAGAGGCAGTGAAAAATCTGGGGAACATCATATAGCCTTATAAAAACATCTGCTTTACATTAGAAAAGAAATCCTCCCAATTTATTTTATTTGAGATATCTGAGCAAGTATCACAGGGATCACTGGGTCCTTGTGTATGAACCATAATTGATTTAACCCATCCAGTATGGCCATCTGGAAAAGTCTGGATGTTTGTGTTTCTAACCAACACAATGAATACCCATGAACTTCACTTCTTTCTAACTGCTTGGGATTACATTCAAAACTGCTTAGCAATGTCTGATACTGGTTAATCAGATTGGGTCAGAAATCAATAGCCAGTTCAACCTGCGGACGGCTTACTTTATCCACCCAAACCCAGCTGTTTCAAGGGTTTTATGATATTCTGAATCCCGACCCAAGGATTTGTCTTCTTAACTGAAATTCTCAAAAGGCAAGCATGAATCACTAGTGGTGATAATTTTAGTACATGTGACATAGGACACTAGGTACAATATCTGACTGTAGGAAGCCTCCCCAAGTCCCAAATTATAACAGGTATAAAGTCCTTATCATAGTCTCTGACTCACTGGGCAATAATGGCCAAGTCATTTATGTTCTCTAGGAAACCATATATTCCCATATAAAAGTAATTGCAAGCTTGGTGGGTTTTCTCTCCAAGAAATGCTAAAAGGTCAAATAAAGAAGGCACTGAAGTATGCTTTGAATACTTGCAAAGAAAAACTCTAATCCCAGGACATAACTGTTTTTGTTTTGTTTTGTTTTATTTTTTTTAATTTTTTTATTGAGTCACGATGTGGAAAGTTACAAAGTTTTCAGGTTTAAGTCTCAGTTATACAATGCTCGAACACCCATCCCTTCACCAGTGCACATATTCCACCACCAAGAATCACAGTATAGCTCCACCCTGCACCCCCACACCCCTAGCCCCCCCACCGTTAGCCCCCCCGCCTGTGTAACTAATAAATTTCACTTTACTTTCACTTTGATTGCATTCAATATTTCAACAAAACTCACTATTATTGTTTGGAGAGTCTCTCCCCTAAACCCAGGACATAATTGTTAATGAATGGTTTCTCATCTGCATATGGGTTAAAATATATTTTTTTAAAAAAACATACATTCATTGGTGCTCATTGCAAAGACACTAATTCTTCATGGTTTCATTAGCACATATAACTGAGAATAATTTGCAGTGATGGTAAAATAATAAATCTAAAATCCTAATGGGAGAACACACATTGGCTGAAAATGTGTGTTGTTCTTTTCTTCCTTTCTTTTGTCAAAGATATTGTATTTGAATTTCCTTCAAAGGGTATTAGTGCCTGTTTAATATTATCCCTCTCTTTCATGTGAAAACTTTCATTAGAATCCTAGGCAAAGCTTTAGGCTTTCAACGAAGAGGTTATTAAAAATAATTAATATCTAAACGGTGCTCAAAATACCGCATTACAGTTAATCAACTGCATAGTCAAAAGGCACAGAGATGGAGACGATATTAAATACCAGAGAGCCCAGCCTGATCCATTAGTAATTTCATTATTTCTGAGTACAAATTTAACTTCTTTGATAGGGCAAAGACTGTAGTCTTCTGGAGACCTCATTTGGTCTGAGTAGATGATTTCCTTGAGAGGACACCAGGTAGGGAATCAGACAGGAACTTATGGTTGTCTCAGAGATGGAGCATATTTTTCACATTCCCCATAGGGTAGCCTTAAATACAGCCTTAGCCAGGATTCTGGGGTTCTTTATCAGGCTTTCTAGATAATCAAGACTTGGACTACAAAAAAATTTTCCATGAACTTCGAGTTCTTAATTCTCAAGAGAGATTCAAGGAGAAACTGTCCTTAGGGTTCCGTAATGACAAATGCTGCCTTAGTTCTTTTCTTGTGCTGAAGTTCATTTGTTAACTTCCCAAGGTGAAGTGGTCACTTTAATTCACAGAAAATGGGAACCATTTCAATCATTCTATCTTTTATTACTCTGAAATAAGCCACACCAATTAATGAATATTAGCACTCTAACTCAGCATTTCCCAAGTATGATCTTTAAAACACTATTACCATATACTCTGCAAAAAAGAAAAGAACAAGTGAAAAAAATGCCATAGTTCAAAGTTGTGTATGTGGGGGGAATGCTTATCACATTTCTTGATTTCAGGAAAAACCTTAATATTTAACAATTTCCAAAATTAAGAATCATTTAATTTGGAAGATTTTCCAAGGTTATTTACCATAAAATGTTGTTTATCATCCCACACCCAACACCCATTTCAACCAATTTCCAATCTAAAAAATATACTTTGGGAACGAAGTTCATGCACACCAGTATCTTGCATTAGGTCAGTTCCATCAATTTTAATGTGATTAAACAAACACATTCAGCATTTCTTCAACAATAAAGATACTTTTAAAAAGCTCTTCTCAAATTGGTAGAACCTGTGCCACTTTTCCTAGGTTTAAACCTTTTCAGAGATCTGAACATCTAAGATTTAAGACTACTGATCTATCCTTTTGGTTATCCAGCTGAGAAAAAACATGAAGTCTATGGCAAATCACAATGTCAAGAGTTATGAAGGCAAATGTGAGTAAGGTAAAGAGCCTGCCCTCAGGAAGAACACTGTGATGAAGGCGTAAGACAAGTAATCAAAATCATGTTAGGCATAATAAAGAAAAAAGGGAAGACCATTCTGGATAGACTGGAGTGATAGCACAGCAAATAGGACGTTTGCCTTGAATGCGGCCCACTTGAGTTCGATTCCCCTGTCCCTCTCAGAGAGCCCGGCAAGCTGCTAAGAGTATCCAGCTCTCTTGGCAGAGCCTGGCAAGCTACCTGGGACATGTTCAATATGCCAAAAACAGTAACAGTAAGTCTCACAATAGAGACATTACTTACTGGTGCCCACTCAAGCAAACTGATGAACAATGGGACGACAGTGCTACATTGCCACAGTGCATTCTAGATTAGGAACAATAGAAAGCTGATAAAGATAAACCTGTTGAGCCAGGCTCCAACAGGAAGATTGTTTTCACATAGAAGAGAGATGAGTAAGAACATGAGAAGGGCTGAGTCTTTAGATGCAATGAAGAGTGCCTTTCTAAGTTGTTCCTCTTTTATATCACTAAAGACCCAAAACAAGAGAATCTATAACTGAGAATTCCATGACTAGATGGCCCGATTTTATCGGATTCCTTTAGGTCAGAAACCTCTGCACAGCTTGCCTGATGACAAGGTATGGAGTGAGTCCTGTATTAACCTTACCTTGACCAACCACACCTTTTCATGCACCCATGAGCAGCTTTACATATATTCATCACATCAAAGGACACCAAACTAGGGATAAGACTTTGCAACTTGCCATAAGAAACAAAGGGGCTCTTAGAACTAGATAGTCAAGTATATATTGTAAGTAAATTCATTTTGCATGAATGAAGTATAAATCCCTTGAAAAAAAAACATACAGTGAATTCTTTGGAACAAGAAATCCACACATACTGCAAAATTTTCCTGAATAGGATTTAGTTGTTTTTAAAGGGCTACTGAACTTAGAGAAATTTTGAAAAACAGATACATGAAAACTCTATTCTTCCTGAAATAGAATAAAAAAGATTAAACATACAAGTGAAAAATGCCATCTGACAAATATTTAATATGAAATCATAGTTCCATCTATAAATTTATTTATTCAGGTCCATATCATCAAATACACTTGAATTTCTTAGATGATAGACCCTGCCTACTTTAAGTAATGACCTATAATTTTCAAATTGAAAAATAGCAACAGAGAGGGATATTAGTTGATATGTATATTATCAGAAGTAATGTAGTCAACAGGGAGTAATAGTAGAATAAAAAAAAAACATGAATTTTTAACCTTTTAAGTAAATCACAAATTATACCCTGGAGTCCAGTTTTAGTATCAGCACTACTTTTCCAGGATGGCTTTTCTCCTGTTTATATATTGCTGAATGATTCTCTATGCCCAAAAGGGCAGCCGCTGTTATTGAAATGACCATCAATAAACCTGAGGAATAGTACAGAAGTTAGGTAACTTCCTTTGCATGTTGCCAACACCAATCCAATCCCCAGCACTGTGTATAGTCCTTGGAACAATCCCTGAACACCACCAGGTATACATCAATCCCCAAATAGATGTCAAGAACAAAAAATTCTAGTGATTTTTTGTTGTTGTTATTCAATATAATTCAGGTCAGCAAGACTGATGGGTTCTTTTGGTCACTAACAATCTATTTAATAATTGAAAATATAAAGTCATCCATTTCCTGATCCCCAGAATTAAAATACTTGGGGGGGGGAAGATTATAAGGTTAGTCAGAATAAACAGATGTAAAGTAACCATGAATATAAAAAATAATCCTTTGCATAATAGTGTTTCTTTGAGGGTGCTATGGACCTACATGCAAACAGAATATTATTATTGCTATGGAATTTGTTCACTATTTTCTAAAGAGAAAAAACCAAAAACCATAATAAAAAACCTCATGCCATAGATATATAACCCTTAAATTGAGGAGGATAAGTTTTGTTTAGGATCAAAACAAGTCAAAATAAAGACAGGTAAAAATGAATCACTTATTTATTATTAAAATATTGCCAACTGCAAATATTCTTGCCGTTCTCATTTTTTAATAATCAGAGTCAGCTAAACATTTATTCTAAAATGACCTTGCATGTTTTCCCAAACCTAGTTCTTTTTCTAGCTAGGTCTGGTCTTATAAATGCGAGTGACATATGTGTGTGTGTGTGTGTGTGTGTGTGTATGTGTATGTGTGTGTATAGATAGAGTCAAACAGCAGGTCAAACAAAACATGTTCTTTTATAATAAGAACATTATAAACAATCACTATTTTGCAAAGAGGTCTTCAGTCTCCCTGGAGGGGTTTGAGGTACTTTATGTGGTGCTAGGGATCGAACCTTGGTCAGATGTGTATACCAGTGCCCTACCCATTATATTATTGTTTCAGTGCAAAGTTAGTGTGTGTGTGTGTGTGTGTGTGTGTGTGTGTTTATTTGGGAGACAAATGTGGTAGAGCTCAGGACTTCTGACTCTGAGCTCAAAGATCATTATTGGCAGCATTCCAGCACCATCTACAATGCCAGGGATTGAATCCAATAGGCTGCATGCAAAGCAAGCACTCTACCTGCTGTCCTATTTATCCAGCCCTAAACTAGTCTTATTTTAAAAGTTAAATCATTTAACAGATTCGAAACATAGCATATCATTACCTTGTATGCAGACATCCCTGGTTCTATCCCCGGTACCCTATATAGACTCCCAGCACTGCCAGGAGTGACCCTGAGTGCAAAGCCAGGGGTAAGCCCTGAGCACAGCAAGATATGGCCCAAAACAAATAAATAAGCAACAACAAAAAAATAGTTAAAACATTTATAGATCGTTTAGCACACTGTATTTTTACACGGTATAAGGATCATAACCAGTTAAACTGTATAAGATTCAAACAGTCAACTGTTTTGTTCAGTTAGTGATATCATCTTGGTACCACCACAAATTTTTGTTTTGTTTTTGCTTTGACCCAGGTCAATGGTCCTCAGGATAACTCATATCATTCAGCAGTTTAAGGTCAATAAATCAAAGAAAATAATCTGACTATGTAGAATTTAGAACTACATGCCCCTTTTCTATGAGACACATCACTTTTTTTTTTTTTGCTTTTTGGGTCACACCCAGCAATGCTCGGGGGTTATTCCTGGCTTTGCACTCAGGAATTACTCCTGGCGATGCTCAGGGGACCATATGGGATGCGGGGATCGAACCCAGGTCTGCCACGTGCAAGGCAAACGCCCTACCCGCTATGCTATCGCTCCGGCCCCAACACATCACTTGTTTTAAATTTTTGTGTTGTGGAGAACAATTTGAGAGGTTATTCTATTTGCTGAGTCATCTTTGCTTGTTGGCTATCTCTCTCCCATTTGGATGTCAGCATTATTGAACAGAGAATCTGATTTTTCATTCTTAGCTCTATCTCAAACTCACTGCCAATGTAAAGATTCAGTACATATTTTCTATATGAATTAAGTCCTGAAGAAGAAGAGATGAATATACCAATGAATTATTAAGAGAAAATTGTCCACTAGAATTGGTGAAAAGAATTTACTAAGTTTTCTAAGTTAAACCTTGACTTTTATCATTTGTCTAACTGAGATCCATTCGGCATGACTAATCATCAAAATAATAAAGTGGGTAATGTTTAACCAATAACCAAATATAACTCAGAAATAAAATTAACAATTTGTTAGTGCAGATTTCTCACATTCTTTTAATGAGTATTTAAGTTTGCCCTAAATCACGAGTAAATAAGACGGTTAAATGAAAATATAGTGAAACGATTTCAATAATTCTCAACATATAATGATAGCAATGATTTCATAAATTTCCAAATATGGTTCAGCAATGTGTACTTACATAGGGAGAAAACAAATTTATAAATAAACAGGACTTTTCTGCAGTGTCAAAACGACCGATAGGTAGGTATGTCATTTAAAATCTGGGGACCACTGAATACCTGTCAAGCAGCTCATGCTATTGTTAACTTTGTTCAATTTTCATTTAAATAGACACTTTTAGAAAGTAACTACAATGTTGCCCAGCCAGTTCTAGATGGATACCTCTATTTTCAGTTCCTTACAGTTCCAGGAAACTCCTGCTCATCTCTTAAGACTCAATTCAAATATCCACTCCACCAGAATACCTTTCGTATTGCTATCCCTTATGTGATAGATGCATGTAACTGTACTTTAAGAATACCCATTTGCCACCCTTTATTATAATTGTTTTATGACATGTGGATCCTCTCACTAGACACAGATCTCTTAAGTGCAGGAACTCTGTCTGGCTCATTTCTAAATCCTTTGTTCAGTTTCTGCAACTTGAGAATTACTTGACAAATATTTGCCAGATGCTCAAATCAGACAGCGAAATCATCTTTAGATGTGAATAAATATAAGCATAGTTTTCCAAGAAGATTCTTTCCAGGGAAGATTTTACTGCCTTCATACAGAAGTTATGAACCAGCTGTGACCTTCAGATTTGATTGTGACCATGTGTATTTTTAAATGGAAATTGTTTTAAAATTTCCAGGAAAAAAATTAGACAATTTCCATCCTATAGTCTTGCTTGGCAACCATGTATCTTAATGGAACATGTAGTTACATCTCTGGATTAATGAAATATTCTACACAGTATGTTTCCTGATTGCTATCCAACTTTAATCACTTACTGTTTCCATTATTATTTTGTGATCAGTTCACCTATTAACTCCAGACACTAAATGAATAGACATAAAACTCAAGCTTAGCCACTGCTGTATAACTTGAAAAATTCAAATATTAATAATAATAGAAAGAGAAACAATAGGAACAAAACAACTAGAAGAACAATGGTCCCTAACATCTATTGGCCAAGCTATCTATGACCTCCCAAATACTTTAGTCCTCATTTTATCAATGAAGAGATTGAGGTGCTAGGGATAATACTGGGAATCATCAGATTCTTAGTGTGAGTCAAGTATGATGTGGCCAGAGTCCTTATTAGCGTCTCTCCACTATAAAGCCAACCCTCTATGTTTTTCCTGTTTTTCATAGCCTAAGTTTATTTCTTGAGAATGCTTCAAAGTGGGGCCCTGGGAAGGTGGCATAACCTTTCTGTGTTTTGCTCTTAGACTAGCAACAAGTTTCAGAAATAAGAGCTGACATTTTCTCCAGCAGCACATGGGGGCAAAATGAACTTTTCAGACATTTTCACAAATGGAAAATTATCTCATCTGTGTAGGCAGATAATGACTGGTGGTGGTGGGGATTAGGGAGGCAGGAAAGATTTTAATCTTTTAAAGAAAACAATGGATTGTGGCAACTGAAAGAATCCAACTTCAAGCACCAAGTAACTTTCACCCAAGGAGAAAATGTCTCTGTGGCAGCAATAAAAATTTGGCTTCCTGAGGGTTCCTTGTCTTTTATGTCACTTAGATGGCAACAAAAGGATGAAAGTCAATAGAAGATTTACTGAACAACTGCTGTGGACCACTGTATAAGGCCAGTACTTAGCAAAACATTTCTTCAATGATCTAAGTGATAATATTTAAAATTTTTCAGGCCATAGATAAAATAAGTGAGCATAGCCATATGCCAATAAAACTTTACTAACAAAACCAGGTACAAATTCATAGGCTATTAGTTTGACAACTACTTCAAAGCATCACAGAGAGAGAGCAGAGATTCAGAAGACCTTACACCTGCTCTTTACCATGATCAATTGCAATTATAGAGTCAGTAATTTTTCTTTGTCTTTTTTTTTTTTATGACACCCAACGATGTCTAAGACTTACTCCTGGCTCTGTGCTCAGATCACTCCTGGTGGTGTTGAAGGGTGCCAGGGATCAAATGGATTGGCTGTAACCAAGGCAAATGCCCTACCTGCTGAATTATAGCTCTGGCCCCAAAATTATTTCTTTCTTAGTTAAACCTAAGCTTTAGAGATAAGGGCTTAGACATCCAGACCCAGTAGGTCGGTCCTAGACTATTCCCCAGGGCATACATGCAGTGAGTTTCTGCTTTTTCCCAATGAGTAGTTCCTTTCAGCAACTATGTAGGCTGCAGAGTAGGTGAGGCAACATGGCTTTCTAACCACAAGATACATGACCTCTTTGATATACCTTGAAAAACTAATTCATAGTTAAACTAAATTTTACTAAATCTAAGTCAACAGAAAACAGGCCTGCAAAACTCTTGCAAAATAGAATGATACACTTAGAAAACCAGATATTCTTTTCCCTCTTCTACCCTCTGACTACTCCCAGGCACCACCTCTGTGACCACCTTGCACTAAGCTATTCACTTGTGCTTGAACTGCTCATTTATGTATCTTGATATATCAGGACAAATGGGGCTTCAACATGAGCTCAGATTGGTTGGATTCTGTGAGACACATATATAACAACACTGCAGTCAATTTCTTTTCTTCCAAGTGTATAACCAACCTGATTCAGAGACACAGATTTTTCTTTCTTTCTTTTTTTTAAATCAAATTCCTCAGTGCCCTTATATTTCTGATTCTATTATCATGTAACTCTCTTTTTTGCCTGTTTTTGAGCAACACTGGGTGGTGCTTAGGGGTTACTCCCGGCTCTGCACTCAGGAATCACTTCTAGTGTACTCAGGGGACCAGATGGGATATCAGGAATTGAACCCAGGTCAGCCTCATGCAAGCAAGCACCCTATCCACTGTACTGTCACTTGGCTCTCTCATGTAACTCTTTTTTCTTTCATACTACTGTCATGCCATTTTAACTATATTGTGAACTTAATTATTCTGATTTTTCATTTTTACTCTTCAGTATTTTACATGCTAAGTGAAATGGTGAAGATTATGAGAGTGAGCACGGGATTGGAAAATAACCTGAACTCAGAGTCAATGCTTTAGCCCCAGCTGAACAAATGAGAGATCTTGGACATTCAATTATTTCAGCTACAAAATAAAGGCAAATATGTTAATCTCAGAGAGGTTTTTCAAGGCTTAGAGTGAAGTGGGAAAGATTCCTTTTAAAAATGGGTCACTGTCATGATGGCTGCAGGAACCAGTTGGGATGGGAGATGCATGCCAAAAGTAGATAATGGAACAAATATGATGACCTCTCAGTGTCTATGTTGCAAGCCATAATGCCCCAAAGTAGAGAAAGAATATGGAGAATACTGTCTGCCATGGAGGCAGGGGGAGGGTGGGAAAGAGGGGGTATACCCAGGATATCGGTGGTGGGGAATATGCACTGATGGAGAGGTGGGTGTTTGATCATTGTGAGATTATAATCCAAACATGAAAACTTGTAACTATCTCACAGTGATTCAATAAAATTTTTTAAAAAATTAAAAAAATGGGTCACTGTCACTGTCGTCTAATTGTTCATCAATTTGCTCAATCCTGCACCAGTAATGTCTCCATTGTGAGACTTGTTACTGTTTTTGGCATATTGAATGCACCACGGGTAGCTTGCTAGGTTCTGCTGTGCAGGCGGGATACTCTTGGTAGTTTGCTGGGCTCTCCTAGAGGGATGGAGGAATCGAACCCAGGTCATAAACCAACACTCCCAAAGGAATATATAATAGGAATTGACCTCTAAGAAATCATACAAATGAAAAACAAATGCAAAGATGCTTGACATAATTAGCCATCAGAATAGCTAATTAAATTAAAACTGAAATGAGACACCACTGTACATTGACTAGAATGCCTATAATTAAAAAGTTAGAAAATCATAAAACTTAAGGACAATGTGGAGAAACTAAAACATGCACATAGTGCTGATGTAAATCTAAAGTAGTTGCTTTGCAAAACAGTGTGGAAATATCTCTAATGCTGAAACACAGTTACCACATGACCAAAAAAATTCTAATCGTAAGTATACCCAAGATAAATTACGGTATACACATAAGTCCTTAATACATACATAGCAGCATTACTCACAAGCAGCATAATTTATTCAACATAAAAACCCAAATGTCCATCAACTGATGAATGAATAAATAAAATGTATGATATTTATATAATAGTGTTATTCAGCGATAAAAATAAATGAATGTACTGAGTCATGGTACATGAGGCATGAACCTTGAAAACTTGATGCTAAATGATAGAAATCAGTTACAAAGGACCATATAATAAATGATGCCATTTATGTGAAATGTCCAAGAAAAGCAAATTCATAAAGACAGAAAATAGATTAGCAGTTTCCATGTTTTTGGGGGAAGAGGAAATGGAGAGAGTCTGCTAATGGGCACGGGACTTTTTATTGAAGGTGATAAAATGTTCTGGAATTAATAATTGTGTCAAGGCTCATATATCCTGTGAGTAAACTTAAAGCCATTGAACTTAAATATATTTTATTTATTTTTATTTAATTTTATTTTTTTGGCTTTTTGGGTCATACCTGGTGATGCTCAGGGATTACTACTCATTCTGCAATCAGGACTTACTCCTGGAGGTGCTCCAGGGACCATATGGGATGCCAGGAATCGAACCTGGAACGGCCATATATAAGGTAAAAGCCCTACTGCTGTACTACTGTTCTCATCCCCTTATTTACTTATTTTTGTTCTGGGGCCACATCCAGTGGTGCTCAAACTTACTTCTGGCCCTGCTCTCAGGAATCACTTCTGGTAAAGTTTGGGGAAACATATTAGGTGCTGGGAATCGAATCCAAACTGATTGCACACAAAGCAAGCACCCCACAGACTGTACTGAAGTTCTTTGGTCTCTAAATATATTTTAGACAGGTAAATTATACAAAGATTTAATTTTATCCTATAAAATTGTCATTTGAAAAATAGGTAATGTTCTTATCCTAGTTCTTGGCACACAGTAAGAACTAAATGTGGTAACGGTTTTTACCATTAACCCATTGGGATGTCTGTGTCTCATTTTCAAACATGAAGTTGATTATTTTGGAGTCTTTCAGTCATGCTACTCTGATATTCTAAATACTTAAACATAGGCATATTATTATTATTATTATTGTTGTTGTTGTTGTTTGTTATTGTTGTTATTACTTTAGACAGGAATATCCAGAAAATCCCTTTACAAGTTTGCATGGGGTAAGAGTGGAGGCAAAGGCTTTTACGATAAATAAAATACATAGAAATCCAAAAGCACAAAGGTAGGACTGATTTGGTTCTCTCCTGGACTCAGAGGAGGGCAGATCTATTAAGCTGGGTGAGGTAGTTAAGTTAGATTTCAAAGGGTCTTGAAATCATTAGCTAGAAATTTGAAGTTTACCCAGCACTGTCATGTCAGGATTAGAAAATAAGGAAAGGAAAACTAACCTGCCAGTTCGTAAGATACAAATGAGAGCAACAGAAAACAGAGTTTAAAAGATATTATTTGGTGAGAGCCCAATAAAAGACGGCAAAAAGAGGACAAAAAATAAATTGTACAAAGCAGTTTCTGCTTTTTCATCAGAAAGTTGACAGAATGCAGAAGGAATAATCTCCATCCTTGCTCCTGTAGTATGTCACAAAATTTAAAATAACAGTGCAAAATAATGGAAAAATTAGAGGAAATTTATGTACACTCTTTGTTGGCCATTGAGTATAAACTTATGCCACAAAAATTCAAAATAGACAGCTACAAAGGAGGCAGGCAAGAAAATAAAGAGAAGGAAAAAAGAAAGAACAAATATAAGATGGTTTTGGTGCAACTTGAAGTTGCATAAAAATCTCCCACCCAGAAGACTAAAGACAAAGTAAAATTTTAAAAATGACAAAACCTCTCCTAATTTCACCCACAAGCAAGAGTGATATAGAATGGAATATGGTTCATCAGATTAAAATTCCAGGAAACTTTTTTTTTTTTTTTGCTTTTTGGGTCACACCAAAAGGCACAGAAGTTACTCCTGGCTCATGCACTCAGAAATTACTCCAGGTGGTGCTCAGGGGACCATATGGGATGCTGGGAATTGAACCCGGGTCAGCCACGTGCAAGGCAAACGCCCTACCTGCTGTGCTATTGCTCCAGCCCCTCCAGGAAACTTTTGAGAGTACTAGAATTCCAGAGCTTTCCCTGCTCAGATAAAAATGGAAATAAATTTTGTAAGAAAAATTTAATAAAACTTGGCAAAATATAATAATATGTATGACGAAATTCAAGAATTAGCTAGAGATGAATTGATTTTCAGTTAGGTTTGTTGAAATGAAGATGCCAGGGAAAAGGATGGAAAAAGAGACTTATGGCAGATACGGGAGAAGGAGGTGCATTTGTACTTCCATATGCAATAATCTGGCAGTATAATATCTTGTATTTGGATACCTGGATCAATCTATTCTAGCACCTTCCTAATGCTGATATACCTTTGCTAAGTAGGTGTACCCTAAGTCTACTTTATACTAGTTGCTAATTGAAGAGAAAAATATGATGGTATTTATAAATTAATATTTTTTAAAATTACTTTTTGAAACTACTCTAGAGGCAACTGGCTCCATTGTTTTTATTTAACCAACATTTTAATTATTATTGAGATGTCGATAAAAATAATTTGTGGTTTATAATGGTTTCTCATGTACATATTTCCAATGTCATACCCATTACCAGTGTTCCCACATCCCTAACCTGGTTCCAGTGTTCTTAAAAAAGTTGTTTTCTTTTCCCTCAGATATTAGAGAAGTACAATTGGAGTCACTTTACATTTTAAAAATATGATCTTGAAAAGCTTAACAGAGTTTAAAATCTGAACATTATTTTCTCTTTCCACTAGTAGAAAAGACAAAAAAGTCTAAAATTGACAAATGGGGGCCGGAGCGATAGCACAGCAGGTAGGGCGTTTGCCTTGCACGCGACCGACCCGGGTTCGATCCCCAGCATCCCATATGGTCCCCCAAGCACCGCCAGGAGTAATTCCTGAATGCAAAGCCAGGAGTAGCCCCTGAGCATTGCTGGGTGTGACCCAAAAAGCAAAAAAATAAATAAATAAAAATAAATAAAAAAGCTGCTTAGCAAAAAGTGCTTAACTTTAAAAAAAAATAAAATAAAATAAAATAAAATTGACAAATGTTCACGTAGAACATTTAACAATGCTAATGCACAATAGGTAAATTTCAAAATAACTGTTTTGTGTAGCTCAGTGATATATTAGTCAAATATTAGAAATTAAGTAAATTCACAGACTTTGGGGGGTGAATGGAAGTGAGCTGGGCCACATTCAGATTTGCTACAATTTTACTCCTGACTCTGTGCTCAGGGATCACATCTTCCTCTGTGTGTAGGGGACTATATGTGGTGCTGAGAACTGACCTGACATCTGCTGCATGCAAAGCAATCACCTTACTTGCTGTCCTACCTCTCCAGCCCTCATAAATGAAAGTACAAATATGGGGGACTGGAGATATAGAATAGTTGGCAGGGTGCTTGCCTTGTAAACAGCAGACACACATTCGATTCCTGGCATTCCATATATTCCCCCGAGCTCCACTGAGGGTGATCCCTGAGTGTAGAGCCAGGTATAGGTCCTGAGCACAGGTGGGTGTGGGCCCAGAGCAAAGCACAACAAAAAAGTACAAATACCAATGGGTATGGTTGACTGATCGGTTTTCTAAACGTGATTGCATGACTCTGGGGCTGGTCTTGAGATTCAACCCAAGGAGATTCAATCAGACATGTTCAATTATAGGAACCTTAATGAAGCTCAAATTCCAGGGCTTTTGCAGATTTTGTTTCCAAAAGGTCACATTCTCCTTCCATATTCTATGAAATCATCTAAACAACTGAATGTTAACAAATGGAGAAAGCTGTGAGTGAATAGTGCATCACAGGAATATCAACACAATCATCACAGGTACATGTGTGTCTGTTATGTGTATATACATAAGTGCATAGATATGTATGTATAAGTAAGTATGCATAAATATTTTAGAACATAACCAGTCTTCATAATTCCTAGAATTTGCAAAGTCTTCTATCTTAAACTGCATTCTTAATCTGGGATTTAAAAAGAATTCTAATAGCAAATGCAAATTTTTAAGGTATCTGTGTAAATATTTAACATTTACCAGCTGGAGAAGAACATCAAAGGGCCAAAGCTCATGAATGTGGAAGGCCCTGATTTGATCCTTGGCAATGTGTGGTCACCAGAGAACCATTGGGAGTGACCCCAGAGCACAAAACCTGAAGAAGCCCGTGAGCATTGCCAGGGGGCCCCTTTATTTATTTACTTTTTTTCAGTCACAATTTCCCAACTTTCAGAGTAATTCACATAGGGGCCTGTTGCTTAAAATGGATGGAATTACATGTGGTTAAGACTTACCTAACTAAAATTTAAAGACATTAGAAAACTTTTTCAGGCAATCTGCATGAGATGATGCATCAAATTTGTAGTGTTTCAGTGTCTAAAAGCTGTTTCTGAACCAGAATGATTTTCCCTCTCTTATTTTCATATCTAGCTAATTACTTCGTTAATATTTCCATCCAAAAAATAAAATAAAATTCTGAGGTAGCAGAATGATCCTTAGGACAGTCTCTGCTTCTTTCAAAAGAGACTATTGTTGTCACATCGAAAACTGTAAATAGTATCCAGGGTGATATTTAATTTTTAGTTTATGCCAACATTTAGTGGAAATGTCTAAGTTTTGAAATAGTAGGGAGCTCACATTCCATCTGGTGTGTTTTCATTTTATCTCCTCTTCTCAGTGAATTTTAAAAGTCAACTGCGGTGTCAATATCCTTTCTGCTATGCTAATGTGGCCTCCATGTGGAAATCAAAGGGAAGGAATCCTCAGGGCAAGTGGTTTTCTCAACCGAACTAGTTAATGTCCTGGAATCACAAAGTATCTGAGTTTAAAGTATGCTTAGAGGTGACTGAGAGTCAATGAATGCCTCTCAGTTTGAGAATAGGGAAACTGAGCCCTAGACAAAGGGAACTGACCAAAGACTCATTAATAATAGACCCAGGATATGGGCCGCTACAGGAGGGAAGCAAAGTGGTCACTTCTTTCCCTGAACCTGCTGACCCTTTATCCGAATATGTGCCCTGTGGTACTTCATGGTTTCTACTCCTCAACAGTCATTGTAGCTTAGTTCTTATCTATGTGAGGCAAGTTAATATTTCAAAGTGACTACTGGTGTTCCATTTCCCCCTTGACCCGCTTCTGGCTAAATGGAAGTGTATCCACAGCTTAGAAGTTGTCTCTTGCAGTTACTGAGTTGGCTTCTAAGTGCCCCAGTGTTAAAGAGAAATGATTCATGCAGGGATAAGGAGACTGAATAGCAATACCCACCATCGTCAGGCTTGAACAAAAGAATTTCATACTGGAGAAGAGATATAAAGAAAGAAAGATAAAATAAAGAAAAGGAGAAAGATAAATATGTGGAGGAGAGGGAAGGAGAGAGAGGTCCAGATAGAAATATATATCTAGGGACAGAGAAAAAGAAAATTCTCACTAGTGCAACATGTTTTACCACTGTTCTTTCCCCACATCCAGGCTAAAACCTTTGGTTTAGAGATACGTTTCTTTAATATTTGCTGCTGCATGCAGAGTCTTGCAAGCTACCCGTGACGTATTCTATATGCCAAAAACAGTAACGATAATGTGCTCTTCATGTTCCTGGAGCAAACAGACGCCATTGGGTTACACTAGCATGCAAGAGGGACAAATGAGCATTACTCATGTCTGCTTGAGAATTCGATGAGCAATGCGAGGACAGTGATACAGTGATATTTGCTGCTAACCAATTTCAACCAATTTAGTGATTAATATAACATAATTTAAAAAAATCTTAGGTCTGGGTGTCAGGAATCCAAAATGGGTTTCAACTGACTAAAATCAGGGGGCCATGGATTTATGTACCATTCAAGTCTCCAGGGGAGAATCTATTTTCTTGCCTTTTCTAGCTTCTAGAGATGCCTAGTACATGGCCCACTTCCATTTTCAGAGCCAGAAATGACCAGCAGCCATGTTATCTTTCTCATTCTTTACTAGTCTAACTCCTCTGCTCTACTCATTTATCTTTAAGGCCCTTGTGATTATATAGTACCCACTTAGATAAACCAGAGTAATCTCCTTTTCTGAATATTCATTGATTACAGGCATCACTTCTATGTGCTTCCTTAATTCTTCTTTGTCATGTGACTTGTTCATAAGTTCTGGAGATAATGCAACTTTTTTAAAAAAAATTTTTATAATTTTTTTTAAATTAGTGAATCACCATGAGGGTACAGTTACAGATTTACATATTTTCGTGTTTGTGTTTTGGTCATACAATGCTCAAGAACTCCATGAGTGCCCATTCTCCACCACCGATGATGGCAGTATTCCTCCCACCCCCCAATCTCATCCCTCCCCCACCCCACACCACCTCTGTGGCAGGGCATTCCCTTTTGTTCTCTCCGGTGTTGTGGTTTTCAATAGGGGTATTGAGTATTCAATCTATAGTCTACTTTCAGCACGCATCTCCCATCCTGAGCGGTTCCTCCAACCACACTTTACTTGGTGTTCCCTTCTTTGTGTGAGCTGCCTTTTCCCCCAGCATGTGAGGCCAGTTTCCAAGCTGTGGGGAAGACCTCCTGGCCCTTATCTCTTCTAGTCTTGGGTGTTAGTCTCCTATTCTGTTATTTTATATTCCACAGATGAGTGCAATCTTTCTATGTCTGTATCCCTCTTTCAGACTCATTTCACTTAGCATGATACTTTCCATGTTGATCCACTTATAAGAGAAATAATGCAACTTTTTTAGTGGACATTCTCCTACCCTATAAGAGCAGTTTCCCTTTGGACTTGAGAATCCAAGGATAAAGTGGATTTATGCTCTTGTAGAGTAGTGACAACTTTTTTTTGTAAGTAGTGTTACCAAATTACAATGTAAAACCTGCATGTATTGTATTATTCATGGAAGCTACAAGTATTCATAAAGCCAAAGATATTATCATCAGTCTTGGTAGAACAAAGGAGCACATGAAATATTTCTAGGTCCTTGGTGTTAGTATCCTTACACCAGCCTATTGTTAAAGATTAAACTAAAACATTTTTTCAACAAGGTCTGAGAAGTATACTATAAGTTGGTGCATGAGTATATTCTGTTTCTTGTTTTTCATTTTTTTTTACTGTCTTCAATTTCTACTTGTTTATATTGAATCACCATGAGATACACACACAGTTACAAAGTTGTTTGTGATTGGGTTTCATTCATGTAATGTTTCAGCACCCATCCCTTCACCAGTGTATATTTCCCACCACCAATGTCTAGTTTCCCTCCCTCCACTCTCCCTCACGGTTTTCCTCTATGGCAGACCTCTCTCTCTCTCTCTCTCTCTCTCTCTCTCTCTCTCTCTCTTCCCCCTCCTTTCCTCCCTCCCTCTCTCCTTCTCTCCCTCTCTCCTTCTCTCTCTCTCTCTCTCTCTCTATCTCTCTCTCTCTTTTTAAGGTGCTGTGGTTTGCAATACTGGTACCGAAAGATTATCATGTTTGTCACTTTACCTTCTTTCAGCACTCAGTTCTTGTCCACAGTGATCGTTTCCAGTCTCCAACCATCATTGTCATAGTGGTCCCTTCTCTGTCTTAACCGCCCTCCCCACACTTATATCAAACTTCCAAACTATGAACCCATCTTCCTTGCCCTCATTTCTACTGCATTTGGACAATAGTCTCATATTGTTTTTTAATATATAATGAGTGCAATATTCTATGTCTGAATATTCTTTTAGACCAAAGACTTATTCACCTTCTCCTATCTCAGGATCCTTTCTCTGTCAGTTATTCTTAACAACTTTCTATACTATTCATATGGGTATGCCTGCTTATTTCTCCAGATTCAACTTACTCTCAGTTTGCAGGAATTTGTTATTTCTCATTGCCTAATAGTTCTGCTTTTCTCATCTAGTATTTGAACAGTAAGCATACCATTTCCAAGATAGAGCGCAGGGTGCACTCACAGGGTGCAGTGATGATGTGAGTGCCAAAATGTTTAAATGAAAGGGTCTACAACTTTCAAAGTTGAGCAGAGGAGAAAAATTTTCTTGCTCTAATGAGAATACTGGCAAAAAGCACAAAGTGTCCTTCATGTACAGATGGTCAGAAATTATGTCAGGATCAAAGACACCCCAGGAATGCTGAAGCCATAGATCATCAACCATCAAAGTGAGATTGTCCTCCGAGTAGATAGTAGCATGTATTAGGACTATACCTCAAACCAGGCAAGACCTATTTCTTAGACACTAGAAACTAAACAAAAAATTGTCAAGCATCACGTAACTCCTTCTAATACCAAACAAAATGTTCACTATGTCCTCAGTGAATAGAATGTTGAATCAGAAGATTGTAAACAATATAGGGCTGAATTTTAACTCAGGTTCTGAACTAAAGCTAGCACTGAATGCACTGCCTGAAACTTGTCCTTGGTGATCATAGTATCTCCCTTGCCAGGACGTATACCAGGGATGTTGGTAGTGGGGAATGTGCACTGGTGGAGGGATGGGTCTTTGATCATTGTGTGATTGCAACCCAAACATGAAAGCTTATAACTATCTCGTGGTAATTCAATAAAACTTAAAAAAAAAGAAAAAAGAAACTTGGCCTTAGACTAATGAAGCATTTTGCCATCACAAGCAGAACTGAACTTTGAGAGTGAAAAAGATTTCTTTTGGTATAGTACAGATGATGATTATAAAATTAATAATGGTTAATACTTAAACAAAGCCCAGCCCTAATAAGGCATGACATAGTGATAGAGAAGAAATAGGAGATTAGACAAATGAATGGGGAATAGAAAAGCACCAAGTATTGCATGAGGAGGAATACCTGTGTTCCTGAATCTTTTCCTCTGCCTCTCAGCATGCTCTTAGGGAAATGTAACCTGCAGAACAATGATTTTTTTTTCCAGAAAAGCCATAGAAACTCCCAAAAGGCCATTGCTCAGGGTATTTAAATTTAGTGGCATGTCACATAGGAATACTTGTTTTTTACCAAAATTAAAGTCAATTTCTTTTACTACATTCACCAAGCAGCTATCCATAAAAGTTTTCAATAAGTTTCTTTTAAAATAAGAACATAAAATATATAAAATATTAAAAGATATCTAATTTATATTTTAAGTTATAGAATCATTGTATATTGAGTTTATAAATGTTTCAGAAATGACAAAGAATATGAAGAAAAAATTAATGGAATGATCTCTGATTCTACTAATCACTTAGAATCCCTTTAATGAGCAGTTGCCTACACTTTCACAATGTTCTCTGTTTAGGTCCCATTGTTTTCATTCAATATATTCCTTCCATTATTCTATCATTAAAATTTTAAAATACTCATATATATAAACACATGCCATATAATGCACTACAAATTGGCATTTAAATATTTCAGAGGTGAAATATTTTCAGATTAAATATATTAAAGTTTTATAGACTTATACTTGCAGCTAATTTGGAAACTATTATACAGAGAACAATAATTTTTTTGGACCTTGATGGGACTAAATTAAAATATATCTGATTTTTTTTTTGGCAGTGCATTGACACAGTTTAAAACACTGAGTACAGCATTTGTATACAAGAAGACTGGGTTTGATCTCTGTCATCACCTGACCCCAGAGCATCAAACAATAGCCCTGAACACTACTGACTGTGACCCTCAAACAAAAATAAAGGAAAATAAAATAAAAACAAGTTCTTAAACATGAAGTTGAATATGTTATTCTACACTGGATTATTCTATTATAGAGAACATTAGTGTGGCCTTTTACTGCAGGAATTTCATATTAAAACTGATTGTACAAATAGGCATAGACTTCAGAGTTAGTTTTCGTGATTTTATTCTGGGTTAATGAGCAAAGTATTACTGAACTTCTAGGCCAGTGTCTCTCAATCAGTACCATATGAGTCCCTGTGGGCCCACAGCTTATTTGAAGGAGATTAATGGCAAAAGTCTGCATAAAGGGACCATACCATTTGACTAGGGAGCCAACTGGTAGGACAAAAGGGCCAAAGAAAGGAAAAGGGGTCAAGGCCAGAAAAAGATTGAGAAATACTGCTCTAGACCAATGGTTTTCAAAGTAAAAGTAAATACCCCTTTCCAGGTGGCACTAGTACTATCCAGTGGGGGCTGGCATCCTTGGGTACAACTGAGGAAGAGCACAATCTGTTCACTTAAAGAATCTAGATTGGGGGTGGGGGGTTGTAAAGGAGAGTGAGTTTTTGTTGTTTCTGTTCTGAAAAGAGGTAGCAGGTCAAATAAGTTTAGGGGCATCTGTTCTAGATCTTAAATTTTTAAACTTTGACCATACCTGGGCTTGCAGAAGTGAAAATGGGGGTTCAGAAAATTTTGGTAACAGCAAAATGTTACTGAATGCATAGCTACCAAAATTAATTCAAAATCACGTATGCAATGAATCCCAGGTGTTTATGATAGCATTTGCCTAAACTGTAGCTCTTAGGCGAAAAGGGATCATGAGTGAAACAGGTTTAAGAAGCCCTGCTTCTTAAATCTGATATTTCAACTCTACAATCTCATTCTTTTCTCATCAGGCTTTTTGTTTGTTTGTTTAGAAATGCAAAGCCATTGAGCTGAAGAATGGAGAATGAAGCTCTGAATTCAGAGGAACAGGAATAAAAGGGTACCAATCAACACACATTTCCTGAGAATCTTCTCCATTAGGTGCTGGGGAATATTGGGTGTGAAAATATAGAGGGGGAAAAAACATGATTAAGTAACCTCTTAGAGTTCACAGATGATAAAAAGTGAAAAAAGAACCCAGACAGGAGCCAAGCAGCCAGAACATGAATCCAAGGTCTCTTTCTACATTTTGTGGCCTCACAATTTTTTTTATGTCTTTCTCTGTATTTTCCTTTTTGTCTATTTACTTATCTACTGAATATAAGCATAGATCTTTGCAGTTTTGCACTTGGATATACTCGTTTATCAGCATGCTGATATCATGATCACATAATTTCCTTCTTTGACAGTACTGTCAATTTATGAAAATCTCATCTCTGATCTCTTAAAAATCCTGATTCAGCTCTCTGCTAAGTCATCAATAGATGATCCCCCACCCCATAAACAGCCTCCTTCAGCTCCCTGTGTTCTGATTTTATCACAAGACCGAAAGGAAAATATGTTCCAGCACCTCCAAGGGAGGTCAAAAGCAAACTTAATGTGGTTAGAAAATAGTCCAAGAAAACATGCTCAGTTGCTTATTTATGTTACCAAAAAAAAAAAATGGTTTAGCTTCAGTTTTCATATCAACAGATATGGCCAATATCACCAAAGATACCAGCAAAAAATTCATACAAGAATTTGAGCCAACAATGCAATATTCCTCATCAATAACTCTTGAGAGTTTTCTAAGATCCAAAGATCTCTTAACAAAAAAACAAGATGCTGGAGCAAGGCTGCATTTTAGTGCAGAGGGAATATTCTATGAGTTCCTTAGTTACTGCTAATGTAAGAAGGATTTCCAAAGGTACTGGTGCAGCTGGCCTAGAAGATATTTATGGTCCATTGAGAGTTGTAAGCAAGGACTGTTTCTTTTTGAGAAAAAAAAAAAACAGGCAGCAATTTCCTTTTAAATATTTTAGTGTGTTATCATGACATGAATGCACTATAAGCTATGCAAAAGTATTTAAGAGGTTCAATGCACAAAACCAGCTCAGAAGGATGACCTTGGGAGTTGTGGAAATATGCTGGAGTGTGTTGATGACTTCCTTGATTAAAAAAAAAAAACTATAATAGGAGTTACAATAAACATACCAGGGGAAGTAGTATATTATATCCTACAAGCAAAGAAAATGCCCAGCTTTCGAAAATGCCAATTTCCTTTACTGTATCACATACTTAATTTGCAGTGGTATGTCCAAGACCTATTGAGTTTACTAGAAATCTAGGTTGTGGGGTGTGTGTGGGTGTGTGGATGTGCACACATATAAATGTCTCTAAGATGAAACAAATCTTGGCAAAATGCTAAATCTGAAATTTGGCATTGGAAGTAATAGTCATTAAGAAAATCACTTCTCTTGCTAAAAAGGAAACAAAAGTTTCCTCAAACCAAAGTGAAGAAAATGGCAATAAGGAGGACTTTGTAGTTAAGTAGATTTTAGTATAAATAAGTGTTGCCACAAACAGGTTACAAGGCAAACAAGACCTTTGTGAGGTCAGCTTCAATTGAATGGTATTAATGATGTTTACCCTAAAACCCTTACAAAGGTTAAAGTAATGGATGTATTTGGGCCTAGCATAGAGGCCATCAGTTGTAGATGCTCATTAAATGAAAATAATAATTCTCTCATCTATTATTTTTATTAGTTCATTTCTTAGGAGCAAAGATTATGAATAAGAAATTTTATTACTCTTATAAGTTCAGAAATCCAATGCTATTAGATTTTTTTCTATTACAAATATGGGAACTGAGACTTCAATGGCAAGTTCCACAATAAAGAACTTATAATGAATCACTGTATTGACCTACTGTGTAGAGTTTATAGCTATGCAGGATTTAGAACAATATATTATTAGAAAGGAATTTTGTATCTCTCAGATTTCACCTCTGAATATGTGTGGGAGTATAAAATATACTAAAAAACCTCTTTAAGAGTGAGATAAAGTGATTTGAAAGTTTCAAATACAACATCATAAATCAAAATTGCTTTCTATGAATTATTTCCTCATTGTTGCAACATAGGCTGTATACTAAAAATATTTTAAAAGTTTAATAAATGTACAAGTTACTGATCTGAAGGCTGTTGGTCCATTGGTATGTAAAATTTAGGTAGTGACATTAAACCACTATGGTCTTTCCTCAGTGTGTTCTTCAGAGTTGGGAGGCTCATGCATCTGCAGAAAAATGGCGTTCTTTCAACTTTTACTCTGAACTCCATAGAAAGCCCTCTAATACCTTCAATATAATAAAAATGTCACTGATTTAAAAATCAGAATACTTAACACTTACTGAATGTTAAGAATGTTAACAATGCACCAACCAAGTATTTCTTTAATACTTTATAAATGAGAACTCACTGAGTTCCCATAGAACCTCTTCTATAATCATTATAATTAAGAGGAGGAAAATGAGATGAGAAGTTAAGCAACTTGTGCCAGGGTATGCAGATGAGAATGGACATCAACAACTCTGGACTCAGAATCCCAGTCTCAAACACTCATAATATTTCCCCCAAAGAACAATGAATTTAAAAAAAAAACAACTGGAATAAAGTTTGGGCTGTAGACTATTAACTCATTGGAGAAGAAAGACCAAGACTTAAAAAAAAAATCAAAATAGTCCGTTTACTTATTCCCCCAAATGCATAAATTAGTTTGTAAACATACCTGATAAAATACAAAATAGAATTTTTTTTCTTTTTGCTTTTTGGGCCACACCCAGCGATGCTTAGAGGTTACTCCTGACTCTTCACTCAGCAATTACTCCTGGCAGTGCTGGGAGACCATATGGGATGCTGGGGATCGAACCTGGGTTGGCTGCATGCAAGGCAAATGCCCTGTCGCTCAGGCTCCCCAAATAGAAAATTAAAGCAGACTCTCTGTAAAGGATTCTACCTGTTTTTCATCATTGAGGCCATTTCATTTTTAAAATTTCAGCAATGTTTTTAAGCAGGAATGATCAAACTTAAGTCAACTGTTTGGTGACATATTCCTATTATCTATGTTTTTTTATGGATTTGAAAATTAGGGAAATAAACTCATCCTCTGGATTTGGAGGTTTAGAGTAAATAAATTAAGAAATTTTGCATCAAAGTATACTTTATTAAAACGAATGAAGCTGTTTGAATTTAGTAAACTAGCACTATATTAATGTAATTTAGTAATAACATGAAGCTAATATAAATAACATGCTCTGAAAATGTAAAAAATACAGATTTCAAAGACCTATATAGAAAAAGCACACAAACATCTTATTAATATATTTTCCATTAGACACATGTTTAGATGATATTTTTAGCATAAGAGGTTAAAATCATATCAATAAAATTAACTACCTATTTTTCACTTTTATGGAGATGTTACTGGCGCCCGCTCGAGCAAATCAAAGATCAACCAGATGACAAGTGATACAAGTGATTTTTCACTTTTTTAAATGTATCTACAAAAGCTGTTTCAACATTGCCATATGTAACTTGGATCATTATACTATTGGGTAGAATACAAATTGCAAAGCAGAGATGGTATATCCATGTTAGACATCATCTTATGGTGACAAAACTACAAACAGTTTGGGTGCCAAAGCTGGAATTCCAAGCAGGTTATTTTCAGAACTTTATCTCCTACCTCTTCATTAGGCAACTTAGGAGACATATCATTCCTCTCTGTTGGCATGTGATGTATAGTTGTTTCAAAGAATAAGCCCTACTCCAAGTTAAGGGGTAACAGGATTTATTTATAAGGGTTATTTGAATTCAGTGCATCATTCTTTTGCCTAAAGAATGACAAATGATAACTGAAAAAGCAAAAACATCTTTAAATGCTTTGGGGCTTTAAAATAACATTTATTTTTATCTTCTTTCCCTACTAATTCTTGTTTATTCAGCTTTTATTTTTTAAAGAGATATCATTTCAAATGTTTGGATGCTTTTCTCTTTGAGGCCATTATAATTTATATTAATAGAAAAATGTCAATGCTTAGTTGATATTTTTTCTTGTATTAATCTATTTCTGTTCATAATTTATTCTTTTTTTTTTTTTGGCTTTTTGGGTCACACCTGGCGATGCACAGGGGTTACTCCTGGCTCTGCACTCAGGAATTACCCCTGGCGGTGCTCAGGGGACCATATGGGGTGCTGGGAATCGAACCCGAGTCGGCCACATGCAAGGCAAATGCCCTACCCGCTGTGCTATTGCTCCAGCCCCCTATAATTTATTCTTTACATAACTTCTTTCCTATCCCTACACTGCACACTCTCCATTATCTAAATGTAATTGATTCATAACTTATTTGAGATCTTGATAGTATGATATTGAAATTAACTGTGGCTTGATAGTAATAATCACTGTGTAACACTGAAACAACTGTAATGAGAAGGTAGGTAGACAGCACCAACCAGTTTCTCACTCTCACTGTTCTTTCTATATTGGATGACTCCATAGTTTTTCTTGGAGGACCCTAGCCCATAATCACCACCATTATAACCTTCAATGCTTCTTAACAGTCCATTCATGGTAAGCTTAGTATAAATGCGACTCATATGAACTATAGACTTTTTTGCATTCTGTTCTCTGCTAAGAAAAAATGGAAATTATTTAAAACTGTATAAATATTTCTCTGCTAATTTCATATTTTCATCCAAGGATGATAGATTTTTACTGAATGGTAATATAACATAGAAAAGGTAAAACAAATATCTGCTCAATTTTCTTATTTATTTATTTTTATTGTTTTTTGGAACACACCCAGTGATGCTTAGGGATTACTCCTGGCCCTCCACTCAGGAATTACCCCTGGTGGTACTCTTGAGACCAGATGGGATGGCAAGGATTGAACCTGGGTCAACTGCATGCAAGACAAACGTCCTATCCACTGTCTTGAGCCCCATGCCCATTTATCTTATTAAAAGAGCTAGCAAAAAAGTAGTCAGAAAATTTGGGGTCAAAGATAATAAAATTATCACTTTTACTATAGTTTTAATTATTTGTTTATTATATCACAAGCAGTTTATTTGAGTTGAAACTTTTCCTGAATTAATTAAAACACATAGGGTTATTTTATTCTTAATACAAGAGCAAAGTTTCTTTCTTCATTTTAAATAATTTATCAAAGTTTTCTTTTATTAAAAGCAAAATAAGAGCTGCATTGTTTGGAGTAATAATAAATGATAACTAAGTTTTCATTTAAAATTCTCAACTATTCATCCCACAGTATGATAAAATCATTGAGTTCAGAGGAAAGAATAGTTATCTGCTTTTGCTACAATATTCCTTGCATTTTGAAGAGTAATCTAGGGACCCATGACTTTGAACCCCTTGTCAAATGGTGTGTGAAAGAGATCCAAGTTTAACAATAAATATTATCAGCTATATAATAGTTCCTCCAGCCTTCAGGGCCAAATGACCTGCATTTTAGCAAATTGATTTTGTTCATGCATTGTATTAAGCCAAGCAATTGTTTCCCATGATATGCTTGAACCCACAGTTGCTCTGTCTGTGAAATTCATGGTTGAATTTTTTCCAATTGCTGATAGTTATTCCCATTTGCCATAATAATAGTCACTTCCTTTGTCAGTAATGGGTTTTATATACAGTGAACAATCACAACCATTCAATGTCACCTATAAACATGTGATGAATTATCCAATACAGTTATGAATGTTGATTGTTTAGGACACAGCTAGGGTAAGTCTTACTGGGTTAATGAGATGATGACATGGCACTAGGCAATGGTTGATTTCCTTTTCTATATTAGCTATACATAAAAGTATTTGTGCCATTACAATAATCTTCATCAAGCTGTCAAGATAATGAAAGTTCCACTGTGTTCCAAGAAGTTTCACAAAAAAATGTCATAAAAATTTAAAGTGCTGATCTAGAAAGCATTTGGTAGCAAAAAATTAATAAGATACACATGGAGATCTATAAAAGCAGGGCAATCTAACCTAGGAAAGGACAGTCTTTGCATCTGGCCTAGGAAAGGATGGAGTTTGCATTCAATTTTGAGGGGGGAAAAGAGCCATCATTTGAATTAGGGAATTTTATTTGCATGAACTAAAGAAAATGGGCACACCTGATTAGGCAGTGACCCAATTTATGTAATACTAGTAATAACTGAAAGCAATTTCTTAAAGAACTTGCATAATCTAAAAATGGAAGTCATGATGAAATGGGCCAAATTTGTAAGGAGAGGAACAACAGAACCCATGGTTGATCCACAGAATGGATGTGAAAGTTCTCATGAAGAACTTTGGAACTATCCTTCTTTCATAGGACCAGTACAGGAAGCTGAACCCTTACACCCTATGTGTCCAAAGTTTCTAGAATTTTGAACTGCTATTATGTGAAGCTAATAATTATCTCTGTGTAGGCTAATAATCTTAGATTTGCCCTCTGGAATCACACAGAACATATTTAATGCTGCTTTTCATCAGCCAGTCATTCATATAGTTAGAAACAGTGACCCCACGACAACCTTTCCTCTCTAAGACTTCCCTCTTCCACATAGAGCATCTCCAATTTCAACTACTCCCCTGAGCACTGTTTCTGAGTTCTGATTTTGCAATTACCTCTCTGTGAACTTTCTCCAGTTTGTCAATATCCCTCTTAAAACAGTGCCCAGGGAGAACACAACATTCCTAGTCATTTTATAATCTAGGGCTTCTTAAGGCATCATTTTCTATTTCTGCAGCTGTAGGAATAAATACAATTACATTTTACCAAGCTCAGTCCCCTGCTGTCCCTCTTCCCTGAACCCTTCCCTCTAAAGATGTCTGTTTGCTGTACATCAGTGACAGATGCAAAATCTAGAGTGAATGCTCACATCAGTATGAAGAATGCTATTCCTTATCACTCCATCATTTTTGATTAAGATCACACAGTCTAATGTACATTATGTCTTGTACCAATAATGACTATGTAATGCTTCATGCTTTTCATATCACTTTCTAGACATTACCTTATTATATACTCAAATTGAAGAAGTACTTTTACACAAAGAGGAAAATAAATCTAAAGAGAAGTGGCTAAAGACATAGAGACAACTTGAAATAGGATTCTTAGAATGAGTGGCAAGTGGGAAGATCCAAGAACTGGCTTTGAATCAGGTTCTCCATTTACCTAACAAAGCTAAATTTTTCTAAACAAAACTAATAGTATTTATAAGAGCAGAAACAGTGATCTATAATTAAATGCTTAAGCTGTAGCAGTCTGTAGTAAGGTTCTTCGTGTATAATATATAATGCTACATACAATAATCTTTTGAATTATTTGCATTATAATCATTTTAATGATAAGGAAAATAAAACCAAGATTTAGTGATTTCTCTGCTGTCAATAATTAGTGGCAGCACGAATTCTTCCTATTTTCAGATTCACTCAATTGTTTTATACCACAATAATCTGGAACACTCTTTACACTGGAATAATGCTTACCAGTTGATTGATAAAAACAACTCATAATGATTACTTCTACTAAGATGTTCCTGCAAATAGGTAGGGGGTTGGATCACGTGTTGTTTCATCTATGGGAACATGAACACAAAGAAATAAAGCAGGGGAAAAAAGGGACCCCTCCTTTACCACAGCACTGAATAATGCATCTTGAACTGGCTTATATTGTAGCCCTGCAACCCTGTAACACTCATATTTGGATTATAAACAAGGCTTTAAGATGATGATTCAGTCTAAGAAATCAGTTTTATCAAATACCATTTTGGCAGTATTCAATTGTAGGTAAATCAAGCACTAATTTATTTATTAAAATAGCCTGCACTTGGCAACATTTTGTTAACCTTACTATATGCTAACAAGGTCAGTAATTATATTTTAATGCATCTTTTTTTTTTTTTTTTTTTTTTTTTTTTTTTTTTTTGCTTTTTGGGTCACACCCAGCGATGCTCAGGGGTTACTCCTGGCTTTGCACTCAGGAATTACTCCTGGCGGTGCTTGGGGGACCATATGGGATGCCGGGGATCGAACCCGGGTCGGCCGCGTGCAAGGCAAACGCCCTACCCACTGTGCTATCGCTCTGGCCCCCTTAATGCATCTTTTTAATAATTACTCCATTCTGATTTTCTTCTAACTCAAACTAAGCCCTTACCAACATCAAACCGTATTCCATATTCAATGAAAATAAATTTAAATTGCACTGCTACAGTCTGTAGCAGTGGAAAAATCTAAATTTGGGGGAAAGTCTATTCTTAAACTCCTAAGGCATGCATCAAAAACTTTGGGGGACTTTTATACTCATGCAGTTAATGACTGTTTATATCTCTGACATCTACTGAATCAGACTTCCTCATAAAAAGACCTGGGTATCAAGATTTGCAGAAATTGTTTCACTGGTCAGCACTTAGAATACTTCTCTCTTACACAGATATACCCTTAGAAAATTGAACATGAGATAGTGAGGTGTGCTACAAAGATATAATTACCAGTGACCTAAAAGGATAAAGTAAATCCTAGAAAAACTAATATTATTAATAACCTTTATGGTAATTTTCAATATCTGGTATTCATTTTAATATATAATTACTTCAAAAATCTATAACGATGAAAAATGCATAGGTTTTTTGATGCCTAAGAATCAGATAGGGATAGTCTTATGAATTTACCTGGTAGAACATGACAAATAAATATATATATGTATATATATGTATATACTTAGAACATTAATTTCAAAGGGTTATAGCATAAGTGGAAGATAATTAAAATAGTCCCTCTGTTCTATTTGACATCATGGGAGACATGACTGTTCAATCACCATCCTTTTTCTCATCACATCCAAGACAATTACAAAGACACTTCTTATCAAAGGTTCCAAGATAGCATTGGAATCTGGCAAGTTGCTACATATAGAAAATACATTTGCCTTTTTATGAGTAGTATACTAGTTAAACTGAAATGATCTGATCACATATTATATCAACATATCCATTATAGACCGTGTTTCTTTTGATGCAAATAACCTAAAGTTTTCATGTAGGAGACACACTAGAAGCGGATTTTCTAGCTATTACTTATTCATTGTTGTGGTGGTTTGAATGGGAATATCCAGAAACTAGTTTACTACTAAATCATTCAGCACTTACTCCTCTGTTTTTTGATATATGGTTTATATTAACATATTTCAAATTAATCTATTTTAAGCTTTTAAATTTTAAATAAAACCATTATGTTAAACAGGCTGAGTTCAAAAACTGTATTAAGAGGCTTTTTTTTAAACTATTAATTTGTAGTCTGCATGACTTTCATTGGTGGCATTATAGATTTTATCCTATGGACATGGTGTCATATTTTCTTAGAAATAATTAGTATCTTGATAAATGACAAGAAAAAAATCACAATAAAACTTGGTTTCTGCAAGGTTCTGTTTGAAAAGCAATGTCATCGCAATTGATTTTTGTAAAATTCCATGATGATCATTTTGGTTCTTAGCCTCCACTACCATTTCCAAAGCCATAATTGGATGGAATTCCATTTAAGACCACATCCAGGGGGATACCTGGTATGTTAGGATGCTTTTATCATACCAGTAGTCCCTGTAATCAAACAATAAGATCAGAGAGAGCAGACATACCTCATCATAGATGCTGTCATTCCTGCGAAAGTCACCAGCCTTCCTGGGAAGAATGTGGACATGAACATGCTGAAAAGGGATAAGAAAGAAAATATAAAATGTGTCTACATATACACACATATTTTGACACCTTCCTTTCCTTTTGATGAAAGTTACAGCAGCAGTGTTGCTGCTGCTGTAAATGAAATTCACACACAACTGACTATGGTATTCATTGGAAGTCATAAACTTAGTTGCAGTGCTCACACAGGTCACACATTGAAACCATGGTGCTCACTTTGCTTTGACCCAAGGCTTTATTTGCCTTGGGTATGGTGTTTTCATGCTTATGGCTGCAGTCCTTATACATTTAGTTGTGCTGGTTATATATACTTGACTGTGTTGTGCTGGAGATCATACAGTTTGTTGTGGTGTCAGGAGTCACAAATGGCAGGGCCACTGTGATTGCTTCTGGCATGTAGACTGTACCATAGATTCGACTCAGATTCTCATTTTCATTCCTGCAAGACATATACCACACCACTGTGTTATCCCTATGGTCCATACCCTCACAAGAAGGAAGGAGGACGGGCATATCTGGCAGAGCTCAGGGGTCATTTCTGGCTCTGTGCTTAGGGATGACATGTGGCAGTGTTCAAGATTCAAGGGATTGAACCAAGTTTTGACACAAGCAAAACAAGACCTTACCCTCATATATTTTAAAACTTTTCTCAGTGAAGCTTAATTTCTCTACACTGAGTCCTGGTGAACTATACTTTTTATTGGGTGGGGGCCACATCTGTTGAAGCATGGGGGTTACTCTTGGTTCTGTGTTCAGAAATTACTTTTGGTGTCACTTGGGCACTTTAAGAGATGCTGGGAATCGAATCTAGGGCTGCTGCATGCAAGACAAATGCCCAAGACACAGCATCATCTCTGCAGCTCATAATAAACAAATTTTGAGGAAGATGGTGTTTACCTTCAATAACAATGCTGAAATATGCTGAGAATAGAGAGCTGCAAGCTGCAAAACAAGTAAGATATATGGTATATGTGAGTTTGAGGGGAAATCCTTAAGAATTATCAGTCTTGGCTGAATGTATCAGTCTTGGTTGAACTTAGCCAGTGCTATGAAACAATAGATCATTTTTAAATGATGACCACAGTGACTGTGTAATTGACAAGAAATAAGAATTAGCTAACAGAATACTCTAGAATTAAAGAACAAATGGGAGAATCAGGATGGAATCAGAGCTTTAAATAATAAGGATGCAGCAGCAAAATAAAAAGACCTCATTTATTAAACTTATGAAGAGATAACTTTATCTCATTAGATAGTCCCATTAGGCAAGTTTTGCTAACACCTCAACTTTACAGAGAGGAATTCTATGCTCAGAGAGAAGAAGGTCCCTCAGGAAGTGATAGAGTCAGCTCAGGAAGTCAGGTCATGAGACTCTGGTTCCCAAGTTCTTCATCGTAACATACATCGATTTCATGAAGCTAATTTTTTAAACAGCCCATTTCTTTAGTCTAGTAAAGCACTCAGTTAATATACAAAGTGATGCTATTATGCAGAGATCATGAATCAAGGCACACACCATATCTAATTCAATATATTCTTCAAGGCTAACCTGCCATTTCAAAGTTTTACTTTCCAAATAGCTTCTATTGTAACTCAGTTGAAGTTAAACCTCATCCTGCCCTTGAGCTATGTTCCTGCGTTTATTACAAACTGTGGGGAGGAATGTGAAAATGAAAAGTCTAAATGTGGAGAGGCAGACAAAGAAGCCGACCTAGTCCCTGATCACGCCCACCCCTTCTTGATTACCGTGATCAGGCTCTGAGTCTCCAAAGGGCCTCCAGAGAATGTGAGATTAAGTGTCCCTGTGGCTTTGCTGCTTGAAGAGGGGAAAATAATATGCTATTAAAGCAGAGGCAGGGAACGAGGCGTGCCAAGGTGAATGAAGCAGAGAGGAGTTTCACATCTGCCCCTGAGCACACGGTCCCCAAAGAGTGACATGTTTTTGCCATAATATTCTCTAGTCATGACAAAGTCAAAGATTCCTCAGCAACTGGGATGAGTTTAGATTTCAGTCACAGAGACTCTGTGAGAACAGAGAGAGGAACGAAAAAAAAAAAACCAAAAACTAATATGAAAAAATGAATCACAAACTACCTGTGGGACCAAATTCTTAGGTAAAAAGAAGTACAAGATGGTTTCCAGCTGAAATTTACTGAAATGTGTGGATGGGCTGACTAAAAAGCATGGCTAGAAAAATGCCACACCAGGGAAATAACCACCCTTTTGAAAGAGTTTTCACTCAAACTTTACTTCTGAATCTGTTGCTTCTCTCTCCTTCCCTCCCTCCCTCCCTTCCTCCCTCTCTTAGTCCCTCCCTCCCTTCTTTGCTTTCCTCCCTTCCTCCCTTCCTCCCTTCCTCCCCTCCTCCCTTCCTCCCTTCCTTCCTTCCTTCCTTCCTTCCTTCCTTCCTTCCTTCCTTCCTTCCTTCCTTCCTTCCTTCCTTCCTTCCTTCCTTCCTTCCTTCCTTCCTTCCTTCCTTCCTTCATCTTATGTATATGTTTTAATAACCAGATATTTTGATTAGTGTTCTGTGATCAAACTGCTCAACCAGAAATTCTGAATGGACCACCATATGTGGCCTTGCTCCACACGACTGTATCTTGGGATCCTTATCTATAATGGGAATTTCCAGTTGTAAACAGGATCAATTCTGCTAAATGTCCTTCTTATGCTATTAAGTACCAAGTTCCCAGCACATGGAACTGCAGTTGTATTATTCTTTTAATTTCTATTAGCATTTTTAACTTGCAGACCAACTATAGATCACACTCAGGAACCGGTTCCTGCCAAAGGGGGGAGACATTCAGGCAGACCCTTGTATGAGACAGATCTATTTTCTCTCATGCTCTAGCTTGCTTTTGTTTCTTTGACTGATGGTTCAAAAACTTGAACATGTGTGTCTGGGGCTTAGTGAAACCTATTTCATTGGGTCCCCACACTTGGATACCTAATTCCTGGGTGACATCAATATTGCTGACTCAGGAGAAACCTTCAAAAACCCCTGATTTATTCATCCTTGACCCCTTCTGCCAAATGAGCACAATGATCACTCACAGTTTTACCTACCATAGTGCATGACTGAAGACCCTCACTGATTGCCTCTTTAGCAGCCTAGACTCCGGTTACCCTTCATGCCCCATTTAGACTATGTCTATTATCTGCTAATGACCTAAGAACTGATTGTGAACTTATACTACTTTAAAAGGAACTTCTCTCTCTCTCTCTCTCTCTCTCTCTCTCTCTCTCTCTCTCTCTCTCTCTCTCTCTCTCTTTTTTCATGTACGAACATTGCTATTATTCGGCTATTGATTAAGCTGATTGAATTGGGCATGAACTCCACATTTTTCCTTTACATTACTTTTTAAATTTTTTTTCTAAATTGGATATCCATGAGATACAAAACTGTTCATAATTGGGTTTCAGTCATACAATGATCCAGCACCCATCCCTCCATCAGTGTCACATTTCTCACCACCAATGTCCTCCATTTTACTACCACCATCCCCCAACACCCCACCCCCCATTCCTAGCCTCCCTCTACAGGAGGCTCTTTCCTTCTTGCTCTCGCTCTCCTTTTTCTTTTGTGCATTATGGTTTGCAATACAGATGCTAAGAGGTCACAGTGTTTGTTCAGGGCATTCAGTATTTTTATCGGGAAGGTAAGGCTGGAGTAGCTTTACAATTGGGTGGGAACTTTGGGGTGTGGATGTGACTGCTAAGACTTCCAGAAGTACAGGGAGGTGGGTGACAGTAGCCCATCCTGATCTCAGGAAAGCCAGGAGATTTCAGTCACAAAACTCACATACCAGAATTTTCAGCAGATTATATCTTCGTGAGGTTCATCCTGAGACGGTGGAGTCAGGCCAGGGATATGGTGGCAACTTTGGATTGTAGAAGCAAGTGGCTGCCAGGGGCTCTGCTTGGGTGGGCCCCAGGCCAAACCACCCCCCTCCGATTTACCCCAGTCAGTTCAGCCATGCACACGTCCAAGCTTAACTGCAGCTTTTGATCTCTTTCAAGATTTATTTATGGGTCTCTGAAATAAGGCCAATAAATGAGTTTGTATAGCTGAGCCACAGGTTGTTTGTAGGCATGGCTCCCATACACCTAAATTTTGTTTGTTTAATTTCTTGGTAAACTTGGTTCCAAGTTGTTAGGGTCTGGCCAAAGCCACAATGGCAATTTTGTGGTATCAGGAAGCCTGAAGGCACCATCAGGCTGCTGATGCACTTGCCCCACAGGTACAGGTTGACCTGGTAGCAGCACCATACCCCTAAAAGAAACTTCTGTGATCAGATTTATCCCATGCTTTTAGTTATTTGTTTTTTTTAATGTGGTTCTTTCACAAGTTTTAGCTATACACTGTCCATCACATATCAGGATGTGATCCGTGCACAGTTAGCTTTGGTGCTCACTGAGCTTTACATTCCTTTAGTTATGGTGCTTGCACATATGTTCTACTCAGAGTTGTGACATACAATTTATGACTGTGTTCCTCACGGTGGGGTTCCTGTGGTTCTCACACAAACACTCATAAGGAGTCTCACTTTTTGGCACTCACATATCTTTTTAGTTATGGTGTTGGCCAGAAGTCACATCCCTTTATGTGATGTCCACCCAACACCTGGCTCTGAAGCATTTGGAAACAACTTGTGGGATCACATGTAGCAGAGCTATTAGTCTCAAAGAAACAAAGTGCTTGAATCATGTTTGACACATATGGGACACTAGGGATTTGTACTTGTGATCACACACAAGGCTGGCATTCTAGCCTACACATATCCCATTTCCCTCCCCCACCCTCATTTTCCATGGTTTAGTAATTCAGGAATAATTGTGTGCTCTCACAACTCCTATATATGGAAATCTTAATGTTGGTGGCCACTTTAAATTTATTGTGTCATGGATAATAGCAAATGATCACTGCATAGATGGTCCTCGGACTCAGAACTCAACTCAGCTTGATGTCCTTAAAAAATATTTGTGACAGATTGATCACAAGATTATAACAGCCCACTCAATCCAGAAAAGGGAAATTATGATAAAAAACAGTTCACAGTCTCACTGTTGTAAAGGATACCATTGCCATGGCCTTCCAATAGAATAGCATTTTAAGAAAAAAAAATCAAAACAAAACAAAAACCCTGTACACAGCACAGATGGGAATAGTTTAGCATAATCTGCTCTTAGGAAATTCATATTGAGCTTTGGTGATCACAACTTACTTTTCTAAGTGCTAACAAAACATCTCATTAATAAGGCACTCTAAAAATTTTCTGCTAGGGTTTATTTTCTGCTAGGGTTTAAATGTTGCTAGTTTCAAGGAGCTTGGCTGTCTGAGTTAGAAGAATAGTTTTTAAAAAGCCCATGACATATTCTATACCCAGGAAGTTTTCACAAATGAAAGTCTAACAAAGCTCATTAGCATATTAAAGCATCTGAGAGTTCTCACAGGAAAGACACTTGGTAAGTTTGTTCTGTTAACAACTGAGAGACCTACTTCATTATAGACTTCTCCTTCTTTTTTTAAATTCATATAGCATTGACTTACTTTTTCTATTACAGGGAATTATTCACACAGAAAAATGTTAATTACTGGCATCAGAAACAAATCTCAGTGGCCAGAATGCCTGCCTCAGGTTCAGGGGCCCATGTTCAAATGCACAGCAATGCATGGCCCCTGGAACACTAATGGGTAGAGTGCTGAGGGCCCCCTGAAGACCCTGACAACTCTTGAGAACTCCAAAATACCAAAGGGGTAGCCATTTTAGCCCCAGCACACTGGGTTGAGCAAGTACCATATGAGTGATCTGATTCTAAAGAATAACAAAAATATGTTGTGAGGCAGATAATGTCCCCCTTAGACATGGTCATATCTTAATCCATGAGTTTATGAATACATTAGGTAACATAACAATGGACATATAATATTGCACTGTAGCACTGTCATCCTGTTGTTCATCGATTTGCTTGAGCGGGCACCAGTAATGTCTCCATTGTGAGACTTGTTGTTACTGTTTTTGGCATATCGAATACACCACGGATAGCTTGCCAGGCTCTGCCGGGCAGGCTAGATACTCTTGGTAGCTTTCTGGGCTCTCTGAGAAGGACAGAGGAATCGAACCCAGGTCGGCCTCATGCAAGGCAAACGCCCTCCCCGCTGTGCTATGGCTTCAAACCATAAATAACATTGCAGAAAATTTAAATTGTCAAACAGCTAACTTTAGCAAGAGTTCAAATGATTCTAGATTATTCAGTGGGGTTCAGTCATAGAGATAATTAAAAGTGGAAGAGGGTGGCATTATACAAACTGTAAAGCTTTTAACTTCAAAAGATATTATCAAGAAAGTGAAAAGGTAAAAACAACAATGAGATACCATCTCAAGACAGAGAGACTAGCCCAGCTGCAAAGGAACAAAAGTAACCTATGTTGGTGAGGATTTGAGGAGAAAGGGACTCTCTTTCACTGCTGTTGGGAATGCCGACTGGTTCAGCCCTTCTGGAAAACACTATGGAGGATTCTCAAAAAATTAGAAATTGAGCTCTCATTTGACCCAGGAATACCACTTCTGGGACTATATCCCGGAGAGTCAAAAAAGTATAGTCAAAATGACATCTGCACTTTTATGTTCATTGCTGCATTTTTCACAATAGCCAAAATCTGGGAAAAAAAAAACCCGAGTGCCCAAGAACAGGTGACTGGTTAAAGAAACTTTGGTACATCTACACTATGAGATATTATGCAACTGTTAGAAAAGATGAAGTCATGAAATTTGCATATAAGTGGATCAACATGGAAAGATCATGTTAAGTGAAATGAGTCAGAAAGAGAGGGACAGGCATAGAAAGATAACACTCATCTGTGGAATAAAAAGCAGCAGAATGGGAGACTAACACCCAGGAGTAGTAGAAATAAGGACCAGGAGGTCTACACCAGGAAGCTTGGAAACCAGTTGGTTTCACATGCTGGAGAAAAAGGCAGCTCTGATAGAGAAGGCAACACCAAGTAAAGGAAGGATGTTGGGAAGACCCATTTGGGTTGAAAGATGTGTGCCAAAAGTAGACTATAGACCAAACATGATGGCCGCTCCATACCTCTATTGCAAACCACAACACCCAAAAGGAGAGATGGAACAAAAGGAAATGCCCCACCCCAGAGGTGGGGCTAGGTGAAGGGGATGGGGTGGTGCTGGTGGGAGGGATGCTTGGACTATTGGTGGTGGAAAATGGGTACTACTGAAGGGATGGGTACTTGATCATTGTATGAAACACAAGCACAAAAGTTTATAAGCCCCTAACTGTACCTCACAGTGATTCACTAAAAAAAAAAAAAAAGAGAGAGAGGGAGAGAGAAAGAGAAGAATAAAAAAAAAGAAAGTCTAAAGGCACCCCATAGAATAGGAGAACATTTTTTCAAATGATACATCTTTGTAAGGAGATTGTATCAAGGGCATATCAACTATTACAACTCAACAGTAAGAAAAGAAAATGTCAAAGTCATATATATTCACATATATATGCACATATGCATGCAAAAATAAAATAAATATTGTTTCCAAAGAAGAAGCATAAAGAATCAATAATTCTCTGGAAGAAGTTTGCAGGTCATTCTTTCACAGGAATCTCACAAGATCCCACCTGCCTTATTCCATCCTGCCTTGTCTCCTGGGAAATGGGAAGGAACAGATGAGAATATTTAGAATCAGCAGAAATAAGATTTATCAGCACAAAACATACAACTAATTAGGAAGATCATATAATTTATTGTTCAAGGCAGAACTTTTGAGAGTAAAAGAAATCTTGATCCTTTACTAGAGGGACCTGCTTCCACAACTACTAGCCTAAGCCTGTATGTCCAAATCAGTTAAAAAGCACACAAAAATTGATTAATTTTGAAGGACAGCTTGCATAATAAAAAGTGCAATTTCACATCTTTTCAACTTGGTGTGTAATCTCACTGCCGCTTTTACCAGTTTGATGATGTGAACAATTCATTTGCTCTTCATAGACTGTTTCCTTGTCTAGAAAAATGGAAACAGTAAAAGCTCTGACTTCTTAGTGTTCACTCAAACTGTGATAACACAATTACAGTGCTAAGTACAGTTCCAAGCATATTTATGTTCTCACAAAATGGCAGCTTATGTTATATTTGAAAATAACATAAAAATGGGTGAATGCATGGTGTGCTAGCACTCCAAATGTATAGAGAACTTTTACTCCATGTAAAGTATTTGAGTAATGCATCAGAGTTCTCCCCCTAGAAAAAAAAGCAGACAAAATTTGGGAAATATTTCTAATAACTAACAAAAAAGCCCACATCACTCTGTGTAACAGATCTGCCTGAGTCATATTATTCAACAGTCCCAGACTAGGATGAACATTTATTGTCATGTTTCTGTAACCTAAATTATATAGTTAGCTATAAGAGAGAAAAACAAACAAACAAAAAATTAAAATCTGGGCTTCTTTTTTGAGAAAGTAAGTGGGCTTATTTGGTAGGTACCAGAAATTCTTCCCTTTTGAAATCAAGGATGTTTCGGAGGTGGTCACCAAACTTTGATAGTAATTTGAGAGTTAGATTTTACCTGAGGAGGTCAGGTGAGACAAGATAATTGGGAGAAAGACCAAATGTTTCTTTCTACATGGCAATAACTCTACCAACATTCTTCCCTCTCATCCATTTAGTAAAGGAAAATGGAAGAAGCCACTTGAAATGTAATTTCTCTTGCTGTTTCTACTTAGATCTAGTATACAAATAGTAGGGAGATTTCTCATTTTGTTGTTTATTGCATTAGGAATAAAAAAGAAGGAGTTAGAGGTGGAGAAGTTCTCACAATGCCTGCTTTCTTAATTGATAGTGAATTCCTAGCCCCATAAAGCAAGAGTTTTTTTTAAAAAAGTGAGTATATTCTAATAAGCAACAATGCCACCTTATAAACACATCTTTAAAATAGGAAAGGTGATAGAACTATGACAATAACTTCCATTTCCTGCTCAGTATGAGCAGCCCATATACCAGTCACCTTTTATTTTCTTCTTTTTGCAATCAGTATTTCCTTTGCATCACAATGACAAATGATAGAAAAGCAAGTGTTCTTCAGGTATTGCCTGATTTGTATTTGTGAGGAATGGGTGAGGAAGCCGATCTATTTTCATCTGTTCTTTTTGGCCTGAATTTCAGTAGAAGAGCCCTCAAGACAAAGAAAAACAATCTCTCCAGCATTTATTCAAAGTCTATTGTCTGCCGCATCTAATGGGTCTCAGTACTTTAGGACAAAGATGAGCCACTACTCATCTATGCAGTGTGGTGCAGTGTGGGAGATGGGGGGAGTTGATGGGCAAAATAGATGCATTGGCACTTGCTCAGTTTGTTCAGTTCCCTGAGCTTCTGTTCGCATGGAGGAGGAATTCAAGAATAGCCTGATAATTGTTTCCACCTTGTGAGTTTAAAGCCCCAAGGAAAAGTCACATACCCAGGCTCTCAGATTTCACTGACACTTGATACAACATCAAATTCTATCATCTTCCTTTCATTTGACTTGAAAAGACCTTAACTTTTAGAAAATTTGAAATGTAAAGCTGTCTGGAAGCTAAAAGCTTCTTTAAACTCTCATTGTGGTTAGGAGCCATACATCATCGGAGCTGTGATGCTTAGATGATGTACTGCACCCATATATCATGAGAGCACCATCCCTCTCATGATATATTATTATAACTCACAATTGGAGCACTGCCAGTGATGTATGGCTTCAAAATACAATTGTTAAGCCACAACTCTACAGGGTTTCCACAAATTCTGAGGGTAATTTTTTTCTTTCTGAATCTGAATTGGTTCTTTATCTTTTCCTTTTCTTGAAGTGAAGTGTCTCAACTGGATTACAACAATCTGGGTGCATGAAAAGCATTGTTTCCTCTGTGCTTTGTATTTCGGGAAAGGCATCATTCAATACAGCCAAAATTCTAAAGGAAACAATTTAAAGACAAAAGGGTCAGAAACCATGAGTGTGCCTGTTGTCTTTGAAAGACCGTTATGCTTTATAAAAATTAATACATAAGAACCCAGGCCTAGAGGATAGCTCCGTGGCTTGAAGCTCCCACCTTGAAAGTATAAGGCTGTTTTTTTCTCTGGTGCCACACATGTGCTTCCTGGTGGGTCTTCTGTTTGCGGTAATTGCAGAGACTGCAAACAATTTCCAACTCCATTACAAGCAGAGGTATGTAAGCATTGACACAATAACTACAAAAAATGGATGCAACCCTTTCCAAGTACTGAAAAAAGACATGCAAACACCATAACCAGAAAGAATGGGCCCTCACAAGCATGTGTGAGAGCACTGTGATGCCTTTGACCTGCAAGCTCTAGCAAAATGTGTGCATCCCTACAACAAAAAAGGAATGCACAACAGAGAAGCGGCCAGGCATTCTGGTGAGCAACGCGGCCCGGAAAATGCTCCGGACCCGAATTGGGGCCAACAACACCGGGAGCCGGAAGGAGGAGGTGCAGCCAGCACACCTTCTCCAGATGGAGCCCTGGCGACACTGAGAAGCAACTAACACGGCTCAGGGATTCGGGACTGGGACACATCCAAGCCACGCGGCCGCCTGAATACATACAATCTTTTAATGGAAAACTAATTATCAAATGCTTCCTTAGTAGGGCTATCTTGTTTGGGGGTATAACTCCCACAACAATAGTGAGTTTTGTGTCTAAATATGGAACGTAATCAAGGTGAAGAGAAAATGAAATGAAATTTATCAGTTATACAGTTGGGGTGGGGGGCGGGGGGTATACTGGGGATTTTGGTGGTGGAATATGGGCACTGGCGAAGGGATGGTGTTTGAATACGGCATAACTGAGACATAAACCTGAGAACTTTGTAACTTTCCACATGGTGATAAAATTTAAAAAATTTAAAAAAAGGGAATGCAGTCTCCCGTGAAGAGCATATAAGCACCACAATTAGGAGTGAGAGCCTGTTGAGGACTAACTGAATCTATAAGTATTACAACCTGAGGTGTGGCTCCTGGTGAGGACAACGAAACTTGTGAGAACCACAGTTAGGTGTCAATGTAACCCCAGTCATTAAAATAACAGTGAAAGGAAGGTGGTAAAGAAAAGGTAATAATATATGGAGATCCTATTCTTTTTGGTTTTCAGGTCACCCAAAGGTGCTCAGGAATTACTCTTGGCTCTGTGAATATTCTTGGCTCTGAGCTCAGGGATCACTTAGGGCTTAGAGCTGTGGAGGTTGAATCCAGGTTGGCTGCATGCAAGGCAAGCATACACTGTACTTATCTCTCCAGTCCCAGATAAACACCATTTAATGCTGCCTAGAGGCACTGTTTGTGCATTGCAATCAGTGATCTGTAAGCCTAGCATGACTTGCATTTCTGAGAGTGCTATTGTCCACCAACATCTGTGGATGAAAGAAGCAAGCTGCTCTTCTCAGCAACTAGAGCAACAGTACCAAGGGCCATCCAAGAGACTGCTGTAGTTCCAGAAGACTTAAAATATGTCTCACCCTGAGGCAAAACTTTCCAACCTGCCTTTTCTTGTCCTCATGTCTAAGCAGGTCCATTTTCTATTCTGTTTGGATTTGAAACGGTTGACCTTTCCTATCATTGATTGAATGATTTGGTGGAGTAGCTGATTGTTTTTTGCTTAAAGTTGGAATATTTTAGAGTTTATTTGAGGATCAGGTGGTAGCTTCTGATCAATATTTAGTCCAGTGGAAAAGAGGTGTCTTGGTTCAACCCAAACACCCTAAACTTTCTAACTGACTCTGGCAGCTGAGGGTGTGTTTTCTCATGGATCAAAGCATCCCCAATTGATGTTGATTTCTTCAGAGTAGTTATTGAAAAATGTTTTCATTCTAAGGTCTACTTTTATCTTTGGGTACCAATCATGGTCCATGGACTTCTTTCAGAGTTCGACTAACCTATGGAATTATGTCAGCCTTCAGCAGATACTGTAAACTCAGGGAGCTCTTATTAGAATGATATTAGCTTTCATCCTGACCCTATGGGGATGAATTTACCAGCTTGAGATTTTGCTGGTATGCATACTCAGATTTGTACTCAGACCAATTCTTCTGGGCAAAATGACTATTCCTTTTGAATTGTGCAGTTTTCTGACAGCACAGTGGTCTTTAATTTACTTCAGGAGTTGTATTTCATAAATGGGAATTGATCAAGTGAGTGTCCCCAGAGACTGACACTCACTGGAGCATCTTGGAGTCTGGGAGGAATGCTGGGATGCCAGCCTGCAGCCTTAACTCAGTTCCCACTTAGAGAAGTCATAGTTGTCCACTGGCTTTCCTGTAGCTTCTCAGCAGCTTCTCCACCCCTGCCAATTATCAGGTGAGTGCCCCAATGGAGTGGGAGCTCAGTGGAGAAAGTGTGAAGCCTGTGAGGTACACCTGGACCTCAGCCTAAATGGCCAGTTAAAAAGGGAATGCACTGGAGCCCCAACTTCACCCTCCACTGCCTTAATACTGTATACCAAATACCAAGACTTCTTCTCCATAAACTTCATACGGAAGACACCAATATTCCCATGGAAGTAATCCTAGGGTTCTTCTCACTGGCTCAACGGGTTGAATCACTAAGAGTGCTTTTAGGGGATTGAATTGTGAAAATTCACTCCAGAGACCAGCAAACACACTTGGAAGTGCATAAAAGAACATAAAGTTCAAGAAGTGAAGATAATAACCCAGAAGGCTTACCAGCACCAACCAGCTATATAACTTCTCAGACAAAATATTTAGGGCCAACATGATGTGAATATTTAATGAACTCAAAGAAACAATGGCACAGGTACAAGAAAATGTGAGAGAAGAAAAGAGGAATCTATAACTAGAAGTAACAGAAACAGTATGATAGTTGAAAAAAAAAAACTCAATTGAAGGTCTCAGTGATAACAGCTGAGAAAAATGTTAGTGAGCTCCAAGAGAAGATGCAAGAAACCTGAAGAAATCATCAGAAGGTATTACAAAGACTGAAAAGAAATTAACAGCACATCAGAGAACTAGGAGCTGAATCTAAGAGAAATGATATAAGAATTACTGGAGTCTGTGAGGATATGAAGGTAAATTCAAGAAAGAATTAGTAGCCTATCCAATAAATCAAAGAAAATTTCTGTCCAGATTTGAAGGGTATGTGTACCCAGATTTAAGAATATCCAATAGTCCCAGGCAAGAAGGATTCAAATAGGAAAAAAAATTGTCAAGACACACTATAATCAAAAATAAGAAACAGAGGGCTAGAGTGATAGCACAGTGGATAGGGCATTTGTCTTGCACACGGCCAATCCAGGTTTGATTCCTAGTATCCCATATGGTCCCCCAAGCACCACCAGGAGTAATTCCTGAGTGTATGAGCCAGGAATAACCTCTGTGCATCGCTGAGTGTGACCCAAAAAAGCCCCCCCAAAATAATAATAATAATAATAACAACAACAACAGAGACAGACACAGGATATTGCAAGCAGAAATATTGAAGAAGGAAATACAAAGGAAATCCCAAATGAGTCTCTATGTGTCAAATAAGAATGGGAGGCTATAGTTAAAAAAGATGAATCCCTCACTAAGAACACTTTTTATTTAATATAGGAATACTGCCATTTATTCAGCCATTGATTAAGCTGCTTGAGTTGAGCATGAACTCCACATTTTTAAAAAAATTTTAATTGTATATCCCTGAGATAGACCATTTGTAAAGCTGTTCGTAATTGGGTTTCAATCATACAATGATCCAGAACCCATCTCTCTACCAGTGAACATTTCCCACCACCAATGTCCCCCATTTCACTACCACCATCCCCCAACACCCCGCCCCCCCACCCATAGCCTCCCTCTATGGAAGGCACTTTCCTTCTTGCTCTCTCCCTCCTTTTCCTTTTGTGCATTATGGTTTGCAATACAGGTGCTAAGAGGTCACAGTGTTTGTTCAGGGCATTCAGTATTTTTACCAATCGGGAAGGTAAGACTGGAGTAGTACAATTGGTGGTAACTTCGGTGTATGGATATGACTGTCAAGGCTTCCAGAAGTACAGGGAAGTGGGGGGCGGTAGCCCATCCTGTCCCCAAGAAAGCCTGGAGATTTCAGTCACAAAACTCGCATACCAGAATTTTCAGCAGATTATATCTTGGTGAAGTCTGTCCTGAGACAACAGAGTCAGGCCAGGGGTGTGGCAGTGATTTTGGATTGTGGAAGCAAGCAGCTGCAGGGAGCTCTGATTGGGTGGGCCCCAGGCCAACCTGCTCCCCTCCCCTCTAATTTATACCAGTCCATTCAGCCATGCATGGGTCTGAGCTTAACTGCAGCTTTTGATCTCTTTTGAGATTTATTTGTGGGTCTCTGAAGGAAGGCTGGTAGTAGAACTTACATCGTGGCACTAAAATTGGCTTGTGCCTGCCAGTGCTTCCATGAATAGAGAAGTAGAAGAAGGTAGCCCATCCCAATTCTGAGAAAGCCTGGAGATTTCAATTACTAAACCTGCATACCAGAAGTTTCAGCAGATTATACCTTGGTAAGGTCTATCCTGAGACAGTGGAGTCAGGCCGGGGGTATGGTGGCGATTTTGGATTGTGGAAGCAAGCAGCTGCCAGGGGCTCTGCTTGGGCGGGCACAGGCCAACCCGCCCCCCTCCAATTTACCCCAGTCTGTTCAGCCATGCATGGGTCCTAGCTCAACTGCAGCTTTTGATATCTTTCGAGATTTATTTATAGGTCTCTGAAATAAGGCCAATAAATTAGTTTGTATGGCTGAGCCAGAGGTGGTTTGTGGGCGTGGCTCCCATGTACCTAAATTTTGTTTGTTTAATTTCTTGGTAAACTTGGTTCCAAGTTGCTGTGGTCCAGCTCAAGGTTCAGCAGCAATTTTGGTATATCAGGAAGCCTGAAGGCACCATCAGGCTGCTGATGCACTCACTCCACAGGTACAGATCAAGAACACTTTATCCAGCTATATTATCACTCAATTGAAGAAATGATACAAAATTTCATGGACAAGCAACAGCTTAGGACCTTCATAACCTTAAAATCAACTTTATAAGAAGCATTCAGAAAGTTTCTTTAGAAGACAAGATAAACCTTTAAAAAGGGAACTAGTTGTTTAAGGAATTCCTGGATCTAACAATGAGATAAAATGAAAGTTCAAGTAATAAAATGCTTTAAGGCAGGATGTTCCTCTTTCTGGAGGTTTAATATATCAAAATCTCAGTCCTTTCACATGCAAATTTATAACTACATGAACAAAACTGGTAGAATTAACTGAAAGTAATTGAGAACTCCTGTATCAATTATGGGAAGACCTGAACTCCCAAACTTGATTTTCTTAAAAAGGATTTGGACAGTTATGACTCTGAAACTGCTCAAACTGAATTGCAAATCAATTTTTATGGGTGTTACTTGGCTTCCAAACAATATCAGTAGTCTAAAATTGTTTAAAGTAAGATGGTGAGATTAGTTAAGATAAATACTTTTTAAAAAGAGAGGAAGAGAGAAAACACACTTGCATTTTCTCTTCACCCTCCCAACTTTCTCAGTCAGGATACAGCTGCTGCCACCATGTGCTCAGGTTCATCTTTCTTTCCTTCACCTTCCTTGTTTCCACACATACAGAGCCCATATACTCAGGCCCCATCTCCTTGCGCATTTCTTCATCCCTCCTCTCTCCCTTTCAGGAACCTCTGCTTATTTCAGTTGAATCATTTCTGGAAACTGAGGCTGCTTCTGAGCTTTCCTCCTCTGAAATGACTAAAACCTGCTTTTTCTTTGAACCAGGAATTTCAAGTAAATTACAGTTGTAAATGACTTACTTTGCTGGTATGATGCCCTGGATTCAATCCCCAGCACCCTCTCACACCCCACAAACATCTAAAACTTCTGTCTTTTCTCTGAGAACCCAAATAAAGCTCAAATCTTATATATTCCCTGGGTAAAGGCCATATTATGAGTCATAGCTAGTTTCCTAAAGTAATTGAGGACTATAATAGTTTGCTTTTAAATTTTAACAGTGATGTAACCCATCAGCCTGTTTTTTTCTGACCTCTATATGTTCATTCACATGCTTATTGGTGTGGTTAAGCCAAATATTGGATGAAAATATATACTGGAAAATCCGGAAAAGGATACAGATGAGCAAATCCCCAACTTCTGCTGAGAGCCTAAGAAATTATCACAAGGGTGAAAAATCTCAGGTCAAATCTTTTTCCCACATTATAAATATGAAAAATATGCTTTAAACAGTAGAAGTGTATTTTTTCATAGGACTAAGTATATGTATTATTTTTCACTCCCTCTTGTAGACAGGTTACTGCCTTTTCTGTGGCCAGAGTGTTTTGGAAAGGACTATCTTACCAAAGAAACTTCTTTTGAACTTCCTAGGGATTAAAGAACCCATTTTAGTGGGTAGGTGGCCCGGCAGTTTTGTGCCATTTGGTCTGTTTTGCAATATTAAACTGTACCTCACATCCTCAATCCACTTATGAGTGGTATTATCTATCAATTGGCTGTGGAGATCCTAAAAATACTGTCTAAAAGCCCTGTTGTTGGTCTTTTAAAATCTTAGACCCATCCTTTTGGGAGTCATAAGCAATCACTTTTGAAAGAGTCACAGAGTGTCCCACACACCTAGTCTCTACTGCTTTTCGTCTACAGTGAACTAAAAGAAATATTCCTAAATTATTATTAAGGTCAAATTTGTTTTGTCAAAACATATACAAAACACATATAACCATGCTCGGGTTGACCAATTCTTTCATGACATAACTCCAATAAACTGAAGGCTTTTATAGCCATGCACTCAGCAACCTGGTGATTTTGTCTTATGTGAGAAGACCATCATCAGCAAAACTCCAACCTAGCCAAAAAGATCCTCAAGATGGAGTGATTCTTGTGTAGTCAAACTTCACTAGAGATACTCAGGTTCAAATGAGACTATTTAAAAAAATGGCAGCAAATCCTGACCTGCACTTATCTGGTCACCTGAAATAAAGATTCCCAGGAATTTTAATGAGATAGCATCTGAAAAGATGGTCTTTGCAAAGCAACTGTAACACATCTTTGCACCATTCTCTCATTGTTGCAACTTGCCATCATACCTTTCATGATGTTCTGTATTTCCAAATCTTTTATAAAGGGGGAAACTGTTTTCAATCATTGATTTTTTTTAAATAAAGAAAATTCCCTTTTTTTAACATTAGCCATTTCTACAGCCCAAATAGTTTCAAATCAACAACTGCATGTGGAATGGGATAAAGTAGCTTTTAACAATCATAAAGACCTTGATCCCACCCATTGAGCAAGGAGGGATTTATGAAGGCAATTATCACCTATTGTACGTAGATAAATGCCTCTAAAAGGGTAGAAATCTTATTATATAAAATCAGAAACAAGTGCACTGATTTCAGGTTCTACTAAGTGAACTTATATCTTGGTCTTTTGTTCTGTTTAGCTGGCTACTTTTGATTTTGATTTCTCCTTTAGCCTAGCCATAAGAAGTAGTCTTGAAAGAACTTTATTCCACTTTGTATACTTATTGTTCATCTCTGTACTTATTGGTAGCTATAAATCTTTTAAACTTCTTTGCAGGGGCACTCCCTCTGGTGCTTGCAATAGCACCCAGTAATAATTAGGGGTCCATGTACTGCCAGAGATGGAACCCAGGGCCTTGCATATGCAAGACATATGTTCTACCACTTATCACATCACTATCCCCCAAATACTTTGTTGTTGTTGCCATAAAGCTATACACAACTGTTATTCAGGCATGACTTAGTGCTAGTTCCAGTGTTGGGCTTAAACTCCATGCCTCGTCGCATGTGCTCTCTCACTTGATTTACATCCCAGGCCTGGTAGAAACAATATGTATAATGAGGAGTCTCAAGACCAGCTCTTGGGATAGATCTCCATCACTTGGTACGTTGTCAAAAGATAAACTTTAGCTTAAAAAGTATGAGCTCTCTTTCCTAACCTCTTGCTACTTTAATACAACCTTACTGGCTTCCGATTTATGCATTTTCCACTAAAATGTGGGGTTTAATGCACAGAGGAAAATCCTCCCTGGCACCAAGTACAAGAGGTTAGTGAGTCTAGGAAAAGCAAACTATCAGCAATATTTTTCAGAGAAAGATCTGGATAAAACAGGGAGATGTATAAATTAACATACAGAAACCCAATTTAAATGGTGTTAGAGACAAGAAGAGGGCTTACACATAAGCAATCAGCTCAACCAGAGAACTCAGCATTCCTTGCATCTCTTACAAAGTGATATTACTGCTCCACCCAAGTGGAAAGATCTTCTACTCAACATCATCAGCTCCGAGCACTGTATAATACGAAAAGACTTCTGTCCTGGGGAGTCTTGTCATGAAATTGCTTTTTCTAGAAAAAGACATTCACTGTTTCCAAATAAGTTCATTTTATTGGCAGGATAATGGATTGCTTTTTGCCTGAGGTCAGTATTTTAATTTTGAGTTGACCATGTCAAAGTGTCCTCAAGATCCTGGAGCAGTAGTACTTCCAGTGATATTCATTTCAGCAGCTAGTAGTTGTGTTTTCATGCTGACCCCAAAATACTTAGCAGAAGATGAGGTGATGAAGCCCACCCTAAATTAGTAAAGCAGATTTTAGGTGTGAACAGCTTAGTACTTTGGGTTAAATGGGGAGAAAGGGTGGTAAGAAAGATAGTATAGAAGGTAACTAACATAAGTAACATGCCTGGCATGTAGCCCATCCCCAGTTAGATCACTAGAAGCACATGGTGCCCTGAGTGTGGCTGAGTGCTGCGCTAGAGACCCCAAGCAATAGGATGGCTCGAGAAATCCCCACACTCCAGTGCCTGTGCAGCACCACATCACTGGGCTTATGCATTGAAGCCTGATGCCTTTGGCAGAGAATTGCCAGGATACCCGGGTCCTCTTCCTGAGTGCTGCTTTGGGGGTTTTCCCCACCCCACAATTAAAACAAAAAAGAGTCAAGCTTTGGGGAGGATGATAATAAATAATCCAGGGTGGAATATATTTAGCAAGGATCAGTACAGAAATGCTTTTTCTGGTTTAGAGCAGAAGCCAATGTTGAAAATGTTTTCAGGACTACTGTATTGTTATACGGCAATCTCTGAAGTCTACTATTTAGTATATGACAACACTGGTCTCAGTGTGTTACTCACATATATTATATGGTTTTAGTTGTTATCCACATATTTAATATGATTTTGTAGAATAATCACATTTATGGAATATTTTTGTCTTCATTTTACAGAGAAGTCAAAATGAGAGAAACTATGGCTGAAGAAATTGATTTCAGGCAGGTGACCTTATTAGGTATAGTCATCTCCAAAGGGATAACACTGTTGGCACTAGGTAATTAAACATAGACTCCTCACAAAAATTATAAGGCCACTGTCTCCCACACTATTCACTTTGGGAAAGTAAGACCTTCTACAGGAGATGCCTATGAGAGAACTATATTTTTTAGTAAAAGAAGTTTAACTTCTACAAATATTTTATATTTTTGATTCATAATTGATTTTAACAGCATCAAAATCTTAAAATTATTCATCAAGAAAAAAGTATATAATCATTGCCCTTGATTATATAGGAAAGACAAAGGAAAGATAAAGTCAAGCAAGAGCTATAGAACCATTAAAGCCCTGATGTATGGTCCTCCCTTTTAGGTTAGGTTATACTTATGAGACTAGGACCCCAGGTAAACTATTCCAGGATAAATATTCTTCCTATAGCTATACCGATAGGAAGGAAGTCAGAAGTTTTCCATGAAACTGGTTCTGTTAGTGCTGTGAATCACAGTACACCTCAGTGATAACACTAGTAAAATGATTTTCAAGAGCTACTGAGAATCTTTTGGGAACTATTATCCCTGTATTTTTCATCTACATCATGACTATATTATCTGTCAATATAGTCACTGGGAGGCGACATTTGGCTGTACTCAGAGCTTTCTCCTGGCTCTTTGTTTAGGAATCACTCCAAGCAGTGCTACAGGAACCAAATACAGTGCAGGGGTTCAAACTCACAAGATTAAGGGTTTTACCTGCTGTACTATCTCTCCATCCCTATTTAGTATATATTATTTGGGGATATGGTATTCACACCTGTCTATGCTTAGAGATTACTCCTAGCATGGCTCAGTGGACCATATGGGATGCTGAGGATTGAACCTGGGTCCACTGAGTTCAAGACAAGCATTTCACTTGCTGTACTATCACTCAGACCTATGAAGTATATGGCAGAAAAAAATTAAAGTGGCATCCCTTCCCATTTCCTTCTCTCCCACTTCCTCTTCATTTTAAGAATTAGTTTGAATGTGTATCTTCTATATAGTTGTCAAGCTCATGACTCCATTTACTCTTTGTTTTATTGAACCACTTCTCTCTACAATAATTAATTGAAAGTACAGGTCTACCTTTTCTATTAGTATGAAATTCTAGATTTTTCCTGACTGAACATTTATCTTGACTTCCCTCAGATCCAGGTTCCTAGTTTAGCGAATATTGTGTACAAATAGATGCTGGTGGCAGATGAGGGAATGGGGGTACATTACAAAAGTGTTCTCAATTTGTTAGATTTCTCTTGAAAAAATTAAGAAATTAAGGATGAGATGAAGAAAGGGGTGGAGGAAAGGGGAAGAGAAATCTCAAGTGCACAAATTCTTTTGATAATCTTTTGTCAATCTGTTGGGATCTCCTATACATAATAAGGACCATGCAGAACCATTATGTTAACCTTCACTTACTTTGCCTGCTCCATTGAAAAGTATCTTTTTTACCACAAAATACAATTTGAAGGTTTGATCTTTATAAATTTGTGCGTATGTCCGTATGTCTTAAAACACTCATTAAATATGCTTGAGTCACTGTCATCCCGTTGCTCACTGATTTGTTCAGGCAGGCACCAGTAACATCTCTCAATTGTGAGACTTATTTGTTACTGTGTTTGGCACATCCAATACGCCACGGGTAGTTTGCCAGGCTCTGCCATGCAGGTTCAATACTCTCGGTAGCTTGCCAGGCTCTCTGAGAGGGGTGGAAGAATCGAACACAGGTCGGTCGCATGAAAGGCTGTGCTATCTCTCCAGCCCATAGAGCAAATAGATTGCCCTGAAAACAGATCAGCATAGTACAGGGTGCTGGGAGTGGGGCAATATTTTGCTCAGCCTTAGCAAAGGAAGAGTCATTGTAGTTTTTTTCTCAGGAATGAAAATGTTTTTCCTTTCTTTGACTACCTACAGACTTTCAAAGACTAAGTCCAGAATGTTCTGTAAAAAGAATTTGCTAAAAATAACTTCTAAAATATTATTTCAAAATATTATATACCAGAATATTAGTCCACAGAGTTATTCCCTTTGGGTGTTTTTCTGCTAGGTATGCAATGAGGGATTTGGATGCAAATGAAATAGTGATGACATTTTTCCTTGTCTTACTCCTTTTGTGACAAATGTCTGCAGCTTTACTGTTTGCCATACATATAATTACAGTTTTTAATTTATGTTTCAATAAAATGTATAATAATAAACATTTACTGCTCCATGAATAAACATTCGGATGAAGCTTCTAATGGAGGCTTGCATGTTTCGAAGGAGCTGTGTAGCTTTCCAGAAATCTCGCCCTCTATTTAATGAGCATCATTTCCATAATCTGTGCATTATTGCTAAAGCCTCCCTTTAGGAATGTTTTACAAAGAAAAAAAGTGAAATATTATCAGTCTAAAGGGAAAAAATATAAAGGGGATTAACAACTTGTCCCGTTAAAGGGACAGACCAAGTTTTTGTGTCCCTCTCCTTTTAGATACAGACATTATGGGGAGGGTACTTCCTACTTATCTCACTTATCCAGTGCATGACTACTGTAAGTTTTGCCTTTAATATCTGGCTTAAATAAGAAGGATAGAGAAGTCCAGAAAGGTCAGGCACAAAGGGCAAGTATGCGCTAATTCCCTTTCTAGTATTAACAAAAGAACTGGAAGTAGAACTTTAAATTTAGTGGAGGTCAGCATACCATAAAATGACACTTGTGGATTTTGAAGGATATGCAAGCCTTGAGACTCAGTCAGCCTGAAACAATTGAATCCAGACAAAACCATAAGCAGGGCTTCCAGTTGATGGTGTCACATATTATTTTCAGTGTGACTTATTTTATTAGGAAAAGTACTTAATATAATTTTGTATCATTACCATTTCAAAAGGTTAATCTATTTCAAATCATTTTTGCAAACTGTGTTCCAAAAACCAGGTGCTTTTAAGAATAACTAAAGCATAATGATGCATTTCTTTTCTCTTTGTCCAACCGCTAAGTCAGGGCTGTTTAACTAGAGAGAGAGGGAAAAAAGATGTCAGGAGAAATCAAGGAACAAAGATCCTTTGTGGTGTGATAAGATCCATACTCTCTGCCTCTGCAGAGGGGTGATGAAATGTGTTAAAGTGATGGCTGTCACTTCACAGCATGCCAGTCTGCTTTATTGGTGGATTGGCACAACTTAAACTTTCTCAGGAGGGAGTCATTCTCCATAGTTAGAAGTTGGGTTTCTTTGGTATGAATAAGTATCTCTGGGCCTGCGTGCATAACATTGAGGCTGTGCTGTTATTTACAGTAGGATCTGCAGCTTGCAGCTGAGAGTTCCTAAGTGGAGCTCCCCCTCTCCCACCATTGCCTGATTTGCTATGAATAATTCACTCTTTGCTTTGACTGATACTGTAAAATCTTCAAACTGAACATTATCTTCCCTTAACACGAGCTGAATATAAGATTTCATCATTTCAATATGGCTATTTTCATATATGACTTCAACAAAATACAACATTCAGCATAAATAGAATTTAGTGTGATTCAAATTTTATCATATTTCTCCAGTTTTTTTTCCACATCCTGCTTTTCTCTTGGTACATATGCTTTTTTGTTTTTATAATGCTCCAAAACAAGAAAGAGGCAGAAACACCACCTTTTAGAAGTGGGTATTTTTCCATCTAACCCTAGTGAGTAGGTATTTATTTTAGTCATACTTTTAGAGTCAATACCCACCTTTAGGTAGGGGCAAATCTCAACATGCAGAGCTTTTAAGTGGAGCTGCTGCTTCTTGCAAATGTTCTATACAGATGAGCTATAGAGAGTATTTAATTCATAAATGAGATTCTTTTTCAAAGGAATCATTGTAAAATATATCAGAAAACAACCACCACCTAAATCCCTACAACCCATGAACACTAATTTGATAGCTCAAGACAGGATAAATGACTCAGATTAGGCCAATGAACCCCTGTTTTATAGAAACCTCCTAAATCATAGCTCAGTTTGGGTCTAGAATGATGCTGCTGTGAGCATCCAGAGGGCTGCATATCATCTCTGCCTGGCTCCTACACAGGGAGCCAGGGAGATTTGTGGGACCCTGTCTGGTGGCTTTGAGGCGCAAACGATGAATACTGCTAAGGCAATAATAATAAAAAGGGAAACAGACAATGGGGAAAGCCCCAGAACCATCCCTCACTTTGCTCAAAATATTCTTTATTGTTCAATGAGACAGTGATTCCAAAGGCTGTGCCCAGGGGTTAGATAATATGAGAAATTTATAATGTTTCTCTTTCTGGGTGAGTTCAGTGACTAAGGCCATGCGTGGGATTTATGTTGACTCAATTTTTTTCCAGTTTGAATATAATTTCTCCTTGCTAACTTTAGTTTTTGCTATTCTTCCCGCGGTTCCCAACAAAAGGGAGACAGGACATTGAGTGGAGCCTTCCTTTACAGAGTTACTCGAGTGACAACTCTAATTTCCCAGAAACTTGATAAAATCCCAAGAATTATAGTGGTGAAGGCCTTTCAGGGATGTTTGGTGTGAATGGTACCTCGTGTTGTGAGTCAAAACTGGTCATGCAGGAGGGATGAGATAAAATGTTTATGATTTTTCCTACGCCTTTAAAACGTGCCATTAGTCCCTGGTTGACTGTGTACTATTTCATGTGAAGAAATAAAACTCTTCTTGAATTTGGTGCCATATTATTAACTTGCTTAAAAAAACTGATTAACAAAACACACCTTGGAGAGTCCCACAAATATAAAAATTGGGCAATAGTACAGTAGGTAGGAGAGTTGGAGCAATAGTACAGTGGGTAGGGGTAACTTTGCATGTGATCAACCTGGGTTTGACCCCTGGCATAATATATAGACCCCCCAGTCCTCATCAGGAGTGATCCCTGAGTGCACAGCCAGGAGTAAACCCAGAGCATTGCTGGCTATGGCCCCAAAACAAACAAAAAAGTTGGGAAACAAATTTTGCTCCTGGTAAATTTCATACTTGTTCAGGCAGAGAGCATCATAGATAGTACAGAGTAAATTAGAAATTCTACAGCCAGAGCAAATCGTAAAGTGATCTCCATGGATATGCAACCACCAAATCTAGATTTTTTATAGCAATCTTTATTTCAAGCCAGTGACACAGAAGGTTCAGGTCCTTAATCCTAGGTTATGGGATAAGACAGATAGACTATCTGAACTGAATTTCTGGTTCTGCCACTTACAATGGAGCTTAATGTGATGCTGGGGATCCTAAGACAATTACACACCATCTCAGAGCCTTCACTTCTAAAAGAACTTCCCTCAGGGTACTGCAATGAGGATTAATGGGTTAGCACCACAAAGAGCTTAGACATGTACTTAAAACTTCCTTAGGATGAATATGAATCTGTATTCATAGCAATCACAGCTGTTAAAAGACTTTTAATTTTTAAATAAAAAAAATCTGAAGTACATTTTCCACCTAGAAGATTTGCCAGACTCTTAATCTGAAATATATAATTTCTTCATGTGTCTTTATGGTGGATTCTTTGTCACGAGATTCACCTACATTTGGAACTAAGCTGTATATCCTGGCTTTTTTTTCTGTAAAGAAGCCAATGTTCTCTCTTGAATCTCTCTGTCTTCTTTCCTCTCTCTCTCCTTCTTCCTACCATACTTCTCTAAATAAAAGTATTTTACTTTACTACAAACAAATTTAAGCAAATATTCATTAAGTGAGTCAACTTCCAACTCTCTCTTAGGAAGCACAATCTGTTCTTTAAAAAGTTCTTGGGGCTAGAGCAATAGTACAGTGGATAGGGTGTTTGCTTTGCACTCGACTGACCTGGCTTCAATACCCTGCATTCCATATGGTCCCCTGAGCACCACCAGGAGTGATTCCTGAGTGCAGAGTCAGGAGTAATCCCTGTGCATCGCTGGATGTGACCCAAAAAGCAAAGAAATAAAAAATAAAAAAAGTTATTCTTACTTTGGTACATCTACACAATAGAATACTATGCAGCTGTTAGGAAAGATGACATGATATTTGCTTGCAAGTGGATGGTCATGCTAAGTGAAAAGAGTCAGACCGGGGCAGACATAGAATGACTACACCTACTTGTGGAATATAAATTAACAGAATATGAGACTGACACCCAAGGACAGTAGAGACAAGGGCCAGAAATGTTGCTCCATAGTTGGAAGCCTGCCTCATGAGCTGGGGGAGAAGGCAGCTGAAATAGAAAAGGGATCACTAAGTCAATGATGGTTGGAGGGATCATTTGGGATGGGAGGTATGTGCTGAAAGTAAATAAAGGACCAAATGTGGTAACCTCTCAGTATCTATATTGCAAACCGAAATTCCAAAAAAGAGAGAGAGTATGGGGGAAATTGTCTGCCATAGAGGCAGGGGGAGGGTTGGGATAGCGGTGGGGTGGGGAGATACTGGGGATATTGGTAGTGGAAAATGTGTATTGGTGGAGGATGGGTGTTTGATCATTGTATGACTGAAGCTCAAACATGAAAGCTTTGTAACTGTATCTCAAGGTGATTCAATTTTTTTTTTAAAAAGTTATTCTTGGGGATGGGAAGGCTTGGTAATGGGAAACAGATTATTCTGAGGAAAAGCCATGTAACTTCTGATGAGAGCTAGTTGCTCTTATAAACTATACCTTCCCTTAATTTGTACCTGATCCCATAGTACAATGAAATATCCCAAACTCCTGAAATTGATCTTGAGATCAAAAGCATCCTGAACAAGGATGGGAGATCCTTATGAATGACACACCTCTACCTTCTGGGAGGCTCTAGGCCTGTCCAGCTATTTTCTTTCAAGTTCCCCTCCAAATTTTTGGAGTCCATCACTCCATTGTGTTCTTTGGAATCTCCCACTATGCTTCTATGTTTTGCCTCTAAACATAGATCCCTTTCTATAAACGGCTTTTTTGGTTGATAGACAAGCCTGGAGTGATAGCATAGCGTAGGGCATTTGCCTTGCATGCAGCCAACCTGGGTTCGATTCCTCCGCCCCTCTCAGAGAACCTGGCAAGCTAACGAGAGTATCTCGCCCACATGGCAGACCCTGGCAAGTAAACTGTGCCAAAAACAGTAACAACAAGTCTCACAATGGAGACATTACTGGTGCCCACTTGAGCAAATCCATGCGCAATGGGATGACAATGACTGTGACAGTGACAAGACAAACCTTAGCCTTGGAGTCCACCTTAACAGATATTTGGAATCTAGGTCCCTGCCTTTCTTATAAACTACCTTCTTCCCCATAATCCTGTGCCCAGATTTGACTCTCCAAATGAGAGATGAGTTCAAATTCTTAGTTCCACTCTTCTTTTCAAATCTGGGATGGGTTTTTAGGCTACTGGGAAAATGTTTAAAACAAATGTACATGATCAGAGAAATGCACATTCATATCAGTAAACAAATACTTCACCTAAAACAAAACAGAAACCCAGTGTACCTTCTCCCAAATGGTCCTACAAGGACACTCCTCCCAAGCAGTGCTTTTTAGAACTCTGATTCTTCCCTTTCCATATTAAGCATTTTCACCTTTTTATAGGACTTTTAAGACTGTTCAGGGGAGTCTGCATTAGAATTCTGATAGTTTGACTGGAAATAGAAACAAAATATTTTGAACAAGGACCTGCCCTATTAGTACATTAGTGTGAAGAGAAATAAGTCACCCAGATATATTTATGGCTACATCCTTGAAAGCTGGTTTTGATTTTACTCCTTGCATAGGAAGTAGTTAAACAAGACAGACAGCAGAGCAGAAAACTGGAATCAGAATGAAACTGGGGTTTAGGTCCAACAAAAGAAGGCCAGGGAGTAGCTAGTAACTTCAGATGAGAGAGGTGAAAGATTTAAGTTTGTGATTAAAGAGAGATAGGCAAGGGCTGAAGAGATGGCTTAACCATCTAAGCACATGCTTTTCCTGCAGGAGGCGTAGGTTTGATCCCAGACACCACATGCACCCCTGAGCAGAACCCTGAGCACCTCTGAACTCTCCTCTTACAAAAAAAGGGATATTAGGCAAATTAGATGGGAAAAATATAAGTATCTTCAACCCCAAATAAGTCAGCAGAGAAACTGGGAAAGGTTTCGATCTCAGGAATTAATGAGAAAGAAGAGCACTAACTCCACTTTATCTGAAACACAAGAGGGGACCTTTGAGGAGTTTTTGGTCAGTCACAAGCATTGATGCAAGTAGAAATGGGAGCAACTCCCCTCTCCTGAACTTTCTTAGTAGGAGGCATTCCTGGTCCTTGAATAAAGGCAGCATATGCAATGGAACGTGAGATACTTAGAAACACTCTTTGAAGTTATGAGAACAGCCAACAAGTAGAAGAAAAAATATATTTGGCTCCACCATGGAATCTGATCTCATCTTCCACCCAATACAGGTTCTTTGTTTGCAAGGATCCATCCTGGGGACACATCCCTGTAGGCAACAGCAGTTCCCAAAAGAAGGGGATGGAGAACAATGCAGTCCTGGGATTGGACTGAAGGCTCAAATCATCACTCTGTGAGATCCTAATTCCTTCATCTATAAGATAGACATAACATTTCCTACCTCTCATAGAAATCTTTCCCTTGAAAATTAGGAATGATGCAAATAAATATTTAACAAAGATATTTCAACTGGTTTCAACAGTCTGTGGACTGGTGCTGGCTCACAGGTGTAAAATGAGTTGAAAACTGCTTCACAACAAGTACTTATGAATGTCAGCTCTCACAATCACTTTTATTTTAAAGGTAACAAAGACCTGGGGCTTTTAGATAATTATAGATTCAACGGAAGGTGTTAAAATAATACAGAGAAACCCTATCTCATGTCTCTAATTAGTGGTTCCAACTAGCACGCAAGTAGTACACATAGTACTGCACTGCTATTGTACTGACACTTTACAATGCATAACTATTTCATCATGTGTGCAGATCTATAAGTATCCTAAAAGCAAGATACAGAACAAAGTCATTATGACAAAGATCCCCTTTATATTCCTTAGTGTAGCCCCTATTCTCAGGTCTAGCCCTTGGCTTCAACTATTCTGTTCTCAAGCTCTAAACATTTTTGTCATGTTATGAATTCAGCATAGGGGCAATACTAATTATTTATGTTTCAGACTTTTCACTCAGTACAATGTTCCTCAGATGCATCAAAGTGACTGCCTGCTATTAATATGCCATATCATTTTATTGTTACATTGTAGCTTACAATAGGGATCTTAGAAACCAGTTACTTTTACCATACATATACTGAAGGACCTTTAGGTTGTGTCCAGTGTTTGACTACTAGAAATAAGCTACTATGAACATTGTGTGTTGATTTTTGTGGTCATGTAAGTTTTAATTCTGAGATAAATTCCCAGGAACATAATTGTTGTATCCTCTATTATTGTATTCTGATTTTTAAATATTTTTATGAAATTGTGAACTATTTTTCAGAATAACTTTCATTTTCTATTTCCAACAGAAAAAATTAGTTTCTCACATCTTCACTGGTATTTGCAATTATTATTTTCAGCTTTTTTCTCTTCTAATTTGTGTGTGGTAATATCCATCAAGGTTTTAATTTGCTTAATTTTAAGGTCTGGAGATACCAAATATCTTTTTAAGTGCTTATTTTCCATTATACGTTCTCTTATGTGAATTATTTTTTTATTCATTTTATATATTTTAGAGTTTTTGTTCTATTTTAGAGTTTAGTTATTTAAATAGTCTAGAGATGAGTCATTTATTAGCAACTTTTTATTAAATCTGGTGCTTTTCTTTTCCCTTTTAAATGAAGGTTCTCTCTTCCTTACATATCTTCTTTTCAGAAGTTTACTCCATTATAGGCAACTCTGCAGCCCCCTTACTAAGCTATCAGCAGCATCCATGTTTAACTTCCTCAGTGCCTTGTCAAAAGTTGGTATGTAGGGGGCTGGAGAGATAGCACAGCGGGTAGGGCGTTTGCCTTGCACGCGGCCGACCCGGGTTCAAATCCCAGCATCCCATATGGTCCCCTGAGCACGGCCAGGGGTAATTCCTGAGTGCAAAGCCAGGAGTAACCCCTGTGCATCGCCAGGTGTGACCCAAAAAGCAAAAAAAAAAAAAAAAAAAAAAAAAAAGTTGGTATGTAAACAGTATTACTTTAGAATCCACCCAGCCATTGAATCAGGATACCTGGACTTCTGGCTCAAAGCCAAAACCATTGTTACCATGGAAACAAAAAGATAGATGTAAATCATTTAATACCTTGGAAAGGATAACTAATTACAAGAAAAAAAATAAACACACTCAGATGTGTAAGTGATTAATTTCTTCTCAGCTACCACACTTCTAGCTAACACTGCGACACGCTGCCGTTTATTGAGGGGTATCTATTTATGCCAACCCGTGGCTCACATCTGGCTAATTAAGCACACACACATTTCAGTACTTGCAATCTGTGGACTGTGTTTACATATGAACATCATATTCAACACACAGGTGATTGTTTAGTGCCTCTAACCTATTTTGAGCCTTATATTTAATTAGTGAGAGTTACTAGGTGGGGGGATGCAGGGTTTGACTTTGAATTAAATAAACCATTACCTTCCTTATAAATCACAACAATGCATAATTAAATAATGAGATAACTAAGCTTTGTAGAGTCTGTCTTCCAACGGAATGAAAGCTCAGAGGAAAATCAGGTTGCAGGAAGTGTTGCAAAAGGGTAAGGAGACACAGAGCATATTTTAGCACTGTCTTGGCCTCCCGAAATTTCAGTGCCCTTGACAAGGATAGAATAACTTCTCTTCCTCTTTTTCTCTGCTCCTCTGCCATGGACATCTAAACATCAAATTCAATAAAGAATCAAATGTCTTTGTAAAAGTAAAATCACAATAAAATACAAGACTCATCAAGCCAAATAGTTGAGGCTAATAGTATTTTGGTCTTAGATGATAGAAATGAAATAATTTTCATTCAAGAAAACTCTTTATGTAAAGACCAATCTTTCTAACAACATAAATACTGTGCTTCCATACTCACATAGGCCATCTTGCTTTACCTTCCTCTCTTCTTGTTACATAAGGCACATCTGGTCCTGAATATTCCAAACTTGCAAAGGCCCACTCCATAGTGAAGCTGTCCCTTGACCCTCTAATAAGAACTGTTAGCTACACCTGTTCACTACACCTCTTTAAGTCTCAATATATGACATACCACTATCTGTAAAGAACATGTTTCTTTGTTAGTATTGATCCTCCTTGCTCCCTTCACTGTGCTTCACCAGAATGAGGCATAGTATGGCTATTCATGGGATTTCTATATAACAAGTATGTCTACTGAAGTCCCCAGGAATGGAACCCATATTAATTCTGCTGGAATAGACTAAGATAACCTGGAAAAATTTTTCATTTTTTCCTCTGAAACCTTGAGAATATACCTTTGATTATAACATTTATCATTGAGAAACATTATTCTAATGCTGATTTTTCATGAAGCCACAGGATTTGAATTCTGTGACCCATGAATGAGACTTTAAATGAGTAAAGAGTGATCATAGAAACAGTTGTAGGTTGAGCCATAAGAAATGGCCAAAGTTTACTTATTTTGATGACTCTTTCATAAACACTTCCATGACCATAACAACTGCTTTTAAACGACACAGGAAAACAAATTAGAGACTTCTAAAAATATTAAAAATATAACTACTATATGATACGGCAATTTCACTCCTGGACTTACCTATGTTTATTGCAGTTTTATTTAGAATAGCTAAATATGAAAGGAACTCAAACTTCCATTGATGTATTAATAAAGAAATTGTAGTTTATTTACACAATGGAATACTTCTTATCTAAAAGAAAAGCTTAATCTTTCTATTTGCTACACTTTAGATGGACTAGAGAGTTTTACTAGACAGTACAGTCTTTAAGTTTACAACATTTGGCATATTAATCCCTGTCTATGATATAACTTTTTGATATGATTTATGACCTCCAGTTACTTCCCCAAGGTACCTTGTTATGAGTTACAGTCCTCAGTTCCACGTCCTGGACTGCCACAGTGTTCACTGTATCACTGTATCACTGTCATCCCATTGTTCATCAATTTACATGAGCGGGCGCAGTAACGTCTCCAGTCATCCCAGCCCTGAGATTTTAGCAGCCTCTCCTTACTCATCTTTCCCAACGATTGGAGGCTCTTTCAGGGTCAGGGGAATGAGACCCCTTATTGTTACTGTTTTTGGCATATAGAATACGCCATGGGGAGCTTGCCAGCCTCTGCTGTGCAGGCAGGATACTCTCAGTAGCTTGCTGGGCTCTCTGAGAGGTGCTCAGGCCGAGTCTCATGCATGAGCGAAGTCCCACAGAACCCAGGTAATGCAGAACTCCGTGATCTTGGACTCTGGGCTCAACGAGATCTGGGAACAGAGATCCTCTGCCCGTTTCCCCCAGTCGCTGGCAACCCACGGGTCATATCCATAAGCCACCTCCTGCCGGCACCAGCTAATCTCCTCATTGGCCACCCTCCAGAACTCATGGCTGCTTCTCCAGGAAGGGAGTATAAAATGAGGCCTCCCATAACCATGCCACCATGATTATGCCACCTGACTCTGCGCCAGGCTGTTTTCACCCAGGGCACCCCAGAGGGGAGTGGCTTAGAGCCCTCCCCACTCCAAGGGAGCCAGCCCGAGCAGCCAACCTCCACTACCCAATTGCCACCACGCTCCAGGCCGTTTTCCACATGCTTGAATTGAGCCTCACACATGAGTGAACATATTCCTGGACTGTATGACACATCATAAGATACATCCTGCCCATTTTCCATAAAATCATAGAGGCATATATATGCATATGTGCATATATATGTGTGTATATATAATATCAAATATATTTTTCCATAAAATCATAGAGGAATATGCATATGCATATATATGCATATATACAAGATCACAAAGTTCTGCATTACCTGGGTTCTGTGGGACTTCGCTCACGCATGAGGCTTGGCCTGAGTATGTGGAAAGCAGCCGGGAGCATGGTGGCAGTTGTGTAGTGGAGGTTGGCTGCCAGGGCTGGGTCCCTTGAGGCAGGGAGGGCTCTCACCTGCTCACCTCTGGGGTGCCCCCAGTGAAAAACGCCTGGTGAGGAGTCCCAGTGTTACTGTTCATTACTGATCCCCCAGTCTCACCTTGTAGTTCTTTGGTTCTTGTACATGCAATGAAGTTAATACCCTCCACTTAAACATTTTGTTTTTAAAATGTAGACTGTATTGTCATTCAAGTATGGTGAAGCCAACAGATCAATAGACAACTTCACTAAGAATATAGCTTTTCATTCGTTTTTGGTTTGTTTTAAGGAGGTGGATTTCCCAAGAAATTCTCAGAGCCTCTCCTTGTGATTCTTGGCCAACTGGGCCAGCTTTTACTAAGACCCAAGGATGTATTTGTCCACAGGCACTGTGGTGATAGAGATTATTCAGTCACTCCAGAGACCCTCTGGGGACCTCTAGGACCATATTCCGTGGTGTTCAGGGATTAGCTCTGGTGACTCAGTGCTCAAGTGTCATTTCCAATGTTGTAGGAGGGGGGCAGGGGGTGTCATGTGGTGACATGGATTGAACCATGGTTGTCTGTAATAAAGATATGTGTCTTAACCCCTGAACTATCTCTCCAGCCTAAAAGAGTTTTTTTTTCTTTTAGTGTATGTGTGTGTCTGTTTTTATACTCACATCTCTAAGAGGAGGTACATTCTGTATCATGGTGAAATCACAGGAAAGAAAAGATATTGATAATGTGTCTGAGGGAGATGGAAGCCATGATTAAGAACTTTTATGTGATTTTTGTAGGAAGGAATGGGAAAAGCAGGGCAGGAGGTTTAAAATTAACATGTTTGAATAATTTCTGTACATTCAAGGGGTATTACAGATGTTATTAGCTGTATGGTGATCAGGAAGACTACAGTGGCATGAACTGTGAGTCTTGTGTCTAAAAAAAGGAGATAGTTGAGGATTATGAGCTCTGGAATAGTATGCATTTGAATCTTCACTCTTTAGGCGTTATAGTCAACTACATAGTAAAAGTACCAGGTGCACAATACATTAGAAAATGAAAGTCATGACCAGTATCTATAGATACGCTGAATATTTTTAATCATCCACATTGCATTCTTAAAACATTCATATCTATGATGCCTGAATCATGAAACCAACTGCAGGATATCTCTATAAGGACTCCAGACTGCATGTTAATTTCACCAGTGTAAATCTCAGTATCAGTGAAAATGGTCACAGACTACCTGAATAGCTCTGAGGGTAGCTTCTACCAAAAAAGCACAAAAACAGAAAACGACTCAACTTGTCATCTTAGCTCCAAAACCAATATTCCAGAAGCATCAGGATAGAAATGTTCAGGCTCCACTGACATCTCCCTGTCCCTGCTGGCATTTAGGTTCTCTGGAGGTTCCCCCTCTCTCTAGTGACCATTCCCTTGGTCACATGCAGTGTGACCAGTCATGTGTGCATGTCCACAACCAAACCTACCATAGCACATTTATCAGTTTCTCATCTCACCTTGAAAAGTTTTCCCAACCATATTCCTGCTCAATAGCTAAACGTGGTCACTTCAAGTTCACTTGCAAGAAATCAGGTCTAAGGCATTAAGTTACCCAGCAAGGTGTAAAATCATAGATGGCTGAATGTACCCAGGAGGATGCTTAAAGTCAAGCATGAAATCTATTAATGGATTATTCCTTGACATATCTGAAAATTTCTATTTTACCCCCTTAGAACTAAATTCTGATTCTTCTATTAAGTACTAGGTGAAGCCCTCATATGGGGTTAGGCAGCAAAACAGAAACAAACAAACAAAAAAACCAACCATAAGCAGTAGGATCATACTTCCCGCAACAAGCTGCTCACCCTGTATTAGACTTGGGGACTGCAGCCACTGGATGGGATCGTAGCCACATATGGGCATATGTTCCTCTAGCAGAGCATGCTAGTAGCAGGAGCTCATTCTGGTCCATGGTTTCAGTGCTTCCATATCTCTGCTTCTCTTTCCCTGCCTCTATTTCAACATCCTTCTGCTTGTCCTGCTGTGTTTTTTGTTTCTGGTGTCTGCCATGGCAAGAGCTTTGTCCCCTTGACAAAAGCTCTGGGTGCGTATCACTCTGCGCCTCTCTTTCATGATGTCACTAGGTGTTTGCATGTGCAGTTCCCATCTTTTACTGCCTCTGTGTCTTTCTTTATGGATGTGCTTCTGAGTGTCTCCATGGCTCTCTCTCTCTGTTTCTTGATATTAATATCTGTATATGAGTGTATATATAAATTTTTGTGTGTGCACTGGGTCCAATGAGGGCATGCACCCTTGTCTGCATGATGTCTCCCTATGCGCACATTTTGCAGGATGTATGTCTCTGCTAAGTACTTAGGCTCAACTGACGTCAGATATATTAACTACACAGGAGTCAAAACCAGTCAGTTCTGTCCTCTCCTCAGACTCTCATGAACTCTACAGCCTGCCAGAGCCTGTCTAAGGTAAAATTCCTTACTATGACCTGTCAGATTCTCTGCAACCAGCTTCTTAACTAAGTGTGCCAGCTCCACTCTTTTCCATGACTCATGCATTGTATATCTTGTTCTTGGTGTTTCCAAAAGTACCATTAAGAAAGCAAAAGTATCTTTAGCTAAGTTCTCTCTTTACATCTCCATCAAAGAAATGAGGTTGAAAGAATCTCCGTGTGCACAGAGAAACAGCATTGGGTGCAGTGGATAGCATCTGAGTTGAGAGCTCAGAACCATGCCAAATCTCACCTTCAACACATGCAGAGGCCAAATGAATTTGAATAATAATTACAAAAATACCTGAAACTTTCCAGCTTCTATGATTTTTTTTAAAATTTTTGCTATTCTCTACAAATCAAAAGACCTTGCAATCTCTAGGTCAAGCTCATCTCACAAAACTTAGATCACCTAGGATCCTGCCAACAAAGCAGCAACACAGCCTCTAAGTGTTTGCCCAGTACCTGCTGGTGCAGCACTTAGGCTGAGCAGCCTGAAATATATGGTAGGAGCAAAATTGTGTGTTAAAAGAGCATTCTGCTTTAGCTTTCAAGGCCAAACTGCAGAATCAGAATTTTTGCTGCCTTTGTACCCAAATGAGAGGTATTTGTGAGAGTGTTTTAGGATGGTCTTAATGCTCAAGTTAGGAAATGACCCAATCAAGCAAATGACACTTAAATTTGAAGAACAGAAGAAAGGAACAGGGAGAGAACCAAACACTAGAAGCAAATCAGAAGCCCAGAAATCTTCATGGGTACTTGCACAGTTCATTACAGCCTTGGTAATCACAGAAAGGAACATATTTAGATTGTGCTGCTTGTTGCTGTTGTATTTTATTTTTAATGCTGAATGAGTGGATTTGTGCCTCTCAGTTGGAATTTAGTTCCAACTCACACCAAGCCCTCCATCTCACCTACCCGCGTGCTCTTAAAGAGCCAAGGTTTTCAGAACTCAACCGAGCTTTCATTACTTGCAAATGATTCAGCTCAACAAACATAATTGAGAAAAGCATTGTGTTAGGACTTCTGTAGAGCTTTAATAAAGGAAAAAAATCAGGGTGCTGACCATTAGTCCTTTAAGGACAAATAATTTCAGAGAACATACATGTGAAGTGGTAAAGAAGTAATTAAATTGAGACGACTAGGACCAGAGCTATAGCACAGCAGGTAGGGTGTCTGCCTTGCACACAGCCAACCCAGGTTCGATTCCTTTGTCCCTCTCGGAGAGCTAGGCAAGCTACCGAGAGTATCCTGCCTGCATGACAGAGCCTGGCAAGCTGCCTGTGGTGTATTCGATATGCCAAAAACAATAACAAGAAGTCTCACAATGGAGACGTTACTGGTGCCTGCTCAAGCAAATTGATGAACAACAGTGCCACTAGGTTTGATGTACTTAAAAGAAGATAACATTTAAAGAAAAATATTAGGGATGCAAACACCTGAAGGACACATGTGAGACTATCAAAAGAAGAAAGTCATCTGGCTTCAAGGAGAGAGCCATCAGGAGAAACCAAATCTGCCAGCATTATGATTTTGAACTTTAGTCTTCAGAACTGTGAGAAAATACATTTCTACTGTTTAAATCACAAAGTCTACAGTATTTTTTATGTCTTCCCTAAGAAACTAATATATTTAGCAAATAGGCACTAAAATGAGGAATATGCTAAGGTAAACATGCAGCAGCGCTTCTGATATATTAGTCCACCAAAAGGTTGAATCCTATTCTTAAAATAATGATGATAAATTTAACAATGACTCCATAGCAAATCCATCCACTGTAGATTGCCCAAGTAACAAAAATAAAAGGCATTGGTAACATTTAGCGCCTCTTACATGGGATGGTAAAGTCGAATGTAATTAGTTATGAAGATCAGAGACATTCCTTTGTGATCAAATCAAATCCTACCCTTAGGTTATCTGTTTACCACTGTGTCTATATGGAACTTGGCCATTTTTATGATAGTTCCCAGATTATATAACATGGGAGAGTAGGTATTTAATAATAAACATATCTCCAACATGAAAACAAAAATAGAAATTATGGTAGAATATTATACTTCAAAATTAATAGTCTCATCATTTTATAAATAAAATTTTGAAAATGTACTCACATGTTCATATATATGTGTATATGTGATTAAATTATATATTATCTATTACTATATATTAAATTTTATAGCACAGCAGGTAGGGCATTTGCCTTGCATGCAGTTGACCCAGGTTTGATTCTTCTGTCTCTCTCAGAGAGCCAGGCAAGCTACTGAGAGTATCCCGCTCACACGGCAGAGCCTGGCAAGCTACCTGTGGCGTATTCGATATGCCAAAAAACAGTAAAAAGAAGTCTAACAAAGGAGATGTTACTGGTGCCCGCTCAAGCAAATTGATGAACTACAGGACTACAGTGCTACAGTGCTTCATATTATACTTAAATTTATATATACACATAATATTTCCCCAAAAAAGTGAACTACCACCTGTCATAATAGGATGTCAATTTAGACACTTAAAATAGGTAGCCATTTAGTTCATATTCTAGAAAAAGGCCTAAATGAAATGGAAACAAAAGAATGCTTTCTATTTATTTTTATCCTAAAAATGGGTTATCTCTGAGATCACTTCCAGTGCTAACTGTCTATGCCCCTTACCTCTTTTCTACTTTATCATCTCCCTTGGTCTTATGGTTGGAATGAAAATATTTAGAGAATCAAAACTTGTTATTCTGCCATAAAGTAGAGCAATTTGGGAGACTGGGGAAAGGGGTAGCGTAAGGTGGAGGTGCTATGAGGGGAGGTATGGAAACAATGGTGGAGGGATATGGACACTCTGGTGGAGAGTGTAATGTAGAATGTTGTGTTAATAAAACCCCATCATTGATAGCATTGTAAAACTGTAAATCACAATGGCAAACATTTTTTTTCAAAAGGCACAGCAACTGGTTAGTCTTAGTATTCAGTCCCGGGATTCAACACAGCAATCTCTAATCTCTACTCAATGTTATTAAATTGTACATGAAACTGGTACACTGAGAAGTATCAGGATAGTGTCATTCCAGTAATTGAACTAGGCTATAATAGACAAATGACTGAAAATTCCAGGCCTTCTTGCAGTTGGAGTGGGCAACCTTCTCCCACCCCTTCTACTTCCAGAAGTCTTGGCAGCCACACCCATACTCCACCACTTCTGCCACATAAGCTCATCTATTTTCCCTGCTTCAGAAGCTCATGGTTAAATCTACAAAGAGATCAACTAACCACAAAAATTTCTTGGACACACCTGTCTCTGGCAGAGACCTCCAGGGCTACCTTGGGAGAAGGGCAGGCTGTGTTCTCACCCTGCTGTAGCCCTGGCAGCTGCACTCACACCTTACAGCTGTCTTTATACCTATAGTTAGACTCTCTGGCCTCATGACTGAGCTCCACAGAGATGTTGAACTGCTGAAAATTTCAGGTAAGTTTTTTTTTTTGCTAAAAAATCTGGACTTCTTGGGATAAAGGTGGGTGACCCCCACTCCCCTGCTACCTACTTGTACTTCAGGAAGCTCTGGTAGCCACACCCATGTACCAAGGTTGCTGCTATGAAAGCTCACTGCCCAATTAAATATTCTGGATTTTCTGGAGTGTGTGGCCATGATATCACCATACTCATGAGCTCATGACATCACCAAGCATCATGAGCAATTTTGCAAACTATGGCATTTATTAAATAAAATGGAAAAATAAAGAAATAGGAAAGGAAAACAATAGCCAAGTGAAGCAACTGGGTTTCTTTTTTTTTGGGGGGGTGGGTAGGTGAGAAGAGGGCTCATATGTGGTGCTCAGTATGCCCAAGGACTCCTCTTAGAAATTCTTGACTCACTGCATTGCCAGATCCATGCATGCTAGCATCCACAGATGCAGTACATCTTGAGTCTTGTCATGCTGGGGGATTACCTGGGTCACCCTGATGGTGCTTGGAAGTCCCCAGTGTACACCCTGCAGAGCTCAGGGTCTTCCAGCTGCACTTTGTAATTCATGGGGGATCATACAGTGCTGGAGCTTGAATTGGGGATGGCTGTGTGTAACACAAGAACTCGAAGCCCTTTACAATCTCTCAAGTCTAATACCTAGATTAAAAAATATTAAAGCACTGATGTAAGCTGATCTACTGGCCTTGCTCTTGAGACCCACAAATAAATCTCCAATGAGATCAGCCAGTCACCAACAATTCTTCAGACACCTGCACATGGCTGAGACACAAGGGCACCAAGAGGGAGTTGGGTAGCTGCTTGTTTTCATGCAACAAAATCACCACCATGCTTCTGGCCCGATTTCATTGTCTTGGGACCACACCTCACCCAGAAATTAACCTACTGAAAATCCATATATGGAGTGTGTGTGTGTGTGTGTGTGTGTGTATGTGTTTGACTGAAATTTCCAGGCTTTCTCATAGTTGGGATGGGCTACCTCTCCGCTTCTCCCTGTACTGTTGAACTCCTGCCAGTCACATCCATATCCCAAAGCTGCTGCCCATTAAAAATTTAACTGCAGCTGGGTCTCCCAGTTAAAAATTCTAGATTTCCAGGGCCGGAGCGATAGCACAGCGGGTAGGGCGTTTGCCTTGCACGCGGCCGACCCGGGTTCGATCCCCGGCATCCCATATGGTCCCCCAAGCACCGCCAGGAGTAATTCCTGAGTGCAAAGCCGGGAGTAACCCCTGAGCATCGCTGGGTGTGACCCAAAAAGCAAAAAAAAAAAAAAAAATTCTAGATTTCCAAGAGAAACGCCTCCAAATTTTGTAACACTGATAATCCAGTAGTAGCACACCAGATTGGATAGGATGCCACATAGAAGGCAACCAATCTCGAGTACCCAAGCAGTAACATGAAGGCTTAACCTGTAACATTTTAGCAAGCCCTCATATTAGGATTTAATGTCTCCATAGTAAGATACAACAATTTACACTAATTTTATTCTAAGGAAATATTTTTTGATAATTCTGTTGGCAATTTATTGATAACAAACAATATAAAATAAATTATTATGGGCCTGCTAGGGGCGTGCTACGGTTGGGGAAATGGAGACAGTGGTGGAGGGAAGGTGATAGTGGTGGGATTGGTGTTGGAATACTGAATGCCTGCACGAAGTCATCATGAACAGCTTTGCAAACCACAGTGTTTAAATAAAGTGTAGAGGGAAACTTTGCATAAGTAGGCCTTATTTATTTCATGTAAACTCCAAAATATGTAAGCACCAAATTTCTTTAAGAGTTTTATTAAAGATAAGTAAGGCATAATTATTACCATAATTATTACCATAATAAGACCCAAATATAAAATAAAATTTAATGCAATGTACTTTAGATTCAAGTTGAGAACAACTTACTTATGTAAATGAGAATAAACATTTTATGATATTGTATTAAATGTTTATTTATTTACATAGGTTAAAATCACATAGCAATCACAAATTGACTCTTACTGATTATTTTCTAATCATTCCATTTGTTATTTCTTAAAGTTTTGATGGAATAAATAATTTAATGTAAGTTTTATATGTGCCTAAGTGGGCAGGTTGGGAATAGAAGGGAAAATGGGGACATTGATGGAGGGAAACTCACACTGGTGGTGTTGGAACACAAAAAGCCTGAAACGACTGTATCATGAACAACTCTGAAAATCACGATGTTTTTTTATAAAAATAAATTAAGATAATATTAAAGCACTGTGATTTACAAAATTATTCATAGTTTAGAACATAGTTCATATGTTCCAGTACCAATCTCACCACCAGTGTCATCTTACTTCTGCCATTGTTCCCAGGTACCTTCCTGCCCCTAACCCCCTTATCTCCCAGCTGGCTACCATTGTAGGCACAGTTTTAAAGTTTGTTAAAGTTTTGGTCTCTTGTTTTCAGTGTTATTCACTCAGCAGTTTGGATATTTGGTTGTACCACTCCTTTAAACCACTGATGTACTCGGAAATTCTTGACCCCTGCTACCTATTGCATCCTGCCTATCTCTTCATCTCCCCAACAACTTCTTTCCTTCTCTGTCCTTCTTCCTATACTTGGGGGTCAAGGGTTATCCCCTTTAAAACATCACATTCCCTCACCCAGTTATTCTATAGACCACATAAGAGCAATATAATCCTATGTTAAATAAGGTAAAGCAAATCCTAGATTTTTAAATGATGTCAGAGTCCTCTCCTGTGGCATGAGATAAAAAGATGAAACACCAGCACTACAGTCCTGCTTGTTTGTTGAAATGTAATAAGGATTGTTGTACACCATCTTGTAAGTAGGAGGTTCTAATAGAAGTAACCTGATGTGAGATCTATATCCTTAATCATTTGGGATACCGACTCTCACCTCAGTGCATGGAACATATAACAATACTAGGGACTGTGAAAGATTGCACAGAAGTTATTTGAATCATTCAACCGTTCATTCATTCTTGCTTTAGCAGATATTCCCCATGCAGCTATGAATGTAATTGGTGCAGGGGAAATGGTGAGCAAACAAACAACACCCCGACTGCAAGCAGTTCACAGTATAATGAAAAAGCAGACATTAATCAATGACATGATAGTGTAATCACAAATTGAGGTCATGCTCTGAAGGAAAGGAATATAGTTCAAAGGAAGTTAACATAAAGGAGTCTGACTTAGGCAAGGAGTAAGGTCTAAGGAAATAACCTGAGAGACAAGAACTGAAGGATGAGTCAACATGAACTAGGTGAAGGGGGACGGAGATTGTGTATGTGGAGATTGAATAAAGAATAACATGTGAGGCCCAAAGAAGAAAATAAAACATTCAAAGGGTTAGCTACCAGTGTGGCTGCAATGAGAATATTGAGGAGGAAAATGAGAAAAGTCTTGTATGGAAGGCGAGAGTCAGGCTATATTAAGGTGCATTGGGAAGCATAAGAATTTCAAAGTGAAAGAGAAGGAAATGGGTGTGATGGATATAAAGGAGATGAGCAACTGTGCTTTTATATAATCAATTTTATTTCATGAAATATAAAAATATGGAAAGTATTATAGAAACAGAATATATGGAAACCACTAAATAGGTGAATTAGAATATTAGAAAAGAGAATTTGTAAATTTGACTAGATGATGACCAGTGATGGTGAGAAAAGAGAAAATGAAAAACATAATGAAGTAAAATCTATTGGACTCAAAGACAGATTGGATTTGTATAAAATAAAGCAAGAAGAATCAAGGATAACCTTGGTTTTTGATTTGATTATTAGACATGACATTCAATAAAAAAAACTCCTAGAGATGGCCTCATTTACTTTAGGTTATAAGAACTAGTAGTGGGAAAAACAAAGATACAGAATGGAGACATTAGCCCAAGATTCAACATCCAGCTGTATAAACAAACGTTTGTTGAGGCAGAGAGAGAGAGAGAGAGAGAGAGAGAGAGAGAGAGAGAGAGAGAGAGAGACTATGGACACAATATTCATGGAGAAAATGGACAAATTGTGTTTTTCAGTTCCTATATGTTTTGATCCAGATTTTCTTCTATTTTAGCTATTCGCATCTTTATTTTCCTACCACTTCAATATAACCTTGTATTTTTATTTGTATTTTCCTTGGTTCTATTTTTAAATAGTTTGGACCATTTTATTTTATATTTCCTACTGTAATTCCAACTTTTGTGAAATAAGACTACAAGAGTGAACTAATCCAAAGATCTAGTTGAGACCCCAAGTGCCAGACCATGTTATTCTGGCAGCTAATATCAGGAACAACAGGTTAAATTTACTCATACTCAAAGTGCAGTCAAAGAACTGTCTTTGAGATTTGAATATGACTCATGTTGCTTTCATACTATGAATGACAATATGTTTGAAAGTGATTGTGGTATAGAACTTGGCATAGTGAATCCAGAATTTGATTCCAATCACTTATTCCCAATTTTCAGTTTTAAAGTGAAATAAATTCACCACAAGTAGTTCAAAGATTCAAAATATTAGTACAGCAAGTAGGGCATTTGCTTTGCATGCAGCTGACATGGGTTATATCCCCAGTACTCCATATGGTACCCTAAGTCCTATCAGGAGTTATCTCAGTGCAGAACCTCAAATAAGCCTGGCACACTGCTGGTTGTGGCTCCAAAACAAACAACAGCAAATCAACAAAAGAACTTAACAGCTCTCAGAGTCATTTTTTTCCTCTCACATATAAACTTAAACTTAGTGTTTGATTTATGGCCTGAATTGACAGATAGTTATGGCAATAAAAATATAAAGATGAAGCCAGTACTTAGCAAACAAAAAACTTCTGGAGGTAAATTTGAGTTTATTAGGTGATATATATGTATATATATGTGTGTGTGTGTATATACACACACACACACACACACACACACACACACACACATACACACACATACATATGGACCACACCTGGAAATCTGAAAGTACTCAGGAATTAATCCTGGTATTGTGCTTAGGGTTCTGTTTGTGTTTGGGAGACTATATGCAGTTATGGGGATTGAACTAGGGGTCATAACCAAATTAGTTGTATTCAAGGCAAGTGCCTTAATTCCTGTACTGTCTATCTCTCCAACACCAACATTCATATTTTTAAATCCAGCAACTGGTCTTTCATTTATTCAGCTCCAAATAAAATAATTTTGCTTCAAACATATTTATTTTGAAGTTTAATTTTTATTGGAATGATATTAGTTTATAAGAGGGCAGTGTTTTTAAGCTGTCAGGGCACAATGTTATTATACCATGTTGTTCACTAAACTGACAATATCACTATACAACAGTTCACTGAACCATTGCAATACATACCCTACCCCATTCTTAGTTACCTTAATTAATTGGTAAGAGTGTAAAGGTTTCTTTCCATTGTACATTGTCTATTCCTTTGCTTTAGTTATATAATACATATGAGTGATTTCATTCAGTGTCTGTCTTTCTCCTTTGATTTTTTTTCACTTATTATCACCCCATCTATTGAGGCAAAAGGTAAGATTTAGTCACATAGTTTAATAGTGCTTATGTACAATATGTGTTTATATACTGCTATTGTACTTATGAGTACATTTTTTTATCAATTCATTTCACATTAGGTATACAAATTGCGTTCATATTTGGCTATAATAATAGCACTAATAAGCTTCATACTTATCCACTGTCTGATTTACTGTATCATTGTATCACTGTCATCCCATTGCTCATCGATTTACTCTAGCGGGCACCAGTAACATCTCCATTGTGAGACTTGTTACTGTTTTTGGCATATCGAATACACCACAGTAGCTTGCCAGGCTCTGCCATGCAGGTGAGATACTCTCGGTAGCTTGCTGAGCTCTTACAACAAAATAAATTATTTCATTGTTTGCAGAGCCTTCTATGTGTATTCCATATTTCTTACAACTTACTTTTTCTTACAACTTACTTTCTGAAGTTATACCGTGGGCTTCATGAGAAACTGAATATTGATTTCATTTTATATTAATCATCCAGGATTAGCACAGAGTGTAGCATCACAAATTAATATCACAACTAAAGGAGTTCTCAATACATGTCAGAATCATGCCACAAAATAAATTACTTAATTTAAGTTTTTTTAAAAAGTGATGGATTAAAGATGTTTCCTAAAAATAAGTTTGAATCAAAATATCTAGTTCAGCTAACCATTCTCATTTTTTCCTGAATCTGCTTTGTCCAAAGTTTATAAATGAAAAAAAAAGCATCATTTATTTACAGGAAATCAGGACTACTCAGGGTAACCTTAATTTATTTTAGCCAATTATAAGTTCTAATCCAAAGTTCTGAAAAGCAGAGGCAAGAAGGAAATATGACATTTGTGTCATTAGAGGAGCGAGGTTGTTCAGGAAAGAAAACAACCTTAGTAAGATTGTTAAAAGTTTCTAAATACAAAGTTTAATTCCCTTCCTATTGACAGTGAGGTTGGAGAGCTTTTTCCCTTTTCATTGTTAAAAATATATTTCATTATAAATGTCTTTTCTAACCTTGGAGGGAAATTGACAGAAAACAGTAACTATTTTCTTAGTACAATGTTATTTTCCTTGAAAATTTTATTTGAATATTAAATTCCAAACTAGTACAATTGTTCACATATGTGATTGTTACTTTAAGAGTACAAACAGTAAATGCAGAAACTAGGATCACAATAAATGAAATAATAATGAAATAACGAGATTCATCTTTTTAGTATATGTTAAGAATGTGTCTAATATTTAGAACTCCCATTACTTTATTTCTAACAATCCAGGTATAATATGAAAAACTAATATCAGTATTTTTAAAGGTTTTCTGATTCTTAGATTGAGGCAAGAACAGGTATAGCTCATGGAATATTATTCAAAGTCCAAGTCTAATTTCTCCTGGTTAAAAGTTACTCTTAGTCAATGTTTTGAGGGTCTGGGAGGTGGTGGGTATGATGGAGGGAGAAGAGAGAAAAAGACATCAATCAAGAGGAAAAACATGCATAGTTAAAATATAGCATGTTTCAAGGCTTATCCAGACTTATTCCTTTACTACATTTTCTTGTTCAGATGGTCTATATACCACTGATGAATGAGACCATCCTGTGTTTGTCTTTCTTCTTCTGGCTTACTTCACTCAACATGATATTTTCCAATTCAAACCAGGTTGGAGCAAATAGCATGATTTCATCTTTCCATGCAACTGCATAGTATTCTATTGTGTATATACATATCACATCTTCATAATTCATTCATCTGTCATTGGATGCCTAGGTTGACTTAGCTATTATCTTAGCTATTATGTCCTTTTGAGTGAATGTCTTTTAATCCTGAGAGTAGATGCCCAACAGTGGGATTGGTAGATCATATGGCAGCTCAATTCTAAATTCACTGACAATTCTTCATACTGTTTTCTAGGGGGGTTAATAAGAAAACATTACCAACAGCAAATGAGATTCTTTTCAACATATTGCCTGCCAACACAGATTTCCTCATTATTTTTATATGTGCCATTCTTATTGTATGGGATGATACCTCATTGTTGTCTTGATCTGTATTTCCCTAATGATAAGTGAAGCTGAACATATTTTTATTTGCCTACTGGCTATCTTCTTGCCTATGCTGAGAAGTGTCTGGTCATTTCCTCTCCATACATTTTAATGTTTTTTTGTTGATATTTTGAGTAATTTGTATATCCTGGATATCAACCCTTTAACTAATATGTTAAATGAGAGTTTTTTTTCCTATTCAGTTGACTGTCTTTTAGTTTTAGCCCATGTTTCTTTTGCTGCAGTAACTTTTTAAATTTGATGTTGTCCTTTTGTTTATTTTTTCTTTTGTTGTCTTTTTCAGTCGCCAGAATATAGGAAGGAGAACAGAGAAGGAAAGAAATTAAGGGATAAAGGAAGAAAAGGAGAATGGAAGCAATAAGGAAACAAGCACTAGGGGCCTCTGAAGTTTAGGCATTAATTAAACTCATGATGTGGGAGAGGGGTATAGATATATATGTAAAGACAAACTCAACAGCACTGAAAATCTAAACTAAAATGAGATCTAAATCTAAACTACATAAGATCTAAACTACATGAGAAAATAGAAACTACATTGGAAAATCTAAAATCTACATGAGATCTAAAGTACAACCATAGAACTTTAAATGTGCCTGTCAAGATGGCATGAGAAATTGGGGGATGGGAGGGGTGGGCAGGCAGGAGGGAGCACCCAGTGGAGGGAAGTTAATGCTATTGGTGGGGATGGGTCAAAATATTATGTGCCTAAGACCCAATAGTCAAGAATTTTGTAAATTGGCATTCTTTAAATAAATTTTAAAGTTCAGCATGTTCCTGGTGCCCAGATACCATGTCAGGACCTTCCATATTTCAAATTTCATTTATTACTACAACTGATGTTCTCAAAATTAAATGATTCCCCAAAAGTGATTCACTGACAAAAGTGGTAGGATACCAGTTTTAAAGACTGATCTGTTGGAGTCCAAGATACAACTATACTTCAGATTGTGAGAAATGGCTCATCTTCAAAATATCTGTGAAGAAATGAATGACTAAAATTTTCATTGGAAGATAGGCAAGCAAATTTAGAGAACTTATCTAAAATGTTGGATTTAAATTGGCAAACAGATGTATGTCACTAAAATGTCACATTTTTCATCATAATAGTTTGCTGTCTGTTGGCAAAGACCCCAGTAAAGCCTTTAAAAAAATATATATACAACAGAAGAACAGCTGGTTAAAAGGTAATAAATCTGGTCAACCAACAAAGAGTTTCAATTCATTTAACTCCAAGTATCTGTATGGACATTTTTATTTTTTTAAAAAAGAACATCCTTATGAGTAGGCTCACCCATAATAACCTGGATTCTCGTGTTTAGTAAGCTTAGTTTTTTAATCAACATCTTTATTCATGATAAAAACTGAAATATATTAAAATTGTATTTTAAGACCTTAAATAAGTCTTTGAATAGAGTTATTAAAGAGATAACATTGGGTGTCTGTAACATGCCATTATATTCATGTTTTCTTTTACTCTTTACGGCTGTGTTCATTACCCATGAACCATAAGATTTTTAAATAAGTCATGCTAGTTGATAAAGTATCTTCATATATATTACCTTACAGCAAATTTCCAGAGTAAGCCTAAAAGCAAAAAGGCTTTATACTTATCATATCAGACTAGCTACCTAGAATTCCCTCCCCCCCCAGCTTTAATTAACTGGAACAAAAACTTTCATATTTTAGGTGCATTTTACTTTTTAAATGTTCCAACAAAGCCCAACAAATAAATTAACAGGTAAGCAGCAGCGCTTAAATATTGAATATCTTAGAAACAAAAGAGAGGACATATATCTTTACCTACTCCAAATTAAAAGTGTCATTAGTTTAGAGTTCTGAATTTAGGTTTTAATAAAATTAATTACAGAATGTTGAGCACAAATTTTAATTCCAGTGGACATAAACAAAAAAGTAGACTGTGTTTACATAATTATTCAGTGTTATTGTTATTTTTAAAACCTATATATCATACCAAAACAAATCAATAAAATGCCACCAATGTGAATATCATTAGGCTCAGCATCTTAAACTCAGCATGAAATCTACCAGACCATAAATTTAAAAGGAACAAATTCAACATCAGTTCCATAAATCAAATTAACATTGGGATGAAATCTATTAGAGCAAAAAGTCTTGTTCAGGGGAAAAATTATGTTCTCGGGGAGAAAAAAAGAGGCTTGTGACATTATTCTATTAACATCAAATATTAATAAATATCTCATATAGCAGGATTTTAAGGACAGTAGATCATAGAGTTAGTAAAGCAATGATTACATTATGAAGGAAATCAATAACATAGATTTTTATTAAAACACTGCTTTCTAAATTTGTAAGATTTTAAATTGTCTAGCAGAACACAGCATAAAATACTATATATGGATGCAGGCATCTATGTCTATAGGAAATATAGACTCCATTAAGGAGATATATCTGACATCTACACATGCATATATATGTGAAAATATATATAATTATCTACTAAATCTCACAGAGATACAAAAATATCTCACTGCATAAATGCTTTATGCATTTACTTCAAGAGAATATTATTTAAGACATGACAGTTTGCTTAACTTACATTATTTTTTCTACTGCAGAATTGTATCATGCAGCTAGAGAACAAAATGTCTTGGTAGCATAATATGTTCAGAAATTTTACTTTAACATATCCAAGAATGGCAACCTTTCCCCCAACCTCAACAGGAGAAAAGGAAAGACAATTTTAACTTTGCACTGGATCTTACTTTTACTAGATAAATCTAAGACCTCTAAGCAATCTTTAAAAGGAACTTTAAAAAGTGAATATGAAACCCAACTTGCAATCCACATGATATCCATGACAATAACTAAATTTACATTAAAGGTGATATTCACATTAATTAAAAATATTTAAAATGCTTTTATCTACACATAAAAATTTAAAAAGAAATTGAATTTTTCTTCCTATGCCCTCTTCTCTGTCAAGTGGAGTGATCAAGCTAGGAAAAACAAATCAATCAAATTGCTAAGAGAATAAATGACCAAGATAGAAAGTAAAATGAGGCATCAAGGGAACATATTGCAAAGGTCTTTCTAGATTGGGTGAAGTAAAAGAATCTGCAGTGAGAGAGAGCTCAAAAGACTAAAACAATGCCTGGCATGCACAGAGCCTGGGGTTTGGTCACTAGTAGTACATGGCCTAACTAACATTGCTAAGTATAGCTCTGGTGACTTCCAGTACTGCTGGGGATGCCTGCCTTCCTTGCACCCCATTTTTCCCTTCGAAGAAAAAAACTTGCAAGAGAAGATTTACAGTACAGAGGTTAGAACTCTGCTTGCACATCGCTGACCCTGGCACTGCATTTAGTATCCTGATGCCTGAGCACTGAGCCTAGAGTAAACCCTGAGCATTGCTAGGTGTGGCCTCAGAACAAAGCAAAAACAAAATAAACTTGAAGATAACACTGATGACTTTGAGCAATTCAGTAAACATTTCCATAAGTGTCTGAAGAAGGAGAACTCTGGTACTTCGTTAAGATAAAATTGCTAAACTCCTTTTTTGAGGACTCACCATCAAAAGTAGAGGTATATACCTATGAATGGTTGAATTAATCAATCTTCTGATGGACAAATATTAGAAGCTGACAAAGGAGAAAGTACCACCTTTCTTTTCTTGAAGTTTATTATTTTTTAATTGAACCACTGTGAGATATACAGTTATAAGGTTGTTCATGATTGGGTTTCAGTCATACTAAATATGACTGTATTCATATGTATAACATGAATATGAATATTCTAATACCTGTCCCTTCACTAGTGTACATTGTCCTCCACCAATGTCTCCAGTTTTCCCTCCCTGGCCCCACGGCCACCTCCACCCAAGCAACTCCTTTCAGCACTCAGTTCTTGTGCAGGGTGATATTTCCAACTATCATTATCATTGTGGTCCTTACTCTGTCCTAATTGCATCCACAGAACCACTATTTTCATGCCTATGGATGGGCTTGCAATGAAAACTGAGATTAGATTTCATTTTTTTTGTACTTTGGATTATTCATGATATCCTCACAGTTATCTTCAATTTAAACATATAAAAACAAGTGTGCAGGAGCTAGAGCAATTAGTACAGTGAGTAGAGCAGCACTGCCTTGCACAATGCCAGCCCAATTTGATCCCAGGCATCGCATATAGTCCCCTGAGCCCTGCCAAGAGTGATTCCTGAGTGCAGAGCCAGAAGATATCCCTGAGCATCATCAGGTATGGCTCCAAAACTTTAAAAACAGGTAAGAATAAATGTTCTTTAGCAAAAATACTAACTGTAGCCTAATAGATTTTATAAACTTTTTTTTAATAAAAAAAGTTCTAAAATAAATTATTTAAAAATTTTGGAAGAAGTTGGGCAAAGATACTAAGTTTGCAGTTTCTAAGTTTGCAGAAGAATGGCACAAAATCTAAAATAAGATATTTAGAATTACCATAATTCTGCTTTAGGGTAAGTCAGGGAAGAGAAGAGATGACTAAATGAAAAATAAGTGGGAAAGGAAAATAGAGGAGGAAACTAAGCAAATAAGTGAGGAGAAGGGGAACAAAAATATATAACACTTCAGGAAAAAAAAGGAAGGAGTACAGAACAAAGAAACAAGCATGATATTCATAGTGCATAAGCAGGGTCTTTCACAATGGCCTTCTGAAACATGCAACTTCTGACAGAGTATCAGGAAATCAACAGTAATCCCTGAGAAAATTAGGTATTAGAAGGAATAGAATGTCAGTACCCAATCCTCCCCCCTGCCCAATTTAGAGGGCCACAAATTTAGAGGGCCACAAAATAGCCTGTATTTCTAGAGAGACATATGAAATGTATAAGTCAGAATTGTGAAGGCACCCCTGCTTTTAGTATGCTCAGGCTAACCTCAAGTACGTAAGAACAAGGGCCAGTAGTCTAGGACTCTCACCTGTAAATGACTGACTCTGGATTGATTTCCAGAGCACATGATTTGGTATGCCCACAGCTGCCCCCACCAAAAAAAAAAAAAGAAAAGTGTTTTAGAACTTTAAATATATTCTCTATTGAATACATTCTTAATACAAACCCAATGATGTTATTTAAGGTCACCACTGTGGCACTGCAGCACTGTCATCCCATTGTTCATCGATTTGCTCGAGTGGGCACTAGTAACGTCTCCATTGTGAGACTTGTTGTTACTGTTTTTGGCATATTGAATATGCCACGGGTAGCTTACCAGGCTCTGCCGTGTAGGCAGAATACTCTCAGTAGCTTGCCAGGCTCTCCGAGATGGATGGAGGAATCAAACCCAGGTCAGCCACATGCAAGGCAAATGCCCTAACCGCTGTGCCATCACTCCAAGCCTATGGAGGTCACCATTTGTCAACATTTGCCTCGCAAAATCTTCATGATGCTAGATGTCATGCTCTGTAAACAGAAGCCCTCTACTGTCAGGTAAGTAAGTTTGAAAGATACTAGGATTAAACAAAGCTAATGTTGTTTACTTATTGCTTGGTCATGATGACTCTGTGACCTGCAAATACTTAAGGAAGTGACCATAATATTGATATTGATATTCTCCACACTTACTTTTTTGCAGATGGGTCTGGGCAGGGGCTCCCAGTCAATGCTCTGAGGATATGGGGGTCAGACCCAGTGATTCTCCATGGGATGTAACAAATGGGCCATTGAGTTGTCTATTCCATGCTAGAGTCTTGGTGCTGTGGTGCTGCATACTCCCAGGCCACTTTGGCTGTTCTTGGAGGCTCAGGGTCACACCCAGAAATGCTCAATGGCTATGAGGTTCTTGGATTGGGTCAGATGCATGCAAAGCATGTGCCTTAATCCTTGTACTATCTACCCAGTCGCCCAAACTTCCTTAACCAGGGTATCTTGATTTATAAATTCTGCTAAACTTGATAGACCAGGGGACTCTCCCACAGTTTGGAATGTTTGCATAGAAGAGAAAATATGAGATATTCATGTTCCACATTGTGCTCACATTTGAAACTTTTCACAAAAAACGCATCAAACTATGAGTCACCCCTCACTTTTTTGAAGAATAATAAAAAGTTCTACCAATATCTCTTCTAAGCATATTTATTGTGTTTCTCAAGAGTGCCTAATGATTTTGTAAGTTCTGTTTCAATCACCATACCATTATTTAAAAATCAAAGGGAATAACATTCCATATGGTTCTTCACTTTCCTTCTCAAAGAAAGCTCTTACCCATACAAAACAACCTCCAACCCTCTGCAGTTGGTATTCTAATGTGAGTTAAGTGGAAAAGTAAATGCTAAAGTTTCATTAATCCTAATGTCTGAATTTCACCCCAAACCCTACTGTACCATACTCTCTTTGAAGTGCTTGTTTGCTTTTCAGTTCACCAAACACTCTGGTTAAATAAATGTTAAACTAATGGGAACAGTAACTGTGTTTTGTATAATTTGGGGCTATTACCAGCTACTTTATGCTTTATTTGTACACTTACGTGTATTAGAAGCATTTTGTTAAGTTCACCCGGGGACATTTCCCACAGCAGGGATAAATTCACAGTGCCTTTAAGGTGACTTGCATTAGTGCAGCTGCATCATTTACATGAATATTTCCAGCAGCCCCCACAAAAATGAGATATTTTCTTGAAAGTAAAATAACAAAATGTGCTGAATGCCAGATACTAGAGAAACCACTTAATAGACCCAGCGAAAGAATCATTGGAGTTAACTAACCAGGAGAATTTCAGATATGCCAATTTCCCTTTGGTAAAACCATTCCCAAAGACTGTCATTTCAAAGGCATGTCTCCTCTCTCCTTTTATTACCCCCACCCAGAACCTGTCTGACTTGGATGTTGCTGGGTACTTAACGCTCTCAAAATGTATCAGGATTGCATATATTTCCAGGGAGCTACAGTCCTCCCCTAATACCACCACACTCCCAAGTTTTCCTCTGGGAGGACAAAAAGGAGATTCTTCTGAACAGATGGTCTTTTCATGGAAAAGTAGTCACATTTAAACACAGATAAATGTACTGTAAATAATGGCCTTAAAAGAAGTTAGGTCTTTAGGGGGGGAAATATGAGAGCACAAGATATTATTCTTTAATTATATGAGATCTTTTTTCTTCCCTTGAAGACAAGACCAATTCCTAATGATGAATAATGAATTGTAAAGAGGCACCGATGCTCATTCCAACAGATGTTTATTGATTAGTGTTGACTGAACACAAAAACAACTGAGTGTTGCTACCCTCTGTAAGTGGTGGGAAGTGGCGTAGGCTCCCCCTCGTTATTTTACCTTCAAAGACAAGCTGACAAATTTATTTTGTCTTGAGCAGCTGTGCTCTTATTTTTAAAGGGTTGGTTTACAACTAAGAAAGCAAGTGGAGGGAACAGCCTTTTGGTGTCCAATGTGTTATCTGGCAAGGACAGATTGTTTTAGGGTGCAATGGAAAAGATTTTTAATGAAACTACATTTCAAACGAGCAGCATATGCTTGATTTTCCCTTCTGCTACTCATCCTGCCATTTGTTAATTTTTGTTATTGTTGTTCTCCTGTTCTCCTAAATTTTCATACAAGCTGTCTCGTCCAGTACTAACACAGCTTGGGGTGAATTATTGCTGGGGCTACAAAAACCTACACTTCCCACTCCAGCCTTTCACCCACATCCCTTTCTACATTTCCTACATTGAAGCAGGGTTCACTGGTGAAGTACTTGACAAAATAACCAACGAAGAATTTATTCTCTCCACAGCAGCCTCCAAAGTTTCAGGGCCTGAAAACGTGCTTTCAGAATAGGCATGGTCTTCTCAGCTGCATTAGCAGCACATAATGATGGGGTGACAGCCTGAAAGCGAGGTCTAAAGTAATTCTGAAATTGGGGATTAGGGCAACTATTTTTCCCTTTAACACCATAAGGCCTCCCATTAATTTAAATGATTCTCTCAGAATGATTCTATGGTCCAGTTAAATAAAGATCAAGGAAATGAACCCGAGTCTTATTTGAAAACCCTTTATATGATTAAAAAATGATAAAATATAGAGAAGTTTCTTGGAAACTGGCCTCACATGCTGGGGGAAAAGGCAGCAGAGACAGAGAAGGGAACACTTAATAGAAAATGTTGGGAGGACCCACTCGGATTGAAAGCTGTGTACCGAAAGTAGACTATAGACCGAACATAATGGCCACTCAATACCTCTATTGCAAACTACAACATCCAACAGGAGAGAGAAAAAAAGGAAATGCCCTGCCGCAGAGGCAGGATGGGGTAGTGGGGGATAGGATGGGGGTGGTGAAAGGGATACTGGGATTATTGGTAGAGAAGAATGGGCACTGGTGGAGGGATGTAAACTAAATACAAACATGAAAGTTCATAAGTTTGTAACTGTACTCCATGGTGATTCACTAATAAAAATTTAAAAAATAAATAGAGAAACTTTGGATTGCAGATTCTATGAGAGATGCCAAGAATATTTTTCTTAAAAATGTGCCCACACCTGGGAGAGGTGTGGCACCCTATTTGTGCTATTGTTATAAAGAGAATTATCTTGTGTTTGGGCACTAAAGATATGATAAGTCAAGTTTGAATGATCCTGATACTAGACACCTCTCTAGTAAAACACTATCAATGAAATCAATTGCTTAATAAGTCTATACATTATGTTTGGAATATAACCTACTTTCGGGATTAATTAAGGAACCCACATATTTCTCTCCAGGAAGGAGGATGATTGAGGCATTTGGAGCATACTTAGTTCTTCTACAACGCTGTACTTGGGGGTTTCTCTCAGAAGTGCTCAGGGGACCACATGGGATTGGGGATTTAACCCTGGCCTCCCACTCACAAAGCATGAATGTAAGCCCTTTGAGCCATCTTTCCCAGCCTGAGATTAATTTCTTAATGTGGGGAAAGAGAATGCTTTCTATAATCTATGTATCAACCAGGGACAGAAAAGGTATTAAAAGTCTACCCAGGGTTTAGGATTAATTCTACAATCAAGCAAAGTTGTCAGGTCCAAGCAAAATAAATTCCATACATTTTAGTCTTTTCATTTATAATATGGTCATGGTTATGTCCATTTCATTATGCACATCTACTGGTTACCACATACCCTACCAATCTGTTAATGCTTTAATTCTACTAAGGGATTATAGTCCTTGGAAGCAAATGCCAAACTCTTCTGTGCAGTATTGAATGGATGATAATAGCTTAGAATGGTGACTATAGAACTGCACTTGTAAGGAGTCTGTCATTATTATGCAATTTGTGGAGGATGAAGCAAGAAAGTATTCTAGTAAATACGGCAATTCAGTAGCAAGGCTTATATGTGAGGCTTGCTGAATTTAGTTATGGCACATACATAAGTCTCACACTGACTTTATAGGGTATTTAACAGTCTGATAATCCAAAGGAAAAAAGTGTGTGTGTGGAGTGGAGGGGGTGTCTTATAAGATCTCTCAACTAAGCAGTTGAGCCATTTAGTGGATTCTTACTGTACTTGAGACACAAATGTTCAAAAGTCCTTTGATGGCTTTACTTATCTTTACAGGACTGTATTCAGTCTTTTCCAGTCTTGTATACCTACAAGGTCATCTCCTCTCCCTTACATAGGTCTTTTGCACACACATTCATCTATCCTTCACATTTTAATTCAATTATTGGTTTGTAAATAAGATCTCTATGACCTTCCCAGTAAGGCCAACTTACTTTATTTAATCTAGTAGATCTTCTAGCACTAATATTCCTTCTCTATAGCACACATCATATATGTGATTTACTTTTCATCTGTTTTTAATTAACTTCTGGTGACTCTACACTACAGTTATAAACTTCTTGAGGTAAGAAGTATAATAGCATTTGTTCAAATTTTTATTTATCCCTATGGATTTGCATTATATATTTATTTATAATTATATAATATACATTACAAATTATATATTCACAAAAATGTGCAAATATAAATTGCACAATTAACATTTACTTATTAATATCTCTTGGGCCAAATTATTTCATATTTCTTTGTCTATCAATTTCTAGCACATAGAAGATTCCCTCAACCATTCAAAATATGGTTGAAGAGTATAAAACTAAACTATTTCTCTTGGAATTACTATTAAGGAGGACTCTATAGCCACAGTATTTCACCAAATACTATGGATACCTCAAGCACAAAATTTTGAAAATAAAACATAAAAAAACTTAGTCTGGGACATATAAAAAGAATAATATGGTCCTCTTGGGCCATAAGGGCACCTCACAAGAACTGATATGGATTGCCTCATAATTGCTTCAGGTATAGCAATCTATACTTAGCCATAAAGATAGGCCATTGGGAACTCTTATGACATCTGAGTCGTCACTATATTTTTGGCCAAATTGTATCCTAACTCCAAATAACAGATGGTTTTACAACATGCCACCAAAAGTAAAAATAAAAGAAAACTTGTGTTTTTTTTCAGTTTTGATTTATTTCCATTTGACTAGGCAATCTAGGAGGCCCATTTTCCAAGTTGAAAAACTGTGAACGTTGCCTTTTCATTTTGAAAATTTTCCTTTTAAACCTTGCTATTAAATGTGATGGTGACTGGTCCACAATTAGAAGCTTGCCACAAGTCTGTGAGTGTGTTTGTGTGTGTTTGTGTGTGTTTGTGTTGTGGGGGTTGTGGGAGGGCACTTAGGACAGAGAAGGGACCAATATAACAGTGATAGCTGGAAATAATCACTCGGGACAAGAACTGAGAGTTGAAAGTAGGTAAAGAAATATGCATGATAACCTTTAAGTACCTGTTTTGCAAACTACAATGTCCAAAAGACAGGGAATGAGAGAGAGGAGAGAAGGAGAGGGAGGGAGGGAAGAAAGGTGGAGAGGAAGGAAGGAGGGAGGGAGGGTAGAAGGGAAGGAGAGAGAGGGACAGAGAGAGAGAGAGAGAGGAAGAGAAAGAGAGAAAGAGAGGAAAAATACCTGACATGGAGGCTGTGTGGTGGAGGAGGTGATAGGAGGGAAACTGGAGAGACAGAGAGGAGAGTAGGGAGGAGGGAGAGAAAGAGGAGGAAGGGAGGGAAGGATGGAGGGAAGGAGGAAGGGGTGAGGTACTTGATATGGAGGTTGTATGTTGGAGGAGGAAATGTACACTGGTGAAGGGATGGATATTGGGACATTGTATGACTGAAATCCAATCATGAATGAGTTTGTAACTGTGTATCTCAGTTTTTATTTTCTCAATTAAAAAATAAATGTGATGGAGAGATGACTTACTTCCCTAATTTAATATTCACCTGATTTTGGTGCCAGGCATTATGCCATTTCAAGATTTCTAACATCATTCTATGGACTATTTTGGTGCATATAAAAGATCTTCACCCAGTGTGCACCACAGTTTTTTTGTTGTTGTTGTTTTTGTTTTACATGAGAGATAGACTCTTTTCTACCACGCATGCCATGCATTTCCTCAGACTTCAGACTTAATAAAGTGGCACTAACACAATCAGCAAACGTAGAGAAGAATGGGTTTGTATAAAGGCAACTGCATTTGCATGCAGAGTATTGGTTTAACACAAATCTAAATATCTGCTGTGCAAAGAAGCCAAGACTAAAATCACTTTAATAAATGTTAAATCACAAACTCACAATAAAATCTGTATGTGACTTTAGGTGGGTGAATTAGTTTCATGTTCTGAATTTTCATACTATTCAAATGTTGAGGGGAGGTGTGAAGAGATAGTGTTCAGTGCAGAGAGAAAGCACTATAGCAACTCCAGTAGTTGGTATGCTAATTCAACAGTAGAAATTTTGCCTCTATCATGACTGTTCACAAAAAGTGACTCTCACTATATTTAATGCCAACACCCAGAATTAACTAGTTCTATTTGTCCCCATGTGGACTTTATTTTTCTCCATTGTTTTGAACATCTACCAAAAATATGTACATACTATACTTATTTATTTATTTACATTCTGACTTCCTCAATTGGAATAAAAGTTCTGCAAGAACAGAAATTGTATTCACTGCTATATTCCAGCAGTTGTGATATAGGTTGCCCTATCTGATTACTGGTTGAATGAATGGATGAATAGGTTCTTATCATTTTCCATGTGTGATATTTTATGCTTTTTATAAATAAGGAGAAGGTATCATAAATAGTGAAGGGCTTTGACTCCAGAATCATATAATCTAAGTTCCAAATGTTATTAAGTTATGTTTTTGGCAAAGTTATTTAATTTCTGTGTGCCCCACATGATTGCTCCTAAAATGGAAAATAAAATGATAGTAATAAGAATATTAACTCAAGGAGTGCTTTAAGATGTAAGGAGCTACCATGGCTTGGAAGCTGGTCTCACATGCTGGGGAAAAAGGCAGCTCAGATAATTCTTCATTTACAGGGAACACCAAGTAAAATATGGTTGGAGATCCTGCCTGGGAAGGGAGATGTTTGCTGAAAGTAGAATAGAGACTGAACACAATGGCCACTCAATACCCCTATTGCAAACCACAACACCCAATTGGAGAGAGAGAGATCAAAAGGGAGTACCCTGACACAGAGGCAGGGTGGGGTGGGGGGGGATATGGGATTGTGAGGGGGGGGGAGGATACTGGGTTTATTGGTGATGGAGAACGGGCACTGGTGGAGGGATGTGTCTGTGAACATTGTATGAGGGAAAAACAAGTTCTAACATGTGTGAATCTGTATCTGTACCCTCATGGTGATTCACTAATTAAAGAATAAAATAAAATTTTTAAAAAACTGTAAGGAGCTAATGATTACAAGATGCTCTGCACAATTCCTGGGCACACAGTAACTACACAATAAGCATTTGCAATTGTTTTGATAATTTTAAGAACTTTTATAATTATAAAATACTCTTAAAGGTAATCTCTAGTATTTTTCTCTTCTTAGAGCTGACACTGAAAGCACAGGAATGTTCTTTATAAAATAGCAAAGCTTGGAGTAGTGAACAATCGTTGCAGAAGAGGAGGTTGGGGAAGGAAAACGTAGTAAAAATAAAAAGAGATAGCCTTATAACCAAGAGGAAACAAAAGGTCATTAACACAGACATAAGAGGATCTGCCTGGGAAAATTAGATGATCCTGTGGGGTACAAGTCAGCTGAGAATTAAAGCATGAATCAGCAGGTCCAGAACTAGCAAAGAACAGGAATAATCCTATTAGAGGCTAACTGGTGGGTAGGACTGGGAATTCCGGCAAGAGTGTTTGGAATTCTGATTCCCTGGGTTCCATTTCCCAGATTAACAGATTTCCCAGAATTGAAAAGAGTTATAGCTCTTTTACCAGCACTAGAATGTTTCAGGACAACCCAAAGTATTTGTGAGAATATTTTGAAAGCCCCGCATTCAGACAGACTGGTTCAAGCACAAATCAATTACTAAACAACTAAGTGATCTGAGGAAAATTGCTTAACCTGGGACTCAGATTTTTCATTTTCAAAATGGGAATACTAACCACACCTATTCCACAGGTCAGGCACAGAAAAGTAGAAGAAAATGGTTCAGAAAATTTTTCCTTTCAGTTTATAGGAGAAAGGACCTTTCAATGCACGCACAAACCAAAATAGCATTTGATTTCAGTGAGCAAATCCTTAAAAAAAAAAAAAAAGTAAGCATGCTTTGCTTTGTCTTACCTGCTTTGTTTCCCAAAGAGAATAATAAATGGAAAAGGCAAATGATGTAAACTCTCCCCAAACCCAAAACATGTTAATAAAATAATCAGGACAGACCAATGCTAATGCCTTAGGAAAACCAGCATAGCTTTAAATACAAGAAAAACAAATGCCAGAGAATTGGTTAGTTTATAAGTTCAAGTGGGGAAGGTTTTAGGAATCATGCCTTAAGAACTTGACAAGGGGTGGTGGGAAATATAAAAGTTAGGGCACATGCATTTCCATAAGATACCCCTATGTCCATGGAGGCCTCAGCACCCTGAGTATCTCAGGCCTCCTTTGGTACCATAGAGACTAAGCAGCATCATGTCCTCAGGACCTTTTGTTGAACCACCTGCACAGTTGATCGAGAACTGCTGTGAGGGCCCAGGGCATTGGCAGGTGTTTCTCACCCTCTTTCCTTCAAAAGAGAGCCTGACAAGAGCAAAAACCATTGAGAATATGGAGCTAGTCCTAAGGACAGGATAAAGGAGAGGGTTATCCAACCCAAGAATTCAATATTATCAAGCATATGTGACCCCAGTCCCTGTAAACAAGCCCTACAACAACCAACTAACAAATCTGATGCTTGAAATCTGTCCAAATCCAATGTATATGTGCCTGGGCCATTTTTATACCTTGAGTTCTGGGATTTCCCTAAGCATGCTTACAAGTGGGAATGAATTCCAGTTTAGACTCAAAGGCCAATCATTTCAAAATGTCAAATGAAACAGCATCTCAGAATCCTCCTGTGTGCTGATAAACTTAGACACAACAAACAAATCCTGACCCATAGAGACCAACCGTTCAAGTAAGAGAAAAAAAATATGAAATTTATACCGGGATTATTTTGGAGGGAGATATGACTTTCAGGCACATTTTATAGGGGGTTCTTGATGGAGGCTCTTTTATGCCACCAGAATGTCTCTGAATGGGCTTCAGAGAAGTTTCTGGAACATGTTTTTGTTTTGTTTTGTTTTTTTCTATAGAAGTGAGGTAACGCTTTAGTTAATTAGAGGGGCCCCAGGAATCAAAAGGGCTTAAGAATATAGAATTCTTAGAATGCATGTTCAGCTTTCTAATTTTGTACATAGCACAGCTGACTCCCACATTAAGTAGGAATGTAGTCAAGGGGATGGACTTTACCACTGGATAAGTAACCCCCAGCTCCCAGCCTGCTGTTTCTTCCATGTATCAGGTACTTTTTTGCAAGCTATTTGAAAGACATCCACAGCTTGGAAGCCAGCCTCACAGGCAGCTGGAATAGAGAAGGGACCACTAAATAAATGATGCTTGGAGGGCTCGCTCATGATGGAAGATGCATGCTGAAAGTAGACTATGAACCAAACATGTGGCTGCTTATTACCTGTATTGCAAACCATAACTCCCAAAAGGAAAGAGAGTAAAAGGGGGGACAGTGGGGGACAGGGTGATGGTGGTGGGAGGGATACTGGGAACATTGGTGGTGGATTATGGGACTGGTGGAGGGATGAGTATTTGATCATTGTATGACTGAAATGTAATCACAGAAGTTTTTACGTCTGTAACTATCTCACAGTGATTCATTTAAAAAAAGAGTCATAAAAGAAAGACACATTTCCAAGTCTCAAGGAAGTGATTATAGATAATAACAGAAACTTCTTATGTTAAAATTAAGCAAAAACCTAGATCTTATTTTACATATTAATAATAACTGAGATGTAGTCCTTGTTTTATCTAGCAATTAAATCTGAAATATAAAATGTTCCTTTACTCAGTGCCCCTTATCAAATGTAAAGGCAGGCTTTTAATGTTATTTTGAAGTTATTCAGAAGTATTAATATGTAGTCCTAAGATAAATATAACTCTTTTACACACACATATATAAGCACACACACTCTATCATCTACCTATTACACACCACAAACACACACATACATGCACATACACACATATATATGCTCAAACATTAAATATATTATGATAATTTTAGACACAATGTTTTACAGTGCCAGTTATCCTGATTATTATTAACTGATAAAAACATGATGACAAAAATGCAAGATTAAAATAATTAGAAGATGGTAGTCAAGTGACTAATGTTCTGCTCATAAATGTTGTCTTTTATAGAAGGTTGGCCATAACAAGAATATCAGGTAACTGTAAAATGCATTAAATATATATATACTTAAGCAAACAGTAGTGTCTGGCTTATACTTAAGCCAGACACTATGCTATGCACTATCTCAGTTAATATTCACAATAACCCTGGAGGTAAGTACTGCTGCAAGTTCAAGTTAATCAACAAGGAAACTAAGACCCTAAAACCAGTGAAAAACCTTACCCCAGTAATGTGGCTAATAAATTACCATTTGAACCTAAACTACAAAACTCTCTTTGTGGTGTTTATGTTCTTTTTGTTTGTTTGGTTGAAACAAACCTGATGATGCTCAGGGTTTACTCCTAGCTTTGTGCTTGGGACCACTACTGGTGGGCTTGCGGAGTAGGCTGAGGATCAAACTCGAGTTGGCCTTGTGTAAGGTAAGCACACTATCCACTGTTCTATCACTCCAATTTGAGTGGTGTATGCTTTTGACCAGAAAATTTGAGGAGATCCTGTTTCAAGACTGTGTTTACAGGATTGCTTCATTGGGCAATCATAACCTCATTTAACATCCAAAATATTTCTTTCTGGAAAGGGATGGAAAATATCAGACACCTACAATATCCTCTGTTGTAGTTGTAGACTTAAAAATCACTTATATAATTAGCGAAGTCTATGACATGAATATTTAAAATGTTCTTAAAAAACACTACTACAGAAATTAGACACTAGAACAGTTAAATGGTCCATTAACCATCTTTACTCTTTTGTTCACCTCTTCGCATTTCTACTTAGTTCTCTGAAATAACCTATTATATGAGTGAAAGCTCAGAACAAAGAGCTTTGCATACCCTCAAAGGTGTGGTGGATGAAAGAGAGATAAGCAGAGAGGGAGGGACATTTCTTCCTCAAATTATTGGAAAACTATCATATAGATATCAGTGCATTTTTCCTGGGAGAAGGCACAAAGCATCTCTCAAATCGGTTGTGTTGTAAATGAAACAAATTCAGCGGAGTAAGTATTCATAAGACTACATTTTGCCATATCTACCTAGTTAGTGTCACCATGCGTGGTGCCCCCATAAAAATTTTTCTGAATTATGGGGGTTAAGGGTACTAAGGAGACAGTTTAAATCTAATACTTAAGATAATTAACTGACTATTCCTTTTGCATTTGGAGGTCTTGGAATTCAGCAGATAGATATATCCAGAGCATTATGTGGAGTCATTGAGGTGACGCCCTACTCTTTCTGGCATTATTATGGTTTCCCATTATCTCATGTTATGATATATGTAGTTGAAAGTGATAAGCCCAGTAGAGCTGAGACACCAGGGGAATGGGTATCAGTGTTAGAACATGTATTATGCATATGTGATGTCCTCGGTTCAATTTCCTGCACTACCAAAGGGTAATAAACATAATAAAACAAGCTCATCTGAGACACCCAAAATCAAGGGCAATCCAGTTCCTTCCTAGATCAACACCCCAGTGCACTAATTATGATATTAGTCTTACAGAGCCCACAACTATGAGATTATTAGGCTCAGAGAATATTTGAGCAGTCAGTCCCTTAACACCGAATTTATCAATACCAAAGACACTTTCATAAGTAACTGTTTTCCTTAATGCATTTTTTTTTTGCTTTTTAGGTCACACCCAACAATGCTCAGGGCTGACTCCTGGCTCTGCACTCAGGAATCACTCCTGGTGCTGCTCGGGGGACCATATGGGGTGCTGGGAATCGAACCCGGGTTGGCCGAGTGCAAGGCAAACACCCTACTCACTTTACTATTTCTCCAGCCCCTCCTTAATGCATTTATATCATGCATTTGGCACATGTTTTTAGTCCAAGAATCTGAGAAAACAAGCTGTTTAAAAATGTTTACAGTGGAGACCTTGTAAATTACTTCATAGTCTTGGGAGAGCAAAGTAGTTTTGCAGTACTCTGGGAATAAACTATTTTGGAGAATCCCTTGGGATCGTTTTGTTTTTCTTATGGCTATTCAAACCTCTCCTAAGTAGAAATATCTCAAGTAGGAATAATTCTCAAGTAGCACAGCAAATTTGCACCATCTCCCAGCAAATTCTAAGTCAGTGGAGTACACTGACCAAGATGGGATGGGGTTACCTGAGGGCCTCTTCTACATGACGGAGGAATGGATGGGTCACTTAGCCTCCCAACTTAACCAGAGCTGAGTGAGCCCCTATGACAGGACTACATATTTGCAATAAGAAAGAAACTGTGAAAATGAGTGCCACTACCCTCCCACGTAAATAGTGACAATAAATTAGAATTGAACAGAGAGTTTCTTAATGGAGGGATCATGCAACTCTGGGGATTGGAGCAGCAGCTCTCCTCCAGTCTTCCCAATGTATTAAGGTCGGCTGACAGCACTGCTCAACAAAGAGGACTTAATGCGTCCGACAGATGGCAAATACACCATATTGACTTTTCTTCCAAATTTAACAATGCGAATTATTGGACAATTTTCTTTCTCCAGTGAAAAGACTCTAAAACACTATGTAAGCTTGAATTGCTCTTTTCCCCATTCCCTCTCTTTACGTTATGTCTGATATTGCCTAAAGAACCCCAATCTAACTTTTATTAACTCATTATCCCAGCTATCTGTGATCATCTCAAATATAGAGAAATTTTTTTGTTGTTGTTGTTACGAGAAAGTCTTACTTCAGGCCAAAGAACATTAACTGATTGAACATCCAGGATTAAATTCCTAGAAGTAACACAGAAAACTGTCTGTGAATTATTCAACTGAATAAGAGAAAGGGGCTTTCATTTACCAGGAAAACTGCTTCAATTGGAATTTTTATAACTAGCCATGATGCTACATTTAGATATATGCCAATTTGTTCATTAGAAAGTCTCTGTGCTTCAGAATTTCAGGGGGTATATTACACATGTTGCAGGGATCTGAAGGGCTTCCTGGTGTCTAGATCTTTACCTTCTCTTTGGAGCACCAAGATCACTAATGTTCAATGTGGATAAGTCATAGCAAAGTGCTGTCTGCTGCCTCAGTAGATGAGTTGTCCTTTCATACCACTTTCAAAAGTAATCAGAGCACATCTGAGGTTCACTCTATGGGGGTTGAGGTAGCATTATAAGTAGAAATAAGAGAGGTATGGATGGAATATGGGATCAGGGTAGGGATCTAAGTTGTGACTTTATGATATAGGGAAATTTTATATTCAGGTAGTTCTAGTTTAGATTCCTCTTTCCAATAGCATTTCCCAAGCTTCCACATGATGGTGGCACTTCTTTTAAGGCAAGCAACTTACCTTCTATACAATGTCTCTGGATCATATTCCTTACTTTTATACTTTGCTAGCCTTACACTACCTGCCCTCACCTTGGGATAGAAATAAAGTTCCTTTCCTCAGAGTGTTTACATTCTTGGATGTTAGTACGTGGACTTGGGAAGATGAGTAAAACGGTAAATAAAATGAGAAGGTGCTGATAGTCAGCTTCATTGGAGAAAATATTAAATGGGGAAACAGATTTGTGGGTCACCTCAGTAATGTTGAGGAAGTAACTTTTGCTCAGGGACCAAAAGAAGGCTCTTAAATGATACCAAATAGAAAAAAGAGACAGATTGAGAATAAGACTACCATGTTTATAAATTTGGTTTAAGAAAATTCCATGAAATAGGAAGCTCAAATGCTGAGGGGAAGGTAATGAACTTGTGTTAATAGAACAAAGAAATTACCGGAGTGGTGGCACTGTAATGTAACAATAGCCTGAAATCAGAGAGTAAAGCAACATATTCTGTGATGTGCTAATTCTAATAAATATAGGGAGATGCACAAGGTTTTAATCCAAGAAATGTCATCAATTGATTTGGTATCAAGAAGGTAGTGATGACTATTTATCATACTTTCTAGGCAGAGCTAAGCTTAAATATAACCCTGTCTTTGAACCCTAAATTCATGTTATAGAATCCCCTTCTGATAATAACCTAATTTTTCCTGGAAATATTTATAGCTATTATTAGAGAATATGCACAGGCAAAGCATTTTCAGAATTTTAATTGTTATTATTCACAAACAACAAAATAGAAAAACCCACAAATTAAAAATAAAATGCCTGCTCATGACAAAATAATTTTAGAGAATGTGTATTTAAGCCAAGGTTTCCTTACTGGAAGAAAATAATTCTTAGAGCATCATATTAGAATGGAGCTTAACATGCACTCTGCTTTAGATTAATCTGAAACCAAATCAATGCTTTTAATTTAATCTTCAAGAACTAATTTCTACTCACATGGAAGAGTATTTAATATTTGCATGTCCTGAACTTGAAAGCTTAGGATAATTTTTGTGTTTCTTGTTACTTACATGGGTAAGACATGCATAAAGCAACTAGAAAATGAACTACTGCTACAGCAACATGTACACTATCCATATCCTATTGCCTTCTTTGAAATGAAATCTGATTTCCTTCTATAAGTAAATAGATGCTCAGTGCGGATCTAAAAATGTATCCCTCATTATAGGAAGAGTCCCACAGTGGCAACACTCGACTAGCATTCAGCTAAACTACAGATAATACCCTTGTCCTCTGACTAGCATTCCATTTACACTGCCTCAAATTTCTGAGTAAGAAACATACTTAATACTCATATACTAAGGCAAAAAAAATAAAGATTATATGGAGTTTCTAATAACAATGTCCAAATAGAGACATTAAATGAATGTTTAATGTGAATGACTTAAATATATCAAATTCACCCCAAAACACTCAAAAGAACATAAGCTCTGAAATCCATGTTAACTTTTGAATACTGTTTTTGGGCAAAACTTGGCTGTGTTCAGAACTTTCTACTATCTCTGTACTCAGTGATAACTCCAGGTAGAGCTCACAAGCCATATGTAGTCCTGGGGACTGAACTTGGGTAGGCAGCATGCAAGGCAAGTGACTTACATTCTGTAATATCTTTCTGGATAATATTAATTCATTTTATTTAAATCCAAGTAATGACCTGATAGTATGGAATTAGAATTCACAATGAAAATCAGTATAATCCCAAGGGATCAAGGTATCTATTAGATTGCAGTATTTTTAGGGTCAGCACTAACAAAACAAAAAAACAAAAGCACCATGATTTTCTAAAAATTAGTTGACATCACTTATTTCTAAACAGGTATTCTGACCACTGAGTTCTGTCTTATATTTCCTCTATATACCAGTGACAGAAACAGTTAAATGGACTATTCAAACAGAACTCTTTATATTACATAAATAGTTATGTACATATTTCCTCTCCAAATCACTGCCTAAGTCTATAAATATGAGAGCAAAGGACATGGGGCTTATAAATCCTATCAGAATATTTAAATTAACAAAATCATCTTAATTGCAAAAACTTTTAAAGTTAAGAAAGAGATAAACATTTCCTTTATTGTAGCTGTGGGGAAACCAAAAAGACTCAATAAATTTCTATGATTCTGATGTTAAATGAAATTACAGGGCAGAATATTTTGTTTACTACCTTGCAAGTTAGAGAAAAGGGCTTGTAATACTTCAGTATGTCACAGAATTATCACAAACATATTCATTATCATGAAGCAGGTAACCAATAGAAAATTTTGCACTGTCACTCACAAAGAAGAAACTGCTTAATTTATGTTGTGGACTAGTTAATACAGATGGGAGTAACCTCCTATAAGAGACCATTCCAGATTTTATGTGTTTGCTGATATATCAAAATAATGTAATTAATGCTTTAAACATTTTGACTATTAGGTTGAATTCTACACATGGAGAAAGGGATGCTTGATAATATCTGGCTGCCACAGTTCCTGATCAATCAGAACTGATTTTGATACATCCCAATGGTTTTTACACATTTAAAACAAAATAACCAAATCCTGAGTTTTCCAAATGCAAATTATAAAGTATAAAGGAAATTATAATAGATAAATGCTTACACATTGTATATTAATTCTGATACTATTTTATACAAAAGATCAAAGAAAGTTTTTATTGACTAACATGTACACAACTAGGATTGGCTAGATAGAATTCACGTTCCTCTCTGATTTTTCCTTCATTCTTAGAATGAAGATAATCTCATGACTGCAGAATGTAGCCTGGGGGAGCTACCAACCTGGCAATCACAAAGGAATGGGATATTTACCTAACAGAATAAAAAAAAAAGCTAAGAAAGGAACCTCCTTTTTCCCTTCCTTCCTTTTCTTTTTAAAAAAAAGTTTTAAAATTTTATTGAATCACTGTGAGGTAGTTACAAGCTTTCATGTTTGGGCTACAATTTCACAATGATCAAACACCCATCCCTCCACCAGTGCACATTCCACAGAGACTGGCACACATTCAAAAGAACAAAAGCAACCAGTGCTGGCATGGATGTGAGGAAAAAGGGATGCTCCTTCACTGTTGGTGGGAATGCCAACTGGTCCAGCCTTTCTGGAAAACAATATGAACAGTCCTTCAAAAACTAGAATTTTTTTTTTCTTTTCATGCTACACCAAGCAATGCTCAGGCCTTAAATCTGGGTCTGCACTCAAGAATCACTTCTGGTGGTGCTCAAGGTAACATGTGGGGTATCTGGTATCAAACCCAGGACAATCACAGGCAAGGCAAACCCTGCCCATTGTATACTATCTCTTTGTCCCTGATTCTAGTTAATTTTTATTTATAAAAAATTATTTAAGTAGCCAGAAAATACAGTGGTTATGGAGATTGGGATGTGTGGCACATAGCAAATTGTACAAATATCATACACAGAGGCCCTTGATAGATGCCATTAAATCATCACAGCTCATTCTCCCACTGATCCTAGACTGAACCTTAGAATCCTTTATAGCACATTTTCCAAAGAATTAAGATTTATTTTTTGAGCTAGTGTTCAAAATGTAAACACTTTGATAACTATGATAAGTTTGTAGGACCCATAACATTATATCATTCCTTCAAAGATAGAAAAATAGGGAAGTAAGGAAGGCTGGAGTTTGGGTGGAAAAGAGAGGCAGGGGAATGAAATAGAAGGGGTATGGAGGAAGAAAAGGAAATATTTTTTCTTTGTTCCCTGAAAGCACTGCTAATTAGATGCTCAGAGTGAAGGGGATTAGAATATGACCTGCCAGGGCATGCCACTTTGATATACTTTTGTTTTGAGCCTTGAAAGCAAATGAAAAATAACAGATGCAAGAAGGGTTTTCTGACCTTGCCCTCTTACCTAGAAACAGGGCATAGATTTCCTATGAGAAAGGAATTCTCCCTGTACCAGTAATAAAACAACATTCTTATCATTATACATCGGGATTAGATTGCAAATTGAATCTACACAAACCAACTAGTAAAGTGACCTTTATCTTCTATGAGTTTCCCCCCATATACTTCCTAATAGCTTTCTCCTAATTGACTATACCTAGCAGACACCTAATTTCCATTTTTCTTTGACATATATCTGTAACTTCCCTTTTTTTTTTTATTAAAATGGTATATAAGCTTTTAGGCCTACTACTACTTTAGACCCTTATGTATTAAAAATCTATAAGATATATTGAACGTAACATATTAAAATTGTATAATACCACATATGAGTTACTATAATCAATATATTAATACATTGATACTAATCGTTCCAGTTTTAATATATGTGCTGCCGAATTGAGGCTGGAGTGATAACATAGCGGCAGGGTATTTGCCTTGCACACAGCTGAACCAGGTTTGAGTCCTCTGCCCCTCTCAGAGAGACTGGCAAGCTACCGAGAGTATCTCGCCTGCCTGGCAGAGCCTGGCAAACTAGCCATGGCATATTCGAAAAGCCAAAAATAGTAACAACAAGTTTCACAATAGAGACATTACTGGTGCCCACTCGAGCAAATCAATGAGCAATGGGATGACAGTGAGACAGTGATTGATACTAATAATTATATCAATAATTACATTGACATAGTAACATGCCAACATACTAAATTAATATATAAAATATGAAAGCATATGAAGCATTAAAGATATTAATGTCAAATAAAATTTGTACATATTCTCCAATTTATCTGCCCTGTAAGTTTAATTATCAGAACCAGACATAGGAGCAAAGAGAGTAGAAGAGATTTTCCTTTCAACAACAGTTTATTCCTTATATCCTCAAATTGTATCAAGCTAACTTTCAAAAAAAAAAAACTGAAAAGAGAATTGTTTTTTCCAGAAGCCAAGAAATAAGAAAGAAAAAATGAACACATCCTTAAGATGATTGAGCAGTTGTCAAAATTGAACTGTCCCAATGAAAATCAAGGACACTCTACCTTTAGAAGGACTGTCAGAGACTATAAACACAGAGGAGGATTAAAATCTTAAAGACCATTCATCTTGTCCCCAACCCTCTTCATTTTTCCTTCTACTGTTAGAAAGGATCCTTCTCTTTGCCCTATCACCCAGATGGTTTTAACTGAATCTCCCTCAAAGCTCAAGGTACTCTAGGTAAAGGAAAAGAATGATTTTTTTTTCTTCTGAAACTATGAAAGTTTACATCAGACCAACTACTTCTGGAAGTGACTTGGCTCATCATTCACTTGGTATAAATGAGCTTGGCTGTGAACAAGGTTAAGAATTAGAGCCAAGGATGATCTATTAGTTCATCCTGCTTGTCTCATGGGGAAAAAGCAGGATTGTTTCACTGGAGAGTTTTCTCCAGTCTTTTCCAAATTTAACTCAGAATCACAGTTAAAATGCTGTATCTTTCTTGCAGTCCACCATTAATTAGTTGTGTTAACACTTCTACAGCAATGATCTTGGACATGAGCATAAACTGTATTCTCATATAGAATCTCATATAGAATTATGAAATCACCTAGTTTCATAATGCAAGCTCATTTCCAAGCAGTATTTGTTTTCATCAGCTTGAGCTAGGATGACTCTTTCCTTGCTGCCTTTAATTAATAAGGAAAGCTTAATATGCACTTTCTTTTCATCAATCTGGCAGTAAAAATGCTGAATTGCTTTTGTAGTAATTTGAAAGAAGAGTTTGAGGCTATTAGAAGAAATTCACATCAGGCATTTCTCTCCATGGCCTACTTATAATTTTCAAAGTGAAGGAATGTTTCAAGGAAACAAAAACTTGGGGTGCAGGAGAAGTCTGGCCCATCTAAAGGCCTACGTTTCAATTCCTTACACAAAGAAGCCTTATGGTGCATTTTAATAATGTAGCTTGAAATATATTTTGAAAAAGAGGGAACAAGTTGTAATCTGACTCACGACAGAACAATGCCTCATGTAGATTCTTGAACGAGTATCTGACTGTAGGAGCTCTGCTCCTTTGTCTCCTAAATAATTATTTCATACATTTGGGAGTTTTATAGGGAACTCACATGAGCTTTTCAAGTAAAAAAGGTCTGAGGCCCCGACTTCCTAAAAATATGGAAAGGAGAATATAAAATTATCGAATAGTCTCCAACACTAAATCAGAGTTCCCACAGGTCACCTTCAATGCTGAATATCCCAGGTACCTTTGTTAAAAATGCAGAAACAGCTTGAGAATATATATGAATTTACCTTTTAAAGTAGGATTAAAATTTTAAGAAGCTTCATGAATTTTTCTCTCAACTCCTTATTATTTGGCACTTTTTCCTCCTATTCTTTCTGCCCTGATAGAATCTTTTGTTGGTTTATATATATCACCTATTTGTTCATTGCTTCCTTTATTCACTTGGGTATTTTCCAAAGCTTATCCTATATGCCAGGTACTTGGTTAAATAGAAGAGACACATATGAAGACATGTCCTCCTGAACTTCCCGTCTCCTGCAGAAGATAGTTTTTATCCAAATACTTATATACATATATGCATAAATGTTTCACACTGAGATAAGAACCATTAAATAAGACTAACTATCTGCAAGATGAGGGTAGATATCCCTGAAGAAGTGGTACTTATAACAAGATCTTCAAAGAAAAAATGTTAGCAGGGGGAAAGTCCTAGAAGCAAATGCAGGTGGTATCTGGGGAAGAAATTCAGCCGCATCACCCTCTCTATGCTGAACACGCATGTGTGCTCACACACAGAAAGAGAAAGAGAGAGAGGGAGAGAGAGAGAGACAGAGACAGAGAGACAGAGAGACAGAAAGACAGAGAGAGAGATTTGTAAATATGGACAAAGTCTTTAGATATCCTCTAGATTTGCCCAATTGAGAGGCAGTTTGGGGTGCCTGCTAGGAGAATGAGAGGATCTGGTTGCAGACATTAGCTTATTTAAAGAGATTCTGTGCAGATGAGTGTATCTGAAGAATCTGGGAACATGTGAAAACATGTCAATGGCAATTTTCTCTCTTTTCTAGGGACTTACTTTGGAAAAGCTGACAGTAGTACTCTAGATCAGACTCTCCTATCCCCCTCCAATCCCGCAGTTGGCATTTTAAAGTAAGGAATCAAGCTCTGATTTACTGGGACCTTTCGGGACATGGAAAACAGCCTTCTTACTAGGTCAGTTTAACTCAGTGGGATGAAATCACTGATTTTAAGTCTTAGTCAATGCATGGAAATGATGCTGAGCTTTGGTTCTTTTTAGAGACCTTGCTCTTTCATACTCGTGTCAGTGTGTACACTGTGAAACAGATTTCTCAGGTGACTATGGAAGACAAGAATTACTTCCATTAACTATTTCACAGTGGCATTTTAAGTTCTCTAAGGATAGATTTGGGGTCAGAAGTGTTAACAGAGGTAACAAATAAGATCTTATTTTTCACATAAGAGAATGATACTTCATTACATTGATCAACACAAAGTACATTTATGCCAAGGATGGTGACCTCCTGGGAGTCAATCTCAGGAAACACGGTGCTTCCTCGACCATCTCACTGTCTATCACCTTCCCCTTTTCACATGGCTTGATATTTAAAAGAAAGTGCTAAATTTCTCACATATCAAAATGAATGCACATTTCTCCATAAATATCACAGAAAGGCAGGCAACAGAGGATTCCCTTCCATTGACCACAAAGAGTGGGTTACCAGGTAGACAACTTATTTGAAGGGCAAAACAGGAGAAAAGTAAAAGTACAGAGGTAAGACAAACTGGGCAAAGCTTTATTTTTATGCCACTGTTTCAAATCTTTAACAGGAAATAATAGTAAACCCTAACATTTCATTTTTTTTTTGTAGTCGAAAAAAGAGATCACAGAGTTGTAATATGGTTCAATGGCAGAGCTCTGTCCCTGCATTTGTGAGGCCTTGTGTTCAATTCCTGGTACAGTTTAAAAAAAAATAAGTCACCCAAATTTAAATGCCTAACTGTAAAATAAGGTTTCAATACAAGATAGAAATTTAACCATGGAAGATTTCAATTTCCTGCTTTATATTTTTCAAAGTACTTATAATTATTAAGTATTATCTTTACAATTAGAAAAGAGACCATAAAAATCCTTCGAGTGTGATCTGTCTTATCAGGAAGCTGTTTCGCATTATGAGAGAGAATGGGACAATAAGAAAGCTTATTGTGCCAAGTCCATTGGTTGCTTTAATCAAAATTATTTTAACTTTTTCTTCTGGCTTTTCAGTTGCTAGTTCATTTAAATCAGCTATTAAATGAAGAAATGTAAAATCTTAAAATACATTTGGAGATAGCATAGTGTTCCATATTAAGCAAGCAGTCAGTGTTTCAAATTATATGCAAGCATATTAGGGGAACCAACTCTCACTAGATCTCAATCTACTTTAAAAACTGCTTACTCCCCAACTTTCTTCCCTAATTATACCATTTTGTCTTTGTAAACCTTTACTATTAGTGCATTTGTGATAACTCTTGGCTAATACTCTGTGAAGAAATAATTACTAATAATCCAAATAGCCAAAAGCAGAGAGAGCAACATGGGCAAAGAACTAGATTGCTGTTAATATGACCCAATGGCCACTTGGGGGAAAACAAAGAGTTTTTATTGACCAAACTGGTTTCACAAATTATGCTTAAGTGATATGTTGGCATATTAGAACAGCAGCAAGATTGCTGGCTTATAAAGTAATTTTTTAAAAGCCAGTATAGAGATTTTTTTATATATATCAAGAACAAAAGATTCCAGGAAATCATTTTTTATGATAAATTTTAAACTTATGCTATTGTTGAGACATGGATTTTGATGCTGAATTATTGATTAAATTTTCCAGTTGTTTTTCCTAGAGACAGTCATTCTCTAAGTTCAACTCTTAAAAATCAAAAGCTTTTTAAGGTAAATTTAAGGACTGATAATCAGCTTTATGAGGTTAGGAATCCCAGGTTGTGTGTACTACTTAGAATAGGTTTAGTAAATACTAAATAAGCAGATAAATGATATTGTTTACCATTGCTTGATTTTGCAAAAATCACAGTCTTTCTGAATTGACACTGGGTATAAGCTATTACTACAAAGACTCCTACATTACTTAGTAATTCAGAGAAAAGACAAAGGCTTTTTCAGATGCAAATATATTTCAGCCAGTATTCATTAACAGTGTAAATGAATCTTTCTGATAGTGTCAATGATCCTTAGATCTCATCTAAACTTTGCAAGTTTCTTCTATAATCATTTAGCGAATCCTGTATACTGTAACTCATGTTTATCATGTCTTCATAGATTCACTTGCCTCTCCATAGTTCTTTAATAATTTCAAGCAGCTAAATACATTAGTATCTGGGTCTTCAGTCTCATATACTCAGCTATCTTATTATTCTCCATAAATGTCTTTCCTTTCACCTCAATATTTCCTATCAAAGAATTACCTTTCTTTTGCTCATTACTTCAGTGAGTCCTGAGAGACTTCTGAATTAAATTCAGACTGAAGACCCCAGTTAATGAGTTTCTTTCTTGAATAGACTCCAAATCTCTTCATAAGGAACTCAGCACCTTACATAGGCATGTTGGTCCAATGACTCCATTAACTACTGCTATGTCCATATCTAAGCTAATTCTTACCACTTTGCATTATATCCAATGGAGATAAAGAGGAACAAGTAGATAGAAATAATGGATAATGAAGACATTGAGTTCCCTGAATAATGCTTGATCTGAAGTTAAAAACACCACTTGTACTTTCTGATTACATAATTCAACTTCTCCACTTGTTTTAGCCTATTTGATTTTCCTCTCATTTTTAACTGAAGAATCCTAAAAACACAGGAAAAAAAATTATTGGGGATAAGAAAAAAATGGAAATGAAAATGGAAGCAGAGAAAAGGAACAATGAAACATTCACCCACAGTCATAGGACACACCTCTATGAGAGAAGAATGAAGTCCAGAGCATGAAGTCCAGAGTTTATATCTAGTTTCTCTACTATTCCCCATATAAAATTATTACTAATACTCATTTCCACATTGTTACTCTAAATGTAACTGACAAGCCATATAGGCCCCACAAATACTTGGTAAGACATTAGCTTTGAGTGACATTTTGTTTTTCTAGTATTGTATACTTAACAATTGTTTTTAGAATTAAGCTTCCCAAGGGGGAAATAGATGCCACTTTTAACTTAAAGAAATACTAATGTTAAAATCAATTTGTAGAATATTTCAACAGGATTGATGGATGCAGTGTTCACTAAAACCAAATTATCTCCCTCCAAGTGCTTCTGTATATCAGAGTACCAACACCAATCTGAATTTTCAGGAAACTGCTACAAAGTCATTCCTCACAGAGAGCAGATTAAATAGTCAATGATGAAAACACAGGAATAAAGGCAACAGTTTATTCTTCAACTCAGAGGATCTGAATCTCACTAAGCAGTTTAGAGTTTTGCATATTGAATATAATTCTTTGTGCCTCTTTATTTTCTGCATCCTCCACAAGTTGGCTGTTTTGTGTGCCCCAGATCAAAGGTTAGGCACAAGAAACAAATGTCTCCTGCATAGCAGACATGGACATTCTGCTTAATCATAGAACAGAAAGAATATATAAAGTTGACCAATGTCTCTTTGCAACAGTTTTCACAGCAGACTCTGGCCTCACATGTGACAACATAACTAGAAAGGAAGTACATGCTAAAAAAGAAACACACACACACACTCACTCACTCACATGTTCACCACTGTTACTTGTTCCTGCCTCTTGTCTTTTACTCAAGATATTTATCACCTTCCCATTTCCTATAGAAAAAATTCACTCAGAGAGGTTTCTTTACTTTCAGAGAACTTTCTTAACCAACTGAAACCATGGTGTTCACTTTTTGCCTCACTACTTGGTCCTTCTGACAACTGCCTCACACTTTTAATTGTGCTTTTTTCCCTCATCCTCCAATATTTGTATATTTCTTATCCTTCTGACAGGAAGTGCAAAACCTGGGAAGAGAGGAGCTAGGTCTTGCAGGGACTTTAAATCTGGAGCTTAGAAAAACACCCTAGAAAATAAGTCATCAATAGTGTTTATTAGTCATCCCCTTTGGGGTCTGGGGTTTGGACCATATCCAGCAATAGTCAGGGCATTGATCCAGGGTTTGTTACATTCAAGGCAAGCTCCTTAACCCCTTACTATATTTAGTTTTATCCCCCTCGTAAAGAAAAAAGTGGTTATTTGTGGGTTGCATTAAAAATAATGCATAAATATTCCACAATAATGTCAATCCAAATGTGAGATGCATTAACTTAAAGTTATAAAAAAAAGTGGTGATTTTTAACTATCTCAAATGCTAATTTACTTCCCAATTTGGAAAACTGGATTTTTTTTCTATAAAAACAAACAGAAAAATTCCCAACTTACTGATTTCATTCTTCTCTGACATCATGACACAAACAATTAAATGTTATAATTCAAAGTCATTACTGAGAGCTTGGACTGGAGTGATAGCACAGTGGGTAGGGTGTCTGCTTTGCACTCAGTCAACCTGAGTTTGATTCCTCCATCTCTCTCAGAGAGCCTGGCATGCTACTGAGAGTATCAAGCCCACAAGGGATATCCTGGCAAGTTACCGTGGTGTGTTTGATATGCCAAAAACAGTAACAAGAAGTCTCATAATGGAGACATTACTGGTGCCCGCTCCAGTAAATCCATGAACAATGGGATGACAGTCCTCCAGTGCTACTGGGAGCTTAGTGGTCACATTCTAAATGGGCAGGGGCTATTCAAACATAGTGACTTTGACACCACTATGTTTTATCAGAAGTTGACTCATTATCAGTGTTTGCATAACAAAATGTCCTCAAGGGACAGTGGCAGAGGGGGGCTTGCTGCAGACTAGAGGTGGGAGATGAGGGACACAGAAAACCATCAGTCCCTGACTTTGCTGGGGAACCTTCGCACTGAGGGCTGTGAGACATTTGAGCTCAAAGTATGCTCTGCACTAAGCCTCTCACAATCATAGCTCGGGTTTTAAAAAAAATAATTGCTTTAGTAAAAAGCTATAATAATTTAATGGAGTCATTAAGAAAGGGGCAAGAAACATCAGTGATTTTTTTGATGGGGAGGTTGAGTCCTAAGCTAAATGTTTAGGTTTTACTCCTGGCACTATGTTCAGGGAACACTCCACAGAGGGTTTGGGGTACAGTACGTGGCACCAGGGATTGGCTCTGGGGTCAGCCATGAAAGGTAAAAGACGGTCACTCTTCACTAGTTCTCCATCCTCTGCCCCAAAACATGAATTTTCAAACAATTCTAGCTAACTCTCCAATTTCAATCATATTTTTGAGATTTCTTGACATGTTATTTTTGTCTGAAACTTGTAACTCTCAGCTCTCAATTCCCAACTCTAAATTCTTAAATTTAAAAAAAAAATTGAGCTCACAGGTGTAGCTCACAGAGGGGCAACCCTTTCCAGCTGCAAAGGCCCCAGGATGAGTGCTGCTCCAGCTCTGTGGTGCTGGGAATTACCTGGCCTACCCCTGTGTTCCCCAAGGCCACACCCAGGCCTTAGGAGGGCTTCAGGGTTGTACCCACAGATGCTCAGGGTGATCAAGTGGTGCCTAGAATCAAACCAGGGTTGGCTTCATGCAAGGTATGCACATTAATATCTGTACTATTTCTTTGATTGTTCCAGTTTAATCAAAATTAACCTGTTATGTAGGGAAGTAAAATTTAATAGCTGATTAGGATGAGTTCCTATTAAGAACTGTACCTAATCTGAGAGGTTAAAGAACTCACCCCACTTAGCATTATACAAAATTTGACTGGGCTACTGGGAAAATATTTTTTTTGGCTTTTTGGGTCACACCTGGCGACGCTCAGGGCTGACTTCTGGCTCTGCACTCAGGAATCAATCCTGGCGGTGCTTGGGGAACCATATGGGATGCTGGGAATCAAACCTGGGTTGGCCGCATGCAAGGCAAATGCGCTACCCGCTGTATTATTGCTCCAGCCCCTGGGAAAAGTATTTTTAAATCATTTTTTTAAGACCCATGATGTCACAGGCATATAACATAACGGACCTTAACTGGAACAAATGCCACTCATAGGTGTTATTCATACCACACACTGTGTACATGTGGAGAGAGTATCTACTCCTCCATAACCTCCAAGTGACACGTGGTACAGTCAGTGTTTTCAATATATAAACTAACTCTGCACATTCAGTTCCACTGACTCGTTTACTTAGATTGTATAGAAATGTATGTGCTTACCATTAATTAGAAATTTGGGTCCATTAACAAGGTAACCTGTTACTGTTACTGCGATTCAGAGACAACTGCTGGACTAGAGCTGTTAATGACTGGATTCCATGGGATGTCAAAAGACCGTGTGGCCACCCACCAACAAGATGGTCAGACTTCTTTGTTAAAACCCTTAATGAATGGTTTGAGGCTCTTCCTATTCCTAGAGCAAGCAGATATCACTGGGCTACACTAGCACAGGACAGGAACAAATGGAGATGTTACTGGCACCCGCTCAAGCAACTCAGAGATCAATAAGGTAACCAGAGGGGATTGAAAATGAACGAAAATCCATTTTAACTCCTCTCTAGAGATGTTCCTGACTCTATTTAATCAGCCTTTCTGTGGTGTTGACAAAAATATTATCATTATAGTATATACCTTGCTCATTATAGTCATCTCAGAAGAGAATTTGGTTTTCCGTAAATAATGGGGTAATAAAAGCAAAAAGTGCCATGTATTGTGCAGATACATTTACATTCAGGGTATACCTTACATAAAATCTAAAAAATAATCAACAAGGAAAAGAAAGCAGAACAAATTAAATCACTGGCTCAAAGCCAAGAAAGTTATGCTGATTGGAGAGACTTCGAACCTTCACAGCACACATATCTTATTAATGAAAGTAAATCATAATCACATATCAGATAACATAAAGTATCTCCATGGGAGGCACAGTTCTTATATACTGGACTCAAGTTTGCCCCATCAGTGTATGCTGAAAATATGAACTTCCCTTGAGTGCTGAGGTTGTACAGAATAATTCTCAATTTTGCTTGAGAGCAATACATTACAGGTATTGGGGGCAAGAACATACCTGAAATTAAATGTAAATTTTTGTGTATATCTGAACATTTTCAAAGTAAAAGTCCATAGTTTTCAGACCTGAAAGAGTTTACAACATTCCAAGTCCCTGAGTTTAATGAGTTAGCTACTTTTCATTAAATTATTCTGCTAATTGTTAACCCCAAAGATTCCAACGTCTTCTAGGTCTTTTTTATGCCTGACAGAAGAACAGTGATTAGCATGAAAGCTTGGTGAGTATCGGACTTGGTAACAGTTGGTTTTTGAAAATACTATAGGTGGGAAAGAGTTCCCCCACAGATCATCACTCAATTAATAATATGAACTAAGAATGCATTCTCTTGCTAACATTTGTTCATGGTGTGATCAAGAAGCAACTCTCTAGCTCACCTGTTTGTCTTGAGGATAATGGCATTATATGAAGTCATCAGTACCCTAACCCACAATCAGATTTTAATATATAGAAAGGACAAAACAGATGCTACCTGCCAGCTATGCATGTCAATAAGCTTTTCTGACCATTTTACTTTCTTTTTTTTTTTTTTTTTGCTTTTTGGGTCACACCCGGCGATGCACAGGGGTCACTCCTGGCTCATGCACTCAGGAATCACTCCTGGCGGTGCTCAGGGGACCATATGGGATGCTGGGATTAGAACCCGGGTCGGCCGCGTGCAAGGCAAATGCCCTACCCGCTGTGCTATCGCTCCAGCCCCCCCATTTTACTTTCTATGATGCTCATTTATAGGAAGAACAACCCAAATCTTGGGTTCTGTACTTAGGGAAATTACTCTCACATTCAACACATAATTAGAAAGAGCCAATTATAGCCCAAGAACTGCAGTAAAGCACTTGCTCCTATGCCATGTCTAAGTCTCAACATAATTCTAAGCAACGTGTTTAAAACAGAAGTCATCAGAGAATATTCAAATGCAGGGAATCAATTAGGAAAAAACTCCAAAAAACCATGATAAGTACCATACCCGTTAAAGACATTGACAGTTCCTTAAGTGAGAAATAGTAATTTTTTCCCAATTCTTATAAGGTTTCTAGGAAGAAGAGAAGGAATAGCATTAATTTAAACTCCCTAAGATGTATGGAAGATTAAAAAATAAAGATTCCAATTTTGTGACTGCTGGTTCACAGAAAAACAAATGACAATGGTTATGAAAACTTTAGGTTTTTCCAATGATGGAGTAACTAACTGGCAAAAAGTAAAGGAGCTATAAATGGAAGAATCTGACATGGAAGAATTTGACATGGAAGAATTTGACATGGATTTATACACTGTATTATTGAAACAAGAACATGAGATATAAAAGATGATTTATACAAGATCATTGTACTGAAACAATGTGTTCACTGTATGACCCTTTAAAGTTAGTATTCTTGTTATGCTGTTTATAGAAGAATATGATGCTCACAAATGAACTTACCATATATTATATACCTACAATGTCTATAATGACCTTGGGAATTGATTCACAGTCTATGTTAACCCAATGAGCATACTGAGTATAATCAATTAGGTTTGTAATTGAAATTTCAATTGATTTAACACATTTATTCCATCTTATTCCTCCCTCTTGTTAAGGCTCAAGAAACTTGGGCCATCAACCAGATGGTAAGCTATGCTGTGGCCACATTTCTTTCTTTCTATTTTTCTGAAGCATTTATATTATGGATAATTTATTAAACTTTTTTTTTCCTATTTGTAAGTCTCAGCAAAATTTAGTCAGGTTTCAACACAGAGTGTCAAGGGATAATTAGGACAGTTAGTGGTAATTTATCATTTCTAAGCTGGGTTTTCAAGCTTTCACTGGCTGCCTGTAGAAATCTGTTAGCCAATTCTACAAAGATCTCTATGAAATCTCCTTTATCTTTGTGCAAATTGCTTTTCTATTTTTCTTAAGCATGTTGAAAGCTGAGCCCATCCATTCCTGAAAATTTAGACACCAGAATGCTTGTCATCAGTGCACTGAGGCCAGAACTTCAGATGAACTGCTTTAATGGCTAATGGATGATATGATGATGCCATGAGCAGCTTTTTTTCCAACCACTTGTGGGATGGAAATTCAAACCAGGCAGTCTAACTTCAGGTGAGAGCTCTAGAAAATATGTTAAGAACTCTCTGAGCATGTCAAAGAATGTTTTATACAGCAAAGAGTCCCTTGTATCTTTTCCATGGATTAAAAAAAAACCTGGGAAAGGCAGAGACCCACAATTCTATACTACTCTGTACGAGAAGAATTTCATTAAGCCCTGCCTGAGCTGAAAAGGGAGGACCTCGTGTTCTTTAGAGAGACTCATTTACTGGATAGTAAAAAATGAATGGTCTGGGTAATTTCATTTTCAATTGATTTATTTCTAAATGGGTGAAAATTGATACTTGGTGAAGAAAGTAAAAAGCAAGTCTCCGGGAACAGCCAGCTCGTCTCAGGTATAACGCAATTATTGCAACACAGGAAATAAGAACACAGAACAAGGGCAGAAGGACACTCAGAAAAGTCATCCCTTGCAATGAATGCCTTCCTTCCCACCTCCCCACAGACTCACAGGGAAGCATATAGTGACCCATATTTCCAGTTTATTTCTGACACCTCAAACTAATCAAAGTTCACTTTTTAGAAATCCAATAGTTATTCTCAATTAGATTGCACAGAAAATTAAATCATAAATTTCTCTATGCCCGTCTTAGTTGTCACATTCCTAAAATACAACTTTCCTTCCTCTGGCACTTGGTTTTAATCTCTGAGGCCAGCTCTAAAGCAAGTTATGGATTTGCTAATTTGCTAATGTGGCCACAGTAATTGTTTTCAATCATATATATGATTTGATTGAATCTTACAACAATCAATAATAACCCATTGATGTCACTGACTCTGAGGCTTTTTCCTAGTCAACAAATGGGGCATTGGATTCATTTTTAATGTACTCACTTAGCACTCACTTTCTAAGAGATAGTCCTGCATATATTAATAAAGACCAAGAAATAAGTGTCATGTATGTGCATTCTAGACCCTGAAGAATTAGCTACAGAATAAGATTTAATGCTAAAAAGAAGTGGGGAACAATAGGCTATCAGGGCCCATTTTCTACAGCATCACCATCATTAAAGTTAATGGAATTGCATCGTGGTCATGCTCTAAAGGGATCTGAATGGAAGTTAAGCTCTTTTAGGGCCATTGATTTGCAGACTTTCACTCAAAGATGTCCATTGACATGTGGTGAGTATTGCATATATTGAGAGCATTTTGGAAATTGTTTACTCAAATTGCCAGTTAAGTATATTAAGGAGTAACAATAACTGAATCTTTAGAGAAGATGATCTACTTGAAGAAGTTTTCCATTGAGGGTAGCAGAAAATTCAACTGTTTCATTTACATCACAGGGCACTTTACTAGGTCACCTAACGAAAAAGTTTGTAAAGTTATTCCAGACTTTGGGGCTGGTTAATTCAGCAATCATATGAAATCATCATGGATACAGATTCTTTGTTTATATCCTTTCAACCTCAATAAATGCTTCACTCCGAGGCCAGTTGCCCTAGGAATCATAAGATATGGCCAGTGACTGTCAATATTGCTGCCCTCTGTGCACAGACAGTACTAAAGAAGCATAAGTTGCAGAATTTGTGATTCTGCAAACAACCATTCCCAAGTCTGAAGCCCAGGGAATTCTCACTCTGTCAGGGAGGTCAGAATTAAATTTATCACTGTGGAAGAGAGAACTGGCTTAGGCCATGGAGAGGGGAACCACAGAACCTACATCAAAATGAATGCACTGCCTTTTCTATAAACCATTTTACTGGGATACTGGATATCTGTGCCTGTGCCCATTAGTGAAAATAGACATTTTTAATTACTGCTGTTGCAAAACTGTTCAATTCTGACAGAGACCATCCAGTCCTCAAAACAAAACATTTACTATTTGGCCTTTAATGAAAACATTTTCCAATTATTGGATCAGACCAAACTTGTTGCTAGAAATGGATGAAGTACATCCTTAACTTCTTGACTGCTAAGTGATAAAATACTGTAGAACGTATACTGACAAAATAACCACAGTTCCCATGTGAGATATAACAAAACTATTCAAGTTCTAGAAAATGAGCTTTGAAATTAAAAAACTAAATCAATTTAAAGGTCTCATCATATTAGGCATATGGTAAAATACCCTCTGCCCTTAGAATATGAACCAAAGCAACAAATGCATTTAAGTAGAATTAAAAACTTCATACCATAAGAAACAGGTCTGGTCTATTTGTGTACCTCTTTTTACCCCAACTTTTTTGCCACCTGATATTCAACAATTTTCTGCAATGAGCTATATTCATCTCTGTTTATTGTCTCCATCCAGTTTCGTCAACTGGCTGGATTCTTATCATTTCTCAGTCTTTTTAAGTTATTCCACCTTTTCCTGTATCCCTCATTTTCTCTTTCACAACACCATCTTACAGTCCCTAATACTGCTCAATTTCAGCAATGGTATTTCACTTGTAATTTGGAAGCACAGAAAGCAAGATGTTCCTTGGCAGTCTCACCTCCCACCGTACCCCAGCACCTAGTAGCACCTGACACACAATAGGTGCTCAATAAACAATGAGAGAAAAAATTAATATGGACTCACAGTCATTACAAACTAGTTGACCTGAATTATAGCACTCTTCTCAAAGACCATCCTTAAGATAGGGACTTGTATAATTTTTCTTGTTCTGCCAGACTCATCCTATGACAATGCCTGGTATTTGTTAAATACTGGAAGAATAAATTAAGCACTGAAACAGATTCAAGCAAGGTACTGATATCCTGGAAAGAAGGCATAGCTTTCCATTGGTAGTAAGGAAATTCTCATTATCAATCACAGAGAGCTCTTCAGAATAGGAAGCATTTGGCTCACAGTTCATTGTCAGGTGGTGAGGAAGCTATACGACTGATATAAAAGTTATGGAGCAGGGTTGGGGTGGGAGGGATTATATTAGGAATAGGAGTAAACATAGATGAGTTCCAACATCCGGTTTCCTAAGCTGTTCTAAGTTCTGAGTTCCCCAGCAGTGGGGTTCCCACTGTCTGGTCATTTGATAACAGGGTTGAGCAAAGAATCTCTTTAATTTTTTTCCACGAATTAATAGCTTGACCAAAATTATCCTGGTAGAACCTGACTGTGCCTGAACATTCATACCATTTTCACCAACAGGTAAATTTAAACACAAATAAAAGTCAACAACCTGTTGGGTTGTTTTCCAGGATGCCATTATAAGCAAATTAATTTTCAGAAAACACTATTCATATATAAGGTTTAAAGTGGAAAATGGTCATGCAAACATTAGTATAAATATATTCATCAATAAGTTAAAGAATATTTGGTGAGTTCATTCTATTCCCTCAATGTTGTTTACTTTTCTAAACCACTTTAGGGAAGGTCAACTTCTAAACAACTGTAAGTTTACTTTTCAGGTTTTATCAGGAACAAAAAGAGCATATTTATGAGAATAAACCACTCTGGGAAGAGGAGATTTCATTATCAGAATGCAACAATATTATTTTAAGTTGAACAATCCTTGAAGGGTTTCTAACCATTTTTTTTGTCTTCCACTTGAGATTTGGATTAATGTGATTCAGAAAGCTTCAGAGATGTTCATCTCTATTTGCCTGATCTGAGTGGATGAGTGGCTTTCAGTGAGGAAATCTACTATGAGACTATTGGAAAAGGATTGATGTCTCATGACATGTGAAGTTAAAATTTCAAAATTACCCTTTCCCAGCACTAATATAATTCATGTGGGGGAAAGGGGAATGATTTCTAACTGTGTTTGGCCTGAGGACCATTACAGATTCTAACAAATCCAATATTTTTCACTCAAATGTCATTAGGAAGGTCATTATTCTAATTCACTCATGTCTGTTGCTCTGCAGGTTGTCATGTCTATTATTCATTAAACTGGCTTCCATCTAACCCAGATTCAGTCATCAAATCCTTACTTTTCCAACTGCCTTTCCAATCTTGAAAATATTTTAGTAAAAAAATTTGTCAGGAAAGCAAAACAGGAGCCCTTGAGTTTAGACAATCTCCCCATTCTCCCTCATCTTCCAGGAGTCTGGGAGTTATGCCCAAAAACTGACTCTGATGCCATATAAGCTCATTAATGGCTATGATCCAGAGACTCACAAATATTGGAGAAGAGCAGCACACCACAGAGATACCTTGACCCCCAAGTCACCATCTGGTTAAAAAATCACCCTCTTTAAAGCTTTAGAATTCCTGGAGCCAAACTCTATACCACTGATGTATTAAGCACACCACATTTGATGGAGTGTAAAGTAGAAAGCAACCAATCTTGATTAAATACACACACATACACACATAGCTCAACTTTTAAAAACATGCAATCTCTTATACAAGGACTTAATGACTCCAGAGTGAGATGCAACAATCTTTATACATACTTTCCTCTAAAGAACCGTTTTTTGGATCATTTTTAGCACATTACTCATAATAAGCAATACAAAATAAATTATTTAGGTTTAGCTTTGGGGGCAAGCTTTGGGGGGTCAGGGTGGAAAAATCAGTAATATGATGGTGGGAAGGTGTAATAGTGGTGGGATTTGTGTTGGAATATGGAATATTCACTGTATCACTGTCATTCCACTGACCATCAATTTGCTCAAGTGGGTGCCAGTAACGTCTCCATTCATCCCTGTCATGTGCTAGTGTAGCCTGATGGTGTATTAGGAGCTCTTTCAGGATCAGGGGAATGAGGACTGTTGTCATTACTGTTTTTGGCATATCGAGTATACAACGGGTAGCTTGCCAGGCTCTACTGTGCACGCAGATACTCTTGGTAGCTTGCTGGGCTCTCCAAGATGGACAGAGGGTTTGGGGGCGGTCTCTAATCAGGTGTTCCAGTCTACCAAAGCTTTTGGTTTACTGGCATGTTGTAACGATCCACACACTGACACGCACGCACCTGCCTGAATCTCTGGGCAGCACCTGGGACATCTGCGGCCGCAGGTTGATCTCCTTGAGGTTGATGGAGTGTGCCTGGAGGTTGCTGAGTAGCTGGCAGAGCAAGACTCTATCACAGAGGGTCTGTGCCAGATCAAACACCTGTACCAAGTCCCAGGTCACTCGGTGGTTGGCTGACAGCACCCCACAGTGGATGAGCCACTGCGTGCAGTGCTGCCACAGCTCTATGACCAATGACTCTGCAACTCGACCCAGCAGGAGCAGGTGCTGCTGCAGCCACTGCCACAGTTTCTCCATGGCCCACTGAAGCCATTCTCTCTGAATCTTGCAAAATAGCCAGCGATGTCCATCAGGAATCAAGTGCAGAGTTCCAGCAGTTATGAGGCGAGAGTTCCATGCCTGGTGTGCTGAGCCGCACATTTGTCTGAAGTGAGGTGGTGAGCCAGGTTCAGGAGAGCACGAGGGCTTTGGGTGGCATTGGTGCCATCTTGCCTCTAATCAAATATGGTGTGGTAATTATGGAAAATGTGTAGGGAGTGTCTTTTGATGTGTTGTGTAGCCGAGAAAGTTGCACGGTATAGGAATACGTTCACTCATGTGTGAAATTCAGCCGGAGTGTGTGGAAAGTGACCTGGATTGTGGTGGCAGTTGGGTTGTGGAGGCCAGCTGCCAGGGCTGGGTGCCTTTTGAGGCACACTAAGTGCAAAGAGCCTGGCACGGAGTCCAGGGACATGGTTATGGGGGCCTCATTTTATGCTCCCTTCCAGGAGAAGCAGCTGTAAATTCTGAATGCTGGCCAATAAGGAGATTATCTGGCACTAGCAGGAGGTGGCTTATGGGCATGTCTGCTGGGTCACTGGAGACTGGGAGAAGCAGGCAGAGGATCTCTGCTCCCGGGTCCCCTTAAGCTCAGAGTCTAAAGTCACAAAGTTCCACATTACCTGGGTTCTGTGGTAAAGAAACTATAGTTTCTTTAGATATTAAATTTGTTAAATGTATATACACACAATAGAATACTACTTGGGTATGTAAAAAGAGGGAAGAATTCAGTTTGCTTCCATATGGATTGAACTAGAGGGTATCATGCTGGGTGAAGTCAGCCAAACGAGGAGGAGCAAATTTAGAATGGCCCCCTCCCCTCCATAGGTGGGATATAAAGAAACCCAGTAAGGTAGCAACAAGTGACCAAATGCAGAAGAGCTAGAAAGTTGATCTATAGAACTGAGCTTAACTGGGGTTGGCTGGGAAGGGGTCTCAGATAGTGGAGAGAAGCTGGCACTCTGATGGTGGTGTTAATTTTGACAATGTCTGTGTAAAACCCTATTATTAGAAGTATTGGTAAATCAGGGAGTTTCAAATAAAAATATTAAAAGTAATCATAATAAAAGTTTTTACATCTAATATTTCACTTTACATTAATGGCACTTTTAGGAGGTAGAGTATCAGTAAGGACCAACTTTATCAGTGTTAACCAGATGCTGAATCTTGGAAAGATTGCCTTTTACAGAATCATTTAGTTATTAGGTGACAGTTTTAGGACCTCTCATCAGTATATTTTCATCAGTACATTTTAAACCTGATAATATCCATTTTTTATCTCTAGTATCCCTGGTTCCATCTACCTAAATTTCCCATGAGTTTGATGAAGTAGGGGGGGAAATAGGAACAACAGAATACAGAAGGGTTTGGTTCGTTGCATTTTCTTTTTCTTTTTCTAATGCTTTGACTTAAATGGTATCTTAAAAATCAAAATCATCCAAACAAAAATGAACGAACTGAATGACCTAATATCTGTGAGGAAGAACTGAGGGTTTAGTGAGAGAGAGGAAGTTTCGAACAAGAGTCAGAGAGGTTCCAGGGTATTTCCTCGACCTAGAAAACCAGGTTCCCATGAGTTTTTCCCCAACTCACTAGAAAGGTAAGCAGAGTCAGAGACATGTAGATGCCAGGGTGGAAAGATCTGCCTGAATACATTCACTCTTACACACACAACCAACTGAACCCTGATCACGAAATTGTTTTTAGTTTACAGATTTCAGGCAAATTGGATTCATTTGGAGAAAAGAGATGCAAATTGTAAGGCAATTCCACAAGATAAAAGCTACTGCATCCTAAAGACACTAATTCTTTTAGCAGTAAATACATGCATTAGGTATAAATATAGGCATAGCACTTTTTGTCATGACTTTAATCAAAGGATAAAAGTTCTTTGGCAAATTACAGCTCTCTTGAAGTTTCTTTCCAGATGAAAATAATAAATAACAGACAAGGAAAATAGTTTTCATTGCCAAGATAGGGGTTTTCTCTTTTCTCTGCATACTGCATATTAGGAATTAGTTTGGATCAGAAACCAGACTATGTGGAGATCCCTTCTCAAATTCTTGTCACTTCTCTGACTTTGTACTAGATTTTAGTACAATGAGAATCACTGACAATATCTTAAAATGCAGAAGTTGGGTCTCCCACCACACCTACTGTATCAACAACAAAGGAGAAATACAGGTTTCTGTTTGGTTACAACTTCAGATAACTATGAAGTACATTGTGGATTCAGATCTGTGACTTACTCATTAGCCTCTAGGGGTACATATGTGGAACCTACAAATCTCAAGGCAGGACTTTTTGTCCACTTAATGAAGCAAATTTCTGAATGTCCTTTTTTGTAAGTTCAAAGTACAAAGAATCAGACAATGCAAATCATGTGTCCAGAAGATCTTCTCAAGAATTTAAACTAAAAGACAGTAATTAATAGGGAGAGACTTGTTGTATAATAACTATATAATCTCAGTAGAGGCACAATCAATCTTTATGCCAGATAGTTCTGATAAAGTCTAGACAGGACATATTCTACAGATAAGAAAAACTGGAAATTAAGATTGAGAAGCTATACAAAGCCCCAGGAACAGAAGTGTTGGCTGGGCTATCTATAAGTGTTTGTTTTTTCTTACCATCAATGCCAATCACTGAATAGTACAGACAGGCTTTTTCCCATTAAAAAATGAGGAAACACATATTCAGATAGGTTTATATGCTAATTAAATGTCACATATATATATAAACTAATAGAGTTCATAGTACTGAGGAACACAAAACTATATTTGATACCAGATTTTATTGCGTTAAAACATGTTCTGAGTTCGAGTACAAAAGATTACCAAAGCTCTGTATGAAATATCTATTTCAGGGCTACAGAATTCTACTCAAAGTGTGTTTTTGACAATGTTCAAATAATGTCTATAAAGCAATCTTTTTCTTGTCCTTTTGCAATATTCTGAAAAGTATTTGTTAATATTTAACTGTTATTTTTAAGAGACACTTCCAACTGCATTTATAATATAAAATTTTAAGAGAGGATTAGAGTACCATAAACATAGAAATGTGCAAGCAAGTATATTCTATAAATAGTTCTTGTGAGATACAGATTATCTTTCTGCCATAAATAACTCTTTAATTTACCTATAATAGCTCTCACCCATACATGCACATAATACTTGCTCTAAAAGATAACACACTTATTAAGCAACATAACTAAGTGGAAATTTTGATCTCTGTCATAGATAACTAGAACAAGATAGATTTTTATATCAAATACCTAGAAACTCAGATGCCTGACTGCATACTGGAACGTGTTTCTCAGGTGTCCCTTCCTGGTAATTGAAGCTAATAACATAGGGTTAAAAACTTAGATTTGTTCTACCACACAAAGTCACATTATCATATCAATCCTTCTCTCAACACCACCAAGAAGTGTCATAATAAAAAAATTACCAAATACAGGCCCTCATGAATAACACAGGAACAGCAATGAAAACAAATGCACAAATAAAGGACATTGAAGGATGCCTTGAAAGAAATCCAATAAAGCAACAGGCTATGGAAGGCTTAAGTTCAGCAGGACTATTTTGGAAAGCAGGGTTAGTACAACAGGCTGATAACACAGTCATACCCCACTGTGTGGTGAAATGTACATGCCTATGGTCATGTTTAGCTGGGCCTGAAAGAAAGAAGTTATTTCTCGAGTCTGCAGGATATCCAAATTGTTATAATAATCACCTGGTGGACAACAGCACTCTACTACTTTTAAATTCAAAAAGAGTTAACAATCAATCAAGGGATAAAAGATTACTTTTTTACTTTCATATTCCCCTTTTCTGCCACAAATACCTTACTGAGGTAAGCTAGGGCCACCCTCATTCTTTGCAAAGCAGAATTTAAAACTCCCGAAACAAAAATCCCTTAAGTAAAACCATGTTCAAGAGGCCAACTCTGTGGTGTGCCTTCACTAACAATAGCAACAGTTGCTTCTAGGGGAAGAGATCATTACTGGGTTTATTGCTATTACTGGCCAGCATGAGACAAAAACAGTTTAAAACCCAGGTATAGGCAGAATAGCAAGAGTCAGCCAGCATGGAGGCTAATAAAGAGCATAGTCACTGGGCCTTCCACGGCAGGCTGTCCAGTGCTGCCTAGAAATGTGCAACTGTGTGAACTTCAAAATAGGAAAGGAATGGTCCTGAGTTATAGTTAAGAGAACTGGACAGCTGGCTATTAAAGATGCTGCTTTGTTCCTTAGTTGGAACCGAATACTAGAAGACTGGGCTTCCACGGGTCCAGGTGATGCCATTACCACCTACTATTCTTATCACCTTAAGAATCACAAGGCTTGTTTGTGAATTATGATGACTCTCCAGTCTCAACCACAATAACTGTAAATCAGATTAGGAATAAGAATTGAGAATTAACATAAAGACTGACACAGAAATGAAATCTACTATAGGTAGTAGGAGATGAATAAACATAGGTTAAGTGCTTTCTTTAACATTTTTACACCTGTGGACTGGCCCCGGGTCCTGCATGCCAGTCCATGGACTAGAGGTTACAATCAAGGTAGTAGACCGGTAGTTTTTAACCTGTGGAATGGCTCCAGTCTATGGACCTGGTAAATGAAGAACAATGGTTCCAAAACTTTATATATGTGCACTTGGTCTAAAGAAAATACTTTTCAAAATTGTGTCATCCTTTGAGGTTTTTATATGTATACAGATGCTTGTTTTCATTGAGTTGTTTTGTAACTACAAAGGATTTGAGATAGCAACCCTGATTTATATTGGGGAAATTCTATGATCAGATTGGAAATAAATTAAATATGTCCCAAATAATATAATACAGTGACATAAAACTATGGAATAGGGGATAAGGTGCTTCCTTGCATGTGGCCAAACCAATTTTGATCCCTAGCACCATCCTGCTGGGATAGAATCCCAAGTACAGAACCATGTGCAGTCTCTAGCACCACTGGGTATGGTCCCCAAACCCAATCTGCCTCCTCTTACTCTGACCTCCGCCAAAATAGAAATGTGGAAGAAAATCCATATTAATGGCAACAATGATTAAAAAAACACATTCATCAATCAATATATGAATACCATATGCCAAGAATTACTCCATCATTGCACCATAAAAGGCAACAAAATAATTACAGTTTTTTGCCAGAAAACTGGTATGTCAGAAGCAGTCACCAACAAAATCAGAGAGTTTATACTGGGTGCTCAGTGTTCTCAGACTGCTTACTAAGAATTTAGAAATGATTACTTTTTACTACTTTAATTGAGCTATAATTCAAATACCATAAAACAATCTTTTAATGTGTATGAGTGTGTTTTAGAACAGTTTCAATGATATTATTTGAAAAAATAACTATCACCACTTATTTTATATTTTATCATCCCTCAAAGAAACCTTATGCTCCCCATTTCTCTCTCTTCCCTTTTAACCTCTTACCTATTTTTAGTCAATACTCACTGGCTGCTTGTATAGGAAATATTTTAATGCTCCTTTAAAATTCTGAAGTGAAATTTGTGATCACATACTTCATGTATTTATATAAATTCTAGGGGCTGGAGTGATAGCACAGCAGGTAGGGAGTTTGCCTTTCACGCGGCCGACCCGGGTTCGATTCCCAGGATCCCATATGGTCCCCTGAGCACTGCCAGGGATAATTCCTGAGTGCAGAGCCAGGAATAACCCCTGTGCAGAGCCAGGTGTGACCCAAAAAGCAAAAAAAAAAATTATTTATATAAATTCTAAATAAACAACATGTGTATATCATCAATCTGTGCATCTCACTTTATTTAACATACATTTTTCCCCCGCTACCAGCCAAACATCCGCATAGTGCATGCTACTTTCAATGGATGAAGGAATTCCATCAAATAGATATTGCATGATTTATCTAACTTTTCTGCTTCTGTTGGAATTTACATTTGAATACTGTTCTTATTTTAAAAAATAGTACCTGGATTTAATAACATTTATGCTTTGTATTCAAGAAATAATTCCCAAAAGAAACTAGTGGTATAAAACTCTTTTGTAGTGTATGCACATTTAGAAACTTAAGCAAGGAGGGGTGGATGGACAGGGGTTGGGTGAAAGCTGAAAGGTCCTCTTTCCCTATCACATCATGTCTCAAAGCAATCAAGAGAACAGCACACTCTCCCTATCTGTCTCTCTCTTCCTCTTCTTCTTCCTCTCCCTATCCCTTTCCCCCTCTATAAATTCATTATAAGGAATTTAGTGCCAAGTCCTATAGGACTTTACTTCTCTAGAGCATGGTACAGAGATAATATTTTAAAAACTACACAGCATCTACGTTAAACATTAAAGTCATATGCAAACCAAGATTAAAAGAGGGCATTGCTTATTTGACATTGTTTGGTACCAAGCTCTTTCTGACCCACACAGCTAGGCTCATAGCCATAAAACCTTATTTTGTAAATATAACATTTGCACCCCAGATTGATTTGCTTCTGACTTCAAGCACCAGAAATAATAGCCTTTTCTATGATTTAGACTTAGGGTGTAACTGCATAGACATTTGCATTGTATGAAGAGGTCAGAAACCCAATTACAGAATATGTCAGCATTTTACTCTTTATTTCACTGTACTAGGAAAATAAAGACTATCCTAATAAATTCTCCTTCCTCTTTTAGCACACTTAAAAACCCATTTTTGAGCCTCACTGACTCCATTAGGTTAGAAGTTTGGTATTAAATACAAAAGGAGAGAAGGGAAAAATGTGTGGAGAGAGAGGAGAGCAGGCGAGACACTGGCCAGAAATGAAGGGAGACTGTGGGGCTTGCACCTCAGTTAGCCCTGCATTCAAGAATGATGAAGTGAAGAACAAGAAGGCCAAGGCTTCTAAGGGAACCTCTGGTTTCCCCAGATATATGTGCTGATTCCTAGACAGCATCCTACATGGACTCCTTTGAGTTTACTTTCTGTTTTAGAATGCCCTAATTTACTTTCTGTTTAGCATTTGTACAATAATAATTTTACCACAAAAAGTAAATGCCTTGTAAACTAATGGGAAACACACTGCTTGGCACAATTTATGTTGTCAGGATTTATAGTTCTAAGACTGAGGGTCTCTCTGACCTCAAAGATAACATATTGAAACAACAATGTGCTGCAAATAACTTGGTGTGATTTTTATTAGTGCTCATAATTGTCCCTTATTAATTTGTATGCATATAATAAGCACTCACCTTCACAGTCTGTCCAGCTTCAGGACCATCCTAGAAAACAAAATAATGAAAGAGGTGAGGACAAATAGATGGTATTTCCTGCTTATGCAGAAATACTACCAGTTAATAATTTAGATCCAATTTCATTGTGTTAATTTCTGGTATTCTCTTGGGGACCATTGGCTTCAAATGTGTGGGACCAGTCCATTCTCCGTTTCTGCCAGAGAGTGAGAATTTATGTATAAAAACTACATGAATTATCGAGTGAGCCAACCTTCTTGCTACTTTTCATACTCTTTGCTCTTGGCTATGGTTTTAATTGCACTAAAGGAAGGCTAAAAATATTTGAGGAGGTAAAGTATCACACCTTTTGGCTACCTTTGAAATCATATGTAACTTAACTACTGTCTGATTATTTTAAATCTCTTTGTAAGAAATTTGTAAACATAATTAATTAAACAAGCATATAGGATATCTCTTACTGACACAACATTTAAGAAGGTGTCTCTTGGTTTGAACTTAGGAAAGAAAGGTAGAAATGTACCTGGTACATTTCCTGGTACATGGGCCCTTTCCCATTCTATTTATGTCTCTCAGTTTTTTTGAAGCCCAATAAAATATTGGTTTAGATGAAAATGAACAACCATGCCCAGTTGCCATCCATAGCAATCCCCCTCCTCCACATAAAAACAAACAAAACAAGAATAAACAGTCCTTAACTAGTTAGAACACTAGAATAAGCAGTGTCACTCTAATCAGAAACTTCAAAATTAAATTAGAACTTTGAAAGATACTATATACCAAAGTATCTTAGGCTACCTCTACAACTGAGACTTAAGGGACTAAATTCTTGCCTCACAGTGGTCAAGATTAAACATAACTGGGTAATCAGAGATTTTACATCTTGGAGTTAGTGGGCCATGATATCTTCAATGGATTATGCCATCAACATTCCATCAATAAGAGAATTTGGAGTACATAGGACTGGTAAAAATTATTTTGTGAATCTTTGTCAATATATCTGTGTGCATGAGCACGCACGCTCATGTGTGTGTGTGTATGTGTGTTAGCAGGGGAAGTAATGGTTAAAATAAACTACACATTTGAAAATACTGCATACATGAAAGTTTCCTAAGTTTGCTATCCAAGTGAGTTCTACATTTAAGGAGACTGACTTTCTAGTGAATCATTTTAGATAACCAACATTGCCATTTCCATACCAATGTGAATATTCTTCTAGTATTTCATTAAGCACAGGCAGGTATCTTATTTACCTACTTGCCTTCTTTCACTCTCAAAGGATAATTTACAGAATAAGCTTGATAAATCAACCTCAGCTTAATGACTTAATTGATGACCACTTAAATGCTCCACATAAAACAGACACATACATTATTTTATGGGGAGTTTAAATACCCTAAATACAGACAGAAAAGGAAAACATTTAACTTTCCATATAGATAAACATTTTTAGTCAGAGTATTTTATAACTTGAAAAGAGTAGGCTTTGTTCATTTTTCTTAAAAGCTTATGGCAGTGGGGCTGGAGTCAGCACAGCGGTTAGGGGTTTGCCTTGCACATGACCAACCCGGGTTCGATTCCCAGCATCCCATATTGTCCCCTAGCACCGCCAGGAGTAATTCCTGAGTGCAGAACCAGGAGTAAGCCCTGAGCATCACTGGGTGTGACCAAAAAATTTAAAAAAATAGTTTATGGTAGAAAGGTGTGGGAGGATAAAAAAAATATCCATTTTCAATAAAACATTGACAAGGTCTAATATTATAGCCAATTCACTTATCTGCAAAGGAAGTTTTCAAGTCACCCCATTTAAAGACTACAATGGATTACAACTTCATATTTGTACCTCAAATTCTTTTCATGGACCCCACAGTACACAGCTATTGATAAGCTTTACTTTCACAGATATTTATTCATCAGTACTTCCTCTTCTAGCCCTGAGAAACATCAGCTCAATCTCTGCCAGAAGATCTCTACTGACAGGGAAATCTTATTTCTATACTGATTATCAGACTATAGAAAATAATCAACTCAGTTTCTTACCCATCCATAATCAACCACTGAGGTTTGAAATTAAAGACAGAGGAAATGTCAGCCTCTGAAATGAAACACAAAACTAAGCTGCCTCTCTCTACTGCCCTGAAAGTAAGACTATTTTCTAGCTTAAAACATATTTTTTTATGGAATGAAAATGATTTTTCTAGCTCCAGTTCCAGTACATAACCTGGAATGTCTTACTATTCATTAAACCATGTATCAATTAATTGCACCTATTTTGTTAACAGTGCTGCAGACATTGTCTCACTTGATAGCTGATATTCATCTATAGTCCACTCTGACTAGGAGATAGTGAGGCTATTCTCTATTAGTAACAGACTTTTTTTTTCTGTTGGAGAGGGGGGTTCTTTAGCAATGGATTTCTGGGAGCCAAAGACCAAGAAATGTTTAAAGAGACAAGATATTACTTAAAAATTGTTTTTATGACTCCAGCCAGACTCAAAGCCAAAAGTTAAGACACTCTGCAGGGACAATTCACAGGAAGGATACAAAAGTGTCCTTATAAAATTCAGAGGATAAAGAGACTCTAAGAGGTCCACATCCTTCTTCTGAATCATGCCCTAGCAATTCTTTATCATTATAAAGTCAAGTCTCAGATAGCTTGGAAAAGATTCTATATAATCAACTTCCTAAACACTCCATATGGGATTTGCCTGTCATTGCCATCCCCACCTCCCCTTTTTGGTATGTAATCTCTTTTGTTTTATAGTTATGTGACCTAAAGTAAAAACTTTATAGGTCTTTTCACAGAAAAGTCCTCTTCTCAGAAAATAAGTGAGATTCATTTTCTTTTAATAAAACTATTTTGCTTCACTGTCTTCTCTGAAAGATCTTTTCTGCAACAAATGTCAAGATAGGACCTGTCCTCCCCTCTACCCCCTGCACCCCCCACACACACATACAAAATGGAGGATAGAATAGCCATCTTTCTTGCCAAGAGAATATTCTCACCTCAACCTGAGAACCAAGACTCACCCAAAAGTTGGGTGGCAGTGATCAACTCCCATGCCATAAGAGATTAAGTGAATCTCAGGTGACATTGATAGCCACATTGATGAGGCTGACAAAATTTAATGCCCTCTTCAATTAGGAACTTATGTCGATTTCACCAGTCTTGACTTCCCTGGATATGTGCCCCATTTGCTACCTGTGAGATATCTTGTTAAAAAGATTAGAAAACCAATGTCAGGAATTTCAAGAGAAATAAAAAGGATTTCTGAATAATATTATACACTCACCTGCATGGAAAAAGTGAGAGATGTGCCCTGGAAATGTTTTTCCACCACCATGCCAACTCTCTGGGTTGCCTGAAATAAATCAGCCACTTCATCAGGACGCAAATCCTGGAAACGGTCCACTGGTCGAAGGGGACATACAAGGACATCTGTAGTGAGGTCTGTTAAGGAGCACTCTCCTTGTTTTGGATGATATTCTCACCCTGAAGTTAATAGCTACAGTTTTAAGTCTTGTTGACCCAACGTCTCAAATTTTTGGCCCAAGGAATAAAGAAGCAAATAGTTTTCAATGAGCAAAAATCCAAGAAAGTCAATTTGAGTTTACCAACATTTTTAATTACACTTTGAAGGAGACTCTGGTGTGCTAGAGAAATTAATTTAAGAGAAAAGAGACATTAGCATTCAGAGGGCCTCAAGTGCTTCCTAAGATAATTATGCGAAGTGCCAAGGTCCATTCTGGTGTATTATCTCCAGATCCCTATTCTAAAGTTCTTTCTTCTCAAGCAGTCAAAAGCATGGAGTTGGAAAAACAACTGGAATATCCAATTGCTTTGCCACACAGAACATCATGATTAAAATTTAAACTTCAATATATCTTTAGAGAAATGTCACTATCACTGTCATCCCATTGCTCATCATTTTGCTTGAATGGGCACCAGTGACGTCTCCATCATGAAACTTGTTGTTACTGTTTTTGGCATATCCAACATGCCACTGGTAGCTTGCCAGGCTCTGCCATGTGGGATACTCTCGGTAGCTTGCCGGGCTCTCTGAAAGGGGTGGAAGAATCGAACCCGGGTTGGCTGTGTGTAAGGCAAATGCCCTACCCACTGTGCTATCACTCCAGTCTCTTAAGGGAAATAGGTACAGGAAAAACCAAGAGTAGTTTTATTTAATTTTAAAAAAGAGTACAGGAATTCTAGAACTACTGCAACTAAGAGATTTGTCATGTGGTTAAGCAATCTATGGCAAGAGTTCCCCAGGGATCCAAGTGATTGGAGAACCTAGCTTCTCTGATGGCTATCAGGCCAAAATGGATAATTGGTCATTAAGAGAGGGATTGTTGGGGCTGGAGTGATAGCACAGTGGGTAGGGCGTTTGCCTTGCATGCGGCCGACCTGGGTTAGATTCCCAGCATCCCATATGGTCCCCTGAGCAGCACCAGGGGTAATTCCTGAGTGCAGAGCCAGGAGTAACCCCTGTGTATTGCCGGGTGTGACCTAAAAAGCAAGAAAAAATAAATAAAATTAAAAAATAAATAAAAAATAAGAGAGGGATTGTTTATGTGAACAAACCATCAATGTATTCTACAGTTCTGACAAGCTAACATATTTATATGACTGGTCTGAGAAAACTTCAAGGTCTAGAGTAAAGGAATATTACTAAATTACTAAATAAAAGCAATATTAGAAAATTAATATATAATAACATTTAGTTCTCTTTTGAATTTAAAAAAACTTATATTGGTATATGTATATTCACATTCATGTATACACACTAGATATAAATTTTTGTTTAGTTTCTAGGACCAGAAAAATGTTGAGAATTTCTTTATCTTTTCTTATTCCCTTCTTTTTTTAAGGAGCGTATGTGTCAGCCTGGAGTAGAGCAGTTGCTCTATTAAGGGACATACTAAAACCACAATTCGGGAAGTGCTAATTTTACTAGAATATCATCAAGCACTTTAGCCCATCATACTATAGTTGGAATTTAGGGCTCAGGAGTAAATGCACAATTTTTTCAGTTGGCCTGAATTCCATAAGTGAAAGGGGGAAGGGATGAAGGGAAAAACATTAATTTCACTCATTATCAGAAAATTCATGTCAATGGCAAACTTGAAAAAATGAGCATTTGTTTCATCTAAGTTCATTTTTCAAAAGAGGAGTAGGGAGGCCTTTACCCCAGGGCATCTGATACTTAAAAAGATAATTATCCTTTCTGACAGGACTGCTTTATTATCATGGGTCAATGGACCGTTTAAAAATGAAGAATTTCCTTTCATTTCCTTTAGCAGATTACCAGTTTCTACTCCCACTTAGCTGCTTCCTTATTGTTAAAAGAGACCTTTCCTCATCTTCCCCCTCCCTGTATAATTTACACTCTCTTTTAGGCCTGACTTTACCAAACCACAAGAAGATGAAAACTTTGCAAACTTCTAATAATACCCATAATTGCTGTGGTAAGTCTATATCTTCACACAGCAACTAGATGGGAAAGACAATTTTTTTTTTTTGGAGCAAGAAAGTTTTAATTGAAATTTCTTTAGAAAGATATGAGACAAGATAGAGGGAGGAATATGTGTTTAAGAGAACACCAGTTTCTCCTGAGTAGAAATAGGCAATCAAAGAAACATACAGTGTTTGTTTGTTGAAACATAGCAAATGAGCTATGAGTTCAAAGGAGAGTAAGGGTTTGAAGAGTAAGACAAGAAAGATATTTATTCAAGTTATTGCTTATGGTGATAACTGATGGAATCAATCTGATAATCTTTGTATTAAATGGAATCTTAGTAATATCAATGACATCTGAAAAGCTTTTATCAAGGCATTGAAAACACAGCCTATCCAGCTTGTCTGATACTATGGATAGGCTTGACTCAATGACCCAAAAATTCTTATGAAGTTGAGGCACCAAAGAGCTGGTATAGAGCTTACTTGTGTGCCTTGCATGTGATCAACATTGGTTCATCCTTGGCACATTTGGTTCCCTTAGCACAGTCAAGAGTGACCCCCGAGCACAGAGCCAGGGGTAAACCCTGAGCACCAATAAATGTACCCCTTGCCCCCAAATATTTTCTTAAATTGAATCAAACTGACTGAATCTATGTTTTATCCTATGTGACCTCAACCACAGGGTCATATATCACTAACATTTAACACTTTGTTTGAAAATCAATAATAGTAACTAAACATGTAACAAAACAGTTTACCAGTAAAACACAATTTCATTTATATGAACACTGTTCATAAGCCCATTTTTATACAAAATCATCATATACATATCCCCTAAAATCCAAAGACTGCTTTAAAAAGATAACTTATCTGCATATAATATACAAATACACATACTTTAAAAGTACATATGTATTTCTGTTTCAACCCAGTAGTTAATCCTTTAAGTTTTATTTAGGAAAAAACAGCTATACAAATTTCATGTAATTAAATCATACAATTATATGCAAATTATAGTCAGAAAAGATAGAAATAACTTTTAAGGGTCCTTACTAGGTTGGGCAAATATTCCAGGGAGTTGATCAATCTCTTCTGTAAGATCCCAAAGACTGACTTAATAGGCAACACAACCAAAAGCCAATTTTCTGATAGGCATCGCAGAACTCAGAGGTTGAGGGCTTTGAGTTATATTGAGTGAGATTCCACAGCTTCTGGATACTGTGTTCACCTAGACAGCTGCAGATTACTAACTCATTACACAAATCTCCTCTAAACCATTTGATGCACTAATTGGGAATCAGGAAGTCAACCATCTTTAAAAGACTTTGATGTCTTAAAAACTTAAAATCATGGTTCTTTAAAAAAAAACCTTTTTTAAATGCATAACTTAGCTAAACTAAAACAAAACCTTAAGCATTTATCAGGGGCTGGAACGGTAGCACAGTAGCAAGGTCATGTGCCTTGAATGCGGCCATCCTGGGTTTGATCCCTGGCATCCCTATGGTTCCCTGGGCTCTTCAAGGAGTAAGTCTGAGTACTGCCAGGCGTATTCTCCCCACAAAAAACAAAGCAAACAAAGACAAAAACTTAAGCATTTACCTATTAAAAATTTCACTCATTCAAAACTACATATAAATATCTGTTTATTTCAGCGTATTTGCATCATTCAAGATATTTTTTAAAAAAGTAATGTGTCCAATGACAGATGGTTGAATAAAGAAGAGGTGGTGTGTTTAAACAATAGAAATCCACTCAGTTGTTAGAAAAGGTGAAATATTGCCTTTTGCTACTCTATTATTTATGGACAAAACTAGAGGGTGTTATGCAAAGTAAAATAAGTCAGAAAGAGAAAGACAAATACTGAATGATCTCACACTTATTAAGAAACAAAGGAAGGAAATTAATATACAATGTCCAATGAAAATGCATCCTTAGACTCAGGCCACAGAAGTGAGCTTGCCCAAAAGGTGAGGGATGGGATGGAGAGGAGCTGATAGGGTTCAGTGAACTCTGATGGAGAGATATTGGCACTTGGATGGTGGCTAGGGTATTGTAGCATTGTAGTCTAGAAGTATTTAAACATTATTACAGCTGATATTACCTCAATAAAATAACTTTAAAAATAAGTGTGATCAACAGGGTGAAAAGTGCCTAGGCATTGACATTATCATAGAGTACAGCTATTGTTTACTGCCCCTGGAATCTTTATACCTTCCACTCTCTTGAAGATTACTTATCTGTCACATTTGCCTTCTTTCTTTTCCTCCAACAGTCTAAGTTTTTACTCAGGCTTGAAGTCATTGTTCTATCTGTGTATATTGCTTAGAATTCAGACCCTTACAATTTTCTTATGACTCCTTTTGGATTTTTATTATCATCCAGAATCCAATGCCGCTCTCTCAAAAAAAGTATTGCATGATCACCACTTTTAAAATTCTACCCAATTAGTTTGATATCTGCTATTTTAATTCTTCTCTGAGCTCTTGCACCAAGCTAGAAGTTTTCTTGGTTTATTGTTCCCTGCCTGAATTGGAATGTAATTTCCATGAGAGTAAAGACTTGATCTTGGCTGCTGCTACTTCATCACTGACTAGAACACCAGAGACAAAAGAAGTGAATGCATGATGAATCACATCCTCAGAGCAGCCACTTCTGAGTGCCAAGACCCAAACAAAATGGGGAATAAAACCCATTCATTTCTTTTCAGTCATCTCTTCAAAATCGAGAGGTCTGAAATATTTATTTTTAAATTCAAAGAGGCTTATCCTTAATATTTTACCTTTAAGTAATGTTGGATGTGAGGTCAAATATAAGCTCATGTGTAATGTATTTTTCTTATTTCCAATGATAATATAGTTTCTTTAAAAAGTATTTTTATAACTGCAGTTTTTTTAATTACTGAGTCTCAGAAAAACTACATTCATAAAAATAATTATTTATATTGAGGCTAGATAATGCAATTAATTTATCCATTCAATTAATATTCAATATCAGTTATGTGTGATTGAATGTTAGGACTGGAGAATAAGAAAGGCAAGTAAAAAATTTTCCCTGTGTTTCTAGGTCAGAAAATACGTAAGTGATGCTGAGGGACAAGGCAGCTTAGATAGACAAGGAACAACCAAGTAAAGGGTGCTAGGAGGGCCCACTCGGGATAGGAGATGCAAGCTGAAACTACAGACCTAATAGGATGGCCACTCATACCTATCTTGCAAACCACAACACTCGAAGGAGAGAAAGAGCAAAAGGGAATGCCTTGTCACAGAGTCGGGGTGAGGTGTGGGGGAAAGGGTTGGGGTGGTGGGAGGGATGCTGGGATCATTGGTGGTGGAGAATGGGCACTGGTGGAGGGATGGGTACTTGATCATTATATGACTGAAATGTAAGCATGAAAGTTTGTAATTCTGTAACTGTCCCTCATGGTGATTCATGTAAAATTTTAAAAAATAAATAAAGTGTTTGCTTCTAAAAAAAAAAGATGTAAGTGAAGCCTAATAAGGCATTCAACATAGAGGGAAGCTAGAGTACCTAAGTACGGCAAGAGTTCCATGGTAAACACAGATAACCTCTGGGTGGTGGATTATTCCATGGCTAGCTAAAATTATTAAAGGCTCATACATTTGTTAGAAAACAGGTTAGAAAACCTTTTATGCAAAGAATTGGGTGGTAAATACTTTAGACTTAAGCAACAACTTAAGAAGTATCAGACAACACTAAACAAGTGTGGTTCACTATATTCCAGTAAAACAAAAATTATCTTAATCAGGAGGCAGACCACTTTTAGATCATGGACCTTAGAGTGGACTTTTATTTAGAGGGATTATCCTAAAAGAGGCACTAAAGAGAATGAAAGGAATTTAGAATTCTTCTCCCACATAAGAACTATAATGCTATTCAATAGCATTCTGAATAAAGATCATTACAGTCTCTTAAAAATTACCACTTTGTAGGAAAAGTACATGAGCACTCCTAGAGCATTTTCATGACCTTGTCACAGTTATAGCATTTTTTGATACAAATTACAGGAAAACATGGTATGAGAATGACATCATATGTGATGAGTATATATAAATTAAATGAAAGAAATTTCTGCTATCTCTAACTGGAAAAACAAAGCAAAAGATCTACCAATATATTAGAGCACCAAAATATTAAATTCAGAATAAAACATTTAAATCAAAATAAGTGCATAAGCTCTGGAAGAAAATGCCACAAAGCCTTGAGACAGTGGGTATTATGTGTTACATGTTCTTTCTAGAGAAGCCCAGAGAACACAAATTAATTTTGAAAAATAGCAGACAGCTCTTCAAATTCTACCATTCCTATCTATATGCCAATTGTTGAAGATAATATCACAGAAGTAGTATAAGTTAATTTGAAGACTCTTAGGTCTTATTAATAGGGAAATCTCATAATATAAACAAACTATACAAATATACTTTCTCCTGGTTACTCTTTGTTAGTGACTAACACTTCTGTAGATAAATCTCAAAGAATAATCATACTCAATTGAACTAACTTATTTTTTATGCAGCATTAATCATATGAAAAGAATCTGAGAGATTATTAAATGGGATCAGGGCTCTCCCTATAATGTAGAGCAGAGAGCCATATATTATTTTAATGATGAGAAAAGTAATACTTAAAATTTAGTACCTATGATTGACAAAGAATTACTTGAGGAATATCAAAGACTTCGTAAGTCAGGTAAGATTCAAAGTGGCTGTACACATATACTGCCTGAGCCCATGTGCTGCCTGAGGCCATGGGGTTGAGCACATGTGGTGCCTGATCACATGTGTCACCTGCATCTCCCCTCTTGAGATGCGTACTTTCATGCCCAATGCTAGGATGTATAGGGATTCTCCCCACCCTTGGGGAAGCCCGGGCTCTCTCTTGAACAGGGTACTCTTCAATCTCTCCCACTTTCTCTGCCCCCTTCCAATCAAAACCTCCAAATAAAAACTGTGTAATAAAAAAAAAGATTCAAATTGGACTTTATAAATGGGGGAGGGGCAATTCAACCAGTGCATACCTTGGGAAGCATCTATCAAGCCCATAACTAGTCTCCTCTCAATCAAGGGTTTATTATGGGACCTTAGAAAATAAAAATGAATAGCAGAGTAACTAACCTTGAAGATTTCATACTCTAATAGCCCTGTCATGCAGTAGAAACAGATCATTACAACACAGAGATATGAGCACTATTGGTAGAAATAGGTACAGAGTTTGTAGGAACACAGAGGAAGCAGAAAGTAACTATGCCTATGGATATGAGAAACTTTTAAGTGGTCTTGCATTTACATTTTCTAAACTCATAAAATATTCGACCACATAGACTTTGCCATCCACCCCACAAACACCTGTCTATCTGACAGAGGATGGAAGAACCTCATTTGTAGAAAGAGAAGAACATTTCCGTTTTTCATTTTTGTAACACTATCTTATGGGAATGGAAGGAAGGAAGAAGGAAGAAATCAGCCATTAGAGAGATTGATCATGAGGCAACGGGGTAGCTGGTCCCACAGAGATGTTCACTGGACAATGAAAGCTCTGTACTTCTGTAATACCATCACTTAACACTAAACTGGTTCTTGGGTAATAATACTGAGAGTGAAAAGAATAAAATAAATGCCTATCCTTTAAAATGAACTACACTTTATGGTTAGTTTTAAAGACAATCATTAGCATTTCTTCTATAGTCAAAACCACTGTTTAATTTGTATGTGTACTTTTACATTTTTTTTTTTTTTTTTTGCTTTTTGGGTCACACCTGGCGATGTACAGGGTTTACTCCTGGCTCTGCACTCAGGAATCACACCTGGCGGTGGTCAGAGGACCATATGGGATGCTGGGAATTGAACCCGGGTCGGCCGCGTGCAAGGCAAACGCCCTACCTGCTGTGCTATTGCTCCAGCCCCTACATATTTTTTTCAGAACATACCTACATACTGCTAGAAGCTTCTGATGATTAATTAGACGTGGAAACAGAGTTGGGGATGTCCTCACAAAAGAGATTACATTTTAGCTTGAAATCTGAAGGTAGGACAAGAATTTAAGGATTGGAGGCATTTCAGATGGAAACGTGATAAGACCGTAGATATGAAGATTCATGGTTGGTTTGGGGATGGTGCTGTTGGGTGTGGCTGTAATGTAGAATATGTGACATTAATTAATCTATAGGCCACTTTCTAAACCATGTTCAGGGAGCACCCTTATTCTGTGAGATGGTTATATGTACACTATTTCAGAAGAAAGAACAGAGGGAAAATAATATCATGCTCAAAAATGTTGGAAGAATACTGATTTCTATCTCTTCCACTCTGTCACTGTCATCCCATTGATTGTCGATTTGCTCGAGCCGACCCAGTAACATCTCCATTCATCCTAGCCCTGAGATTTTAGCAGCCTCTCTTCACTCCTCCTTCCCAACAGTGCCGCATTAGAGGCTCTTCAGGGTCAGGGGAATGGGACCCATCATTGTTACTGTTTTTGACATATGAATACACTATGAGGAGCTTGCCAGGCTCTCCCATGCAGGCAGGAAACTCTCAGTAGCTTGCCAGATTCTCTAAGAGGGAGAACTAGGCTATAAGATGTCCCGGGAGCTTGGTTTTACAGTTTCTGGATGTTAGCCATTGATGGGATTACACAGCACTGGGTGTGACCACCTAGCTACTGGAAAATGGGGGATCTGGGCGGAAGAGGCCCAGTCCTGATATGAGCAGGCTGGAGACCTCAGCCCCGGATCCCGCACACCTGGGTTCCTCTGCCAGTTCCTTCATGCGTGAGGCTCGTCAAAACGTGTGGAGAGGGGCCTTGAGGGGCTGTGGCTGGGTTCTGGAGGTCTTCGGCTGCCGGGACTGTGCTCGAGGTGGGGAGGGAAACTCAACCCACCCCCTTCGAGGAGCCCCGGTGAAGACAGCCAGGCGTGGGGGCAAGAGACTCTTACAGCCTAGTTCTCCCTCTCGGAGAACCTGGCAAGCTAGAGAGAGTTTCCTGCCTGCATGGGAGAGCCTGGGAAGCTCTCTGTGCCGTATTCATATGCCAAAACCAGTAACAGTGATGGGTCTCATTCCCCTGATCCTGAAAGAGCCTCCATGTGGCACGGTTGGAAAGGATGAGTAAAGAGAGGCTTCTAAAATCTCAGGGCTAGGACAAATGGAGACATTACTGAGACAGCTCAAGAAAATCGACAATCAACAGGATTTTTTTCCCAAGAAAAGTACTACTGTCTAGTCGGGCCCGTGCTCGGCTCCGGCCGGCCGGGTTTTCGGCCCGGGCGCCCATGCCCCTGCAGAGCCGGTGGATGTGGAACAAGCGGGAACCAGAGACAGCTTTAGGAATTGGGGTTCCAGCAAGTGCCTGCACCCATGTATGGAGACTGTGAATTAAGCCTTTGCCCCACGCCGGCTAACGGAGGAAAGAACCTTCCTTCTTGGTCTCTCTCCCCTCCGGGAGAAGGCGTGGAGTCCGACATTTTGTGGGTCCGTTGAGAAGGTACGAACTTGGTGGCGCGGAAAAAAAAAAAAAAATGTGTGCTTTGAACTTGAAACAGCCGCAGGATACAGAGCCAGCCCTAGTCGGGCCCGTGCTCGGCTCCGGCCGGCCGGGTTTTCGGCCCGGGCGCCCATGCCCCTGCAGAGCCGGTGGATGTGGAACAAGCGGGAACCAGAGACAGCTTTAGGAATTGGGGTTCCAGCAAGTGCCTGCACCCATGTATGGAGACTGTGAATTAAGCCTTTGCCCCACGCCGGCTAACGGAGGAAATATGTAATTTCTGGCAGAATTTTCCCAGGACTTTATACAGAAATCCAAAACCGCGCGGACGCTGCCGCGTCCGCGCGACTTAACATTTATAATTGTCATCATGTGAAAGGGTTCCATTTGAACAGGTCAGACTTGGGGGGGAAACTCCAAATAATAACAGTAAGTTTTTGTTGAAATATTGAAGGTTCTTAATGTAACAGCCACCCCTGGACTATGAGCTAAGCAAAAGCCCCACGCTGGCCAACGTGGCGTGGAGTACACCATACTATGAGGCGCAGGAAGGGGGATGAGGGGGAAAAATTTAAAAAAAAAAAAAAAATGGAAAAGGAAAAAGAGAAAAAAAAGAGAGAGAGAGAGTTATGTCAACTATAGTGAGTTTTGTGTTGAATTATGGAATGTAATCAAGGTAAAGAAAAAATGAAGTGAAATTCATTAGTTATACAGTAGGGGGTAGGGGGTGGGGACGGGGGGTAAACTGGGGTTTCTGGTGGTGGAATTTGGGCACTGGTGAAGGGATGGGTGTTTGAATATTGTATAACTGACATATAAACCTGAGAACTTTGTAACTTTCCACATGGTGATTTAATAAAAATTTAAAAAAAAAAAAAAAGAAAGAAAAGTACTACTGTAACCCTCATTTTGCAGACGAGTAAATTATAGTTAATGTAGAAGAAATTTATTCAAAAGTATATACCCCAAATTAGGCTAAAACAAAAATTCAACCGAAATAATGTAATTCTAAAGATGATTTTATTTGCCATAGTTACATTGTTTACACAAATCAGCTTTTAACTTGTGATCTGATTAGAAGTTTGCCCTGCATTCCCAGAATTTCTCTGTTCATGGAAGAAAATCAAGTGCTTTGTAAGCTACAATGAAATTGTGTTAAATCCAGAAATGGGTTTGGAAAAGAAAGCATGGAAAACATAACAATCTCATGGTGGACAGATGGTCCATGCTAATAAAAAGGAGTAATCTTTCATCCTAACTAATCACTCTTGTTCTTTGTGTATGAGAGCCTCCGAAGAGATGCTCATGAGGAATCAGGCCACTACCAGTCATACAATTATGTAGGGCTGCTCAGTCCTTTGATATCAGAGACCACCAGTGATACAGCTAGTGATGATTATGAGGCCACGTGGTGCTATGGAAAAAAACTATATTGAGCCCTTATTGAGTTCGCTTAAGACATTTTAGATGAGAACCATTTTGCACTCGGAGTTCAGCAGCAGGAAGTAAGATGGGATGCAGAATCTGTATTTTGGATATTTTACCCTCCTAAGTTTGGGTTGCCTCAAGATCACTTTGCCCCACTTAGAATCTAGATTCAAGAGAAAGATTGGATACAACCAGTTACCAATTACAATTCTGGTATAAATAAGAACAATGACTTTCTTTTTTCAGTATGTTAAAACTTTTAGGATTATTCACTCTATTTCTCCCACTTTCTGTTGGATTTTTGGGCTTCACTTTGTGCTCAGGGGCTTGGGCCAGGTATTGAACCAGGGTCAAATGGGTGCAAAGCAAGTGCCTAATCCTCTATGTGGTCTCTCTAGCCCAAAACATTGACTTTATTAAGGCATCATCTACATCACCAGGACTATAAAGACTTGGTAATATTTACTTTTTTCTCCTTCACTCTCACCAACAGGTTCAACCTATTAGTAATATCCTTTTAGAAACAATTAAGACACATGATTTTACTACTTTAGAATCTTAGGAAAACAGACCAGGCCCTGTACTGAACTCTGGATAATATGCAACTAAGTCCGTCACATACACAGAAAGAACAAGAAAAGAAATCTTTACAGCTGTCAAGTGTCAAAGTTTTTGTGGTAGATTATTTACCAAAATAATCTCTCCCATCCTACATGTCTCTGCGAAGTAAACTTATGCCACTTTTTATTAAGAGTTGGAATCTTTTATGTCTCCCACTGAATTTGGGGTAGCCTTGGGATTCGCTTTGATTAGTGCACTGTGTTAGAAGTATTGCTCTGTAAATTTCTAAGCTTAAATCTTAAAAGTATTTTCAACTTTTGTCCCACTGGAACTTTGATCTTACCCATCAAATTGTGAAAAGTCTCATGAAACTCACTGGAGACTAAAAGTCACATGAAGGAGAACTTGGGTACCTCAGGTGAGAGCCATATCAAGAGTCAGACCTGAGAGCCTTAGCTAACTCCCAATGTCTGCCTGTGATCTACTGTAACAATGATCTACCCCCAAAACACAGTAGTACAAATTATGATTATTTTCTCATAAAAGTTCTCTGGATGTTTTATTGCAATAGTTTGACTCAAGCTTTCAGTTGGCAGGCAATCTTGGGAACAGGTTAAGCTAGATCCATAGGCCCTTCACTCTACTTGTCGCCTTTATTCCAATCCAGAGACAGAAACTGTAGTGTCTTAAGTTCTTGCACATTCTATTGGTCAATGGTAATCATGGGGCAGACCAGGTTCAACAGAGAGAAGAAGTAGAAAAACCACATTAGAAATGAAGTATGTATACTAAAAAGCATGCTTCACTAGAGTCATTATTATAACAATCTGGAACACTTGGTAATCTTCAAGAAGTTCTGAGGGTTAAAAAAATTACCATTTATTTTGAATCACAAAGATTTACAATTCTGTTTTTTGTTTTGGCTTTGTGGATCACACCTAAACTCTGCTTAGTTGTTGCTACTTACTGATTACTTACTTGTTGTTACTTACTCCTTGTTCTGAGCTCAGGGATCACTCCTGGGGGACTTGGGAGACCATATGAGATGCTCATGGGTTGACCATAAGCAAAGCAAGAACCCTACCCACTGTACTATCACTCTGGCAATTTCAATACTGCTAATCACAATTTTTTTGCAAACATCATCCTATCATCACATCTACCATAATATCTTGCTTCACTCCACCAGTTTTCCAAGAACCAACCATCTGCTTGCATGTAAACTCATTTATATAGATAAAATATTCAGTTCTGATGACTTTGACCAGTAGTTGTTCCCTTACTATGTTTCATTTTTAGATCACATATGAAAGGACTATGTGGGCATAAAAAGAATTTTCATACAAAGAAAAAGCCCCAAACAGCCCTACCAAATGAGATTCTCTAAGCCAGAAGAGAATGCAGGGATATGAAACATAAGCATAATGAAATGAAAACCTCACCAAGAATACTCTATCCAGCTAGATTATCATCCAGATTTGAACAATGATAAACAGAGCTTTAGGAGAATGTTGAGAACACTGTACTGCAGACAGGAATATTTTCCCCTTTTCAGCTGCCTTCAGAAAATAATTTCAGAGGCAGTTTTCCTTTTCTCACAGAAGCCTGGCTGGTCTTTGACATGCAGATCTTAAGTGCTAACTAGGCCTGACTTTTGACATTGTAGATTCCAGGCTCTGGCCCAGCCTAGTCTTTGGGATGTAGATTTCAGCTGCTGCCTAGTTTGTAATTGACAAGTAGATTTCCTGTGGCAGCCCAGCCTGGTCTTTCAGCCCAAGGAAGGTTTCAGTTTTGGTTTTGTATCTTCTTTCCGGAGGCCTAGATTACTGGCCTGCAGATACAAGAGAATAATGTTGCCTCAATGGTCTTCCTGTAACATCTTTTTGTGTCTTTAATGAGGTCAATGTATTGCACCCTTTAGAAGTGGCATGACCAATAAAAGGAGATGCATGAGGCCCTCTGCTTTTGCTAAGAGCCAGAGAGAGCATCAGTCCTCCAATCAAGACATTTCTTCCGAGTTCCTTATCTCAGCGAAGGAACGTTCACGCAACAGGAGAAGGCTACAATTTGGTAAATTTATAGCACTAAAACAAGTCTTGCAAGAAGCATTAAAACAGATTCTTTAAAGATGAGACAAACTTCTAAGGATTTGGCACTGAATTTGCATTTACTCATGGTACTTAAAGTTGCTCTCTACTAGAATGCATTTTCAATAACAAATTAACATTACATTTATATTGAATAGTCTATATATGATCAGGATTTTTATATTCATAGAGATTTATATTACAATCTCTCACTTAATGTATTAATGTATTTCTTGAGCAGTAACTGTAAAATTTTAACATAAAGCGACTATTCCCATTTTTATGATAAAAAACACCTTTGCACTTTTATAGGCCTATTCAGATTTTCCACCTAAACATTTAATTTTCTTCACTTTTACATTTGTAGGATTTATCTATTTCATATAAATTTTAATGGATTACCATTAGATTATTAATATTATTTTGATTTTTTAACTTACAAGTAAAAAGTTGCTCATCAAGAGCCCGGCAAGCTACCGAGAATATCTCACCCTTACAGCAGAGCCTGGCAAGCTACCCATGGCATATTTGATATGCCAAAAACAGTAACAACAAATCTCACAATGGAGATGTTAGGTGCCTGCTCAAGCAAAGGAATGACAGTGACAGTGACAAGTTAAAAAAGATAATTTAGAAAAAAAACCTCATTAACTAACCATTGATCTATAATTTTGTGACATTTTAGGAGATTAACTTTGCTTATTTATGTGTATGTAGATGTTACCACAGAGAGAGAGAGAGAGAGAGAGAGAGAGAGAGAGAGAGAGAGAGAGAGAGAGAGAGAGAGAGAGAGGAAGAGAGAGCGAGAGAAATAAAGAGAAAGAGAAAGAGAAGGAGTTAGAGAGAGACAAAGAGAGACAGAGAGAGATCCCCTATCTGCGAATTACAGTAAGGGAACAAGTGTCAAAGTCAGCAGAACTGAAGATTTTGTCTATAGAAATGAGCTTACATGAGGGGTGGAGGAAATTCTTGGGATAGTAGTGGAAGGAAGTAGGCTATCTGGTGGTGAGTGTGGTGTTAGGATGATGTATATATGAAAATATTAACAGTATTATAAATCCTGGTGCTCCCGAAAGAGAGCAATGCAGTCTCCTGCCCCTGCGCCAGGCTGTCCTCACCGGGACCCCTCAGAGGAGGTCGGGTTGAGATTCCCTCCCCACCCCAAGCAGAGCCTCAGCAGCCTCAGCAAACCTCCAGAACCCAGCCCCAGCCATGCTCAAGGCCATTCTCCACACATTCAGATGAGCCTCACGCATGAAAGAACTGGCACAGGAACCCAGGTATGCGGGACCCAGGGCTGAGATCTCCAAGCCTGCTCAGATAGGGACTGGAACTCCTCTACCCAAATTCCCCTTTCTTCACATCCACAAACTGCCCCACCATGTAATCCCATCAATGGCCAAGATCCAGAGACTATAAAACAAAGCTCCTGGAAGTGCACAGTAGCAAATGTGGCCACACAATCTCTTATAGTCTAGCCCACTGATATACCTAAAGCAGCACACATGTGTTTGGTTTTAACATACTTGCTTCAATTCTCTTATATACATTTCCCATCCCTCTCGGAGATCCCGGCAAGCTCCCAAGAGTATCCCACCCACACGGCAGAGCCTGGCAAGCTCCCCATGGTGTGTTCGATATGCCAAATACAGTAACATTTATGGGTCTCATTCCCCTGACACTGAAAGAGCCTCCAATATGGCACCATTTAGGAGGACGAGTACGGAGAAGCTGCTAAAATCTCAGGACTTGGATGAACAGAGACATTACTGGGACCCACTCCAGCAAATTGATGAACAATGGGATGACAGTGATACAGTGGTACAGTGATAATCCTGGTGTCTCAATACAAATGATAAAAAAAATTTAATAATAAACAGATGCTCAAGGTACCTTGGATACCCTAATGACTGTATATATGTGTATATATACGTATGTGTGTGTGTATACATATATATATACACACACACAACAGAATGGTCCTGCTGGTTTTCCACTGGGATGGAAACTTGCATTCAGACAGGTGGCATGTGAAGAGCCAAGCCAGTGTATTGATAAGTACTGGCAGCAGATTCTTCAGCATATATATGTAGTGGGTAGGGTGTTTGCTTTGCACACTGCCAACCTGGGTTTGATTCTTCCATCCCTCTCGGGGAGCCTGGCAAACTACTGAGAGTATCTCACCTGCATTGCAGAGCCTGGCAAGCAACCCCTGGTGTATTCAATATACCAAAAAGCAGTAACAACAAGTCTCACAATGGAGACGTTACTGGTGCCCACTCAAGCAAACTGATGAGCAACAGGATGACAGTGATACAGTGATATATATATGATATATATATGTATATGTATACATATGTATATATTGTGTATATATGGGATGGATAGCACAACCGTTAGGGCGGATGCTTTGCACATGGCTGACCCAGGTTCCATTCTTCTGTCCCTCTCAGAGAGCCCGGCAAGCTACCGAGAGTATCCTACCTGCACAGCAGAGTCTGGCAAGCTAACCGTGGCATATTTGATATGCCGAAAACAGTAACAACAAGTTTCACAATAGAGATATTAGCTATCTTGGCACATTCTGTGTTGGATGAAAAAAATGGGGTTACAAAGTTTAACTTATTTTCTTAATGCTGTGCAGTTATATAGGTTACAAGTGGATTTGAAACTCAGTTGTTTTGCTTCCCAAACCATAGCTCATTACACAGCACATGAGACAGCAAAGTGTCACTATGTTTTAATGTTAACCCACAGCAAATATCAGTAATATACTACATAATTCGTCTTAATAGAAAGAAGTTTAGATCCCTTGTCAGACCTGAGTTCTGAACATGCACAATCATCCAGAATGATATGGGACATGAGATTCTACATGCTGCCTTTGAAAACCAAAGAAACAACTGCAAAGGCCTGTGAAACCAAGAAGTAACATATTTTGAGTGAGAATCTGTGAAATATGAGAAAAAACTTCATATTTTTCTCATAAAGAATAATTTATGATTAAAATAATTTATAAGTATGTACATGACAAGTATGAAATATTTAAATATAAAGTCATGACAGAGAAATAGAAATGCACTGATTCAGATGATTAATTAAAGAAGACAGCAGACTGCTATTTTCAGCTACTCAGACTTGCTCAAGTTTATTTTTCTATAGCTATCTATTCAAAGAATTCAAAATATAAAAATCACAAATATAAACCAAACTATCAGAATATCATTGATTTTGATGAGACTGATTAGAATGTGTATATATGAATATGGAAGAAGTCAGTATCAGATAGTAAAGGTTGAATTAGTAATTCTTCTGAATTAATAAGAAAGAAGAGTCAGTAGTCATCTTAATGCAGATCAATATATAGTTCAATGATAGATAAGCACCGAACTTTTCAGGTTATAATACAGAAATCTGTGGATCCTGTGCATATTTCACTTTAATAAATAAACCTATGTCTTCTAAATGTTTAAAATAATTCTTAATGCCAGTAAAATATAAAATAAAACAGGATGCATGGTTTTGTAAGAGAAAATTCAACTTATTTGATTTAAATAGCACATTTTCAGACCTTTGAATCAAAGTGGTAGCATCTGAAAAAGTAATCTACTATTCACAGTGTGGTGCTTTCATGAATTTTTTTATCAGATAGGCAGAAATATTACTTCCAAAATTAAGAAATATAATTAATTTGAAGATATATCTTGGATCCCACCTGTTGTCGTCACTGGATATTGTCATTGCCATCTCTAGCCAGCAGATATAAATTATTTCTGTTGGATTTTTATGGTTGGGTGAAGCTCAAGGATTCTGGCCACAAAATTTTGACAAAGTAGTCACTGAGGGTTAGAGCATTATCCACCAGTATGAGACCCCCAAACTGCTCCTCCTTTTCACATGGCAGCCAACAGTGTTTGTTGTGCAGTCCGTATCCTGCACTACAAGTAGCAGGCGCAGAATGATTACTAGAGGGGCTGGAGCGATAGCATAGCGGGTAGGGCGTTTGCCTTGCACGCGGCCAACCCAGGTTCGAATCCCAGCATCCCATGTGGTCCCCTGAGCACCGCCAGGAGTAATTCCTGAGTGCATGAGCCAGGAGTAACCCCTGTGCATCGCCGGGTGTGACCCAAAAAGCAAAAAAAAAAAAAAAAAACCCAGAATGATTACTAGAGCAAGTTTGTTAAATAGGTTTTATCTGTTAAATAGGTTTCTGTTAACATCAGTAACTCGAAGTTGTAGTTTAGGAGACTATGAAGCCTTGATTGGCATCAGATAGGAGCAATGGAGAAACATATTAGCTTGGGCTGATATTTCAGTGTGCATAGCAAATATCTGACATTCTTCAATGAGCAAGCAATAGAAATATTTCTCATTCTCAATAGAAATAATGAAGAAATATAAATATCCTCCCATTTTGATATGAAGACCATTTCTAGTTTTTTGCAATGTCTCTGAGAAACGACTAAGAAAATCTAGTATTTCACTACTCTCATCCTAGAGATAGATAAAAGTGTGTGAAATTTAAATAATACTGGTTAGGAGACTATTGAAAAATAAAGTTACTGTCATTCAAAAGTATCTGTCAATAATATGCAAGCATAAGACTGAAAACACACTTAGATGAGTGTTATGAAAGTGTTCTTTAGAGTTAAGAGTTGCAGAAATATTGCACTAGAAAGGAAAGTGCACTCAGCAGTTGAAAGAAATATTTAAGGACCATCATCAAAAAGGGATTTTTAAAAGTATCTCTATATTGAACTAAAAGAATCATTTCAAAAACTTTGAAAAAGCTTTCCAGTCAAGATCATAAAGTAAACCTAAAGATCTGAAATTCATTGGTGATCTTCTGGAAGACCAAATGAAAGGTAAATAATTTCACAGTGCTTTACCTTGTACACACTATTTTACTATGTGAACAAAGAGTGCCCTAAGTGTTTACTTGCACAGGCAGTGAAACTAAAAGCCATGGGAGCTTAGACAGACAGAGTTATACTAGAGTAGTCCCTAAAACACATAAACACCAATTTAAGGTTTGTCAGAGTCACTGGAAATGTCAAATTCTGCCAGACCTTTAGTACAGTTGGACAAGCCAATGAAGAAACCTATATGCACATCACTGTTCAGATACCATGGCAAAACAGGAAATAATAAAATTATAAATACTGAACAAAGGAGATTCTTTAATAGTCAAAAATAAAGAGAGAAGTGTGAAGTAGAAGAGAAAGATAACTGATTAAGAAAAATGCACTTAAGACTAAAACATTATATACAGCCTAGTCTTGAAATTTTAATGTTAAAGGGGACCAATCTAAAGGTGAAAATATAAATAAGTAAATAAGTAATAAAAGTACTCTTCCATTCATCTTAAAAGGAAAACTTATAAAATGTTAGCTAATTAAAGCTTTTCTCAGGACTCTTACCATTGCCCAATACCCTCCTGATAACAGTGGTGAAATATCTTCTTGACAAATACAAGTGTTGTTAGAAAAATTTGTTATCTAAAAAAAACTGATAACCTTTGTAAAAAACTAAAGAACGCCGAGGGGGGGTGAGCACTCGCGGGCTCTCCGGGCGGCTGTCTCACCACCCGCGTTCGGTGCTCTGGAACCGCAGTGTGTGGACTGGATCGGGACAGCCGGTGGTCAAGGACAGGCAAAGGAAGAACGAGGACCAAGCTGGTTACTGATTAGTTACCGTTTATTCAATCTTCAAACTTTCTCATGTCCCGCACTCCCAGCTCTGGCCTCTCTCTGGATCTACTCTGCTTCTCTCTGGCTTCTCTCTCTCTGGCCCTCTGGATCTGCCCCCGGAAACAAGATACAAAACCAAAACCGAAGCTGAAGCCTTCTTTGGGCTGAAAGCACTCGGATTTACATCCCAAAGACCAGGCTGGGCTGCAGCAAGAAATCTACATGTCAACTACAAACTAGACAGCACCTGAAATTTACATCCCAAAGACTAGGCTAGCACCTTAGATCTGCGGGTCAAAGATCAGCTAGGTTTCTGTGACAAAACTCCAGAAGGCAGCTGGAAAAGGGGAAATATTCCAACAAACCTTAATTATGCTAATTTGGCATTCTCACAGAATTTGAATTAGTGCTTCCTCCCTAATTATTTAGTCACCCATGAGTTGGCAATGTAAAATGGAAATGTGAGAATATCTGATAGTGGAAGATAGTCAACAAATATTTAATGAGTGAACTTTTGAATGAATTGCTGAAGGAAGAACATAAATCCAGATTTGGGAGGAAATGTTCAAACCAAAACACTTTTTTGGAATGCATTTTTTTTTCTTAGTAAGTATGTTTTGTTATGAGTCTACTAAGTATTGAGCAACACATTGAGGATACAGTTGATACCACACATCATCACTACCTCTTTCCTCTAAGGGTATCATTTCAGGGCAGAACAGACAGGCAAGCAACAGATCAAAATGCAGTCACTATTTGTGAAAGAGACAAGGGCTGAAACAAGAGAGCAAAGGTACAATATGGAAGAAGAAGAAGAATACTTTATGTGAAATCTGCCACACTGGAAGCAAGCTCAGTTTGTTTAATTCAGGTATCAAGAAATAGTTCAGGTCCCCAGCCACCTGCCACCCTCAGCCTTCGTTGCCAGTTTGGATTTATTCTACATGCATGGGAGACATCTGAGGTGTTTCAGGCACTGTGGAGTGGAGGTTTATGTCAAAATCTGAATTCTCTTAGAAATATCACTCAAAACACTTTGTAAAAAAAAAACAATCAAAGTAAGGATGAAGTCTGAAGGCTACTAGGAATTTCTTTTCTGGAGATAGGTGAGAGATTCTAAACGGGCAGTCACTATGGCAGTGGTAGTGAAGATGCAGAGAATTTGAGTTATACTTCTGAAGTGGTAGCCAAAGGTCTTAATAAAGTGAAATGAGGCAGAGTTGGAAATGCTGAGAAGATAGGAAAGAGATCTGAGGTCTGAGGTATATACTTAAGGGGGTATGTGGGAAGTGATATATATTAGGAGCCATTGGTTTGGAAGTAGACTGTAATATGGCTAAAGCATTTAGAAAGCTCTTCTTGAATGTATCGAATTCCCAGAATCAACTAAAAGAAAAGTTGCCTAACCTTTGTGAATGGAATGAAGGCTTCTATTGATTTCCTACAAATGTCTGCAAGATTATGTGTGCATATGTACCTGGGGTAAGGATGGGGTGAGGGTGGGGGTAAAAGATATGTCTTCCTATAATCCTCAGCTTGTGAAAAAATTACTAAATTTTCTCCTGGCCCCAACTGAGAAAAGAACCCCATGAAAATTTAAGTTAGCAAAATGACTTGAATATTAGTCCCCAAGAAAATAATAAAGGCTCAGGGAACAGAGAGATAGTAAGAGGGAAGGCACTTTCCTTGCATGTGACTGACCTGAGTTTGATATGCCAAACCACCTATGGCCCCCTGAGCACTGGCAAAAGTGATCTCTGGGTTCAGAGTCAGGAGTAGCACTGAGCACTGTTTGGTGTGACTTAAAACCAAAACCAAGACGATTAAGATTCAAAATGCTTTAAAATTTACTTTTTGGGTTTGGGCCATATCTGGTGGTGCTCCGGGCTTACTCTTGACTTTGTGCTCAGGAATTACTCCTGGTTGGGCTTGAGGGACCATATGGGATGTGAATTATCAAGCCTGGGTAAGCTACATGCCAGGCAAGCACCCTGCCCACTGTACTATCACTCCAGTGCCCAGCTTTTATTCTTTTATTCTTTTTCATAGGCTCACTTCTAGAGAAAAAAAAATCATTCTGTGACTGAGTAAAATGTTCATGGTATGGATTTTTCCACAAAAGGCAAAATAAAGATATTTTAATGACATAACACTAAAGCCATTTAAATCTGATTCAGTAGTTAACAACTGGGGTAGATCTCTTACAACAAAAGACAGCTGGACACATAAAGATGACTGTGTGTGTGATCCATTCAAAGTTAAAGAATAGGCTAAATCACATACAACAGTAAAAATGCACAAAATCCTACCAAAAAAATAAAGAAGTGGTAACTTTCAGTAATGAATGATTTTCAAAGGGTTCCAAAACAGGAAGCAAAAGACATTTCAGTGTCACTGTGGCAACTTCCAGAATGGAATAAGTTAATCAGGCGGCCTCTGAAAACAAAGAAGCAATTCGTAAAAGGAACAGCAACAAACTTCTGCAATGAACTATATTGCCAAAGTGCCAGGAAAACTCCCTTTTCCAAGATGGTGATTTGTATGCAAATATAGCTCAACTTTTACCACCAGCCTCCAATGCTTGAAAGGGGAAAATGCTCTTTGTTTTTCATTTGCTTAATTTCTTTGAAGGAAGTCAACTGCCAATGACAGAAGAGAGTTGGATATCTTTAAAGAGAAGCATATTCACAAATACAGGACTTTAAGCCAGAGACATGTTCCCAGGTTATGGTTCATAATCTGCTGCTCTCTTCATTTGATACTGAGTTACTATACGAACTCCATAAGGTTGTTTAACAGATGTTTAAAAAATAGCAAAAAAAAAAAAATAGCATATTTTCTACCATCAAGTAGTGTCTGAATAAATGTCTGCTGAAAAATAAAAGAAACAGTTAAATGGAATTAAATTTCCTACTGGCTTTTTTTCTGCCCAACAATCACTTTTTGTAATCATAATACAGTGTGGTCTGATTTAAATATAGTCTGTCACTGATACCATGATTTTCTCTCACTGTACCAATGTTAATTAGAACCTACATTACTCTTTTTACACTGAAAACTTCCACTTACCTACCTCTCTCCATTTTTTCATCTTATTTTTGAACTTGCCTTCCATTAATTGAGCATCACAGGAAACACATTCTAAATTGTATTGTGATTTCTTCTTCCTTTACAATTTTAACTAGAGTGAAGCTTTCAAAACATTACTGTCAGACCAGGGGTATGATTTAAGTAGTAACATGCAGCTTTTGCATGCCTGAGACCTTTTACCCCTTTGCGTTATAAATCTCTTATCAGCACAATAGGTTAAGCCCTGGTGACCACTCTAGTACTGCTGGGGACCCTTGATGACTGCCAGACCAGTAGCACTACAAACCTGTCATGCCCATACTTTCAGAAAAAGTGTCTCCAGATATTGTCCCTACCACACAACTGTAAATGACCAAAAAAATAATAATAACTCAAACAGAAAATACCTTAAATAGCTAAGAGCCCCAGTATTTGAAGGGTTTTTGGCCCATAACTTCAAATTATATATAGATAAAACAGTACAACATATAGTTTCTTGAGAGTTGACTAAAAAATTCTAAATATATAAAAAAGTATCAATTTTAGAAAAAGATTTCTATGTCCTTGAATGTCATTATGCTATATTGAAAACTTTATTTATACAAGTCTACTTAGAAGGCAACATTTTAAAAAAGGAAATTATAATAACACCAAAACAATTTTCATATTTATGCATTACTATTCTTTCAGAATACCTAAAATTAATTCTCACTTTCTTTCTATGCTCACCCTCATTTTATTTAGAAGTATTTAAAAAATATCTTCATACTCAGCATTCTTCTGAAATGAGGAATTAAGAAATTGGTCCCAATATCTCTCCTTAGCACTACCAGAATCTTCACCATCTATGTACATTATTATTATTTAAAAGAAAGTAGAAATGTATTAAATATTCACAAGTGCTAATAAAATAAGCATCTGGGGCTATTTATCAATGGTGGAGGGATGGGTACTCGAATATTGTATAACTGTAACACAGGCACGAAACTCTGCAACTGCACCCTCACAGTGACTCATTAATTAAAAAAAAATTAAGAATCTTTAAAAAAGATCCTAAATCAATTAAAAAAATCCTAAAGAATGTGAATGAAAATTCATAATAATCATGTTTGTCCACTTCAATGTAAATTCTTATAAACTTTTTTCTTAAAAAAAATGTTTCCTACACTAAACTAAATCTTTGAATACCAACCCACAGAGTAATAGCGGTGCTCTGGGATCAAACCGGGTAGACTGCATGCAAGGCGAGTGCCTTACCCACTGTACTATAACTCCCACTCCTATTCATATTTATGTATGTGAAAGAGCACAAGGGCTCTCTATGAAAAAGTACTCATTCATAATTTTATTTCACTTTGCTTAGTCTCTGAGAACAATTGAAACTGAGAGGGATTAACATTATGGATTTCCAATGTTATTGCTAGCCCTGCATTCAAAGTGATTTAGTTGATATAAATCACTGTCTACAGAGCAGAGCTATCTATATAAAAATTTTTCTAAAAAAATGCAAATGTCCTATTTGTGCACTAACCAGAATGATTGTCACTAGCCAGGAAGTTTCTAAGCACTCAAAATGTGTCTCATGTGATTGAAGAATAGTTTTACAATTAGATTACATATAATTATATTCCATTTAAGATTTAACAAATACATTTAAACTATTTCTTGAATAGCCACTTATCACTAGCAGCCATCTGTTGCCTGTAGCTACTATACTGAACTGTACATACAGCTCACAAGTTTAACACAACAGGAAGTAGCAGAAACCAGGGAAAATTGGAAAACAACTGCTCCAACATAGGTAGCTACTACTTGTTTGTTTTTTCCAAAAAGAAATGAAAAATCTTGGTGCTACTTCCACTCCTCTACATTTACTTCTGGAAACCCCAGAAGTTAACTGCTCTTTTCATGTTTCCAATATGCACAAATTACATTTACTTCAGTTCAATAACACTAGCTTCCCAAAAATATGGTTCAAATTTAAGTTACATGCTTTATTTTTTCATGATCAACTCATAAAACACAAACTCCACTGCTAGATCTTCAATCCAAAAATCTCTCTGCCAATAACAGATGTACACTGTGATCAGGGACCAATAGTGGCATTTCTTTCTGAGGCTGTCACTGACTGGTCATGTCACATCTGTCACTCAGTCACTTCCAGTCCACAAAGTACATAGTCGTGATGCCTGTTGGCCTCCCACTGATAAACCCCTGCTACACTTTAAAAAAAAGAACAATCAGAAGGGGGGAAATTGGTCAACAAATCCAAATAAGCAACAGAAATGAAAGGGGATCATGCTGGAAGTGCAATATGAACTATATGTATACGAATTATAGATAGAACAATGAGAATGTTAGCCATACTGCTTCTCCAGAGACTCTTGATGTGCAGTGAGATGAGATTAATGAAGGTGAATTTAGCAACATAAATAAAAAAGATGATTTAGTTAAGAAGATACACAGAAGTAATGCCAACAAAACAATCCACATTTCAAAAATTTCATATTTCACCTCACCAATGCGGCAAACCATAAAATACCAGAAACTAGTCCCAAATTAGGAAAGAATATGACCATGTGACAAAGCATAGAAAAGCTGCTGCTATATGAGTTTTTAAAAAGAGAAAAAGAGGGGCTGGAGCGATAGCACAGCGGGTAGGGCGTTTGCCTTGCACTCAGCCGACCCGGGTTCTAATCCCAGCATCCCATATGGTCCCCTGAGCAACGCCAGGGTTAATTCCTGAGTGAAGAGCCAGGAGTAACCCCTGTGCATCGCCGGGTGTGACCCAAAAACAAAAAAAAAAAAAAAAAAGAGAAAAAGAGAAGACATTGTTCAACTTACTTGTGACCTATTTATCTTCAAAAAGGACAAAACATTTTCATTTTCAGTCTTTCTAATATTAAAGTGAACTTAATAATTACTAGTATTAAATATTTTTACATTCTTATGCACACTTTAAGGACTTCTTAATGTTTAAATGAAAGTTCACAAGTTGTTGGACAATCATACATCTTCCCATTGGTGACTAGGATTTGAGGGCATAATTTCAGCTGACCAGTTTTCAGTCCCAAATTGTTGTCCATATATCTGAAGACCATCTATACTTCAAATTCATGACAAATTCTGGATAGGAAGCTGCAAAGAAAAAATGCATTGCTAGTGGGTCCTACATTTAACACCTGTATCAGGAACTGCACCACCTATGTTTAGTAATAGGAAAGTGTGGTTTGGAGAAACCCAAAAACTATAAATGACTTAGATGTATTCATTAAAAACTCTCACAAGAAATGTACAAAAATTGTCGTATGCTCCAAATTTTTTTCAGCAAACTAAATTTTGTTAGGCAAAAATAGAGACAACATTTGTTTTTTTGCTGCCCCCAAATAGTATCCTTGAGAGTTTCATATAACAACCCCCCACTGACCCACAAATGCCATCCTCCTCAATCCTGGCTATCAAGCATTGAATTTCTTTCTTTCAATGACGAAAGAAACTCTCTACTTTCTTCAACACAACATTATGAAGGTAGTTGCTATTGCATAATGGTTAACATTGACACCATGTATCTTCTAGTTTGCATATGGAAGATGAACAATAAGTAAAATTCTGGGCAAAATCATTGACTTAAAAGAAAAAGAAATACAGTCGTAGTAATGTTCTACTATTGGTCCATTTTATAGTAAATCACCTGTCACCAGTGTAAAAGCTCAATGAAACAGCAGCCACATCTTATTTATCTCTTATTCAAAGACATGAAGCCATGGAGCATCTCCTGGTCCATTTAAACCACCTTTCTCACCAATAACTCCTCATATATTAGCAGCCTTCAGGCACTTAAAAATTCTGTTCTGAAGACATAGTACATGCAATCTACCAAGTCAGGTCCCAGCACTATATATGGTCTCCTGAGCACCACCAAGAATGATCCCTGTGCATAGAGCCAGGTAGCACTTAAATATAGGCAAGTGTCCCCATAACCTTACAAAAATAAAAATGTTAAATATTATTAAAAAATCCTAGAATTGTAGCATTCCTTTATATATACTTATTCCTTATATCGATGTGAGAATGAGAATAGGAGTCAAGTTTTCATCTGTGTCTTGGTGTCCAGAATAATTCCAAGACAGAGCATTTTCTTTTTTTGTTTTTGGGCCACAACTGGCTATGCTAAGGAATTATTCCTAGCTCTGAGCTCAGGAATCACTCCTAGTGGTGTTCAGGAGACAATATGAGGTGATGGGAATCAAATCCAGGTTGGCAGCATGCAAGGCAAGCACCTAACTCACTGTGGATGAAGCATTTGTTAAATATTGCATAAAGGAGTGGGTGGATGGGTGGGAGTTTTGAATAAATGTCTGTTTAAGTTAATGACTATTTGAATGAATAACTGCTGAAGCAAGTGACTGATTAATAAATGAATTATATTAGCTTAATAAGTAGAAAGTAGATTAAAAATAACATTTTCCTAGACAATGTTTCACACCCACAAATAGAAAGTTCTATGGGTTCTCTTCCTTTTACTAAGTTTATCCTTAGACAAATGTAAAGATGAGAATTCTTCCAGGGGGTGAGTTCCCTGGGTGTAGCCTACTATTTGCTCAACTACAAGATGGAGGAGTTTCACTTCACAGCAGCATGTGTGAAAACAGCTTGGAAGTTCTTGTTGAGAATAAGCTCAAGATGAGTCGACAGAGAAATTTTATTTCCACAAAACACATTTTTATCTCAGACTGTAAATGCAAGTCTGGTACTGAGCTGAGGGAGGCGATTTCTCACTCTGATCTCTGTTGGCAAGTCGATGTGTGGAGTTTTCTGTCAACTTGGGAGCCACCAGGGACAGACGATAGCACATTCACAGAAGGGAAAAGTAAAGATGAGGAAAATCAGAGACAGTGTAAACGAGGAACGAAGGGGCAACCTTCAAACCACAGCACTGGAAGGACTGTCATGTAGGGGAGGAGGGGATCAGGTTTACCACCAGTTAATGTGAAACAGACAACAAGCTAAATGGTAGAACAGAATTTTAATCTATCATACAGGCTGTGGAGCAATATAGATCTGAATTTATAGCTGTTTGATCTACCAATTTTTAGCTGTTTGACTTAGGGCAAATACACTCTTTAAGTCTCAAATACCTCCTCTGAAAAATGGTCATTAGTTTTTCTGTCTGTTTGAACTGTATTTCAAAGCAGTCTAATAATTCCAGTGATAGGAAATAAGGTATTTCAGTCCTAAAAGTAAAAAAAAAATATAAAAAAACATTTTCAACCACTAATTAAATGACTAATTATGGCAAAATTTTTAAAACATAATTTGGGACTTAGATCCAGATTTTATTGAGGTAGGGGAGCCACAGCTAAAATACCAGGACACAAAGTACAGTAGTGCTCAAGAATTACTCAGGGACACTGAGATCGTACAGTGGGTAGGAAGAAAACTTGTTTTGCACATGACTTTTGGATGCAGGTTTGATCCTTGTATCCCATGCGGCTCCCCTGAGCCCGCCAGGAGTGATTCCTGAGTGCAGAGCCAGAAGAAAACATTGTGCTCCTCCAGGTGTGAACCCCAAACAGAGCAAAACAAAAAGAAAAAAGACTTGCTCCTGGCTTTGTGCTTAGGAATTATTCTTGGTAGCGCTTCGGAAAACAATATGTGAGTATTGAAAGTGGGTGCCAAGCATTTGATCGCCTATATTATTTCTCCAGCCCAGGTCAACAATTCTTAATTTGGGCATGCCTTGGAGGAAGACTCATGAATGGAAGAGAGAAAATACCTGAAACTCAATTGCAAACAGATGCCTATTGATTTTCATTAATTCTAAGTGTGCATTTTTAAAATAAAAAATATAGGCAACAAATGATCAAAATGAAAACAGTACCCATCACTTTATTATGATGTAAATTACAGATTTTGTTCAAAACTATCAAGTGATAACACTATAGTTACTGAAATTATTTTGAAATGCTATTTAGCCCATAACTATTTATCATTTATTTGAATATAACAAAATTGTAATAGTCATGATGCATGCCAAAAGTTCTTGTATTTGATGTTGAGTAAAATAGTGCATATTTCACTCTGTAGGTCAGAAATATGCTATTTAATATTATAGACACTGTCATTTAGTAACATTGATTTACTTTGTATTTGTATATTCCTACTTTTCCTCATTAAAAAATGCTACTGATATAATATCCAAGTTTACCAATTTCCAGAGAGTTTGCCTAACAAAAAGATTAAACCTCAGATCAATTAATAAAAGTACAAAAGTAAACTTTGAACTTGACATAAGAAACACTGTCTTTGAGATGGTGGTGCAAAAAATATACATAATAACAGATCTATCTTGCCTTTTTTTAAAGGAATGAGCTTAACCCTTTTTCACATATTCCCTCATTTTATATTTTCAACATCATAAAATAGGTGCACTTCCTATACCCAAGGAAGGAACCCCAAAGAGATAAAGAGATAGTGGGGATGTTGTAGAAGGGGTCAACATCAATGGCTTTACTAGTTGTCCATCACCACCACTGACAACACTGAACTCTGACTGAATGAACATGTCACTCAAAAAATTTGTGCAGGCTAGTCACCGGGCTGGTTCACTTAGCCAGTGAGCAGAATGCAATGCTCTGTTTCATTTCTTGAGAAGACTTTTTTTTTCCTTTTTGCTTTTTGGGTCATACCTGGCGTGTGCACAGGGGTTACTTCTGGCTCATGCACTCAGGAATAACTCTTGGAGATGCTCGAGGAACCATATGTGATGCTGGGAATCGAACCCGAGTCAGCTGAGTGCAAGGCAAATGCCCTATCGTCAGTGCTATCACTCCAGCCCTTTTATTTTTTAAATTTATTTATTTATTTATTTATTTATTTATTTATTTATTTATTTATTTATTAAGGCCTTGAATAGCTTTATTGAAATCTGTATAAATAAACATGCACATTTCAAATGTAAACTCAAGTGAACTCAAGTACAGACAAAATTTTAACCTCTGTCATGCAGGAGGTTAGTTTACTTTTTTTTTTCAATTTTAATTTTTTTATTAATGAATCACCATGGGGGTACAGATACAGGTTTACATATTCTCGTGCTTGTGTTTCAGTCATGTACAGCTTGAGTATCTATCCCTCCACCAGTGCCCGTTCTCCGCTGATGACTCCATCATCCCTCCCACCCCCTCTCACCCCATTCCCTTCCCTACCCTGCCTCTTTGGCAGAGCATTCCCCTCTGTTCCCTCTCTCCCTTGGGGGGTTGTGGTTAGTAATGGAGGTCTTGGGTGGCCAATGTGTTCGGTCTAGAGTCTGCTCCATGCACGCCTCTCCCATCCCGAACGGGTCCTCCCACCACAGTTTTGCTTGGTATTCCCTTCTCTATCTGAGCTGCCCTTTCCCCCAGCATGTGAGGCTGGTCTCCAAGCCATGGAGCAAACCTGGTACATATTTCTGTTATTCTTGGGTGTTAGGCCTCCATTCTGTTGTTCTATGTTCCGCAGATGTCACTCCAGCCCTTCTAAAAGTAACCCTTCCCTTTCCAGTAAGAAACTAAAATCTCACAAAATTTTAAATATTTTTAGGTAAGATGACAATATGAAAAAAACACTATACTCCAATTACTTAATTCAACCATTTTCAACCATTTTCGAATTTCCCATAAATCAGAGAGAAACATCTTCCCTAGGCTATTATTTGACCAAGAAATGTCCAGGGTATGTCTTTGTCAACATGTTTCAGGATATAAATCCAGATTACAAAAAATAAAATTGGTACAAAGGCTGTGCTCATATATTATATCATTTGGAAAGAAATATTGGTGACCTTATCCAGTATGCCTGTTATAATAGTAATAAAATTGAATCTTGGAAGATTACACTTTTGGTCAAAGTAGTAAAATGTGACCTTATTCTATTCAACACTGACATTTATTATATTAATTCACATGTGAAAAACTGTATTGAAATGGTATTAAAGACCTGGTTAGAAATGGGAATGTTTAAGAACTTCAGAAATACAATTTCACTTTACCAGTGATTCAAAGCTTCTAGCTTGCTTGATGCAAATCAAGCCACATTTCCTTTGTCAATTGTTGGCTCAATTCAAACTATATTATTATTACCATCTCACTCATGCAGAATGTGCTCATTTTTTTACCCGATGCTTTTTCAAACAGTTTATAAATCTTAACTCATTTTTATCAGGCTCTAGAGGAAAAGATAACAATGAATGTACAAACTTGACGCAGAGGATCAAGCCATCTGCTCATGGCAGAGGGATTTTCTTCACGCCAATAAAATCATGCTTAGCACTGAATTAACATCAGTTACTGTACAGAGCCCTAGAAAGAGTACCAAGGACAAGATAATAAAAGTCAGATAGCTCAAAGAACTATAAAATATGACAGTGCAATACAGAAAAGATGTCACTTTGTATATTAAATAAACATGTTTTTTGCTTTCCAAAACTTTTTTTTTTTTTGCTTTTTGGATCACACCCAGCAATGCACAGGGGTTATTCCTGGCTCTGCAGTCAGGAATTACTCCTGGCAGTGCTTAGGGGACCATATGGGATGCTGGGAATCGAACCCGGGTCGGCCGAGTATGAGGCAAACACCCTACCCGCTGTGCTATTGCTCTAGCCCCCAAAACTTTTTAATTAAATAATTTTTCAATTTTGATTTAGGCACCATGATTTACATTACTGTTAATGATAGAGTTGCAGGCATATGACATCCCAACATCACACCTACCATAGGAGCATCAGTGTGTCCTCCACTAATGTCTGAAACTTGCCTTCTCACCCTGCTCCATGGCAAACTCAGTTCTGTTGTTTAAATATGAGGGTCTGTTACTATGATCCAATTGCTATTCCCTTGCTGTGTTTCTTAATATTCCACATATGAGATAATTCCCTATTCTGCTGTTTGTTTGTTTTTAAAGGAGCAGGTTTTACAGGAAAAGTTCCCCAATTAATTTGTAAGTTGTGCATATCTTCAGTTGGGGAATAGTGATTAGAGAATGTCATTATTAAAGGCAAGATGAAAGCATACTGCAAACTTTCTTTTTTCTTTATCACTGGGCGAAAGTTCCATTGGTACATCGCAACTCTTTTCACTCTATTCCTTATATGCTCATTCTGGTTTTAAGTTCCAAACAAAGTTTAGTTTTTGCTATATATTTACTCATATTCTAGTTAATATTCTTTTCTACTCTGTATATCATTATCACTTATATTATCCTATTAAGCTAAATATGGCTGTTATACTTATCAACCCCTGGATTTCAGTAGTTTGTCACAACAAAGTTTTATTTACTTATCTGCTACTGGTCTACTGTGCGCTAGTAACTAGATTCTTATCTGTAGGTAACTTTAAAAATTAATTTAGAATTTATTATTTTTTAATTAGTCAAAGTATAATCTGCATACCTATTTTCTAGACCTTTAAACCTAGGGTTGCATAAATATTTATTGGACAAAAAGGAGTCAGAAATAGAAAAAATTTTAATGAGATCTGGGCTAGTAAATCAGTTCTGTCCACCTTCATGACTTAGATATCCAGGCCCATAAAGCAACCACCAGTTCAAACAGTGCTAGAGGCTATGCCAGAGGGTAAAAATAAAATTAGGGCTTTTTTCACTATAAGTCATGAGGTGCTAAAAGTGGCACAATTCATTACCATAACTAGTTCTGTGGCAGAGAGTCTCTTGCCCACACGCCTGGCTGTCTTCCCTGGGGCCCCTCTGAGGGGATGGGCTCCAGCTTCGCTCCCCACCCCGAGCAGAGCTCCCAGCAGCGAAGACCACCGGAACCTAGCTACAGCCATGCTGGAGGCCCCTCTCCACACGTTCGGACAGGCCTCATGCATGAACATACCGGCAGAGGAACCCAGGTGTGTGTAATCCCATCAACGGCCAACATCCAGAGAAAGACTTAAAAGCAAGCTCTCAGAAGTGATATCTTTAGCCTGCTTCTCCCTCTGAGAGAAACTGGCAATCTTCTGAGAGTTTCCTGCTCACATGGGACAGCCTTGCAAGCTTCCCATGGTGTATTCATATGCAAAATCCAGTAACAAGCTGGATCTCATTCCCCTGACCCTGAAGAGCTCCCAGTGCACATTGTTAGGAGGGCCAAGTTGAGTTGAGATGAACTTCTAAGATCTCAGGGAAAGGACAAAATGAGATGTTTGTTACTGAGCCTGCCCGAGAAATCGGTGATTAACGGGATTTCGTGATTTGTGATTTGTGAACTAGTTCTGTGACTTTATGAAACTAAGTCCAATTCTAGCATAAATCCTGAATGCAAAATTAAAAGTAAAAGTAAAAGTAAAAAAATAAATAAAATAACAACACCATCAATGACCCCTGACTTCCAAAATCTGATTCTTCCAGCTCTAGACTTAAATCTACCACTTCAAAATGCCACTTTGATATTTTTTGCTAAAAAAGAAAATATTCACACTCAATATATAAAACATATATAAAACATATCTATGGGACCTTATCATTCTGAGAACAGTATCTTTATTGAAAAATCTATGCTTTCTACAATGTCTTAATGAATATATATTATTTGGATTATTTAATAAGACTCTAATTAGAATTTCACATGCACAATCATTAGAAATATGATGTTAGAAATATGATAGTTAGAAATATAATAAGTTAGAAATCCTATAAATGTTTTCTTATTATTTATATCTTATAAACACTTAAGACAACATGAAAATTATTACAGAGAAATAAAACTGACCCCATAATCCTACCCTAACACAATAAACTTTTCAGTTTCTTCCTTCTAGCCCAATTTAATTAGTATGTCCATTTTCTTTATACAGCTGTATTCAGGGTACAAAGATAGGAAAATTTTAAGTAGCTGATAAGGAATAACCCATTCAATATGTGTTTTACCCTTCTGCAAGGCAAGAAAATATGCTGATCCATATCTTAAGATGGATTTATAATTTCTGCAATAAATATGTCAACAACTAAAAACACTTATTTTTATAGGAAACAAACTATTTAATATAATCACCATTATTCAGAAATAACTATTTACCACTCCTATTCTTTGAGTCAGCTCTATAAGAAGTCATATCTAGTAAAATGATATTACCTTTTATCAGTAAAAGAAAAAGGGTAAACCTCTGTGCTAAATCTGTCAATCCTGGAAGTATCAATGAGATGAAGAAAACTGCCAAAGTCACCAATTTTGCTTCATAATTGGGATGCCACTGACTTAATAAAAAGAAAGCTTTAACCTTGCACTTAGAATATTTCTTAATTATCCTTGTGTTTGATTATATCATTTACTTATATTTATTTTATTGTGTTTTCTTACTATTTATCTAAGATGAGTTTGATCTTTTCTAGAACAAGGTAGAATATTCATATGCAATATACTACCCAAAATAGCAGGTGAATATGAGGAATTCTCAACATAGATGACATACAATTCAGATGGTTATTTAATCCATTCAGGCTATTTAAGATCAAAGTCTTAAGATTACAGTCACATATGCCTCTATACTAAAAAGGAAATTCACCTTCTCACCTAATAATTTATTAAATTTTAGAGGAATGATTTATTACTAATGTATATTTTAATAGCTGATAGATTATTAGTAATTTACCTCATAATATTTGAATTTTATATTGAAATTTTCACTACCACCACAATCATGCATAATTTATACTCATATTCTTGAGTTTATTACCTTATGTGACATAGCTATTGATCTGAACCAAGTATTTCAGACATGGTTCAACAGAATATGGTGAATAAAATGTGACTATTTACGGGGCTGGAGAGATAGCACAGCGGGTAGGGCGTTTGCCTTGCACGCGGCCGACCCGGGTTCAAATCCCAGCATCCCATATGGTCCCCTGAGCACGGCCAGCGGTAATTCCTGAGTGCAGAGCCAGGAGTAACCCCTGTGCATCGCCAGGTGTGACCCAAAAAGACAAAAAAAAAAAATGTGACTATTTACAAATGCTAAGCGCTTCTGTAATTCATATGAAATTTGCCAAATTTACTACATTATCAATAATATTGTATATTTTTCTGAGACTCTGATAATATATACTTCACACATATGCATTGCCTGGGCATTTGTAAAGAAAAAGTACCCTTAAATAATTTTTCACACATGACTTCAGACAGCTGCCAGCACTTTTTTCTTCAATTTCAATACCTTCTCAATACTCACAAAAAATCAGAAGTGCAATATTTATTTTCATGAGTTGTGCCTCATTAATGTAAAAAACACTAACTACCTGCAATGCCTCTCAAATTAATCCCTGGAGAGAAATTTTGGTAATAGACAAAAGAATATATGTTTTAGTTGTAAAAGTCACTCAGTGCAAATAAAACAATATAAAGCAAAAAGTTCCAATAGACCAGAAAAAAAGCAATATTAAAAAATAGTATTCATGCAGAAATGTTTACCATAGTGTGAGAAATAAAGATCACAAAGCTAAAGTAGAATAGCCAAATATCTATAAAAAAATTAAAAAGTATCTATAGTTTGTTATCCAATACTATAATTGGATAACAAAATACCCCCAAACACAGAAACTAAAATAATAGCCATCATTTGCTACTTCTCATGGTTTCTGCAGACCAGAAGTTTGGGAGAATCTCACCAACAGTTTCTGTCTCCAAGCTCAGGTTCCACTCTAACAATGACTAGCTGACACTGGGTTCTTTGCATGCCTGGAATCGTAACTAGGAGGATTTCTTAAGTGACATCTGCTCTAAATCTTGTAGGATCCCTATGTGGTCCCTTTAACTGAACGGTGACTTCTGGATGACTTTATACAAAGCTGCAGTTTTAAAAGAAGTTAGTCTTATAATTTCCACAGCCTTGACTCTATTATATTCTATTGATAAACACATTCACAAAACACAGATTCAAGTGGAGAAAACACACACCACCTCTTGATAAACAGTACTATCATCACACTAATAGCTGCAAGTAAGACAGGATATGTCTCAATAAGCTATTACCTCTTGAAACCCCAGTTTCCATACTTCCCTATTTGGGTCACCCACATTTGTAAAAATATATTAGCCATGTAATCTTCAAGGAAACACTAACAGTCAGATTCCAACGTCCACTTCATGTCTGTGAAGTGTGTTGAGAACAAGTGTTTCTTGACTTAAAATGCCAAATTTGATCAGAGGTTCAGTCCTTGAAAATACCAAGTTTTCTAGACTTAAAAGAAAATGAAAGAGCTAAAAATAATAACAATAACTCAAAATAGCTATATCTACGGAGCAGCAGTGAATTTAGCAGAGATATGGTTCTCTACTCACTTCAAACCATCAAACTTGGCAATATCTGCATAGTGACATCTTCCTTTGCTGGGGAAATTAGCCTCTTCTGGATGTTTACTTTGTATGGAACAAGACTTCAGTAGTAGGAAAAAAAAAATCTTCAAATCTGAATTGATTCCAGACAGAATGTCCTTTTGTTTAACAAATATTTTAGGAAACACAGGAGCCCAAAGGGACAAAAGGATTTGTTACAGGAAGTCAATATTCTAACAGTTAGTCAGGTTAGTTATCTGCTAGTACTAATAGTAATGCCATTCTCTAGGTCAGCTAAGAGAAGAGGAGCGAACTTAAGATAGAATCAGGAGGAGCTCCAACATCTTACTGGGTCAATTTGAGCTAAAGCAACTTACAAAGAAAACTGAAAACATATTTTGAAAAGTAGGTTTTTTTAAAAAAAAAAACAAACTCCTATCAAAATATATGGAGAAGAGTTAACAGAAACTTTCTCAATACATCACAGAGATGGCCAACCAGTATATAAAAAAATGTTTCACATCAGTTACCAGGGAAATGCAAATCAAAATAGCAATCAGATACCACCTCACATCAGTGAAAGCAGCACACATTAAAAAAATAAAATGAAGACAATCAGTGTTGTGGAAATAGGTAAAGAGCAACACTTACCCACTACTGGTAGAGAGACTGATTCTACCATTTTAAAAAAACAACATGGACACCTCAAAAAACTCTATTGAACTTACATATATTCCAGAAATCCCACTTCTGGGCATCTGTCCCATAGACCAAAATTTCTGCCCCAAAAAAGACAATTGCATCTCTGGGTTCATTGTAGCATTATTCATGATAGTCAAAGTCATGTCTAAATGAAGATATGTAGATAGAGATGTATATATACATACATATATGTATAAATACATATACTGTAGCACTATAGCACTGTCATCCCATTGTTCATCAATTTGCTCAAGAGGGCACCAGTAACGTCTTCATTGTGAGACTTCTTGTTACTGTTTTTGGCATGCCAAATATGCCATGGGTAGCTAGCCAGGCTCTGCCATGTGGGCAGGATACTCTCGGTAGCTTGCCAAGTTCTCCGAGAGGGATGGAGGAATCGAACCTGGGTCGGCTGTGAGCAAGGCAAATGCCCTACCTGTTGTGCTATCATATAAAGTTTAAGCAGAAAACAATCCATATTGTATAGAAGTGCTAAAGCAAGCATGAGACCAAAATCAAAGTTTATGTTTCCCAGCTAAGACTTATGTGTAACTAAGCTTAAAAACTACAAAATAAGATCCAGAGATAGTATAATGGGTGTGGCACTTGCCTTGTACACTGCCAACCCAGGTTGAATCCCCACCACCATATATCCAGATATGGTCACCTGAGCGCCCTCAGGTGAAGCCAAAACAAACAAAAACTACTAGAAAGAGCAGAAGAGATGAGTGCCAGAAAAAATGGGAAATTGGGGAATTATTTGAAGAATTAAACAAAAAGGGCTGAAGTGACAGCACAGCAGGTAGGACATTTGACTTGCACGCGGCCGAGCTGGGTTCAATTCCCAGCATCCTATATGGTCCCCTGAGAACTGCCAAGAGTAATTCTTGAGTGCATGATCCAGGAGTAACCCCTGTGCATTGCTGGGTATGACACAAAAAGCAAAAAAAAAGAACTAACAAAAAAGATGGGAGAGATAACAATAATACAGAGAGATGAAGGCTGGAGTTTGTAGGACACTTGCCTTGCACATTGTCAACCCAGGTTCAATCCCCAGTATTCCATGCATCAGGTGTGATGCCTGAGCACAGAACTAAGAGTAAGCCCTAAGAACCAAATGTGATTCAATAACCAAGCCTCCCTCCCACCCCTCCACTCAAAAAAAAAAATCCTCTGCTGCTATGTGGGTAAATCTAGTGAGTATCATGTTGAGTGAAATCCGTGAGCAGGAGAGGAACAGAGTCAGAATTATCTCTATCATACGTGGAACTTAAAGACATTTCCTAGGGGAATATCAAATGTCCAAAGGCAAGAGAAAGGAAGAGCAGGAGAATTGGTATTCAGTAGGAAGCCTGCCACTGGGCAGGGGAATAAATCAGTGATGAGAATACTAGGATAATTGTGAGGGGAAATGTGCTTGCTACAGGCAGACTGAGGGGACTGCAGGGGAACTGGGAACACTGATCAAGGGTAGTGGACACTGGTGAAGAGACTGGAATGTTGTACACATGAAACTCAATATATACACATAATAGAATACTACTGTGCTATAAGAAAAAAATGAGATCATGTAATTTGTTGCTGGGCTAGAGTGATAGCATAGCGGTAGGGTGTTTGTCTTGCACGCAGTCGACCCGGGTTTGATTCCTCCGCCCCTCTCAGCGAGCCTGGCAAGCTACTGAGAGTATCTCACCCTCACGGCAGAGCCTGGCAAGCTACCCGTGGTGTATTCAACATGCCAAAAACAGTAACAAACAAGCCTCACAATGGCGACGTTACTGGTGCCTGCTGGAGCAAATCGATGAGTAACAGGATGACAGTGACAATGACAGTAATTTGTTGCTATGTGGATGGAACTGGATAATATAATATTATATGGGGTGAAGTCATCCATAGGAAAGAAACAGACACAGAATAATCTCTCTCGTATGTGGACATAAAAACCATCTCATATGTGGACATAAGGGAAAACATAAGAAGTCAACTGCAACAGAATCTAAAAACTAATCCATATAATGGAATCTATCAGGGCAGTGAGACATGTTGCAGGGGCTGAGGATAGGCAAGGAGGACCCTGAAACAGTGTTAGAGAGAAATGGGCACTGCATTGGAAGGTCTGTGCTGGAATATCACATACAATATTTAGCATTGTTGTAAAATCTTACCATTGATACTACTGTAAGCCACAGTGACTAAAATATTTTTTTCACTGGAGGCATCTGAAAAGTCAGCAGAAAATTGCATTTAAAGAGGACGGGATGATGTTAGATGGGGTGATGAGTGAAAACTGAGATAATGCCAAAGCTAGTTTGAAGAACTATGGAACACAATGGAATAACTTGAAATAACTTTGCTTGTCTGAAACAATCTCTAAATATAGAGTGGACTCTTAACAGTCTATTATGAATGACAATTTAGGCTTAACTTTAAATCATCTTTTCTGTGCTACAACAGTTTAGAGTGTTGGTTCTAGATTTAGCTTCAAACAATGACTGTCAGAAACAAGAACTTCAAGCAGTGTGGATAGAGAAGGGCAATGGGATCAAGGTTTGCCCTAAGAGTAATACAATGCCGGGCAATCCTATAGAAGGATCTATTAGTCTCAGTGTCATGAGCACACATGTCTCAGTGAGGGAACCACCATCTTCTAGAACATAGAAAGTAATAAGACTGGAAAAAATACAGTGAAACAACTATGCAAGTTAAATAAGTTAATCAGAGAGAATTCATGATTTTACATGGAACATCAAAAATCCATAGATAGGGGCGAGGAAACAGTGAACAGGAACCTATCTCTGGAGTCTGACTACCTCATTTTCTGATTTTGTAAGTTTAGGTATGTATGATGAACTACTTTATGACATCTTATTCACAGACTGGGATGGTACCAGCATTTCTCTCCCTAAGTTGTTGTAAAGATCTTCTGAGGAAGTAGGTATTAAGTTCTCAGCACTGTGCCTTACACATAATAAATGGTCAATAAGGGCGGCTGATACTATTATTTTTCAGTGACTTTTAATAGCACAATATAAAATGTGCCAACCTAAGTCCCCAAACTTTTGCGTCACTAATAATTCTGCGATCTTCCTGACAACATCCAGTCTCTCTAGACCTAGTTTTTTTAACTACAAAAATTAAGGACATTCATCCATATCAGTGGATATTAAGCTGTATTTTGAGAGATCTTAGACAATCTGAAGGTCTAAGGAGGGCACAAATCAGCAGACCTCTTAATGCCTCTTCTCTGAGAAATTTTATTTTTTTGTATGTACTTTGGGGTCTGGCATAAGGTACTGTGTGATTTGGGATTGTATTACTGAGAAGTAAACTAGAAAAAATCTTTTACCATTATTTGTGTCTCACCTGGATACTCATGGCTCAGTACCTGGGAAGCACTACTGGGAGTGTTTGGGAGACCAGGCCATACAGGGGAATCAATCCTAGACCCGCATGTGAAGCATGTGAAGCATGTGCTCCAGTCCTCTGATCTCTCTTCCTGGTACCAAACAGGAAATATTTCAAAGCTGTTAGAGCATAGGATCTAATGCTTAGAACTTCCACAAGTTGAGGTGAAGGGCAAGAGACCCTTGAGAATAAAGATACTCAAAACAACAAATTAGGATACGATTGAGAGCCTGGTTTATTTTCTATATATAAAGGTGCAACATGTACTTCACTTTAATTTAGTTTTATGTTCCAAAAACTCTCATTAGAGTAGAAATATTTTAATAATAGTGAAGGCAAAATATAGCTGTCCAGCTGCTAGCTTGGTGATTCATGGTCTTAAACTAGGAAATGATGGGGGAAGACTATGATTCAGGAGGTGTGGTCCAGTGCAGCATTTCCCAACCAGGGTCTTTAGCTTCCCCCAGATTGTCAAGGGGGTCACAGGTAAAATTTCACAAGTATGAGACCGCAACACAAGCCTAGTGACCCAATCTTTGGACAGAGTGCAAAAGGAAGGAAACAAGATCAAAAGGGAGCCACAGTTGAAAAAAAAATTGAGAAATCCTGAGGTAATAGAAGATATTTCTTCCTACATACAAGGAGGTAAAGAACCTAGATAGGACTTTTAGGGTTACAAAGGAACAAAGGCTCTTTATTTGGATCAAGAATTGAGTTTAGATGTAAACTGAAAACATTAGCTCTAACAAAGCGGTCATCCAGTTTCTAATTATCCTCATCTGTGAGATGGAAGAAATGATACAGGTTCACAAATTTTCCTTGAGAGTCAACACTACACTGGTAATTCGTCTAGAAAATGCCTTTGGAGAAACAAACAGGTGTCAAACACAGTACAGAGTGGAAAAATAATGGTGAATCAAATTCCTACAACAATAAAAACAACCTCCCATGAGGTTGTACATCTGCAACCACTCTTACATGAGGATATATGGAAGCATGACTACTACCTAAGTTCATATCTGAAAATTTAGAGACACCTAGAAAATGTGACCTGCTTTCCTTCTTGACTTTATAGCCTACCTAATTTAAAATTAGTATAGGCCAAGAACATATATGGTTCATTTATATGCGACTTTCTGTCTTCCTCTCTCTAACCCTCTATTCATTCTTCCAAGTCTGGTTCCTGACATTTGTGCTTGAAAAGATGTGAAGTAATTCTGAAGGCATAGATAGAGAAAATGTCTTGGAACTAAGTCTGTGACCTGAACATTCGCCACCAGGGGGTAGGAAACAAAGAAAAAGTGCCAGATAGGAATAATATGGATAGACATGGGAATTGACTTCTGGAAGCAGCTCATGGGAGCAGCTCATGATGCAAAAATGTTAATGGCATCAGGGATCCTGGTTATGTCCCAATTATGGCGCAGTGAGGGTTGGGGAGGTGGTGGTGGAAAAATGCTGTCCAGGGAAACAGATTCCTACTTATTTTAGATGCAAGAAAAGACTGAATTTTCTTTTAATTAATCGGAAGCATCCTAACTGAGCTTTTTGGATTCGATCCTGGATAGGGTCTGAATCACCCCAAACTCAAAATATATTTGGAATTCACAAATATCAAGCCCATGGCTCCCTAGAAGCTGTAAAAGGGAGTTTAGAAAGACAAACTAAAGTGATAAATATGCATATGAAGCTGTCCCAAGCAAGTACTATATATGGAATAGGTTTACAATCCATGATCCACCCCTAAATTGTGAGCTATCAATCGTATGGGCAACTTGTGTGCTGGCTCCTGACATTACCCTAGGAAAGAACATTGCAGAGCCAACTTGTCTTCAGGCTTACCCTGTGGAGGGCCATTCCTAATGCAGGCATGCAGGATGTGGGGACATTTGTTCCTTGGTGATGAAGTCTAATGAGAAGGGACAAAAAGCAACATAGAAACACTTTGGTCTTCTTTTCAATATAATGTTTATGTTTATCTTTTGGGCCAATGGCTTTTTTCAGGCACTAATAATTTACACTTTATGGAAATGTCAAAGAATAGTAGAGCCCAGAATAGTAAATGCTACTACAGTTGTGGAATCAAGGCTTTCAAAAGAAACTCTAAGTAAATTAGCTACAGACCTATTAACCTTCTGGTAACCAAAGAAGGCATAGAAAGCATCTTCGAACTGTATTAGAACTTCAATTTATGCTCTTTATTAATTATGGCACTTCAGTATATGAGATCCAAATGATGTCAATCCAGCAGCACCAGAGGAAGGAAGAAGACATGTTCATATAGCTGTCCTGGGAAGGGAATACCAACTTAGAACCAGCCAGGCCACCAGAGAAGAAAATTGGGATTTTGTTGCTTCTGTCACTATGTTCACAATTGCTTAGCAATTATGACTGCATTTCCACAGAGTTCTTAAAGGAAAGACAACTCATGTTACTGAAGGTGTGTATAATATGGCTCTTGCAGGCTACTGGGAGATATTTTTTCCAGGTTACCTTTTTCTTTTTTTTTTTGAACTTGATGTATTTGCTCAATCTCCCAGGAGAAGACATTCAAAATTTATTAGAAACAATTTCTTGTTCTCAATTGCTAAGTCCTACAATAGTGCATTATGAATATACTTTCACTGAATGAACATCTGAGATGGAAAATGTAGCCAATGCAGTGAGTGATATGTTAACATCCCTTCAACCCTCCAATTGTGAGCCAAAGTACTTATGCAAAATCCAAAATCCAATACTTTTCATTTTCCTTATAACTGTTATGTGTATATTATCTTTGTTCTTTCCTCAATTTTTCTATTCTTGATACACCTTTGTTAGACTATATTAGATACGTTTTCTACCACAACAAAGTGTCACACACCAGCCTCCTTAAGCGAGACAGAATTTTACTATCTCACACTTTGGAAGGTTAGAAAGTCAGAGAAGGCTGAAATTCTTAGTAACTTCTCCAGGATTGTTTGTGAACACAAATATTTTATATACATATACAAACCTATATACACACATAACATAGATAAATTCATGTGTGAATTTGTGCATATATTTACATACAAGTTCTGTGTTATAGATGTGTTACATTCTGTGTTTTATATGCATACAGGAAATAACTGTCTATTTTAACCCTCCAAAATTTATTACTTTTCTCAAGAGATACTGGTAATCCTTGAGAAATGTACCAAGTACTGATTAGAATGAAACTTACAGTTTTTACTCCTATCTACACCTATGACATAACATATTCAACAGGGAAAAAGATCCTGAGTCAACTGATTGGTATTTGATGTGTTGAAAAATCTAACAGCTCTTTATATGAAATAGCTGACAACATGCAGCCCACTTAATTACCTGGTTGGTTTTATAGCTTTAGTACAGTAAAACAGTGTAATCCAAAAAACTGGCCAATGCAGCGAGTGATATTTTAACATCCCTTCAACCCTCAAACTGTGAAGCAAAGTACTTATCCAAAATCCAATACTTTCCATTTTTCTTATAACTGTTATAAGTCAAAACCAGCTAAATTGATTTTTCCCTTTGACTACTGCTAAAAGTTCACTCCTGAACAGATTACATGTACTGCTTTGTAGCCCAGAGGAAATTTTATATCCAAGTAAAATCCTAAGATGATAAAAATAAGCGTTTACACAGGAAGGTGGAAGAATTTGACAGATATTTAATTATAATAGATCAAATTTATCTCAATAGATAAGATTTCTTTTATAAGTTTGACTTAAAAGTTTTAACTCCTCAATTAACCTTTTATCTGCTAGCTTCATAATAAGTTTTGGTGAAGTCTTTAAATTTATAAATAGGAAGTATTATTACCAACACATGCAGAAACCTCTGGAACATAATACAATGAATTTTCCAAATGAGAGGCAAAGGTTCAGTTCTTCCAAAACACTGCAATGCAAACAGTATTGTGTTAATTATTCTACTGGTAGTATTCTTTGCAAGTGTCTCAAACTGTGATGTAGTGATTAAACTTATGGAGGAAAATGGGAAAGAGAAAAAGGAAGAGGAGGAAAGAGAGGATGAGGATATGGAAGACAAAGAGATGGAGGAGGGAAAGTAACCACGTCATCCTGGGGTGTTCATGCAAACCCTTAGAATCTCAGTTACTAGATAAAAACCAAAAGTTCCTAGGATAAGGTTTTACAGGCAAATGATCACATCTGCATAATCAAGGGACTGGAGAGATATTGCAATGTATAAGGTTGACCTTGCATGTGACAACCTGAGTTCAATCCCTAGCATCACATATGGTCCCCTCAGCACAACCAGGAGTGATCTCTGAGCACAGAGTAGGAGTAAGGTCTGAGTACCACTGGGTGTAGCCCAATGTTTCCTCCCACACTGGCAGAAAGGAAAAAAATGATGTGACTAATACAGAGCCTGTAACTTTTGTATTTAAAAAATACAAAAAAAAAAGTTTCCCAAATTTTAATTTGACAATCCTAGGTGAGCACCGTTTCTTTTCAGACTGTTGAAAATACTATTGAAAAGGCAGTGTGAGATGCCTGGTTAAATCACTGGGCAATTCCCCAGGCCAACGCTTGGGAACAACATTGTGAGCGTGCAGGGACAGTCACAGGTGTTATCACAATTAAAACTCATCATTAAGAACTGTCAGAATATGCAAAACCAACAAACTGAGAATTACTTTGATGTGGAATCTTATCTACTATTTTTCACTTATTCACATTGGCCATTTAAAGAGACAGGGGCGGGAAACAGTGCAGAGCTCAAGGTGCTCGCCTTGCACATGGCAGCGCATCATTACATCCCTGACACCACATATGGTTCCCTGAGCACTGCTAGGAAAGGTCTCTGAGCACACAGCCAGGAGTAATCTGTGGAAGCCACAGCTTATTATTCAAAAATAAAAACAAGAATTAAAAAAAAAGAGTAAAAGAAAAAGATATGGAATTGTCATTTAACGGTTAAAGACTTTCAATTTTTCATGATGAGAAAATTCTGGCAATCTGTTGTACTTAACACATAAATTGTAATTTAAAAACAGTTAGGATTAAAATGTTAATTTTTATATTAATTTTTAAGGAAATAAAAAATAATTATGTTCCACTTTCTACACTTCCACTCCCTCTCTCCAGAGAAAATATGTGTCTTGGAAGTAAAATATTTATTGAGTGTGAGAGTAAAGAATAGGGAAGATATGGAAAGTTTGCAGGTTTCCTTGTAAAGCTGACATGAAAAAGGGTGGAGAAAGAGCATTTTTGAAGGACTACAGGTTTGGAAAGGCTCATGAAGTTCATTTAAACAGACAAACATCTGCGGCGAGCAGCTGTCTCTGTGGATCTGAAGCTTAGGAAGGAGTGAAGGATACAGTCTGTGTATGTCTAGTGTGAATTCTAATTTTTGGTTATAGTCAAATCCTGCATCTTTCTCATCTTTCTAAAGCTTGTGTTTTTCTCTATCATTAATAATAAGCTTGTATTTCGAGAAGTATGTATGGATTTATCTTATGTTTCTCCTATCTTATGTATGAATAATTCGATACAGGTATTGGGTTATTTGCATAATTAGGAACAAGTACATAACACAGGAGGATCAGTGTCTGCATGTCATCCTGTTGTTCATCGATTTGCTCGAGTGGGTACCAGTAACGTCTCCATTGTGAGACTTGTTACTGTTTTTGGCATATTGAATATGCCATGGGTAGCTTGCCAGGCTCTGCCATGCAGGCAGGATACTCTCGGTAGCTTGGCAGGCTCTCCAAGAGGGATGGAAAAATTAAACCCAGGTGGGTCGTATGCAAGGCAAATGCCCTACTATCTATATTCAGCATTTGATTCCATAAAATGGTCAAACTTACTGTGTGTAAGATGACAATAGCTGTTTAAAAAAAGTATTGGGAATGAAGCATATAAAAAGCATTTAATAGGAATTTCACTAAATGCTTTTTATATGGATTTCTAACTGAACACCAGTCAATTTAGGGAGCATGGTCAAGCCAGCTGTACCTGTCAATGCAATAATCAAAACCTGGCAGCATCTGTGCAGGCTGACCTGCCATCAGTGTTTACAAGATGGAACTGCAGAGGGCCAGGCAGGCTGGCCTCAAGGGTTTGTGCAGCACCTGTCTCGAGTGTATACGACTGCCTTCCAGCAGTTCCACTAGGTCTCTGCTTCCCTCAATGCAGGACTTGGTCAAAACTGCAAGTCTCCACATCACAAATGTGATGAGGAGGATATTTCAAAAAAGAAAAAGAAGAACTAACCTATAGCTGAGAAATGGCACTTGAATGAGAAGTATCCTGATAAGGAATAATAGAAGAGTAGGCAGGAATGAGCAAGGCTGGGAATCACTAAAGCCAGTGATGTTTTAGAAGTCCTTGGTTACTTTAGTTTTTTTTTAAATGTACTGAGTAGCACATTTTAAATCAGACATGTTACTGGAAAATATTAAAAGAATGGAGAACAAGCTTTATGATACAGGCTTCCACTCCAAGAAATATTGTTATGCAGAGAGTAGTACCTTAAATGGAACATTGTGGCTTGTTTATCAGACATGGTAACAGCTTTCTCAGTTCCAACCATCTCTTTTATGTATTACAAGATAACAAAAGGTTATGTGATTTTAGGAAATTGAGCATATAAACACAGATAGTGTGAGCATATCCTGTGAATTTTAAGTGCCAAATTTAATCTCCAAGAGCTTGATTTGAGAAGTTAACAAGCAAATAGCTGACGAGACTGCATCCACATACTGACATTTTGCTAAGAAACGTTATATTTTAAGAAGCAATCATATTATATTAATGTTGCATAAAATACAACAGTGAGGAAATAGTATGGCTGCCCTCTGACTTGTTAAAACTAATTCTGTTCTCACGTCACTTCAGTCAAAAACAATATTACAAATGTGACAAAACAGACTGAATTGGAAAAATAGAAGTAAAACTACCATTATCCCCAGATAGCATATTATATACAGAATATCCTATGGAACAAACTGAAGCTATTTGAAATATCAAATCAATACATTAATCAAATATAAAATCAAACATACAAAAGTCTTGCAAGCAACAAGCTAGAAAAAATTTTAAATCCCATTACAGTGATAAAAAAATAAGAAATTCAGAATACGCTTAACAAAGAGAGAAATATTTTTCTACTGAAAAATGTAAGTTACAGTTAAAATCATAAAACACAATAAAATGATAAAATATGTTATGAATTTACAAAATTAACAGTTAAATTAGTCTTACCCAAATTATTATACTGATATAATGCAATCCCTATTAAATTCCTAATGGAAATAGAACGAAAGTTACAGAAATTCTTATGAAAAAATAAAGGTACCAGACAGTAAAAAAATTCTGAGCCAAAAAAGAATGGACGTATTACATTCCCTGACTTCAAACTATTCTACAAATTTGTCAAGTAATCAAAACAGTAAAGACATTGGAATGACCACAGTTACACAGACCAATGGAATAGAATTGAGATCTCAGAATTAAATCCTCATACATATAAGCAGATAAATTTATTAAAATGAATCAGGAGCATCAAATGGGGAAATAAAATTTTCTTCTAATAATAGTTTTGGCAAAACTGGAGAGCTACAAGCAAAAACAAGAAATTAGGGTTGGGGCAATAGTACAAAGGACTGGAATGTATTCTTTCTTTGTGAGATGTCTGGATTCAATCCCTGGCACCACAAGGTCCTTAAAGATTACTGGAAGAAACTTCTGGCACCTCTAAGTGTGATCTAAGCTGCCCCCCCCCGCAATTAATGATATTGTATTATCTCTCACATCATGCACAAGAGTGGATTCAAATTAAAGATTTGACTTTATGAGCCCAAACCATAAAACACACTGAAGAAAACAGACAACTCCAGAAGTTTGACTCAAGTGGTATTTTTAGGGATTCAGCTCCAAAGAAAAGGTGAACAAAAGCAAAAATATGCTAAATAGATTATGAAATAAATAAAAGAAATAAAATTCTTCTGAACAGTAAAATAAGCTATCGTTAAAATGAAATGTCAAGAGTGATAGCTCAAAGTACTAAGTAAATGCTAAATGTGGGATACCCAGGTTCACACCCTAGCACTGAATTGTTCCTTAAGTACAGATCTGTGAGTAGACCTGAGGTAATATAGGGTGTGAATACAAAGCAAAACATAGTTAATAGATAGAAATTAATGCTTCTAAATAAGAAATAATATTCAGACACCACATATTTAATGAGTGTATTTGCAATACACAGCAATTCAAAAAACACAAGAAAACAAACAACTCCAAAAAAAGGGTGGGGAGACAGTGAATAACTGAATAGACACTTCATAAACAGACATGCAGATTGTGGCAGGCACATGAAATAAATGCTCACTATGACATTTTCCAAGGGAAATATGAATCAAAATTGTAGTGAGCTTTATCCCCACACCTGTAAAATGACCTACATCAAAATGATTAGAGACAAATGCTGGTAGGAGTGTGAAGAGAAGAAAACCACTCTATTGGTGCACATGCAATTTGACTAAATATCTGTCACTGCCATCCCGTTGTTTATGAATTTACTCTAGTGTATATATATATATATATATACTCTTGTATATATGTATATATATATATTACTTTCTATGATTTGTTGCCTACTGTCTGAACCCTATCAAATATGGTGTGGTAATTATGGAAAATGGGTAGGAAGTGCCTTATAATGTGTCGGTCCAGAAAGCAGCCTGGAGCATGGTGGCGGTTGGGTAGTGGAGGTCAGCTGCCAAGGCTGGGGGTGGGGAGGGTTCTCATCCGCCACCCTCTGGGAGTGAAAGCAACCTGGTGCAGAGCCCGGTGATATGGCTATGGGGGCCTCATTTTATACTCCGTCTGGGAGGAGCAGCTGTTGAGATCTACACACATAAAAGATGTATGGAGTTTTCTAAAATATTAAAAACTTATATGCAATATCCTCCACAGATTGCACTCCCAAAGATATGTCAAAGAACACAAAGTACTGATTGGTACTGACACACAAAGCACTGATTTGCACACCTATGTTCAAGACAAGATATGGAACCAATCCAAGTTCCCAGTGGCGATGACAGGATGAAGATGTGTCTGTTCCAGTGTCTGTGAATCAGTACCTAATTCCAGCTGGACTCTACTCATCACCCGATCTCTAGTGTGGGGAGATCAAACTCTGGTCTCCAAGAGATCCCTGACCACCAACTTAGTTGTCTGGGCTCTAGCCACTGTTCTGTCCACAGGACACAAGGGGTCCATTCACTTGGGGCCATGCTGCAGGAGGTAGTGAGGTCAGGAATTCGGAAGGCACAACTGCCTGATCTTTTTTTTTTTAATTTTTAATTTTTTTTTGTTTTATTAGTGAATCACCATGAGCCAAAGTTATAGACTTACAGGCTTTCATGCTTACACTTCAGTCATACAATGATCGAGTGCCCATCGCTCCACCAGTGCCCATTTTCCACCACCAATGGTCTCAGCATCCCTCCCACCACCCTGTCCCCTTCACCCCACCACACCTCTGTGACAGGGCATTCCCATTTGCCCGCTCTCTCTTTTTAGGTGTTGTGGTTTGCTACAGAGGTATTAAGTAGGCATCATGTTCGGTCTATAGTCTATTTTCAGCCCATATCTCCCATCCCTAGTGGGCCTGCCTAGCACCCTTTGCTTGGTGATCCCTTCTCTATCAGAGCTGCTTCTTCACCTAGCATGTGAGGTCAGCTTCCAAGCTGTGGAGCACTCCTCTTGGTACTTATCTCTACTATTCTGATCTTTTGAATGAAACTATTAATCCAATGGGGAAAATATATGCTACATATTTATATTTATACACTCATATGCATACATAAATATACACATGTAATGCATATATACATTTTTTACATAATGGAATAATACTCAGCTATAAGAAAAAGTGAAATCTTGTTTTTCCAACAATAAGAATGGAACTGGAGGGTATCAGTGGTAAGTGATGTTAGTCAAAAAGAGAAAGATAAATACAAAATAATTTACTCATATGTGAAACAGAGGGGCAAAGGAAGAGGACAGACAAAACTAACATGAACAAAACCATGGATTCAGACAAAAAGTTGAAGCTACCAGGAAGGAGGTTGGGAGAGGATGAAAGAGGGAGGGCTAACAATGGACTGTTGGGGTAGGGGGAGGGGGGAAGGGAAGAATGGTACTTGGTGTAAGTGATGTACTGAACTGGTATGGAATTGAACCCTTAAAATGTACACAGTTCCATGCCAACCATTGTCTCATAAAAAATGTCTGAATACTAAAAAATACTGAAGAATCAGAGAAATAAATATTTCCTAGGAAAAATGCAAATACTTTTTTATATATAATTATACTGAAAAATTGGTTTCACTATGAATATTAGGCATATATTTATATATGAGAAATATTATTTTAATGAATATTTAATATCTGCTTATTAAATAAAATGAAAGAATCCGTGTTTTTAATGCTGACAGCTCTTTCTGAGGCTGGTTGTTGTATATTAAACTATAGAAGTGGTTGTTTATTCTTGTGCTTCTAATTGCTGATATGCTTTCACACTGTTTCTAAATGCCCATTTTAATTACATGTATATAAACTGACCACTGTATCTCCTAGAAGAAAACTGAAAACAAATCATGTTCAATTTCTGAACTCAAAACTTAATTCAAAGGCATGCTTTTGGTGAGTGAATCACTGAAAATAATGGGAAAACCAGGCAACAATTCAAAGTAATCTCCTTTTTCATGATTATAAGGACACATGTGGAATGTGGAATGGATCGATGGTGAAGCATGCATTTGCTATATGTGACCAGAAAAAAAAGACAGAGTTTGTCATGTCAAGACTATAATAACAGTTACTATTTATCCAGAAATTACTTCTATTTACTCATCCAGTTCTTTCAATTATCCTATATGGTTGGCACAAATATTATTTCTGATTCTCAGGTGATAATGTGATACACTGAGTCTTAGAACAAGTAATTTGCAGGCTGGAGTTAAGGCCAATCCCATCTGGCTTCAGGGTTCTTGCTCATAATGCTGTATTACTTTTCAAGCTACTTGTTATATTTCAAAAGCAGGAGTACTCATTTGCTAGAGCTGCCATACCAAAATGCCATAGACAGAATGACTTATAATGGGAATTAATGTTCTCACAGTTCTGGAGACTAGAAATCTAAGATTTAGACATCTTCAAAAGTTTTTAAGCAACTGACAACTAGAAATGTTCAATAAATTACACCCAGCAAATGATCTCTTAGAAATTAGACTCAGAGAAGAAACCAAGGCTTATTGACCCATGGGCTACTCTAAAGAGGCCTCCCGAATAATTAAATATTTAATTAATTATTCAACTGTCTTCACTAAGCTGATCTATTGTGCCAGACCCTGGACTATATGCCAGAAAACCAACAAGGTAAAAGATACAGTGAGGAAATGAGAAAGAAATAGGAGAAGCAATAATGACCTGAGGTTTGATTATGTTGCTGACAGAAGAGTGTGTGCAAGAAAAACAAGGGCATCTCAATGGGAGCAGTGGGATCTTCAGGAAAGAATCACATTTAGGCTGAGACCCAGAACATGAGGCAACTTATTTCAGAAAAATGAGAAGGAAAAGAGGGACTCCTGTAAATTGCTCCTTTTTTTTAGTTTATTTTACTTAATCTATATTACTTCAACTTCCTCAAATAGACCTTTCTCAAGGTACCATTAGATGATGATCACATTAAAACATATCCAAAATATTAAATACGTGAACTTTTTTCCTTACATATATATACACACATGCTATTACATAATCTCTTTCCACATACTTCTTAATATAAATATAATATAATCAATCCACATCTATATTCGAATAAGGAATTTTATAAAAGTGAATCAGAAATTATGTATACTGCTTTCTTCTATGGATTTATCTTGGGAGGACCACCTACATATATTTATTGAAATAACAAATGCAATTATTTTATCCAATCATTGAAAAAACTATAGATATGAGATATTGTAGGTAGTAAAAACACCCATAAAATTAAAATTTCAAAGTTTAACTTGAAATTAACTCCAAATATGAATTGTCAAGCTTTTTGAATCACATAATATATAAAATTTTGGGAAAAACTCAAGTATCTTTTTAAAATAAAATGACAGGTTTGCAAACCAGTACTGAAAAGTAATAGGAATAGAGAGAGATAAAAGAAAGGAAAATTTCACAGTATAAAAACACTTTAAATTAAAATTTTAAATAAATTTTTTAACATAGCACTTGGAAATAACTTTCAGAGTGTGAGACAAATGTAAGTACCATGGTCAGATTAGGAAAAAAAAGGATATTGCCTAACAAACTAATGGAAGAACAAATGTAAATGTATCCTACAATCCTGTCACCAAAGGAGTTATGGTTTGATAAAAACTGAAGTCCCCCAAAATGTAGGTATTTCTCAAGCAGCATCATGGTTTGAAGTTATCGGGAACTCTATCTTCCTGATGGAGCAAGATACTTTATTATCATGACAGTTGTACTTTATTTTCTTTAAAGATAATACCGAGAAAACAGACATCACAATTTGACCTGATATACTCAACAATAATACCAATCCCTCCCCTTAAACATTTACGAGATGTCAGATGTTTGCTGAGAAGGGGGAAAGAGCATATAAGTGCTGCCCTCTGTTTTTCTGAAAATTTCCGCAGCTATCTGAACCTTCATCATTCACACACTGTCATCCCATTGCTCATCGATTTGTTCGAGTGGGCACCAGTAACGTTTTTATTGTGAGATTTGTTGTTTCTGTGTTTGGCATATTGGATACTCCATGGGTAGCTTGCCAGGCTCTGCAGTGTGGGTGAGATACTCTCGGTAGCTTGCCGAGCTCTCCAAGAGGGGTGGAGGAATAAAACCGGGGTTGGCTGCATGCAAGGAAAATGCCCTACAGCTGTGCTATCACTGCAGCCCATTCACACACTAAGCTTCTACAAACAATTTTCACTTCACTCCTTAATCTCCACAGTGATGCGATTTTATTACCCAACAGTGGTATAATTTATTTTAAACCTTAAGGATTCAGGGTCCAGAGTGAATAAGATGCTTGTTTTGCACATGGCTGACCCAGTTTTGTTCCCTGACACCCCATTATGGTGCCTGGAGAACCACCAAGAATCACACTTGAACAGAGAACCTGAATAACAGCCGAGTGTGGCCCCAAGACAAGCAAAAAGACAAGCAAAAAAAAAAAAAGGAGGGGACCCTTAGAAATCAATGAAATGAGAATGGATATCTTCATGATACATGTGCACTTCTGAATGTGTGTGTGTGTGTGTGTGTGTGTGTGTGTGTGTGTGTGTGCCTAACAGAATTGTATTAACCTCCAGGGACAGGGTTTACTGCAAAAGGAATTTAAAATATCACAAAATGATTTTTATATAAGGAAAAGAATAGACTACTCTAACTCTACCTTCCCATCTTAATGCCACACCCAAAACACTTCTGTTGTGTGAAGAGGGGGCCTCTTCACTATCCCCTGCTGTTCTCTTTGATGCTGCAACTTTCCAAAACACCTTGCAGCCAGCTTTTCAGAAGGGATTCTATTGTCAGCTCCAGCTTGTGGCACAGGGAAGTGACATCTCAAGTGGGTCTCTTCTTGTCACTTTCTCCATACTTTGGCACACACAAAAACACCTGTCAAACGCTCTCCAACACATATGGTTTCAAGGATAAGAAGGAAAAGAAAAGAAGCACTTTACTATGAAAGACTAACTAGAAAAGGCAAAATGAAGTCAACTGACAAATGCACAGTGATAGGCTTCTTTTCTTCTTCCTAATTCTCAGACGTATTCTTCAGCTCATAGGAGGATGCTGCACAGAGCTCAAGCAGTAGCAGTTTTAGCAGTAGCACCAGGAAATATTCTCCTTTAGTGTTGGGAGATAGTACAGGGCTTAAGGCAATTGCCTTGAATGCAGCAGATCCCAGTTGGATCCTTAGTGACAGTGCTCAGGGATCACCTGGAGTGATCCCTGAGCACTGAGCCTGAAGTACGCTCTGAGGACAGCTGGGGAAGGCCCAGAGACAGAAAAACCCAATTTCTGCTAACAGGGAGAAGAAAGAAAGAAGAAAGGCAACTTTTTTTAGGCCTTTCTCCTTTCTTTCTCACTACATAGCAAACATTTGTGCAAAAGCTTTAGGAAATTTTCTTTGACTTCATTTACTCTTAAGGACCTACATATCAAAGGAGAATAAACTTTTGATAGGAGAATAAACTCTCACTCTGAGAGCTTAAGTAACATACCAAAAGTTGTACAGTTCTTATAGGAGGCATGGGGATATTATTCAGAATTGACTCCAAATCTTACCCTTATTCCCAACCCCTGCCATGCACACCAACTAGAAAATACCCTCTAGAAAGCCTTGAAGATACTAAACAAATGCCACTAAAGCCTCTGTAAGTATTGTAATCTGCTGGGCAATTGGATGTGTTGGAAAATGCCCAGATACTTAATAAGAAACACCAGTTTTTAGAAGTGGACAGAGCTGCCCCATGACAAACCAAATTTTATTCATGTCTCCAGAAATAACCCTTGGCTAGTCCGAATCTTTAGGAAGGTATCTGAGAACACAGCTATGTAAGTGTCAACAGTGCTGTGTAATTTCTACACACAGTTTCCTGAGGCAAGATGGGGTCGAAGGTCAAGAAACAACATTTCTGCTTTACTTCTTGAAATTCAACTTGGCTATAACTTTTCAGAAACAAAATACAGAGAGAAAAGATTCTACAAAGGACTTGCCCCAGAAATTCTTGAATAGGTTAGAAACCTCAGGTTGTTTCTGGTTCTGTTACTTTCAATTTATTTGGAACTAAAAGATCTTCTGCTTGAAAGTCACTTCCGAATATATTCAGAGCAGAGGGAGGAGAGGAAGATTTTTTTTTTTTTGGAGAGTGAAGAATGGGTCCACATTCAGCAGTGCTCAGGGGTAGCTCCTGGCTCTGTGCTCAGGGGTAAGGGATCACTCCTGATGGGCTTCAGGAAACATATAGGGCAGTGGGGACAGAACCTGGGTTAGCCCCATGCTTAGTACTGTACTATCTCTCTGGCACCCACTGGAGGAGAGTCGAACTATACAGTTTATTTTATAATTACTGTTATTTTTACTACTTTTATTCCCTATCCAGATTCTATTCTTTGTAAGAAATTCTTTAACAGAATCTCATCATCACTTATACGCTGTAAATTTTTATGTGCCCAAAGAGCCAGCAGTTAAAGAGTCTAAGCCTAAACATCTGGCTTCTGATTCATGAACAGAGAAAGGGTGTGTGGTTTGCTCTGTTGTTCTTCCAGTCATCCTCCTTGCCAGCTGCTGAAATAATGCCACCACTGGTCTCAATGTCATGCAGATTTTACAGCGATATCAGAAATGCAGAAGCATTTTTAAAAAAAGATTCCTTGCTGGTTTGGCAGAAGACAGAAATTGCTTTTTATCAAAATGAAAAAGACTTTTTTCATGGGACACAGCAAAAGGCAGTCTGAAAAGAGGGCAGGCACTTTTATCTTGGAAAAGGCATTTCCAGGATGGCAAACAGAAAGTCATGCTTTCCTTTATCCCCTGAGAAAGGAAATAGATGTAGATCCCCTGCATCTACAGTCAGATGCTCTTAGTTCATGGAACAGACACAGAAAGTAGTCTGAGTCTTGAGGCCACTCTTCCAGACTCCAGGCAGTTCTCACTATCAGATCTCAGGCATGCAGGGTCCTATTTTACTTTTACTTTTTTTTTCTCTATGTCACAGGAAAAGCATACCCATTTTGTACCTTTTATTTGTGGACATAGACATGAATTTCCAGGAGTTGGGAGAATAGGTTCTTAGGGATGAATTGAGATTCACTTTCTGAACAACAACACAATGCCAGGCAAGCCATAGCTGTACATGATTTCACATAAACCTAACAATGAAGCTTTAAGGTGTATTATTATATCATTAAAACCAATGACAGAGAAGGTTAGGGAGAGTTAAGTGAAAAATATCAATGGTTTTACTACTACAAGAAATACTAGATGATATAAAATGTGGCCACAGCCTGATTTGTTTCTTCTGAGCCTTCAGATGCCACCAGGCTGAATAATCATAACCTCTGTTCTAGAGTCATTTAAAATGCAATTCCTTGCATAAAGAAAATGGAATATTTACATACCACTCTTCACATTACATACAAACACATACACATATACAGAGAGAGCAACATTATTCAACATTAAAAATAAATGAAATTCTGCTATATTTTACAACTTATGACCTTAAAATCATCACACTAATTCAAGTAAGTCAGAATCAAAGAAGAAGTGTTGTCAGGGTTCACTTAACTGCTGTACTTAGAATAAATTTATAGACATAGAGCCAAAGAGGTTACCAGAGTTGTAGAGAGTACAGAATGGGGAGTCACTTTTTAATATATACAGTTTCAGTTGTGGATGATGAAGTTTCCGAAATGAGATATAGAGTAGAGTGAATATATCCAATGCCACTAAAAACCATGCTTGAAATGGTCAGAATCAGGCCAGAGAAAGAAACCAGCGGTTAAAGCATTTACCTTGCATGTATTGATCTTTGCCTTAATACACAAAACACATAAGGTCCCCAAGGAATACTAAGAGTGACTCCTACGCATATATTCAGGTGTAGGCCCTGAGCATCTCTTAGCATAGTCACAGCATACATCTCATCCCTGACAACAGTTAATATGGCTAACTTGACCTAATGATAATTTACCACCATATAAATATCAATATTTTCAGTATTCTGTTTTTTTAAAAAGCACATATATCCTGAATCCAAAGGTCTGTCTTGGCATTTTCTACCTTCCTGGTAGAGATGTGAAATACTATTAACTGCAGGCAAACCAACTCTGGTCCACTGCTGTGTCTGCTAAGACAACTATGTTAAGAAGGATTCTGAGGTTGTTTACAGGAAAAACATGATAAGCATTAATTGATTTATAAAGGTGTCTTACAATACATAAAATTTCATAAAACAGAACATTTTTTTCTTGTTCTTCTAGATGTGAATTGGAAGAACAATGACAAAACATCAATGACTTAAGCAGAAAGTCTAATGGAGACTAGGATGGCCAAACGCAAGCTGACCTTTAGAAAGCAAAGGAAGAGTTTGAAGTTGGGGAAGGTGATGCCACCCATCTACACAATGGAATACTATGCAGCAGTTAGGAGAAATGAAGTTATGAAATTTTCTTATAAATGGATAGACATGGAGAGTATCATGCTAAGTGAAATGAGTCAGAAAGAGAGGGACAGACATAGAAGGACTGCACTCATTTGTGGGGTATAAAATAACATCACATGAGGCCCACACCAAAGGACAGTAGATACAAGGGCCAGGGGGATTGCCCCATAGCTGGGAGACTACTTCACGAGGGGAGTAGGCAGATGGAATAGAGAAGGGATCACTAAGAAAATGAGGGCTGGAGGAACCAGGTGGGATGGGAGATGCATGCCAAAAGTAGACAATGGACCAAACATAATGACCTCTCAGCTTGTAACTATCTCATGGTGATTCAATAAAATTTTAAAAATTAAAAAAAAAAAAGAAAGCAAAGGTGTAAAAAAACTAATGCACGCCGAGGAGTGTGTACACTGTCGGCTCTCCGGGCGGCTCTGTCTCACCGCCCGTGTTCGGTGCCCTGGAACCGCTATGTGTGCTGTCGGTCAAGGGCAGGCGACAGAAGGAAGAAGGCCAAACTGGTTGCTCAATCAGTTTGTTTCATTCTCTCTCTGTGCTTCTCTCCCTGGATCCATGGATCTGGCCCCCAACCTACTCTTACAGCCTAGTTAAATCCCCCCAGCATGAGGGGTTTGGGGCATACACATAGGTGTGGTCACAATCAATAGGGTAAAGTTCCTTTTTCTCAGGGGATGCTTCTCCTAGGATTGACTCTCTTTCAGCAGGAGGGTGAAGGGTGGAGTCCCATGAGTGTGTTTCTCCTCTCCTCAACCAGTAAACATATAAGAATTCATAATATTAATCATTTTGTATGGACACAATAAGAAATGCATTAAAGCTTATAGAATTGCTCTGCTGGTGCCATCTCGATCTTAGACTACAGTGCTCAGGCCGGATCAGTCTTTCCTTTCCCTAGCAGGGTCCTAGTCTCGTCATTACTTTCGGATCATGACAGCATTTGTCTATGATCAAGCTTTTAACTTATAGTTAAGAATTAGGCACTTTGGCCAGGCCCATCTCGATGCCAAAGTAGCACATAACTCACTGCTTGCCCTGGATCCATCCCGTCCCTCGTCGGGACCCTGCTTTTGGGGTGCTAGGAACTGAGGGCAACTGAGGCTTAAGTAGAAAAAGCAGATGCCCGGGAATGAATAATATTCGAAGCCAATTAAGTCCCAAGTTACAAAAGCATAATATTGTCTTCTCATGTCTATACAAAACAGACATAGCTTTAAAGTAAATTATTCAAAAGGCATAAGGGGAGGAGAAAGGCAATATTAACTTATAATATAAGTTCAGTATCCTAGGAAGGTCTGACCTTACAAATTAGCAGAGTCAGATTAGGGGGAGAAGCTGATTAACTCGTTTTGGGGAAGAGAGTTTAGAGAAGTGATTACAGCTAAACAAAGGGATGGGAGAGATTCGGGAACACCTTGATGGGTGAGACTGGGGTAAGCCTAAACTCCGGGAAAAACCGGGACAAGCTACTCATGGCAAGGGGGAGAGGACAAAGTAATGTCATACTACACAAAGGTATACCCAATAAACAAGGAAATTCAAGAAAGAACAAAGAGAAAAACAATAGACATTCTCTCACCATGAAAATTATGAGGCCTTCTATACCATGCTCAGCATGGTTGTTTTCGCCTGCCAGTACAGGGCTGTGTCCAGTGTTGCAACAAACTTCCTTTCACAAAACTATTGTATCTATTCTTCAAATGTAAAACAGTGTAACTTCAACAGGGACTCAGTAGGTAGGTGGTTATAAAAAAGAACTTCCACAGAGAACAATTTCAATTCACAGGCTCCAGTAGCTTTAGGTGCTCTGGTAGACAATATGTCTAGATATAAAGGGAAAACTGGGTACTCATTCATTACCTTCTTATGTTTAGAAATATAGAAGTGGGAAAGTTATATATTTAATCCTGGGGAACTTGAACAACTTATTTAAACTGTGAAAAATACAAACACATGTGTGCAGAAGGAGTGATATGTGTGTGGTGTATTTTTCGAGGGCTCATGGGGTGGCAAGCACTTTCTCTTGCTGCTGCTCGAGTTCAGTGCTCTCTCACTGCTGTGTCTGAACTGGATTGGGGTGGCTCCTCCTTTGTGCTCTGCTTCTGTGTGTGCCCCTGTGCTTTCTTCTGTCTGTCTCTGTATTTCTGTCTGTCTCTATCGTTTCTCCAGAGGTCTCTTCCAACCTCTGTCTGTCGTCTCTCCTCTGGTCTCTTGCGATTTCTCTTCTTCTGGTCTCTCTCTCTCTGGAGCCCTTCTGCTTCAGTATCTGGAGCCCCACTCATTCTCACTTCTGACTCTGACTCTGATTCTCACTTGCTTTGTGCTCGCTTTGGAGCCCTGCTTCTGGCTCCAATCATTCTCTTTTACTCTGTGCCCTGCTTCTGTGTCTTCTCCCTGCTTCTGTGCCCTCTCACCTGCTTCTGTGTCTTTTCTCCTCTTCTGTGTCTTATCCCTTCTGTGTCTTCTCCCCACTTCTGTGTCTTCCACTTCTGTGCTCTTCTGTGTCTTCTCCCTTGCTTCTGTGTCTTCTCCCTCACTTTTCCTACAGTCTTAGTTTATATAGCAATCACATGGGGTGGTGATGCAAAGGTGTGTTGAACATTAACAAATCAACAAAGAGGGGTAAAACCACTCCTCAAGGAGATTAACAAAATCTCATCTAAGGAGATTACTCCAGATTACTAGGATATCTGCTCAAGGGTGGGATCCAAACAAGGGTGTGTCTTTCTTCTTTCCTCAGCTAGTAATCCACTTAAATAGTTGTGGTAAATCTACTTCAAATATTTCTAGCATTGTCATTCTGTAGGAGCACAGTGAGAGATATATCAGACTTAAAGTTTGGTTCTTCCTGAGGATATCTCACTATATTTTCTAGACCACAGTCCTCAGGTCAGGTTAGTCTTCCTAACCCCAGCAGGGTCCTGGTCTCGTCATTACTTTTGGATCATGACAGCATTTGTCTCTGACCATGCTTTCAATTAATAGTTGAGTATTGTGGTGCTTTGGCCTGGCCCATTTCAATGCCAGGGTAGCTCATAGTTTCCCCTGGGTCCATTCCATCCCTTGTCAGGACTCTGCTTTTGGGGTGCTAGGAACTAAGGGCAACTGAGTTGAGAAAGTAGATGCCCAGGAGTAAATATTATTGGAGTCAATCAACTCCCAAATTACAAAGCATAATATTAACTGTCTTCCTGTGTCCATACAGAAAGGACATTGCTTTAAGGTAAACTAAGTTCCCTGTGGCAAGGCAAAAAAGGACAAACCCAATGTTATCCTATATAAACCATAAATAATAATGAATATTCCGATTACTATCAAAAATAATCTGCGATAACCAATATTGATGCTATATAAAAATGTTTCTCTATCAAGGAAAACATTATTCAACCCCCAAATAATTTTGAACTATTCTAAAATCAAATTTAATTGACTTTTGATGACAAAATTAATATTTTGATACTAAAGACCACTAAAGCCTAGGTATTGATTATATACAGAAAAAGCCCATTTTATGGGACTACATCAAACTAAGAAGCTTCTGCACTTCAAAAGAAACAGTGACTCTAAGACAGAGAGAGCCCACAGAATGTTAAAGAATATTTACCCAATACCCATCTGATAAGGGATTAATATCCAGGATATACAACGTACTTGTAGAATTGTATAAGAAAAAAACCTCCAACCCCAGCAAAAAATGGGGAGAAGAAATGAACAGAAGTTTCCTCAAAAAAGAAATAGAAATGGCCAAAAAGCCCAAGAAAAAATGCTCCACATCACTAATCATCAGGGAGATGCAAATCAAAACAACAATGAGATATTATCTCACACCACAGAGACTGGCACACATTCAAAAGAACAAAAGCAATGAGTGCTGGCATGGATGTGGGGAAAAAGGGACGCTCCTTCACTGCTGGTGGAAATGCCAACTGGTCCAGCCTTTCTGGAAAACAATATGGACAGTCCTTCAAAAACTAGAAATTGAGCTTGCATATGATCCTGCAATACCACTTCTGGGAATATATCTCGAGGATGCAAAAGAGCACAGTAGAAATGAAATCTGTACCTATATATTTATTGCATCCCTTTTCACAATAGCCAAAATATGGAAACAACCCGAGTGCCCTAAAACAGATGACTGGTTAAAGAAACTTTGGTACATCTACACAATGGAATACTTTGCAGCTGTTAGGAGAGATGAAATCATGAAATTTGCTTATAAATGGATAGACATGGAGAGTATCATGCTAAGTGAAATGAGTCAGAAAGAGAGGGACAGACATAGAGGGACTGACTCATTTGTGGAGTGTAGGGTAGCATCACATGAGGCTGACACCCACACGGACAGTAGATACAAGGGCCAGGGGGATTTGCCCATAGCTGGAAGACTGTTTCATGAGCAGAGGGGAGAAGGCAGATAGAATAGAGAACAGATCACTAAGAAAATGAGGGCTGGAGGAACCAGTTGGGATGGGAGATGCATGCCAAAAGTAGACAATGGACCAAACATGATGACCTCTCAGTGTCTGTGTTGCAAGCCATAATGCCCAAAAGTAGAGAGAGAGTATGGGAAATATTGTCTGCCATAGAGGCAGGGAAGGGTGGGAAAGGGGGGTATACCTGGGATATTGGTGGTGGGGAATGTGCACTGGTGGAGGGATGGGCGTTTGATCATTGTGAGATTGCAACCCAAACATGAAAGCTTGTAACTATCTCATGGTGATTCAATAAAATTTAAAAAATAAAAAAATAAATAAAATAAAAGTGAAGTTACATACACACACAAAAATGCCCATTTTAAATATGCATTGCATAGTACAAACTTTATTTCTAACAACTTTATTCAAGTACTGCCAACACATGGTTTTTATAAAGGATAATCCTTTGTACTAATTACTTTATATGTCAGAAATAATGAAATGCACATTATTAACTCTTCTTGGTAAACTATTTTGTATATTTTTCCTAGAAAGTATACTACCTAACATTGAATACTTTACATGAAAACTGCTGCATATTTGAAAATAAAGTAACATATTAGAAGAAAATGAGATTTTGAGTTATGAGGGATCAATATAGGTTTGTCTTGGACATTTTCATAATTTTAAATATGTAGAATAGATTTTGTACCCCAGTGTGACACAAGAATCAATTTTCTTTCCTTTTTCCTTTTAAAACTAGAGAGTACTTGTTGAGTTTAATCATAAAGAAACTTGTTTTGATTTCAATTCTCAATTACTTCTTAGAAAAATAGGTTGTGGAAATCCTAGGCAAAACTTAAGAAACAAAAATGTTTTTCATTTTGCAAACTGCAAATGAGTAATACACAGAGGGGCTAGGTCCAGATATACAGAGCCTCTCACTGCTGAATCAAGATAAAGGCTCTCTCTACAGTGGGAATCAAGGGATAAGCTATTGGCTAGTACATACTATGACTAATTGTTGCCTGTCATACTAAAAGCCACAACCCCATTGAAACCTACTGCTTTTGACAGTGCAAATAATAGAAAGAGGAAAGAGTACTAGAGTCGGACAATCTACAACAAAAGCCCAGTGGATTCCTATCTTTCAACTAAGGAACTTCAATGGTTTAAGAGCAAATCCATAGGCACTATACGGTGAAAGGGCCTATGCAAAATCACAGGGGATTCTGGAATAAGAAATGGAAAGTGATGATCCCAGGCCCTGCCCTCCAACCTTGGGTCCACATCACAGAACATTTGTAAAATCTCTCTCTGAAAGTCATGCAGCTTTCCCTCCGATTTGAGTTTTACTGCTGCAGAGCAGGTTTGTAGAAATGGCTATCTGACTAAGTGAGGGTTTCCGTTTTTATGCTTGTTCTCACTCTCAAGAATTGAGAGTTTTTCACATTCCAAAATAAAATGCAAACCGAGAGCATTTTGTATTTTTGCATTTCGAGTCCCTGTTTTGTCAGTGAGTAATTATAGCAAATAAAATATTGCAGCTGAATGTAAATTGTTAGGCAACCAGATCACACCAAGAAATTTTTCTTCCACAAGTTTTACATCATAGCGTGTTAAATATTAAAATATTGCAAGTCAAGTAAACAGAGGGGTCTTTGCTCAAAGCATTAATTTTAAACAAACATTTCACTGTTATTCAGATCAGATGCTAGGAAACAAATTATGTTTTCTTTCAAATAAGGTGAATACATCATCTAGAGAGAAAGTAAGACAGGAGAAAATAAGGGCATTTATGATACTAGAGATGAATTGCAACCAAACAAACAGGAGAAAATTCATGTAGAGCAAAGAGAGGAAGAAAAACCTACAAAAGGGAATTTGGAATAGAGAAAAAATGAGAAAGACTGATTTACCTTTAGATTAAAAAAAAAGACATGTCTCTTGACAGAATACAGAAAACTGACTTGTTGAAGTAAGGAAGTCAGGGAAGAAATCAAACATTTTTAATATACTGAATTTCAGTTTTCTGAGGTAATTACTAGAAAGGGAAAAGGGAAAAGAGTTTTGAGATCTTGAAAGATTACCAATCAATAAAATTCCAATCAGTGAACACTGACTGAGTACTTAATGCATGCTCTCAGCAACCACACAAAATTAGACATGACCTTCTCCTGAGGCATTTTCAAAAAGTATTGAAACAAACAAAAATTTTTAAACAATGAAGAGTGAAAGTATGTATGTATTTCATGTATTGAATTAAACCCCTATGCAGAATATAAATTGCTACGTATGATCATGGCTGAAATGTCTAACTCAGAATCAAATGGCACTAATAAACATATTAGTATCATAGTCATAGCACTAGCATTTTCTGAGAAGTTCCTATTTCCAAGAGTTCATGCCTAAAAATTGTAATGTCCAACATTTCAGACAGTTCATAAGAATCGGCCCCTTTTGACTGTTGAAGAAAATAAGGTTCAAAATGTTAAATTATGAATGTTGCACAGTGTGTAAATGAGAGGGTTGAAATTTAACCCCAGTACTTATTTTCTCAAAGATCATACTATTTATCAACAGAATACCAGATTTACCCAGAAGAGTTCCTCCACTAATCTTGATAACCATATGGTAAGTAAAACAGAAATAAAAACAAACAGAAGAGCAACTTGAAAATGAATTGTTTTTGAAGAGAGAGACTCCTAAGATGATAAAAAGGATTGGATTTTAATAAAGCAGAATGTATTTTATCATTTTTCCTTCAAATATTTTTGAATCCCCATAGTACAGGATTAAGGTGCTTGTTTCACACAGGGATCAACAGGGGCTGCCTGATACCAAACATGGTTCCCTGAGGACCATCAGGAATGATTCCCTAGGCACAGAGCTAGGAAGAAGACCTGAGCACTGCTGAGTGTGGCCCACAAAACAAAGAAAAATTATATTTATCTTTGAGAAAGCACATCACACCTATTTGAAAAACAAGCCTTCTAAATCGCCTAATGTATGAGGATTAGTGGGTGTTGGTGACAACATAGTAGTACTTGTTTTGGAGATTATGGTGAGGACTGAAGAAGACACCGCATATTACTTTCTTCAGTCCTTGGGACATAGGAACCTCTTTAATTGATGTGCTATGTTTGAGATGATAAAATTCTTAATCATTCTAAAAGTATATGATAAAACTTAGAACATTATAGCAGGTAAATTTATTTCAACAGAGACATCAGTCTCTGAAGTTTTATTTACATAGTAAGGTGAAAGCCAGGTAGAGTTAAGAAACCACTTGAATGAAACTTGTGAGTATTTCATATTGAATGTCACCCCTGAAGTCTTTTTGCAAGCACTATTGGCCAGCTTGTTCCCAATCATTTCCAAACCTTTCACTCCTATGTGCCTCCAACTCATGGCAAACTATCTACTTGCGATCCCAGTCACCCTTGGAGTCAAGTGCGTGTACCCACAATGAAATGTCCTGCCAATGAAGAAAGGGTAGAATTCTGCTGGAGGCACTCTCAAAGTGTACTTTCATGGGAGAAACAACCTTGCAAATATGACACAGTAATACCAATACTATTGAAAACCTGTTATATATCAATAACAACTTATTTTGAAAAAATTAACTTTAAATAAAAATTGTGTGCTTTCCTCACAAAATACTAGACTCCTTTAGCTTCACCCTCTTCCTCTCCTTCCACTAAGAATTTAATGAAAATGCCAGAAAATCTGACAGCCATCCCAAAACAGGTCAGATCAAAAGAATAGATAAGATGCTGCCTACCCCCAAGAATACTCCTGTTACATGAGAAATTGTACTCCTCTTTGTTTAGTTCATCGGAAGCTAGGTTGCCTGTTGCAGGTAGCTAAATTCATTCTTATTTTAATTAGAAGCTCCTTTTCACAGTCACTGACACATTCTAGACCAAGGAGATGCTGACTGATAGCACAGAACCACTCTTCAATTATCTAGGGAGAATAGCAATGTGTAATAGCTCTTTCTCCTTTGCTTTCCCTAGTTTTATATCTCCAGTTATAGTTTTACTACCCAAAGCATTGAGAAATTTTCTATACCTATACTGATTCAGTGATTTTAGAGAATTTAAGTTTTATGAAAATGGTTTATGAAATTTAATTATAAAGGATCAAATAACTAAAATTTTTGTCAGCTGTGACTACTTGGGCCCCTAATTTTTCTCTCTCTCTGCAAATCCCCAGATAATTTTGCTCAGAGAATTACATACTACTTTGTACTAGAATTAACTATCTGTGATAAGTCAGAATTTACTTCTTTACAAGATTATAAACCTGTGGGCACTGGAAAAGTATGTATAACTTTCTTCTAGCTGCTTAGTGTCTTTCGGAAGCACTTCAAACTTCCTCAATAAGTACTAAAATATACACCACTACCCTATCTTCCCACCCATACCAAAAAACACACACCTTTAAAAAGAACAGAGGGGTCAGTAGATATCTCAGTGGGCTGGAACACATGCTTTGCATGCAGGAACTCTGGATTCAGTTCTTCCAAGCAACGCAGTCTCCCGAGCACCATCATGAACAATCTCCAAGCACCAGGCCTAGAGTAGTCCAAGAGCATCACTAACTGGCCCTAAAACCAAGGGAAATGAAAGCCCCAGGGATTAAAGTCCAAGTATCCTAGAAAATTTAATCATCAAGCTTGATATTGAGTGTCTAATAACCTATTCAGGTAATTCATTACTAAGACTGATCACATATATGAGGTTCTATTTGGAGAAATATCTAAAACAATGGCATATTGAGTGGGTACATCTTTGTCTTATAGACATAGAAAGATACCCCAAGGTATGGCCCTCTAGCAGCCCCATAGGAACCTCTTTATAAATATTTGTTGGAGGGTATGAGTGATAGCATAGTGGGTAAGGCATTTGCCTTGCACACAGCCAACCCGGGTTCGATTCCCAACATCCCATATGGTCCGAGCTCTGCCAGGAGTAATTTCTGAGTGCATGAGCCAGGAGTAACCGCTGTGCATTGCTGGGTGTGACTCAAAAACCAAAAAAAAATGTTGAATCAATGAATAAGCATTCACATGCCTGGTAGGAATTCTCACTAAGGATATACTCATTTAACTTTTGTTAAACAAAAACATAAGCTTACTAAAATACATCTGTAGCAAAATTCCACATTCTGGAAAATTAAAGAAAGATCTCTTTCTTCTCAGCTTCCTCCTTACATGTTGTGCATTGTGAATACTTGTATAGTCACATTTGCCAAGAGACAGACAGGTACCATCATGTTCATTACAGCTTCATTTTTTGATTGCTTTTGTGTTTGGTGCATATTGATTTGGTGAAAATTTGAGTGTATCTAATGTCACTTTTCTAGCAATGGCTTACTCTTTTTTTGTAGTAAACATGAAGGCTGAAGTGTTGAGGTGTTTGGGTATTTCTCGTTGAGAGTTTAAAATTTTATCATTAAACACCCTTTGTATCTAGAATATCCCAATTAAACTAGCATATTCTTGACTATTATTATGGAATAAGATTAAAACATTTGGGCAATTATAAACAAGGAAAATGGTCTTTGGAGTCACAAGTTTAATTTTCTTTTTCTTCCATTCATTCATTTGTCTCTTCCCAAAACATTTATTGACAGATCCCTTTGGCTATTTCCAAGCTTAGACTGCAGTTTATGTCCCTTAAGGGGGGTATACATTCCCTAATTTCTCTCAACAAGGCACCATAAGTGATTTGTATTCTGCATCAATAATGTCATGATTGTAGCTAGAAATCCTCAGAACAGGAAAAGAATAAGAAAACTCTGACACCAAGTTGGACCTGTATGTTTGCTTTGACTGTGTACTATTTGCAACCAGAAGCACCACTACTAGTACCCTGCTAGCAATGGCAGGGGATTGAGAATAGAAATAGTCCAGCCCTGTCATCTCAACAGGGTACACTTGTCTGATAACGTTCCCTAGTCAAGGACACTATTCAATGTTCCAAAACGCATTTAGTAGCTAAGTGCTTTTTAATTTAGATTTAATATTTGATTTCATAACACATTCAGATTCATAATTAAATTTTCAGTGAAGAAGCTGACAACTAAGAATGATTCATGACAACAAAACTTTTCCAATAACTTTTAGTAAAAAGAGGTCTTGATAAATAAGAGAATGATTGAAATTGGTCCTGTAAAGTGATATTTGTAAGTGCTAAGAATCTGTGCTAAGTATATTGTTGGTAAACTATATGTACAGGTTTTTACTGTAATACTACTACTAATTACAAAAGCTTAGGACTGGCTGCACCCATTCTGGTACTTTCATATATAAAGTCCTCCAATGTCATTAAAAGGGAGTGAAAGCATCTTCAAGGTGGCCCTGCTGGCCCAAAGAGTCCAAGACACTCTACTACTGTCCCTATGTCACTTTTATCTGACCTTCATTCCTGTACTCCCCTCCCCACTGTGTTTGTTTATATTTTTGTAATCCAAGGTCAAAGGCTTGATATTATTTAATACTCTATATTCCCTTCTTTTGTTTCTCTATGCAATAAGAAACATTTTTATGATGGGAAATATTTAGCATTAGTTGTGTTCTAAAGATTACATAAATCATGATACACGACAGTAAACTACTCCATACTTTATGCACAGTTTAATATCAAAACCTTATGCTGATGAAAAAAACACCAAATTCTTTCACAATAATATCCCTCCCTTCCCACCAAAATTTCCTGCTCTGAAAACAAAACCTTATCATGCACATCCTGTGTTCAACGTGCCCTTAGCACCAAGCAGAGCAGGACAGCAGAGAGCGCTACCCTTACAGACTTTTACTCCAGGATAGGTTAAGAGCCACACACATTTTTGAGATATTTTCAGATCAACTGTTATTTTCCTATTAAATAATTCAATTAGCCACAGTGCCCTGGGGCTGAGGGAGAGGTTTGCTGTGATTCCACTGAAGCTTATTCTCAGAGACAGACTATGCTGCACGGCTGACTCCCTGTCCATCAAATATTCATCCTCCTCACCCATCAGTCAGCATAGGCTCACTCAAACAGAATCCATAAAATGCTGCCACTCTACATTTGTAGAAAGACTTGTATCTTTACAAACACTTCACATACATGTCCTAAAAGAGGAATGGTTAGAATGCAAAAGCAAGATAATTTAAATTTAATATGAAAACCTCCTTCTTCCTGGCACATATTTCCCTTTGCTCTCCATTCACTCAACTGAAACATGTTCTTGATTTCACAGCATAGATGCCTTCTTTTCAGGTCACACTTAGGGCAGCTGGTTTAGGGATCCCTTTTGAATAACCACATTCCTACTGGTTGTTCCCTATCCCCACCCCACAAGGTGCTGGTGATGCTATTATGTAACCAGAGTTATTTTCCCTGGCACTGGACCCAGAGTCAACTTGGAGGAGCCCTATATCTTACTCTATAATTTGAACTGTTCCAATAAGGGTAGATTGGTGATTCCATGTTATACAAGGTATTTTAATTTATTTTGGAAGTAGCTCATCCCAATAAATCATACAGGAGATGTACACCGCACCTGTTTATTATTAGTCACTATAGAAACTTCCTAGCAACACCTACTATGTTGTGTCCAATAAACAGAATGTCACTAAATATTTACTGATTTTTTCACTAAATAATTACTAAGTACCTTTTGGATGCCCAGTTGCTTGACCAGATGAAATAAAATGAAAGAACGTCAAATTCTCGTAGCACTTTCATTATTATGACTTTTGGGAGAGTTATCTGACATCTAAAGCAGCTATAGGACTCCAGCTAGTCATGTCTCAGTCTTATGGTGAGTGAGACACAGAAGACTAACAAAGATGTCTTCTGTACTGTTACATAGTTGCCAGCATTCAATTCCTTCTGGAAGGCGGCAGTGGACTCCAGCAATTCAGGGGAATTTAGATGTAAGATTCAAGCAGAGAGCCTTAGATGGGTTAAGAAACAGCAAAACTGGCCAATGTATGGGTAGAGTTAGCAACACAAATAATTATAGTAAAGTTTTATTAGGTTTACTTCCTAACTTGAATTTGTGGGTTTTTTTTATAATTTTTAAATTTTGATTCTGTGATTTTCAAAACTGCTAATAATGTTTTGTTGTGCACATAATTCCAATACACTACCCACCAGACTACTGACCTCTCTCTCACAAGACCCCAGAGCCTCTTACCACCCCTTCTCACCAGCCCACAAATCTGTGAGCTTAACCCTAAATTCCTTATGTTTCTTTGAAATAGTTATAAGGCATTGTTCTTAACTTTAAATTCTTCAGTTAAAGTCTGTTGCAATATACTTTCTCTTGGACAGGAAAGTTAAACTATTCCTATAGGTTCATCCACCCATGTGACAACATGAAAACTAGTTAGTTTACACATGGATTTTTCGTGTGATGGTTCTTTCTCTCTGTCAAGAAATCTCTTACCACTCTTAATATAGGCTTTTTTACAGTTTTCAGATCCCTTTCGCTTCTCTTCCTGCCTATTTTAACCTTCATCTTTCCACTCCTTCTAATCACGTTCAACTTTTCAGTTCAGAAAAGTAGCCACAACCACATACAGCTTCAGAATTATGAAATGTAACTCAGATTCCAAAAAAGTTTAAAAAAAAGAAAGTAGAAAAATCCATGAATAATTTTTACACTGGTTATGTTAAAATAATTCTTTGACTATACTGAGTTCAAGAAAGTACATCACTAAAACTAAGTTTACCTGTCTATTCATTTTTGTGGTTGACCACTAGGAGAAAGTAAAGTTACAACGGCATATGTGACTAGCATGGAACAGTATTAACATTCCTGATTTTTTTCAATTCCTTTATTATGACAAACATTTTCCCATTTCTGAAAGCTTAGCTCTCCACTGGCTGTTGCTAAATCTGAATGATTCTATTGGCACACTTAGAATGACAGGCTTCACTCTTCAAAATGCAGCTTTCAGTATCTCTATATTAAGACTCTTTCTGACCAAAGACACACACAATGTCTCTCTCCAATTTTCTATCATTCTATTTCGAACGTTTTCAATCCAATCCCAATATGACACTATTGCTATAAGCGCTAGCTGTTTCTCTGTTTACATACTACAACAGAAACTCCACAGAAGCCCTTATGTCTTTCCTGAGTTCTTTGGTAATGAATAAACCTAGTGCTCAATTAGCATTTACCACTTTTTTATCTAAGTTAAAGTATTACAGGAAATGACAGATAGACATACAGATAGGTAGACACACACACAGAGCAAAAGACTTAAAGGGGAGGGTTTAAAGATCAAAAGGTTGAAGCATGCACTATATATTCAGGTCCTGAGTTCCAGCTCCTTCACTGCAAATTCCCCTGAGCACATGTGGGGGTGCCCTGGTGGTCCACAACACCACTCATCCCAAAGAACACCCCATCACTAGGCTAAGTGCTGAACCATTAGACCCTCCATAACTGGGTAAAGTATTACAGGGAGTAACCCCAGTTGCCCCAGATAATTCTTGGGAAGTCCAAAAATAAAGTTAATGATAAAATGGAGTTTTTGTTGAAGTGGAGTTAGGTCAGATTGCTAAACCTTCCACCCTCTCACCCTGAAATGACTCTGTAGGTAGTAGACTCTCCTTTATTTATAGAAATTTGAAGCTTTGTCATTTGAGAAACTTATGACATTCAGTCATCCTAGAGCATTTTGCATACTCTGCATTCAGCACCGGGACTGCAGCCAAGAAGATCTTTGGACAGGAAAAGCTGGGGAAATGTATCAACTAATAAGAGTCTTAGCATGGAGATACTTCTTGGATCATCAGTGCCAGCATCTCTTGTAAACATCCTTTCCTGGTGCTGCATCCAGGCACCATGTAAATGCACTGAAATGGAGTCTTGGGGACTTTTCCCAGCCTCTGTCTTTGAATCATAATCCTAGATTATTTGGATGTGCCCTGATCTTTGAGAACATCCCTCTTTTCAGAGTTAACCATTTTAAAACCATTTTAAATTTAAAACCATTCAAAAAAATTTTAAATTTTCAAATTTCCCCCCAGAGGCTTTCCCAGCCCCTCCCAAAAACTACTTATTGAAGAAATATTACATTATGACATTCTTGAGAGAATAGTAAGAGGATGGTAAGAGAGGATAAATAGTATTCATTGATTTTCTCTTTTGCATAGAGGTTAAATATGGTTGGAATTTAGGCAGACAACCAATTGACTGACAGGAAGCAGTCTCACACCATTCTTTGCCATTTTGCTGATTCCCTGCAGCACATTTCAGGATGAGGGTTTCACACTTGTCTTTGTTCCAGTAGGATATAGGGTGGCAATCCCTAAACATAGGCTTGTAAGGTGCTATCAAGGGGGGTAAAACCCTACTTCTTGGGGGGAAACCCTTTATATCAGAAAAATCATGAACGGACATCTTTTTTTGCTTCATATGCAATAAATCACTGTCACTGTCATCCCGTTGCTCATAGATTTGTTTGAGCCGGCACCAGTAATGTCTCTTATTGAGAGACTTACTGTTATTGTTTTTGGCATATCCAATACGCACGGGTAGCTTGCCAGGCTCTGCCATGCAGGCTCCATACTCTCAGTAGCTTTCTGGGCTCTCCGAGAGGGACAGAGGAATCGAACCCGGGTTGGCTGAGTGAAAGGCAAAAGCCGAACCTCTGTGCTATCGCTCGCAATAAATGATGATTATAAAAGACTATAAAATTCTCTTTAAAGACTCCACTTTATTTGTGTCCCCCTTTGCTGTCCCTCTTTTGTCCCCGTGAAAGTCCCTTTCAATAAATTTTTCTTCCTACTCTCTATTGCCTCATTGTGATTTCTATTCTACGGGTGCAAGAGAACTTCTTGTTTCTCTGTAATGGTTTTGGGGTACATTTCTAACTGTGAAGGAAAATGATTTCCTTCTTAGAATGATGATTTTTAGGCAAAGCCCACAAGCTATATGAGTACATGTCAAGAACAAACACTTTGAAGTGAAGTCAGCTCCCAAAGTATAATAGGAAAACAAGACAAAGATTGTGTTACCTTTCTTACTTGGGCCTCTGTTCATTAAACATATAGGGCAACCCTGTACTGCCCGTTATTTGCACTTCACACATATCCTATAAACATTGACATTGCTGATATCGCAAATAAAGTGATCACAGAGTAAGCATGTGACGCAACACCAGAAGAACACAAAAGTCCTATGGTCAGGCTCTGCATTGTTTTTCCCTGGCACAACACTCAGGAATTCCACAGGGCTCACATCTCACTCTTCCATGAAGCTCTTTACACTCCATATAGCTATAGACAACTGAGATTAGGATGGAAGCATAATTAACTGAAAAAGAGCTGAAAACACATAATGAGAGGAAATAAAGGATTTTCTTGCATACCAACGATCCTGAAAAGCTAGAAAAAGTAACAAAAAAGTGAATTCCTGAATAGTTACACCCACCAGAAAAGAAAGTAAACCTGAGTTCTCATAACTGAATTTTTTTTCTAGGAACTTTGAGAGTCCTATTTGTACCTTCACATAGCCCATACCCTTTTGGGTCACAAGTTACACTATTACTATCTCTATTAAAACTATGTAGCACCGTTGTTCATCAATTTTCTCAAGCGGGCACCAGTAACGTCTCCATCGTGAGACTTGTTGTTACTACTTTTGGCATATCTAATATGCCACGGATAGCTTGCCAGGCTCTGCTGTGCAGGCGGGATACTCTCGGTAGCTTGCCGGGCTCTCCGAGAGGGACAGAGGAATCGAACCCGGGTATGATGAAAGGCACATGAAAGGCAAAGGCCCTACCCATTGTGCTATCACTCCAGTCCAGTAAAACTATAATTAAAGATTAAAGCAGCTTATCATATATTGCTTCTTTTGTTCCAGGGACTATCATGAGGTCTTTAGGTATGTAAACTTATTTCATCTTCACAAAACCCTACAAGTACTATAAGTTCCTGTTTGAAAAATGAGGGAATTAATACATAAACATTAAGTAACTTGCCCAAAATGGCAAGATCAGTAGTATAACTCCCTTTACCTAAAGGGAGTTATACACCGTTTTTCTTTTGATAAAGAGAACAATTTTAGTGACATTGTGCCAATGGCTCTGGCAAATATATATCAAGCATTTAATGCCTGCCCCAATATTGTGTATGTGTTGGGGGAGGAGGAAATAGAATTATCCCTATTTTTATAGAATTGGAAGTTGAGGTATACAAAGGTTAAGTATTTGCCAAGGTCACCCCACTAGAAAGTGTGAAGCAACAATAAGGCCAGGTTTACTTGTGACTTGTCACCTAGAAGTGCTCAATCAAAAGACTCCAAATGAATGATCGAATGAATATCATCAAAGCGGCCACTTGTACTACTGAATGTAAAGTAAGGGCTAAAAGCCTCCAGTCTTAGACAACACAATCCTTCAGAACAAAAATGTTTCCCTCACTCCAAGCCCTTCATCTCATCCCACTTCTGACTCATAGGCACAATTATTTCACTACCCCGGGACCATGCTTTTTGGGAAATCTTATGGGGGAAGCCCACTTAATATACCAGAACCTTATCCTAAGTGATTCCAGGAAAGAGGAGATGCTGAGAGGACTATACCCCTTCTATCACAAAACAAAAATCAAAGTCAATAACAAAGTAAATATTTCCAGAGTGTGTATGCTTTATACATTAATTTACTTAATCTACCCAATAACTCTGTGGAAGCCAATGTTATTATTCCCATAAAATGAAGAAACAGAGGTCCAAATGGGCCAAGTGAGTTGCTCAATGTCACAGAGATAGTAGGTGGGTGGACCAGGATTCCAACTCAGACAATATGATGTCAAGTTTATAATCTTAATCCTTACAGCATACGCCACCACATATATTCTGCACACTTCTAATGACAGCACGCAGATGGACACTCCATAGCACCAGGATGCAATATTTTATGAATTACTGGGGAACTGATAATATGATGTATTCTTTTTCACAGCTTGACCAGTTGTTGCTTGGAGAGAGAGATTCAACCATCTCTCCCATACCAACATAACATTTGTATCCTATACCATTATGCCTTATTCTAAACTCAAGATCAATATATCCATAAAGGCATGATGTCACTAACCCCCAGTGGAAACCAGGAGTTGCAATTACATTTATATTCATGGAGGGAAAAAAGTCCCAACTCCAATCATCCAGCTTTGAAACTAGGTCTCCTTTCTTATTGGAGGAAACTTCTGCAGGTGTGAGCAATTAAAAAATTAAACATCAATTAACAATTCAGTGACTTACTGTGTTAGTGAGTCACTTGTTAACTACACAGGTAAATATTATGTCCCCACTTGATGTTTGAAAATAAGATCCCTTGAGCATATTAAGTAATAGGGGTGATTTTCTCAAGACCCAAGAGTATCACACACTCCCTCAATATAGGACATTTGCATGTTTGCCTTTAACACAGATACTGGGTTAACCTTGCCTTATCATCTTACACATTATCTTATATTGAATGAAAGGGAAGATGACAACTATTGTTCTGTCACATATGACTCATTATACTGGGACACCAAGTACCCCAGACTTTTACTTCTTTGATTGTAAGCCTTCAGATCACATATATGCATTTCTCACTTCTGTCTTATTTTAAATCTCTTTTGCTTCCTGTCCTTCATGGTTTTACACACATTGATAATCTCTTTGCTCCATTGTCTCTTCAGCCACTCATGACATGGTTGTTGTCTTAATTTTCATATTGTTTTCCTTGGTTTCAGGTACCAAAGTCATTCTACTAAGCAAATTTTATGAATACATATTTTTAGTCCTCATCTTTATCATCTTGGGAACCTGATTCACTATCGGAAATCACTTGATATAAGTTCTTTGAAATATTATTTGCACCTGCATCCAGTATTCCTTTTGGAACCTGCATTCTAATACTCCTCTACTAGATCCCAGGACAAAGAAAAATACTCTATTGCCATTTAGGTATATTAGATTGCTTTTAGGAAATATTTGATCTTTCCAAACTTTCCATCCATCCCAGGTAGTACACTTCCATACTCTGTTAACATAGAATTGGTTAATGAGATCTTATAAGATGTGACGTGAGAAAGGGCATGAAATATGACTTGTCCTGATGCCTTTTACTGTTGTCCTGATGCCTTTTACTGTAAGAAGAATTTGTCTTGGTTAATCCTAGATCTGGAGAACAAGACAGACAAAGTACTCAGCTGCTGCCTAACTTCTGGCTCAATCATTCTGATCCACATATATATGAGTGAGAATAAATTATTACTGTTTCAAATTGTCTAGCTTTATTATGGTTCATTACACAGCAGTACTGTGATGTGACAAAGATTGAACTCTAGACAATTTTTTGTTTCCTTTTGCATAAAGTATTTCATTGTTATCATAAAGGAAGACCTCTCCTCCTCTATCTATCTCCTTCTCCTTCTCTCCCTCTCTTACTTTCTCCCTCTTCCTCTCTCCCCGCTCCCCCCACCTTTCTCATATTCAACAGTCTTCAGGGCTAACATCTGGCTCTATTCTCAGGGACTCAGGACTTCTAAGTACTGTTAGGATCAAACCTGGGTCATCTACTTGCGAACTTGTTACCTGGTGTACTAGCCCTTCATCCTTACATTCCTCCTAAACATACGCAGTGGCACCTTTGCCACAAGCACATTTTCGTTTTTAACCTAGCCTAGTTTTCTTACCCTTAATACATTATGCATGGCTTTGAAATAAAGCATATCTCACTCATGTTTGCATTCCCAGTGCATTCAGTTCTTGAAGATGAAGATGAAAGCAAATTAAAAATTGCTGTCACTCATCTGTTCAAAGAATGGCTGCATTTTTTTAGAAAGTTCCATCTCAAAGACCTTTCCTTCCTACTACACTTGGGTTGCCTTTATGGACAATGAAAACATTACATCTGAGGTGATGATACTCATGCTTCTAATATTCCTGGTAACTATTGATAGAGAAAAATGATAATCACTGTAACAACATGCTGATCTTATTGAGAAAAATTACAAAGTTTATTCTGTTTGTGTGCTCCCTTCCTCCACTGCTTCCACTAGTTTTTCATTTTTATTTCATCCCATTAGTCTCTTTTTTCTCTTAGTTCTCTCTTTTCCAGAAATTTTCATCCTATACAAATTTACTGTCCTTATTAGTATTTACAGAGAATTTATGGTTCATTTGAAGACCATTGAATGGGCCTATATGCTCTTAGAACAGTGGACATAACCCATCCATTCCATAATTTTAAGACACAAATAAATGAAACTAAATGACTGAGCACTAAGAGAAATTTAACCAAAATTTACTTTGTTTGGATTCAAGAGTTTTGACACCTTTGAAATATCAGGATTTAAAGATCTTAACTAGAACATTACAGTAGTTAAAAAAATTAAATAAAAACCTTAGCCAGGTGGAAGCAAAATGTCATTACCAAAAACAAATGAAGAAATATTTGCCATGCCAAGGAAATAAAGGCACTTAGCTGCAGCAGATATGTTATCTTTAATAATAAGTTGCTATATCTAAAATGGAAGCTCCTTCAAAGGGTAGGATATGGGCTATGCTACCAAGTAATCTGCAAAGAAAGAGAACGTTTCCTCCGGAAAGGTCCACAAATATAATGGTCTTCACTAGTGTAAAGAACCAGAAAAAAGGCTCTAAAAAATAATATTGACTGAAGCAGTCACTTAATAAGCCTTTGTCAAGATATTTTAAAATATATCAGAATTACATGTATCCAATTAAAATAAATACTGTTTTGTTCAAATATTCTATGAAAATGACATTCTCATAGAAATTGCTAAAGGAATCTGAGAGCACTGAATTTAAATGTAAACGGGGATTTTTACCAGGGAATTTTCAGAACATTTAGTACCTTGATGCTCATTGTGACACTTTAAAAACTGGCAGATGTAGTATGGAACATTTCCCAAAGTAATCTGACCAAAGATCCTTTTCACTAAGGACCATTTGTAGAAAAGTGATTCTCTAAAACCTCATGGGCATGTATTACATGAAACACAGTGAAGTCAAAGAATGATCCAGGGTTACTGATCCATAGTTGTGACTTCCCATAAAGCCCAAAGGATCAGAATAATGATGTCTCTTTTTTGTGGGGGTAGAGATGAAAGTAATGACTATAATTCGTCAGCAAAACTACCTGCACTAAGAAAACATGTATAAATATCCTGGGTGAATATTGCTGTTTCGCTCATATCTACAATGGTCATTTGTCCAGTATAAAAAACTGTCAATTTGTTATGAGATCCTCAATCTCTGTGGAGAAACACTTTCATAAGTCAAGATGCAATCATCTCATATAAAGAAAGCCATTAAAAATACAATTACTAGAGGAAACTAAGACCTTTTGCAGGAGAACAGATATCATTATTTTCATTACAAGCACTTCCCTTTTTCATGTTCACCTTCTCCTACTTTAAAGTGAAAGTAACTTCATTTTCAAATGACCTTTTAAAAAGTCCAAACATCAAGCACCATAAATATTCAAGATATTCAAAATGAAGTCCTGGACTATAATATAATATTAAAGTGGTTCTACCTGAATTTGGGAAAGCCTATTGATTTTTCTTTAAATAGTAGCACTGTCATCCCATTGTTCATTGCCTGGCAAGCTACCCGTGGCGTATTCGATATGCCAAAAACAGTAACAACAAGTCTCACCATGGAGACATTACTGGTGCCCATTCAAGCAAATCCATTCTTTAAATAGTAAATGTAGAAAACAATTCATACTTCCTTCATAAACTGTAATTATGCTACTTGTAGAAGACTTTACAAACCACACCATGATATAATAAAACCAAACAAAAACTTTCAGGAGGCTATCTCTGGGATTTTCCCCCCATTCTCTCTCCTCCCTCTCCTTTCTCTTCTTCTCTCTCTCCTCTCTCTCTCTCTCTCTCTCTCTCTCTCATCTGAGAGAGGAGATTGGAGGCAGATTGTGATTAGCAATGCATTTATGTAGGGAACTGATAGATTAGGGATAATTATTATCTCCTGTCACCTAACAGTGATAATAATGGTATTCTGGGACAGCAGCACAGCTGTTGAAGGTTTCTAGCAGCAAAAATAATTATTTTTAAAATTGATTTTGAAGAGAAAAACAAGGAAACAAAGATGACTGAAACGAATATTTTTAAATTCCTGATTATGAGGGAAGTTTTTTTAAAAAACTAACTTTTTGTTTTACTTTCAAAATAAGTTTTAAAAACAGTATACTTGGCCAAATGATCTATGGTTGAAATTTGAAAGAAACATTCACTCTCCCTGTGACAGTAGCTAAAGACAGTTTCAGGAAAAAAAAATTAACCTGCTTTTTTGAGAGTTAATAGAGCTTCTATTTATGTGTTGGTGGTTTGTAATGTATCACTTGTTAAAATATATGGATACATAGATATGTCTTTCCATAGAAGAAAATAAAACATCCCAAATAAAAGTAGTATTGAAAAGAACATGGCGACTAAAAATTACTCAAGAAAGTTTTTATTTCAGGAAGATGGAGAAATAACTTACAGAAGATTTATTGCAGACTGGAGTACCACTATGAACTGATAGATTTTTAAAATATAAAGAAAGGTATAACTGTCACTTATCTTTAATAGACATGCATATAATTCCCAGCTATTTCCACTGACTGGCTTAGAACCTGTGATATCCTAATACCGCAGAACTCACCCAACATCTGGATCCAAATTTACTGGAGAACAGTGTCTCCAATTAAAAGGAATCAGAGTTCCTGGGAGAAATGGATGAATTCCAGTAATGGAGTAGGGAAAGAACAAAATGAGCCTGGAATATGATATGATAGCACAAAGGAAGAAGTGGCTGAAAAAAATTAAGGGAGACATGGTAAAAAAGACACATGGACCAGTATAGACCACTCAGGGCTTCCCTTACTAAATAAGGAAGGTGAACAACAAACTGAGATTTACTTAATTACAGCCCAAGAATAAAGTTAAACCTGTACTTAAGACAGAATTAAACAAGGGAACAAATAAAAAGAGGAAAGTTCTACCTCAAAATAAAATTTCAACTAGTCAACATAAAGGTAATGATGAAATTTAAAAAATCATTATTTGACAATTGCCACAATAATCACTGCTTCAGATAATTTTTTGTGAATGGTTAAAAGAATTTGCAAGAATATGATATTAAAACTGTCTAAAATATCTCTCTAGGGGCTGGAGCAATAGCATAGCGGGTAGGGCGTTTGCCTTGCATGCGGCCAACCCGGGTTCGGAATCCCAGCACCCCATATGGTCCCCTGAGCACTGCCAGGAGTAATTCCTGAGTGCAAAGCCAGGAGTAACCCCTGTGCATCTCCGGGTGTGACCCAAAAGCAAAATAAATAAATAAATAAATAAATAAAAATAAAATATCTCTCTATATGATACTTATTAATGACAAAAAGTTTTGAGCCTGAATGAATTCTCAGAGGAGAAACCTTGTAAACTGGTTGACATCACAATAACAAAGTGATCAAAGTTAACAAGCATCACTATGAACAGGACAAAGATATTGTGTGTCTGAATGGGATGCACTCAAAAGGATACAAAGATGATTGAATGTCATTTGTCACAAACAGGATGTCTGCTGGTTTCTAACTTAAAAAATGCAAAATCTGAATCTGACACAAAGAATCAAAACAGGAGACAAACCTAAACAAAGAAACAATCTGGAAAAACTATAAGCCCAACAACATGAAAGATTGGAAGTCTGAGAACTGTCTGAGATTAAAGGGAACTAAGAGACAACCAATGTAATGAATGATTTGGAATGGGCAACTGAGTGACCAAAAAAAAAAAAACTTGCAAAACTTCAATAAGACTCAATAAAATTGGAAATAACATTTTATCCATATTAATTTCCAGTTTAATTACATATAATTATCTGTAAACTGTAGTTATTTCTCTAAGAGCATGTCCTACTTTTTAGAAATTACACACTGAAGAACTCTAGGAGCTTAGGGTCCTCAGTTCTACCACTTGTTTGCAAAATTTTCAGAAAAAACAAACAGAAGAGAAAGAGCAGAAAATTTCCAGAGACACCAAAGGAAATGTTTAGAGAATTCTTAGACTGTGCTTATAGCTCTTTTGCAACTCTAAATTTATTTCAAAATTAGAAGATAATAAGTAAGACAAATAGATACACACCCACCCTGACTTTAGTTCAAATCACAGCTTTTCAGGCTGCAAATATCCTTTAACAAATTACCCGGCCTTGTGAAGACACAGTTCCTCCTCTGTGCAGTGGAAATAGCATGCATTACTTCCTAGATTATTCGTAAGGACCAACAAGACACTGAAAGTCTCACAGCCCCAGAGCTGGTGTACAAAGCCTTAACACACTTTGTTGTTCTGGGTGAATCTAAAATAGAGAAAGGCAACTTAGGGACTCGGAAGTGCTAGAGACACAATGCACTTGTGTCAGAAACAGGGACACAGGCGTCTCACACCTGCTTTTAAATGGGGTCTTTTATTTTATTTTTTAAAAGTGTTTTTGTACAATTGAACATGACATTAGTCTTTTCAGAGTGGGAGGAAAAAAGCAACTGTGGGTGGGGGGGTTATTTGAAGAAGGGCTGATTTTTTACTTTTAAAGCAGTATCAGAATATTTAAATATAGTGATTCCTTTTGCCAAGCTTCCCTCCATTTAGCTCCCATCAGCTGCCTGTTCTCCTGGCCTTTTATTCTATTTGCCCCATCACCATCTTTCTCCTCCCTCCTTTTTTACTTCTAGTCACTCATGTGCCACCCCCTCCTGACAACCTACCTTCTCCCCTCTCATTTTTGTTTGGCTTTGTTTTGAAAAAAAATATATTAACTCCAAATGAACAAAAAGGATGCGTGGGAAGGAAATGAATGTTGAGCTCTTAGTACTTCACCAACTGCCAAGATTTAAGTTCGTCCTCCAACTCACGCTAACCTCCTGTGCAATCAGAAATCACAGTCCTCACCAAAGCCCAAATGATTCCAGGGAAAAATAGAAAATGAAGGGGAGGGAAATGCATTATTATTTATGTGCTTTGAAAAAATGCCCAGGAATGTCAAGTAGTTTTATGCTAATTATTAAAAAGTTATAGTAAGGATGTGCTAATTATGTATTTTTCCATTTCAATGTCTTTTAAACATCATAAACTATCATTTGCTATCATTATTTTAATGTGTAGAATGCTTATAACCCAATCTTGGTTAATTCACAAATGTATAATCTTGAAAGACAGAAAATATATTTTTTAATCTCAGTGTGATTTTATATTTGACTGTTCAAATGTGGATTCAATAAGAAAAAAATATAAAGGTACTACAATTTTCCTAACATAATTCTTAAAAATCACTGTCATAAAATAATTTGTGTGATTTTAAAAAATTGAAAATGATAGAAAAACCCACTATTTGACAATATTCATAAATGAGAAGTACTTGTTTTGTTTTGAGGGAATTTGGGGGACATTTGTTAAGAAATGCACAATCTGCAAGACAAATTCAGATTTGGCAGGAGCATCTTTTAAATCAATCTCTGAAACATTTTTGAGCTGGAAAGACCTAGTATCAGATGAATAGATTTGAGACCCTTCCACACAAAATTAGCTTCTATTAACATTCCTGAGATTTATTTTGTCCTTTGTTTTATTCATGCATTGGTTTTTGTTCATTTATTCTCTATTCCCCCAATACTTAGTGTGTACTTAGCTATTTACTAAATGTTGTTCTAGGTACTATGACATGAAGAGCAAGACAGGTCTTGCCAGAGGCTGTACAAGTCTGTCTTGGTTTGCCTGAATTTACAAAGTTCATGATGAGAAAGGTGAGAACCGGCAACCTCACCTTTATCTGATGACAGAGTTGTGCCCAGAATTGAATCCAGTGGTATTCTTAGAAGCACATGATCTCTCAGTTGCATAAGATGTGGGTGTGTGGAATGAGGTAAGGAGAGAAAGGGGGAATATTAGTTCAAGATCAAAGAGCTAAGCTTGGTTCACTTCAAGTTCCTTCCTGTTTGAAGTAACAGCCTGTGTTTATGTACACAAAGACATGGAGTGTTTTCATATAGTTCTATGATGATTTTATATATGTATATATACATATTTGGTGACAAATAATGAGAGAAAGAGAACAGAAAAATAAAGGAAAGCGGAAAGTAAAAGTAAGGAAGGTTATATGTGTGAAAAACTGCTAGAGATGGAGCCAGAGATAGTACAGGTGTTAAGGTGCTTAGTTTGCATGTGGCCAAACCCAGTTTAATCTTGGCTACTGCATGTGGTCCCCTGGCACCAGGCATGACCCCAAACAAAAGAAAACAGAAACTAAAGAGGGTTACTACTGGAAGACCAGAGAGACTGTAGAGGGGATAAGGTGCTTGCCTTGTATGTGGCCAACCTAGGTTTGATCTCTGGCAACAAATATGGTCCCTCAGCACCATCAAGATCCTTGAGCATGACCAGGAGTGATTCCTGAGTAGTCAGGAGTAGGTCCTGAGAGCGGTTGGTGATGGCCCAAAAACCTATATTAAAGAAAACCTTCTTCCTGTTTGGTAAGACATGCTTTCATCAGAATCAACTGAGTGGTTAAATAAAGATTTCTGAATCTTGGTTCAAACTTTGTGAACCTAAATCTCTGGGTCTGGCACCCTAGTATTTGCATTTTATTTCACTTGGCAGCAGGAAGAGGGGAGCTCAGGGCTTGGGCCACACCCCATGGTGCTCAGGACTTATTCCTGACTCTATGCTCAGGAATTGCTCCTGGTCATGCTTGCGGAAACAAATATGTCTGTCTTTTCTTTTCTTTCTGGATCACACCTGGCAATGCAGAGTTGTTACTCCTGGCTCTACACTCAGGAATCACCCCTGGAGGTGCTCAGAGGACCATATGGGATGGGGGAATCAAAACCGGGTTGGCCACATGCAAGGCAAATGCCTTACCTGCTGTACTATTGCTCCAGCCCTGGAAACAACTATGTCTGGGGTGGAACAAGGGTTAGCTGTGTGTAACATAAACACTTTAACTCTTATGCTATTTCTCTGGCCTCTAGTATTTGCATTTTAAACAAGATTCTTGGTGATTATACACATTAAAAATAAACTCCAGTCATCTTAGAGAACTCAATGGTTCTATTTTTCTGTGCCATTAACTGAGAACACAGTAAGCAAATGCCTTCTCTCACTTATCACAACCAGACAGAGTTGATAATTGCTTCACCCACTTTTCTGCATCATACTTCCCCTGATTCTCCACCCCACTGCAAAATTCAAAGTGATCTTGAAGTTGACTAGGACTTAACCTAGGGAAGAGTTTCACATTAGTAATAAGGCCCTACTTAAGGTACATTAGCTAGTAAATTATATTTTTATCAAAATACAAATATATCCTATAAAAATATCAACTGTGACTGGATTCCAACTGAAAAATCCAAGATTAGACTATTCACAGACTGTGCTATTTACTGAGTGATGGTAATAAATGTAGGTTGTTACTTAATTATGCTCTGATTTATTAAATATACAGCAATAAATTAGGAAAATTCCACCTAAGTATATATGAGGCTGTTCTATATTTCTGTTAATTTTTGAGAAATATAAAAGAATCTTAATAAATTTAAATAATAAGAAGCACAAAGTGTCTAGAAATTGTGTTTCCTTTTCAGTTACATGAATTGTTTGGTGAAACTCAGGAAAAGAGGAAATTCAAATATTCTCAAACAAGAAGTAAATTTAGCGTTTTGACATACTAAGACTATTTATTATCCTTAGTAATATGTTCTGGCCAAATCATCAAGAGAGAGACTGTATCCTTAGAGGACAAAGAATAAATATTTTAGGTGCTAAAGGACCTAATATGTCTAGTGAAAAAACTGAACTCAAACAATAAATCGTGAAAGCAGTCAAAGATAATATGTAAATAAATTAGTATTGTTTTCCAAAACTTATATTTACAGCACAGGTATTGATCAGATTTGGTTTTCTGGCATAGTTTTATGATATAGTTCAAATCATCCTAGATGAAACCTAGACAAATATAAGCAATAATGATAACAATAATCTGATACTCTATTGTATTGTTGTTTCTAAGCTACTCTATTTTAGCATCAAATTCATCCTTTGATACTCTTCTTTGTTATTAATGACATAATATTATCACTGTATCACTGTCATCCTGTATCACTGTATCACTGTTCATTGATTTGCTCCAGCAGGCACCAGTAATGTCTCCATCCGTCCCTGTCACGTGCTAGTGTAGCCAAATGGTATACTGGGGGTTCTTTCAGGGTCAGGGGAATGAGAACCATTGTTGTTACTGTTTTTGGCATATTGAGTATGCCCCGGGTAACTTGCCAGGCTCTGCTGTGTGGGCGGGATACTCTCAGTAGCTTGTTGGGCTCTTCGAGAGGGACAAGGCTTTTGGGGCGGCCTCTAATGGACTTTACAGGTGTTCCCAGTCTACCAAATGTAAGCTTTTGGTTGACTGGCATGTTGTAACGACCTGCACACTGACAAACACGCACCTGCCTACGTCTCTGGGCAGCACCTGGGACATCTGTGGCCTCAGGTTGATCTCCTTGGCGTTGATGGAATGCGCCCGGAGGTTGTCAAGCACCTGGCAGAACAGGACCCTATCTTGGAGGGCCTGTGCCAGGTTGAACACCTGTGCCAAGTCCCAGCTCACTTGGTGGTTGGCTGACAGCACCCCACAGTGGATGAGCCACTGCTCGCACTGCCACCATAGCTCTATGTAGGAAGGTGCTGCGACTCAGCCCAGCTGGGGCAGGTGGTGACACTGTAGCCACTGCCGTGGTTTCTTTGTACCACTGCAATGCCATTTTGTCCAAATCTTGCAAAACAGCCGGCAATATCCATCAGGAATCACGCGTGGAGTTCCAGCAGGGATCACGTACATAGAGTTCCATGCCTGGTGTACCAAGCTGCGCGTTTTCTAGGTGAGATGGTGAGCCAGGTTCGAGAGAGCACCAGGGGCTCAGGCAGCGTCAGCGCCATCTTACCTCCAATCATACTAGATTGGAGGTACAACATAATAATATACATTCACAAAAAAGCTGCCTACCATATACTATGTAAGGGTAAATCACACTGCTCACAGCAATATTATATTTTTAAAATTAAAAAGAAAACAAAGGACAATTGTCTATAAACATGTATAAAGTTGTATAAGAATAGATTTGCATACCCAAAGAGAGTAGAAACAAAGACAATCATAGGAAGCTTGCCACAAAGGGGAAGTGGGAGAGCAGTTAGGATAGAGAAAGAACTACTATGACAATGATAACTGTCATTTGGAAATGATCACTCTGAACAAAAACTGAGTGCTGATGGGAGGTAAAGTGATATATATGATACCTTTTCCATAACAGTATTGCAAACCACAGTACTTAAAAGGAAAGAGAGAGGAATGAGAGAGAGAGAGGAGGAGTGTCTACCATAGAAGCAGGTGGGCACTTTGTGGGGTAGGGAGGGAGAGGTAGGTAGTAGGGGATGGGGTAGTCAGGGGAAGAGAAACTGGGGACATTGGAAGCAGGAACTATACAACTATACACTGGTGAAAGAGCAGATGTTGGAACATTGTATGACTGAAACTCAATCATGAACAACTTTGTAACTGTATATCTCAGTGTGATTTAATTCAAAAGAAAAGAATAGACTTGTATCAGGAATGATAAGGATTAGAGGAGAAAATTACAGAAAATAGAATCAGACATGAGAAGATGCTCCTAATTTTCATTTGCATTGTTTTTACCTTTCATATATTTCTTATTTTATGTGTTCACATGAATGAAAATATAGATTATCTTTGTAAATTGAAAAAAAACAGTATGTCGTCTGTTCTTGGGCAATCGGGTTGTTTCCAGATTTTGACTATGGTGAACAGTGCTGCAATGAACATATAGATACAGATGTCATTTCTACTGTGCTTTTTTGCACCCTTGGGATATATTCCCAGAAGTGGTATTGTGGGGTCATATGAAATCTCAATTTCTAGTTTTTGAAGAAATGTCCGTATTGTTTTCCAGAAAGGCTGGACCAGTCGGCATTCCCACCAACAGTGAAAGAGCATCCCTTTTTCCCCACATTCATGCCAGCACTGGTTGCTTTTGTTCTCTTGAATATGTGCCAGTCTCTGTGGTGTGAGATGATATCTCATTGTTTTGATTTGCATCTTCCTGATGACTATAGTGATCAGGATGACTACTTCCTGATCACTATACTAGTGATGTGGAGCATTTTTTCATGTGCCTTTTGGCCATTTGTATTTCTTTTTTTTTTTTTTTTCATTTGTATTTCTTTTTTGAGGAAACCTGGTCATTTCTTCTTCCCATTTTTTATGGGGTTGGAGGTTTGGTTGTTTTTTTTTTTTTTTTTGGTTTTTGGGTCACACCTGGAAATGCACAGGGGTTACTCCTGGCTCTGCACTCAGGAATTACTCCTGGCGGTGCTCAGGGGACCATATGGGATGCTGGGATTTGAACCCGGGTCGGCCGCATGCAAGGCAAACACCCTACCTGCTATGCTATCACTCCAGCCCCCGGAGGTTTTTTTCTTATACAATTCTACAAATGTCTTGTGTATCCTGGATATTAATCCCTTATCAGATGGGTATTGGGTAAATATTCTTTCCCATTGTGTGGGCTCTTTCTGTATCTTGGTCACTCTTTCTTTTGAAGTGCAGAAGCTTCTTAGTTTGATGTAGTCCCATTTGTTTATGTTTGTTTCCATTTGCTTCCTCAGTGCTGTTTCATCCTTAAAGATGCTTTTAGCTTCAATGTCATGGAGGGTTCTGCCTACATTTTCCTCAATGTACCTTATGGATTCATGTCTGATATTGAGGTCTTTAATCCACTTTGATTTGACTTTTGTGCCTGGCATTAGACAGGGGTCAGAGTTCTTTTTTTTTGCACGCAGCTATCCAGTTTTCCCAGCACCACTTGTTGAAGAGGCTTTCCTTGTTCCACTTCACATTTCTTGTTCCCTTGTCAAAGATTAAGTGGTCATATATTTGGGAGTCTATGACAGAATACTGAACTCTGTTCCATTGACCTTTGGGTCTGTTTCTAGCCTAATACCATGTTGTTTTAATGACTACTGTCTTGTAGTACAGTTTAAAGTTGGGGAAGGTGATGCCACCCATCTTCTTTCTCCCAAGAATTGTTTTAGCTGTTGAAACTTTGGTATATCTACACAATGGAATACTATGCAGCTATTAGGAGAGATGAAGTTATGAAATTTGCTTATAAGTGGACAGACATGGAGAGTATTGTGCTAAGTGAAATGAGTCAGAAAGAGAGGGACAGACATAGAAGGACTACACTTACTTGTGAGGTGTAAAATAACAAAACATGAGACTGACACCCAAGGAAAATAGATACAAGGGTCAGAAGGATTGCTCCATAGTTGGAAGCCTGCCTTATGCGGGGGGTAGGGGAGGTAAGGCACTGAATAGGGAAGGGATCACTAAGAAAATGACAGTTGGAGGGATTGGTCCAGATGGGAGATGTGTGCTGAAAGTAGATAAAGGACCAAACATGATAACTTTTAAGTATCTGTCTTGGAAACCATAATGCTCAAAAGTAAAGAGAGTATGGGTTAAATTGTCTGCCATGGAGGCAGGGGGAGGGTAGGAAAGGGAAGGTAAACTAGGAAGATTGGTGGTGGAAAATGCGCATTGGTGGAGGGATGTGTGTTTGATCATTGTATGAAGGTAACTTTAACATGAAAGCTTGTAACTATATCTCATGGTGACTCAATTAAAAAATACTATGTCAAACATCAGACCAATGCCTTCATAAATGCAAGAACACTAGTTCTCTTCTAATCCTCACCTCAATTGTACAAGGGTGCTATTGAAAAGCATTTCTTCACTTGTTGTGCACATATATTGAGAATGCACTATGAGCTAACAATAAACTAGGGGTAAGAGAGTCAAAGAGTTTAAAGTTTAAGTACACAACAGACATTATTCATGTAATTATACAAAAAATACCAACTAAAATTATTGTATAGACAAGTGTTATAAGACCCGACACCATTTTTCTCTAGAAAACTACTAAATGCGATATGACATTGCTACTATAGTATAAAATATGAGGTATCTTTTGAGATTGATAAAATAGATAACTTTCTAAGAAATATAAGAGAGAAGAGGAAGAAGTAAATATGCCAAGGAATTTAGACTTAGTATATACAATAGGCCTACTTATAATTTCTTTGGGGCCAATGTAAATAGAAATTCATGATTTATGTTTCATCTGTTTAAATATTTAAATTGAATTTCAATAACATGAGACATTTAGATTTTTTTTGGGGGGGGCGGTATTTCCTCAACACTGATCATGCTGCTTACTTTCATACTTTCAGAATTAGGGTGAGATATTCTGATGCATTACTTTATTCACTTACTGTTAGAATTCTCCCTGATTAAACAAAAGGCAGAAACATCTTCTCTTATTGGTGTCGAGGCACCATTTTTTAAGTTGTGGAAGTGGTTAGTCTTTCCTGAGAGATGAGGTCCCTAAAGCCACATTAGTAAAATGGGTCAATAGGCTTGGGCATCCAGTTCCACCTGGTACAGAATTTCTCCTTCCAGTATTTGATGTAGAAGAAAAGATATAGGTTGCATTTTACAATATGCTAACTCAAGAGATACAGGGTGTTCAAACATCTGGGATGTGGACTACATATAATCAAAGGCACAAAGGGAAAAGAAAGATACATACAAGCAGAAAGATGACAAAGGCAAATAATTCTACCTGTCCTCCATGAAGAGTTTTACAGGGTTTTTTCATACATATATTTCTTATTTATTTGGGGTTCGGGGCAGGAGGAGGCTTAGGACATACCTGGAAGTGCTTGAGGTCCCTACCACTCCTTAGAATACCATATGCAGTACTGGGGTCCAAATATGACTATGGCAGTTGCAGCCACAAGCAAGGCAAATGCCTTACTTCCTATATCATTCCAGCCCTCTACATTATTTTAAAGGTGTTACTATGGCCTTTTCTTTGGTTCCACAAGAGGGCATTGCTTATATTAAATTTTTCCCTTTCACATCAGCAGTTATAGAGCAAAGGAACACTGACTGATTCATGCATGTGTGATTACTGGAAAATACTTAATGTTGCTTGCTTAACAACAAGAGTTTTACTTGCAGTGCTTCAAACCCAAAGCAAACGTAAGGTGTTTTTTTTTTTCTTCAAAATTGTCTTTTCCAAAATTTCCCATGAGTTTTGTAGAAATTAGATGCCAGGTGGAGTCATCTTAGAACCCTGGACTTTTGAAAAGCCAAAAACAATTATGGAGAAGCATGTCAGAGAGTTCAAAATGCTTCAGCAGTTTCTTTTGTACCTTTATGGCAAATGTGGTTCACAGAGTAAACAGTTCACAGTTTCTAGCTGCATTACCTGGAAGGAGTTTCATTATCTTTTTGAGTCTTAATTGTTGTTTTTGTGTAGATGCATACTACATATTCTACAGGATAGCTGTATTAAGAAGTGAAAAATATTTGGAAAATGGTTCAGACATAGTTACCAATGAAAATTAGATTTTAATGTGAAGGTTAATAATCAAAGACATGATCTTAGAAAGATGACATAGTTAGAGTGGAAAGAACACCAGGAAGCTAGTTAAAGGACCTTTGTTTTAGACCTTTCCTGTTAGTAAATAGTCTCTTCTCTCATGCCTGTAACTTTGTGCCTCAAATTCTGATTTCCCAACTGAAGTACCACCCCACTTCAGCAAATCATAGAAATCCTAACTATAACTTATGAGTCATCTCAGTGCTGATTACTTCAGAAATACCTCCCTGGTTTTCATAGTTAGACGAGACAATTCCTTCCTTTATGTAAATGAGCATAGTGGAGGAACATCTCAGGAAGGGTTTGAGTTCCTCTACAGTTTCAATGCTGCTCCACTCTCCTCTGTTTGAAGACAATGCATCTTCTGAAGTTACGGAAGAACTAAAAACTAAATAATATACACTATAGTAAACCAACGAATATATTTAACTGGATCATGAAACTTGGCTCAACATTAGTACTATGCACAAATTCATGGTTGTATACCCACACCTATAAAAAGTGCCTGACACTGTAAGACAGAGATCAGGGGTTACGTGGCAGAACGAGGTTCCTTCCTAACACCCATTGGCTTCCAAGAGCACTACCAGGAATTATTCTGAGCACAGAGCCAGGAACATCGCCTGAGAACCACTGAGTGTGGCTCCAAAATGATAATTAAAAAAAAAAGTGCCTGACACACACTGGTTGCTTAAACAAACAAATATAGACTTGATCAGTGCTGGGATCTCAGCAACTAGCCTGAGACTTTGACCAAATTTCCAGCCCCTAAAGCAAGTGCCAGCCCTGTTTCCAAAGACCCAGGGGCTCGCTCCAGCACTCCCCACAGGTAGGCACTCTGGTTGAGGGTGAGGGATGTGATTGTGACCACCTAACCTTACTGATAACCCAGCCCTAATCAGGATATGCAAATCACTAGCTGATATCTGTACCGAGCCCCACGGGATGAACGTGCCCTATGTGCCTTGTGTGAGAATCCCACCCTGAATATGTGTATAAAAACCCTTGGGTAAAGACCAATACATGGAGAACTGCTTGAACACCAGACTGCTCCCTCCCCCTCCTTGTTCTGCAGCATTCTGGCGGAGGATCCCTAGGTGAGCAGAGGGCCAGGGCAGAGGCTTCTCTCCTACCCACTCCCTCCCCCTTAGGAAGTAAGTCAGGCGACTTCAGGGGATCATACTCCAATTTTCCTGCTGGGGTCCACTGGCCAAGACCCCGACAGAGCAGGATGAAGTATATAAGGAATATTTATGAGGGAATGTGGTTTAGATCAGTTAGTTGCTTCAATAAGAACTTTGAGGTTAAAAAGAATCTGGGAATTTTTTAGAAGGAATCTTCCAAGCCTGATAACAAGCCACATATGGATCATTATAAAATTGAGTCAATTGATGGTGGTAGATAGATGCTAGCTGGTTATACAATTGTAAATCGTTCACAATTGGTGATTTTGAATATTGGGAGACTGTTTCCAAAACACCATCTCACAAAGATCTATAATCTGTGGCTTTAACAAATATAAGTGATTCTTGTTTGTTGACTTTATGATATACCTGCTTTCTTTTGAGCACTTAGGATAGTTTCTACTAATTTAATTGATTGGCTTATTGTATTTTTTGGAGGAGGAGCTGTCTACAATCGACCATGAGCTTTATGTGGGAAGATACTGTGACTGAGCCTCTATTAGATGTCCACTGTTTGACAGAGCAGAAAAAGCTTAATAAAAATTGACAAAATAAATGTGCAGATAGCAGACTGAATGGATAGATAGGAGAATGGATGGAAAGAAGAAAGCCAACTAGGCAGACTAATGACCTTATGGGTCACAAATGCTAATAATGAAGGAAAGTCTCAACAACAAATACCAGTTAATTATATTATAAGACAAATGGAAGTTTATGTACCTTAGATGACAGGCAATAAGAAAAACTTCATGTTAAAATAGATGGAACAAAAACAACAATACCAATGATAGCCAGGACTTAAAAGGCACTTATTGTGAGTCAGGCACTATCCTAAATGCTTCATTTATCTGAACTTCATTGTTAATGTGGAGTGAGGAAGTGAACATTTTTGTTTGATCCAGAGCCAAAGTAAGATCTAAACAAACAAATCTGATAGTGGCTGTCTGATCACCCCTGGACACATAGAAAAGTCTACATGACCCAGCAACATTTTAGAGTTAATTTAAGACTTTAGTAAGTGTCTAACCAATAAGATTACATGACTTCCCAAACAAGAAATTTGAGGAATAAATTTGAATTTTTCTTACAAAACTGTACTGTACATATTCATCACCACAGAAATTATTTTTCAAACACTTCTATAGCATGTGAGTACTAAATTATCCCCACTGAGTTAGAAAATAGAGAATAATACTATTAATTTGGTGACTTATTTAGCAGCAAGTCAATCTCACACCTTCAAAAGGAAATACAAATATTGAGGAAGGAAATTTTTATTTATGTGATTAAGAGAAACAGTAGCCACCTTTAAAATTCCAGAATAAATAAAGCTGCTTCAGTTTTCTGTCTTCTTTTTATACTAAAAAGTAACCAAAGAGATGGGAAACTCTTAGAACAACCAATGAAATTAAGATTTACAATCTTCTCTTTGGTATCTACATTTGGAGTAAAACGTTGAGGACTTGTATAGTTCAGAATTGATATACTGTAAATTATCCTTAATGGATCTCCCTGATGATTAGTTTATCATGTAACTGTGGCCAATCAGAGAACAAATATTTGGGGGTAAAACAGATTACATGAGATAAATGCTATTATTTCAAAGAAGTCAATGCTCTGTTGTTGTGAGAAGACATAGTACTGAATTTGAGAATAATGATTATACCCTTAAGTTAGAAGTGAAAGAAAGGAGCAAGCAAGATAGAGCAAATCAGAAACACTATTATTTTAAAATATTATCTCCTCATACTCATCTATGATAAATAAGTAGCCTCAGTTCTAACTAACCAACTGAAGACCTTTAGCCTCTTTGCTCCAGCTGATTGAGAGAGAGGTAGACAATTCTCTTTTTGGAAGAGCAGTAATCTATAACAGCTTATTTAGTAAAGATATCTTTGCAAATGTAAATGATTTTTCTGAACAGAGTTGACTCTCCCAAACTTTAAGAATAATGATCAAGTAGGCAAGAATTTTTATTCTCACAAGTTCATTCTCTAATCTCTGTCAAAGTGTGTTTGGGTGGTTCACTGGCAGTAAGAGATTTCATTTATAGAAAGGAAGCTTTTTTTTATTGACAAGAAAGTAAAAAAGGAATGTAACAACTTTCTGGACTTGTAGCTAAAATGTGATTTCTTGGCAGCCTGAGGGGATCAGAGAGGAGAGGAGAGGCCTTGGTGGACTCATGTGGTCATACAAAGATTAAACCTTTCTGATGCCTTCACTGCAGAGAAGAGAAATCTAGGTTAGTTTGGGGAGACTACCCTATTAATACTATCTGCTAATTAGCATTATTTGTCCTTTTAAAACTGCTCCCAGAAGCTATACTCCTGATTCACATTAGAAAGAAAAAGATATTTTAAAGAACACCAGAGTGACACATTTCTCTAGACACATCTGCAATAAAAAAATGGTTATTGTTCTAATAAGTTATGGTGGAAATGTAGTAGACAATACATTTCTTAAATGAATGAAAATTGATTTTATAGTAGGAATAAATTTATAAAGGCAACAATTCAGTTGTATCGGCTTGGAACCAGATGAGATTTGGCACACACAGATCTTTAGTCTTAGTCTGACATGGATTTAGAATACAGACAACTTCACCCGCTTAACACAAGAAGCAATGATCATCTTCAAAGATAACTAAACACTTCCAAAATCAGACCATGGTAAAGGAAGAAATCAATTTATGTCTACATAGTACTTCAGGAATGATATAAAAGATTTTCAAGGTTAAGGCTGGAGACATAATACAGAGGTAAGATGCTTGTTTTGCATGCAGAATATCCAGGTTCAATTTCAAAGTTATGTTACCATATGGTCCTTTGAACCTATAAGGAGTATTTCCTGAGCACATGGCCATGAGGAAACCCTGAGAATCACTGGGTATGGAGTGAAAGAAAACAGGAAGAAAAAAAAAACTGAAATAAAGAAGGGAAGAAAGAGAAAGAGAAAGTAAGAAAGAACATTGATTTTTAAGGTTAGCATTTTAAGATTTTTTTTCTAAATTAAGGGCAAACTTTAAACCAAAGTAAATCAAAGTCATGTAAACATAGCATTTCTTGATGAACTATTCCTTTATTTATGTAGCATTCCTATATTTGGCTTAAGAATAAAAAGAGTAAGAAATTCTATAAGAAAACATGAAGTAGGATTAAGAATAGAGGGAAGGGAAACAGGACTCAGAACAAGCAAACTACTGCCAAGTCTACCAAGATTGTATATCTGACCTAGCTAGAACAGCAAAATAATAATAGAAATAATGACAATAAAACACCTACGTGAGTAACAAACCTAGTGAGCAAAAACAAACAAAATAAATCAACTCTAAGGATTTTATAATAGCTGTTAATAATGCATTTCTTTGTACAATCTCTGGGAGCAGGAAAGAGAAAACAGATTGTGTGGCTGTTAAAACTTAACATGCTTAATTCCCAAACCAGACTGGTGCCAAAAACATCTTTGTCATGGAAAGGGATAACTTCCAAATGGAAGAAAACTCTGTTTCACGCCCAACAGCATAAACTCAGAAAGAAATTTTAAAAAATAGGGTCCAACTAAGAAGTCATTTTATTTCTTATGGTTACTGATTAAATTACCACAAACTTAATCATTTCTTTTTAAACTATAATCAATTATCTCGCTATCTTATAGGTTATAGAATTCTGAGACAAGTGTGATGAGGTAAAAAAAATCAATGTGTGGGTAGAGCTAAATTCTTTCTGGAGATCCATTTTCCACCATCCAGAGATAACTAATATCCCTTTGATATTGGCAGGTAGGTTAGGAAAGCCTCCCATCCCCCATTAGCAAAGAAATTTCTGGGAAGTAATAAAGCCACCAGTCCTATGTCTGACCCACCTTTTGGATACAAAAAGCAAGACCTGATAAGATCTTTTCCAGCAGCAAATCCTGAGGAGACTGAACCCCTCCATACAGAAAGGGCCTCAAAGAAATTACTGGAGAATCCTTAATTTCTTTCTTTAATCTGAGTAACCCTCAGCTACCCCACACCAGAGGAGGCTGGACACACCCCCTCACCCCCCAGAGAAGCTTCAGCATGAACAAAAGCCAAGAAAAGGAGTATCAAAGAGGACTGCTCCCAACTCTACCCACTTACCCAAAACTGTAGTAATAGACTCTTATCTAGCCAGAAAGCCCCACATGGGGGCAGCTTGGAAAGACCCTATAAAAGCCACCTTGAACAAAGAGAGGGAGCACATATACTGCCCAAGCCCGTGTGCTGCTTGTGCCCATATGACCAAGCACATGTGTGCCAGCATCCCACCTCTTGAGATATATACTTTCCTATCTAATGCTGGGATATGTGCTCTCTGCGCCCTTGAAGAAGCCCGGGTTCTCTTTTTTTAATTTTTTTTATTTTATTATTTTTTTAAAAAATTTTATTGAGTCACCATGTGGAAAGTTACAAAGTTTTCAGGTTTAAATCTCAGTTATACAATGCTCGAATACCCATCCCTTCACCAGTGCTCATATTCTACCACCAAGAATCCCAGTATAGCTCCACCCCGCCCCCTCACACCCCTAACCCCCCACGCCCCTAGCCCCCCCCACCCTAAGCCCCCCCCGCCTGTGTAACTAATAAATTTCACTTTACTTTCACTTTGATTGCATACAATATTTCAACAAAACTCACTATTATTGTTTGGAGAGTCTCTCCCCTAAAGTCAGACCTGCTGAAAAGGAAGCATTAGATAATTTGTTTTCCATTGCTGAGGATGAAGAGGTATGAGTGACCACACCTAGCGGCCTCTCAGTTTTGGGTTTCTATGATTTAATATTTTAGTAACTAAGTCCAGAGAGATATCTGCCAGAAGTTGCATCGTTGCCAACTTGTACTTCTCAGTTACATTATATTCCACATATGAGTGCAATCTTTCTATGTCTGTCTCTTTCTTTCTGACTCATTTCACTCAACATGATACTTTCCATGTTGATCCATTTATATGCAAATTTCATGACTTCATGTTTTCTGACAGCTACATAGTATTCCATTGTGTAGATGTACCAGAGTTTCTTTGAGCACATTACTCTCTCCCACTTTCTGTCCCTCCTTCCCTTCAAAACACTCCAAATAAAATTTGTTTTACTTCACTGCTTGGCTACCCCTGAGACTCTTTTTGGTGAGGCAAGACAAGAACCTAGTAATGCTGGGTCCCTGGTGGCAGAAGCTGATTGGGAGAAAGTGACTGACTGTCTTTCTCCTCCCCGCCTCATAGAAGCCACCCGCGCGGCCCACTGACATCACCTTGACTCATGCATGGCTCCCTTCCTCCATGTTTAAAGTGTTCAAAAATAGACCATACTCTTTTAATATAGCATCTTTCTCACTTTTGCCTTCTAACTCTTAAGATAACAACAGGGCTAAGACTTCACTGGGCATTGCCAGAGTCATTTCCAATTAATGTCACTATATAGGAACCTCAATTCCATAGGCAATCTTAATGTACATGTAAAGGAGGGATTCATTCATAAATATCAAGGATCGGGACATCACAGCAGAGAGACATAACTGACATCCTGAATTTTGTCTACTAAAGGCAAAACTAATGTTTCCAATTCACTTCTTTAAGAAATGTCCAACTCCAACTACTACAAGGACAAATGAATTCTTCTATTTGTATAACAAATATACAACATATACATATGTATACATGTGTATATATGTGAATATAAATATAGAGAGAGAGGAAGAGAGAGAGAATCAGACCTTTCTTGTGAGGCAGAGCAGAATAAAAATAAATGTGCTCTCAGGCAAATATATATATATACACATATATATATATATCACAAAACCAAAAATAAATAACACTAAGAGTGGAAAAAACAGGAATCACTATCTGCAAACATCTGAATTTATCCAGCACACAGCTTCTCTGGGAGTCTGCCCACAACAGCCTTCTCTCGATCTCAAGTTCTCAATCATCTGTTTTGTTAGTTCTCTTATATTTGAAGAATAATTTCAAATGATTTTCATTGCTATTAGCAGTCTAGACATTTATGATAAATTAAGACCACATTAAGTGTGAAGGTATCAAAACAATAGCAGATCTTCCTGCCACTGATATATTTTAAGATGACAGCTCTGCTTCATCTGACTTTCTCAACAAGAACAACTCATCAAACTCAGTTCTAGCAATAGAGCACCACCATCACCTATTTTTGTAGCACCTGAAAAAAAAACACATGCCAACACAGGCAATGTATCGAGTTCTGAAATAAAATTAAATACAACAATATTGAGGCATCAACTAGTCAGATCCATTTCTTTGTGTCTGATCCAGAGATGCCCTAATTGAAGATGGCGTTCCAAGGTTAAATCCCAGTTCTGACAGTATCTCCTGTCAGACACCTGTCAAAATGTAATAAGACACCTGTGAAAGGGAAGGCGATGCCAAAACCACAGCATATTCCCCTATATCATGACTCGTAACTTGAAGGATTTGTATCCTCAAGCAGAGGAGTTGGTGAGCTGGCTGCCTCCCGGGCTGCGCCATCCTTTGCAGGCAAGGAAGAGAAAAAGAGAAAACGACACCTCTGGTAGAAGTGTCACAGTGTTTTAAGATTAGCAGATAATTCTGAGAATAAAAGGACAGCTCTGAACAGGATTAAGTTTCAGGATTCAGCCCTAGAGCCTTGATCCCAGTTAGAAGCGGAAAATTATTTTTAATATATGTTTTACATAATTAAGGGGCAGTGTTCTTCATGCAGATGAGCTCTTTGAAAGTTCCTGACACCAAAGAGGTGTCTAGCTTAGCTGGGCAATTTTAAAGCAGGGAAATACAAAGTGGAGATAAAACTTTGTCTTCAAAAAATTCAGAAGCGAGGTGTGCTCACAGCCAAAAGGTGGTGACGAAGCATTTTGTACATTTTTTTCCCTTAGAGGGAAAACATCTATTGCTCTTGATAGCTTTGAAAGCAGTGCATACATCCCATTTAATCCCCAAATGAGAGGAACAGGTACCATGTAGAAGGTTCTGAAGAAAGTCTTGAAGTATTTTCCAAACATTTGTAGGTTTCACCAAGCCTTTCTCTATTTGTTCTTAAATGCCTTCTCTATTGTTTTACAATTGCTTTCCTCATTTCCCTCCCATGTGCATTTCAAAGAAAATTGGAGAGCTTAAAATGAGGCTAAATATAACACAGCACTAAGCAAACAGTGGATAAAAACCTCAAGAAATTATTTTAGGTGCATATTCCTTCCCTTCTGATTAGGAAATGGTTATATTACAAACGGATTTTGCTTAGGAGAAAGGCTATTTGTTTACGAGCCTGCTGAGCACACAAAGGAAAAGCTAGGGCTGAGAGGACAAAATCCAATTCTCAACTATTTCAATGAATAGTTGAAAAACAATCATGTGTGCGTGCTGAAGAATCAAATAAATCAAGTCTCTTGTGATTTAAGAAAGGCAAAATCAAGTTTCACAAAGGACCATTTGAACTGTTCTAATCTGGTATAAGCCCTCTATTTTAAATATGGGCAACCGAGTCCCAGAAAAAGCCATCAATAGAATTAAACCACAGGTCCTTGTTTTTTCCTCATAGGATCTCTGACTTCTCCATATCATTTCTCATCTGCCAGCATCACAAGGCAGCTATAGAGAGATTTGCTTTTGACTTGGAATGGGTCATCTGTCAGTTCTTTGTGTGTGTGTATGTATCTTTCATAATCTTATGACAGGAGGTACAATAATAAAAAACAATATTATATAAGCAGGGATATTATAGTGTAAAGTATTTTACAATACAAGTCATTGTGGGCTTGAGCGATGGCACAGTGCACTGGTGGGGCGTTTGCCTTGCACAAGGCCTACCTGGGTTCGATTCCTCCATCCTTCTCAGAGAGCCCAGCAAGCTACAAGTGTATCCCGCCCGCGTGTCAGAACCTGGCAAGTTACCCGTGGTGTATTCAATATGCCCAAAACAGTAATAAGTCTCACAATGGAGACGATACTGGTGCCTGCTCAAGCAAATCCATGAACAATGGGATGAGAGTGCTACAGTGCTACAGTTATTGTGTTATACCTTGAGGAGATATATTATAACACAAAGAGGTAAACATTCCTCATCAGAGTAAGACCCAAGAAAGTAAAGGAATATGCCTACTGTCACTCTGGAACTCAGATCAAAGCGACAGAATTGAGAGCTAGTTGTTACCTTATGCTCTTCTATGCCATTGACGTCTCTTTGACACATGGTGCTGGTACTTGGTAAAGTAACTGTTCTTCAAAATCCTTTCTCTGTGTCTTAGTGGAGCACACCCCTCTTTCTCTTTTCACTGTTTGACCTAGGTAATTACATCATCATCTGATCGGACACACTTGTATACGAATGTATAAGAGTGCAAGCTCCTAGGAAGCTGTACATCTGGTGAAAATTAATTTATAGGACAACCACACAACAGATGCTGAGGTTTGAGTTCTGGGTTTTTGTTTGTTTGTCTGTTTGTTTTTGGTGGGTGTGGGATCTGATTTTGATTTGGGGCGACACCCGACTCTGCTCCATGTTTAGTCCTGGCTCTGCACTCAGGGATCATCCCTAGTTGGCTGGGGCAACTTTATGGATTGCCAGGGCTCCAACCCAAGGTGCATGTGGGAAAGCACCTGCCCACTGTACTATCTCTTTAACTCCCCAGCTGAATCTTTTATTCTTGAATGAACAGTTTTTCAATGTTTCACAGGCTACTTGCTCCACACATAGAGAATACGACTCAAGCAATTGTGAGAACCAAAGTTTCTAACAGGAACAGACCATAGGTCTTTGATAATAACACCTTCTTGCCCTTAAAGAGTAGCCAGTGGAACAATCTGAAGTCACCAGACTCAGGGCAGGACTACAAGGACTTCTACGGCCAAGGAATGATATCATACTATTTTGTTTCATAATTTTAAAAACAATAAATACTTATTTGGTGCTAAAATGTAAACAAGGGTTATACTATTATAAAACAAATGTTTTTTTAATCCTAAATTGTTTCGCCCTAAACACATATTCACGGATAGTTTCTTGCCATATTATTGACATTGGAACCCATCTTTCCAGTGGTTCCTCTTTCCACCCTTGAATCAAAAGCATCACAAATCACTGTGATTGTTCTCTGCTGAAATGGAGGAGACTTGGAGGCAAAGGATAGCTGGATATTAAAATAAATAAATTCTACTGATGTTTAAGTAATTGAAAAGCAGTAAGTTACATTTGACTTGACTATTTTCCTATTGATGCAAGTGTAACATACAAGAAGCATTCTTTTTTAAAAAAGTTACATAAAGAGAAGTTACATAAAAGAAGTTACATAAAATGTCACCTATGACTATAACCCTAATTCTATCAGGTAGAAATATCTCAGTTTAGGGCCTGAGCAATAGTACAGTGGGTAGTGAACTTGGCTTGCACATGGTTGATCAAAGTTCTCTTCAAGGCATTATATATGGTCCTGAGAGCACTGCCAGTAGTGATCCCTAAGGGCGGAGTCAGAAGAAAGTTTTGAGCACATCTGGCTGTGGTCCAAACAAGCAAACCAACAAAAAACCACTAGTTCAAGTTTCTGTTGATTCTATTTCCAAAATAAAGTCTGAAACTCTCTACTGCTTTCCATTTCAAATTCTGACGCTGTTAGATGGATAGGCCACAACTGTTGACCTGGGGAATTGAATGACCTCTCAATTATCTGTAATTATAATTACAGATATATAATATATAATACATATATATTATATTTATATGATATACAATTTATATATTACATAGCTTATATAATATATATTTATATAATACATATAATAATATAATATATAAATATAATATAATTATTGATCATCTGCCAGCTTTCCGTTCTCCACATATCCCAGTGGACTTACACAAATATCAATCAGATTATGGCAGTCTTTGTTTTCAAAACAATAATGCACAAAACAATTCACATACACAGAAATCTAAGTGTACAAACAGAAAGAGCCCTCCTTCCTGCCCCCCCTCACCCTCACTCCCACCATGCATTGCACTAAAGACCTATAAGCTATCCCCTGGATTGTTCCAGCATCCATAGGAGGTGGAATCACTCATTTTGGAAAACTCTGCTCTACAGTAAAATATCAACAAGCTACCCCGCAAACCATATGATGTGATGTGTCACTTGTCCAAATGACCATTTCTACCTCTAACCTCTCCCTCAATCCTTCTAGCTTCCAGCTCACTGGTCTGTACTTAGAGAAGAGCACTCAGTTTCTTGGACCTGGAGCTCTCCTCTCTCTTCTCTAATGACTCCAGCCTATCTTAAGATAGAACTAAGTGTCACTTGAGAACATCCTCTCTGACTACTCTTTCTGCAATATCTTTGCTCAATCTATCCCAGCTATTTTATATCAAATTCTCTTATTTCCTTCCTTGCATATATTTTTTAAAGCTGCAACTATCTTCATTATACATTAGTTTATTTTCAAATTGAAACTTTAGACTCATTTAACACTGGATTGCCTGAGTCTCCTAGAATATTTGACATTAACTCAAATAATATCAGCAGGGGGGAAAAGTAACTAACCTATGTCAGTATACAACTTATTTGACTCCCTGTACTCCATCCAACCTCATCAACCAGTGCCTCCACACATGGACAGATTACATGTGCACTCTAGGTCAATTGCTGCTGCATGCCTAAGTTGCTAATTGTCATTTTAGGCTGTTACCTCTTGCTAGGAGTCCCTTTACTCTGTTCTCTTAACTCTTACTCTACCTAAGGACCCTCTATAATTTCGAGGGAATCTTTGTTTTAGACATAGCAATGTTTAGTTAAAATATTTAATTCAAATAAACTATTATTTATTAGGTAATCTTCAGAACCTGATAGCTAGGCTCTGAGAAAGAAAATATAGAGTTTCCAATACTGGGGACATCAAATCTCCTTAAATAATTACATTTCACAGTAGATTATTTGGTATATAAATATATTGTAGGAATGCAAAAGTGAGTTTGGATTTTAACTACATATGTCCATAGGTCTGGAAGGCCTAATGGAAACAAGAGATTCGCAAAAACAAAAAGCAAGCTTCTTTACATCCGAAGTTCCTGCCATGTTCAAATTAATTTGTAAAGTTAATGCTAAATGACTAAGAACTTAAAAACAACCTTCATCTTTATGTGTAATAAAGAATTTCTTAGCAAAAAAGGTCACCCATGTCAATAAAATTCCTTTGTTATTAAGATCATTGTAGGATTCAAGAGGAAAATGAAAAGGATGTGCAGAATAATATCTTTTTAAACAAAGGGAAATTGCACACCTACATACCAAAGTACAGGAGTCCTGTATTAGATCAAATCATAATTATACTCAATGATACATTTAAGTGTTCATACACATCACACATTTGCAAAACTTTATGGGGAACTGTCAAAAGTCAAACAATTCCCAACTTTTCCTTTCTTAGCATATGTAACATTTATTATTATTCACCCCAACTATGTGAAACATAGGAAGTTAGTGAGCTCAGTATTCAAAACAAAAGCAAAACCAACAAACTTCCACAAATGCATCTCCTAGCTTGATCTGGTCTTTTTATGCATTCTCTTCCCTATTATCCAATGTCATATGAAAAGGAAATGCATTATTCCAATAGTGGTGTATTGCTTTTAGTGATAAATACATTACATATGTGTATATATGTATAAATATGTATGTATATAATATACACATATATCCTCATCCATCAATGTTTTCCTTTATGTTATACTTGAATATTGTTAAACAAATTTTAATAATATTATGCACAAACCCAGCACTATCACTGCTTAAAAAGCAGATCATTTTCTGAGCTAGAAGGTATATCTGGTTACTCTTTTTGCAAATACTTTTGAGGCAGAAAGAAAAACAATGTATCTTGCTTAATGGAATTTTTATCAGATATGTGCTTACATTTCTGTTTCAAATTTTTGTCTCTTGATCCCTAAATAGTTTTGCAAGGAGTAAGAAAAGGTAAGTTATTCCAATCATGTCATAGTGCAAAATTTCAAACTCATTTTGAGGAAAAAAATTTAAAAATACCTGCTATCAAACTAATATAATAATAAAACTAGTCACAAAGTGCAGACTAATGTGACACTAACATAACTTTACATAGTGTTTTCCACTTCTGAGTGATGATGTGACATCTTCAGATAGTTACCTTTTCAATCTATCAGCAACCAAGCAAGAGCCATTAAATGCTAATACTGTACTAATATCTACAAAAAATAATCTACTTGATGTCCTAATTTAGTGCCCAAGGTGTAACTACTATTGTCTTATGCGAATGATTCTAAATGACTATAAAGGACTTTATATTAAATAGAAAAATACAATCTTGACACACAAAGTCTGGAAGATTATGTGTTAAACTATAGACTTAAAACAGCAAATGACTTCTACACAATAGAAAGAGGAGTGATCTATATCATTGAGCAGAGCAAAGTACTCTAAAGTGATACTAAAAGTAGATACTAAAAGATCAGAGATAAAAATGTCAGATAAAAATAACATAAAATAAAGCAAAATGCAATTAATGACCTTTAGAGAATGTGAGATTAGAAAGATAAACTAAGACCTTTGATACTCCTTTTAAAAAGCCATATCACATTTTATTGTTATCAACTCAGAGAAGTCAGATACCTCAACATACCGGAGTTCAAATATAGTCACTAAAGTCATCCAAATTCCATTGAAATCCAGGGAAGCATTCTCTTTTGCAAAAAGCACAGTGGTAAGTCTCTCAAACTCCCACCAACTATAGTCAACTAAATGCAAAATAAAAAAAAGAAAAGCTATCTAATTTCCCCTCTTAAAGCTCTTACTAGCTTAGTATATTTTAGGATGAAATACAAATCCAACCATTAAAGATCTCAATTAAACCTAATTTGTGTGTTTCAACATCTGGCTGGGTAACTGCTCCCATACTTTACACTTGTACAGTAACACATCATACTTTTAAATTAATAACACTCATTCTGTCTCCCTAAGCCAACCAGTGATGATGCTGTTGTGCTTGATACAAAACTCTCCAGGAAAAGGCTTCTTTAAACAAAGGACTTCAACTTAACTGAGAGAGAAATATTAATATAGAATACAGGCTGTTTGTTCAATTTTAAATATAAACAGCTTTATTTTAGACATGTCAAGGCATTGTACTGCATAGTACTTGTAAATACTGTGCATGTGTGCCCATACACAAAATCTCCTGATAATTTTGCTCACATGTCTTTCACTCTCCATGCCAATTCAGAATAGAGTGGGTAGGAAATCATAAAAGAAGCTCTCTTATTTCTTTCACTTGCAGCGTTGCTACTTTATTGGAGCATATGTGAAGTATGTAGAGGAACAGGGCAGGGTCAGGGATATAGCTCAGTAGCAGATATTTGCATGTGTAAAGAAAGCCCTGGGTTTGATCTCAGCATTGTAATAAATAAATATATAAAGCTTTAAAAAAAGTAGAGTACCAGACCTAACTGGCCTTTTATGCCTGCTTCAGTGATCAGAATGGAAACAAAGGCGAATATGAGACTCTAAAGCAATGCTTTTGACTCAGCTAATGGATCATATGAAGAAATATCTCTTAATTAGCGTTACCCTGAGCTGACTTTCTCTGATCTGCCATGTATAATTAAATATGTTAGCAAGACAAAATGTGAGATGCAGCAGATTTCACACTCAAATTTTCAATTCTGCATTTAAAGAAATGTAGTTTTTTTTTTTACTTAAAAGCCCATTTTGAAATATTTTTTTCATTTGAAAAAAACTTTTAACATTTTAAAAGAAGGAAATATTAGTGAAATTGGAAGGACTGGATTTTCAGAGAAAAGTACTCTAAATCAAACCAGAAGAATTTCTGATGCACAGTCCAGGACACTGTATCACTCACAAGGGTCAACAGAATTCTCCCAATCCAGGCCATTCCTCCCTTCTCTCCATGCATGCAGTACTGCCCTGACAAACAACTAGCAATTACCCTTAAAGGCAGAATAATGAGATAGGGCAGGACACAGCAAGCACTGGGCACTAAATAGCCTTGATTGTAGGCTATTTAGTTTATTTAAATAAAATAAAATTTTATTTAATTTTTTTTGTTTATTAAAATAAAATTTTTGTTTATTTAAGTAAAATTATAATTCATCTTTTTTTTAAGTAGGCATCATTTAGAAATATGGAATTTCCTTGTGAAAACTCTTCTTTTCATGTAGGAAATGAGACAATTTTGTATTATAGTCCTCGCCTATATTTATGTCAAAATACAAGAGATTCGCATTTATCTTATAACAAGCCAAACAAATTCTTTTGGAAAAAAATAGGGTGCTGTACATGCATTTGAAAATATACCTGGTCAAAGTTTCTCTAGAAAAAGTCTTATTTGATGAAGCAAATTTTGACCTTTAAAAATCTGAATGCTGTTTTTCCTTTTACAAAAAGGATTCAGATGTGGTAGTCAAATCAATTTACACATCCAGAGCATACAATATATATAGAATTTCACAGTATGCTATCTTGTTACAGATAGATATTCGTATAGATAAAAATACAAATATTCAATTCATATTCTTATCAGTGTAACTTACCAAGGAGATTAAATTATACTTCACATATACACATTTTCAATACAATATTTTAAAAATACCAGAAAGGTTCTCCTCTAGGTCAACAATCTCAGTTTACAATCTCAGTTTTCTTTCAAAAGATGCTATCTATTTGACTGGAAATATCAATTTCAGTCATTTAATTATGCACACACACTACTCTGGCTCAGAAGTTCTGAACCGACATTTAGAGTAACCAAAAGGTCTTTAAAATTTCCTCCAAGGTCTCATCTTCATTGTATGTACTAGTTTGATTACTTTGACAGACTGCTCAATTTAAACTTAACCCAGTTTTATGAATTTGGAGGCTTACTTGGCATGACTTTAACCTTCTTCAGCATGCCAGTAAAATTTAGCTAAAGACTAATATATTTGGGGGCTATTTCTGGTTTCCATAGTAAACCATTGTGTTTTCATTTGAGTGGTTTGAAGGACTCCCTCTAAATTAATCAGATGGACCTGAAGTTTAGACACAGTTTGAGACTCTATACTCAAAGAAGTAACTGTTTGTTGTGGTGACAACCCAGTTCAGAACTAGCTCCAAAATTGGTTCTTAGCCCAGTAAGCCAGAAAAATCAAGTAGTACACAATAGGTCCCAATAGAAAAACTCTGTCTAGTTTCTCTTGCTATTATTTTTGATGTTGTTATTATTTCCTGCCTACCTAAGTGCTGCCCCCATATTCAATATTGCTATATTTCTAGTGCTATGGACTCTAGATTGGGTGTGAAGCATTCATGATACTCTACTAGCGAGAAACTCCCCTCTTCCTTGCCAGGCAGGCCTATATTTCAAGGCACCCTTGAGTATGTTGAAATGGTTGGGCTTCTCATTCCTTGATCCTGCTTCCTAGGCTTTATCTTCCAGATGCTTATAGAACTGAAGAACTGAACGTGAACTTTCAATGTCAAGGAAGTAATTCTACCTTTCTTTCAAGAGACCCAGAGTTCCCAATGCCAATGGGAAGTTTCTGAACTAAAACAGTCCCACAAATGGTTAATTATTCTCCAAAGAGTGAAAGAAATAGAGGGGAGGAAGAGAAAGAGAGAAATAAAAATAACAAAACGGAAATGGTGTTTCAGCCGGGAAGTTTCTTCTTGCCTGATTCATATATTAAAATGGGCTTGGTTTTCTAGGTTCAGCAGAAAGGCTGGAAAGAAATATTAGCTCTTGAGTTAATGTCATTCACACAAGGAATTTGTCAGCAGTGAGCATTTGAACTTTTCATGTCATCTCATGCATCTCAGAGAGTATGAACCTCCATAAAACACTATACCAAAAATGAAATATTTCCCTATTCAACTCTATAAATGACTCTTAGGGAATATGTGCATGTGCATGCATGCACGCACGCACACACACACACTCTCACACACACATACACATACTCTCCATACATTTCTAGTTTATTCTTACAGATAGAAGACATAGAAATAACATATTTCTTGAGTCATATAACTAGAATTAGGAGTCTTAGTGTTCTTTCCCTAAGCCCCAAGTCCCAGTAGCCCTGGCAAAGCAGAACAGAGAAGGGACAGGATATATAGTCTGAGGAGAAATGGTTAATGGGTTTCTTAAATGCTCTTATGTAAAAAAGTATCCTATGGTATAGAGACTTAGCAACAAAAAAAGGTGAAAATGGAACTCCAGGGACCCAAAGAACTTGTTTTTAGCTAGCTTGCTTGTGTTTGCATAAATCTAACCTTTCCCTCGGTGAAATTCCTTTTATAGCCTGGTTCTTACTCCTCCTCTCTGTTGGCTACTATTCCACAAAAATGGCCAAAAGCAAAGCAAGGGCATATTTATGGTACTTCCCATATTACTTTTTATATTTCAATCAAAATTTAGTCAGGACTGACTTAGATGTTAGGATTAGCTGATATGGATATTTATTAAGCAGCATTATATGTATCAAACTCTAATTACTTAAAAGATAATTTCACTCAAATAGAGTTTCTAGACATAGAGATCATGGAATATAACAAAGAAATCTATGGGTAGGATTGGTAACTGACCAAACATTGCAAAATAGTAAAAATACATAGCAATAGAAAATTTAAAAATACACAGAAAAAAGAATAAAAAATGTAAATGAATATAGCATTACTGAGGTTGGAACAGTTTTAATTCTCCCTGTACACGTTTACTGGAACGCTCTAATATATAACATAGAAAGGGCAGGCCTCCCACACCCCCAAAAAACTTGGAAATAATCAACAGCCCCTTTTTAAAAATATATAATTATGGCCAAAGTGGCACTTTAAACTGATTGCTTTGATAACTGCATCTTGAAAAGAACTACTGGGAATATTAAGGAACTTTCAGTTTAAAACTTTTGATAAAATAATGAATGAGTCACAGAACTTAGGAGTGTCAAGTTTGGTGGTCCAGATGTATGACTACATAAAGAAGCAGAAAACCTGAATTCCAAGGAAAACCTTTTTGACATTTCTGTTCTTGGTGTTCTCCCTGGAAACTGGGCAGATCTGGCTACCTCCAAAAAAGTAGATGGCACAAGACTGTGGTCAAATAGATTTGCAAGATTCTCTGTTAAATATCAGAATTTTTCTGGAATGTAACATCCAAACATGCTTAATGAATCTCTAGGAAGTAAGAGAAGCAGAAGAGTTATACCTTCCCATTCACTTGATCCTCTTGCAAAGTTCTTGTCTGGAAAACAAAGCTGAACTAAATAATCACTACGGTCTCTTTCAGTATTTTTAGCAGGCTACCTTTTATCAGGACAAAATAGCTCAAAGGAGTGAACGATGTAGGTAAGTTAATCTTCTAAGAGACTCTAAAGACCACAAGGTAAACACTGCAGTTTGAGATTTACTGATGTTTTTAAAGATGAAGTAGAGCCAAATTGACTGACTTGGATTCAAGTCATGTTTCAGCCTTTTGTCAGCTGTATGTACTTGAATAGGTCACTTAACCTCTTCCTATCTCAGTAACTTCATTTTAAAATAGTGATTACACTATTTACTAAGAATGTTAAAAATATCTTGCACATAATAATTTAGTTCAGCTTATCTTTATGATTTATTAAAATTATCATAAAATTAAGACATGATGATTCTTTAAGAAAGAGTGCTTGCTATAAAATTTACTCAAATTTTCTTTCCACTGTAAGGTTTGCTGAATTTCATGTCTAACTTTCTTTAAACCAAATCTTTCATTCCATATATCACAACATATCCTGTCTAATTCCTTGTAATCTTTTCTGTAATCAATGTGTCCCAGGGGATAATCAGAGCCTAGAATAATACAGATCCCTAAATGACAGGAGTCCCATGTAATGAAGCCATTCCAATGGCCTGAAGTAAATGAATCAATTACCCCCCCCACACACAAAAGCAGTCTCCTGTGCCCCAAAAGAAAATTTACATGTATAAAAATTTTCCCTATCAAAGCATACCACTGAATATTGATTATTCCAGTCTTTTAAATTGCCTGGTTTAGAATTTAGATGAGTATTAGAACAATTCACATACAAATGCATGTAAATAAGGTTAAAAGTGTAGCTTAAATCTAGAATAAGTGGCAGCAAAGAGAGTAGTTAAAGTTAAAAATGGTCTTCTGATAAGATGAACATATGCTCTTTAACCAAGGATGCAGTTAAAGCACAGAATAAAAGCTGGTGTTGACATCCTTATAAAAATGTGGATATGTAACAGACTTCTACTGAGTCTCTGGAGAGCTGATGGAAACCCAAGAACATGAGTTTTCTTCCAGCAATTGGGCTGTTTCTTTCTTTGGGGCTAATTTTCCTTTAATGGGCATTTGGGAAATAAAAATCTTCATATATATTTAATTGTGCACAAATAAAATCTACTTGGCATGGTTTAAGTAGCTGGCCTTTAATGATATGCTTTTAGATTTAGGGTATTTTGTCTAAAAAGAAAAGAGTGTTGATTTACAAAGATGCCAAAGTGCTGCCAAATTACCCACTGAAGAACTTATTAATTGGTCCCATTTTGGCTCTGCTTCTAAACTAGTTCTTGACCTCACAGATTTAGATCTACAGAGTTACCCTTTCTTGTAAAGCCAAAACCCCATCCCTGCCAGGCGTCTCTACCTTTACATGTAGAGACACTGAATGGGGAGTGACAGAGATAGTACAGCAGGTAAGGTGCTTACCTTGTATCCTTGCATGTGGCCAACTCTAGTTTAATCCTTGGTATCATATATGGTCATCTGAGTACAGAACCAGGAGTAAGAACTGAGTAACTCTAGTTGTTAGGTATTTGTTTGCCCCCAAACAAACCAAACACATTTTTAAAAAAAAAGAAGAGAAAATTTAAAATACATATCACCAATTTTTGTGTGCCACAAAGAACTCTCCAGATTGGTTTCTTCTGGTCTCTCTAATGTTTGCATCTCTGAAAGTGCTTTCAGTTATAAGAAACAAAACCATGACTAAGACAAGTATCTTGTTTATAAAATGGCATATGACCTAAGGAAATAATTTAATATAGAAATGTCTCTTTCTCTTTGCTCTTCAGGAATAACAGTGCACCTATTGGGAATGAGAATCAACTCTAGAGAGTTTAAGCAGGAAGATTTCACATAGAGGAACTGATCACTTTTAAAGTCACTGCAAAGAATAGTCTCCTTTGAGAGTCTAGAAATAAAATCCCAGCACGGGATCCTACTGAGCACAGGGAAGTTATAGGAACTGTAAGGTCACCTTATAGGCCATAATAGAATCAAGAGCTGTCACTGCGACAGCTGCCTCTGATCATGCAGAAAAGTAAAGAGGGCATATTTGTAACTGTGCTCCAGAGCCCAGGAAATTAGAGCAGAAATTTGCCAACCCTGCTTCTGCCACCCAACGATAAAGCTGGAAAATGGACAGAGGAACATTGCTTCATAGCGCTGGGGGGTGGGGAGGAAACTGTAAGGGGAGAGCACATTTCTACACTGATGTTTGCAAGCAGATGCTGCAAAAAGGAAATGAGGCAAGAGTTGCCATATTTTCACAGGAGAATCCTCTTCTGGACCTAGTACCTTGCTCAACAAGAATCTGAGGAAAGTTGTTTTTAGCTCCCAAGTCATTCTACCTTGTATTGGGACAGAATGGAAACTGCATAAACTCAAGAAGAGTTCACAGAGAATTCAGCTTTCCAGGGTGAGTCCTCCGACATGATGACAGTGGTGATCAAAACTGCTGAACAGAGAGAAAAGCAGCAGAGAGAAACATTCTCTTCCAGAGTCAATACACAAGGTCTTTCCTTTAATTTTTTTAGGTTAGCCTGGGCCCTTTGTCCAGTCATGGTCCCACAGTGACTAGGGGATGCTGTAGGCTGACCAGCTTACATAGGACATCATGGAGAGTCAACCACGAAAGGGATGGTTACTATCATCTGGTGAGAAGCATTTCCTGACCATTCAATGTAAAGTAACTTCTCCTCTTAATCTACAGAAGTAGCTTATTCTCTAAATCTTCTCCTTCCATAATATATCAATACATCTTGGTAACAATTATTGCATTTTGAAATTATTGATCTCTGTATGAAATCTCTTATGCTCACTTATATTTTCTATTGCCTCTAATAATGTTAGCTATATGCTAGGTAAAAAATTAGCTGCTAAATACATATAAATGGACCATAACCCAAATCTATATAAATATTAATTCCTTAGCCTTTATGGTCTTCTAAATTAAGAGAGGTTAAAATAGGATAAAGAAACATGATAAATAAAGCATCCTGAATGAAGAACCAAGCATGATGGCTTCATAGTATCTGTATTGCAAACCATAATTCCCAAAAGTAGAGAGAAGGAATAAGAAGGAAGTTGCCTGCCACAGAGACATGGGATGAGATGGTCTGGGGGTGGCGGGAGGGATACTAGGAACATTGGTGGTGAAAAATGCACACTGGTGGAGGGATGGCTGCTCAATCATTGAATAACTAATACTTAATCATGAAAGGTTGTAACTGTATCTCACAGTGATTCAATTAAAAAGAAAAAGAAAAAAGAAACATCCTAGGGGAATATCAAGTGCCCCAAAACAATAGAAACAAATTGCAGGAGGATGGGTCTTTAGTACAAAGCTTATTACTATGAGGGGTGGCAGGGATACTGAGAATATGAGTAAAGGATAACAAACATTGATGAAGGGTTTGGTGTTGGAACATTATACACCTGCAACTCAATCATAAATAGCTTGGTCACTTGGTAATTTGTGGTGATTCACTAAAAACAATTTTTTTAAATTGAATAAAAAAGTTGAACCGATCAATTTGACCTTTACTATTAACTGAACAAATGTTTTTGCTTCAATGTTTTATACTTCGTACCAGTAATAATAGACTACTATAAGCTACTATGATAAATCATAATACTGGCCCTAATGAGTTTTTGTGATACCTGAAGATTAAGAATGAACTATTATAGCTACTATGTAAAATAGTATGAACAGCACCCCCCACACCTACATATTAAAACTAGAATTACTATACTAGCTAGCAATTCCATTTATGCATATATGTTCCCAAAGAATTTAAAATAAAATACTATGCTTTAAATACAGAAGTATATCTATATGGGGATTTTCAACCAGTGAAGAAAGAAGGCAATGATAATATAAAAGATACCCTAAGATGTTGGAGGCTATGCAAACTTCAGTGAAATACAACAGGGTTTATAGCAAACCAGGGCAGACAGGTTGGTAAACTGCTTATAGGAGTAAAGTTTCAGCTTTTCTTCCTGTCAAATACTATTTAATTCCCACAAAAACTAATGAAATCAGTGAATAAAATAGAACCACAGATTTTAAGAAAATATGATTACATATCACTGGGGGAGTAGACTATACACAAAGATATTGAAATAAAATTACAAAGAAAAGTTGATACATATCACCATGGAAAATTAAAATCTCAGTTTCTTAAAGCTATTATAAATGAAGTGAAACCATAATTTAAGGAAATATATTTGAAAAATGTATTATAGACTAAGTGTTAATAACTTGAGATAAAGAGCTATTACAAATCAATAAGATGAAAACACTTCATTAGTAAATGTGATTAAAACTATGAGTAGTTCATAAAATAAGAAATGTAGATATAACTACAGTACTACATTGAGAAAAATATGCAACTCTACTGTTTTAAATGAACTGTAATTTTAAATAATGAAAGTAGTTAGAAAAGAAAGCAAATAAATTTTGTTCATTAAAAACACAGGCCTGCAGAGATGAAAAGAAGGCATACATAGACAGTATAAGCAAGAAAATATTGGCACACATGTAAAAATATTTTATTATAGATTTTAGAAATTTAGACCATGTAATCACCAGAGAAGCAAAGATTAACTATGACATTAGTCACAGTTTTTTGTATACTAACAACCAAATTATTTTAAAAAATAATTTAATTAAACTGATATGCAAAGAGTAATATTTGAAAAAAAAAGGAAACCAAGTTTTGAAAGAATACACAATACTAAAAATGTTGATATAGTTAAGTGAACAAAAAAACAAAATAAAATGTTGAAGCATATCTAAGCATCAAATATATATGTAATTATGCTTGTAGTTAACTGAAATATTATTTTCTTTAAGCTGAAATCCACATACAGCACTGAAAGGAAATTCTTTTGCATATTAATAATAGTGTATCAGAAAAATAGAGTTAATTTTGACTTTTCTATCATTTTGAATTTTTAAAACGTTGTTTTGTAAACCATAATCATAATTAGAAATCATTCAATGATACTCCTTAGATAAGCTGAAGCTTTTACCATTATATTCTAGTAAGGGATGATAGCAAAGGAAAAGCAACCAAGGATCAAAGAAAATTATTGACATGAGATACTTGGGAGGAAAAAGGCACAAAGTAGTATAAAGTTTATAATGTTAAGTAGAGTATAAAAATAGAAGCAGAAATTCATGGGAATTGGTACTGGAGTTGAAAGTTGGGAAAGTATTTCAGAGAGTATGGCATAGCAGCTTTCTTTTCTTTTGTAGGTGGGGGTTTGTGGTCATACTGGCATTGTCCAGGGATCACTCCTGGTGAGGTTGGGGGATTTTGTGGATGTCAGGGATTGAACCTGGGTCTGCCACATGGAAGGCAAGTGCCTGTGCTACTATTCTGCTTTATTATTGCTCTGGCCCTTAGGCATAACAACTTTATTTGAAAAGTCATGGAGTCCCATCTAGTGGAATCACTGGGCAAGACTTTCTCAATGGTGGATTTTAACCATTTAGACTCGGCCTCCAGTAAAATAATGAAGTTTATCTCCAGGGTTCCTTTCTCTTTCAGCTTCCTACAGCTTATTCTTCTTTCAGTTTATTCATCTGAGAGAGTTAATCCATATTTTAGAGTCTACCATAGACCACTCAAGGGAAAAGTCTTCTAATTCCATATAATGTAGTGTAAATTAGGGCTGAAGAATAAACTCTACTGTGGTATTAGACTACCTATTTTAGTGTGAGGAAATAAAAGATGGCCCCCTCACTTCAAATACCACGTAAGCGAGGAGGTTTAGCTAAGACTAGAGAGCACATCTACCAAAATGATACCTTTTAGTAAATGGCTGTGTTTCCACTTATTCAAATATGTTGTTATGGATTATTTTTATTCCATTCATTATCCAGAAAAAATTAAGGGTACAATTAAGTATACCTCTTCATTTTGATTGGACACTTACTGTTAGCAATCAGACTCCAGGGAAAGGATGCCAATTGGAAAGCATTGTTAGAATACTGCACACAATACACCTTAGCTCAAACATCAAGTTAAATACAAGAAATAATCTTTGTCAAATATTTCTTCTAGGAAAATCCACTATGTCCGAGTCTTTAAATTAGAAAGTCAGCAAAACGATGAACTGAATCCCAGATGTTAATTGTACAGGCTTACTGGATTAGAACTAGAGATAATTAATTGCTCAGTTTTAATATGCATTGGACTAAATGGATGATAAGATTTCCAGTCGTCAGTTTTGAGGTCCAGAAGGGAGAGATTATTTCTATACAGGCCTGGGAGCCCTAGAGGCTAAAGACATTTAAATGTCTGTTATTTAGTGAGCAAGAAGTTTTATAAATAGAAGTGGTTAGGGAATGGCATAAACTTCCTGAAGAGAATGAAGATGTTCAAGTTCAAACTGTTTTTTTCATGTTTAAAATTGAGAATACTATTTTGTATAGGAAAAGCAATAATTGAAAAAATTATTGCCTCAATGATCAGCATTCCTATGCTACACTGTCAACATTAAATCTGACAGATCTGAAATCTACTACTTCCTATCTGAAATAAGAGAATGTTCATTGCCCAGATAATTAATTTTTTTTTACATCCTTAAGAATTCAGAATTCTTCAGAATAGAATTCAAGTATGTTATTTGTTAATTGGGAAAATTGTGAGCTGTTTCAAAGTGTGTCCTCTTATTTTTAAACCTGTAAAAAATCTAAATATGAAAAATTCAACAATTTGCCAATGCTGCGGATTCAGACAAAAATATGCACAGAGAATTCACACAAGCTGATTGTATCAAAAATTTGGCTGCAAAGGTAGATAATGAAGGTTGAAAAGATGCAGGTTTATAGGAAACACCAGAGCACAGAGAAACTGTATCTTATCCCTGTACACAACATTGAGGCTGCAGAAACAGAGGAATGACCATCATTACCAGAATCATTACCCAGATACTCTTAGACCCCATTAAGCTGCCCAGGTTCCTTTGGTATCAACTTATCTTGTGTATTAGAATTGTCTGTGAAGAATAATATAATATATGACTTGAAAGTACTATTTCCCTACAACTCTGATTCAAAAGGTAAAAATGAGACCCAGATTATTTTTTAATATATTTTTTAAAAATTAACTTTGAGGTCCAGAGAGACTGTACAGATGTTAAGTCTCTGTCTTATATGCAGTCCAGCCTGGCTTTATCCCCAGCACTGCATCTGGTCCCCTATGCACTGCCAAAATTTACCGAGCACAAGACCCAGGAGCACCCCCTAAGCATTGCTGGGTGTGGCCTCACAACGCATCCCTAACTCTAAATTTCATGTGCTGCTTGTTTTTCTAATTGCTTTTGATTTTTTTGTTTAACTTTAAAAAGTCAAAGATAGACATTTGGATAACATTTGATTTGAATGATGAGATATGCTAAGCGGGGGGTAATAAAATATTAGAGTATGTCAAGGGCTTCTTACAGTGCTTTTTATTTTCAATGTACTTTAAAAATTTTCTCCCCCAGTGATGAAATTACTTATTCAAGGTCACAGAGAAAGTTACTAAAAACCAAGAGGTAAGAATTGAATCTAACACTAGGAAGTGCATAGTTGCTAACATTTACTTGGTCATTCAACATACTAGATGCTAATGAATGCTAAGAATTATAAGTTCTTTGCTATATTTAATGAATTAATTTTAATTTTAATATAGAGATGCATCTTATAATTGAACTGTGTTGAATATGGAAGTGTTTCTTTTGTTAAAATGTTATAAAGATAAAGGATGTTCTTGAAACCAATAGCATCACATAATCTAGGAAAAATGTATATATGTGTGTATTTGTTTAATTTTTCTAAAGCAAGTCTTTCTAATCATTAGTTCTATTCACATATAGAATACTTAGTGTCTAATTCAATTTCCCAGAGCATGTGATATCATCTCTGGATGGGGTTACTAAACAGATCCAGAATCAAAGTAGTAGTTTTGGGTACAATTGTGGGATACAGAGGCACTGTCTGTTTTACCTTAAAGAAGGTTGATTGCCAAAGGGTACTTTTTATTTCTTTGTTTTTGAAAAGGAAAAGGTGGATAAAATATGTCTGGTAATCTCTAGGAAATGACCAATCTGAGCTAGAAACCTGGAAAAAAAACATTTAATTTATACCTGCCTCCTATTATCAACATCCTCGCTGAATAATGGAACTTCCATTTCTACATTTTTCTTCTTTTCTCTCTTTCCCAGTTTTACTGTTTTAACTATTTCCTCTACACATGTTCTAATCAAATTCACCACAGCTCCACATTGTGGTTACTTTTATCTTTACAAAACATATATTAAGCCTAGTGACTTGTTTTTCTACAATGGCTGGTGTCCCCATACTCCAGTGCTTTTAGAATCCAGTTCAAGTTCAGCAAAATGGCATTGGTTATCCTCTGAAATTATTCTGTACTTCCTTCCTAGTCTCATTAGTTTGAGCTGCCTTTGACCCGGTTATATCAGTCCAAATCATTATTTCTAGAATTGAAAGCCTGTTGGCCATATTTCAACTGGTCAAAAAAGCCAAGTCTAGCTCAAAAGTTGTAGCTTCATAAAATCTTTCTATTCTTCCCATCAAAATAAATTCATCCCACTTAGCATACCCATAGCATGGAAGACTACCAGCTTATAACTGCCATAGTCCAATTATGTATGAAGTTACCTGGCTATTTCTGCTTCTTGAAAACAGAAATCAGGCCTTAGCATTCTGTACATTGTATTTAGCAAGAAAAGAGAAAAAAAAAAGAGACAAAAACCTTTAACAAAGCTAGAAATGACACTGAAACCAGGTGGCCAGAGGTTAAAGACATAAATAAAATTTCACTGAACTGAAAATTTTAGTTCCATGCTGGGCACCTGCAGATTTTTATTACATGGATGAGATAATTTCAAATAATATTATGCTGATGATACACAATCTTCCCTCTAAATCTTGGCCAAACCCAGGGAAGTAATTTCCTATTTGATTAAGAGAATGACAGCAGTGAGGACTGAATTATAAAAATTTACTATAGGGTTGAGGATGTAAGCCTAATGGTGGATCAAATGGAAACATTTTAATCATTTGTCAAAGAAAATAATTTAACAGTATACATCAGAATATTCAGGATGATATAAAGCATTAGTCCAAGCCCTGGAAACTTCCTCCTATGGGATCTAGAAAGAGTGGTGGCAACTCTCATTTACTTAAGTGTCTCATATAGCTTACTCTTGCCTTAACCATATGACTTCGAGTTCATTTTTATCACTGTTTATGTAGCAGTGAACAAACTTTATAACATATCCATCTTCATACAGCAATTTCCAACTTCTACTTTTAAATTTACATTATGTTTAATGAGTTTTAAATAAAAGTGTCTTCTCCTTGACATAATGTTCAAAAGCATTGTTCCTAAAATTCTAAGATATCTGTAAGGTTTCATCCTTATTTGATTACTAAGAATTCCCAAAATATAATCACAGAATCTTAAAAACAACTGGTGTGTGCAATTGCTTTTTGTTTTCACCACATGTCATGTCTTCATTACACTGAACTACTGTAAAAAGTGAACAATTTAAAATATACTTAGTATACTTAGGAAAAGCAAAGGCTTATGTCTAACATTATTATTAGTAATAATAATTTTATATGTCCTACTAAATAAAATATACTGATAAATGTCAATACTAGCTACTATAATATTCAGTATATAAATATGCATTATTATATTATAAATAATAAGTCATAATATTTATCTGCAGTCCATTTCTAAACACTTTATATGTATTTTTAATTAAAGCACATGGCATTCCTAGGAATAATCTTTATTTCCACATCTATAGATGAGGATATTGAAACCCAGGTGACATAAGGAAAAGAAAACATAAATGACGTTTTAAGTGTACATTCTGTCATTTCATCATCCCCGTACATCCCTCCCTCCCCATACAAGGCATTCATTAAATGCAGTGACTAGGAGAGGTCATTCTGTGACTTCATTTCACCTGGGTTATTTCTAGTCTGACAGAGGAATTTTTGCTCTTTATCTGTACCTCTTCCTGTCTCATACTGCAGCAGAGCAATAAATGTGATCCTAGGAATTAGAAGTTCCTAGTATTAGAAGTTCCACTCTAATACTGTGAAGTGATTTTGAAAAAAATGTCCCTAAATTGGAATCACCCTTCTCCAAACCAACAAGCACTCTAAACTTCCCTCAAAAGTCTAATCAGATTTTAGTATCTACAGTCAACCGAAAAAGTAAAATTGAAAAACAAATGGCTTTGTTTCCTTTTATGCAAGTCAAGAATCATTTCTCAGGTATTCTGAGAATAAGCTGTTTTCTAGGTATAGGAGTAAAGCAAAACAGAGTGCCTCAAAATGATTCTAAGTTCTCAAAGGATGTACAGTAGTAAACATATTTTAACTGTGACTAAAAATAATAGAGATCAAAAAAGAGATGTTTCATGGGAGTTCAACATAATTGTCAATTGGATCGTCAATTATATTTCTAATGACTCTAGAAAAAAACATTCCAAGCAGGAACAATTTTCCCTTTTCTGGGCTGGTACAAGGATTAATTGAAGAAGCAACTTATCAATAGTCCCTATTTATTCAAATAAAAATAAATGCTTTATATTATTGTGATATTTTCCATTAACAAAGAAATTTTGTTCACAACCACCTCATTAGAAAGGAATCTGCAATATGTGTTATTTGATCCTTTATAGCAGTGCCTTGGAAGAATACGGAAATTTTTTCATCAACATCCCTGTCCCCAAGAACATCTCACTTTATGAAGTAAAGTTAGGAATCATGAGGACTGAACCAGACTTGCGATTTCAGGAATTTAAGTAATTTAAATAAGACAAATTTCTTAGACCTCAACTGGAAGATCAAGGTTAAAAATTTAGGGATTATGAAAAAATAGCTGTTGTAATAATAAGAATGTTAAATGTCTAAGATATTTAAAATGTAATGAGATCTTGAAATATCTAAGATGCCATTTTGAGGATAAAGCAGCAGTGTCTGAAAACATTCTGTTTAGGATATATGGAGAAAGAGACACAGATTTAGAACATGAGAGAAGGGACAACATGGTAGAGTCTTTTCTAGAGAGGAGAGTTTGGAAAAAGTAGTACGTTGGCATCAAAGATAAATAGTAACATCATAGAAAAAGAGAGCCCACTTCTTACAATTTACACCAGTAAAAATTACTTTAGAAGGAAGAATAAATGTTAGTTAAACTTTAAAGATTAAATTACAAATTTACTCAACTGATTTAAACTTTTAATGCACAAGTAGCAATTTTAAGTCATAAGGGATCTGAAATGTTTCCAGAGTTTTAAAATCAACTGTTCGACTGAAGTGGAAAAAAAAAGATTTTTTGCTTCCTGTGCTAAGCACATAGCAAATATTCTGCCTTGTAATAGGCTGGTATAATTGCATAGTTTCATTGAAATATTTTTATTACCGACTTTCTAGTTTTCTGTTAATTATCATTTCAGAGTAAGAAAAACTATTACTTTTAAAACCGACATTAAAGTTGGTTTAAGCAAGAAGGGAGAAAAAAGGCATCCTAGAAAAAAATAAAATGATGCTATTAATATGAACAGTTATAGTTGGACACTTGTTCATTTAATAATTCCTTGCAGTATTAGCAAGATGGATGAGAAGTGATACAAATGAGAAGAACATGAGATAAGTGATCATTTGTTATCATTACTGAGATATAAAATATGATTCCATGTTTCATAATGGATGTTAAATTTGATTTAACATATGGTTGGCTCATTTGTAGACAACTATCCTTAAAGACATAAACTCATTCTAAAGTCAAACCCGTTGTCTTAATAACAAACTTTGAATGATTACTCTTGAACTTAGTGAATATAGTTTTGGAAGAATATGCAAAAGCTATTTCTTTAAAAAAAATATACCACCACCAGTACTAGACTTATTGAATATAACACAGAAATTATTGTCTAGGTTCAAAGATTAAAGAATTAATGCATTTTAGTACCAATGCAGATAAAGTCTATGGAAGCAGCTACTCAAATGATCATCAGAGAAACTGCTATTGATCTAAATTCTTCTGTTTTCTAAGAGATCCTCAAATGTCAGTTTAATCTCTATAATCATAAAAATGTTAACTTGCACTTTAATTTCAGTGGAATAAGTAGATCACTGAAATATATAAACTATGCTTCAAAATTGATCCCACCTGGAATGAGGAATATTTAGAAGTTTTTGGTACTTAATATATTCCTATCAGCCATTCCACTTTTTTTGTTGTTTTGTTTTTGCTTTTTGGGTCACACCCGGTGATGCACAGGGGTTACTCCTGGCTCTTCACTCAGGAATTACTCCGGGCAATGCTCAGGGGACCATATGGGATGCTGGGAATCAAACCGGGGTCGGATGCGTGCAAGGCAAATGCCCTACCCACTGTGCTATCACTCCAGCCCCATCAGTCACTCCACTTTGGGTTCTCAGTTCTATCAGTAGAAAGACAATAAGATTAAATATATATATACATATATATATATATTCACCACCCCAAGTTACAAAATAAGTTCGAAGACTACAGATTTTCAGCAGTTTCTACCCACTCTCAATTAAAGGTTAATTTTTCATTTAGCAGATATTTGCTAAAACCAGCTTCATTAGTGAAATGTCTACTCAATGCACAAAACTTGAATCTTTTATTTGGAGCAGGAGGGGACTTACGGCTTATTCCTGGCTCTTTGCTCAGGAATTACTCCCAGCAGTGATAATGATGGGGGTCATCACCTTGACCCCTATAATATTTTTCCAGTCCTTTGAATCACTTTATTCTTTTTACTTATGTCAGGGCCTTTTCTTATTTCTGAAGGCTCATCCTCATAATTTAATCAAATCTCATCTCAGACTTCTAGGCAAGGGAGCTCTACTGTCTTTAAAATCTAGGTGTGGAAATCTGTATTTCACCCCTCATATGCATTATTATATTACTATCTATTTTTAAATGTCATAGTTTCTGATCAAAATGTCATCTCGGAGCACTTCAGTCAGATGAGCTATATGTGCCCATTCCTAGGTTATGCTCTTTAGTATATATTACACGGATTTTGTGCTAATTTTATTTACAACATGAACACTTGAGTTTGATACCTACTAGTCTTACGCCACTCAACCCAACACTATAATTAATTTCTGGATTAATTTCCTTCATTTGTAAAATTAGTTTTATAACAATCTATAAACCAGGATATAACAGCCACTGTCAAGTCAGCTATACTATGCCCCAAGTACACTACCATGGACCTAAAAGATTGAACCTGAACTGAGTCCCTTCCCAAATTGCTCATTTATTTCCAAGGCGATTATCAAGGTATCTCCCAATGAAATAATGGGAAATAGATAACTTAAGTAATCTACAGTATTATGTACTAAATTTATTCAACAGTTAGCTTATAAAGAATAAGCCTGCTGAGTGTGATCAAAAATTAATTCTACAGAGATCTCTAGTTGTCTTTCAAAAAAACTAACCTGAAAAAAGTTATAAAGCAAGAGATTAAAAAATGAGAAAGATTATCCGGGCAGCAGTGTTGTAGCTTTATATGATTTTATACATGTCTGTTGAAATCTTAAAACTTAGAGTTATTCTATAAAATGGGGACAGTAAATTCTGCCTGGAATTGTGCAAGCTAATTAAAAAACATATATATGACATTTTAATGAAAATATTATATATAACATTTTAATGAAAATATTATAAATACCTGGGATTAATTAATTATACAAATTGGGCATTATTCATAATATCACACTTTATAGTACTTAGCACATAGTAGGTGCTAGGACAAATGCACTGAATGAACAGAATTTAATCTATTTAAGATGACCACGTATATGAATCATGCATACATTTTTATATTGCCTTCAAATATAAAACAGTGATGGTCAGATTGGCACTTTATTTATTTATTTATTTTTTTTGCTTTTTGGGTCACACCTGGCGATGCACAGGGGTTACTCCTGGCTTTGCACTCAGGAATTACCCCTGGCCGTGCTCAGGGGACCATATGGGATGCTGGGATTTGAACCCGGGTCGGCCGCGTGCAAGGCAAACGCCCTACCCGCTGTGCTATCGCTCCAGCCCCAAGATTGGCACTTTAGATTCACTCCCCTACTTACTGCTCTGCTCTCTACCCAGTTGGCTAACACACCTGCATCAGTTACACTAAAAGGATCCATTCTTATTTCCCTGTAGTTTGGCTAGTGATTTCAGATGCAGAGAAAATATGTAGGTCAAGTCTTATTCATTGATAACTAAAGTTCCTCTACAAGGTTGTCTGTTCTCAATTTTCTCTGTGTTCCATGATTACTGCCTTTCCTCATCATTTGGACTTGAGTTATGACAATTCCATTGCTATGATTCTAGGCTCCTGATTTATTTATTTGGGTTCCTGTAAATCCTAGCTATACCTCTCTCAACAATCCAGTTGTATAACAATTTGCTTCAACTCATCCTCACTTGGGTATGCCAGTTATGTTCCAGTTTGGTAGCTAATACAAGAATTGTGGTAGAAGTTGGACAATAATATAATAAACAGAAAACATTGTATGTTTTCATTGTTTATTATATTAGTCAATAATATAATAAACAGAAAACATTGTATGTTTTCATTGTTTATTATATTAAAGTCATCACTTTAACTCAGAATTTTAATTAATATTATCAGCAGCAGCAGCAATCATTTACTAGATGCATATTATAAGTCATGCTGCTCTACAAAAGTTGTATATCTGAGTTTGATAGATAACTGTTATCTCTTTGGCAGATGAAAAAACATAACACAAATGTATAACTAACCCACATAAGTACTAAACAACTTGGATTAAACTAAGGGTCAACTCAATCCAGAGTGTACCCTCTTAAAAACAGAACATTGATGTATTTTCCAACAATGCCCCTGTCAAATAGATTCTTAATGTGTTTGCCTCAAGAATGGGTGAGACAAAATTGTCTCTCACTTTTCTCCCAAGTCAGATTTGGCTACGTTCAGTGAATGAAGTTGGAAGTGAGAAAGACTTGAAAGCTAACCTTTTATCAAGGCCATGCATTCCTTTGCTTTTAAGTTTCTTTTTGGGTGTGCTAACGACTGCTTCCAGAAAAAAAATTTTTCTCTTCTTCATTAGCTACAATCATTGTTTCAAACAACTAATTTTCTTGTGCAACACCGAACTGCATTATAGACAAGCAAAGAAGGGGGGCCTTTTATTGGGAGAGTATCCTAGGGTTTTGCATCCCTCCATGGCAAGATCAGGTACCTTTATCAAGGGCCTCACTTTGTACAATCTCCACACTCATATCAGCTATTCTTTATGGATTTATGGGTGGCCATTCTCGCTGACCTAGAGGTTTGAGGACTCAGCTCATTTGATGATTTTTAAATAGACACCCCAACCCAGACGAGGTTGACAAGCGCACAGCTGCAACAACTTTATTAATTAGTACACAGACCTTTTGAGAATTGATTTCCACTTTGATCCCAGCCTACGCATTTCTGTCTCTGATATCTAAATAGCAAATCATGTTATCTTATAATTAAGTGATAATCTTCATGACAGAGAAGATGACAGGACTATAAATGGCTTCTGCAAGTGATTAAAATAACTACCCCTACTTTTCACCAGGCCCGAGGAAATGTTCTCTAACTTCAATAAGCTATTAGTTGTTACTAAAACTCTGAGACAATGAACCTCATTCCTATTCAATAAGATCACACACCCACTAAGTTAATCTCCAAAAACCATACACACTTGTTTCTTAATGCTTAAATAAGTATGTCCTTAGAACCCAAGGAAATTACATAAAATCAACAAAACTACTGACTTTCCTATTCATATGTTTACATTTTACTGATATGTATGATGTAGGTGATATGCACTTCAGTTCAAATAAGATGGAGCAGTATTGTTTACATAGTATTGAGGATTTAATATATAATTAGAAAAATGACTGTAGAAAAGTAAGTTTTAATTCAACAAATGAATTAAATACTTATTGTGCATTTACTGTGTTGGGTACTATAAATATGAAGGCTATTATAGTAAATGAGACACAATCAATGCCTTTACAATGAGTGCCAGAAGGGCAAATAAGAACTATTCTATAACTGGCTGCTACAGTAAGTGAGGATCAGGTGGAAAGCAACCTGAAAGTAAATTCTGTAACTAGGGTTAATAAACACCTACCCAATAGATATACTTAAATGATTTGAGGCCCAATAGATAGCGCAGTGGGTAAGGAAGGTGGTTTGAATATCCTGACCTGTTTTTTTTTTTTCCTGCCACTGGATATGGTCCCCCAAGCCTTGCCAGGAATGATTCCTGAATGTAGACTAAGAGCAGCCTCTGAGCACTGATGGGTGTCGCCCAAAACCAAAAAAACTCAGTAAAACAAAAAAAAAAATGATTTGGTACCTTCTGAAGTATGGAAAGTGCTGTAAGACAGGGATTAAATGTGGATAAATAGGTATTATAAAAACCTATTAGTAAGTATATTTGCTTTATTACGTGGATGGAAATATTTTTATGAATCTGAAAACATCGTAAGTCTTAACTTATGGGCTAAATGGTGAAGAATTTAGAATCAGAGTTCATCTGGGAGGGTACACCTCATTCCCATGTACTTTCAAATAAAATGTACTCAATCAAAATAAATCCCAAAGGTCTGTAACTTTCCACATCACCAATTACTACCCATTCCTTGCTAATAAAGTTCTAAAGCTAAAGAAAGTCAAATTTTATTATCTTTGGGTCAGCTCTCTTGCCAGAACATCTCTTTCCAAAAGAATAAACCACAAGTTAAAGCAAATGCAATTCCCCTTTCACTGCAATAGAAGAAGAGAAGGAACACAAGGATCCGTGGCTTAACTAAGTCTCTGGTTTAGTAGTTAAAGTGATTAATAAATAAAGGAAATTGGGCTATTTGAAGAGGGCATAGCAAAACCTGGCCCTCCTCTCTGAAGAGCTTTCCCAACATGAACCCCACCATGCTACTCCTGCTATTTATTTTTATCTTAAAAGAGGAAGTATTTTGAATGACCTAAATCTAAAAAGAAGATACTTTATGCTCATGTCTATTTTACATAGCATCTAAAATAAAGGAAAAAATTGCTTTTCATTTATGTGAATTCCACCCTCATCCCTTGGAAAAGAGAAAACACTGTATCTTGATTGTCATTCGATCTAAAATCAGACTTTGTGCCAGCTGGATCCTAGGTCTATTTATTACTGTGCACAGTTTTTACATTAACTCTTTGTTAAAGACTGATTTACCACCGCTGAAATATAATATGAGGTCTTTTTCTGCATTGTGGAAATATTAAAGCCAAGTGCGACAATTTGATGAGAAATGTTATTAAATGACAAGTATAAAAAGTACTACTCAGCAATTGATCCAACTGTTATTTTTGGAAAAATCAAGCTTAAAAATAAGTCATGGCCTAATGGATTTGGGCCAAGTAGGAAAAAGGAAAGTATCTATGACATTTGCTGCATTTGCATAATAGGTTCAAAAATAAATTCAAAAAATGTTATGGTTTTAATATGCTTAGCTTTAAATATCCAAGGAAGAGGTAATAGGACTATAGCTCATAGTCTACTTTAGAGACTTGCTCACATTTGTTCCTTAGAGAAGTTTGAAATTCAATTGTTCTCAGCTTTGGTTGTAATTCAGTCACAAGCTTTTTTAAAACAAGGAATCAAGGTTTCTGGGCATGAAAAATGTCATGTTTATAAAATTTCACAAATTTTTACTATACAGTTCATAGATTGAGCACAACAGATGACCCACTGACTGTGTTCTTATACACATACATATACATATGCATATAATCCAACCAATTTTATCCTAAATCTTCGGATTGTGTAAGGTTTCACTTCTGCAGGTTTCTGCATGAAGTCTTTGCCAATAAATTCTGAGTTTGGGGTTGGGAAAGAAAGGAAGGTAGGGGGAAGGATAGGAAAATAAGGAGTGAGAAAAAAAAAGAGGAGAAAGGAAGGCAGAGAAGACATGCTCTTTAAACCATAGGATATTTGGGTAGGTTCTCTATAAATAGAAAAAGGATGAGTAAAGTGGAGTAAATTGGGAGAGGAGGAAGAGAATAAGATCCAAAAGAAAGAGAAAGGCATGGAGAGAGCAAGGCAGAGAAGGAGGAGTTAGTGAGGCATTACCAAAGAATTGAAGAACTGGATGAAAGAAAAAAGCAGGAAGTGTCAAAAAGACTAAAATGGGTGTGAAAACAGTGCCCTAGGAGTCCAAAGGTAAAATATTACGAGAAGAAATAGATAGATTCTAAAGATGGCACTTACTGATGAAAGCACTTCCTTTGCCAGGAGCTTGTACAAATAAAGAAAGTCAGTCCCTGGGGCTGTGTTGCTAAAGGGTCGCATCCTCAAAATAGCTTGTGGGAACAGGCAAATTCTATAAATATATGATTACAGGTGAGAAGATGCTGGCACATCAAGCATTGTGCCTTTTTATAGGAGAAAAATTGTGCAGATTCAACATCTAATTTGATTCTGGCCCCGTAGCCTAGAGCAAGTAAATCAATTCAATTCAAATATTTGTGAATGGATACAAGGATATTTTCATCACCAACGTTTAGTTGCAACCTCTACCCTATTCAAACTACTTTCTTCATCACAGGGAATAGAGCACAAACACTTCAACACGTTTAAGTGTAGGCCAGGTTTTATGTGAAGCAATCCAACTGTGTTCTGGGAAAGGAAAATCTGACTGACCAGATTTTCAGTCTTTGGAATTTGCACAGGGCAGGCAGGTCTAATGAAGGAGACTGAAATCTAGGTGTCAGAGGGTTTAGGAAAGCCCCTACAACCATTGTGAAATAAATTTCTTTAATGATTAAATGCTTATCCTTTCACTGGGTGCCATTAGGAAAGTTCAGATTTTGAATAGAATTCGGAGGCACCATGGCATCTATTTCCTACAACTTATTCTTCGTAGCAGAGAGCAAACTAAAAATTCATTCAAAGTAGCCACTAATCTAGTCTTACACTAGATTGGAACAATATTTCACAAAACTTTTAATCACCTGAAATATCTTTGTCCTTGACCTCATGGTTTTCAGTTTAGTGGAGGGAATTTGACACTAAATAAGACAGAGTCTAGATTTGCTCACCACAATCTTCTGTATCTGGCACAAAAATCAATACAGGAGAAATATTTCCTTGTTGATTCTTAGCTTGACATGCAATAAGAGCCCAACAAATATTACCTCAAGTTTTGTTATACAAGCATACTTCCATCAAGGCAACACACAAGGAGGACAATGAGGAAGGCAACTAGACAAACTGAAGTCCATTTCCTGTGGCCAAATTCAAGTTAAAAAATTTCCTGATGTATACAGCATCTATGCAGGTAGAGCTATGAACCCAATATCATTTTATGCCATAATCAAGAAAACAGTCTGTGGTATAATGCAAATCCAGTTTCACTTTATATTCTCAACTATACTTGTGAAGTAGAAGTCACGGGTGCATCTATCTGTCTTTGTGGGTGATGGGGAAGGGAGGTTGACCTTGGCAAGACATTTCAAGAAGGACTAAAACTAAGATGTGACTCTCCAGTTCCTGTTACCAATTGACCCCAGATTCACATAGAGGATACCAGAACAAACTTAAAATTAGGACCCTCTTAGGCAGGATTCAGCAAAAACAAAGGTTCTGATGAATATCAAATGACTGTCCTTTTCCATGACAGTGACCTAACAATGAACTCAAGTATACAGAAAGTCCAGGCCAGGGCAGTTTAGAAAAGGTATATAAAATCAGCTTTGTTGAAGCAACCCTTGGACACTTCATTCTGGGGTTGCCGTGCCCTTTATTCTGATGAGTGTTTAACAAAAGTTCTTTATTCTATCTAGCTCTCTCCTCTCTCTGGAAAAGCCCTTGTCTCTTGACCTTATTTATTTTTCTTTTCTTCTCTCTCACAACTTTTTTTGAGGGTAGGAGGAGGGGAATAGGGTGGGTCACATCTAGTGATTTTTGTTTGTTTATTAAATTGGGTCGCACCCAGTGATGCACGGGGGTTACTCCTGGCTCTGCAGTCAGGAATTACTCCTGGTGGTGCTCGGGGGACCATATGGGATGCTTCAATCGAATCCGGGTCGGCCACATGCAAAGCAAACACCCTACCCACTGTGCTATCGCTCCAGCCCTGTCCTCTCGTGATGTTTAAGGCTTACTTCTGGCTCTGCGCTCTGGGATTATTTCTTGTTGCAGTGCTTGGGGATCTTTTCAATGCTGATGAGTTAACCAGGGTCAGCAGCAATCAAGGCTTAGCCCCTGTACTATCTCTAAGTCCAGCTCCCACAACTCATTAACAAAACTGATTTGATTTATAATGTGTTTGCTCCTAAAATTCCTTTCTGCTACAGAGGCAGCAAATTAGGAACTGGGATTGAGACTAGGATTGACTTTTTTCTCCCAGTCCTAATCTCCTGGACATTTCATTGTCAAAGTCTTGGTAGACCAAGGAGGATAGCAGAAATCTCTCTACCATTGCTCCATTCTCCTGCTTTGTGGCTCAACTACCAGTGCAAATTCATCTAACCCTAGATATTGCGTGCCATACAACTTTCTCCCCAGACCTACCCACAGTGGATTTCATTACGATGAAGTCACTGTCCAATTTCTATCCACTCTCATCAGGCTAGGCATGCTAGATAGGATCTACCTCAAAAAGGGTGTCTTTTCTCTCCTGCACAAACATAGCATACGGGATGGTAGCAACCTTAATGCTAGAAAAAGAAAAAGACAAAACTCAATAGGGTATTGCAATTAAAACTCAGTGAGCTAGTAAGATGAATTGCATCACCTATGGTTTAATATTTCCTCTATTCTAACAGAAATAAAATATTCCCTAGGGGCATAGAAAATACAGTAGCCTTTTGACATTAGAATAAATACCGGCAGGAAGCTGTATTATTCAAACAAATTTCCATTTCAAAATACACAGGTAGTGAGATCTAACAAATTATAACATTTCACTAAATGCACCGAAACAACAAAGTTAATTAAGAAAACACTGAAGAAGCTTTTCCCAAATGGTATTTTTCATCCCCAGGGCAGAATAATTTCCTTTTAAGGAATTCCCACCTGATGGCAGAGCCACTTTGTATGGATAATTAATGACATTTTAAAAACCAATCTGACTTACTTCCTTTCACAATGCAAAATGAGGTGATGTGGGCCAAGAGTCCCCTTGGAACACAAAATATATTTTTACAAGCTTCTAAAGCCTTATATCAGAGAGAGGAAAATTTTATCTTCATATTTAAACAAAACTAAAAATAGTAAGTTAAGTGTGTGTTAAACAGCAAATATTTTACATCTGTGATTCCCGTTCTGGAAGAGATACTATTATGTGGCTAATAGCAATCACTGTTGTCTCAGCAATCACGGAAGAGATGAGAGGCCACGGTCAAGATTTAAATGGAGGCCTAACAGAGTATTGATATTTTTAGAGATGAAGGTGGAAGTGGGTCAAACAACTGTCTCATGAATCAGGTGAGAATCAAAAATTTATTTTTGCCAGCATGATCTTGTAGCTAGCAGTAACTGAAAATCCTTCAGGAAATCTGATGTTACATGTCTGTATTTAAGGTAAAGAAACTGGTAACTTGAGTCATATACTCAATATCATTTTAGACAAGTCAATTACATTGAATAAATATCATCATTTGCAAAAGAGGGACAGTAATATCTACCTAATAAGTGTTGTAATGATAAAGTGACATAATATTCATGAATATTTAAATGAACTACACATAGGAGCCCTTTAACAAATATCAGTCTGAAAAAAAAGTAATGGATAAACATTTATCATAATTATGGCCACCGACATAGTAAACATTATAGAAACATTCACTATCTTGACCTCTTTATTGCCTACAGAAGCGTGGGATTTTCCAATTGTGGAACTAAATGCTCACAGCTTTGTAAGAGATAAATGATTATTCCCATTTTAGATGCAGTAACACTGATAGTCTTTGTGGCTTAGATCAGAAGTATTTTGCTATCAAACCTATTTATTGTTTGATTACTCCACATTACTGTTCATATAATCATTCTCTTGGCTCAGTTCCTCTGTGTAACCTTGACTTTAAAAGTAAACTACACCTATTATCACACCATCTTAATGGACATTTAGAGTTAACAGTGAAATAGATCGATCTGGAAGGAGAAATACAGATTAAAGTTGAGCTTCAAAGTAGCTCTTTTGTAATATTTTTCTGACTCAATAGAAAGTCTATTTGTAAAGTGATACAAAGGAAGAATAATATTATAATGACATGTAGTAGTAAACTATGAATACTACTACAGAGCTACACATGACCTATAGGCTATGTGTGTGAGCTAAACCCAAAGAAAGTTTGCTATTACTCAGCCAAAACTAAGAAAAGATAGCCTATGTGGGGGTGGGGTAGGGGATCTGGAAAGCTAATACAAGGGTAAGGCACTTGCCTTGTATGTGGTAGACCCCAGTTTGATCTTCAGCACTGCATACAATCCCCTAAGCACTACCAGGAATGACTTAGGAACATAGAACTGGAAGTAAATACTAAGCACCAATATGTTTGGCCTGAACACCAGAAGAAAAAGTAGTGAGACATATGAAATACAAAGTTCTTTTATTTCTCTTATTGCATTTGTTTTTTTTGGTTTTTGGGTCACACCCGGCGATGCACAGGGGTTACTCCTGGCTCTTCACTCAGGAATTACCCCTGGCGGTGCTCAGGGGACCATATGGGATGCTGGGATTAGAACCAGGGTCGGCCACGTGCAAGGCAAATGCCCTACCCGCTGTGCTATCGCTCCAGCCCCCTCTTATTGCATTTTCTAACTAAAATTTAGACTTAACCATCTCCAAATTTTGAATATAAGTTATGCAAAGAGGCGTTTCATAGTTCTTTTAGTCACGGCTGAACTTCTCAAAATGGAGATAAAAGAGGCTATGGGATACACCAAAGCTATTGGGAAGGCTAGAGCAATAAGATGTAGAAAAACATCTAGCTTAATTCATGAGTAATTTTGCTATATAGCCACCATCAGTCATGAAGAAAATCAAAAAAGTAGCCTGACAGAACCAGTGAATCTGAAATATATCAACAAAATTAAGAGCAAGGATCAGAACTCTGCTGTCATAGATGCTCCTGGCTTAACAAAACAAAAGGTTCATGGGCAAAAAATCCGATGCCTCAGGCTTGCTTTTCAGAAAGTTTGGGTCTGAGTGTAAAAAAACTGATTGCAAAAAACTTCCACTGTTTCTTTTGATGATTAGAAAAGCTTCTGAGAAACAAAAAAAAGTATATACAATTCAATAATAAAACAAAAATCAAATGAATCTATGAAAAATGAGCAAATGAGTGCTGGAGAAAAGGGGTTAAGGAACGTGCCCATGACTGAGCCTGGCACTACATATGGTTCCCTGAGCACTGACATGAATGACCCTTGAACACAGAGACAGCAGTAGACCCTGAGCACTGCAGGGTGTGACCTAACAACAACAACAACAGAGAAAAAAAAAAGGATACAAATAGACATCCACCACCCCTGCTCCCCACCAAGGAATTGACCAACATACCAACATGTACAGGAGCACTGTCATTAATCATCAAGCAGAGGCACACACACAAAGAAAACACAATGACAAATCAACTCACACCTTTTTGGGTGACAATTATTAAAAAAAAATACAAGAGACTAATGTTGGCAAGAATGTGAAGTGAAGTGTACTCCTATATACTACTGCTGGGCTTGTAAGTAGGCATAGTCTGTATGGAAAATAGTACAGGTATAACTAAATAATTGGGCTGGAGCACAGCAGGACAGCGGGTAGGGTGTTTGCCTTGCATGCGGCTGACCCAGGTTCAATTCCTCTGCCCCTCTCTGAGAGCCCAGCAAGCTACCGAGAGTATCGCGCCTGCACGGCAGAGCCTTGCAAGCTACCAGTGGTGTATTCGATATGCCAAAAACAGTAACAAGTCTCACAATGGAGACATTACTGGTGCCTATTCTAGCACATCAATCAACAATGGGAGGACAGTGATCTCTTGAGTATTAAAAGTAGAACAATGCCACTTACAAATATTTATACACAGGAATCAATACTTGTATGTCACATAGATACCTGCAGTTCATGTTTACAGCAGCATTATTCATAATTTCTAAGGTATGTAAATAACTTAACTGTGCATGTATATGTGAAATCATAAAAATTACGCAATCCTGTTATTTGCAATACAAATGAAACTGGAGAATATAATGTTAAATGAAATAAACAAGACCAAAAATTGCTCCACAGTTTTACATATATATAGAACATTAAAAAGTAAAATTCACGGCCGGAGTCAGGTGCCCATGCCTCTGCACAGCCGCGGGAATGCTGAACGAGCAGGAACCAGAGGCAGCTATAAGACTTGGGGTTCTGGCGAGTGCTTGCAACCATGTATGCGGACTGTGAACTATGCTTTTGCCCCACGCCGGCTAATGGAGGAAATATCCTTCTCCCTTGGTCTCTCCTCCCTCCCGGGGGAGAAGGCATGGTGTCCGACATTTTACGGGTCCTTTGAGCAGGTATGAACTTTGTGGCGTGAAAAAAAAAAATGTGTGCTTTGAACTTGAAACCGGGACACCTGGGAAGGCTCGGGCCGGGGCCGGAGCTCGGGCTCCGGCTGAGATTCGACCCGGGTGCCCATGCCTCTGCACAGCCGCGGGAATGCCGAACAACCAGGAACCAGAGGCAGCTATAAGACTTGGGGTTCCAGAGAGTGCTTGCAACCATGTATCCAGACTGTGAACTAAGCTTTTGCTCCATGCTGCTCCAGGAAGGGAAATGATTCAATTTCCAACTTTAATCTCCCTGGACTTAATAACTAAAATACAGAAATTATAAACTGCACGGCCGTTACCCTGGCCGCATGACTTTTTATCTCTTCATTCTCATCAGTGGAAAACTCAATATCAAATATTTCCTTGTCAATAGGGCTGTATTCTTGGGGGATAAATTCCAACAAAAATAGTGAGTCTGTGTTGAAACTCCAACAACAATAGTGAGTTTTGTGTTGAAATATGGAATGTAATCAAGGTAAAGAGAAGAGTAAAATTTATCAGTTACCCAGGCGGGGGTGGGGGGTGGGGGCGGGAGGTATACTGGGGTTTTTGGTGGTGGAATATGGGCACTGGTGAAGGGATGGGTGTTTGAACATTGCATAACTAACATAAGCCTGAGAACTTTGTAACTTTTCATATGGTGATTCAATAAAATAAATTTAAAAAAATAAAAAAAATAAAAAGTAAAATTCATAGAAAAAGGAAGTTGGAAAGTAGTTACCCAGAATGGGGAGGACTAAGATAGGAAAAGGTAATGAAAGGACCCAAAACTTAGCAAATTCTGAGATAAGGATCTGAGGATCTAATAAATAACATTGTAATGTTAGTAAAAACAATGAATTATATAACTAACATTTTCTGAACAGGTAGAATTTAAATACTCTCACACAAAAAGTAAATGGGTTGAGGGTTATAAGAAATTAGAAAACTTACACAAAGCGACCGGAGTGGTGAAATAAAGGGAGTGGAGTGGGTATGGTGGGTACGGTGCATCACTTTCATAACAGCTGACATAGTTCAATCTCTGACACCACATTCAGGAGTAATATCTGAGCACAGAGCCAGGAGTAAGCTCTGGACACACCAGGGTTTAGCCAAAAATACAAAATAAAAAAGGTAGGGTGAGTCATATCCTGCACCCTACCCATAAGGGAGTTTCGGATGATGACTTACTTTTTCTGCTTGATGATAGTTGCAAGATGAGGAAGTTAGAAAGACTTCAGAATGGGTCACCCACCTGCTTCATCAGGTGTAATGAAGGAGCCACCTTTTCAGTAGGTGGCTCAAAAATAAACGCTGTGAGAATCAAACACTTGACAAGACCAACTGCACTGCAGATATGATAGACAATGAGTTAAATGGAGAACCCTAAAAGATTCTATACAAATAACATGAAGAGTATATTTGGGAACCAGGCAAAAAAAAAAAGAAGCTGGAAAGCATAAAAATGGCCAGATGGGACCCTCTGCGCCTAAAGACTTTGATTCAAGAGACCTAACACTGTCGGGCATCCAGCGCAGCTTCTAATAACAATGCACTGGGACTGCAAACTAGGCTTCAACCCTGTGCTGCCCGGGGGTGGAGTTTTTTCCTCCCCACCCTGTCTTCCTGCACGGAAAATGGCGGCGGCAAAACAGCAGAGGCAGCAACCGCATGGCAAGCTCCATCTTTGAGAATCCTAACCCAGAGGTATTCAATTTCTACAGTCGGGGCTCCCAGGGACTCATGGGAAGGGGGTGTAACTGGCACCACGCACTCGGCCCAGATAAATTCAGAGCTGCTGAGAGGGAAATGGACCCTCTGCGCCTAAAGACTTTGATTCCAGAGACCTAACACTTTTGGGCATCCAGCGCAGCTTCTAATAACAATGCACTGGGACTGCAAACTGGGATATGCAATTTATGGTAGAATTTTCCCTGGACTTTATACAGAAATCCAAAACCAAAGGCAGCGTCCACGCGACTTAACATCTATAATTGTCAGCTATGTGAAACGGTTCCTTTTGAACAGGTATGACTTGGGGGGGGACTCCAAATAATAACAGTAAGTTTTTGTTGAAATATTGAAAGTTATTAATGTAGCAGCCACCTCTCTGGACTGTGAACTAAGCAAAAGCCTCACGCCGGCCGTTGCAGCGTGGCGTACACCATACTATGAGGCTCAGGATGGGGGATGAGGGTGAAAAAAAAAAAAGGGAAAAGGAAAAAGAAAAAAAAAGAAGAAGAATAGTTATGTACTCGTAGCAGTGGGGCTACATATCTCTCCATTCCCAGAAATGGACAACTAATTATCAGATGCTTCCTTGGTAGTAGGGCTATGTCTCTTGGGTGGAAACTCCAACAACTATAGTGAGTTTTGTGTTGAAATATGGAATGTAATCAAGGTAAAGAGCAAATGAAGTGAAATTCATTAGTTATACAGTAGGGAGTAGGGGGTGGGGGTGGGGGGTATACTGGGGTTTTTGGTGGTGGACTATGGGCACTGGTGAAGGGATGGGTGTTTGAATATTGTATAACTGAGACATACACCTGAGAACTTTGTAACTTTCCACATGGTGATTTAATAAAATGTTTAAAAAAAAATGGCCAGATGATAAAGAGTCTATCAACTTAGCTTAGAAGTATTGTCAGTCGAAGTTAGATATTCCTCTTGAGCTTCCAAAAAACCTTGAACAATACTTCACTACTGAGTTTACCACACAAATGTTTCTTGTCTGCTATTCTGGTCTCCTTAAGAATGAAGGTAGATGGGGCTGGAGCGATAGCACAGCAGGTAGGGCGTTTGCCTTGCATGCGGCCGACCCAGGTTCGATTTCCAGCATCCCATATGGTCCCCTAAAGCACCGCCAGGAGAAATTCCTGAGTGCAGACCCAGGAGTAACCCCTGTGCAATGCTAGGTGTGACCCAAAAAGAAAAAAAGAAGAATGAAGGTAGAAGGTCAAGGACACAAGGAGCTGTATCATATTTGTATTTCCAGAACACAGTTAAGTCCTTTACACACAGCCAAGCTCAGTTAAGTATTTGTTGTATGGAATTAAATCCTAACAAAAGTTCTTTGCAGAACAAATATTCTGTCGATTAAAATATAATCAATGTTCTTACTACCTTAAATAGGAATTCATTATTCATTATACTACAGTAATTACACTACTCTATCCATTATATATATATAAAAAAAAACTGGTCAACTGCACATTACAACTTGACAAAACAATGAAAATAGATCCCTAGAATTCATTTTTATGCATTTATTTTTGGTAGATATTTGGCTGTTGTTAACTCATCAATCATTTTCATATTCTAAAAGAAGACCTCAATTTTCAATTGGGCTGCACATTCCCTTCTCTCACTGGAAGGGATTCATGAGAGTGGCATCTTCTAGTTGTTCCATAATAGGTAACCATATCTGGTTAGGTCAGAGAGAGCTCTCTGATGGACTCTAGATAATGAGACACATTTCTTTTCCTGCTGAAGTTGTTGCTACTATAAAGACAGCAAATTTAAGATTCAAAGAGTTACCATGAAGAACAGGGTATCTAACCAAGAAAGAAGCCAACCCACCCAAATCAGAGTCAAAATATGAAGAGACAGATTCTCTTTTGGGAGAACTTCCAAACAGTGATCAGGAGATTTGAAGGTTTCTCTTGGAAATTGGGAGCCAATAAAATAGGGCTAGTTCAATGTGAGTTCTTAAGAATGAAGTGCTACTGCGGCCCTGTGGTGCCAGAGATTACCCCAGAGTTGCAGAGTAGGGGGATTCCAGAGATATACTCAGTGGTGTTCAGAACACCATGTATTGCTGTTGATCAAAGAGGGGTTGGTAGTATGCAAATCATGCAGTTTAACTCTGTACTCTTTCTATAGTCCTGAGATACATATTCTTTAACACCACCATTTGAGTATCTAGATATTAGTACTAAACATCCATTAGTCAATAAGTGGCTTTTTCTGGATTAAGATAGAAAGTAAGTTTTCTGTACTGCACCACTAAATGCAACTCATTTTTTCTTAATTATGTAGACATATTATTGGTTGATGAAATAGTAATGACTAAAAGTAATGAAAGAACATACCTCAGTTTGTGGGATATCTTTAGTGATATTACTATGCAGATATTTCAAGAAGTATTTGGAGAAACAGAGCTGTCACTTGATCTTCTTAACACAATTTGTGGGTGAGAGGGGTGAGCGATAGCATATCAGGTAGGGATTTTGCCTTGCACGGGGCCAATCCGGGTTCGATTCCTCTACCCCTCACGTAGAGCTCGCAAGCTACCGAGAGTATCTCGCCCGCATGGCAGAGCCTGGGAAGTTATCTGTGGCATACTCAATATGCCAAAAATAGTAACAATAAGTCTCACCATGAAGATGTTACTGGTGCCCACTCTAGCAAATTGATGAGCAACAGGATGAAAGTGACAGTGACAGTGATATACTTAAATTAATAAGAAAAATATTACTAAAATGGATTCATGTTCTTTCAGGTCTCTGGGAATTTCAAGTGATTTAAAGGAATCATTTAAGTTTACACCAAAAATGTTAGCTCTATAGTAATTAATGACATTGAGACAACATGATATCCATTAAAGAAATCATTGATGACTTGCCAAATAATTAAGCCAAATGAGATATTGAAAGATCAAAGCAAGAAAACCTCATTAGTAAAAGCAAATAAATATGGCAAGATAAGCCAGTAAAACACAGAAACTCATCTAAAATGGCCTTTGTTTGTCATTCAATCTCATATAAAATTCCTAAAATCTGTCAGTGTAGTAGTTTCTAAGTGATATGTCAACAAATATATTCACTGAGAATACTTATTCTGCCTAGAGCCAATGTTTTTATAAAAACATCCTAAAGAGTCAACTGTTAAATCAATAAAATGAATGTTTTGAGCAGGTGTTTGGAATTGTGCTGATTTATCCATATTTTCCAGTTTAATTTCCACATTTACCACCAAGGTTCTGTAAGAAAACATAAACTGCACCTAGAAGTATTATGCTCTTCATAAATATGAGGACAGTCTGTTAAACAGATCTGTTCTGATAAAGGGAACTCATACATCATTTTCATTTGCCTAATCCTCAAAGTTTCCACTTTAACCTATAATAACTGGAATCCAAAGTGTCATATAGTTTATTTTAAGGTATTTTTAAGTCACTAGTAGCAGACATTTCAATTAGCTATAGTTATGAGATACAAAAAGTAGAGGAAGAACAGGAATGAAAACTGAATCAAGGATTCAGAAAAAGGAAGTATTATCTGTTCCCTGTAGTCTTACCTTCAGCAAATCAAGCTGAAGCATATGACTTGGTGGCCAAGAATTTGAGTTCTAATGCCTGCTTTCACCATCTCAAATCATAGCTCTAATAGCTCTACACTTATCAACTAGGGGACCCTGCACAAGGATCATAGGCTGAATCAACTTTCAGCCAGCACCCACCTCAGTAGGTAGTTGTGGAAAGGACTATATGCTCAAAAAACATTTTTCAGTGTAAAGTTAAAAAGAGAAGAAATAGCTCAATAAATGCTAGCTACAAGTATATTATTTGTAACCTTGCCTTCTAGATAAAGGGCAAATAATGTAACTTTTTGTTTATACTTCCACCAGAAAGAATTCAAGCATTAAAATATAAGAGCCAGCAAAATAGTCCAAACTTAAAATTAGAAGATATATAAATAAGTAAATAAGTATAGTCAAAATTAGAATCAGTAATGATGTAAAAAACAACTGAAGTTGTTGTTGCTATGATCAATTACAAAGCTGTATAGGCACTTTACTATTCAACATAAAAATGAAAACAGGGTATGTAAACAGATTTTAACTTCTTATGAGATGAAAATACACTGAAATACATTGGATGTTGAGGAAGTGTGAGAGACAGATCATACAGAACTAATGCAAATACAAGGTATCTCTAAGAGAGTACAATATTATTAATAATCCATGGGGCAGTGCTTCTGACTTTAATTCTTTACTCCTACCTGCGTCCACAATCTGGGTATGGCCACTGGTTCTTAGGTATTTCTCTGCTACTTGACTTTGAACTAGGTACAAAGATTTTCTTGTCTCATGTTATGTGATGGAAAAAAGTAAAGTGTCCTAAGTTTTAGCCTTTAGTCTCAAAATGTATCAAGTATTTCTTCTTCTTCTACTATATATATGTATATATATATGTATGCATATATATCACCACTGGAGTAAGTAAATATCATAGATAATTTGGTGACAATCCTTTAATATAGTTAAGATTTGACCATTTGACCCAGCAATAATACTTCTGGGAATATATCCCAGAGATGCAAAAACATATAGTAGAAATGACATTTGTACTTATATGTTCATTGCAGCACTGTTTTCAATAGACAGAATCTGGAAAAACCCCGAGTGCCTGAAAACACATGACTAGTTAAAGAAACTTTGGTACATCTATACAATGAAATACTATGCAGCTGTTAGAAAAGATGAAGTCATAAAATTTGCATATAGGTGGAGCAACATGGAAAGTATCATGTTAAGTGAAATGAGTCAGAAAGAGAGGGACAGACATAGAAAGATCGCACTCATTTGTGGAATGTAAAGTAACAGAATGGGAGACTAACATCCAAGAACAGCAGAGATAACTACCAGGAAAAATACTCCACAGCTTAGAAGCCAGCCTCGCATGCTGGGGGAAAAAGCAGCTCAGATAGAGAAGGGTGCTAGGAAAGCCCACTTGGGATGGGAGATGTGGGCTGAAAGTAGACTATAGACTGAACATGATGGCCACTTAATGCCTCTACTGCAAACCACAACACCCAAAATAAGAGAGAGCAAAAGGGAATGCCCTGCCACAGAAGTGGAGGGGAGGTAGGTGGAGATTGGGGTGGGGGTGGTGGGAGGGATGCAGGGACCATTGGTGGTGGAAAATGGGCACTGGTGGAGGGATGGTTACTTGATCACTGTGTGACTGAAACTCAAGCACAAAAGTCTGTAATCTGTAACGGTACCCTCACAGTGATTCACTAATAAAAAAATAAAATAAAAACCAGTTAAGCATTACTTAGGTCATCACACCCCAAATTGTTTACAGAGGCAATAATTGTAAACAACCAGTATTTTAAATATCTGAACCTTTCTCTCGTCCATGCTGGGGACTCAAGACTAGGGCCTCACAAATGCAAAGGAATTGTTATGCTCAATGAGCTTTATCTCTAGCCAATCAGTCCACTGAGGCTTGGGTTGATTGACTATGTAGTAATAGCAAACTAATGCAACAACCAAACAATGGCAGTGCTTGTTGAGCAGCATGTGCTAATGGCAACTTTAAGCCAAATATATATTACAAATAGATTTCCATGACCCAGATAAAAATTAACACTAAAACTATCAGTATATGTACTATAGCTTCTTTCATGTACTGTTATTTTCAATTTTTTTTTTTAAATGTGGGTCATAGTAACCCATTTAGAATATATTTTACTTAAGTCGCTATAGAGTATACATGTAATACTATGGAATACTATTCATCTATAAGAAAATATAAAATCATGCAAATTGCTGCTACATGGATGAATACAGAGAGTAGCATGCAGAATGCAGTTAGACAGAGGAGAGAGACAGACAGAATGAACTTCACATGTGGAATCTAAAAAAACATAGGTGGGCAATAACAAATGCCCAAAGGTAACAGATACTGGAAACTCATCTTCAGAAGGAAGCTTACTACAGGTGGAGGTTCTGTGGGGACACTGGGACAATGCTGAAGGGAATGCACATTCTGGGGAAGGGTGTGGTGATGGAAAGTTATCCATGAAGCCCTACCATCATCAGTACTGTAAACCACAGCACCTAAAAATTTAAAAGCAAGCTGGAAATCCTAATTAAGTGCCCTGCAATTTATTGTAGTAGGCCGAGACCATTTCAATACCAAGGCAAATTTAATAAAAGGAGAATTTTCTGCATTGTGTGTGGGGAAAATAAAATCAGTATGTATTCTTATTTGTTCAATTGCTAAATCTACTAGCCTCACTAACATGATTTATAAAGCCACAATTATACATAAAATCAAACAATTTTATTATTTACTATCTCGCCCATACACCAGAGCCTGGCAAGCTACCTGTGGTGTACTCGATATGCCAAAAACAGTAACAACTACAGTCCTCATTCCCCTGATCCTGAAAGAGCCCTCAGAATGTCATCGGGCTACACTAGCATGAGACAGGGATGAATGGAGATGTAACTGGCACCTGCTCAAGCAAATCTATCAACAATGGGATGACAGTAATACAGTGACATGATCCCAAATGAAAAGTGTTGTGATAGGCAGTGAACAGATTTAAAATAATAGATTTCATAAAACAATCTATAAGCAAGAATCACTTGAGGATAGGATGCAGAGAAAGCAGGTACAGTTTTATTAGTTTTAGTTTAATAGGGCCTAATCCCAGTGGTGCTGGGACATGGAGCTCAGAGGCTATTCTGAATGACCCTTTGCCCAATACACAGGCATACAGTGGGGCATTCAATGCTGGGACCCTGAGATGCTGGGAACCAATACAAGTCAGAGATCTGCTCTATCACTGTGAACCATGTCCCTATCCCCTTGAAGATTCACAGCTTCCAAAATATCACAGTAAAAGTACCAGCACCCAGAAGGTACTGCCATAAATATGGAGATGCAATAGACAGGTAAATGATTAACTTCATGTGTATTTTTACTGAAAAGTCAAAGGATTTCATGAGTTTGTATTAGTCTGAGATGAGGCAATTTCTCACATGTGCAACTCTATTGAGACTGTACAAACAAGACTAGAAGAGATTTAACCATTTAACCATTTAATAATTCTCATCCATCCACAACCCTAGTAACTATAAAGTCAACAGTAACAGCTAATACCGATTCATCAGTATGGAAGCACACAGAATTGTGTTAAGAACAAGGCATGAATAATTCCATTTAATTCATGTACCCCTTATTATTGGACTGATAGCACAGCAGGTAGGGCGTTTTCCTTGCATGAAGCCGACCTGGGTTCGATTCCTTTGTCCCTCTCAGAGAGCCCAGCAAGCTACCAAGGGTATCCCTCCTGCAGGCAGAGCCTGGCAAACTACCCATAGTGTACTCAATATGCCAAAACAGCAAGAACAAGTCTCACAATGGAGACATTACTGGTGCCTGCTAGAGCAAATCAATGAAAAACAGGATGACAGTGTGACAGTGCTACAGTGTACCCCTTATTATCATTGAAGGAGGTAGGTATTTTTATTACCTTCTTTAACCCTTCACTCTTACATATTTTACACATAAATTCTGAGAAGTTGTGGAGATCAAATTCTCTTGTGGAGATCAACTTCTATGCCTACACAAGCACTAATGACTTAATAGTAGATAGCTGGCAAAACTAAAGTACATAGTAGGATTCTCTAAACTACAATTTTTTTTTTCTTTTTAGGTCACACCCAGTGATACACAGGGGTTACTCATGGCTTTGCACTCAGGAATTAACTCCTAGCGATGCTCAGGGGACCATATGGGATGCTGGGAATCAAACCCAGGTCGGTCAAATGTAAGGCAAACGCCCTACCCGCTGTGCTATCGCTCCATCCCCTCATTTCTTTCTTTAAGCTCTTCTGATTTCAACTGGTCTGTGAGAATATTTTGCCAAATGGAGATTACTTTGTAAATGAAGAACGTGTGATACACTGTGAACATCTCCCAACTGGTTTAGAGAGAAAACATTGAATCCAATTATATTTTTAAAATAGTGTACTGATTTATGTTTTTTAAAAGAATTTTTAGCCTAATTTCTCAATATTACCTTTTAACTCTGATCCACTAGAAATTCTGTATCTATATTCTTACTATTATATGAAAAACTCACATTTTCTACCTTTGAATTATTTTTTATTGGTGATAATAATACACAAACCTCATTATTACAGGAAATTGCATTGCTGAAAACACACAGACCTACTGTTAGAAATGTTTTACATTTTGCTTCTTTCTTTTGCCACTTCAAGATGACAGATTTTTGTACCCATATTATATGTAAATTAAGTACAAGTTCCACCACTTCAGTTAGCATAATGATTCTCAAACAATGACACGTGGGAAACATAATAGTAAGCGGACATAAATTATTTGAAAATAATTTAAGTCCAGCGAACACTGGATATAAGCATTTCTAATGTGTTTTTCTTCAAATTTAGTTTAGATGAGTAAAAAAACAGTAAAAAACTATTTAGAGACACACCAAAGCCCTGAAAATTCTTATAGTTCTATGAGATGAATATTCTGGTAAAAATATTTATCAGCTATCAATAATTGAAGCAAACTTCAAGTATGCAAAGTAAAAACATATATTGACCTTCATTTGACAAAGCAGCTTATTTTAGCTGACTATTACTAGAACATGCATGACACTCTTTCTTTTTTTTTTAAAGAAATATTTTATTGAATCACCGTGAAGAAAAAGAAAGAAAAAAAATTACAAAGCTTTCAGGTTTAAGTCACAGTCAAATACTGATTAAATCCCCATCCCTTCACCAGGGCACATGTTCCACCACCAAGAACCCCAATACACCCCCCTCCCACCCCACTCCCCACCTAAGAAGCTAATGATATTCCCTTTATTCTCTATATACTTTGAGTACATTCCATATTTCCCTACAGAACTCACTATTATTGATTGGAAATTTTCCCCAACAATCAGGCCTGCTGAATAGGCATCACCTAATAATTTCTCATCATTGCTGAGAGTGAAGACTTTGAGTTTTGAGTTTCTAATATTTTAGCTCAGTTCACAGTCAAAATGGATGGCTGCAAGCATCCGCTCTGGTGCCAAAATGGGTTAGGAGACCTCAGGATCACAGTCTTTAGGTGCGGAGGGTCTGCTCGTGCCGCGGCTCTGGGTCATCTCTGGGCGGAAGGCGCACCGGGAACGCCCCCCCTCCCAGGGCCACCTACAGGCTATGTCACTAAAGAAAGTCCTACCTCCGGGTTGAGGGGTCTTAGAGGGTGGCTCTCACCACGTGGTTGCTGCCACTGCCGCCATTTTCGCTCAGAAAAATGGGGTGTAGAGGGAAAAATCCCTCCCCAGGCTGCACGAGGTTGTAGCTCAGTTCACAGTCAAAATGCATGGCTGCAAGTATCCGCTCTGGTGCCAGAACGGGTTAGGAGACCTCAGGATCACAGTCAATAGGCGCGGAGGCTCTGCTTCTCGTGCCGCGGCTCTGGGTCATCTCATGACACTCTTTCTTATCAAATTTATTTTGAAATTAAACCATCTCCAGTACTGTCTCAAAACTCCATACTTTCCAGGGATTTCTTTCCTTCTCAAAGATTAAGATTCTTACACTATAAGCACCAAACTACAAAGCAAAATTTGTTGTTCTTCCCTGTACCATATGAGAGCCCCAAGAACAGTAAATAATCTGCTAGGTTGCTATGATAAGCCATTCAAATGCTCTGAAAATTTCATATTATTTCTTGAAGATATCTTATAACAACCTACATGAGCATATCACTTTTAAAATAAAATTCTATAGGTTTTCTCTTTCATCATCTACATAAAATAAATACTTTTATCACAATGGAAAATTAATTCATTCTAGTATCAACTTAGCTGGCTACATGTTACATGTGATGGCAAACCATATCAAACTAACATAATAAAATCAGTAAGGAAAAAGAAATTAATTAGCTCACATTGCAAGGGATCAAGTGATTTCATTTAGAATAGATCCAGGGTATGCAGGCCAGAGTTAACAATATCCCTTTCCTTTTCTTTTAATCAATGTCGATGAATGTTGAACAGCAGCATTTACTAATTTCAAACCACCAATATGTCATTAACCAGCTCACAAGGCTTCTGAAATTTTAATAAAAAGTCCTCATATGCTATTATGAGTTACCTCTTGTAAACCATTAGATTTGCGTATTCCAAAGAAAACATAACTATCCTCAGCTCTCCCTACTTTGCATCATCTTACTGTATCTTCAAATATATCAAATATAGGGTTTATATGACTGCGAGAAATCTCTGTGCTTTCTTCCATAATGATCACGCAAGTCTACATGCCTACTTATTGGTGAGGATAGTTCATCCATGTTTTTCTAACACTTGCTATTGTTTGTCTTCTTTTGAAAATGTCCATTTTTTAAATTTTTTTTTATTTTATCACCATGTGGAAAGTTACAAAGTTCTCAGGTTTATGTCTCAGTTATACCGTATTCAAACACCATCCCTTCACCAGTGCCCATATTCCACCACCAAGATCCCCGGTATACCCCCCATCCCGCACCCCAACTGTATAACTGATGAATTTCACTTCATTTTCTGTTCACCTTGATTACATTCCATATTTCAACACAAAACTCACTATTGTTGTGGGAGTTATACCCCCAAACAAGATAGCCCTACTAAGGAAGTATTTGATAATTAGTTTTCCATTAAAAGATTGTATGTTTTCAGGTTTTAGAAAAGTTGCTGCTCAGTGTCGCCAGGGCTCCATCTGAAGAAGGTATTGTGGCTGCACCTCCACCTTCCGGCTCCCCGGTATTGTTGGCCCCAATTCGGGTCCGGAGCATTTTCCAGGCCGCGTTGCTCACCAGAATGCCTGGCCGCTTCTCTGTTGATTGTGGCAAGATCTGATAATATCCATTTTGAAAGGTTTGAGGTTGTATCTTGTGCTTTTGATTTGCGTGTACCTAATAATAAATGATGACCAATATCATTTCATGGGCCAGTTGGTCTTTGGTATTTCATCTTTGTTGAAATAATTTTCAACTCCTCTACTATGTTTAATATCAATTTGCTCGTTTCTTTTTGTTGAGTCATGTGCACTGTTTGTATATTTTGAACATTGACCCCTGGTTGGATTTAGATTTGCAAATATCTTTTTTCACTCAACCAGATTCCTCTTAGCTTTGTCATAATTTTTGTCACTGTGTGAAATTTTGTCATTTAAATAGTCTCTGTTATTTTCTATTATAGTCTCTGTTATTTTCTATTTTTTTTTGCTTTATGTTTCTTTTCCTCCTTGAATAAAATACCCTAAAATCCAATGTCAAGTATTTTATAACTCATGTTTTCCTCAATGCATTTTATGTTTATGAGTCCAACAGTCAAGTCTTTAATCCATTCCTAATCAGTTTTATGTATGATCTAAAATCATTATCTAGTTTAATTATTATATATGTGACTGTTCAGTTTTCCCAAAACTATTATGGGATACAGTATGGAGAGTCCTTTATAAATTAAAAATAGAAATACTTCTGATCTAGCTACCCCATTTATTTACCAAAATATACAAATAAATAAAATTAGATATTTTACCACTGGATTTGAGTACCTTGCATAAAAGTTATGCTAAAAAACAATGTAAGTGTCTGCCAATGGAAAAAGAAGATGTGGTATTTGTATACAATATGATACTTTGGAGCTACTAAAAAAATAAAATCTTGGTAATTGAAAGTTGGAACTTGAAAGAATTATGGTCAGAAAAATAAGTCAAGAGGAGAAAGATGGACGTACAATGACTTCACTCAAATGTTAAAGATAAAAAAAAGGGACTTGGAGAGATACTAGCAGAAGGTTGTACTAATAGAGTACTAACAGAGGATTTACTTGCATTGCATGATGCCAACCTGGATTTCATCCTCAGCACAGCAAATGACTCTTGAACAGAGCCAGGAGTGATCCAAGAACACAGAGCCAAAAGTCAGAGGTAAGCAAAGCTGGGTATGGCTCCAAATAAAACCAAACCAGCAAACAAAAAACAAAGAAAAGAACAGTATGGCAAAGTGAAAATTAATATTGTTAGAAGCAAATAAGAGATTTGAGGTTACCAAAGGGGCATGATTGGGTTATGTGATACATATAAAGGTCAATTGTACTGTGATGGGTAAAACCTTAACTGGTGATCTTAAATTATAAATAACTTCCCTAATAATGTCATGTCCCTAAAACCTATGCTATTAACTACCGTTCAAACAACAAAAATAAGAAAAAAGAAGAGAAAAGAAAAGTAAAAAGAAAAGATGATCACAGAGAAATGTACTTAAGGCTCTAAATAGTTTGGTTTCTGGTCTGCCTTCTTATAAACAAATACTATGGCAAAGAAACAAAACTTTCTGATTATGTGATGCAGCTACTTTCAAATTACTTAGGTTGGACAGGATTCATTTGAAATGGCAGAAAGTATAGTTTTGCACAAATAACTATTACAAATACCACCTAAGTTTCAATTGGTCTAAAATGATTAATCTACAGCAAGTTTACTCCATCACTAAGTAACTCCTTTCTAAATGTCTGCCTAAAGTGGAAACGGGGAAAAATTTAAGATTAAAGGAAGCATTTGGAGGAAAATTATCTGATTGCAACACAAAGACTTTCTTCAATTATGGAGAGACTAAAAAAAGGTTAATGCATATAATTATTACATAAATTTAATAGAAATGCCACAGCCATAAATTGTACATCTCTATTTTGACACACAATTTTGTATTTTCCTTTCAATGAGGAAGAATAAGTAAAGAAGCAGAACTGGTAATACTGCTTGCAACTACATTGAATTTTTCACCAGAGAAAGCTGTTTAGAAGAAGCTATTCCAGAAAGCAAAACAGTATTCACAAAAGGGTATTAATGAGTCTAAGCAGGAAGAAAAAGCTTTGCAAACAAAGGTTTGCAAAACCTCTTTTAGGACAGGAAGCTCAAGGGAGGCTTTGAAGGCTCTCTTTCCACCTAGCAGCCAAGTATGAGACTTGAAGTTTTAGAATAAGTACTTTTAACTTACAAGTCTTAATAACAATTTGAGGGAGAAGACTTCAGCGGCTCTGGGTTTAGAATGGACCCAATAGATCTGCCTGCAAACTGTGAGGCATTATGGAAATAATGTGACTACACTGTGAGTTCGCATTTCTGTCTTCTCAGCTGTGAATGTCATAATAGAGAGGAAAAAGTCAAGTCCAAAGCAAAGAAGGATCAAGAGAACTCTATGGCTTGATTGTGGGAAGTTCTTTCCCTTGCCCACAAAATTTTATAAAATCATTCTTATATATTCTTATTTACTTATTTATGAGTAAATCAAAAAGAGTATGGGAACAGCGATGAAATCTTGAGATTTTCCATACAAGAACAAAGGAATTGAAATGTGTACCTTTCCACAGTTTTTCTGTACCAGTAAATCAATTCAGCTCCAAGAACATGCCTGATACAGTGAAATGTGCAGCATGAGGGAAGAAGCATTTGGTGAATGGCATCTGGAATGTTGTTAGTAAGTGAAACAAATCCAGGTCCTTTCATGCATTTTTCTCAAATTTATCACCATGGTATCTGAGTTCTGAGTAGTCACCATCAGACCAGTAGAAAACCTGGGCAGGAAGTTTAACTGATTCATTCAACTGTCACTAAATACTTTATGAAGGGGCTTTCCTGGAAGAGCATAATATGAAAACTACTTCCATGTGGTATACCAGATTAATAGAGGGGAAAAAAGTGAAAAATGTTAATTTCTGTGACCAGGAGGAAGATTTTAAAATATTAACACTTCCCTTCCTATGTGTAACACTCATAAAAAAGTTATTTGGGGGTAGCTTATTCCCCAAAAACATTTTTACCTTCAGTTACAATAACAAACTAAAAAGAATAGTAAATCCAGTTCTTTCTATCATGCACATTAACAAAATGAGCCCATAGAGTGTATATTGTATGGATAAAAAAATGTTGATATTAGCGGTACTTTAACTTGAATATCCTATTTTAAAGAGATATATACACTACTTTCTACCAGTCAGAGATTAGGCTACTGATTGAAGAACTATAAATATTTTATGCAAGACAGTTATGTAGAAACTTTACTCTTTTATTTTTGTCTTTATTCTACCTTTGTGTAGACTTTCACATTAGACTTAAATACAGGTTCGGTCACCACAAGTATTTGGTGGGAAAATATGTTAAGGATTATTTATAAGATAACCTTACTTGGGCAAGCTAATCAAACATTGCACCTACCTAGTTTAATTGACAGGGTATGCAATACTGAAGCCAAAAATATATTTGTCAGGGTCTCCACTACAAAATGGTAACTTAATTCTGTGGATACATTTTGCAAAGTTAAGACTTTTTTTTGTCTGATGTGTATTCCTTGCTCAGAAGAGAAAGAGGCTATTTTTATTTATTCCATGGCAAAGAATATCAATAAAAGTACTACTTCTCACAAAAACTAAGTTTAAACCTAACAAGTAAGTATAATGACCTTGGATGTGCAACAGGAATCTTCAGAGCAAACTCTCTTTTATACCAGAAGAGTTTCCTCTACTCTGACAATGGGTAATTTTTGTTGTTAGTTATTGGCATGTTTAGTAAAATAATTCCCTTTGTACATGCAGGCCTTTCCAAACCAGCTCCTTCAAATAACTCACCTAAATGTATCTTAGCACTATAGCACTGTCATCCCGTTGTTCATCAATTTGCTTGAGTGGGCACCAGTAATGTCTCCATTGTGAGACTTGTTTTTACTGTTTTTGGCATATCCAACAAGCCACGGGTAGCTTGTCAGGCTCTGCCATGCAGGCGGGATACTCTCGGTAGCTTGCCAGGCTCTTTAAGAGGGATGGAGGAATTGAACCCAGGTCAGCCGCATGCAGAGTAAACGCCCTACCCACTGTGCTACCACTCCAGCCCCAAAAGCATCATAAAGGTATGAATCCACTGCTATGATCATTTAAGTACAATGTGCTGTTTCTGTTGTCTTTAACACTGCTTCTAGTAATTTTATGGCATCTATGCAGTAGGGGATAGGAAGGATATCCATGACAATAAGCATCATCAACTTGAAGTTCCAAGAAGTAATTATATATGAAAATCATCATAAGCTACTAGCAATAGAGTGGTATTGGATATGCACTCCTCAACAAGCTTTATCAGAATTAACACTGACCAGCTCTACTGATAGCACAGGGTGTTTGCCTTGCATGCAGTCGACCCGGGTTCGAATCCTCCATCCATCTCTGAGAGCCCCTAAAGCTACTGAGAGTATCCTGCCCACACAGCAGAGCCTAGCAAGCTACCCGTGGTGTCTTCGATATGCCAAAATCAGTAACAACAAGTCTCATGATGGAGGTATTACTGGTGCCCACTCAAGCAAATCGATGAACAGTGGGACTATAGTGCTACAGTGCAGCTCTACTGGAGACCAAAAAGTTGAACTGATGACCAGAAAATAAGGAGTATTATACTTCAGCAGAGAATGTTTTTCTTAAAAATTAAAAATAAAACCAACTATTTCTCTTGTAGGACTTGTATCATTTTGTCACCAGATTATTTCTGAGCCATTTATGCATCTGCATCTTAAGGTAAATGGCTTAATGTATGCTGTTAGCAGAATAGGAAGAGAAAGGTCAGAGTTCTGATTGCTACTTAGACAAAGTCTCAGCCTCCATGGTTGAAACTGAAGACCAAAGCAGGGGAAATTTCAGAAATTCAGTGACTTGAGAATCCCAGTGGCAACTTCAGAAGAGAAGGTTCACTCTGCTCTCTGAAACAGGGTGCTCTGAACAGGCTCTGAACATAGAGAATTTTTCAGTAATCGATTCCCCACCCTAAGCTGCCAGTGCTCAGCCTCAAAGTCAGAGCAACATTTTCCAGCCCAACTAAGGGGGTACCGAGAACATACTAATTTAGGGGCACTGGCAGATCCTTCATGGGAAAGAGAAGATGCCCTAGGATGGCCAAGGTGGTAATCTGTAATTGACAAAAGTCCCATAGATTTAAACATTTCTTCGAGGCAGTAGAGGTCTCTTCTTCTTAGACTGTCACTATAAAACTGCAACTATCAGCCCTAGTCTACAAAAATCTATCCTATGGTTCAGGCTTTGTGATAGGAAATCCAGTGAAGAATGGAAGTCTGAATCCTGTCTACTTTAATGAAAAATCAGGAGATTTTACCATTTCAGTATGCCACCAAAGACAGTAAACACAACTTTTGGGCCCAGAGGTAGGTCTACTGAGATCAGATAGAGAAGGGGTCTGATAGAAGAAATAATTGATTCTCTGCACTCAGGGCAGTTACTGAAGAACCTCCCCAGATAGATAACTTATCTCCCACGATACACACACTTGAGGCCCTAAGAAATTATTTTCAAAACCAAGATTTATAGTCCTAGTTGAAAAACAAAGCAAATGCTCCCAAATATTAAATTTATTGACAAAAAGGATGAGAAAGAAATCTCTTCACAGAAATAGGGAATCAGACAATAAAATATTGTGAAGAAAATCAATGAAATGCAACAAATCTACAATAATACAGAACGAGATATCAATAAAATATGAGAGAGATTGAAACTATTAAAACATCTAAATAAACACACCATACTATATGTGAAATATACAAGGAATGAAATGAAAATCTCCAAAAAGCACAACAAACAGGTTTAGTCACTCAAATAAAAGAACAAGTAAAATTGAAGATAATACTCCAATAATGATTTAAATGGAAAAGGAGAGACCAATAATACACAAGAAAAACTGAAGGAAGCCTTAAAAATATCTGACTCTAATAAAAGAGGTTAATGCGAATCTATTAGAAGGATCTATTAGAAGATAACAAAACTATGATAATAATAGAAACTAAAGATAGAGAGTAAAATGCCTACTCAAAGAAATAATAGCTCAGAATTTATCAAACCAAAGAAACAAACTGATCTTGGAAATTTAGGAAGCTAATAGTAATATAATACTCAACTTTTTAAATGCAAATAAAAATAAATGTAAGACAAATCTGTTAGAGAGAATATATTGAGATATTATTAATATGACAATAAAACAAAAGAAGATAAAGGAAAAACTTCAAGGCTGCTAAGAGAAAAAAATAAAAGCAATACAAATAAGATCCATAATTAGAGTATATTATTTTTCCTTAATCAAAACTCCCATGCTCTGTAAGCATTTTTTATGGCCAGAATACCCCCCAGCACTGCTCAGCCTAAGATAAAGCTATATAACCTGTGTTGCTATACTCCAGGGCCTCCTGAGACCCCTCAACCTCCAACACCCTAAAATCTAGTAGAGAATATAATGACATATTGAAAAATTCCAAAAGATAAAAATAGCAGCCCAAAATATACAATCCCAAAATTATTAGTCAAATAAGAAAAGGTAATAAAGTTTCTTAAAAAAAAAAGTTGATTAAGTTTATCATCACAGAAGAGAATACAGAAAAGTAAAAGCATGGCAACAATTATAAAATCATAAACCAAAATAAATGAAATAAGTCAACAACAAAACTTCAAAGAGGAGAACAATTAGGGAGAATCCATTGCATCTAAAGGCAACCAATTTATACCAAACACTTTTTTTTAAAAGAGACTATTTTACACATAAGAAATAATTATATAATCCTCATAGTGACTATAGGACAAAATTCTGAGTAAAGATGCCTAGAATAAACAATGATGGAACTGAGGGGATAAACAGGGAAAACCTTACAGATGAAAAGACAAAGCAAAACAAAAGGAGAAGAAAAAACAAATACAAAACAACTAGCAAAAGAAATAGAACGGAAAAAGAAATCCCATATATCAATATCTATGTGAGCTGTTTAATAAAGAGCCGTTAACAAAAAAAGCTATAACACTGAATTCATCCAGTGGTGGAAATGTTAGTGTTTCATGCCATTCACAAGAAATAGAAATTAGATATTCCAGTATAATACTACTACTTTCAGTTAACCAAAAGTCAGCCCAATTAGTCGCTGTAACAAACCTACTTGCTTTTTTGTTTTCTTCCTCTGTCAACATACGAGAAATGTCAATACCTTATATTTGCCTTATAATTTATTAAATACATTTGTCAACCCCAATTTTCTTTACTCATAATATTTACAAAGGAAATTGTCTCTATTTCCCAAATCAATTTTTTGAAACAGTTTTCTGAAACTGACTTTTCTTTGGTTTGTTCAGTTATTAAGTAATGTAGTTTGGATGAAGACCTCTTTTCCCTGATAGTATTTTGAGTACATTTTCTAATTGTGTTCTCCTAGATATGCCAAATAAAAGGAAAAAGAGAAAGAGAAGAAAGAGAAGAGAGATATATAAAAAGAGAGAAAGACATATAAAAAGAAAGCAAAGAAGCAAGCAAGAAAGATGGGGCAGAAGAGAGAGAGAGAGAGAGAGAGAGAGAGAGAGAGAGAGAGTCAGAAAGAAAGACAAAAGGCCCAATTTCCCATTGCTAATCCTTGGACTCCTCATTCTCATGGACTCTAAACTCCAACTAAAGTCATCTTTGTGTAACCTAAAAGATTAGCTAAGCCTGATTTTTGGTTTCTATGAGCTTTAACAAAAGCACCAATATTTGCATTGAAACTCTATCTTAGGGTTATTATGAAAGTTGGTTTCTATAAAATGCTTAATTAAGAAGTGTCAGAAAACACAGTTCCCATTCAATTATCAAGGGATGCAACACCAAGGAACTCTTTCTCTTGCTTGCTTCTCCAAGTATTAGAGATACAAATCCAGACATAACATTGTTCAACAATGTTTAACATTTTAAGACTCAGCTTCTAGAATTAAAGCACCAAGTGTACAGTATGACTTGAAGGTCAATCTTGTCATATAATTCTGCTCTGGACCAGGGGTAGAACCACAGTGAAAGCTACCAAAGCTTGCTTGGGGAACTCATCCTACCCAAATTCTTCCAGCTTCGGTTAGGATTCATTGATTCATTTAACAACCATGCATGCCCATCAACATTGTGAAAATATATAATCAAGAAAAAAATGGTAAGAGCCTAGAAGTAATGTACTAGTGCTGGTTTAGAGACAGAGCAACCAGTCCCAGATAGCACCACGGCACTAGAGATCCCTCCGGGCCCCATACTGAGCTAACTTCACCAGAGAACCCCAAATGGAGCAGGTGCAGTCTCCCTGCCTACTCCAGATAGAACCCCAGCATTTGAGAGCTTCCATAAACAAGGCCCAGATATGCGGGTACCAGGACTAAATTTCCAGGCTGCATGGCAGCAGAAGCACCAGGGGGTCCCTCCCCAGCTCTCCGCCCACTCTGTGGCCTTGCAGTCATGCCCACAAGCTTCTGCTGGGCACTATCTTGGTGCACCAACAGTCCTGCTCCAGAGACTCCTAATTGAATCCCAAAATAGATTAGTGTCCTACAGAGATGTCTCTGGAGCACAACCATCTACAACCTAGGATCCCAGAAGTGCATAGCCGCTTAGTGGCCACACAAACTCTCATGATATTCAAAATGAGCAATGGAAAATAAATTATCTAGCATCTGCCCCTGGCAGGCAGGTTTGAATGGTGATGAAAAATTCAGGAAAAACATAATGCCCCAAAGTAGAGAGAATTGGAGAAATTGTCCGCCATTAGAGGGGATAGGGGGTGGGGGAATACTGGGGACATTAGTGGTGGAAAATGTGCACTGGTGGAGGGTGGGTGATCGATCATAGTATCGCTGAATCTCAAACATGAAAGCTTTCTAGCTGTATCTCACAGGGATTCAATATAATAGTTTTTTTTTAAAGGATGTACTAGTGAGAGGTAGACAAAAGGCAGGAAATAGGGTTATGATCAATCACAAGTCCTATAAAGAAAATAAACATGGGCCCCAATGGAGTCAAATCAAGGTACCTTCATTGGTTAGAGTGACCAGAAAAGGGCTCATTGGAGAGGTAACAGAACTGTTACAAGAGCACTCCCAAATTCCATAGCCTTGCCATTAGCAGCTGGATGGCAAACAGATCAAATGCCAGACTCTGATTATGGCAATAGGCTTGCCAAAGAGTTTTGCTTTAGAAATAGGTCATTATGGGTTACTCAAGCTCAAAATAAAATCAACACATAAGACCTCCAAACTTCAATTGCTACAAAATGGCCTTTTTATATACCATCAAGGAATCGTTTCTCTAAGATGACAAGTGGTATATTGCCAATAAATCCACAATTCTGTTTTCAATTAATGCAAGCTTATAATATTCCAAGCTGTTATTATATTTCAATTAATAACCTGTGATGCCTCATTAATGCAAATATGCTCCTAGTGGTGCTAAACCTTCATTAGTAAAATGGGTCTGAAGACATGACTATTTCATATGATAATGAAACTATGATTAAAAGACACAATTAATCATTTTCTGCTACTAAATGATCTTTATGACAGTTTACTTATGCCTATATAAACCATTTGCTTCTTGCAGAAACCTATTTATATTTAAACTATCCAATGATGGGGGAAAGCAGAAACATCACACTTAAATAATTCCAAGATTTGCAGAGAAACCAGAGAAGGTTCTTCAACAATAAGAAAGGCCACAAGAGCACTGAGACAATGATAGTTGGAAGTGATCACTCTGAATAAGAACTGAGTGCTGAAAGTAGGTAAAGGAACAAACATGACAACCTCTCAGTATCTGTACTACAAATTATAATGTCCAATAGGAGACAGAGAGAGAGAGGTGGAGAGAGGGAGGGAGAGAAAGAGAGAAAGGGAGGGAGAGAGAGAAAGAAGGAGAGAGAGAGAGAGACAAGGAAAGTTTCTGCCATAGAGACAGGTGGGGGTGGGGTGTGGATGTTGGTGGCAGAAGGGAAACTGAGGACATTGGTGATGGGAAATGTACACAGGTGGAGGCATGGATTTTGGAACATTATATTATTGAAAATCGATCATGAACAGCCTTATAACTGTATATGTCAATTAAAATAACTAATTAACTAATAAAAAATACTTAAACCATTCTCTGCTTCAAGGAATATCTTTTTTTAAAACACAGTAAAACATCGAAGCTCAGTCACATAGATAACTGTCCTTTTCTGCTCACTTGTCCATGTACTTACCTACTCATTTACTCCTGAATTAATCCAACTGCTGACTCAAGCAATTTAAGGCTCCTAAGCCAAATGGCAAAAGCAGAATCAGTTGGTTATTTTGTCCTACTACTACTGCACACAATGAAGTTAGAACAAAACTAAACTGTTTGGAACAATATTTGCTACTACCTGCCCACTATGCTTTCCCAATACTGATAATAACAGGACATTTTTTCCCTTTGCAAAACTGTCCTCTCTATATATGTGTGGGTGAGCGTGTGTGTGCGCACACATTCCAGTATGTTTGTGTGAGATTCAGGTGATATAGTCAAACACAATCTTCCCTCAAGCAGGCAGGGGGAAGGAGTGGGCTGCGAAAATATCCCATTGCCCAAGCAAGTAACTGATGCAGGTACACAATCACACAGAGAGTCACACAGAGTCATCAGTGTTCTCATACTTTTCCTATGCATAGTTACCCACAACTAAAGAATGAAAATGAGGCCAGTGAGATAGTACCGAGGCTAAAACACTTGCTTTGCAAGCAACCAAACCCAGTTTCATCCCTGGCACCACATGATACCCCAAACATCACTGGGTGCAACCACAGAGATCCCCAAACACCACTGGAATGGCCCGGGTCAATCCCAAAACACAGGAACTAAGCACCACCACATCCTCAGGCCCTGAGTTGAACCACTGGCCCGGTTGACTGATAACTGCTGTGAAAGCTTCCTGAGTCTCCTGAGAGCTACCACTTGGGAGCCCTCCCAAAAGGAATGGACACCATTTCAAATTCAGGCTTTAGTTTGAGGTTACAATTTTCAACTTTCGTAGAGTCTTAGCTAAATGAACCAACCTGAACCAACCTGAACACCAATCTGAACACCAAGCAAACTCCCCAGTAAAGTCTACTCCCTTTTACACTTGGACCTGCCAGTTTCTAGTTTCACTTACTGGCAAAGACATAGTGTGCAAAAGCCACACATTTCTCCCTTTTAAGTAAATAGTAGCATTAAAAATCTATTGAGATTTCCTTTAAATTGTTGCTTAGTAACCATTACAAGATTAGAACTACTTTCTGGCTTAAAAAATAACACTGTAAAAGAGATCTATCATTTAAATACTCAAAATTAAGAAAATGTTTTAAAATAGGCTGTTTAAATATTCTGTTGTTATAGTAGCTTGACGTCAGAGCCACAGTACAAAACATGTTTAAATAATACAAAAAACTTCACAGATTCTATGACAATAGTGCAAGCCATTCTTATCCTGTATTTTACAGTCACATATAGATTATAACTCCATCTCCTTGACAACAAAAATAGTGGCTCTTATATAATGTATATTAATATGCTAAAAAAAGCACATTTCTTCAATATACATTGACACCTTAAATTTTTGATATGGTACTAACTTTATATGTGATTAATCTACACAGAGGGCAGGAGATGTCACAGAGAGAGGCTCCATGCCTACATTTCACCCAACCAAGCAGGGCTTCATTCCCACTACCACTACTGAACTATAGAATTATTAGTCAAGTTTTGTACTCCCAATTATCTCCAGGTACAGCTCTGGAGGGTCCTGGGGTCTACCTGGTATAGCCTGGGAGGCTCTTAGAACGGCCAGGATAGTCTGGGTATCTCCGGCACTGTAGGGTCCAAGTGGCTTTATCTCCTGGGGCTCTTTCATTGAACAGATTGGCCGAGAATTGATGATGGGACCCTCAGGACCTCATGAGCACCACTTGGAAGCCTTCCTTCCCCCTATCTTGCCAAATGCACTCTCTTTAAATAGCTAATTATTACTAATAAAAACATGCATAAAATTTTCATGGTGTGGCAATGGTTACTTTCTGCATGCCAACCATGATTGATAGGTACTAGTTGCAAGAGAACCATGCTGAGAGTAAACATGGTCTGGGTGCTGGGTAGAGGAAAGCTCAGTGAATGATTGACCATGTCTGCCAAGAGAGCAGTATTCAGATGTGGTAGCAGACACACTGAATCTATTTAATCCCTTGTAGCATGGAAAAGTCTGGTTTCTCTATGAGCAGATGCTTGACCCTTTTGAAGTCACAATTCTTTGGGTCTCTGGTCTACTCATTTTAAAATGAGAGTTCTGATTAGATGACCCCTAAGGTCCTTTCTAGGATGAACATTCCATGATATTCTGACAAAGGATTAATAAGAGTCCCTATGATTAGCAGCCAGAGCACACATAGGCAGCAAAGAGAGCTTCCAAAGGAAAACTCTGAAGAAGTGCATGATTAGAGGCAAACCTGCATTTATGTTCTTCAGTAACAAACCTGGCCTGGAGAATAATGCTTCAGAGTCAAATAGAACCCCACTGATAAGCCAGCCATTATCTTACCACATTTGTGGCATTATTTTACAAAATGTTACATGTTCACTATTTTTTGGGGGGGTGGGGAAGGTGCACACTTGGCAGTGCTTAGGGATTACTACTGACTATGAACTCAGGCATCACTCCTGGAAGACTTGGGGTACCTTTTGGGATACCAAGGCTTCAATCAGGAATGGCCATTAATAAGGCAAGCAACCTATTCAGAATGCACTCCAGCCCATACACTATTTTTAAATGGTAAATTTTATTTATATTTAATCTTTTAGACATGTATATCCCCATGTAAGGAAATGTGTGCAGAGTCTCCAGATGTTTTCAGACAGAAAACCTTGAAAGTCATTCTAACAAAACTGGGATGCGTAGATCATTCTGAGTGACCAAAATGTCATTGGAGGGTCAGATGTTTTGAGCTCTCTATGATTCAGACTTTGGGAAGACTTTGTCTTGATACTAATATAGGAAACTGCTTACCTTGTTTAATTCCTGAAACATAACTTTATTTTTCATTCTTGGATCTACGCTTCCTCTTGTTACTCCATGGCAGAAACTGTGATAGACCAGTTCAACTCTGAATCAAAGTCTCTCAATGTTGATGGAATTATTCTTGGTTTGTGTTTGCTAATTTGGTTAGTTTTCTTTTGCATTACACTCAGGGCTTACACCTGGATCTGCACTGAGGGATCATTCCTGGTGGTGCTGGGGGCCCATATGTGGTGCCAGGGATAGAACTTGACTGGCCTCCTGATAGGTCAGCACCCTACCTGTTGTACTATTACTGGGCACCAGTTGATGAAATTATTCTGATTTTCGAGGGTGTTCAGAAGGATTTGAGAGGGAAAGTAATGGTAAAAAAGAACAGTAAAGAAGGAGAAAGAGGAAATAGTTGGGGGAGGGGGAATTACAGAGAGTGGAATCAGAAGAGAGAACAGAAGGAGCCAGAAGAGAATGAAGAGAGGAGAAGAAAAATTAAAAAAAAGACCAAAACCAAGACTAATAATAAAAATAAAAGACAGGAAAAAGATATGAAGGGGTGAAGGAAGAAAAGGGTGGAAGAAGGGGTGGAGGAAGAAAAAGGACCTGGACACTTGTCTAACACTACTCTGCCTTCATATTGAAGCTGACCAGCATACATGGTTGAATGAACAGGTGACAGCATTCTCCTGTTAGACATAATCACATAAAGCTCAAATGACTCAGGACAGATCTCTCTGAGAAAAAGTAATTTTGTTGAAACACAATCCTAAAAACCATGGTTGCTGAACAACACACAAAATTCCCACAACTGCTTCCTTTGGCTGACCACTTCCTATGAGTGACCACTGCTTCTTTATGAATTGTAGTATTAGCCTAACTCTAGCCTTCCTTCTATTATTCCTTAATTTTTTTAACAGCAGCTTATCCAGAATGTGTCACTTCTATGGATTATTGGTAAATAACTATCGAGGTCCAGATTTTGACACTTCTACAAAGATCCTTCATGGTTCTTGGAGGGTTGTATTGCCCCTCATGCTACAGGTAATGAAGTCTACATGTTCAACTCCAGATGGTCTCTAAGGACATAAAATTGGTTTTAGACTAATGCTTTTCAGATTTTTAAACATTGCCCCATTAGAAACCCCTAAGGGTATATAATTTTATATAACCTATAAAATTCTAGTACGGCAGATACATATGAATTATATAAGGTAGTGTATCTATGTACACTACCGATGTCTATGTTTTACTCATATGAATTAGTGTCTTCCAAACACACATTCATATGTACTCATAAAGCAGTTTTCACATTTTATACTAAATTCCAAGAAAGCAGGAGAGATGTTGTACAGTTCACCAAAATATGTCTTTTTAGTTAAGCAAAGTTAACATAGTGCTTTAAGTACATCAAGCACTGCTCCCATGAATCTCTCCATTTTACACAGGCTGACAAATTTTATTTACCATAAGCTCTCTGAGTAGAATTACACCCACTTTATTTATTTATTTATTTTTGCTTTTTGGGTCACACCCGGCGATGCACAGGGGTTACTCCTGGTTCTACACTCAGGAATTACTCCTGGCGGTGCTCAGGGGACCATATGGGATGCTGGGATTCGAACCCGGGTTGGCCGCGTGTAAGGCAAACGCCCTACCCACTGTGCTATCGCTCCAGCCCCCTACACCCACTTTAAAGGTGGAAAAATGTGAAGCAGGAAGCCACTATGGATAATAATCTAACTCACAGGATTTAGAAACAGAGACATCACCTATTCTGATCCCTGGCACCACGGTAGGGTATATGCACTTGGCAGTGAAGACTGACTGCTGCACCCACACTCAACAGCAATTTTATAAACAAATTTTAAATGCAGAAACTGACAATTGAACAAAGAAGCATCCTGTTATGCCAGTACTTTAAAACAGTTAGAAACACAGCAGCAAAAACCATAAACATAGAGGCAAAACCTGAAAATAAGATCTGGCACATATAAAAAGCATCTGGCAAAAATCTTTGGAGGGAAATCTCTACCTTTTGAGTCACAGGATGATCAAATGTTCCAGAAAACAAATTACGTTTTCTTTGCATATATGTTTGCTTAATTTAAAAATGCCTTGGGTTGGATAGATAGTACAGGAGTTAAGGACTGGTTTTCCTGTGGCCAACCCTGGCTTAGTCCCCAGCACTACAGGTGGTCCCCTGAGTATCACCAGGAGTAATCCCTGAGCACAGAGTCAGGAGTAAACCCTGAGCACCGCTAGGTATCACCAGCCTCCCACCCCAAATCCTTCCATTTTTTTAAGAAATAACCAATGGAAAGTGGGCAAGGAGAAGAATACCTGCCCCCTAAAATATTATAAATTAAAAACTGATGAATGATACCATACAACAAAAGACAGCCAAACTCTATTTCCCTAGTACCTGTCACTTCTCAACTCCACACTGCTTCACTGCTTTTTGTCCAAAACCAAGACTCTTGTTCACCCCAGAAACCACACTTCTCACATTTTCAAAGCATCCTTCTCACAAAACCAACCTACTCTGCATTGTTTGCTTTTACAACTCCCTTTTCCATTCCAATATTGCCAGAAAATCTTACAAAGGATTCCCAAGATCCTAAAAGATACCTTCTTCTGAGATCAAGTGATCCACTCACAGGACTTGTGCTCAAGTCAGAGCTGTTAGTTAAACTGATTTTACACAATCAGATAGAGAAGGAAAATGGCTTTTGTGATGAGCATCTGCTGTTTTGTTAAAAATGTGGTTAAAGACATTAACAAAAGTGACATTACCAGCTGTTGTAATGTCAAGCAGCTTAGCTAAACTGTTTTTTATCAAATGACAACATATGACACCCAAATCAATTCCAAACCAATAACACATTGTTACTTGTAAAACAGCTGAGAGAGAGAAAATTTAATTAAAATATAAATTCAAATTTTTTCCTGAAATAGGAACAACAAACAATAGCACACTGATAATTTTCACAAAAATATTTTTACTTCTATTTCAAGTGGAAGGAAAGGAGAACTATTATCCATTTTATATACTGATACAGAAATAACACATTTCTTTTGTAGCATTCTTGTAATGAAAAGAAAAATATATATATAGATAGATAGATAGCAGTGAGTTTCTGGCCAGTTAAAATCTGACTTGGCTTCTGTCCTTGACTTTCATACCTCCCGAGGATCGTGACAATCAGGAGAAAAGAACTGTCTTGCGTGGCTATGTTCAGCTCCTCTATTTTTATCTGCCCATCATTTTTAATTATCAGGCCATTAAAAGGTGGCAGATCAGTAGCATTGCCAACTGTGTTGTCCTTATGGCTAGAAGTCTGTGGCAGTTGATACAACTAATAAGCTCCCTGGATTCATCACAGACCTTGTAAAAGCAAAACTGACTGCCACAGTCACAGTCGTTCTTGAATAAATGTTTAATTTTCATGCCGGTGACGAGGGTAGGACCCAGCTCTGCCTTGCACTTTGGAATATGTGGACATTTTATATGCACGAGTATCAATAATGTAATTCACAAATGCCAAGTCCACTGACAAGGTCTGAGCTGAGTTCTGCTTCCCAAAGAGTTGATGTGGTTTAGTCGATGGGAAAGGTACTACCAAGGGCATCATTCCTCCTGGAAGAAAAACAAAGGGGCATGCTTTGGGAAAAGGCTGTGTGTTGGGAACAGAAGGCACACTGCGTGGAGAGAGTTTTAAGATAGGTAACTCAGGAGGGACCTCCTTTTGAAGGAGAAACATACCGAAGCAGCAGAAGAGATAGAAACAAGCAAGCAGCTGTGTGCCCTTATTTCTACTAAATGAAAGGAAGACAAGGCCTAAAATTCACGACCAGCATACAGAGACACAACAAGAGGAGGCACCTGGGGAAAATCATCATGCATCAGGATTCACAAACCTGCCTCCTCATGGATCTCACTGTGTTAGCACTGAGTGGATAAATTCGTTCCTTAAATCACAGGAGGGGAGGGTGTGTTCCTGCTGAGAATGGAGTCAAAGCACTGCCGGTGGTAACAGCAAGAACAGAAGCCAGAGTTTGGAAGGACCTTCCAACAGTCAAGCTGCAAAGCTCATGGATCACCAAGAGCTGCTTTTGGGAGAATGACAGGAAAGGGGCACAGGCACTAGAAACTGCCAGGAGGGCAGCTGCGTGGAGGCATGAGGGAATGGGTAGAACAGCCACAGAACGCTAATCCCAAACCGTTCACTATGGCAGGAAGTTCCCTTCAAGATATCAGATTTTATATTTCCATCAAAGGATGACCTGTTATGATACTTATATAAAGTGCTCTGTGGGAACCAGAACAGTGCTCAGTGTTAGAGCACTGTGAGGCCTGAGTTTCATGTCTAGCAGCATCTCATACCTCCTCTGCCCACACCACCAGGCCACAAGATGTGGCCCCTATTAAAAATAAGTTTTTTTTTCTTTCCAGCTTCTAAGACAGATCACTTTGTTTTACTATTTAAACTAATGTTTACATATTCTATGGTCATCTATTTTAATTCTTTGTGTTGGAAGGGAGAGCATTTGAACAGAACACCATGTCAACTGAACGTCTTCATATTTTCTTAATTGTTCCTAACTTCTATAACTCACTCATTTTTAATTGTCTTTCTTTTCTCTTTTTGAAAATTTCTTTTTATATTGAACCATAGTGAGATGCAGCTACAGAGTTGTTCATGATTGGGTTTCAGTCATATAATGTTTTAATACCCATTTCTTCACTAGTGTACATTTTTTACCACCAAGGTCATCAGTTTCCCCCTGCCCCTACCCTGCAAGTCTATGGAAGTTCCTTGCGCGCTCTATCCTCTCTCCTCTTACCCCCCCTTCCCACCTACACACACACACTTTGTTTCTCTCTCTCTCTCTTTTGAAAAAAGGTCAATTAGAGCTCTCAATTCAGATGGAGCTTCCCTGGATATTTCAGGGTATTAGAAGACATCAACAATATTTAGAGTTTTTTCAATGGAGGTAACTGCCTCAACAGCTGATAGAATTATTCTTCTTGGACTTCCACATGGCAGAGCCTGGCAAGCTACCTGTGGCATATTTGATATGCCAAAAACAGTAACAACAAGTCTCACAAAGAAGACATGATTGGTGCCCGCTCGAGCAAATCGATGAACAAGGGAATGACAGTGACAGTGACAGTGATGTAAGGACTTAGTTTTGAACAAAATTGATCACATTTTCGAAGGATGAAGGATGTGGACCTCCCCATAATAGGGACAGTGTACAGAAGTCAAATAATCTATAAATATTCTCTTATTTTTCCAAAAAGAATTGCTGTGGCTTGTTTAAGGAACAAAAAGTGGAAATTTTTACAAAAGAGATCTTGTAAAAATTTGCAGCATCTTTTTCCTCCATGACACTCTAGGAGGTCATTAGCATCTTCATGAAATGAAGAACTAGACAGGCCAACCAAACTTGCAAATCTATTTTTCATAAGAAAAAAAATAAAGATTGATTACTCAAGTCAAAAAATCTGGAAGATCCAAACTCACTCACTCCAGACCGTGAATCGCTGATCTATAGCCACTGCTATCGGCATTAGTCCCTACATGACTATGAATTTATGTGATTATATTATCATTTCCCCACCTGCAGTGAGTATCATGAAACTAGGTATACTACTGGTTTCTGATTACCCAGAACTCAGTGCAGTGCAGGTCAGAGCAGGAGTCCAAGAAAACACTTGTTAGATTTCTGCCTGGAAGGGACTTTGTAGGATAAAACATAATAAAGTTAGCAGGTGACAAAGGGGAACAGACTTTTTGAAACCTTAAAATAATGCCACTATAGTGAGGCTCTAGGGAGATGAATCACTGAGAAGGATGGACATTAACCAAACATCCAGAATAGCAAGAGGAATGTCTGCCAAAGCAGGAGTTAAGAGGTGATTAAGAGTGTCCCTGACAGCATCTGAGGATTACAAAATGTCATATTACCAGAACGTCAGCAGGGTCCTAATTAAAAGAAAAGCCTGTTCCTTGGCAAGTGCTGCCACACAGCCATGGCACTGCTGGGATGTGGCACATCACACCAATCTGAAAACAGCACCTTTTGGTGTCTGGTGTCTTTGCCCAGCTGTGCCATCTCAGGTTTCCGGATGGAAATTATAAAGAACAGAACCTTAGCTGACAGGTTTATTAAGACACAGAAGACATTACAAAGCCCTTTTGACATTCTAATCTCCACACAGTCAGGGGTAGACTCCAACTTGCCATCATCATTGAAAGTAATTGTTCAAGAAAAAAAAAATAATCACACAGAAGGAGAGCATTCTTATAAAGCTGTCAAGCAAATTACTTGGTCTATAGGTGACTTCTGTGAATTTGATTTGCTGCCCTGGCCAGTCTTGCCAGTGCTGTGTTGGTATTCTTCTACCACATAAATATGTCCCTATTGTGGAGAAACTGGGTCTCTAGCAAGAGGGGTACACTGAAATGCAGATTCTATCTTTACCAAGTTTTCGCTGGGCCCAATTACATCTTCATCCATGGTCAAACTCTGCCTACTTCTAAATTGCTCTATTACTTTGTTATGTCAAACACTAGTTTTCCAGATAAAAATGTCCTAATGGGAAATGCCGTGCAAGGATGCAGTAATACAAAAGTAAGTGTTTTCCCCCTTTTTGGATTTTTTTTTTTAGTTTGAACTCAAGTTAATGGAAAATTTTTTAAAAATCAATTTAATAATAGACCAGAAAATAGAAACAAGTATTTCCATGAGTCAGGCAGGCATTCTAAATGAGTCAAGTAAGTACATGGGAATCAAGTGAGACATGAAGACTATGAAAAACTGGGGAAGCAGTGAGATCTGGGTTACCAGAAAGCCCCACTGTAAAAGGTAGGTGGGGGGATCACTCCAAGGAGCATGGAGTACCACAGGCAGAGTGGACATCTCTCTCAGGACTCTAGAAGCGTTTGTTGAGTGAAAGAATCCCTGACTATTCTGTTAATTCTCTCAATACTTTTTCTATATTTACTGACTTTGAAGGGCCTAACATTTCTAATTCCTTTAGAGAAATTGCTACTTGAAAAGCATAGAACCTACTCAGAAATTTAAAATTGGAAACAAAGTTTGAATTGGACCCTCTAATACATGGAGGGGACACCACTAATATCACTTTCAGAGACACAAAATCACATACCTCATTGTCATAAGCAATTTTATTTTCAACTCATTATAGGTGGATATTATTTAGAAAAGCCTGACAGACCATAGTATTTTAGAGGAGGTTTTGTTGCCTGTCAGATCTACAAAATGAAGAGCAAGGACATCAAATTAGAGCATAATGATTCTTATCTTTGCTCAAATGAGGAAAAGAAAAACTTTACTCTCCTCTGGTGGAGGGTGTGGTATTAGAACATTATATTCATGAAACTATTATTAACAGTATTGTAAATTAAAGTACTTGCATAAAAATTGGGGGACAAATCTACTCCCCCTACTTAGTATGCAAAAGGACTAAAAATATGAAACATATATAAAATGCATTTACACATAATGCTATATATACACTGAAATCATAACACATGTTAGTGGAAACTTCAAGAATTACAGAAGTGTAAAAAAAAGTGCTGGTACCACTACTGAGAGATTTCCTTAGTGAACAACTGACAATATCAGACGGAGAGAAAGAGGGGGAGCCGGGAGGGGGTGGAGAGAGAGAGAGAAGGAGGGAGGGTGAAGGGGAGCAAAAACCTAGAGGAACTTTTGATATCGATGAAGATACTTTCTATTTTGCTCTTTTTATCTACTTCTTCATAGAAAACTCTTGTCCCAAACATAGGTAAAAATATCTCAAAATTTGTCTTAAAAAAGTCAGTGTCATAAGTAGAGCATTCTTATACCTCAATATAATGATGCTTAAATGATCTGAATCAAAATAAGTGACATTAGTTTTTGATATCAGGACTCAATTTTAACTTAAGCACCTAAGCAGTGCGAAAACTTACTTAGAAATGCCTCACTGTGACATGTGATAGAATGCACACATTCACATTCACTATATCACTGTTATCCAGTTGCTCATCAATTTGCCTGAGCGGGCACCAGTAATGTCTCTATCGTGAGACTTGTTGTTACTGTTTTGGGCATATCCAATACGACACATGTAGCATGCCAGGCTCTGCTGTGTAGGGGGGGATACTCTTGGTAGCATGCCGGGCTCTCTGAGAGGGACAGAGGAATCGAACCCAGGTCAGCCCCATGCAAGGCAAACGCCCTACCCACTGTACTACTGCTCCATCTCATTCACATTACCCTCCTTTATACCAAAGTGCAGCAAATGGAAAGTGTATCTGTGAGAAAGAATTGGAGTTGAGTTACAAATCTAGAGGGTTGGATTATGGGCAAATTATTCCTTGGTACAAAAATATTAATCCTTGCTGCTATTTCAAACTTTCAGGAATACATCTCTTTAGAATCAACATACTTTTATTTTACTGTTTGTTTGCTTTGGGGGCCACAGCCATCCATGCTCAGGGCTTACTCCTAGCTCTGCACTTAGGGTTTATTTCTGACAGGGCAAGGTGAACCACAGGTAGTGCTGGGGATCAGACTGGGATTAGCTGCTTACAAAGCAAGCACCTTACGTGCAATACTATCTTTCCAGCCCCTAAGCATACAGTTAATGTTTTTAAGTAAACATATTGTATGAAGTACGATGCAAAGCAATACATGGTCTAGCTCAGTTAACCTTGTATTCATCATAATAGTAAAGCATTTTCCCTATCCCCAATGTACAAATAAGTCAGTTAAGCTCAGAATTTCACAAAAGAGTAGTGATGCAATAGCAGTATAATAGAACCAAATCAAAAATTTCCAGATTTCTATGAACATATTATATCTTAATATGAGCAACATACTGTATCTTAAAATGCCAGCTAATCCTATGTATATAACCTCATTATTTTCCATTAAAATTAATATTTTGATTTTATCTTTGCCAAACTGCTCTCTACTTTATTTATAGGTCTTACACAAATACCCCATCAACCTAAATTACCAATAAATACTTTTTTAAAGAGGTGAGAAACAGGAAGAATGAAAAGAAAGTCATTTTTGAACCCATGTCCTGAAAGAGAAGTTAAGTTTGTCAGAATGAATGAGAGTCCACTCTATTATTGATCCTTGGAGACTATTCACAGCTCCTCAAATAGGCCAAAGACACCTTTGTATGAATTAAATCCTCTGACTCTAAAGTGCTCCTCCCACACCAGTTACTCATGTGTGGGAGCTTTCACTTTCATCATATTTCTGCTCCCATGCTACCTTCCACGCCCTAAAATAGCTCTGCATCCATCATTGTCGTATCGTAGAATATGCTTTGTGTTATTCTTAGCACTTAGAAATATGAAGCAGTATATACATTCAAGTTTTTTGTGATCTTCACCCTCACTATAAGTGAAGATACATTATTTCAGGGACTAGTATGCTAGCTCCTGAAACAAAAATCAGTATGTGTTTGATATTTATTTGCTGAGTGAGAGAATAAACTGTATTCTCTAATAAACATATATCTTTTGTTATTATAATAGGTAATCTCATATCTAAGTATATATTCTGTATATATAGACATCTATATATACATGTGTACATATTAAAATATGCAGATTATTTATAAATACAAGTAAAATATGTGTATACACATATATTTGCATTTTGAAATCTAGATTTTTATCAATAGATAAGACTCAGCTGAAGACAAGCAAAGGACTCACCATAATTGGAAATTGCAATAATTATAGAGGTTAGTGATTGATTGATTCATGGGGAACAATGTTATTTGTGATGAACTGTGCAATCTTTATGAACTTCATAGAAAATATACTTTTCTATGATGACTTATTCTACCATAAAATTAGAGAACTAGTCAGAATCCAATTTTAGGTATTAACATTTATAGAAATTTAAATATTTCATCAAGCCTTCCTGAGCTACTCAAATTGCTATGTTTAACTAGGAATTAATTTCTCATTTTGATACTCATGGATAGAGGCTACAACAATTCCAAGTTGCTACTTGTTGGTTTTCAAGAGAGGACCTGATTAAAAAAACAAAACAAAACAAAACAAAAACACTTGAAAGAATTCCCTCATGGAAGAAAGAATGACCAAAAGGCAACAGGTTTCGGCCCTCCTGAGAGGTCTTTTCCACCCCTTCTCGAAGGCTGTTAGGCTTATGTAATTACTCTAACACATGGAACAGATTTTTACCCTTCAATTTCAAGTACATTGTCTATTAACAATTTCTACGAGCACTCTGATTATACAAGGTTCTTGTCAATGGATTGCTGCCAATACCAACCATCATGCTAATGACCTGTGCCTGCCAGCACCAAGGTGAAGGACCACTCTTGGGCATATCTCTCCAGGATTCGAAGTTGTCTCTTTCCTGCAAATGATCTTGGGTAGCAGGTGTCCACTGCCTACTTGCCAGAGTTTGTCCTAGCATAAAGTGGAGTCAAAGAGAAAGGAGAAAGCAATAAAATACTAATTCATATTTAGATTATTCACTTCATTGTCAGTAGACCAAGAAAAGAGCCTTGTTCCTTAGAGGTGAGACTGGGAATAGTATCATGCATTTCATCAATGTCAGCTTTTCTATGTTGGACTATGGTATATATCCTGTGACTTTAATGGCACCATACAGTGCAGCTAAAAGGTTGAAGGTTATATATATAACGATTGATATTCTCTCTGCCACAGCAGTCAAGCCTCTGCAGGTTCTTCCTTTTCTCTGCTCTAGTGAATCCTGTTTAAAACTATTGGGTGAAAGAACTGCAAACCCCAGCAGACATCAAATCTTAAACACTGACTTGACATATTGGAATGTCTGATGCTTTTCACTTCCCAGCCTCAAGCCCCTTCAGGAGCACTTGAAACACAGCTGGAGGACTCTTTGAACATAGGCTAAAAGTGCACGGATGACCTATATTGTCACTAGCTTCTCTTCAGTCAAATAAGAAAAATGGTTTGGGTCAGTGCATACATGCTCCGCTAATGGAAAGATTGCCTAAGATGACATGGAGCAGAATCCAGGGAAATGTGCAGACGAGATAGTGACCACAGTGTTCCTTCATCATCCCACCCAGATTGCAAGCCTACATCAACAGGCAAAGAACTCTAATCAAAGTAATTGAGCATGTGTCGAATATCAATAGAGGCTTTTCAGTGTTACTCTCATGCCCTTAAAAACTAAACTATGTGACTATCCTTGGCTGTACAAATTTTTAAAAAATAGCTATGCATCACGGATAGGACAAGGAAAAATAGATACAAGGTGTTAAAATATATTTGTTGTTTTATATAGTTCACATAGTTTTTTTTTTTTTGGTTTCATTGGTTGAGGGAACAAAGTGTAACAAAAACCATGGAAACTAAGTTTTACAATAATTCCTATTTTAAATTGACCAACTATAAGCCTATGTGAGGCAACCTTTATAACTCTAATATTAAATCCCTTGAAAGCATGTTCTCGCATGCAAGGTTAGGGTATTTCTTAGTATATTTCAGGAAGGTAACATCTCGAGTCAATAAAGATTGGGAATTCTCACATATCTTCAAACACACAAGCCCTCTTTTGTGTTTGAACAAATCAGGCTACAGGATGACATTCAGTAGAAATATCTAATTTGTTAGAGTAATTTGAATCAGTGTGACCATCGAAACTTCAACTTTAAAATGCCATAAAGGGGAAAAAAAACATTCTCAGGAGCAACAATTCAATAAAAATTCAAACAGGGAGAACGTGTAGCACTGATGTGTAAATTTACTCCAAATACCATGAAAAATGTGCAAGATGAATATCAGAAATCATATTGTCAGATGAAATGGACAACTGCTATTTTTAATTTCATTTCCCTATTTGGTTTTCTTTGGAAGAATCATCATCACTCAGAAGCTCTCACTCCTCAAAATTTTCTCTTGAGGGGCATTTGAGAACAAGCACGTGCTCAGGAAGCTAAACACTTCGTGTCCTGGTAACATTCTGATGATGAGGGTTCGATCTAAGGACTTTTGGTAAAACTATTGGAAAATAGCCATTTTCTTGCCAGTTGTTTAATAAAATACAAGGTAACAAGATGGTCAGAGATATTTTTATGGTCATACAAGGAAAAACCTTCTATACAATAAAGATATTAAGAAATAAAGTAGAGCAGAGAGATAACTGACAGCATATGCATCCCAAACTGCAGCCATGACAAAAAGCTAGGTGTCTTTGTTATTTGATACCTAAAAACAGATGAACTCCTTAAATGTAGCCATTAATAAATCTTGGTATCCTTATTCTTTGAATAAATAACCTCTCTCCTTGCTTAAACTACTTTGATGAGCTTCTATCATTTGCAGCATGATGTTAAAATAGGAAATAACTTTTAAAGTAGGAGCTTTGTTGCCAGAAGTACTATGTCGTATTCACCATGGCAATCCTTGCACTTAGAACAATAACTGATGTGAGAAAATATTGGCTAATTGTTCAAAGAATACATGCATTTGAATTGACTGTTTGTTGATTCCAAAGTTATCTCACAAATTCCTATCTTTTGAAATTTAAAGATAATCCAAATAGATATTCTTTTTTTGTCACAATTCAAATAAAATCGAATACTAGACAAAACCATACATTCTCCAAATCTACTTGACTCAATGCATTTTTACTCCCACACTGTACTTAGGTTCTGGCAGATGTTTATGAATAGATTATGTACGTACCATATTTTAATGGCTAAGCTTATTTAATTATTCATTTCCCCCCACAAAGAGAAACACCAGTGCCAAAACACTAAACAGTTCTAGAGAGCAAGCAAATTCCCATTTTCTGTAGGTGGTAGACAAGATAAGCAACTTAAAGGAAAAAATAAACAGATTAGAGGAAAAGAAAGGCCAAATTACAAACACACAAAAAAATGCCCAAATCTCTAGCCCAGAGGACAACCAGCAAAATTAAATACCAAAGACCCTCTACTTCCTACTATCATAAGAAAATTAACATGTATAGAATAATAACAAAGATGAAGATGAATAGATTCTATGTTTTGAAATTTTAATTTCCAAATAAAATAAAATTTTCACAGTTGTATGACTATGAAGCATTTTCATCATCCCCCAGTAAAATATATAACCATTAAAAAACCATTCCCCCGCTTTGGTTTCCTAAGCTTCAAACAATTATCTCAGTGTTTTCTCTGAGTTTATCCATTTTGAACATTTAATATACATGAATCACATAATACACAACCTTTTGTGTCTGACTTCTTTTACTTAAAATAAGTAAAATAAATAAGTTTTTAATGTTTATGCAGTGTAATACATTACAAAAGTTTATTGCTTCTTTATGGTTGAATAACATCATATATATCATAAATTACCTGCTATTTCATTGGCGGATATTTAGTTTATTTTTGTATTTTAGCTATTGTGTGAGTAGTGTTACTATAAATGATGTGTATAACTATTTTGTTAAGTACCACTTTCTAATTCCTTTGAGTTTAGACATAGAAAGAGAATTGCACAGTGATACAGTAATTATAATTTTCTGATAAAATATCAAATAATATTCCACTGTGCTTTACCATCTAATATATCTGTTGGGAAGTTTCAATTTTGCAAGGCCCTACCAACACATTTTTAGTTGTTAATTACAACCATTCTAGGAGATATGAAATGGCATTTCATTATGATTTTAATTTGAATTTCTCTAATATCTAATGATAAGCACTTTTCTGTGTTTGTTGGCCACGTTTTTTCACCTGCTCTATAGAAATATCTATTAAATCTTTTGCCAAATTGGACTGTCTTAAATTTGATCTGTATATATCCTCAGATGCAAGGATCTGTCAAGGAACAGTAATGTAACTTGTTAATTAATACTTTCAATATGTAGGCTTTGTTTCATTTTCTTGATATCTTTGAACCATAACTTTTTTCATTTTAATGAAGTTCAAATGATCTCTTTTTACTTTTTGTCTTCTAGTAATCTTTTTTTTATATCCTTCTATTACATATCTGAAAATCCACCACATGTATGATCATAATGATTCACTCCTATGTTTTACTCTCAGGCTTGATTTTATCTTATTTAGGATTGGGGACCATACCTGGTAATACTTGGGGCCATTCCTGGTTTTGTGCACAGAAATGACCACTGGCAATACTTGAGGGACCATATAGGATGCCAGGGATTCAAAACAGAGTTGTGGCAGAAGGAATCATATACAAAGCAAGCATTTTTCCTCCTGTGCACTCTCTCTCTGGCCCATTAGGTTTTATGAATTTAACTCTTATATGTAGGTCATTGATGCACTTTTGAGTTAATTTTATATATGGTATGAAGTAAAAACGCTCATTCTTTTAAGCATTCTATGTAAGTGGTTACTGATAGACATGAAGAAAAAAAAATCACCTTTTGAAAACAATGGGAAAATCATCCTTCCTCCCGCAAAAAAAAAAAATAAAATAGCTTTTTTTCTATAAAGAATCAGAATGAACATTTTATTATTCTCAAAAAGAAATTGTTCAGGATTCATACAATGGTAACAAAACTATCCATATTCAGCAGATGGTTTCTGGTTGGTCAGAAGTATATGCAAATATAATTTTATTTATATTGTATAATTATATTCATTATTATTTATCAAATTCTTTTACATTTTGTTTTAGTTGATAATATAAAATGAGAAGTCTTTCTATATAAAGACTTAGAATTCCCACTTTGGAAACAGTGGACATTTTGGTCACAGTTTTCTGGAGCTATGGAGAAACAAGGATATTCAAAACGCTACAGGAATAAAGCATACTGAAATTGACATAGACTTCAGCATATCAACTAAATTAATTTGCATTATCCAGCAGATCCTAGCCTACTTCTTAATTGTATTCTCTGCCTATATAGAAAGTCATATTATCATCTGATTCATCTTATAGATCTGTGCTGGAACAATCTAAATCAAAGTTAGCAGGTCCATGAAAAAGGCAAATTTGTAAGGTGAACTTAAGGGCATAATGTCTGGTGACATTCACCATGAAGACACTTTCCTAGAAATTTTAATTTGTTTGACCAATTGTTCTTCCTTCATACATCAGTTGCAGGTGTCAATTGCACCATCATGTTTCCCTAATCCTCTACGTCTCAATTAAATAACTTCATTTGTTTCTTGATAGCACTGTTCCAGAATTGACTATATCATTTGTGAGCACCAGTGACAATGAAAATGCAAGGTTTCTGATGAAATGAAAAAAATCTCAAGAAAGTGATGGCAGTAACAGCAAGCAAGTAATGCCTGAGCCTAAAATTCTAGAGCCTAGGGCTATATAGGTCACAGGCCTATGAGGTAGAGCTTACCTTTATTTTCCTTCCCCCCATCATAATGGCATTCACTTTACTTCATTGTCATTAATATTCATTGCCTTTGAACTATTCCATCAGAAAACACTGTGCCTGGACTGTAGTAGACTTAAAGAAAAATGGGTTGATTGACTGGATAAGAAAATAGGGGTGTACAATGGTTAAATCAGCAAAAATTCCTGAGCTATGGTTTTAACATCCATTGTTAGCTATTCCACAAAAGTTCCTTCAAATTTTATCTTCTATAGCAATGACACTATGTCAACCTATTCAGATTCCAGCAGTCCTAATGTCACAAACTAATGAAATTCCTATCTTTTAGCACTAAACTATTTATTTAAACACAAAGCTGTAGAATTAGAATTCAAATAATTTGGTACAGTGCACTGAAAAAAAAATATAGAGAGAGAGACTTTTAATGTAGTAAAAGTCTAATTGAGAAAACTCAATTAGACTTTTACTACATTAAACAACATTTTACCTAAATCCCTGAAGAAGAGAATGCAAAAACTTTGGGCAGGGTGAGTCTTCCACTATTATTAGACCAGGACTGATCAACTTGTTCAAAGTCTGAGCAATAGGCTATCTCTGATACTGAAATCACACTGTATCAGTGTCATCCCATTGTTCATTGATTTACTCGAGCAGGCACCAGTAATGTCTCTATTAATTACACTCAGCCCTGAGATATTAGCAGCTTCTCCTTACTCGTCTTTCCCAGTGATTGGAGGCTCTCTCAGGGTCAGAGGAATAAGACCTATTGTTACTGTTTTTGGCATATCGAATATGCCACGGGTAGCTTGCCAGGCTCTGCCTTGCAGGAGGATTACTCTCAATAGTTTGCCAGGTTCTCTGAGAGGTACGTATATATCTGCTACTACATATGGGATATGAATACACCACAGGGAGCTTGCCAGGCTCTCCTATGTGGACAATAGACTCTCGGTAGCACGTTAGGTTCTCCAAGAGGGAGAACTAGGCTATTAGATGTTGTGGCTGCGCGCTTTTGGGAGCTTGATTTTATAGTCTCTGGATGTTGGCCGTTGATAGGATTACATGGCTCCAGGGCAGTTTCTGGGTGTCACTGCCTAGCTACTGGAAAACGGGGGATCTGGGTGGAAGAGACTGAAATAATTATTTAATTATTTAGCTAGCCACAATATCTCATAAGCAATGTGATGAAGGGTTGAGGGGGGATATATGGATAAACAGAAAGACTAACCATTTCATTCACTAAAATGGCCCTTTGAGAGAGCCAAAATAGCCATATTAGCAAAACTACAAAATATACCACAGAATACTCTGGACAGTAGACAAAATAAGTTCTATACAACATGTTATATGTATATATACATATAATACATATATTCCACAAATTAAAATGAGAAATGCAGTTTTTCAAGGGGCAAAAAGGTAAAATCTTCCACCTTCCTTAAAATACAGGGCACTAGTCCAAATATGATGGCCTCTCAGTATCTCTATTACAAATCATAATGTCCCAAAGTAAACAGAGTGAAAAGGAAGGTGCCTGTCACAGAGGCAAGGGGTTGGGTGGTGTGGGGATGGCAGGAGGGATACTGGGAACATGGGTGGAGGAAAATGCGCACTACTGGAGGGATGGGTGTTCGATCACTGTATGACTAAAAGCTCTATGTATGTCATGGTGATTCAATAAAAACATTAAAATAATACATAAATAAAAAATTAAATGCTAAAAATAAGATAAAAAAGAAGGCTAATAACATGAAATTATATTGCATACTGCTAAATCTAAGTATATAGCCAAAATCAAAATAATTATAAATATAAATGGTGTTTTAATTACTTTAGTAAAAATCATTAAAAATAAAGTTATAATGATTTGTTAATAAATACACAATGTAAACAGAATTAAATGATAACAGTAAAACATAAATCAGGGACCAGAGCAATAGTAGAGCAGGTAGAACATTTGTTTTGCATGCGGTCAACCAAGGTTTGATACCCGGCATCCCATATAGTATCCCAAGCATCACCAGGAGTAATTCCTGAGTGCAGAGCCAGGACCCTGAGCATTGCTCAGTATGACACAAAAAGAAAAAAAAAAGATAAAGTAAAATAAAGGGACTAGAAATTTGAGAAGTAATACTCCACATAAAATAGACCAGCATGTATTATCTTGCACTTCTTATCAAAGATCATCAAGTTTACCACTATACAAAATCACTGGGAAAAAAGGGAAGAAATGGAGAAGCAAAGAAATAGGAGAATTATGTAATAGCTAGAAAGTTACTATAATAAAATTAGTACAAAAAATCTAAGTAAATATAAAATTGAAAATATAACAAACATGAAAAATATTTTACATATACGAATATGAATATACAGCACAATCAAACCTAAGGTATATAGCAAACAATATTTTTAAGAAAATTATAATGCCAAATGTATATATTAAGAAAATGAAAAGATCTCAGACAACATAACTTTATATCTCAAGGAACAAACTGCCATTCAAAGTTAAAGGGAAAAGGAAATAAAGAAAACAGAGACCAGAAAAAAATATAGAAACAATAATACTATCAATTAGCACAAAAGATAATCAGGTTTGAAGAATCTTTCAGATAAACTAGAAAATGAGATAAATCCTAAATAAATAAAACTTTGATAGGAAGCACTGTAATTGATACCACAAAAGTAGATTATAAGATACTACTATGAACAATTATATGCCAACAAACTGGAAAACTAGAAGAAATAAACAGGCAAAAAACATATCACAAATAGAATGGAAAATATGAATATATTAACAAGTAATAAAATAGAACTAGTAAACAGAGGCCTCCGATGCAGAAAAAATTAGAACTAGAACGTTTCACTAATACAAAGATCAATACATGAGGAAGAATTAATAATACTCTGTCTTAAGGTCTTTGCCAAAACTGAAGAGACAAAAATGTTTCTGAATTTATTTTATAAGGTCATCATTACTTGATACTAAAGCTAGAAAATATACTAAAATAATATTATAGAGCAAATATCCTTGGGGCAAATAGATTAAAAATAAGACTTGCAAGCACTATAGCAAACTAATTTCAATAACAGAGCAAAATGAACACATGCTATAATCAAGTCAGATTTTTCTAAGAGATGCAAAATATTTCAACAAAGGCAAATCAATAAGTGTGATGCACATTGACAACAGAATTAAAGAAAAACTATATAGTCATGTAAACAAATGCAGAAAAATTTATCAAAATATAACATCCTTTTACTATTAAAACTGAGGAATTGTTTGCCATAGGGGCAGGGGGATAGATGGGATGCAAGGGGATACTGAGGACATTGGTGGTGAAAAATGGGCACTCGTGGAGGGATGGGCATTTGATCTTTGTATGACCAAAAGCCAAACATGAAAGCTTTGTAAATGTATCTCACAGTGATTCAATAAAAAATAAATAAAAATTAAAGAAAAAATTAATTATTTAGCTTGAAAAAAATGAACTTGAGAATGAATATAAGGAACATACCTCAGCACAATAAAAACACACATAATAACAAATATATAACATTTGTGTTCAACCAAAAAAGTTGAAAAACTTTTTCTCTAATATCAGAAATAGGATAAAGGTATTGACTTTAACCAATAATAATTAAGTAGTGTTAAAAATCTTAGTTATATAGAGTAGGAGAAAGATAAAAAAATCCGTTGATCTGAAAAATAAGAAAATTTATTAAGTGCAAATTATATGATCTTATATGTATAATTATGTATAATATCAAAAAGTTATAATGAAAAATATGTCATAAATAATAATTTTAATAAATAAAATAATAAAAAACAAAACAATCACTGTATATTTATACATTTCAGTACATCTGAAATTCAAGACATCTGAAAAAAATAAAGTGATCCCATTCTCAACAGCTTTAAAGCCAACAAGTACTTTAGCGCAAATTTAATGAAGTAGGTGATCAATCTTTACAAAGTATAAGACTGTGAGAAAAGAAGTTAAATGAAACAAAACAAAGTGGAAAGATGTATACTGCTCATGGGCAGAATACTATTGTTAAAATGTCTCTACTATCTCAGACCATCTATAGATCCAATGCATACCACTATCAAAATTCCAATTTGATATGACAGAAAAAGCAAAAGTAAATGCAAAACTCAACTGGACACACACACACACACAAATTGCAAACCATATATAAAAAGAAGGGTTTAGTACATAAATTATAATAGGAACTCATAGAACTCAATAGCAATAAAAATCAAATTAAAACATAAAGGAAGGAGGCAGAGAGATCAGAGATGTTCCAGTGGATAAGATGATTACTCATACATGACTGACATGGACTCAATACCTAGAACCCCATTGGTTCCCTGGGCCTCAACAAGAATGATCCCTGAACTTAGAACCAGTGGCAAGCCCTGAGCACCAATGGGTGTTACCCCCAAAAAAACATAATACATGTAGATAATTTTAATTTGCACATGTATTAATATGTATAGTTTATATATTTAAAATAATTTTAATGTTTAATATATAAACATTAAAATCTATTAAAAAAATTTTACAAATATAATATGAAAACATTACATAATACAAGCTCAGCATCACTAGTCATCAACATATACATATGCACAAAATGATAGGTTCATCATGCTATGAGGAATAGGAAATCATGCCATTTGTGATATGAATGAACAGTTCTTAAGAGCATTGAACTGAGTTATAAAAATATTCAGAGGATAAAAGATAAATATATTACTTCTATAAGAAATCTACTAAGGGTAATATAAAAATAATAAAGAGTAGAATGTGCTTTCAAAGGCTGAGGAGTGGCATAATTAGGGGATACAAATTAGAAAGACAAACTTATACTTAACAATACCTATTGCATACAGAAACATTTGTACTAAAGAATGTAGGTTTAAAGCATTCTTGCCATCTTCCCCAAGAGATAATCATACAGTGGTTGTGATGAATAGATTAAGTGTACTGTGGTAATAATTCTGCATTATAAAGAATGATCAAGCACCTTAGACACACAAAATATTTTGTCAAATATGTTGCAATGAAATTGAGGAAAATTAAGACATCTTTAATAGAACTCTTACCAGATTAAAAGTCAATATGTTTTAGAACGCAAAGCTCATAAAATAGTATAAATGTTTTTGCAGAAGCTAGTAGATTTCACACAGAAAATAAAACAGGACTTACCAGCTCAACAGAACACTGTGATTTTTTATTAAAAGTCCTATTTTTTCATATACACATGAAAAATTCTGTACTATCCAAAACAGTAGCCATCCACATCATATATAACTGAGTATTTGAAATGGGATTGTTTGATTAAAAAAAATGATGTAGTATCAATTACTTTAAGTTTAAATGTAAATAGCTACATATGACTAGCAATTGCTAATTAGAGATGTTCTAAAAATATGACCAATAAAAAGCACAGGAAAAAATATATTTAGGGAAGTCACATATTATTAAGAAACAATTTGCAAATACTCTCAGGCAAACCTTACCTGCATTTTATAAAGTTAATCAAAATAGCCTCTACAGATCACAAGTAGCATATATAATAATTCCTCAAACTGAGAAGCCATGTGATGTCTGAGCGAACATCTGGCAATTTTCATGTGAAAATGAACAATCCCCTGGGTAGTCAAGTTAAAGATGGTATAAGGGGAGAAGGAAAGCAAGTCAAGTAAACAAGAAAGCTAAGGACAAGACTCGGAGGGGTAGAGAGCAAGCTTTTTCTAACAGGTTGTCATCTTCCAAAGATGAAAATGAGCAAATACTACCAGGAGTGATTAAAGAGAACAGCGTACACAGGAAACTGGTTCGATGAAAAGAGCTGTGTCAATCAGATGTTCCCAGAAGTCTTGCTGTGGCCTTTGATGCCATGCCATAAAATCTGTTGCTGGGAAAATGAAACCCCTCTTGGGTTTCTTAATAATTTCTCTGATTCTTCTAACTAGGGGAAAGAGGTCCCCAAAGAAACTGAGGAGGAAGAAATGAGGCAGAGGCTGAATATCCAAAAGAAAAGAACAAAAATGGAAAAAAGAAATAAGGCAGGGCCAGAAAAACAGAAGAGCATATAAGGTACTTGCCTTGCATGCTGCTGATCCGGGTTCAATTCCTGGCACTGCATAGTCCCTTGAGCCCCACCAGAAAGGATTCCCCAACCATAGAATCAGGAGTAAGTCCTGAAAAATCAGTGGGTGTGGCCCCCAAATCAAAAAATAATTTAACTCCAAAAGAAAAAAGAAAAAAATCAGATAAACTAGTAAGAAGCAATAATGTATCCACAAAAAAAGACTACAGGGAGAAAATAAGTAAAAATCATAGAACAAAAAGTGTGTTGAAATATCTCATAAGGATCTTGGAAAACTTCCACACAAAAATTTTAATTATACATATGCCAACTAGGAAACAGAAATATTACACATAAAAATATTCACTATTAATTTAAAGGGAGGAGTAGGAAAAAGGAATTAGGAGAATGATATAATAACCCTAGGTACATGCATGTATGCATCTATCTATATATAAGTATACATAAAATTTTTTAAAACACTAGGAAACTGTGTCCTAAAATTTTATAGCCATGATATAGAAAATGATGTCCTAGAGTAACCAACCATGATAAAACCTAGTATATTCACAGAAAAAAATCAGTTTAGAGAAACTCCTTATTAAGTCATTTCTCCCTAAAATTCTGCTGCTTAAAAATCATAAAAACAAAATATGAGGTACAAGCGATTCTAGATGTCATCCCTTTGCTAGCAATAGGCCATGACAGAACAGGCTAATTGGGGCTGGGGAATAGACAAATTTCGTCTTATAATACAGTGTAAGGCAGGTGTTTATTGAAAGTACCAGCTTTTGCACTGTTGTTTGGCACTCTGACAATAGTTATTTCAGAATCACTTCCTAAGGTATTACTATTATGTGCATTCAACAATGTCAGTAGACATATAATTACAACAAACCAAGTGATAGTCGTCTCTACCTTATGTTTACATAAAGAGTTCAATAACATTTTTCTCCAGAATAAAATAATCCCCACAGGGAAAAAATTCCCCATTACCTTTGTTTTGTCTCTATCATATTTGGTATTGGTTGTGCTGGTCACAGCAGTAAATCTGAGAAGAGATACATTGATTAAAATCCCAGGCAGTTTTAATCACTGGTGCCCTACACAGGATTAATATAAAAAAATAATAAACTGAATGTGATTCAACCTGCAGCTATCGCTAGGAAATAGAGACTAATCAATAGGAGTTACATTTAACAAGAAGTTTTCAGTTAACTATTAGAAAGTGATATAAAAAAGAAAAAGTCCACTAATGAAGAATATAAGGGAATTTGGGGAGGGAATGTCTGATCAGTGCCTGAAATTCCTGATTCCTACTCTTCATTGCTAAACACTTGTGATGAAGCCCCATCTGGTTATTTGAGATTTATTTACTTGGGGCCATCGAGAACAGGGGTTAAGGTGCCTTGCATGTGGTTCAGTCCTTGGTTCAATTGACCTTGGTTCAATCCTTGCCTCCACAAATGATCCTCCAAGCAACACACAAAGTACAGAGTCAGTACAGAAGAGTTTCGGAAAATAAAGCCAAACAAAACAAAACAAAACAAAAAAAATGTTAATTTTGTAGTTGGGTTAGGAGAGGGAAAACTATCACTAATGTAAAGGTACATGTATAAGTAAAGTCAAATTTATTTCACTAATCCTAAATTTTAAATCCTGAGTTTAAGCTCTGTATCCACTATTTAAGCTCCATCTACCAATGAATAAATATATAAATTCCTTGCTATTCTGGTCTCACAAGATATATCCTGAAGAGAGGTTTTCAGAGATCAAATAAGGCAGAGAAATTTTAAATGCTAAATACTCTTCCTGAATACTTACCATGGAAGGAGCATGCTAAAGGTACTAAGAAGTTTAGCAGAAAAAGAGATTTGGTTCTGCCCCTAGCAATTTCCCAAAGTGTTTCCTAATTGAGATTACTTTTTTCCTCCTTCAACACAAAACTCCAATTACTCTCATCCATTTCAAGCCCTATCAAATGTACTTCCTAAATCAGGTTTAATAACAATAAAATAAAATGTATCTCAAAAAATACTGAGGATAAATATACAGTGAGATGCAACACAGAGACTATACGCAAAGATAATAAAGGAAACCAAAGATTCCTCTGAGGTAGCTTTTCAGAAAAATGAGGGGGGAATAAAATCACCAGTCTTTCTTCATATGCTGTGTCGGGCACACTATAAGAAGCTTTTCAACTTCAGTAAAGTATCACAACTCTATAGTTTATTTTTCTCTTTAAAATCAACGTCCAGCCATAGCACATGACTCACCCAGGGTCACAGTCAAACAGGACCCAGCAAGGATTTGAAAGTCAGGCATCACACTTTCACACTGTAGATTTCTCTAAAGCTAAATCATTTTAAAACATTTGCTTTATGTGATATCACATATTGTTAATGGCTTCCTTTTGTCTCCAACTCACTGCTTATGGTCGTAAAAATAAACCACTAAAATAGAAATTTAACTTGTTCTGTGATCTTATTTTTATTTAGAATATGCCCCAAGTAAATCAACACGTGAGTTTTGAGGACATTTGCTAAAGACAGGATAGAATATTCACTCTTAGCATGAGTTTATACAGGCAATAGGTGTACAAAAACAAAGAGCCAACGGTGAGGGATGGAGCTTAGTGATAAAGTGCTTGACTCATAAGCAGGAGTACCTCAGTTAGATGCTATGGGGGGGGGGGGAGAAAGAAAAATTAGAAAAACAGACAAGTCTGTGGCCCCAGCGTCAAGAACACTGAATAAAAAGCAATTAATCCTTCATCTTTTCCTGACATCTTTACAGCATGAAAGGAAAAGATCTCTCCCCAGCAAATCTTCTTCCCCGTATATCACACCAAATATCTTCAAGAGGTAGAATCTGAGCCACAATTTTCTAAGGAATCATCCATGCTGACTCTGTCACAACAATGTGCCAAAACCACACAAGCACATTGATAGAAATTGCATCAGATAACATTCAAGTGATTTTTAACTAGGAAGATCAAAGGAGGGAATGTGAGTCAAGTTTTAAATTAAAAAGAAGCAAACTCTACCATGCTGTTGCAACAAAAATAACCCAATTTGTGCTTATGCTAAAGTTAAAAAAAGGAGGAAGAGAAAAAACTTTTCACACCTGCAACAGAATCATTAAAACATGACAGAATGGTTTGGGTTGTCAGAATTAAGGGCCACCTGCTGTTCCACATTTCACCCTCTTCCCAATCCTAGTCCTTGAAAGACTGAAGAAATTTTCACAGACATAACCAAGCTCAGAAAAAGTCTTACCAAAAACTATTTTCCTATTCTGCAAGAAATATCATGAAGTCCTGTTCCTAACAGCCTTGTTTTTTAAATTAACTTCTGTTTTTGGTTTTATGCACCCAAAATAATGGGTAGTTTATGTTTTAATTTCTGTGAGAAAAATATGGCACATGTTATAAAAAAATGAAGAGGACATTTCTGACTTGCTCATTCAGAAAAAAAAATCAGCATTAATTCATTTATTTATGCTTTAAAACCTAATTTTTTTTTTTTAGTTTTGTCTCTTTAGATGGAAGAATAACTTTAAATTCTGGAATGTGAATCTCCATCCATAAGTACTAAGTATGATCTTCATAATCTCTCCTTAAATGTTCAAATGAGAAGATTATAGAATATCAATATTTTGATAATAATTAACATATATTGCATTCAAAATTTTTAAATGCCCTACATATTAAACTAAGTATGAACTGATATTTTAAGATTTAAATTACTTTCTACTTAAAACATTATTTAGAAAAAATACAGTGTATTTAAACTACCATCAATTAAACTGTCACATTCTGTTGGTTACCATCATGGTACAACCCTTACTATTTGAGACTTTTAAATGAAGAGCTCTATGAATATTAAAATTTAATCTGGCCAATGATTCTTTAAGTTACAGATTAACTCCCTCTTAAATGGGGAGATATAGAGAGTCAGAAAGGTGCAGTAAATCCTCAAGGATACACAGAGAAGAGACTGGGACCCAAGTACAGGGCTGGGGATGTAGTTAAAAAGACTGAGTGTACACTGTACATGCAGAAAGACTCGTCCCAGCACTGCAGGATTCCCTAAGCACTGTTAGTAGTGGCCTCCAGCATGAAGCTGAGAGTAGCCCTGAAGCACTGACTGATTTGGTCCGAAAACAAAACAATGACCAAATTAATGATCAAATTGAAAACTTACACAGCTCCCATATCAACACATGTTCTTTTGCATCTGTTGATTGTAATTTCTGTTACCACAAGTCACAAAAAGCTATGTTTACAGCCTACAAAAGAAATATTGCATTTTACAACATTTTATCATTCATGTTAATTTGTGCTTTTTAATTTATTTTATATTTCATTCCAAAAGGAACTTAAAAGAACGTCCTTTTCATTCTATATAACATTGCATTGTTTCATAGTTGCTATTATTTCCCTTCTATGGCTTGGTCTTTGCAACTGTAACTATAAAGGAACAATCCTGTCTTTCTGTTAGGAAGCAGAAATATAGAAAAGTTTAGGTAGAGGGCAGCACATACTCCTAGTCAAAAAGAAACATTTTGAGTCAGGCTCCTCCTGGCTCACAAGGCAGCATCAACTGTACTGACATGTAACTACAGCCAATAATGCTCGATGCATCAATTCTGCCACAGCAAAGCTGATTCTAACTTTTCAAACATTATAAGACATAGAAATTTTTTCTCATTCATATTTAGCTCTTCTAGTTACAGTAGGCACAAGCTTGATTTGCTTTATTTTATATAACATGCTCACATGTTTCAAGAGGCCCTCCTTTAATTATCAGGATGTGGAGGTATGGGAGGTACATAAAAAGGAGAAACTTAAAGTGAAAGAAAATACTGAAAAGAGTCTCTAGTTTTCAGAAGTTTCTACCAATGAATACTTTCCCTTCTGCATAGTGGCAAGAAAAGAGATGTCATGCTTTTTCTCTCATGGCTTTCAGATATATATAAGTATCACCTAAACACAATCTGGCTATATATTTTATACATATTTGTTACATATATAAATTTATATATATTTATTATAATTAGGTGAAGTGCGTATTGTCCTATTATTTTGTTTTGAGATACAACCATCACTGCAAATGAACTGATAATGTCCACTTAATCCAATCAGATGGAATAATAAATTCAACTTGTTTGACCAGAGGGTTCACAACCTCCCAGGAACTTATAAACATGCCAGAGGCCCTGGGTGTCTCATGCCACACTTGCTCTATTTAAAGTTTAACAGTGTTTAAAGTTGGAAACACACTTTGTTAAAGGGCACTTACTCATTTTCCTCCAAATACACCCTTAAAACCAAGCCTGAATTTGCCTAATATCTGTTTGGGCGATTAACTTTTTACAATTAATTTTTGAATATTTATTTACAAAGTTGTTCATAACATAGTTGTTTCAGGAATTGACTGTTCTAACACCAATCTCACCACCAGTGTGATCTTCTCTCCACTAATATCCCAAGTTCCCACCCCCTAAAAACCTGCCTCCTCATCAGGCACAAACAAATTAACTTCATTTTGCTTGGTACAACAAAACAAAAAAAGGAATTGTCATTAAATATATCATTAAAAGTCAATATGTGATTATTTTTATGTCTTACAACAGTGTTACTAGAGTCACTCTCGGAAGATTTACCAAGCTAGCTGGTGCTGGTGGAGCCATCTGTGTTACTGTTTTTGCACACTGAGCTTAGTGGACTTCTACACAACTTCCCCATCAAATTTTTGCTCCTGTGAAATTTGGAGGAGCTGTTGTGTGGCCACAAATACTGCCGGAGCTGTGGAGCTGAGCCGTTTATATGTCAGAGGAAGTCCGGTGTGGAAGCTGTTGAGTCGCTCTGAAATACTGGGGATTCTGCTCGACCCTGTTCTGAGAAGGCCACTCACTTTTCTTTCAGCCCTCAGATCAATCTACCTGGATCGATTTGGCAGGTTGGCAGCTTGTTGAGCTGGGCCATTGACTTTTATGTAGAAAAATATTTTTCACTCAACATATCGTCCAGGTTGCAGTAATATGTTGAGTGAAGTAAGCCAGACAAACACAGAATAATCTCATTTATCTGTGGTATATGAAACAGCTAGATGAGAAAATGTGATGGACTAAAGGGAAATGCCTAATCACCCTTGACCCCAGGGGACAGGGAGAAGAAAGGCAGAGAAGAAATTAAACGGGGGAAGGAAGATGAGAAATGTAAGTAATGGGGGAACAGGAGCAAGGGCCTTGGGTATACCAGGGATGTGAAGGAATGGTACAACTACACATTCAAAGCACTGACTCAACGACACTGAATACATTAGTTCTAAAAGTTTAGAACTACCAGACTTTGAAAGGTGACTATCAAGATGGAAGGTAGAGGATAAGTGGGGTTGGGTAGGATGAGCATAAAAACACTAATGGAAGGAAGTTGACACTGGTGGTTGGATTAACGTTGGAATATTGTATGCCTAAAACAACTATAACTACCTTTGCAATTCATACTTCTGTAGTAAAACAAAATTTTAAGAAAAATACTTTTCGTCTGCACTAATGAGCCTGATTCTAATCATCTGTCTTACATTTCTTAAAACAATAAGCTTATATTTTAGCATATTTTTAAATCTTTTAAAAATATTTTTAAATTGATTGGGGGCTGAAGCAATAGCACAGCACGTAGGGCCTGTGCCTTGCACGTGGCCGACCAGGGTTCTATTCCTCCATCCCTCTCAAAGAGCCCAGCAAGCTACCGAGAGTATCCTGCCTGCACGGCAGAGCCTGGGAAGCTACTCGTGGCGCATTTGGTATGCCAAAAACAGTAACATGTCTCACAACAGAGACGTTACTGGTGCCTGCTCAAGCAAATCGATGAACAACAGGACAACAGTGCAGACAGTGCTTTTAAATCTGCAAAAAAATTACAAAGACAGAATAATTTCCATACATCTCCCATTCAGTTTTTATTATTAAGAATATCTTCAGTTGTATGATAATACTATTAGTTACTGACCATCCCCTGAGATATCACGTAAAACTTTATCCAAGTTTCTTAGTTTTAATACTTATTTCAAAACTTAGCTTAATATTATAAAACTAAATGGTCACACTGTTTCTTGACATAATCAACTACAAGACTATTTGTAAATTTGATTGCCAATATTTTATAATGACACCTAAAAATAATAAATGGGATAATGCTATGCTTTTTGACTTAATATAATAAGCAATATGCTATTTTCAAAGAATCCAAGTAATTTCTCAAAGAGGAAAATTTGGGGGCACATTGACCCACATCTATGCATAAGCTTGAGATGGGTAATTTTCTGGCAGGTATTATAAATCGACAAACTGACTGAAGCTACACAGAATTCAGAATAAAATTGTTTTGTGTGATTGTCACAAAAAGGTAAAGGTCTTAAAGCAAGCCAATCACTGATCTTCTTGCTCTGTTAGCTATTTTCATAGGTTTATAGTTTATTTTTTAGGAGCAATTAATTCCCCAGAGTAGATAAATATTTTACTAATAACCTGCTATTAGGACATAATAGCAGGTTATTAGTTAAATCTTGTTAAATAAACATGCATGGCCAAGCCCATACTGTTAGTAGTATTATCTGGGACCTCCTTATTGCACACTTAAATTGAAACCTCGGTCTTATGTGTCACTCACCACCAATCTGTGGCATACTGAAAGTGGGCTGGAGTGATAGCACAGTGGGTAGGGCTTTGCCTTACATGCAACTGACCAGGGTTCAGTTCCTCCATCCCTCTCAGAGAGCCCGCCAAGTGACTGAGAGTATCTCATACACACGGCAGAGCCTGGCAAGATACTTGTGGCGTATTCGATATGCCAAAAACAGTAACAAATCTCACAATGGAGACATTACTGGTGCCTGCTCGAGCAAATCAATGAGCAATGGGATGACAGCTTAGTATTCAGACCAGAGAGATAATACAGGAGATTAAGAGCTTGGTAAGCATGTCGCTGACCCTGGTGTGAATACCTGTACCATATATGGCCCAACAAGCAATTCCAGGGGTCATTCTTGAGCACAAAGTTAGGAATAGCCTTTGAGTACTTCCGGTTTAGACCATCCCACACCCAAACTGGAAAAAAAAAAACATTAAAGCTTAAAATTTACTTAGTTTTAAAACCATTAGAATTTCCTTAGGTTTTAACTAAATATTTTCAAAGCCACTCAGCATACCATATTAATATCAATTTGTCATGCCTTATAAATGCCCTCTTTATCCACAATAATACATTTTCCTTGTTTATGTTGGCAGTTTTAAAAAGTAAGCTTTTATTGAGCTCTTATTGTTCAGGGGTTTTGTACAATTAAGATTTATCTGGCCACTTTCTCAGGATGATGATGAGGTCATACTTTCAGGAAGAATACCCAGTAGTAAACTGCCATTTTCATCATATCAAGGGAATATACTATTAATATGACTTGTCATAATTGCTGTTAATCTTGATAATATGGCTTTAAGTGTGTATATAATATTTCTGCATTTTGTTAGTTAATGATACTTTTTTATTGAGCAAATGACACAGTATAAGCCCACAATTAAGAAGTGTGAAGTTCTGCCATTTTATTCTACCTTGTGGAGGGTGGATTGGCAACATATATTATATGAAATTCTTCCACATATATCTGATCCATTCTATTTGCTTAATTACATAATCATATCCATATTTACTGGTGGATAATTATTTCACCCTCTAGACTATAATCAAATATAACTTTAATTCTCAAATGATACATACTTGGCTTAAGGGACTATGTTTCTGTGTCCCTATGACACATATTTATTCTTACGGATTTATTTTATTTCTCTGTTAGTACTTTCGTTCTATAAGATGCCTCAGGATTATGCAATTTTACATCAATACATTTCTTGCCCCAATTCTCAAGATAGATGTATTTTTTCAGGAAGTTATGGGTTCTTTTATTTAAAATGGTACTAGGGAGACTGGCATGAGAGTACTGTGGATAGGGTGCTTGCCTTGACCATGACATACCCAGGCTGGATCCACAGCATAATATATGGTTTCCGAAGCACCACCAGCAGTGATCCCTTAACCAGGAATAAGGTGATCTAGGAAGAAAGAAAGAAAGAAAGAAAGAAAGAAAGAAAGAAAGAAAGAAAGAAAGAAAGAAAGAAAGAAAGAAAGAAAGAAAGAAAGAAAGAAAGAAAGAAAGAAAGAAAGAAAGAAAGAAAGAAAGGAAGAAAGGAAGAAAGGAAGAAAGGAAGGAAGGAAGGAAGGAAGGAAGGAAGGAAGGAAGGAAGGAAGGAAGGAAGGAAGGAAGGAAGGAAGGAAGGAAGAAAGAAAAGAAAAGAAAGAGAGAGAGAAAGAAAGAAAGAGAGAGAAAGAAAGAGAGAGAAAGAGAGAGAAAGAAAGAGAGAAAGAAAGAAAGAAAGAAGAAAGAAAGAAAGAAAGAAAGAAAGAAAGAAAGAAAGAAAGAAAGAAAGAAAGAAAGAAAGAAAGAAAGAAAGAAAGAAAGAAAGAAGAGAGAGAAAGAGAGAGAGAAAGAAAGAAAGGAAGAAAGAGAGAGAGAGAAAGAAAGAAAGAAAGAAAGAAAGAAAGAGAGAGAGAGAGAGAGAGAGAAAGAAAGAAAGAAAGAAAGAAAGAAAGAAAGAAAGAAAGAAAGAAAGAAAGAAAGAAAGAAAGAAAGAAAGAAAGAAAGAAAGAAAGAAAGAAAGAAAGAAAGAAAGAAAGAAGAAGAAGAAAGAAGAAAGAAGGAAGGAAGGAAGGAAGGAAGGAAGGAAGGAAGGAAGGAAGGAAGGAAGGAAGGAAGGAAGGAAGGAAGGAAGGAAGGAAGGAAGGAAGGAAGGAAGGAGGGAGGGAGGGAGGGAGGGAGGGAGGGAGGGAGGGAGGAAGGGAGGGAGGGAAAGGGTCGGAAAGGGAAGGAAAGAAAGGAAAGGGAAGGAGAAGAGGGGAGGGGAGGGCAGTGGAGGGGAGGGGAGAGAGAGGATAGTTTTGCCAAGACCATGATGGATCTAGGTCATGGATAAAATGGTCTACATATCCAAAATGGTCCATAATCACTGATGACGTGAGACTCTGCTAGTAGAGGTGGGCCTCATTAGCTCTAATAGAAGGGATAAAAGGTTTTGGGTTGAAAATGCTAAGGATAGCTTTAGAGCAGATGAGGTGTAAAGGGGGTTGAAAAGGTTATGTCCATATGTCCATATGATTTTTGAAAAATAAATATGACCAGCTCTTTATTTCCTCACTAAATCCTACACTTCCTTAAATTTGAAGGCCTAGCATGCTTCAATTACAATAAGAGCTCTTTTAAACAAATTCCTTACAATGTCTATTTCTTTTCATTGAAGGTGTTTGGTCATTTCATATTTCACTTTTTTTTTCTAAGTAGAATTCAGGCATATTTTATTTGTGAAAGAAAGATTAAATCTTGCTGGAAACATGCAAACCAAGACAAGGTAAAAATCAACCTCTTCTTGTCTTTTTTAATGGGGCCTGTCAGGGATCTAATAGTGCCAGCTACAATCTGTTTTTCAGTTTATCTTACTCCATGTTTACTAATGATGGCAAGGAACACAAAACACAAAGCTGCTCACTGGAGTCAGCGGGCAAAATGTGAAACCCCTAATGTCATATTGGATTCACACATCACAAGTTTGTCTTTTTTTTTTACAAGTCTGTCTTTAAATTGCATTCATGAAATAAATTAGAAGATGCATGAATGATATTACCACAGATACCACAAAAACAAAGTGAATGAGGTTCAAGTGAGAATGATTTTCCTGAGAATCAATATCTACAAAATTTCTTTAAAAAAATAGGCCTTGAAGAGAAGATTCTTATATTATTCTAATACTGAGAACTTGAGAAGCTTTCACAAATTTTCTGTGAATCACTGCTGAGGGGTAACAGAATTTGTAACCATATGATATTTTAGCTTGATTATTTTAAGCTGAAGAAATTAAGATTTTTCAAACTCGGGGATAAGCATTTTAGTTCAGTTTTGCTTTATCTCTCCCTAAATTGCTTTAAATAATTTATATGGAATTAAGAAATAAAATAACTTATACAGAATATCCCTCCCTGCCTGAGAAGAGCCCCAGCAGCCAAAGACCTCTGGAATCCAGCTACAGCCATGCTCAAGGCCACTCTCCACACGTGCGGATGAGCCTCACACATGAAGTAACCGGCAGAGGAACCCAGGTGTACAGGACCCGGGGTTGAGATCTCCAACCCTGCTCAGATCAGGACTGGGCCTTTTCTGCCCATATCCCCCATTTTCCAGTAGCTAGGCGGTCATGCCCAGAAACTGCCCCTGGCAGAGCTGTGTAATCCCATCAATGGCCAACATCCAGAGACTATAATCCAGGCTCCTGGAAGCACCTAGTTCTCTCTCTTGGAGAACCTGGCATGCTACTGAGAATTTCCTGCCCGCATGGGAGAGCCTGGCAAGCTCCCAGTGGCGTATTCTTATGCCAAACACAGTAACAATGATGGGTCTCATTCCCCTGACCCTGAAGAGACTCTAATGTGCCACTGTAGGGAAGGACGAGTAAAGAGAGGCTGCTAAAATCTCAGGGCTAGGATGAATGGAGACGTTACTGGGCCCACTTGAGCAAATCAACAATCAATGGGATGATAGTGATAGTGATATAGAATATTTGGAGAATGGAGTTTACCTGAGATAACTCCATCAGAAGGTTTAACTTGCATGGAAAAATACTCTTTGCCAAACATTGGTTCATCTCATCTTCCTGTAAATTGTTTTCCTCTCCTCTGAAGACTTGAGTCACTGATTCCTCAGTGCAGGATGGCATATTACCTGGCTCCTGAAGAATTTTTAATTGTTTTTATGGGACAATGTGTAAAAAAATTGAGTGTTTTTTCCCCCGTAAATCAATCTGACATTGAATTTTTTATTTATTTTAGGCGTATTTTATTATATGCCAAGAACAGGAACAACAAGGCTCACAATGGAGACGTTACTGGTGCCCGCTTGAGCAAATCGATGAACAATGGGAGGACAATGCTACAGTGCAGTGCAGGGTATATTTAAGTCATATCAAGTTTTTCTCATGTATACTCCTGGATTTAAGCCCAGGGGCCACCTCTGGTAGTATTCAGAAGAATGTATGTGGTGCTGGGGATTCAAACCTGGGTCCACAATGTACAATTCATGTGCCATACATCCTTTTCTCTCTCTCTCTCTCTCTTTCTCTCTTTCTCTCCTCTCTCTCCCTGAAACTCTTACATGAATTAAATTATTATACTAAAGTACCCATAAATAAAACCCATCTTCACTTTATTCAGTTCTTCATACCATAGATTATGTTTCCTCTTTCTCTCTACAAAAATTATTCTACCCAATCACCATTTAACCTGATCAAGCACAAAGCCAGAACAACCAAAAATCAAGCATTAAATAAATAGCACTGTACCAATTGTCCTATTTCTGTACATATCACAGTCTAGTAAGAATAATACATTCTAGTCCAGGTTATGACAATAATGCTGGTTAACAAAAAAGATTTGTTGACTATCCACAGAATGGGAAAGGATATTTACACAATACCCATCAGATAAGGGGTTGATATCAATGGTATATAAAGCACTGGTTGAACTCTACAAGAAGAAAACATCCAACCCCGTCAAAAAATGGGGCGAAGAAATGAACAGAAACTTTACCAAGGAAGAAATACGAATGGCCAAAAGGCACATGAAAAAGTGTTCTACATCACTAATCATCAGAGAGATGCAGATCAAAACAACCACGAGATACCACCTCACACCACAGAGACTAGCGCACACCCAAAAGAACAAAAGCAACCACTGTTGGAGAGGATGTGGGGAGAAAGGGACACTTCTACACTGCTGGTGGGAATGCCGACTGGTTCAGCCCTTCTGGAAAACAATATGGACGACTCTCAAAAAATTAGATATTGAGCTCCCATTTGACCCAGCAATACCACTGCTGGGAATATATCCCAGAGAGACAAAAAAGTATAATCGAAACGACATCTGCACATGTATGTTCATCGCAGCACTATTTACAATAGCCAGAATCTGGAAAAAACCCGAATGCCCTAGAACGGATGACTGGTTGAGGAAACTTTGGTACATCTATACAATGGAATACTATGCAGCTGTTAGAAAAAAGGAGGTCATGAATTTTTTATTTAAGTGTATCGGCATGAAAAGTTTCATGCTGAGTGAAATGAGTCAGAAAGAGAGAGACAGACATAGAAAGATTGCACTCATCTATCGTATATAGAATAACAGAGTGGGAGACTAACACCCAAGAATTGTAGAAACAAGTACCAGGAGGTTGACTCCATGGCTTGGAAGCTGGCCTCACATTCTGGGGAAAGGGCAACTCAGAGAAGGGATCACCAACTATAATGTAGTCAAAGGCCATTCGGGAGAAGGGAGTTGCGGGCTGAATGAGGGCTAGAGACTGAGCACAGTGGCCACTCAACACCTTTATTGCAAACCACAAAAGCTAATTTGAGGGAGAGAACAGAAGGGAATGCCCTGCTACAGTGACAGGGTGGGGTGGGGGGAGATGGGATTGGGGAGGATGGGAGGGATACTGGGTTTACTGGTTGTGGAGTATGGGCACTGGTGAAGGGATGGGTTCCCGAACTTTGTATGAGGGAAGCATAAGCACAAATGTGTATAAATCCGTAACTGTACCCTCATGGTGATTCATTAATTAAAAATAAATAAATTTATTATAAAAAAAGATTTGTATTCCTAATTTAATTTATTCATTTACATGTCTCTCTTAGTATACTAAATATCAAGGTTTCTGATCAGAGTTGGAGATTACTCTTTTTGTGTGGCACAAATAAAGGTTTTAAAATAGCCATTTCATTTACTTAAAGAATTTTATATTATGGTTTGGGATGCATGCTTATTAAACAATAATCATGAAGAAAGTTGGGCAAAGAGAAATTTGAAATGAACACATGTATTTTCAAAATAATGTACTTACATTACAGTAGCATCAGAGAAGTCAAGCACTTTTTCTGTAACTAATGGCATGGCTTGATATACTTACACCTTTCTGAACACCATTTTCTAATTTCAACTTAGTAAAACCATGAATGTCAGATCCTAACAGGTATCTGTAAAGCCATGTGGCCTGAACAATTTTGTTTTGTCATCATTACCTTAAAGGGAAACAATTCAGCTCCATGGAATTTAGATATTTCAATTTTATTTTTCAGCTCTCTCTCCTTCTATCTCAATTTTCCACTTGGTAAAAAATAAATACATGTACTATAGATGCTTACATGCGTTTATCAAACATTACATTCAGTTTGGTTAATTTCTCATTGAAAGATATACTATGCTTTGTAAATTTAGATATGGCAAGGAGTCTAAGTTGCATTAGTGTGTTTCTTTCTAAATAATTCCTTTTATTTTTCAACTTCACTCTAACATAAAACCTTTAATGAACAGTGAAAGTTTGGAACTAGACAGACATGAAATTTCATATGGTGAGTTAGGGTTGTTTTTATTATTCTTTAAGTTTTAATATAAACTATTTGTAGGAAAAAAACAATTCAGCAACTTCCAAAAATCTCTCAAGTTTCATCACATATATATAAGACACTGTGATGAAAAACACTGCCTCTAATTCTGTTATAGACATATAGACCTAGTTTTCATCTCAAGTTAAATCTTGAACAGGGAGGTAAACTTATCAGAAAAAGAAATAATAATAAACCACTTAGTGTTCTTAAGATTGTAAAATTTCCAAATGAGACATTTCCAGGCTACCTCTCACAAAGCAATTTCTTTTTTGCTGCAGGGCACCCCAGTGGATGTTAAAAATAGATTACACTTCTATTCATCCAAAAGAAAGACATTAATGTGAGCTCTGTAGCTTTTTGCCTTATGGTAAAAATCAAGAAATAATCTGTGACCAGGGTGAATAAAGTTGATTCACTTACAGAATACCAGAATTTCTCTCCTAACCCAGCTTTTCAAAGCCAGTCTGAAACAGTCCCTGCCTACAAAATTGCAGAGGAATTACTCTCAATTACAGGCTTCTGTCTGTTAAAAAAGTAGAGTTGGTGATCAGTTCTGACCTTTTTCCTCTGACAAGTAAAAGAAACGAAAGGGCGGGAAATCTGACAGGTGTTCAACTTAAAAGCTGGAGGTGGAGGAAGGAAGAAAAAATAAAGAATAGTCAAGTTAATATTAACCAACTAGATTTCATGGTGGTTGGGTTAGGTTTTGTCATCTGTTTTATTTCTATTATCTATTTCAAAAGATAATTTTTAGTGAATAAACTGCATGTGGAAATGTAATTTTGCTTAAAGTCACTTGCTAAATGTTTTAAGTATCTTTTACTGAAATCTTTCTACAATCATGAAAGCTTTTTTTTTTTTCTTGGTTTGGGGCAATTTTGCTGAGTGCAACAATTCTGCTCTTCCCTGGTTACAAATAACGACAGAAGAATGACCTTTCTGAGTCCCAGTAGTTTGATGCGATATTATAAGACATGACTTGTAAACATCAGCCCTAGACATCTTACTTATCTATATAGCCATTGCTGTACTGACTAGATTTTGGTTGAATCTGGGTTAAATTGAATGTGAGTGTTTTAAAAATGACATGAATGTTTTTTCAGTTCTATAACATTTATCCACAATCTTTTATTTCAAAAGAAAAATACTCTGCTAAACTCTGAAAAAAAATAGTTGCTCTGATGCAGGTTTTTAAATGGAATGAAATCTGTATTCTTGCAATTGGGTTGGTTAAATTCTTGATAATCTGGCACCTTCTCAGCAAAACTGCTAATTAAAGATAAAAGCTTTGTAGTCATTCAGAGGCCACCTCACCAAACTTCAAAGACAGAATGCACTGAAGGATATGCTCTTTCTTAGGATTCCATCTGACCCGCATTTTGGTCAGTTCATGACAGTTCTCCCTTACTTTGAAATGTGTTTCTTTCAAGTCAGCTGCTTTTCAGTGGGGATAAAACTCCTTTGAGAAGAATTAATGTTTATAAAACATCCTGCAGAAGTCAACCAGTCAAAATACTACAAATCCTAAAGAGGGCTGCAAACAGCACTTGGAAGTTAGGATTCTGATTGACTGATGACATCACAGAACCAAAATAATGTCCCATATTCTCTTCCTGCTCTGCTATTTCGGTTTCCTTTAGAGCGGCTAGATCTGTTTTTCTGAGGCAGGGTGAGATATTTTGCTCAGAAATGACACATTGAAGTGGCTAATGGCCAGAAAAGGGGATTAAGATAGAAAGAAAAGAAGCTTCAAGGAGGCCAAAGTTGCTGTACACGTGACTCTAAAAGCAAGTCAAAGACAATTGTAGGAAAAATAGTAAAAGAGAATTTGAAGTTTTGTCTTTTTGCTTTTGTATCATGAACTTTTCTCAGATGCTAAGAAAATGTTACTGAGGATTTGCTTTATTTCCTGGAGGTAGGGTTTTTAATACCTCATTTCTAGAATAAGTAAGGTGGTGTCCCAAGGGGGGGAAAAGGCTTCATTTCTTTTAGTAGTGAGTCAGAGTTGGAAGAAAATCACATCAAAATGGCATATATTGTACCACTTAGGCTTCAACACCACCAAAACAAAACTAACAAAGAAATAGAGCATATGTCTTCTTTTTCAATGTCTGAAAACCCATTTTACTAAAGGTTCTAAGAAAGAGATACAGTGTGGCTGAAACCAACCTTAATAATCGCCTGCTGATTAGGAATAAGAACTTCTCTAGGAAAAGAGCTGACAATATTTCATCTTACTGACCACAGATGAATTCTACTCTTTGTACATAAACACAACTGGCAGAACTCACACACACACACACACACACACACAAATATAAAGCCACAGGGATTAAAATCTTGTGCATGCCCATGGCCCAGGAGGAAATCAACAGAGAAAAATTGGACATGATAAAGATGGTACTTCAAATCTGTGGGGGACAGTTACATTAATTGACAAATGGTGTTTGAAAACAAACTACCTCTGAAAATAAGAAATATGGTAGTTATTTCACATATTTTCTCAAATTAGTTTAAGATATTGAAGATAGAAATGTCATTTAAAATGTACTTGATATAATAAAAGTGTCAAAAATCCATTTTAAATAACCTTATACTGAGACCTAAAAGAAAACCCTAGCACCTACTTATGTTAAAATAAAAAAAACTCAGAAATTCAGTATCATAATTGAAAATAAACACAAAACCATCTTGTCAAAAAACTTAAAAACACAGGACCAGGGCAATAGTACAGTGGGCAGGGCACTTGCCTTTCATGTAGCCAACCTGACTTCTCCCCATGGCACCCCAGATGGTCTCCCAAGCCCCACCAATAGTGATCCTTAAATACAGAGTAAATACTGAGCACAACTATATGGGGGTCAAAAAAATATTTTACACTTAAAATACTAACATGGAAAAGTTGCATTTCTTGAAAAAGAGAGAGATTAAATTTAGGATTCTGTAGAGAAGAAGGAGCCTAAAAAGGGGAATATGGCAGGCACAATCCTGAAGATCACCCCATTTCTGCAAACTAAATAGAGTGGTAGAGTTTATGGTCACTCATTCTCTCCTCTGGGTTTCTGAGTCATGCAGCTAAATATACCATGAAAAGTCAACACAGAGATGAGTTGGGCCATCTCCTCTACTTAACAGAGAAATAGAAACTGAAGTGGGACTGTAAACAGAACTGCTGAATAAAGGTTCTTAGACAAGATACAGTGAGAAAGAAAGCACCTTCTGCTTCCCTTTATTCGTGTAGTTAAAAGCTGAGGCAACCTGTCTGCTCAGAGAGAGGAGGAAAAGCAAGGCAACTCAGCTGACTTTCTATTAATTGCACTAAATTGAGGACTCTTGGGAAAGCTATCTATAGAAATGATAAATGCTTTGGGCATAAAGAAGGACCTAAAAAAGAGGCACAGATGGAAGGGGTGGGAAATCAAATACCTTAAAAGAGGGAAGGAGAAACTTCTGCAGGTGGGGTAGGCAGAATGGACAAATAATTTTGAACAATTTGAAAATAAATGTACAATGAGATACTTTGGCACTTAGGGAAATCATGGCCCTATTTTTTTTTGGGGGGGAGAAGGAAGGGGTTTACAGAGAATTGAAGGACATCATCTTTTGGCCTCATTAATTCTGACCCTTTGTTTAAGGTCAAACATCTCCCTGCATTTTCTTACAGGGCTGTGGCAGACTTAAATCCACTGTGTCCTCAGTTTCTGTGGGAAAACTCAGCTAGAAAAGAAAATCCAACTTGGGAATTGGTTCAGATGGTATTAATGCCTTAACTCACTATTCCATTTAATTTAAGTGTGGCCCCCAAATCAGCAACTCTGTCTTCTTCCAGAATCTTGTGAGAACTGCAGTACCTCAGGTTATTCCCGAAAAGAATGCATTTTCACAGGTACCAAAGTAATTTGTGGGGCTGGAGCAATAGCACAGTGTGTAGGGCATTTGCCTTGCACACGGCCGACCCAGGTTCAATTCCCAGCATCTTATATGGTCCCCTGAGCACCGCCAGGAGTGATTCCTGAGTGCATGAGCCAGGAGTAACCCCTGTGCATTGCCAGGTGTGACCCATAAAAAAAACAAAAAAAAAGCTAAACAAAGTAATTTGTATTTAAAGTTAAACTTGGAATTAGTTTCTGTGTATCTATCATCCTCACATTCTCAATAAATGACCATATCTCTGGCCACATTGCTATTTTGCTACCTAGGACATGTGACTTACTAGTTTCTACATGCTTTCCTACTTACTTACCCTTTGCATTGGAGAGAAACCTACCTTCCACTTGCATAAAGACTAACAACTTGCCCTTACATGGTTTCTGCTTCTGCCTTAAACTTAACTTATTCAAGCACAGAACCTCCCAACAATAACAATTTAAAGACAAGTTCTGGTCAATCCAGAGGATGTCTCTGTTGAGATTATCACAAGCTCATGTACAAGTATCAGTCAAGAGTTTCTAAGTTCTATTAGCAACAGAACTTCCATCTTTTTTCACATGCTGCTTATCTATATCTCAACTGAGATATACTGGCCTTTTTTTTTTTGACTCCATAACCTTCTTTGAGTCCTAGTTCTATATTCTTGCACAAGCTTCCACCACTATTAGTGAAGGGTAAGAGTTAAACAAATAAAAATGTCAAACTCCATGCTTATACATTGCCTTGGCATCTAACTACAATCAAAGAGCTTTTGCAAAGAACTGCTTATACTTTGTGTAACATCTTATATTTATAACAACACAAATTCTTTCTGAAGTCATTGGATTGTCCCTTCCTTTGCAAATACCAAAATACTACATCTCTGTGTATTTTTTAGTCATTCATTCTAAATGACACTGGGGATAGGACAACCACAAACTAAGCAAATGACATTTTGCTTAAAAGGCAGAATTGTAAATGCCAGGCAGTACTCAAGAGGGAAAGAACATTTTTTTTCTCAAAGTTTAAAATGCTTTATCATAAGACATACTTCAAAAGTGTAAATGCTTAGAACACATAAAGTGCTTTATAAAAATAACAGTAATCCAGTCTAAACCTAAATGTAGGCATTAGTACGATCTCTGGTACACTGCTGCTGAGAACTGAATCTGCCTCTGTGACAGAGAGAGTCTGTCCCACAATCCTAATTTTCAGAGTTCCCAAAACCGAATATTCACGCAAGAGAGGCATCAGGCACATGACTGATCAGGCAAAAAGAACAGTAGAGACTGTTAAACTTCACATCAACTTCCGAGCAATATCCAGCAAAGCAATGACAAATACTTTTTAAAAACAAGCTGAACATTACAAGGGTTTAGGTGGTTGCCTTGTACAGGGTTAATTCCATTTTGATCCCAGCACCACATATGGTCTGCTGAGTTCCACCAAGAATGATCCATGAGCACAGAGATGGAATAAACCCTGAGCATAATTAGTTGTATTATGCTCAACACACACACATGCACGCACACACACAAACACAGACTCTGAACAAAATACAATTACATTATTTGGTGGCATAACTTTCAAATGTTAACTCTTGAGAGGAACTTTGGCAATTTCATAAGTAAATCAATGTTTAACCACATGACATGGATAATAAAAGAAAGAGAAAATACTCCTGTGACCCTCTACTTGACAAGATTCCTTATTAAAGTGTAGGATCTAATTCAACACATTCACGAAGGGTTGGTGCCAGTAATACCCAAGCCCTGCACATATTCTTGTAGTACGACAGACCTACAAATGAATGACCATTTCATAAGCTAAGCAGTGTCAGAAACTAGCAAAGAGAAAAGTGGGGGCAAGCAAGAAAGGAGTCCTTACTCTACACAAAGAAGTCTGGAAAGGTTTCCCAGGGAGACAGATGGCACAGATACGTATGTGCCAATGAACTCCTTTCCAGACTAAAAACGTTTCCAGTCTGGACCAGAAAGTACAGTGGGTAGAATGTTTGCCTTGAATGGGGCTGACTGGGGTTTAATCCCTAATACCCGATGTGATTCCCCCCAACCTATCAGAAATGATGCCTGAGTGCAGTTAAGTGTAAACCCTGACCCCACCAGGTATGGCCCCCAGACCAAAATAAAAAAGGTTGAAAGTGACACATTTTTAATTTTTTAATTATCCTTTTACTCAGGATCTCTGTATTAATTTCCTAATTCTGTTGTAATAAGCTTCCACAGAATATAGTAAAGGAACATAAATTTCTCTGAAGATGTGAAGAAGTCCAAAATGGTTCCCACTGGTTGGTTCTGGATGTTATTAGGGCTCTGCTCCTTCTAGTGCAAACTTACAGTCTTTGCCAAAGTGGGAAATACCCCCCATCAGAAAATTGGGTGAGGAAATGAACAGAAACTTTCCCAAGGAAGAGATACGAATGGCCAAAAGGCACATGAAAAAGTGCTCCACATCACTAATCATCAGGGAGATGCAGATCAAAACAACCATGAGATACCACCTCACACCACAGAGACTAGCACACATCCAAAAGAACAAAAGCAACCCCTGTTGGAGAGGATATGGGGAGAAAGGGACCGTTCTACACTGCTGGTGGGAATGCCCTTTTGGAAAACAATATGGACTCTTCTCAAAAAATTAGAAATCGAACTCCCATTTGACCCAGCAACACCACTGCTGGGAATATATCCCAGAGAAGCAAAAAAGTATAGTCGAAATGACATCTGCACTTATATGTTCATCGCAGCACTGTTTACAATAGCCAGAATCTGGAAAAAACCCGAGTGCCCTAGAACAGATGACTGGTTGAAGAAACTTTGGTACATCTATACAGTGGAATACTATGCAGAGCTATTAGAGAAAAGGAGGTCATAAATTTTGCATATAAGTGGATCGGCATGGAAAGTATCATGCTAAATGAAATGAGTCAGAAAGAGCGAGACAGACATAGAAAGATTGCACTCATCTGTGGAATGTAGAATAACAGAGTAGGAGACTAACAACCAAGAATAGTGGAAATTAGTACCAGGAGGCTGACTCCATGGCTTGGAGGCTGGCCTCACATTCTGGGGAGAGGGCAACTCAGAAACGGGATCACCAAGTAAAATGCGGTCGGAAGCCATTCGGGGGAAGGGTGATTCTGGCTGAATGTGGGCTAGAGACTGAACAAAGTGGCCACTCAACACCTTTATTGCGAACCACAACACCTAATTAGAGAGAGAGAACAAAAGTGAATACCCTGCCACAGTGGCCGGGCGGGGTGTGGGGAGATGGGGTTGGGGAAGGTAGGAGGGATGCTGGGTTTACTGGTGGTAGAGAATGGGCACTGGTGAAGGGATGGGTTCTCGAACTTTGTATGAGGGAAACAAGAGCACAAAGATGAGTAAATCTGTAACTGTACCCTCACAGTGATTCACTAATTAAAAATAAATAAAGAAAAAAAAAACAATGTGGGAAATACCATCCCAGGGGAGCTATGATCTTCTTGGGGGAAATTAGTACCTTATAGTGAAGCAAGAGGTGCTTTCTGCTTGTTCATATAAATTAAATACATGTCTGATGGGACATTACTGAGTGATCTCTTTTTGTAAAAGGGGGTAGTAGGTCAAATACATTTGGGAAGTGCTTCTTATAGAGGAAAACTCTAAAAAATGCCTAGTTTCTAATGACCACCTTCATTCCTCTTCCTTGGCCCCAACTCCTCTATTATCAAAGCCCAATTAGTGGGTGTTTTCTTGGATCTGACTCACATTCCTCCCTCTTCCATTTATAGACCTACTTTATGACTACATTGAGCAAATTTGAATAATCCAGGATAAACTTTGTGATATTTAATTTAAATAACATTTGAAAAGTAGCACTATAGCACTGTCATCCTGTTGTTCATCGATTTGCTCGAGTAGGCACCAGTAATGACTGCATTACGATACTTGTTGTTACTGTTTTTGGCATATTGAATACCGTACGGGTAGCCTGTGCAGGCAGGATATTCTCAGTAGCATGCCAGGCTCTCTGAGAGGGACAGAGGAATCGAACCCGGGTCGACCATGTCCAAGGCAAACACCCTACCTGCTTTGCTATGGCTCCAGTCCATTTGAAAAGTACTTTATATTTTGCAAATATAAAGTAACATTCACAGGTTACCTGATCAGGAAATGTAACCCAATGCAGAGGAAAGGTGTTTTACTACCAAACAACAGCATATAGATCAGTGTTTCCCATAGTATGGTATACATTCCATATACCAAAACAAAGTGTTTTAAAAATTAAAAAGCACTGAAGTTATTTAATAAAATAAAAGCAGTGCGCTGAAGTCATAACTATCATAAATGTCAGAGATTATTACTCTACCCAGTACAGCTAGTAGGCATTAGCAATGGGGGACTCCTGGGCATCTGAGAAGTGACTGTTCTAACATGAGATGCCCTGTAAGTATAAAATACACAAAGGATTTCGAAGCTGATTATGGAAAAACAACAAAAGATATTATTCACAAGATTTTATATGGTTTAAATAAAACATAAATGTGGCCTGTTTCTCTTCTTTATGTTAACTATTAAAAATGTCATATTTGCCTTCCACTGCATCTTTATCACATAGCCTTTAGAACAATATCAAAGCATTATGCAAACTAAAATAAAGCAAAATATTATTCTAGCTAAAATAAAGTGAGTTGAGCTAATGTAAATGACAGTGAGGCCAGCATTTATGGATTCTAATACATATCAAAATTCACAGATGATTATTACTTAGCAATATTACACAACATCACTTGGAAACTGGAATCCAACTTTAGAATATATTTTGGAAAAGAAATCTTAGCACTTCTGAGTTTCTTTAGCCCATGATAGGTAAGTCCAAGTCATATTTATTTTCCTTGTATTGACTGGCAATCTATAAATCCTTTGTACATTTCTCTACATTGACCTTAGATATAGCTGATGAATGAAGACACAAACCTACCCCCCTGCCATCCATAAAAACTGGTCCTAGACTTTTGAAACTAGACTTTTAGGGCAAAGGCCTCTTATAAAATTAACACAGCAACTTTGTAACTTGATAAAACTTGAAAAACCACATTGTTGGGGAAAATTCTTACTCCAGGCACAGACAATCCCCATTGATGAGCTCAAGTCAGTTGCTACAAGGTTTTGTGCACACTTTCTGATGATGGATAAAACAAATGAATATGCCTCACAGGCACTGTAGGAATTAAAAATACATTAGTTCACTACAACTTCAGACCTGGGACTGAGGAATGCTTGGGTGGTTTTTTTTTTTTAAAAAAATTAAGTTTAGATGAGGCAGAAATTCAGTGTAGAGAAGAGTTCTTATACTCCCAAGGTCCAGTTGAGTACTTGGAGGGAAATCAAATACATTTTTGTCTAAGGTAGGACACTAACTTTCATCAAAAAATTATCATATACTCAGTCACAAATGGTTATTGTAAAATCTTTATTAACCTAAGTGCATATAAAAATTGTGAATTCCTAATACAAAGCAGTATTTGACTTTTAAATTTCATTTTAAGCTTGGCCCGTTCACTTGGAATGTGATTACAGAGTAAATTAAAAAGTAATCACATGTGAATTACATTTCCTCATGAATGTAATGACTTCAGGAGGCTGATTAACGTTAAGCAGTGCCTGTCCTACTGCATGCATACCTTCCCAGGTGAGATATGCAAGATAGCTGTTGTGAGTTGATTTAATTTTCTTTTACTGGTATTCCAGAGAGGAAGCCTAAACACATACAGACTCAGCATGTTCATTAGGACTAAAGATGTTCTTTCCTTTGTCTGTCCAAGAACACTCTCAACTTAGGATGATAAGAAGTACACAGAGAAAGAGGTCAAACTCTGACACCATTTTCCAGCTAACCAAGGCTCAATTTCCCAATCTACCTTTTGCAAATTCTTCTTGTTTGGGTGGCATAATTGAAGAGATTCACTAAAAAATGCCTTTGTGCTGGTATAAAGGTAACAAATTGTCTCACAAAATATGGAAGCTTATTAATAATCTACAGCAGTATTACTGCAGAGAACAAAATTTAAACTATAAATTTAAACCATGTGGAGCACAAGATCATTAAAATATTTCCCTTGTGGGTAATGGGAAATGAGGAAGCCTAAAATATTTACTCTTTCAGTATATTCAGATAAGGTGCTGTTTTCGAAAGGAATCATCAGAGAATTCATGCTATTGTTAGCAATGGAAAGGTTTGGTACTTCATTATTCCTAGTCCAAAGTAAAGCAAATAATTACTGTGAATTTGGTGTTGAGCCAAGTCAGATACTAAGAGGCACCTTGGGTTATTGATCATTCCTATGATTCACTATTCCAGTTGGTGAGATAACAGATGAGAGCAGCATCATTAGAAGAGTGTCTTACATCTTACCTAGACACAGATAGACAGCTGACACCATAAATGTTATATAAACTCGTACTGTATCTGATGCTCTCTGACACCATTGCTTGTTTGTTTTATTTTTTCAGTTCAATTCAACACAACAAAATTGAATGAACAGTTTTTGAAATTGAACCAGCAATTGAAGATATTCTAGACTAAGACTAAGAAACCTTGGAAATTACAGGAGTTCAATGACCACCATTTTAATTTTACAGCCATTATATGTTTGGACCCCGACAGGGGAGTGGTTCAAACATCAGCTCTTCTAGATTTGAGAAGGAAGTAAGGCAATGGGCAGTAGAGAGGGAATTACTATAAAGAGACATTTTGCCTTTATTATTTGTTCTGCTTGAGGTATATCAATTTCTAAATAGTCAAGGTAAAGTTCAAGATTATAGAAGTATTTCAGTATGTGTTTTAAAATACTTAATGATTAATAAGACACTCATGAAAACTGTGCAGGTGGTGTATGATTCTGTATTAGAAGAGAGTGAAGATAATTATCTTGCATTTTTATAGTGAGAATGACAAAATAAGTAGATTGAAAATTGATTACATACATGTGTAGTAACTATAGAGTCTTAATTTTGGTGAAGAACACTGATACTCTTTTATTGCATAAAATCTTATTCCATGCTATGGTCCTTATCTAAACAGTTAAAACTATTTATGTTCAGTCTAGGTTCAGTCTAAATAAAAGAAGAAACTGACCATATTTAACATAGACAATGAAAGAATTGGTACAATGGAAAATGAAAGAATTGGTAATATGGAAATTAAGAATATAATGTCTCCACCAAGAATCCATTACTGCAACAAGATTACAAGACTAGAAATGTTGGATCAGGAGCACATTTGAGAGGGGAGTGAAGGTTACCCACAGGACTGACCTAATTAATTTCCCTTTTCTGCACCTCTGTTTGCAAACTGGGTAGGGATGCCCAAGTTCCTTTCCCATATTTCAGCACCTGAGGCTTAATGGCAGTCTAATGAGCTATATAAATCTTATAAATTTTGATCTACCATGTTTAACCATTGTTGATCGTTTCAATATAAACATAATATTCAGTAATATGTCACAATGTACTTTTAGCCTTCTCCTTCTTTAAGATAGAGCACTGGAATTATGCTTCATGTTACTTAAATTATATTTATAGAATTGAAATTTATATGCAATGGCCCAGATGAATACATGTAATCATTAAAATATAAAAATGCTTTTCTAACAAGATGTAGCTTCTACCATATATACATAGTTTGAACTTCATGGGCAGGATCAGAGAGACAGTATTGGTGCTAAGGTACTACTTGCCTTTGAAGCTACTGACCCTAGTTCGATCCTCCACATGACACAGGTCCCCTAGCACCACTAAGAGTGATCCAAGAGCCCAGAGCCAGGGATATCCCATGAGTACTGTTAGGTAAAGCTTGAAAATGAAAGCAAACAATAAAACCTCAAGGGATACATTAAACTAAAGAAACTTTCTTCTGGAATAAAAGTCTCCCTCTTTGTTAAAAAAAAAAAGCTTGTCATTGAATTTTTAATAAGATTTCAAAAATGTGAGTCAATACAGTGATAGAATCACGTTTTATTAGTGTTATACCATTCTTAATGGCATCTGCTCAAAAAAAGCCCTTGAAACACTCTGACATTATACTTCTGGCTCCTTTTTTTTCCTGAATTGCCTTTCTTTATCTCCTTGTTCATCCAAACATCCATCTATTGCCTCATCCATTCAGTAAACATCAGCATGTGTCACCATACATTAGGAACAGACAAGAAACAAGAAGAAACTCAAACATCTTCAACAGAGCTTATTAAAGTCCAGCTGGGAAGACAGCTATGTACCTAACTTAAAATAGAACAATTTGGTTTTACTCAGGAAAATCCAAAGAGACAGCAAGTTCTAGTTTGGATTTAACAGTCTGTTTAACACAGATTACACCTTTGGCTTAATCAGTTAGCCAATGCTATTTCAAATGTCTTGTGTATTTACCAAATATCCCATTGACACTTTCACAAAGCAGAGGTGGCCTTTACCTGGAAAGTGTAACTTATGCTATTGTCTTAAATACCAATATGGCCACCTGTAGCAGGATCCAATTTAAAATCTATTGCACTGTGGATTTGTATTTCTAAGCACCACAAACACCAAACCTATATTATTTTTAAATACTCTCCAAGACCACAGGGAATTACACAAATATCCAAATTCAAAGAAGCATTTAACAAAACTCTAGAAACCACACCCTCAAAAAAATTAAGTGCCATCTGTAAGAAAAAGAATCATACATATTTACTAATTTTAAAACCAACTTCTTATGTATTGCCATAATGTACATGGAATTAATTTTATATTTCTGTATTTAACATGTGTCTAAAACATCCCATAACACTTTATTTTAAAATATTAACAACAGTTAATCCATGGTATAATGAATATATTGGATATATAGTGTTCTTGCTACCAAAATCTTCAGCAAAAAACACTAATCAGACCTTAAATAAACTTTCTCTGGATTCTCATGGGAAAAGAAAATTAACACTTTAGAAAAGGAGGTATGTTAGCATAGATTGTGTGTTAGAGACATCAAATCCACTCTAATTAGTCAGTTTTCATTATATGCTTATTCCAGGCAGTGTCTCTTATGTTTCTATTAATAAATAGTAACAAAGAAGAAACTTAGAAAGTTTTACAGATTTTTTTCAAAGCTATTAAAACATATCAATCCATTGATAAAATCCAATAAACATAAGCAAAATACCCCAAACATAGTAAAAAAGAACAACTCCTGTAGTTTAGTCAAGACAGTCACTAATGATATCTGTGCCTCTAAAAGAAAAACTTAAACAGTCAAAGTGATAGTACAGAAGATAAAGCATTGACATTGCATGTGGCTGGCCTGGGTTTGAGGGTTTGATCCCCAGCATCTCCTAGGGTCCCCCTGAGCCTTCCTGGAGTAATCCCTGAGCTCAGATCCAGGGGTAAGTCCTGAACACCACTGAACATAGCACCCAAACCAAAAATAAATAAATAAATAGAAATAAAAGTAATGCTTCAATTTTTCTAGACCTTGTTTACTAGGATGAAAATTTATGTTTCTTATGGTCCATAATCCAGATACTATTCAAAAAAAGTTATTTTAACACTACATTTCCAAGGAACATATTCTACATTTCTCCAACTCTTTTCAAGTCCTAGAGAACCTTTTCAATACAAAGAAGGTAGCACCGGTATTCAAACCCACATTTTCTGTCATGGCATGTGGTCAGATACTAGTTAGCACTAATTCTAATTCTAATTCACTTATTCATAGTTATACATGAGACATCACTGCTACAGAGATATATAGTTGCCTGATTATAGCTACATAAAAATTTTAGAAAAGGCTGCTACAAAACTACAATTGGTGTCACTGTAGTCAGGAGAACATATCTTCCCATAAACATTTAAATTTCATTCTTAAATAAGAGACAATCCCTACAAGTGCAGTGTAAGATATGCTGAAATTTGATTCTCACCAGAAGCTGGCCACTCTGGGATACTTACAGGGCATTTTATGTGGAACTTGTCGATATGGAGCCAAATCAATTCTAATTTACCATTTGTGACTTTTAAAATAAGTTACATAAATGGTGATATTTTGAGGTATTGCTCAGAAAACTACTCCAATACCACACATTTTCCATGACATCAGTTCTATTTTCATTTATTAAATTGGAGCTTATAATTTGAATAACAAGAGTCTGTATTAGAGCTAAATTTCAACCCCAATAGATCTGCATAAACATACTCTTTCTCTCTCTTAAACTCTGGATTAAAACAATGACAGTTGCATTACCATAATATAAATTTTTCAGCTGCTGATAATAAAGAGATTGGGTGAAGCGTTAATGGGACTATCTTGTATATTTTCTTCAACTTTTAAAAAGCTATAATTAATTTCAAAAGACAATGCTTAAAAATAATGAAAGACAGGAAAGTTTAAAAAGTAACTGGAAAAGTTTAGATATTTTGCATGCAATCATATTTGTCTCATTTAATACTTCTCTGTGAAAAACTTTGTCACAGTTATAAAATTAATATCCTTCAACAAAGGTATATAAATCACCTATATTCTCTCCAATGAGATAAAAAAAACTTATCTTCGAAAAAAGATTTTAAAAGATTCAAACAAGCTCCCCATTGCCAGATCACACCAACTCTATCACTGAAAATTCTTTCTTGAAAATACCATCTTTGAAAAATGGTTTCAGAGAAGTACTAGTGATTCTAAATAGACACCTCTTCAAGCTACACATTAGTTTATTTTCTTAGTATATTCCTGCACATGCAAAATGACCCACAAGGAGTAGAACCACTTAGATGGGCACACTGGTTTGGATAACAAATCACAATACTTTTGTTTTAGGAAAAAAATACAATGGAAACAGTGGAGTTAATATCTACAAGAAGTAACCAGGGGTTTTGGGGGTGGGGAGGTGGCAAGAAAAAATGGGAAAATATGCAAGGGAACAGAAGCAAAGAGTAATTTTAAGAAAGAATGATGCATTGCTAATAGGTGGTCAATGACACAGTGATGGGTTTAAGGTACACCCCATCAGTGTAGCCAAACTCAGCTCAATGTTCCCCACAGCATTACTGGGTGGAATCCCAGCGACCCCCTGACCACTGTTAGGGAGGCCCAAGTAATCTCCAGCATGAATAGCCCCAAGCAGCACCACATCTGTGGGAGTTTGCACTGAACTATTTTCCAGTTATCCAAGAATCCCTGAAAAGAGCCCCGGAGTTCCTAAGTATTGCTTGGAAGGTCCATACAAAGAAATGCAATGAAGCAAGAAAAAAATGCTCAAAGTCAACAGAAGTCACATAAATATTTTATGTTGGGAATCAAACCCAAAGCCTCCTAATGCAAGAAAAACATTCTATCACTGAGTTGATCCCTCACTCTAGACATCTGGAAATATTCACTGGACAAGACTGTGAACTAAGCCGTAGCCCCACGAAGGCCGAGGAGGGGAAATATCCTTCTTTCTCGGTTTTTTTTTCCCTTTTCGGGGAGAAGCAGCGTGGCGTCTGCCATATTATGAGGACTACTAAGCAGGTATGAACAGAAAGGAGGGAACAAAATGTGTTATGAACTTGAAACAATGGGATTCTTGGGTAATCTTGGCCTGGGGTCGATACCGGCTCGAGTTCCGCCAAGATTCAACCCAGGTAGCCACACTTTTGTGTGGCCACTTTGCTGCTGACCGACTAAGATCCGGAGGCCAGCTAGACTACTTTGGTCCCAACAAGTGCTTGCAGCCATATCTCTAGACTGTGATCTAAGACATTGCCCCATGCTGCCCCAGGAAGGGAAATGATGCAATTCCTAACATAAATCTCCCTGGACTTAATCCCTAAAATACTAAAATACAGAACTCCTAAACCACGCGGCCACTACCACAACTGCTACCACGGCCGTGTGACTGCATATCTCTTCATTATCAGCAATTGAAAACTAATTATCAAATACTTCCTTCTCAGTAGGGCTGTCTTTTTTGGGGGAAACTCCAACAACAATAGTGAATTTTATGTTGAAATATGGAATGTAATCAAGATAAAGAGAAAATGAAATGAAATTTCTCAGTTACTCAGGCGGGGGTGGGGGTGGGAGGTGGGAGGTATACTGGGGTTTTTGGTGGTGGAATATGGGCACTTGTGAAGGGACGGGTGTTTGAGCATTGTGTAACTGAGACATAAGCCTGAGAACTTTGTAACTTTCCACATGGTGATTCAATAAAATTAAAAATAAATAAATAAATAAATATATTCACTGGACAAAATGATGAAAGATCAAAAGATACTGCAAATAATTATTCCTAGCAGGGTTTCAGAGAAATGGGTATTTTGAAACCCAGTAACTAAGTTAATTTTAAAGAATTTGGGAAATGCAATCTGATATCCTTTAAATTTAAAATAGCACATTTTCTTTTTTTTTTTTTTTATTAATAGTTTATTTTTAATTAGTGAGTCAACGTGAGGGTACAGTTACAGATTTATACATTTTTGTGCTCATGTTTCTCCCTTACAAAGTTTGATAACCCATCCCTTCACCAGTGCCCATTCTCCACCACCAGTAAACCCAACATCCCACCCCCCCTTCCCAGTCCCGTCTCCCCCCACCCCACCCTGCCACTATGGCAGGGAATTCCCTTTTGTTCTCTCTCTCTGGTTAGGTGTTGTGGTTTGCAATAAAGGTGTTGAGTGGCCATTGCGTTCAGTCTCTAGTCTATATTTGGCCCGCATCATCTTTCCCCCACATGACCAACAACCACATTTTACTTGCTGTTCCCTTCTCTGAGTTGCCCAGAATGAGAGAACAGCCTCCAAGCCATGGTGACAACCTCCTGGTACTTATTTCTACTATTCTTGGGTGTTCGTCTTATAGTCTATTATTCTATATTCCACAGATGAGTGCAATCTTTCTATGTCTGTCTCTCTCTTTCTGACTCATTTCACTTAGCATGATACTTTCCATGTAGATCCACTTATATGCAAACGTCATGACCTCATTTTTTCTGACAGCTGCATAGTATTCCATTGTATATATGTACCAGAGTTTCTTCAACCAGTCATCTGTTCTAGGGCACTCGGGTTTTTTCCAGATTCTGCCTATTGTAAACAGTGCTGCGGTGAACATATAAGTGCATATGTCACTTCGACTATACTTTTTGGCTTTTCTGGGATATATTCCCAGCAGTGGTATTGCTGGGTCAAATGGGAGCTCAACCTCAAGTTTTTTGAGAGTCGTCCATACTGTTTTCCAAAAGGGCTGAACTAGCCGGCATTCCCACCAGCAGTGTAGAAGGGTCCCTTTCTCCCCACATCCTCTCCAACAGCGGTTGCTTTTGTTCTTTTGGATGTGTGCTAGCCTCTGTGGTGTGAGGTGGTATCTCATGGTTGTTTTGATCTGCATCTCTCTGACGATTAGTGATGTAGAGCACTTTTTCATGTGTCTTTTGGCCATTCGTATCTCTTCCTTGGTAAAGTTTCTGTTCATTTCTTCGCCCCATTTTTTGATGGGGTTGGATGTTTTCTTCTTGTAGAGTTCAACCAGAAAATAGCACATTTTCTTAAATCCAATACTCCTATTGCTGATAATCTCCCTATTAAAAGCAAATTAGCTTTTCTTATAATGACAGGACAAAACAATGGAACATAATTCCTGGCCACAAATGAAATATCACCAGTCAGAGAATGGTTGTAAAGTTATACTAGAGTTATTCAAAATAATGAATTACACTCTTCAGTAGTCTGGACAGGATTGCCACAAATAGCCATTAGAAGAGAATAAATAAAATTCCATATTTGTAAAATAATGCCAAGCCTATCCTTCAAGATTTATACATATATATGCACATATATATGTACATATATGTATGTATTTATTCAAAAAATTGGCATTCTTGAACTTCTCTTTTCTTGCTCCCAAGATCCAATTCATATCTTGGAACAAGTAAATAGCAACCACTTTTATTTGAATTCAAAATGATGAAAAATTAATATTATGCAAAAATGAAAATTGTGCACATATAGAAGTGGTATTCCAAGAATTTAGACAACTATTAAAACCCCAATATTTGAGTATAGGTGCCGCAAACCTCAAAGTGAGATCTTTCTCAGAGGAGGACAATCTGAACAGGGAGGCACTGGGACAGACTGTGGTGGATGGGAATGGTGACAAGAATGGCAACAGAACTTAGGGAAAATGAAGTGGAGAAATGACTGAAGGCACAGAAATAGATCCATATGTGTGTAGTTCTCCCTCTGGGAGAAGCTGCCAAGCTACCAAGAGTTTCCTGCCCACATGGGAGAGCCTTGCAAACTCCCCATGGTGTATTCATATGCCCAAACCAGTAACAATGATGGGTCTCATTCCCCTGACCCTCAAAGAGCCTCCAATGGGGCACCATTGGGAAGGACGAGTAAAGAGAGGCTTCTAAAATCTCAGGGCTAGGAGGAATGGAAACGTTACTGAGACCGCTTGAGAAAATCGACGATCAATGGGATGATGATGATGATGATGTGTGTAGTGTGCAAACTATTACTAATAGAGCTGCGGACACATAGTATGTGTGCATGTGTGCACATCAATTGCAAGAGTATGCATTTTTATAACTTGAAATTAAACTTTGAGAACTTAGTGTATGTCTTAAAAATGACACTTGTGGGACTAGAGAGAGAGCAGAGGAGTTAAGGCGCTTCCCTTGCCTATGACAGACAATAGATCACTGTCACTGCATATGGTTCCCTAGGAAATGCTCAAAGTCAGCCCTTAGTGGAGAATAGGAGTGAGCTGTGCGTGGGGATGGCATTACACTCCAACTCCCCAAGCTCTGACCAAACAAACAAAAAAATCACATACACCTGAAGCAAAGATGATCCTCCAACAATTTCTCCGTTCAGTCTTTTTTCCTTGCTATTTGTAAATTCCAGAATGCACAGAACTTCTCTTTCCTTGCTTCCAAGACCCAATGTTTGTGATGCTATGATAAATCTTTAGTATGTTGTAAAGTTGTCTCTATCTAAGCTTCAATCTTAAAAAGGTCACATGGCAAAATTAGTCAGGAGTTGACTTTCTCAGCAGGCCATGATTTATTGCCAAAAGCATAATCCTTTTTCCTTTTGTTTTGACTTAACATGCTAAACAAAATAAAACTAAAAAAAAGGCAACAACACAAGACTATAAGAATTAAACCTAATTCATTATAGCTAAGGAGGTCTCTAAGGCATAAAGAATACAAGGATTGAATCAAAATGAATTTATCAATCATGTTATGTAGGAATATGTTTTTGATTAGCATAATTCCTTAAAATAATGCAGAACTGGTAGGCAGAGCCACCATCAAATTACCTTGCTTAAGAAAAATGCAGACTTGGTAAGCATTTCTAAGTGGGCAGGTTAAGTTTCAATTGGGCACTTTATTGAATGTGTATATGCTTAATAATAAAAGGATGTCCCCTAACAATCTCCTTACCACATGCTTTTGTTAATTTAATTTGAAGTCAACTGTACTTTTAGATAGCTTCATTTGCAGTTATTACAATTTTAGTTTCACATACAATTTCATCATTTCCCCCATGTCTACTATAACAATTTCAGGAGAATATCTATGTGTACATACACATAGTATCAGAATGATTAGGCTGATTTACTTCCTTGTTCATCAAAGTAGTATCTCAACTAAGAGTACAGGGGCTAGAAGGAGTACAGGAGAATGGAGTTTACCTCACATGTGTCTAACCCCCATTTAAACAAACATGGTCCCTGAGAACTGTCAGGAGTTATCTCTGAGCACAGAGTGAGGAATAATCCCCTGGGCCCTCCTGGGTGTGGCCCAACCCCTGCCCCACTCTCCAGGATCAAATTAAGTGGAACGAACATAAATATATGTGGAAGTGTGAATATTAATCAACATGGAGGATTAAGAAATGGGTAAAAATTGCAGAATACTAATGCCTGAGAAAACAAAGACCTATGAAATGTAGCCATATAACAGATCCACTCACTAACCCTATGGAAAATAATTGTCAATGTAATTTTTCAATGACTGTTCAAAATAATTTTTAATGTACATACATTAGAGTTTCAGTCAATGTGGTGAGAACTCATGAAAAAATGTTGGGCACACAAAATGAAAACCCAAGAGAGCCGGTGCAAGTATAACAGTGGTAATATCTTCTTGGTATCAAGGTTTTCATCCTTTGGCAGACAAATCTAAAACATGATGTCTTACTAGGGTGCATTTCACACATGCACCCTGGGAGTGGGTAAGCAAGTGCTATGTGTGACAAGAGCATAGATGTCCAACAAACCCCCATGGCAAACAACTGGAGTTGGTAAGTACTTGACAATGATGTTTTGATCAGAAACTCTTTACCTCGGCGATTTTACCAGCAGCTCCTCTAGAAGAGGAAACATTTAAATCTGTCATTTTAAATGTATTTACACTTAATCTGTGTACAAGAACTGCTGACAAAGCCCAGTGTGACATGCCATACTGATGATATGTTAAGCTGAGGAAATTCATCCTGCCACAGGCAAAACCCTAATCTTGTGAAACATTTTAATCACATTTTTATTGGAGAAGCTTATTAAGAGATGCAGGTTTCCAGAACCTGACAAATCTTCTTTATCCTGTGCCAAGTCTGAGGTGAGCAAAGTGTACTCTAAAATCACTTACCCCAAATTGTACACTCATCTATGGAAATTAGAGGTTGACACTTAAGAACGGTATAAAAGTCAAACTTCACTGGTATGGTTCAGCTGGTGAAAATCCTACCAGCTTCTGCTGTAGTAAAAGAAATAAAGGCAAAAAGCTAGTAAAGTGAATATTTATAAAATGAAGTTTAACTATTTTTACTTTTAGGCATGTATAAATAAATTCTTTTTTTTCCCAGTGAGGGGTGGTTTGGGGGCCATACATAGTGGTGGTCGGGACTTACTCCTTGCTCTGTGCTTGGGGATCACTCCTAATGGCTCCTGGAGTACCAAGTATGGTGCCGGAAACAGAGCAAGGTAAATGCGTCAATCTCTATACTATCTCTCCAACACCAATAAGTCCATCATTTTATACACTATAGACAGATTTAAATATAACTATATACTTTCAATATAAAAAATAGTTTTCTGATCGGGAAGGTGACTCAGTAGTAGGCTTGTCTTGAGTGTGAAGAATATAAATTTGATCTCTGTTACCACACACACAAAGAAATAGTCCTCCATCTTTCGACCACTTTGTCATTATTTTTGATAAAATCTTGCTTCCCAATAGTATGATTTCATGTTTTGGGCTGTTTATAAGTATATATCCAGGAATATAAAAAGAATATAATCAGTAGGGAAGGGTATGAATTTATATTTGGGCAAAAGTGTTAGATCTTTTGGGTCTGGAATCATAGTATAGTGAGTAGGGCATTTGCCTTGCATACAGCCAACCTGGATTCCATCTCCAGTACACCATATGGTTCTCTGGACCTGACAGGAGTGGAATCTGAGCACAGAGTCAGGAGAAAGCCCTAAATACAGCCAGATGTAGCCCCCAGACCAAACAAAAATGTGTTTGACTTCTGTTTTAGCTGACTGATATCAAAGAGCCATTTACCATGATTGGGTAAGATACCATGACTGGCTGAAAATAAGAGGGGGGATTCATCTATTTATTTCATAAATATTAAAAGAACATCAGCAATATTTCAGCTACAGAACTGTAACTTGTAAATTGTAGCATTCAGTTGATAAAGAACACACTGGGTCTGCCTTTAAAGAAAATTTGTAATCCATTTCTTTCCATCCACTTCAACTTAGAAACAAACAATGCTTATAAAATCTATTGAAATTTACAAAATAAAGGTAATTTATAAAGCACATTCAAAATGAGACTTAAGAAAATGCCAAAGCCTTTATCCAGTTTATTCAACCTAATGGATTTCTTATTGATGCTTTGTGAGGGGAGCCACACCCATCATGGCTCTGCATTCATGAATCACTCCTGTTGTATTCATGGGACACTATGGGGTGTAAATGATCAAATTCAGTTTGATAACATGCAAGGCAAATACCCTACCTGCTGTATTATAACTCTAACCTCACTGATTCATTTAAAAATATTATATTTCAGCAAGGTTATTAAGAATAAGTTGTTTTTTGAAATAGTAAAATTAATATATTTCAATTCATTGTTTAGTAATCATGTATGCACTCTTTAATATATCTACTAATCATGTTATTGTCTAGAATACAGAGATACATTAGAATTCTTTGACTTTGAGAAATTTGTGGTCCAAAAAACAGGCTTTGTATTGCTGGTTGCATGTTAACTATTCTTACCTCTATCTCCCTCCCTCCCTCTCTCCCTCTCTTATAGCTATCTTGAATTGGTCCAGAAAATGTATCCTTCCCTACAGGGAGCTTTGCTAACCCAATAGGAGGAATCATATTTGTTCTGCAAGAAAAGGTTCAGGAAAATAATAAGACCCGGTTTAAGGTGATAAAATCCTTCGGGGTAGAGAGAAAGTATAGGGGTTGAGGCACTTGCTTTGCATAGAGCTGATTCCAGTGCCATCCCTGGCAATACATATAATCCCCGAAGCATCACATAAGGTTCTCTAAACACCACCAAAAGTAATTTCTAAGACAATGTAGTAGTAATCCCTGAACACCACTGGGTATTGTCCAGAATTCAAAAGAAAGAAGAAATGAATGAGAGGAAGGAAGGGGAGAAAAGGAGAGGGTAGCATAAAGGAGGGGTAAGGGAGGAGACGAGAGTAGAAAAGATGAAGCAGTGAAAAATGTATTAAACATGCTTTGGGTGGAAGTTTCTTTGCTTTTTAAAAACAAGTCAGAAAGAAACCCAGTGAAATATGTAGCACATCATAAAAATGACACCCTCAAATTTTGAAGTGTAAATGGCAAATTCCTGAAAAGTAAATGGTACTGTTGGGTTAAGTAGTCACATGACTAAGACAAAATGAGATTAATATTTTAGATTAAAAAAACTAGAATAAACTCCAATGAATCAAAATTTTAACTGTTGCAATTAAAGCATAATGTAAAAGCATAGTTTAATTTCTCAGTAACTTAGAAATGAAAAAAATTACTGTGACTTAAAATCCAGAAACACAGATAAAATAATTACTATATAAAAATTTGTATAATAGAGATTCCAAAAGCAGAAAGGGAGATAAGATTGCCATTTTATATGAGACAGAAGTCCCTAATATAAACAGGGCCTCAAGTTTTTACATAAAGAGGGTTCAAGGGTAATATGGAAAAATGGGCTGAGCTATGAACTCACAGGAAAATGAATGGATCACACAAAAACAAACTTCTTTTTGACAAGGAGATGTAAATTAAAAGTATATTGAATTACTATTCTAACTCATAAGATTAAGCAATCTTTTACAATACAGTATGGTTCAAATCTTAAGAAAGAAAAACTTTCATATAAAGCTTGTTTGAATACAGAATGTTATATACAAACTCTCTGAAAAATAATTTCAAATACATGGAAAAACTGTACAGGCATACATCCTTTGACACAGAAATTCTAAATGTGCGATCCCAAAGACATACAGGAAATAAGACTTTTAAGGATATGCAATGCTCATTTGCTACAACATTATATAGTTTTTAAGACTGAACATAACCATAGTGTCTACGAATAGAAGAGGGGCTGAAAAAATTGGTTTAATTACCTTTGTAGGAGTTTATTTAACATAATACATAAAATATACCCCTACAAAATATAAAAAGGAAATATCTCTAGAAAGTTTAATTATCTTTAAGGTATTTTGCTGAGTAAAAACTATCAGAGAAAATTGTATAGATTTTCCTAAACTTATCAAAGAAAGGATATGTCATAAATACATGCAGTTATATATGCATATGTATGGATATGTACTCAGATAAACACATGCACTAACCTATGTATTTTTCTATGTTTTACTTTTTTAAGAGAAGCACACCTGTCTATGCTCAGAGATTATCCTCAGCTCTGTTTTTAGGAAATCACTTGTGATAATGCTCATGGTATTTTATGCGGTTCTAGGGATCAAACTGGGGCCAGTCAAATGCAAAGCAAAAACCTTACCCATCTCTCTGTACTATCTCTCTGACCCCTGTTAATAACTCTTTTAAAAGTAGAACACAAAGCCATTCAAAATAAGGATGTTGGTGAAGGGTATTGAAGGGTAACTTTGGTGGTGGCAAGGTGAAGTAACTCAAAACCATATATGTTCAAACTATTGTAAACATGTTACATGTTACCAAAAACATTATGTGTGGATTAACACACACACATATATTCAAAATAAATTGTTAGAAGAAATAGGATTAAAGAACAGAGAGGTCAGCTTTCTTTGAATATAACTGTTTCATAGATTTGGTAATCATGTTCATATCCTACATAATTATAAAAGAGAATTAAATCTAAATAATCAGTCTCTGAATGGAAAGCACAGTAACACCATTTACCAAATTTCTCATTTAGATGGTATTAGAAATATTCACAAAAGGACTATTGCAAGTGACTTTAAATACACTGTAAGTTAGAGAAAAGTTAAACTGCCCATGATTATTCACTTATTTATGGTTTGATCGACCTTGTATTTTTGAATATCTGAACATGACTCCTGAGCATCTATTGTGAGCAAATAAAAATAATTATAATGTTATGAATAAGACATATATACTGATATTGTGTGTGTATTTGAAAATAAATATGACCAATGAGGTAGTAAGAGTTCCTGCCAGATTATAGCATCCAAAATTACACAATATCCATCCTTGAGCTATTGTTTATTTTTCATATGATGGTATCAACAGAGTTACAAATATAAAAATGTTTGACATGCATATACACACATATACTTACTCAGACAACATACTCTCAAGCAATCATTGTTATTTTTGATTCCAGGAAATAATATACTGGCTCAATTTTTCAGTCTGCTTATGTTTGGGAAAATAAATATGGTCTTCAACACATATGAAAGGATATAACACTGAGCCAGGAGGCTAAGAAGTATTATATTAGAAAAATTAGGTTGAAATGGAAGATGTGCAACTCTATAAAAAGTTTTAAAGAAAGAGCTAGAAAAATCCAAAAATACTAACAGTTTTCCAAGAGGCTAAGATATAGTGACTGCCTGATGCACTTCCCCAACTCCACAAGTCTTCAGTTTAGTGTTAACTGAATATGCGTAGGACACTTTGTGATACTTCTACCAACCAGAAAGCAAAACAAGAGAGGGATCTTTCTCTTTAAAAGTACACAACATTCAGGTAAGGCACATTGCATAGCATGTAGGGCGCCTGCCTTGTACACTGTTAACCCAGGTTTAATTTCTGGCAGATCAGATGGTCCTCTGAACTTCACTGGGAGCGATTTGTGAGTTCAGAGTCACCAGTAACCTGAGCACTGCAGGGTGCGTAACCTCTCCCAAATAAAAAGGTACACAAAATTAAAAAATAATCCAGATTTGTGTACTTCTTAACTTCTCTTTTATTATTCAAGATCTCTTGGTTGTAGATAGCAACAAAGCAAATCACACTCCAATTAGAGACAGAGGTGAATTGGTTTATATTGGGGAAGAGCCAAGTCTACATCTCAGCATATATTCTTTCTTGTTCAGTGCCACCTCCTTATTTTCACATCTACATTCTTTTCATCTCTCTCTAATATTTGGTCTTGTAGTATTGCTCCATAAGGAGGCTTTGAAACCTCAAATCAACAGCTTTCAACTTCAAGTTGTTTTGCTCTATCAGATCTCATGGCAGGGATCTGATCAGTCCTGATTAAGAAATGTACCAGTGGGAATATGGTATGACTGAAACCCAATCATGAACAAGTTTACAGTGATCGGCTATCTCACAGTGATTCAATAAAAAAAATAATAAAAAAAAATAAAAGAGGCAGGTTTCTTACTGCCAATGGAGGGAATCACAAATATGAGTAAGAACAAAATGAAAATAATTGAAATTTGAAAAATTAATCTATCAGCTCCACAGATCTATTGCTGGAGATTATGTCTCTGATATCAAAAATAGCCAGCCAGAAAAGGTTCTGTGCTTGTCAACAACACTTGAACCATATAGGATGCAGAAGGAGCAAATCCCCAGTGCATCTCCAATAACAGATATTCCCCATTATCATCTCAGTAAAACTAGCAACATCTTTAGAATAGATGACCTCAAATTTTACTGGCCTTCTTTTACTCTACTATAATACCTCCTCTACTTCAGATATGCTCAATGAAAAAGGCATAAATAATAATTTTAATTTTCATTATTATTAAAAAGAAACATTCCAATGGACTGAAACCACATCCCTTCAAGAGTGAATTGACTGGCTGTAACTGACTAAAATATCTACTTCGGAGAGTACTGGACACATAAAAAAGATATGTGTTCATTTTTCATATGAGAATGTTGAATGAAAATAGAAATATATATAAAGCATTTCTAGCCATATTCTGTATTTTTGTTATAAGTTGAAAGCATTTAAAACACAAGAATTTTAGAGTTGACAAATGGTATTATGCATGCAATTCAGGGATCTTGCAATTGTAGTGTTTCAAACTCAAGATTATTTTATGGATTTAGAAGTTTAGAACATGGTCATAAGTGTGGATATTGTGGGAGATTCTGTGAAACTATATTTTACAACCATATTCTAATTACCAAAAAAATTCAAAGATTGAGTTTACTTTTGTCTAATTGAAAGACTCACTTTAAGTTTATACTGAAAAGAAAGCATATAGTGAATCAAAATAATAACATACCATATACATAACCAAAATTTACTGTCACTGTCATCCCGTTGCTCATCGATTTGTTCGAGCGGGCACCAGTAACCTCTCTCATTGAGAGACTTATTGTTACTGTTTTTGGCATATCCAAAATTGTATTAATCTAATCACCTCATTTTATCAAAATTAAAAAGCACCTAAATTACAGTCCTAGACTGAAATTGGGGTTATCCAAATCTCAATTCAGCATTCCTTTAATTTTACCAGACTTCTATTTCTAATTTGATTTTGCAAAGATTAAAAATGATAAGTACAGTATTTTATGCTTGAGTTCTTATACGCATAAATATTTAAGTTGTTACTGTCACTGTCACCCCATTGCTCATCGATTTGTTCAAGCAGGCACCAGTAACGTCTCTCACTGAGAGACTTATTGTTACTGTTTTTGGCATATCCTATACGCACAGGTAGCTTGCCAGGCTCTGCAGTGCGGGCTTCATACTCTCAGTAGCTTGCCCGGCTCTCCGAGAAGGGCAGAGGAGTCCAACACAGTTGGCCGAGTGAAAGGCGAAAGCCCAACTGCTGTGCTATTTAAGTTGTACTTATCAAAATCTTAGAATTCTAAAAAGCCTGCAGAACTCACAAAGAATCTACCACAAATACATAGCTACAATCATTTATACATTTAAAATAAATAGTTCTGGCAATCATCATGGTCAACAGCATTGAGTCAAGAGGAAATGATACTTAAAGATTATTATACAAGAACTTGGTTCCACTTTCATAGATAAAACATTTACAATCCCCAGAATTAGTAAAATAAAATTTTCAAGTAATCTTTTTGAGAACATTTACAGATTCTACAATTTAAAAAAATGTATAGTAATTTTGAGCTTATTCTCTACAAACTAAATGGCTTTTTAAAAGGCTAATAATTATTTCAAAGATGATGAAGGGTTTAGACACATATAATCATAGCAAAATGAATAATTTATGCCTTATTAAGCACATCTGTCTAAGTCAAGATGACAATAAGAAAATATTTTCCATATGTAGATCAAAGAGAGGTCAAGACTTGAAAATTATACTTTAGAATTCTAGGTATGGAAACTCAGAAAAATGGAATAAATTCTATCATGTTTCCTTAAGATGTTAATGTGGTTTAACCTCAAGAGAGTATAAGTTTATATAAATTGTGGAATATATGAATAGGATTTCTTGTAACCACCACTCACTTCATCAAGCACATCGAGTCTCATGGATGGAGAACAAAAAATTTTATTCACAGGGTCAAGGTGAGGCAAAAACAGCTGAAGCTATTTGACCCCAATCAAGGGGTCAAACATTCATATATAGCATTTTGTGGGCTGTGGTTCCTTATCTATCATGCAACAGGCAACACAACAAGGGTGTTGGAGTTAAAACATGGTACCAGAAGACAAGATGGATAAAGGTGTTTACAGTAAGGGTAAAAATTTCCCCTTTACCCTGGGGGCTTGTGTTTTGTTTTGTGTTTTAAATTGCAACTTAAAGCATCTTTCAAACTAAAACTCTTCAGGGATACAATAAAGTTCATAAGTTCAAAGAATACAGAATTAATGTTATACTATGCACATCACAGGTTTGAGAGTCATCTGAGAAGACAGTTCTAAAATAGCTCTCAAGAACAACAATAGAAATTTAAAGCCAAATCTTTTTGCCTGCTTATTTTCAGACATAATAAGAGTATTAATAAAAGATATTAATAAGAGATAAAGCAAGGTAGTGAAAATATTGAATCTGAATTTCTTTTTTATAGTAAGAGGTGAGATAAAATACAAAAATATTTTATCTTTGTAACCCAGTAAGATAAAATATTTCAGTATTCAAAATATATTAGTTATAGGCAAAAGCTTTCACAGATCATTTATAAATGACTCACTTCACTGTCTATCTAACATTAGTTTGAAATGCATTGACTGATCGCAGCATGTTTATAATCTATTATTTCTATTATTTGTATTTAAACAAGGGCGGTGGGAAGGATAATCCAGACAAATGAAAGATTCTATAAGAGAGCATTTTTAAATGACAGTCTATCACCTAAGTCACAGATAGATATTTTTTCAAGCCACAGATAGATATTTTTTCAAGCATGTTGTAGTGTCTGCTTACTTTTTCTTGCTACCAGCTGTCATCTCAATCCCTTGATAAAACTCTTGACAAGTTTTGCAGTATCCTCTACTCCTTTCCCAATGCAAACAGCTGTCTTCTCTCCCTGGCAGAAACTGCCTGGCATCTGGATGCTCAGAATGGCTACTGATATTATAGATGGATTCCATTTTAGCCAACTAACCAATTCTGAGAGCAAAATGAGTGAAAGAGAGGAGCAGAAAAGTGTTGCCTGAAACACACACTAGCTGAAGTAGTAACTATGAAAGCCTCAAATCCAGTATACTTTCTAAGCATGCTTTTGTGACATCCGTAAAATATACAAATGCCATGATACTGGAATGCTGACTCTGAAAAGGATGATATTAAGTAGTGATATTATATTACTATCTTACTTACACTACTAACCTAAGTAGTGAAAATAAATCAGAAACCTAACTCAAACACAGGATTTCTGCCTCACAGTATGATCTGATTGTTTTTCAAATTACTAGATTTAAAGGAGAAATATGTTAAATGAAAATGAATGTGTTGAAGAAAAACAAATATAAACGTCTTTGAGATTATCCAATCAATTACCAATTCTACTTTCACTACTTCCTCTTGTATATTCTGCTACAGTAGTTCAGTTCTTTGTTCTTTTTCTTTCCTTTTTTGGGGGGACCACACCCAGTGGTGCTCAGAGCTTATTCCTGGCTCCAGGCTCTGCTCTCAGGGATCACAAATGGTGGAGTTTGGGGGAACATATAGGGTGCAGGGAACTAACCCCAGGCAAGCACTCTTTTTGCTGTACTTTTTTTTAATTTCCAAAAATCTTTAATAGATTTTCAAAATATTCTTCAATTAGTGACAAATAACAAACTCAGGCTAAACATTTAAAATAAAGTTGGTTTTTGGAGCCACAGAGATAGTACAAAGGGCAGGGCACTTGGTTTGCACACAGCTGATCTGTTTGCTTGCATAAGGCTCACCCAGATTCGATCTTTTTGTTTTTAATATTTTTTTAATTGAATCACCATGACATACAGGTACAAAGCTTTTGTGATTAGGTGTCAGTCATACAATGTCCAACACTCATCCCTCCACCAGTGTACATTTCCCACCACCAATATCCCCCATACCTATCATGCACCCTGCACGGGACCCCCACTCAAAGCCTGACTCTATGGCAGGCACTTCTTTCTTTTTCTTTCTCTCTCTACTTTGGGCATTATAGGCACTTTTTTCTTTCTCTTTCTCTCTCTACTTTTGGGCATTATGATTTGCAATACAGGTACTGAGAGGCCATCATGCTTGGTCCTTTACCCACGTTCAGCCCACATCTCCCATCCAGAGTGATCCCTTTCAACTACCATAGTCATAATGATCCCTTCTCTATCCTACCTGCCTTCTCCCCCAGCCCTTGAGGCAGGATTCCAAGCATGGACCATTTATTTATCCTGGCTCTTGTTTGCACTGTCCTGGGATGATAGCCTCATACAACGCTTGCTTTTTCATATCCCACAAATGAGTGCAGTCATTCAATGCCTGTCCCTTTTCTTCTAATGCATTTCACTCAGCATGATATTCTTCATGTCTATGCATTTATAGGCAAGTTTATGCTGTACATTGCTCTGGGTCTGCTACAACAGTTCTTTACTGTTTCCTGATACTTCTATCTCTTTTCCATAAGAAGTCAGACTGATGCTGTCAAAAATCACAACCTAGAGGCCAAGGAGATAGCTCAAAGGGCTAGAGCACATAGCTTGTCCCAAGTGTGATCACTAGCACATTATGTCTTCTAGTGTACTGCTGGGTGTGACCTTGGTGGCTCCCAAGCACCACTGGGACCAAGCATATAAACCATTCGGTTCAGTTGGCCTGGGTTACTCCTGAATCCTAGAGCATTGCTTGGGAGGCAGCCTCAATAAGCAAACTGGATTATGCCATCTTCATTATTCCTTTTGAAATCCCATTAAGTTGCCCTTTATCAAAGAGTATTAAGCCAGGCTTAACCCCAAAGTGTTGCATGATCCTGGACCTGCTTTTCTCTCCAATTTGTCCATGAGCCTAATTTTTTTTTAATTGAATCACCACGAGATACACAGTGACAAAGTTGTTCATGACTGGGTTTCAGTTATACAATGCTCCATCACCAGTCCCTTCACCAGTGTACATTTCCCAACAACAATGTCTCCAGTTTCCCTCCGAAACCACTCCCCCTCCACCCCCAGCCTGCCTCTAGGCAGGCTCTCTTCCCCTCTCTCTTCTCCCCCTTCTCCTCCCCCCCTCCAATCCTTAAGACTTCCATTAACCAAATATATCAAACTCCTATCACGTCTATGTTCTTCAGGGCCCTGTTTCTTTGCCTGGTTCTTTTGCTTATATTCAGATATCAAGGTATGTGTCAATTCCTTCAAGAATTACTTTTCAACTGATAAGAATATGGTAGGTATTCATTTTTACCTCTCATGGGATCATGTAATTTTTGTTGCGGTTTTTATAATTATATTTAACACAGAGTTAAACCTTAAAGAAATCTGCAAAAAATATAAAAAGAGACTATTCCCACACTTCAGTTTTTTAAAAAATAAATTGCATACCAATATATAATAGGCTTAATACTGTTATTATAAATAAAAATTTTAGTTTCTTATTTTAATTTCCAATATTATAAATACAAACATATTTTTAAAAGTCAGGTAGCTTTACTATTATGTTAGGTCCTGAGACCCAATAACTGAAGAATTACTGTATCAAAAGCTATATTACAGTTTTATAATGAAATGTTATACTTGAAATGTTTCAGCAATTCTTATTTAAATTTTTAGTTAAAAAGACTTTATATGAAAAACAATGATTTTTTTGTACTATTGCTAACTAGAAAAAATGCTAAAGTCAAATTACTAAGTATTCTGCAACATGATTGGTGAGGTTAGACTATACATAATATGTTAATTATAACAGAATTAATACAAAATTCACATTCCTATGTCAATGAAAGAAAAGATTTAAATGAACAGTTTTCTCCTTTAAAGGTACTGTAACATGCATCACCTTTAATAACATGCACAGCACTAACTTTCAAGGCATAATGCTAAATAATCCACTATCATACATTTTGATATTGTAAAAATATTATTAGTAAGAAGATAAATCAATTTTGAGATAAAAATATGTTCAAGAGTAATTCAGACTGCTATGATTATAACTACCCTAAAAACAAATCTATGTATGGGACTTTTTATGAGTTTTTTTTTAATTTAAAAAAAAATCTTAGCAAATACTTTTATTTTAGTACTAGTATATGTAACTTTTCCCAGGTCCCACAACTAAATGAGTTCAGAGCGTTCAAGGATATGCTGCCTATATACTTATACTAACTAACCTATCATCCCCTGCTTCTAAATCTAGGTAAGAACTAACCTTACCCTTTTATTTTGTTTTGGACCACACCTGGAGGTGCTTAGGACTTAATATTGGCTCTGCTCTAAAGGGATCACTCCTGGCATTGCTCAGAGACCATAGGCAGTGGGTGGGTATTAAACCTACGTCAGTCATGTTCAAGGCAATCACCTTACCTGCTGTAATATTTCTCTGGTTTAGCTATTCTCATCAAAACTTTATGTTCTATATATATTTTTTCCTTTTTCTTTTTTTTAGTGTTGGGCCCACACCTATTGGTGCTCAGGAATTCTCCTGTTTGCTCCGGGGTCCTATGTAGAAGATCATAACAAGGTAGGTCATAAGCAACCTCTCTGACCACCCACATCTTCTTTAAAAGGCTTTCATGATTTTGCTAAAATCAAAATTAAAGTCAAATCAAGTAATCTTTATTATAATACAGTTAATTTGTTTTAGTTTTGCTGTACAGTTACCTCATTCTTCAAATAGGGATGGCTTTCACCTTTAAGGTTATCATTGCTTCAACAGTTTAGTGGCCAGGTTTGATTGCCAAAAATCAAGGCTACCCTTGCTCAACCCTTTAAATTAGGCAGGAATTCAGTGTCAAATATTGATATTCCTCATATACCAGACTATTCAGATGTTAATTTGTGAAATCTTTACTTTCTTAATTGTTCTACAACTTTGTTCACTATTGTGACTATTTGTATAATAGACACTGTAAACCAAAGTTTGGTGTTTCCAGTAATTAAAGAGCAATTATATTCAAGGTCAATATTTTTATGTTAAGCAGAGGGAAGTTTTATTTTTGATGTGAATTATTGGTCTGTGGTCCAAATTTTATGAACAATTCCACTTTTAATATACAAATTGGGGTAGGGTCAAGTTGTAGGTAGAGTATAAGTTTGACACATGCAAGATCCTGGATTCATCCCAGGACCATGCATTCAGGTCTTCTAGCCTACATCTGTCTTACCTAACTTGAAATTATTTTAGTTAACTTAATTTACTAAATAACTATTTATTATTATTATCATCATTATCATCATCATCATTATTATTATAATACTTCAGTCACAGTCATCCCATTGTTCATTGATTTGCTTGAGTGGGCACCAGTAATGTCTCCATTGTGAGACTCATTGTTACTGTTTTTGGCATACTGAATATGCCACGGGTAGCTTGCCAGGTCTGCTGTGGGGGCACGATGCTCTCAGTAGCTTGCCGGGCTCTTAGAACACATCCAGAGAAAGTCCTTTGGAGTTATTCAGACCTTGGTTAATAGGCTACAAATGCTCATTTCAGCAAAAAAAAAAAAAATAGTGGAAAAAAATTACAAGTCAGAGTAGTCGAAGAGCATGTACTTTAGAACTGTCTATGTAAAAATGGTGTATCTTGGACACAATAGATTCATTTATCCTTATTAGGTATGCATAATTTTAAAACATAAATTTGAAAAATAAGGGTTTTACATAGAAGACCAAATGTGAAGTTTCTTTGGAAAGACCAGAAGGCCTAGCAAAACTATGTATATACCCATGTTTTGGCCTGAAGATACTTCTTTCCATTGCTGTTCATTCATTTCCATTGCTGGTCTACATTAAAGGATGTGAGTTTGTCATCCTCAAATAATATGAATAATGTCTAAGGCAAACTATCAAATTTAAAAAGCAATTACTAGAATAGCACTTACAATATATTTGAACTTCTATTCAATATTACATGTATAAATTTCTAAGACTTAATTATTATGTAAGAGCTTTTGAAACATTCCAGTAAAAAAGTAAAAATACTAATTTATTGATCATAATTAGATTGTTTCTTTTATATAAAACATTATGATCCACCGTATTTAGACATAATTGCAAAAGCAATTGCTTTTGACTAAAAGTATGGCAATAGAAATTGTGAGATGCACAGACTGCGGTAACAAAAATCTTTACCAGGACAAAACACATATTATGGAGATACTTGTTAGGCATTCAGCGTCTGAACTGTCTAAAGCAATATGAGAAAAGCAGAGCCATGGTAGATGCTATTTCTATCTGGCTATATCCAAGTCACTGGAATGGTATTGAGTAAATGGATATTATCCATAAGAATCCATAGTGACTTATATAGCTCATTTTAGTACATGTTCTCAACACATATTACTATGTTCCTTGAAACCATTAAAAGGGTGAACTAGTAACTAGAATACATGTACTATATTATGGTCCTAAAGTGCCTATATTGTGGGCTGGAGTGATAGCGCAGCAGGTAGGGGGTTTACCTTTCACAGGACTAACCTGGGTTCGAATCCTCCACCCCGCTCAGAGATCCCAGCTCCCAGCAAGCTACTGAGAGTATCTTGCCCACAGGGCAGAGCCTGGCAAGCTACCTGTGGAATCTTTGATATGCCAAAAATAGTAACAATAAGTCTCACAATGGAGACAATACTGGTTCCCGCTGGAGCAAACCAATGAGCAACGGGATGACAGTGACAGTGACAAAGTGCCTAGATCATTTTGCCAGTCTTCTTCCTCTTGTCAGAGTCCCTTAAAAGAGCTCGAGTATCTTCCATCTATGAATTCAACTAGTCCCAAACACAAAACAAAATATATCTTAGTCATTTTTGAATAATAGCTATATCTCTGATTTTCTTTTTTTCACTGGTCACTCTATGCGTTTAATAATCATAGGGGTTATTCTGTTTTCAGAATGGTATATTCATTTATTAGTGGTCAGCGTGGGTGTACAAAGAGAAATAGTCCCAGGATTAGACAGTCAGGAATGTGATAGAAAAACAATTTTGCCTTGAGAACACCAGTTTTGTATCAAAGGAAAGCCAGGATTCATGCCCTTATGATATCACCTAATTCCTGTAAGGATTCACTACTATGTATCCCTGCTTCTACAATCCACTCTTTATTAAGAAGCAATATTAATCTATGCAAATATTATATCACTACATAACTCAAACTTATCTAGTGACTTCAATATGCATTTAGAATAAGAAGGAAACTCCAAGTCATTGCCTATAAGGCCCCTAAAAACACTGAATTTTTATTTATGCTACCTATATCCCTGCACCTTATTTTTGTGCAATTCTCATCATTAAGATGAACATTTCAAAGTCTGGCGATTCCAAGCTCCTGATATTCCATGAACCCTCATTTGTATGTAGGGACTGTGCATTGAATTCCTCCTCCTCTTCCTTCAACTTTCAGTTCAAATGTCATCTCCTCAGATAATTCTTATTACAGAACATTGCATCCATTTTTCTCTATTCTCTAGAATACCTCCCTGGTTAAGTTTTGTCACTGCATTTGGTATGTGAAATTGCTTTCTATTTTTGTGTTTGCTTATTGACTATTTCTATATAAACATGTGCATGCACACACAGATATATGTGTACATATGTATATATGCATGTATATATGCATATATATGTAGAAATTTATATTCCATCAGGACAGAGGTCTTATCTGCATTGCCTATCATTACATTCTTGTAATCTAGAGCATAACTATTTCTTGCTTGTTTTTGGGTCACACCCAGTGATGCTCAAAGAGTTACTCCTGGCTTTACATGCAGGAATTACTCTTGGTGGTGCTGGGGGGACAATATGAGATGCTGGGGATTAAACCTGAGTCAGGCATATGCAAGGAAAATGTACTATCCACTGTATTATCACTCCAGTTCACCTAGAACACAGTTTAATGCTCAATAAATGCTCAGAGAATATGGTCCAGAGGAAATAGTTTAAAAGGACTAGAGAGCATGTTTTGAATGACCCCCTCACTCTAAGCACCTAGTAACAACTTTGGTATAAAATGAAACTGCTAGTTTAGCAGTTCCACCCAGAGAATATTAAGGGCACTAGTTCTGACAATATGAGATTTATCTGGTTTAAATTTCATCTAACAGCAGGAAAAGTAATATCTTCTAGCCCAGAAAGTACTTAGTTCTTATCCCTCTAAAAAGGATAGAGAGAATATAAGCTCTAGAGGAGAAAGCTTATTTCTTCCAACCTCCTTGCATGTTCTTAAACTTTAGTCATTCACCTATCCCCCCATAAAAAGGTTTGTAGCATTTCTGAGTAGCCAATTTCTTGCTCAATATGTTTCTCACACTTTTTATTCTATTTTCACACTAAGGAATGGTATTTGCGAAAGAATGGGTTTGCTGAAACTGACATATAATTTTCAAATCAAATTATAATTGAGCTTTGCCTATTAAATAGCATGTGCATGTGTGCACACACGCATATTTATATATTTTCCTCCTAAAATTATCTCTTCCCACACTTGAAGTAACAATGCATTACAAATGAAGGAAAATGCGCATCCAGGGGAAGCAGCTCTCCTCAGGCAGGCGAACTAGTGATGCTGGAGCATTGTCACGAGGAGAGCTGAGATTCCCTAAGAGTTCAGTCTGTGACAGGCCTCAACACTTCTAAAAAGAACCCCACCCATTTGAGGAGGCACCCCCTTATAGCAACTTTGAAAAGAAAAAGTTTTATAGAGAGAGAGCTTAAATATTTACTCTAGGTCTCTGCTATAAAGTGAATGTTTGTTTCTTCTTTGTGGGTGCTTGAATCCCAATGTGGGGGTAGGAGGAGGAAGGACCTTTAGGAAGGATGAAGGGTGAGCACATCACGAGGCTGGCTCATACAAAAAGCAAAGAGGGCCTGAGATCTCCCTCTCTGCCAGCAAGGAGGACACCTTCGAACCAAGAACAATGCCCTCACCTGAGCCAGACCATGCTGGAAGCTTCCCAGTCTCCAGAATCATGAGAACAAAATGTATGTGGTTTGAGCCATCCAATCCAAGGAAATTTAACATACCAAGCTCAGAGTCACAAAGCTAGTCGAAGAGGGGGCTGGAGCAATAGTACAGCAGGTAGGGCATTTGCCATGCACGCAGTCGACCCTGGTTTGATTCCCAGCATCCCATATAGTCCCCTGAGCAGCGCCAGGAGTAATTCCTGAGTTCAAAGCCAGGAGCTAACCCCTCTGCATTGCCACATTGCCGGGTGTGACCCAAAAAGAAAAAACAAACAAAAAAATTAAGCTAGTCAAAGAGTGGAAGTGGTATTCAAATTTAGACATTGCAGGACCCAGAGTTCACCTCCTTCACTATCTATCACACAGCATCAATGTGATGCATAATCAATGTGTAATTTATTGCCAATAAAAATATTCTTTTTTAAGGTAACTTATAGGAATGTTTGTATTTACTTACTTTTTTAATTAATTAAAGCTATACATACATAGTGGGATATTTTACTAATGTCCTATTTTCATTCATTCTTTCACACAAATATATACCCCTAATTCAGTGTGTTCTGTTTGCATAATGGGAGAAGATGTCATGGTATGGGCCTCCCTTTAATTTAATTACAATATATGAAACAACTAAAAGCAAAATAGAGTTGTGTATTAAGTATTACAAAGAGAGGGAAACAAGATGAATTATTTTTATTGGGTAGGGGATAAGGTTAGAAAAAGGGGAAAAGGAAATATTCACTATGTAGAAATGTCCTGAGAGATGGGTGTTGAGGAGAAGCAAGAGAGATCTTCCTCAGCAGAAAAAATGGAAGATACAATAAATTGTAAAGTTTGATAAGTCTATGGCCATACAGCTCCAGATGAGTTTATTATCTCAAGGAAGACAAGTAATGGAAGTAGATAGACTTGACTGTCCAATGACTCCTTTGTTAAATACTATAGAAACAATAAACATTCAATGAAAAATATGTCCTCTTTTATTTTATTCTACTTTTTTTTTTTTTTTGCTTTTTGGGTCATACCTGGCGATGCACAGGCGTTATTCCTGGCTCAGGAATACCCCTGGAATCACTCAGGAATTACCCCTGGTGATGCTCAGGGGACCATATGGGATGCTGGGAATCGAATCCGGATCTGCTGCATGCAAGACAAATGCCCTACCCATTGTGCTATCGTTCCAGCTCAATATGTCCTCTTTTAACACAGTGATTTGGGAATCATGAAAATTGATTTATAGCTAGGGTCAATGGTAAGACAGTGGGCAGATATTTGATCTCGGGGCAGATTATGCTGGGCTAAATAAGACTAGAATTCTCTCTCCCTCCTTATATTCATTTCATAAAACTAGTCAAGAACAAAGTCCCCATTTAAATTTTGATCATAATAAAGGAAAATGCTCATCTCAACACATCGTAAGTTCCCTATAATGAAAGAACCTAAAGATTGGGTCCCCTAGTTTTATGGAACATAATATTGGAACATAGAAATGAGGCTGATCAGAAATGAGCTTAGATACAATGTTATCGACAGGCCAAAAAAAAAAATAAATAAAGGCAGAATGAGATGATAGCACTGAGTTTCTTTGGAATATAACCTGGCATATATTACCAGGAAGAAATGTCCTATGCCAATGAATTACCAATGGATTTTTATAAGAATTCTGCTTCATGAATTAAAAATGATTTATTGCACTAAATTAACACAGTCTGCAGTCCATCTCCTTTAGCCAAGCCCCCTACACTCAAAAACTTTAGGAGGATGAAAAAATGGGGGGTTGTTGACATTTGAGGGAAGAGAAACAATAAGCTGTTCCCATTGCCTCAATATAGAGAAGAGGTGGGCTGGAACAATAGCACAGAGGGTAGGGCGTTTGCCTTGCCATGCGGCCAACCCGGGTTCGAATCCCAGCATCCCATATGGTCCCCCGAGCACCGCCAGGAGTAATTCCTGAGTGCATGAACCAGGAGTGACCCCTGTGCATCGCTGGGTGTGACCTCCCAAAAAAATATAGAGAAGAGGAAAATGTCAGGAAATGTATGTGCAACTGATGATCATTCCAGAACCCCTTTCCTTTGAACAGTGCTGCTTTCAGAGCTGGTTTCCAGACCCTGAGTGGACACTTGGGTCACACTTTCTGTCTATTGTCATGTGCTCTTCCTCCATGTGAATGAGAGCCTTTATCATCTCCTCTGGCAAGAACATCCATCTTTTCAATGGGGTAATTAAATCAGATTCAATTTAAAGAAAGAACAAAAGTCCCTTCCGTGCATACACATAACAAAGTGCTTAATCTCAATAAACCAGCAATTAGGATGATGAGACAATGTATGAGAGCTTAGAGGTAGGTGGCAAATCAAAATTCTCCCTATTCATATCAAGAAATGGAGTAAAAATAAGCTTTCTTTTAAGCCTAAACCACATAACACGTATTAGAAAAATGGGTTGCAGCAATGAGCCATGACCATCTGTGATTCAGTGGAATCCCCAAACACTCCCTACTAGTTTCACAGAACTGTACTGACTCCAGAAAATGACATTTACTAAGATTCTTAATAAAATGAACATATTTGGCTGCGTTAGGTGTTATTGGATTTTTGGCATATATTTCAGAACTCAATACTTTAACTCTGCCTAGGAGTGAGGTGGAGATCCCCACCGGACCATCCCCCTACCCCTAGAAATATTTTCATTACCAAGTCTGGGAAAGTAAGGAAATAAAAGTTTCCTGACTCTTGCCAAGTAGACAGCTTAATTCAAGGGTGTTATGTTTCCATTATTTGCATTTCTCCGGGGACCTGAGGGCTGTCTTCTAATCTTGTGACACTTATTTTTTAACCTACCTGGTTCAGTGCTTCCCTATAAGAACAGGGCCTTGCTAAATAAATGTTGGGATTATGCTATTATATCCCAGTTATCCTCAAATAGGTAGGCTCTGAATCACTATTTTAAAATATTCTTACATAGTTTCTCAATAAAACAAGTATTAGATATCAACCAGTTCGCTGAACTGGCAGATCACTTCTGGTCCCCATGCTAAAGTTCGGGTCTCAGAGTAAGACATGGCGTCTAAGAATCTGACTGGTCTACACTTATACAACAGTGCTACTGCTTTACAGAGTTTGGAACTCTCTAGGTCACTTCCTCATCCTGACAATGTTAAATTCAATCTGGGAACTATTTCATAAGCTATTCAATAATTTTAAGAACTGTAGAGGGGTTATATATAGTAGCAAGAAACCAACCCCCCCCATGCTCCATTTTTGTCATTTCACTTTTAACAGAGAAAGTTCATCCTTCAAACTTCTTACCTTAAATGGCAAATGACTATACTATTCCAGATTGTGTTGCATATTGGCAATAACAATAATACTACAAGTCTTTCAATTTTCAAATTCCCTCTAGGGCTGGTCTTTATATGTATTATTAAATGTATTATTTAAAACTTTATAGTTAGTTTTAAAAACAACTGGCCCTGACATCTTACACAACTCCATTTTTGTAAAATGTCCAAAATAGACAAATTCATTAGGACAGAAATTAGTGGTTGCCAGACATTTAGGAAAATGGAAGTACTTTTAATGGGTGTGAGTTTTCAGTTTTTGACTTGAAAATATTTCAAATCAGTGGTGGTGATGGCCACATAATGCAAATTGGCTAAAATTCATGCAATTATAGACTTTAGAAGGCTAATAGTTAATGTCACATACATTGACTGCAAAAATAAAATTACAAGTGTTTCCACTCGGGCTCTCACTTTATGCTTGTGGGCATATCTCTGCTTTCTTTTTTCCTTAAGCACTTTAAAGAACACCCCCCCAACCTATTCCAAATTAAAAATAAAAATTTTAAAAATCAAAATAAAACCAATCTATCCTTATATGTATAATTGCCAGGTTCAAATCTAAGTTCTACAACTCACCAATTTTCTCAAATTCTAAACCCTACCATATATAAACTGGGAAAATACCCTAGGGGATGAACAAAAATTTATTAAGGTGCCATATCCAAACTACAGTATGTTGCACACTTCACAACTTTTACTACTATTATTCAATTCTTAAAACAATCTTCTCATAAGGTAAGTGAAATAGTCCTGATTTTAGATATGTGGAGACATGTAACTAATGAAGTTTCACAAGCTGTCAAGCCCCTACATGGCAAAACAATAAAGCCAGAAGTGAACCCCATCCCTTTAAATGGCATATACCTACCAATACACTTAAGAATAACCTACTGGGGACATGAGTTGTTTGTTTCACAAGTTAGTCATTTAGTATGCACAAAAAGTTTGAGCACACATCTCCAGACAACCATCATCAGTTACAGGAGATCAAGAAGAGTGTCTAGAGATTGGGGGAATGAAGGAATAGGTAAAATGGTAAAAGCACAAAATCTTTTCGGTATTTTTTATTTTTCTGTATTTAGACTCCACCACATGAAGCTCAGGGCTACTCCCAGCTCTGTTCTCTGGAGATTATCCTAGCAGTGCTCAGAAAACCATGATGTGGTTCCAGGATTGAATGTCGATGGCTTCTTGCATGGCAAAGCACGTGCCTAAATCTCCGAACATCCACTCTCTGGACCAAGGTCAGTATTTTAAAAATGTAACCAAAACCTTGAGGCTTACTTCAATCTAAAAGAGGTGCTTTTCTATTAGGAGAAAAGCAGTATAACAGGGCTGAAATAAACAAAACATACAGCTATTCCTGAGAGGGTCCATGAAAACTAAGTATAACTAGCCAATAAATTAATCCAACTATTTAATTTTATACAGGTTTCAAATATCATTGTTCAATATTTTAGCCACATATATCACTGCCACTGTATCACTATCATCCCGTTGCTCATCAATTTGCTCAAGAGGGCATCAGTAATGTCTCCATTGTGAGACTTGTGGTTAAATTTTATATAGGTTTCAAATATCATTTAGCCACATGCAGCTATGTAAATTAAAATAAATTATAATTATGGGGGCTGGAGCAATAGCACAGTGGGTAGAGCATTTGCCTTGCACGCGACCAACCCGGGTTCGATTCCCAGCATCCCATATGGTCCCCTGAGCACCACCAGGAGTAATTCTTGAGTGCAGAGCCAGGAGTAACCCCTGTGCATCACCAGGTGTGACCCAAAAAGCAAAAAAAAAACAAAAAACAAAAAACAAAAAAATTAGAATTAAATGTATTAAAATTGTGGTTCTTTTGATCATGAGGCACATTTTCTGTATGTGGAAGCCATATGCATTAGTGGTTGCTCTACTGAATATCACTAAAACATAGACCATGCCCATCACTGTGGGAAGTTATTGGAATAGCACTAATATTATTTACAAAACCATGTCAGTGTTCAAATATTAAAGCAAAATATGACATTTTATTTAATATCCCCTAAATGAGCTTTGCTATGCAAGAAAATATCTAGAAATATAAATGTTTACTTGTTTGTAAACATTATAGTTCTTCCTTTGCACTTAGAAGAGGTCAGATTACTTTTGTATAGATGTAAGGATTTTTTTTTTCAGTAAATAGAGTGCTTTCCTCTACCCCTCCTTATAATACAAAAAATGTACAGATAATTTTCTAAAATAAGCTTGTAAATTGTTTGAATCTCTGTGTTGAAATAAATACATTTTACTGATCTTAAAAAGAAAGGTTCGGAACATGGAAGGAAACTCAGTTGCTCTGGTCCCTGACTAAATAGCTTGGTGAGTAGAATGACTTTTGTTCAAAAGAGTTCAGAATTGGTTTGATAACTACTCCAAGCAGAAGTGGACAAGACAACTGCCCAGATATAAAACATTTTATAAGATTAAATATGTTAATAAAATCTATCTCGTAACTTACTTTTAACCACTGTCAGAATATGGGAGTATAAATCCACTTAGAATCATTTTTGAATGAGAGAACATACATATATCACATATAAGACTTTCAATATATAGTATTTATCATCTAGTTGTATTTAGATTTTATTTCAGTTTGCCTATAATGCATGTAAGTTTGATAAATGCTATCAATCTGAACACTTCCTTATAAGAAAACCTGAATTTAGAAAGAATAATATTTATGATCTGCACCCTGAAACCTTCTAGGGGCTAAAACATCAAAGGCATTTGTCATTCTGATGTCTGACAACATTGGTAAACACTAACTGGATCCTCCCCTTGGTTACATGAGGTGACCACTTTTTAACTGCTTCCCTGCCTATTTTGTACATACAAATTTAATTCTTACTGAGCAGGTACTATTAGTATCAAGTACTGTGCTAAGCACTTTAAAAGCCTTTACTCATTTAACTCCCAAAGTAAACTTTTCGCTGAGGTATTATCCCTATTATAAAGATGAAGATATCGATGTGTCAACTTCTTAGGTTATAGTCCCCACTTATTCAATTAAACACTAATCTAGATGTTGCTGAGAAGGGATTTTGCAGATGTAACACAAATCCCTCATTAGCTGACTTTAAATTACAGTGATTATCCTGGTGGACATTGCACTTGATTTAGTCAATAGGAGTCTTAAATGAAGGGCTGACTCTCCTCTCCAAGAAAAAAAAAGAAAGAAAAGTAAGAAAGGACATTTCTTAGGACAGATAACAATGAAAAATGACCTTATACTAATTTTGCACATGCTAATAATAGAAGGTAAATCAATTGGAGATGACTGTTTGCAGATCACTCTCGCATAGGAGCTAATAGTAGACTTGGTAAGCATCATGGTTATGAGGAACTTTCTTCCTACATTTAGCACTAATGCCATGTATTCTTTTATGTCCTCCTTGTAAGAGAACTATCCACTTTCAAATTGTTCATAGTTTTAATATAGAAATGAAGTAGACTGGTGAAAGTGTTTTGGGATAAACTTCTCATATTTTTATTTTTCAAAGTAAACTAAATGAAAGGTTTTTACATGAGCAGACCTGAATAGATCTCAGGAAAAACAATACTTTTTTTTAAAAAGCAGAAACTATTTTTATCATTTCCCCATTATCATTTAGTAGGAAGCTATCAATAAATATGTATGCACCATACCAATAAATATGGATGAAAATGACAATTTTTTTAACTTTTACTATTTAAAGCTGATTAAAAATTATTTTTCTTTTCAAATGTTAAATTAAAATCAAATGGTATTCTTATCTTCCCCTTTTTAATCTCTTCATCATCAAGATTTTATCAGAGATGCTGATTTTCCACATTCACTCAGTTCGGGATCAAGATCGCTGTCATGACAGCTCAGTGGATTACCAACCCCACTGGTCACTTCCCTCTATTTCCATTTTGAACAGCCTTATTCAGACTACACTGATGACAAATAAAAGCAGCCTCTACAAAATCTCCCTGTTTAAAAAAAGAAAAAGAAAAGAAAATCTCCCTGTTTCCAATAAGCATTACTATATACAATATCCTTTTAAAATGATCTGTTAGCTAATATGATTCCCCTGCTGAAAATTCTGAGACCAGCTATTGATCATACTAAAATGTTACAGGTATGATGATAGTAATGTGGCTGCAATTAAAAAAAAAACCATTTTCATAGTTTAGACATAGATAGTGAAATATTCCCAAATATACATTAGGCTATCTATTTAATGCAGAGTGGTTGGGAGGATTGTGGTCAGGAAGAAGTCATGGATAAAACAAAATTGGCCAAGAGTTGATTATTATTGAAGCAAAGTGATGAATGATACATGTGAAGACATTATACTTTTTCCCCCTTTTAGTTCGAAGTTAAAATACTTCAATTCCCATTGGATTCCTCACTGAACTCAAAATAAAATTCTAAGAACTTGCTTAGTCCAAAAGAGTCTAACTTTTTCTTGCCAAAATGTGATCCAGTATTCTGCTCTACCCATTAGCCTCCGAAGAATTACAATAGCTCTCTCTATCTTGCAAAGTTTTCTAAGAGCTCAGGGCTTTTCAACTGACCCTAATCAGCCTGGAGACTCATTTCACTTTCAGGTAATCTTTGTCAGAAGAACCTCTCTGAGAAAGCAATCTAAATTCTTCCTTTTCTGCCTTCCTCCTGCCCACTACTGCACTCCCTCAATCCTTACCTAACTTTTTTTTCTTTTTTATCTTGATTTTTATTTCTTTGACTTTTTAAAAAATATCACCTTATTTATTGGATAAGTCATTTTAAGAATATCGTTTCTGTTGGTTTCTCCTCTATCAAAAGAATACATAGCTCTGAGTAAATTAGGACTCTATATGGTTCACTTCCACACTCCTTGTATGCACCATAGGGTCCAACAGAAAAGTAGACTCTTAACAGCATCAGGAGTAGTGCTGAATAACTTAGTTGGTAGATTTACCAGTTGAAATAGAAGAGATTCTAAAAAAAAATCTATACATTCTACATTTAAAACAGTTTTGCTTTCTAACTGGTATATCCTAATGTCAGGAACAACAACAAAATAAAGATACACTATTGAAAATCCATTCTTTTTCCTAAAATGAGAGTATATGCTAACCATCCAACAGACCTCAAAGATTCTCCCCATCTTCTCCTCTCCTGTAAAACACACACACAAACACACACACACACACACACACACACACACACACACACAGACATGGGATGGGGAATGCTTAAATTTCCAAATAATTGCCAAGACCTTTCTTAGTGAAGAAGTTTCCTCAGCTTTTAAAGTGTGTGCTATTTACAATGTTTTCTTTCCCAGAAGTCTAAGAAAATTCAGTAAGAGAACACTGCAATAATTCATGCTCAATCACAAAGTTATCATAGAAACCAACACCACTGGGAGTCTCCAAATGATTTCAAAGAAACCAATACCACTGAGAGTCTACAGTCAAATGATTCCAAAGGTATCAGTGGCCCACTTTAATGACACTTAATAGAAGGAAGCAGAAAGTGTATAAGGAAGCTACCACTCTTAGTCAGAGTAAGGAGACTTTCTTGTGCTTCCTGTTCTCTTTGAACAGGCTGGTTCCAATCAGAAGACATAATTAACAGAAGCAAAGAGAAAAATATACCTGAGATCCTCCCAGTGTCTGATTAGGGGAAAAAAATCAGTCCTTCATTAGGTCTCCCATTTTCCTCAGTGCTCATAGAGTAGTACAAGGTTCTAGAAGCCCCTTGGCTGGACAAACTGCAAGACTATGTGAACCTTGTCTTTAGCAATCCCCATCTTAATATGATTCTGCAAACACACTCTACTTTACACAGATCATCCACACCATGGCTTGGTAAGTGCTCAAATACTTTCTACTTATTCCAAAACCCTACTCTCTATGTTACCTCCTTCAGAGTAGCTTTTTGCCTAGCATCTCCATTTCTAGCTATTCTTTCTATCTAGATCCTCTGATCTTACTGCCTCCATGTTTTCATTACTGCAGCTTTCACACTAAGTTATTTGTCACAGCTCCTGGATGAGGTCCTGAACAACAGAAACCTTACTTAGGTTCGTGTACCTAAAGTCCTGCAAGAGGCCTGGAAGAACGTTTCTTCTCAGAAAAAGTCAATGAAAGATAAGCAAATCAAAGGAGTTAAAAAAAAAAAGGAAGGATATCAATATCTTTTACTTTTCATTTATTCGGGGCGGTGTTATTTAGGCAATACTGGTAAGGTTCTTAGATCCTCCTCTTGACTCCATACTCAAGCATCAGTCTTGACAAAGTTTTATTTTCTTAGGGGGTCAGATGCAGGGTGTCTGCCCGATTCAGAGTCTGCACAGTCAGGTGCAGACAAGTGCCTGGATCCCTGTATTGTCTCTGTGCTCCCTTGGGTATCTCTTTAAAATTCCTATTCTGTGCCCAAAGTTCATTTCTATGTTCCCTACTTCATTGCATCCTGTCCTACTCACCTACTTACCTTTCAATCTTAAACCCGCCAGTAAACTTTGGAGTTTACAATCGTAAAGATGATGAAGTACCCAGGGCAGTTGTAAAATAATTTACAGCTCAGACTTTTACTATTATGCCTTCTAATGGAATGGCATGTATTTGTGTATAATGTGTATTATATATACATATATTAATGTGTGTATATAATGTGTAGGTAATTAATCAGTCACTAGTTAGCTATCTTGGGAATGCAGATGCTATTCAGTGTCCATCAATAGATGCATGAGGTAATTGCATGAGGAAATGCATGAGTTAATTTATCTCTTTGTGGAAAAGTTAAAAAAAAGTATGTAAGTAGTACAAGAGAACACTCTTGTTGTAAAAATAAAATTGGACAAAATAAAACATTTTGAAAATCCTCCTTGAAATTAACATTCAAGACATAAAATGAAACAGAATAAAATCTGCAATAATTAATGTATAGAAGAATGAGTATTTCACATATTACATGTTGTCAATATTAACTATTTAAACATTCTATCTTGGGACTGGAGCGACAGCATAGCAGGTAGGGCATTTATTTGCCTTGCACATGGCTGACCCAGGTTTGATTCCCAGTATCCCATTTGGTCCCCTGAGCACTGCCAGGAGTGATTCCTGAGTGCAGATCCAGGAGTAACCTCTGTGCATTGCTGGGTGTGACCGAAAAGGAAAAAAAATTAAAAATACACATTCTATGTTGGGGCCTGGAAGACAGGACAGTAGTTAGGGTGTGTCCAACTGAACGGCTCAATTCTCAGCTCTGTAGATCCCTGGAATATTGTCACATGCAGCCCAGAAGGCCCAAAGCTCCACAGGTACCGAAGGACCTCAAGCATTGCTGGGGTGGCCCAGCAGTTTCCAGCATTGCAGAGATCAGGAAGCATTACATCCCCAGAGCCTTGTGCTGGACCTACTGACAGATGGGCTGAAAATCCCCCGGGGGCACCCTAGACCTATTGAGCATCTTTTGGGAAACCTCCTCTCCCTGAAAAATTCTATCCTGGCCCAAAATAAAGGGACCTGCAGTTATACTGTGAGTTGTATAAATAGGCCTTAATATTTCAAGGAAAAGTATGTACCGAGGAAACAAAATAATTCACATTACTTAACAAGTTCTACTGAGAAAAATCATGTCTTCTAACATTGAGTGAAATGAACAGAAAAAATATTTTTGAAAAGCATGAAATGAAAGGTTAAAATATTTCACTATGCATATGCTATGTTGGAATTTTGAAACCCTTGCCTACAAGAGAATGGTACTTTAAAGATTACTTGAACATGTTTCCTGAAAGTATTGAGTGATAGATTCATTTTTAAAAGCCTTAATGTAGTAGTACTCTTCCTTTGCCTGACAGATGACAGGACTCAGAAAAGGTAAAGATCAGAACTGCAAGAACATAACAACAAAATGTTGGCACCAAATTCACTTCACCTTCACGCCAGCCCTTTCTTTTCCCTTATCATTTAACAAAGCAAAAAGAAAAGTATTGAATATGAAAGCCAGAGAGATTCCCCATGACTGAGCAATGGCAAGTACAAATGCATTAGTAATGGAGCTGATTCCTGTGACCTTTTCAATTATGATAATCCTGTGAAGAAAATTAAAACCATTTTCTAAAACATGGTCCAAGGAGTTTCATAGATAATTGAAGAAAACATTTAGGAACATCTCTGGCATTTTTCTGAGAATGTACATACTTAATACATGTCTGTTCTGCTCAATAGCCTTCCCAGACCTGGTTATTTCTGAGCAAAAGGTCAACTTCAGTTGAGAGACATTTAAAAATTCTGTGTTTGAGTTATTGCTCTTTATTTTTCTCATATACATATTTACATTTTGGTCTATAGGTCTATGCGTTTGCGCGTGCATGTGTGTGTGTGTGTGTGTGTCGTGTGTGTGTGTGTGTGTGTGTGTGTGTGTGTGTGAGTGTGAGTGATGCTGGGGATAAAACCCAGGAAAGGCAAGTTGTTACATCTCCATGCCCATATATACATTTGAAATGGGAAGATCAAAAGTGAAAGGAGTTTTGTCCTTATATTTTCTGCTTCAAGAGGACTTGTTAGTTAAGAGAGCAATTAACACTTCTTTCAGAATGAAGTCTTTTGTTGTTTTGCATATGGTAAATATATGTTGTGGCTTCAGAGTCTCAGAATTTCCTTTGGATTTCTAGTAAGCAAAATTTTCAAAATTTTATGCAGGTCATGGTAACACAAATAGATTTATCCTTTTTAAGGAGAAAAAACCTGTCAGACTAATCTTGAACAGATGTCAATTAGTCATCCCAGGTGACCATTGATCTCTAGGCTTAGATCTCTGGAACCTTTTCAGGATGGGGGCAGGCTGAGTTTCTGCCCTACCAAAAGGCCCAATGCCCACCCACATCTGACACTGGATATAAATTGCACAGCTCCACAGCTCAAGGACTAATCTCAAAGAGACTGGAGATGCTAAGCAACAGAATCATCATTAATGTTCCATGTGACATTTCCAAATTTCACAGTACTGACAGCACAGTAGGAACACAGCAAATTAGATACTAAGTTGTGCACAAGCCTACTAAGTTCAATGAATGAAAACAGGAACAGAAGGCTTAACTAGCAACAAACAGCTCAGTAAATTCTCAGACAATGGCTTTAGTAATATCATTGTGAGATATATTATATGTTGTAACAATAAATATAATTATTTTGCACATGCTAAGGGATCAGCTTTGAGCAGCTTAAGTGGGAAACTGAGGACACTGGTGGGGGAAGGTCACACCAGTTTTGGGATTGGTGTTGGAATATCAGACACTCTAAAAAACTGTATTATGGACAACTTAGTAAATCGTGAAGTTTCAAATACAAAAGAAGAAAAAACTGTCTTTAATACTCACTTTTGACCAATTCCCAACTAATAAGCAGGTTGAATATTTATAAAATCAACCACCTCATTGATTGAGAAGAATATGCTGCTTTCAGTTTTGAGTCTAGAGGGAAAGTCAAGTCTACAGACAGTTCCTGGAAAACTGGAAACTTGATCTTCTATTCTATTTACCTTTTTTTTTAACTGATGATGATAGGTTGATCTATTAGTCTCTTCAACTAAAATGGGAACATTGTCATAATGACACAGCAGGCTGACAGCAATAACATGATCAGGAAGATGAAGTCAAACATCTATGAGAAATCTTGAGTATTATATAAAGCTTTAAAAACAAGCAAATAGAGTTAGTGTGAGTAGTTCTAGATTACACAGATCAATTTTTCAGTACCATTAAATATGTATTTACTACAGTTAGAGAAAAGCTATACTGAACTAGAAAATATAAAATCGATCCCAATCAGCAGAGTCTATTCTATTACTTACTAATTAGAATAGAACAACAGAATCTTTGCTGGAGAGAGAGGGGTTAAATGGTCTTTATTTAAAATTGACCTATTTTTTGCTGATATAGAATAAGAACCAGTTGTGTAGCTATTAAGCTACAGTAGGCAATATTTAACAAAACAACTAATAACTAAACCCTTTTAAGCCCCTCACTGAGAAAAAAAATGGCAATCTAAACCACATGCTACAAAGGATGAAAATGGCTAATGAAGACTTCAATATGAGGATTATGACCCTTAATTTCAGTTAGAATGTATTATGTTGTTAGAGCCCACACATAATGAGACAAAACATCATGGGAGTGCAAACAAGCCATGCCATAAAAGAGTATTCCAAATAAAAAAAAAAGAAAAATATCCTTCTTTGGTTTAAATATAATTTCATTTTTGTCCAATTCAAGTACCTTAGAACAAAGAACTAGAAGAGTGATGATAAAAGCAGAATGCTTGGGAGAGAAACTGGTTCTATGGTAGAAGTGATAGATAAAGCTGGATTCCTTTATTGGTGGAAGGAAAGTTCTAAACAGCTGGCAGGAAGAGGAAGGTGCCGTTCTCATTCCTTCAAAGCCTATTGGCGACCCTTCAATTCCAGCTATAACTCCCTTGAAAGAAAAAGTGGAAAGAGGGAATGCATCATATTTTTTCTGTGAAACAAAATAGCTTTTATTAAAAGAAATTTACTTAGAGAAGTGTGAAAGGAAAGAAAGATAGAAATACATGTTTAAGAAAAACATGGGCTGCTCCAGAGTGGAAGAAGGCCTACTTTGTCTCTTTAAAAAGAGTTTTAAGATAACTGAAATATGCCAGGTTTTTCTCACACAGAAGAGTTAAAGAAGGGATTTCAAGAGTTGAGGGAAAGTTCTACAAATTTTAAAAAGTTCTCTGATATTCAGTAATCATGAATATGCTCATTGGTGGTGGGATTGAAGGTGAAACAACTGTCTGCCTGAAACTCTGTTGTCAACAACTTTGGAAATTAGGGGATAAAGGAATATTCTAATATATTTATTAACATATATATTAAAATGGCTAAGTATTTCTGTATCATACTGCATTTCTTCCTATCTATAGCATTCCAATCTTTGCCTTTTCCATGAAAACTGAAAGAAAGAAAGAAGAAATAGATTGACTATAGGTGTAAATGGGTAGGGGAGAGACCTTTAGAGAAACAAGTGATCAAATGGCAGGAAATTACCTGGAAAGAGTAAAAACTGCCAGTTTCAAAGACCCATCCCCAGGTGGGTATCTTGTATCTTTTATTACTGAAAAGAATATATTCATGGATAAGGAGTTAGTTTTCCTTGCTTTCATTTTTAAATTTTTATTTCCAGAACATAAGGGATTATAATAAAAAAGGAAGAAGTGGGCTTTCTGTAATTACATTTTATTATCCTCTTGATCACTATCACCTCCAGTAATTTTATAATTCATTATTGTTATTTACCTAGGTCCCAAAGGATTTTTCATATCTTCCTTAGCTACTAGGTAGAAAAGAATTTTGATAGCAATAAAATGACTCATCAAAATTACTGGTTAGGAAAATGGAACTCACAAATGAGTCATAAAAGAGGGATATCCAATTACACCAAACTTTACTGATTTATTATTTTATTAAAATTGGTAAGAAACTAAAAATAAATATGTTAGGTACACATTTTTTTCTATTTCACATATTATTTCCCTCATCCTTCCCCAATAGGAATAACAATGCTTATGAGGATATTACTGAAAACAATGAACACTTGTAGCATAATGTATTAAACTGTTCAATCTAACTTTTAGCATTCCACCTCCCCACCCGCCAAATACTACTTTCTTTTGGCTTGAAACTCTATACTTCACTCCTAAATTATATTATTCAGTTCTTAAATTCCTTTTTAAATTTTTGCAAAACACATTTAAATGTTTTTGTTTTTCAAAATACCAAGCATGGTGTCTATATCAGTTGTATTACTCTTTGTCCCAACCCATGTAAACATGATGAGAAAGATATAGTTTTCTTTCCCACTGTAGCAATATACTCTTAGAACAATGTCAAGCAGGAATATGTGCAGAGCCACTTATTTGCTGGGTGATGCTTAAAAGTGGAGTAAGACAAAATCCTATTATTTATTTAGCTCTTCTTCCTTAGTAAACCATACCCTTGATTTTGACTTAAGCATATGGCTACTTGAAACACACACTGTATCTCCCAATCTTAAACTGACTTTGTCTTTCATTCCTGTCCTTCCTTCTGCTGGTTAGAATGTTATAACAATGGAAGACCTTACTTGTATTGTGTAACAAGTGAATCAATGTTTCCCCCTCCTAGCACAGACACATATATACATAGATATTTATACATGGACATGAATGCACACACACCAACATAATCCTGTGTCACCACTATTTTTTTTCAGTGTATCAAAGATCTTGGAATAAACGATGACAATTTACTTTTTAAGTTAATATGTCTTTCCTTGGATTAGAGAGCATATCTTCAAATGAATTATGCTAGATATGAATTAACTTTCACCTACTACCACCATGATGCTAATAGTCAATCAAACTATAACATCTAGCATCATGGAAACCGTCAGATAAAGTGCCTGTTTTGCATGTGATCTAATCCAGTTCCATCCTGGCACCAAGCACCCAAGAGTGTGATGCCCAAGCACAGCACTTGGAGTAGCTACCAAAAACTATCATTTGTTGGTCCAATGCCATGCCCTCCCCAGCAAATAAATGGGAAATTTTAACAGGGGCAACTCATAGTTATCACTGCATATAAATCATTTTTTTTATTTTGCATCTTACCCCCACTCTTACCCACCTGTTTTCTCTTATTCCAATAGAAATTCAAGGTCACCTCTGGGCATTCTCACGTTTCCTATCAGTATCACTACCTGGCAAGGGGATACACTTGATTAATACTATAGACTCATTCATTCAACAGTCAAGCAAAACTAATCTTTTTTTTTTCTATTCTCACAAAGTTCACATTCTATTGGGGGAACACACAAATAGACAACCATTCTCCCCATATAATTTGTGCCACTGGAAAATAAAACAGTGTGGCCCTGACTGGAAAGAGAGCTCATGCCTGCTGGAGGTGCTGGTTTGATCCCAGGTACCAGCTGGTTCCTGGAACACCACCAGGAACAGCCCCCAAGTACAGGGCTGGGAGTATCCCCTGAACACCAAGTGAAAAACAAAACACCACCAAAATAACAACAAAATACTTTTAGTATAGCTTCTCTCAGGATTTGAAGCTAATGAAGCTTGGTGGATTGGGGCACTGTCATCTGGATAGTTGCTCTTCTAGGCTAATTTTAGACTTTTTTCATTGCTCTGTATATCTTCTATCATAAATGTGGTTGTACTATATTGTATTATTCACTTGTCATTATAAATATATATTAAGTATACACATTAAATATAGTAAAAACTAAAACTTTGGTCAAGAATTACTTGTGGTTGGGAGTGGGATGTAGAGCTGAGTGGTAGTGTCTGTTCTATGTCAGTTGAGCTTAAGCCATATTTTAATCAAGTAAATTTCTTCTGACTAAATTCTAGCCTTATAAAGCTCTTTTATAAGGCATAAGTACCATTTATCAGATAATCTACAAACACGAGTTCAATGACACTGAGTTTATGAACAGAGTGATACCTTCTAACCTTGATGACTGATAACCTTATGCTCAGAATATATGACTACAATAATAGCAAGTGATACATCACATTCTTTTACAGTCTTACTTTAAAACCAGGCTCTATCATAAACTTCTATTTATTGTTATTATTAATAATTAATATATAATATTATCATACTATTATTTTCAGGAAATAAGATAAAGCATCAATGCTATGCCAACAAAGAACAGATAAACAGGACCAGTAATAGTCTCTAAAAGTGGTTATCCCAGAGTCAGCAGAAGAGCAGAAATAATTTATTCTAGGAATCCTGACAGTTACATCAAATGGTTTGCATTGTTAAAAGCTGAGATGGGTCTTATACTGTTCTCCTTAACTTCTACCACTTAAGGAAATTCAATCAGAGAGCAGTTTAAAGATACCAGTTCTTGTCAAGATACTGAAGGTGGCTTTTCTGAGTACAGCAATTCTCAGAAAATTCAGATGTACCAATGAATCTAAAAATAAAATTTGATGTATTTTAACTGCTCACCCCAAAGTTTAATACTTTGATAATTAGACCTCACATTTAACCCAATGAAGTAGCTAATAGATATTGTACATAAGATTATATTTGTGTATATACACTTACACACATGTATAAAAAGAGATTTGTCTTTTAAAAAAAAAAGGTCACACCATTATTGCTTTCCAAAAATAATCTCCTAGAATCTATAATTTGGAAAGCTATGTTGAATTATTCATTTAATCTTATTAAAGCTAGAAATTTAATAATATACCTGAATATAATTTCAAATAATTTAACCAGATGATCATGAATTCACAAAAATTCATATTGGTTAACAATAAATAGCTTTTACATTGACTGATTGATCCCTGCTTGTGAATGACAGCATTACCTGAATAAACACATTGCCAAAAAAGCCCAAAACTTATAAAATAATTCATTTCTGAAATGAGACCTCAACGAAAAGTTTAATCTTAGGATCAGCTTCAGTGTTCCAAAGTGTGAGTCATGGTGTTTACTACACATGCTGCATGCTAAAGATACTGAGACCACAAACAGCATCTTGAATGAGAGTTGTATTTAAGATTCTTTTTTTCCCCATTTATTTTTTGAGACAAAGGATCTTATATTTAATCAGCTTGGCTTTTAATTTTAGCTATAATTATTTAAAAATATGCTAAGATATTCCTGACATTTCAAAAGAACAAATTATTACTGTCTGTCAATTCATTTTCAGGAAAGTTTTATCTTTAAAGATGTATAGCTTTATATCAATTTTAAAAACAAAGCAGTATGCAATGACAAAAGTGATATGGACTATTAAATAATTGAAAATTGTGTTGGTAGCAACAGCTGTTTAATTAGAAGGTAAAAACTGCAACTAATCCTCTATGGTTGACAGAAATACAGACCTTATCGGTAGATAGAATTCCTATGATAGTGAATATGGATATGAAATCAGCAATTCACAAGTTTCATCTCATAAAAATAACAATCACAAATCTGTATAGAAATATAAGTCACGTCAAAGATTTTCTAAATCTTGTTTTTCCTTTTCTAAGGACTTATAATTTTGCATTTCAAGTTAGTGAAAATACTCCAGTGTCTACACTACTAAGCCACAATGCACAAAGGTATATTCAGGTAAGAGACCAGAAAAATTTTCAAAAAAAAATCATGTACAATATAAATGGAAAAAAACATTTGGCATATGGTAAAATATAGTAGAAATAGAGAGGATGCTTCAACAATTTTGAAAATTAAAGACTCCCATTACAAGATCCAGATTTTCCAATGCCAGTCATTTGGGCGGCAGGGTGAAAAAATTACATATATTGGTATAACCTTATGTAAAAGGAATTATAGCAGAAATGTTTTAAATATCTGGAGAAAAATTTAAAATATCAGAATATTTCTGAAAATTGATCAAGAGATTGCTATAACCATAGACTATTAAATTATCATTAAGAATAGACAAAGAGATATGTTTACATTTTATATGTCAAAAATAAACTAGAAGACAATAAAATTATTTATGACATGAGATCAGAATATGAAAATAACAATGATTTTAACTATGGAAGGTTTTTTTAGCTTAGTTTACTTCCAGTTTGGGATATGACTGATGGTGCTCAGTGCTAAATCTTCTTAGAGTGGTTCATGGGTGGTGTTCAAGGGACCACGAGTTGCTAGGATAGAATCTAGACTTCGTGCATGCAAAGCACGGACTTAAACTATATGGGCTATCTTTTTGGCCCTAAAAAGCTTTTGGGGGGAGGCAGGGAGCATGCCTTTTGGTGCTTAAGCGACACAACCAGCAGTGCTAGAGGGAACATATGTGGTGCTAGGATTTGAACTACTTCCAAGAAAAGTGTCTCTCCAGGCCCTAGCAGTTAAGGGTGAGAGTAACTGCAAGAAGTTTCCTCTTGAATGGAGTCCAAGTTTTACAGCCATAATTGCTAAATTATATTTACTCTATTTAATATGAATTGCTTTGCTCTTCAACTTTGGTTAGAATAACCATGAATAAATCACTCAAAACTCCCCACACAGCCTAAAACTCACTTTGTTGCAATTGAAGTAAATTCTTAAACTGCCAGTGATCCTGTTGGGTTTCTAAACCCTTCTTGGGTTTTAGAAATTATTATCCTAGATAATTTAATAAGTATTACAAAGTTAAAATGACTTGCTACACAGCATAAGAATATTTACACAGATGGTTTGCAGAGGGGTTTAAGAGAAGTAAAAGTATTCTGTAATCATACTGTAATCATAATTGTAATGATATTATAATTATGGATACATGACATTATACACTTGTTTAAAAAAGAGGGGTGCAGGTGGAACAGGGGAAAAACTAAAATAAGATAAATACCTGACAAAATATGAAACATACAACAGCACTAAGACAGCTCTAGTGGCTGAGCAATATATTCTTTCACGCAGGAGACCTGGGTTCAAGTTCTTACACTGCATGATTCCCTAAGAACCATCAGGAGTAACTGCAAGATGGGATGGGGGAGTGGGGTTAGGGAGGAGGAAGAAGGAAATTGGGAACCCTGGTGGTGGGAAATGTACATTGGGTGTTGGAACGTTGTAAGACTGAAACCAAATCATGAACAATTTTGTAACTGTATAGCTTATGGCGATTCCAAAAAATAATCAAAAAATATAAAATGTCAACAAAAAAAAGAAAAGAGACTGAGCCAAATTCAAAAGTAATTATTAATAATTTAAAAATAATAAATTACAGCAATAAATTTGAAAAGCTAGGTGAAAGGGGTCAGCCTTTTCTTTTAGCTTTTTGGCTCTGCACTCAGGAATTACCCCTGGTGGTGCTCAGGGGACCATATGGGATGCTGGGAATCGAACCTGGGTTGGCCTCGTGTAAGTCAAATGCCTACCCACTGTGCTGTTGCTCTAGCTCCAAATGGGGTTCATATTAAGAAAATAAAAATACTTAAGAGAAACAAGCATCAAATAATGGAGAGGAAGAATGAAAAATATACATAGGTGACATTATACCTAGAAAACTCAGTATACAGTATTCAGTGACTTTATTTGATAAACATTATAATGATTTTGATTACAAGAAAAAAACCCTGTTCACAAAGTTAACAAAAAGATAAATATTTACAAATAAGTTTAATTATATGCTCAGTTTGTAATGGGTTAATAATAAGTAGACAATCAGAAAATGGAAAGCTAAGTCTTATTCTTGACTAAAATATTCATTGTAACAAAGATGTTGGTTCACTCAACACCCTAACCACTTCTGAATGCCACCCCTCCCCCACCACACACACACAATTGCACACAATTTCAAGGTGGTATTTATATTGGTGAAAAAAGCAGAAGAGATTTTACAAAACTACACCAAAATTTATCCAAAAAAGTATTTTTTGCAAGCACTAGGGCTCTTTATCTCCTTGGAAGGTCAGGCATCCCTTTGTGTCAGGATTCCTACAATCCTTAGAGTCTGCCAGGTGAAGAGCTCAACAACAATTAGCAATATGAGACTGAAGAGCTGACATTACAGGACTGACTTTTAATATCAATATCCCTAATTATGTGACATTAACCTTTGTCATTGTATCAAGTCAACTGTGATGCATAAACAATGGTAATGAAGAAATAGAGAATATAAATAATATAAAATGCCATGAAAAAAAAACAACCATGGCCAAAAGAGTTATTGTTAGGGCCAAAGAGAGATATTGAACTTGGGGTAGTGCACTTGCCTTGCACATGGCTAGCCTAGGTTCAATCCTCAGCACTACATTTGAACTCTGAACCCTTCCCAAAGTGATCCCTGAGCACAGAGCTAAGAATAAACCCTGAACACAACTGACTGTGGCCATAACTGTTCTCCCAATCAATCCACCCCCCAAAAGAACCCTGAATATTTGATTGTTGTAATTCACTCCTCCAGTTTTGACATGTTACTGGATTTTAGAATTGTAAAAAGAATTTTTCTGCATATGACGCCAATACCCAAATTATCTATAAACAGCAATTCTTCTAAGTATGGTTTTTAATCTGTATTTGAAGACATCTAGCTGGGTAAAGGCCTCATGATAAATCATTTTAGCTTTTACTCCCAAGAGTTCAAAATGTACTCCCTGTTTAATTTGTTGTTACCGAAAATTTTCCAAAATTGATTTGATGATGATGACAAATTTATTTTCAGGAATAATATCCATGATCTAATACGAGATAATACATAATTCAGAAGTTACACATTATCAGGGAATTACATTTAGGAGATCAACTGTGAATCTCTGTAATGAGAAGCATTCACCTTGTTACAGGAATGATAATCTGAATTTAATCTTATAATATTCCCTTCAGGATGTAAAAGGCAGTTTGGTGGAAAATAGGATGATTCTTGACTACGTTCAGAAAAAGGACAAAAGAGAATAGGTAAAAGACAAAGCATCATAGAAAGGATATTTAGTTTTTGTTCTAATTTTAAAGTATTAAACTTTAAACAATCTTCATTTTAAAAGATTCTGAGAAATTTGTCAAGTGGGTAAAAATATGATATAGCATGACACTTAAAATAGGGCAACAATTGTTCAGTCTAAGTAGTTGTTTTTGTTTGGATATTCATTTTATTATTCTTACAACTTTCCGTATGTCTGACAATTTTTTAACAAAAAAAAGTTTGAGGTTAATTATGTTACTAAATATGGCTAGAAAACAAAATTCTACATAATTTTCTCTTTTAACACACCAAATACCTATTGACTCTTCTCTTGGGATTTTTTTTTATCCCTATACATATGCAGGTACTGGAATTTGGGAAAACTAATATCAATCATTTGGAACTCTATAACTGTCCTCTCAAAACTTAACATAAGGGCCCCATCGCCATTTTGGTTGAATCAAAAATAGACAAAAGACTACTATAGTTGTACCAATCATGTAAAGCCCAAAATTACTGGTTAACAGTTATGGCATGAGTCTTTCCCTTTTTCTATTGAACATAAATGATAGAAGGAGAGAGACTCAAAGCTGGGAGCCTCTCCCTCCTGAGAGGGAGAACTAGGTTATAAGATGTCGAGGCCGCATGCTTCCAGGAGGGGGTGAGATGAATACTGGGATCATCGGTGGTAGAGAACGGGCACTGGTGGAGGGATGGGTTCTCGAGCATTGTATGACTGAAACACAAGCACGAAAAAATGTAAATCTGTAACTGTACCCTCACAGTGATCCACTAATAGAAAAATTTAAATTTAGGTTTCTATAAAATGAAATCTTGGGGGGGAAATTGAAAATATTGTTTGGAAGATGCTCGACTCTTAGAAAAATGCTTTTATGTGCATCTCCCAGGAGCATTTGTGTGATTCTGAAGAGGTTTAACAAGAAGCAAGTGGCACAATTAGGATTTTTTTTTAAGTGGGTATTAAAGCTCTGGAATGTTCCATGAATGCTCCTCTCTCTCCCTCCCCCCAACCCCCAATTTTGGGTCTAAAAGCACCTTCCAAGTTGGCAGAACACCTGTAAGTAATTCATGAATACATGGAAAGAGCCCCAAACATAGAAAATCATTGAATAGGCTTTAAGTATTTGAGTAAGTCAGTGAGTGCATTGAGCGCCATAGAAATGAGAGGGGCAGAAAGCTCAACTGAGATTTACGGATGGATGAAAGGGCCAGGTGTGATGGAGCCCCTGAATGCTGAGGCCACACAAAGGGCCATGCCAGTGATGCCCTGTCACACCAGGACAGCTGAGTCTTGACTAGTCTCAATGGCACCGAGTCACATGGGGCCTGATCTCTGTGATCTGAAATCTGTTTTCTGAAACTGCTGGCTGATGTCCAAGGTCTGCAGGACCCAGAAGTGCACAATGACTCTAGGGACCCAATGAGATGGTCCAGTAAGCTAGAGGCTGGTGTTACAACTTGATCCTAACTCCACTCTATGTGAGATGTGATTGAACAGTCTCTAAAGACATGCCCAAGTAGGCTCAGCCCGAGTGTGGAGGCAAAAGTTACTGCTCTTCAACTTTCTTTTCTTTGGGATTTTGGGACACGCTTGGCTGTCCTGGACAGTCAGAGATAGGAAAGTTAATTCCTAAAGACTCCCTTAATCACAAAATATACAAAACAGTTGGTAAAGTCATGAGTGACTTATCAGTAAGGTTCAGTAGTGGTTAACTTTTGTAAAGAACAGATCTACTCTCACTAGAGGGTATTTATATAATTAGGGTCAACTACAATTTAGAATTTCTGAGACATGGGGCTAAATTACAGTGACATTTAAGAACTCTGCTAAATTTTCCATTCATCTCAAAGATTTCTGGGGTAACTATGTTGCAATTAAGTAATTTTCTTCTTTTCATTTTTATTATAATTTTCTTCTTCAGCCCTGGCAATTACCTACTACTCTGGTATACCTTCCTTTAGAAAAAAAAAAGACCTACATATTTTCAACCAATGGAGAGACTAAATTTTACTGCCTACTCAGTAGGCAGCAATCTCTAAATAAGTTTCTCCAACAAGATTCTGTTAAGTAATACTATCTCCCAAACTTAAAGCTTCTCTGAAAAGTATTTTCTGCACGGGTTATCAAAACCAAAACAAACAAAAATCTAACATAAGGATTATTCAGCATATTCATGCAAGAGAGAGAGTTTTAAGTAGCCCCTCAAAATGTGCTGACAAAGCCTATAGCTTGCCTGTGGGTTTTACATATGCTTCAAAAGTAAAGGCTTTATGAAGACATACTTTTTGAGCTATTTGCAATAGAGAAGAAAGATAGTTCTCACTGGATCTAACTATTTCAATAGAATTTACTTTAAGCAACAAAGTACATCACATCCATTAAAAAAAAAAATAGCCAGAGGCCTTTAACTTTTAGGTCAATAGCACTTGACTATTATATGTTCCTAAGAGATATTATAACAGGTTCTGCTGATGTTATAGAATATTTGGCTCTTTCTAGAAAGGATTTAGATATGAAATAAAGGTCATAATGACATAAACCATCAGCCACAACAATTAAGTGAGGATTTCCTCCATCCTCACTCATCATCATCTTCAACTGGAACATTATCATCTCCAACTGAAAAAAGAAACTGAGTAGACAATAGAATATTTTTTTAACCTTTTTAACTGGTCATAAATGAAAAATTTAAACTAAAATTCCATCTCTCTTTGATTTCTAAGTCTAAATCTTAAATCTCAATTCTAGTGTCAGTACCCAACCATGAAAATAGTATTCTAGTTTCTGATAGAAGAAACCCATAAAAGCTACTGGAGATATTTCTAAAGACATCCTTGATCAAGTGTAGTTAAGGGAGTTTTTCAATGTATCTTATCCATGTTTAGCATGTGAGTCTTTGCTCATGTGATATACTTCTTTCTCTTACCATTTCTTCCCATAGTAAATCATTCTTAAATCTTAAAACCTGATTAATACTTCATTCTACAAGTAATTATCAAGCTTTGCACATACTTGAAAAATAATAAATAGTCAATGAGACAAACATATCTCCTTCCCATTATACCGCTAACAACATAGGTAGGTGACAGTATTTTCGAATTTCTATAATTTAAGAAAAGCAACAACTTTAATTCGAGAAGACACTTTCCAAAGATAATCAACTTGAATAAAGGAATTTTTAATGAATTATGAGGTGTGTCAGGTAATTCCATGCATATCTAATTATATAACAAAATTTGTATGTGCATATAGGCAATCTTTTAAAAATACTGTTGTGAGAACTATGTTAAGAAGCTGTGATTGACAATGCAACACAAAGATGAATCAGACCACAGCAAATAAAGTACACAAATGGTCAAAGCAGTGGAAATGCTTAAAGATCAAAAAAGAGTCATGGTGATAGTATGTATGTCATATCCTCCTAAAGATGAGTAGAGTTCAATTTCAAATAAATCTGTCCTAAATGTCCACTTTTGCTGAGATTTTGAAATGTCACCCAAAGTAGAAATTTGAGGGTAGTGGACATACTTGTGCTGGTATTTAAAACCAAATCTGAGAAGTAGTAGAATTTATTTTACTCAATTAATCATAATAAATCACTGATAATTACTGACATAAAGTACACATTTTGGTTTCAAGGAGTTTCTAGTCTAGCACAATGTAAAAAATAGAATGTTGATGTATTCAAACTAATTATTCAAGGTTTTATTTCTATTCTATAATTAATTTATCAAATTAAACTATCTATTCACCAAAAGGGATAATCATAATTAGTACAAATTTTACTTACAATTAAGGCTATCATTAGCAAATCATCACTGAATGTCAGAAAAGGAAGATCCATTATGGTGTTCTGAATAACTAATGTAAGAAGAGCAAGCTACATGGATGAACAATATTTCAGCCTATTTCCAATGTTCCAAAACAGAACAACTGTTTTGAATGGCAATTCAGAATGAGGTAAAATAAAAGATAGAATTCATGTGATAATCAGTTGACAACAGTCAATAAAACCAAAGCACTAGGTCCGTGATAGCACGTATACATAAAGTCAAAGAAGTCAAAACCAAAACTGTATATCCTGGAAACTGTATAATGTACTTCGTGTTATGACTAATGACTTTCATATTTGTCAACCCCCACACTAGAAGTCCCATAGAACAGACTGTGTGATGATTATTGGTAGATATCTAGATAGAAGCCCATTGCATGACATTTAATATGTAACTTATCTACAGAAATAAAGGGAAAATTGACACCGAAAACTAATGCAATATTAAATTCAGTTTTGTTTACTTGCTTTTTAGGCAATACCTGCCTCTAGGTCTACTACTGGCTCTATTATTGTGAATAACTTTTGTTATTCACAATAACCAGTGTTCTGGTGACCATATGTAGTGCCAGGGATTGCTTTCGGGTTGGCTGTGTGCAAGTACCTTACCCATTGCACTATCTCTCTGGTTCACAAATTCAGATTTGGGAACCAATCAATATATTCTCCTTCAAGGATCAGCAAAGCAAAAATCAGTGCATAGTATCCTTTTCCAGACAACCTAAGGAAGCTATTAGTTTTAAAATTCTGAAATGCTTTGATTGATAGATTTTGATTTGATTGACCTAAGTGGTCAAATTTTATTTGTGACTGATCTCATATAAAAAGCTCCTTTTCTTGATTACCCTTTACTGAAATAGCTCAAAATCATGGTAAGTAGCAAAACAGTACACTAATAAATGCCTGAATACTTATCAGTAGTTCAGATTTCTTCATTCTTATTCTCTTCATACTTATGTGTGTGCGTGTACACACACATACATACATACACACACACACACACGCACAAAAAAGGTCACTGTTGCTATCAACATCATTAGTGTACTCCTGACATGATTTTAGAAAACAAAGATGAAATTTTGTATTGCACTGTGAAAACTGAAGAAAAATCTAACCCTAGTGTGAGGTATATTCAGTACAGTAAGTGAAACTTTCTCTGTAAAGAGTTTAGTATGGTGGCTAGTGGGAAATATAACTGGAAAGATAGGGAAAAAAGCTCCAATGAGTCCAAATATCATTTTCATAGAAATTGATGAATTGCTGAAGATTTCTGAGGATTCTTGAAATAGAATTAAAAGGTTATTTTTTCTGGTATAATCTTGAGATAAGGTAAGAGAAACAACACAAATGGTGACAGGAAAATAAGCAAGTTTAAAACATGGAGAGAATAAATAAAAATGAAACTGAATTTAATATATTTCTATAATAAATGGTGACTAAAGAGGTTTACAAAGTCTTGGCCAATGATATTTTATATAATCAAACTCAAATAGCATATATTTCAGTTAATTAGGTTTCTAGAGCAGTAAAGTGGAATTTGGATTTAGACATGAAATCAATATTGGCCTTGCAGGTACTCCCCATGTTCCTCAACCCTCAACTCCAATCCTTCCCTCTCTTCCTAAAATCAATACAAAAACCTTATATTTGCCAAAAAGGATAGCACTATTTAAGAGGAAATAACAACCTAAATTACACTGTATATGTGTAAAGACTGTAGTTGGGGATTTTCCTAAAGGGGATATTTGATGTTACTTTTTGAAATTCTTATGGTTTTGTTCATGAACACATCACAAGGGGGAGTTTAAGGGCCTAACTAAGTGCCATAAATTATTTTTTCTTAAGAAATCATATCCTTGACATATTTTCTTCATTATCTGAGAAGAATGAAACAGATTTTTCGGTTAATTAGTGCTAAGGCATGTATTTTGCATTAGCATTAAGTTTACCAAAATGGCTTGAAAATCTTGAACAGATGGCAAAATTATAATAACTTTTCTTATAATTTAGGTTAAGAATAAAGTGTCATGAGTATTTTCCTCCTGCCTAACTTTTCCATAAAGTTAATATATTTAATAGATCTGATATGCTGTTTTTCTCACTTAGGTATAAACAACTCTCTCTCACCTTAGTTGCATGTAATAAGCTGTGGGGATACATTTAAGTACTACCAGCCTAGCATTTAAATATCAAAGCATTTACGAATAACTCTAACTTTGGTTGGAGACTACGTAGAAGAAGACTACATGGTTGCAAGAAAGACATCTTCAGGAGCATGGCAGGCAACATAAGTAGGTCACCCTAAAGACAGCATAGAACTGCAGGGACTGCAGCAAACAGAGCAGGACAACTAGCCAAAGGAGTAGGCACAGGGCCTCTCACTAGTTGTTCTGGATGGAATTAATAATGTTTGCAGCTGCATCACATTTTCTTTTCTAAAAAATAATCACTTGTATCACTTGTAGTCCCATTGATCTTTGATTTGCTCGAGCGGGCGCCAGTAACATCTCCATTTGTCCCTGTCTCGATCTAGTGTAGCCCAATGATACCTGCTCGCTCCAGGAAGAGAAATTGGATGAAGAAATCTGACCATCTAGTTGGTGGGCAGCCACGAGGTCTTCTGACGTGCCTTGGAATCCAGTCTGTAACAGCTCTAGTCCAGCGGTTGTCTCTGAATCGCATTACATGACCAGCCCATCTGATTTTTGATGTCTTGGCAAATGAGACAGCGTCCCTGATTTTTGAATAGATTTGATTGCTATTAGGGTATCCCAAAGAGGAATCGAAAGAGCTATGCTGGGAACATCATGTCTCACTCAAGTGAGAGAAGGAATCAGGAGTTCTGACCTCCGTCGATGGTCAAAAATCAGGGATGAAAAATAATAAAACTAAACTAATGCCACTGGAGAGATAGCACAAGGATTGAGACATCTGCCCTGCACACTGCTGACCTTGATTCAATCCCTGGCAAAGCATGGTTACCCCATCACTTCTGGGAGTGATCTCTGAGCACAGAGCCAGAAGTAGCACCTGAGCATCATTAGGTGTGGCTCCAACAAGCCTCCCCAACACAAAAGTAAATTAAATCTGAGGAAACCAAGGAAAGTCTGTAATCCTCAGCAGGCTAAAGAGCCATGGGTCTGCAGTAAGGATGAGGAGTCAGCCACAACTGGAGTCCGTGATTAGCACTCTGATCCTTGTCCTTTTCCAGAGAATTCAGGCCAAGAGCAAAACACTACGTAAATATGCTGGAACTACATTATAATCCAGTATTTTAAAACTAAGTCTGGTTGAAACTGTGTGAATGCTAGTGGACAGACAACTATACATACTCAAGATGATCTAAAGCTATGTGACCTCCATTAGGCTGATCTTGTTATCTAGCTCTCCCTTTCTCTCTTCTTGAGTCTTTTTTATGTTCCTTGTAGTGCCCAGTCTAAACTTCGAGTGAAATTTAAAAATTATGGTAAATAGCTCCTTTCCTCAGCCTCACTATACATTATTTCATCACAACACTCAATATCTCATTTCCCAAGTCTCTTATCTACACCAAAACTCTCATATTACTTTATACTCACTAATTTCACACTATTTGAATCTTTTCCTTCTGACCACACTTGCTTGGCAAATTCTGTCTCTCTGGATTATTCCTATCCTCTCCTTACTTTGTTAAGCTTGATAAGAAAGGATAATAAGCATTGCCTATGTATCTACTTTTTGATAATTTCCTTCTACCTATTTAATAAAATCTAACCTATGCCCTTTTTCTCGGGTAATGATTCCATCATTGCTTGGTTTTAACCTTATTCTTATTTAGTATGTCATGCAAATCAACATATTAAAAGCCAGATTTCCTGAATCTGAGGTTGACTCAACCTTAAAACAGAAGAAAAGAGGAAAGCAGAGGTAGAATACTAAATCTAATGGCATGACAGTTATAGTTAATATTTATTGGTCTTTTATTACAAGTAGGTTACTAAATATGCACGATCTTGCTTAATTTTCATAACACTGGATGATAGATATGACTTTACACATCGTACAGATGGAGATTGACAAAGTCAGACTGTGTAATGAATGTTATGCTCCTAGGTAGCTCCAAAATCCAAATACTTCTCTAGTCTTAGTCACTATGCTCCTATTCTCACTTTCTGCTACAGATCAATTAATAGCATTAGTTAATTAAATCTTGGCATAGTAACTTTTTCTCACTTTCTATTATATCCCATCACTTTGCCACACTGCTCATAGTTTCCTCTTTGGATAGTTGCATAAAGCCGTGGTTTTTTTTTCTTTTTCTTTTTTAGTGTGTCTGCATGTGTGTTTTAAGATCATACCCAGTCTGACTGACTCAGGAGTTCACTCCTGGCAGTGTTGAAGGAATGTATAGGGTGGTAAGGGGTTAAAACCAGGCCTTTGTATGCAGTACTCAGTCCACTATCTCTTTGCCCCATTCCCTAATTTCTCTTAACTACATTTTTTCAATTTAAATCCATATTTGTAGACTGTCTCAAGCATATAAATGTTCATTATCCAAAATATTCTATAGAAAAAAAGTCTTAATCATTGGATAATTATGCACCATCTATTTCTGTTCATATTCTTTTAGCTACTTTACAACTCTGTAAATTAGAGGTAACACAGTAACGCACATATTAGACATGGAAATATTTTCTGCTTGGTGAACTTTAATTGATTCCCCTCACATCCCTCACCTTTTTCACCATCAGTAAAAACAGTTTAGTGACCTATTCTATAAAGGTTCACATTTTTAGACTTCCCTTTGAACCAGTTTTTTTTTTTTTTAGGAGTGATACCTAAGCAGAGAGCCAAGAGTAAGCCCTGTGCTTGCCCTTGCTCCCAAACTAATTGACTTTCTTTTTTTTAATATATATTTTTTATTCTTTTATAGAATCACCATGTGGAAAGTTACAAAGCTTTCAGGTTTAAGTCACAGTTATACAATGCTCGAACACCCATCCCTTCACCACCTTTGAACCAGTTTTGACCACTGTAGGTTCTCTGTGAATTAAATCAAATCTTTAACACATGTTGGTATTTTTTTAACCTGCATCATAACATTATTTTCAACCCAAGCTTTTTCTAAAAATAAATAATAATAAATAAATAAAAATTCCCAATCCTAACAGATTCACTTTTGAGCAGAACTTTTTAGTGGGCCCCACTGGCCAAAGAAATTAAGTCTAAATATCTCCTCCTGAAGTTTGACAGTGAATTACAACTTAAACTGACCTGTAAGTTGTATATTCAGTCCACTGCTCACCAATCACATTGTACATATAGGACAAAGAACTCTTAGGTTTCAGAAACATATTTCACTTTCCCAATTGACTTTCTTTGCTGACACTAATCCTTCCACCTGGAATATGTCTGTCCATTGTGTTCAACATAAATGATGATTTCGATGTTCTAAGTCCATGCAGAAGCAATAGAATCAAAGAGAATTAACAATTGCTTCATTAAGGGTAGAAAAGGATAAAGGAAGAAGAAGAAAAAAATGGACTGCCAAAAGAAAATCTTTTAAGTGTCAGGTATTATCTTTTGAAATGTATACAGATTTTTTGTTGTGTGTGGAGTAAATAAATTTCTTTGAAAGGGATAAGATTAAAAAAAAAACTCTCAGGGCTTTTCCAGAAGAGGAGCTGTATTAAGAAAGGAATCACATATCCTGGGGGGAAAAATCAGATGTGATAGGAATCAAGTTATGGAGAACATACAACATAGTGATTAAACTTAAAAATAATGCACTTCATGGTTTTAGCCCTGCAGCACTGTCATCCCATTGTTCATCCATTTGCTCGAGTGGGCACCAGTAATATTTAAATGTATACTGTCTACTTAATATAAGGTAAGAATATTGCAAGTAATTTTACCATACGTACTCTCACACACAAAACTGTAGGAGTGATTTTGTGGGCATTTCAGATTTCATATCAAAATAGTACTTTGACAATTAAAAATATATCCAATTTTTCTTTGTCTATTATACCTCAGTAAAACCATAGTGGAGTGGGGGGGAAGTTACAGCCATAAAAAGTACATAGGAGAAAACTTGCAGCAACCTAAGAATTGCTGAGAATCAGGAAATTGAAAAAGAAAGACTACCTCTTCCTCCTATCCTTAAGACTTCTGAAAATTGGGGCAGAGAACAAGCTCAAAGGGCTGGCACATATCCTAAAAATATGTAAGTAAATAAAATAAAGCAAGAAAAACAAAAGCAAAATGATCACATAAAATAGTTTCTAAAAATGAAGAATGCTGTAAACAGATGATGGTCCGAATTCCTTCTATCAATATGTACTGTTAGGATACAGTAGGAAACCAGGAATAGTACACCAGATTGGATGAGATGGGATGCAGAAGGAAACCAATCTCTATTAACAAAAAAAATATGAACAGAGAAGACTTAACCTGTAACAATATCTTAGTATCTCTTATACGAGGGCAGAATTGTTCCATGGTGAGATGCTACAATATTCACTAACTTTCTTCTAAGGAAACATTTTTTTGATCATTCTTTTAGCCAATTATTTATAACAAGAAAGATAAAAATAAATTATTGACGGCCTGCTATAGGGGGCAGGCTTAAGGGGTAGTTGGGAAAATTGGAAATAATGTGTGGGAAGGTGCATTGGTGGCAAGATTGGTGCTGGAAAATTGAATGTAACAAATCATCATGAACAACTTTGTAAACCACAGTGTTTATATAAAGTGTAAAGGGGAAATTAAAAGGGAAAAAAAAGGATACAAAAGGGCTGAACCAGTCTGCATTCCCACCAGCAGTGAAGAAGAGTACCTTTCTCCCCACATCCATGCCAACACCGGTTGTTTTTGTTTTTTGGGATGTGGGCCAGTTTCTCTGGTGTGAGATGATATCTCATTGTTGTTTTGATCTGCATCTCCCTGGTAATTAGTGATGTTGAACATTTTCTCATGTGCCTCTCAGCCATTCGGATTTCTTCTTTGGGAAAGTTTCTGTTCATTTCATCACCCCATTTTTTGATTGGGTTGGCAGTTTTCTTCTTGTGGAGTTCAACCAGTGCATTGTATATCCTTGACATCAACCCTTTTCAGCAGGTCCGACTTTAGGGGGGAGAAACTCCAAACAATAATAGTGAGTTTTGTTGAAATATTGAATGTAATCAAAGTGAAAGTAAAGTGAAATTTATCAGTTACACAGGCGGGGTGTGGGGCTAGGGGTGTGTGTGAGGGTCTAGGGGTGTGTGGGGGAGGGGGAGATATACTGTGATTCTTGGTGGTGGAATACGTGCACTGGTGAAGGGATGGGTGTTTGAGCATTATATAACTGAGGCTTAAACCTGAAAACTTTGTAACTTTCCACATGGTGACTCAATAAAAAAATAATAAATAAATAAATAAAATAAAAAGGATACAGTAGGAAAGTCTTTGTACCAGAGAACAAATCTAGACAAGGAAAATCTATGGGATCTGGACTTAAACTTTGAAATTCAAAATAGCGTTCAAAGGATAAAAATAAATGACAGAACTGTTTATGTGGGGAAATGCATCAATGCTGTCACAGCACAGCAAAACATTCTGAGGACAGAGTGCCAAGAGTAAAGTTCTACAAAAAGTAATAATAATAATAACAATAAAAAGTAATAATAATGACTTGCATGCTTCAGAATTAAAATCTTAAAATATACTGGGCTAAGTAATTTAAATTCTTTACCTTGCTAAACCCATAAAGAAACTCTAAGAGCTAAGTGCTGTATTAGCCCCACTTAGCATAAAGAGTTGCAGAGCTTCAGAGAAATTAGTAAACTTGTTCAAGAAGTTACTGTGTGATCCAGTTCAAAGCCATATTCTGAGGGTCCAGAGCAATAATACAAAGGGTAGTGTGCTTTCTTCACATGTTCATAACTTTGATTTTTCTCTGGTTAATCTTCCCTTGACTAGTTTCACCTACAAGATCCCAGTCTGAAAATCTAAATAAGTAGTCCCCATAGAACTTTAAGAGAATACAATACAGGAAACATATGTAAACATCAGTGAATATTAATTCTGAATTCTGTGTAAAAACTATGCGAGAGGGGAAAAAGGTATAATTTACATACAGAGAGCTAGCAAAAACATCCCGTCAGTTTCAGGACTATTCAAAGTGTGGGAGTTTGGTTCACACTTCAGTGTGTGCCAATTAAATATGATGACTACTGCAAACTACTGGATAATAGAGTGAGATATTTAAAGACCTCAATGCTGGATTCTGCCACTGTAGGATACTTCTCTCTCTTAAAAATAATGAAATACAGTGTCTTGGAAGATAAAAACAAAATACAGGAGTTATTTTTTATCCTCCAAGATGAGAGTATCAAGTAATAGGATATATCCACTTTTATTGAAAAGTTTCTAACAAATAAATATTTCTAAACATTAAACACATATTTAGACTTAACACCAAGTTTTGGAAAAAGTTATACCTCTTTTTTTTTGCTTGTGACACAAGAGATAAAAAATCAGTTTTCTTCCTTCTAATGGTAATATTGTTTCCAGTAGAATTAATGGATGAATATTAATACATAGTAACAGTGGAAAACTTGGCATGAAGGTAGGATTTTGGTGTAAGGATCTCACCTTTCTAGGTTCTTCATAAGCTGGATGAGCAATGAAATTAATATTTATAAGATTAGTAGAATAGTAAATTTAATTACAAAGATGCTGAGAATCTATATTAGATTCCAATTCTAAATTAATCAGAACCAGAGTTTTTATCCTGAGCTAATAAATGGGGTAGGGATAACGGGTCTTCAAGGACAAATGAAGTGTCGTCATGACAAGATGGCCAAACTCTCTATGAGATGTTTGTGCTGTAATTTGCAGATTTGTGTGACGTAAAAGTTAATTTGGGCAAATGCCACAAAATTTTGAGCCTACAGAGCATTGACTGAACCTCACTCAAAATAATACATGTGATGAACTGATGAGAATATCTGATATGGACATCCTGGGACGTCGATTTAAAAAAAAAAAAAAGGTTTGGAAGGGGGCACCTCTAGCTGTTCTCAGGCTCTGCTTCTTCCTGGCTCTGTATTCAGGGATCACTCATGGTGGGGCTCCAGGGACCATTTGGGGTGGCTGACATGGAACTCTGATTTACCTGGTGCAAAATAAGTGCCCTACCCATTGTACTATCTCTCCGGCCATGAAAACTGAAGGATACTAATCCTTAATGGGGGAAAAAGTGTGGCTTAAACAATGGCCTCCACTTTTTTATTTTCCAAAACTTCCAAACGCTTTTGCATCCAGGGAAGGTTTAATGAAAAGACTCACATTTCTTCCCATGACTTAGATAAGACTTGCTATTCCCTCAGATATACCCTTCTCATTTTACCCTTAGCCAACTTCCCATTCTTTGACTCATGAGTGATTAGCAAATATTAGAACTGGGTATAACCCTAAACTAGCAATATGCACAGATGTACATTTTCTATTCAGCTGATCAACTGCAACTCCTTCTGACTGCAAAATGAGCCAGAAAGAAAATTTATCTCTACTTATATTTAATGATCACAACAGCGAGGACTTCTGGATGAATTTTTGATTCACCATGCATATGTAATTAAATTTATATTTTTTTATTCTACTAATCCATCTAATCTTAGTTTAATTGCTCAACCAACACAAGAAGAGGAGTAGGGGAACTTCTCTATTCCTACAGTTAATTGATAGGTAAAAAATACAGTTTTTGTTTTTGTTTTTAAAGAAATAGTCCTAGTAGTAGAACCTATCCATAAGACAAGCATATATCAGTCATTTTTTTGACATGATGTTTATTTGACATGAACATCTATATTCAAAGATAACTCATAGTTAGAAACCCAAGCAAGTAAGTCAATACTATAAAATTCTCAGAATCACACAAGGCAATGTAAGTTTAAATTAGAAAAGGATAATTTCAGTATAAAGTAAAAAATAAAAACAAACAATAAAAGACTTGAAGTTGATTAAAGGTTGTTAAAAAAGAACAGCAGGACCCAAATAGAGTCTTTTATGTAACATGCTATATCTTACCAATATTTGATACCTCCTTTACAGTTTCAGTCCCTTATAAAACAAAAACTTTTAGCCATTCAACCTTAATTTCCTGTTTATATCAATTATTTGCAGAATAAAGCCATTTTTCCCCCTGAGAGAAGTTACCCATGTCTAAACTGTCATTCTGTGCTTGTTTTTTAATTTCTTGCTGTTAACTTTATTCTTTATCCCATCTTTTAACTATAAAAACCTTCTGTCTTGCTGAACTCCTTGGAATACTTTTCAACTTGTTAGGTGAAATTGGAAAGGGCCAAAGGTCAATATTAGAAAAGGACAACTATCTATCCTTGCCTCAAAACCTAAAGATAAGGACAGAATTTCTCATTTTGTCCTTTTCCAAAAGTTTAACCTTATTTTGCTAATGTTTTCAGATAAGAAAAACTATGGCTTTAGGGTTCCAGCCATGTTGAAACATTATTGCTTATTCTGTAACACCATTCTATATCCCTCTCCACAATTCCTAAAAAAAAATCCTACTCCCACATTCTTTTCGCACATGCGTTATCTTAACCTGCCAACTGTGTCTCTCATTTCATTGTCCTTGAGGAGCAGTGGAACTGGTCCTTTGCAGTTTCAGGATGTAGCCCAATTCATGAATAATTTAATAAATCTAATGATTCATTTATTTTACTTTAATTAATATTTCATTTTGGACCACCTCTCGAGGTGATCTAGGACTACGCCAGGCTCTGTGCTTGGGGATCATTCTTGGCAATCCTCAGGAAAATGTATGGTGCTGTGTAAATCAAACCAGGGCCTCCAGCATACAAAGCGTGAGCCCAACCTATTGAGCTGACACTGCTGTATTTATTGTTTTGGGGAGCCACACTCCTGTGGTACCTGGGGTGGTATATAGTGTTCAGGAAAAAACAAACAAACAGCATTTCCTGAGCACAAGTTAAGCTCCACTATTGAACACAGCTCCAGTTTCAGATATTACATTTTGTTAAGATGATTTTTTTAAAGTTAAAAACTGTCTCCTACAGGATTGGCAAGAGAGTAGAAGGATTAAGGCACTTGTCTTGCATGCAGTTGACAAACACAATTTGCTCTCCATTGCCACATATAATTTCCCAAGCACCTCTGGGAGTGACCTGCAAGCACAAGCACAGAGCCAGGAGTAGCCCCTGAGCTACTGACAGGCGGGGAGGAGGTAGTGGTTGCCAATCTTTTTATATTGAAGAACTGTATTGCTTATTTTATTACTGTTTTCCTAATGACCATTTAAAAAACATTATTTTCTAATTGACCCCTGAAGTTTTAACATTACTGAGTTTCTGTATATAAGAATGTGTACTATCTATACAGTACTATCTTATAAAGAGTAAAAAACTATTGCTCTCAGGAATGAACTTTCACCTACATGAAGGAGATATTACCACCATTTAGAAAACATGACCCTATTTTACCTCTAGCTTAACATGTGCCTTCCTTGAATGTCTCCAGGTGTTTCCATAAATGAAAGAACTATTTTCATGAGCCTTTTGTTTAGGTATATCTGCAGATGGTTGTTTTCTTCATATCATTATGTCCCAAATTTTTCAATTGATACACATAATAATAGGAAGAAAAGCATACTCTGAAGATGAAAAATACATCTCTCCATATATTCATCAAAGTAGGAAATGCATCTGCTCTTTGATAACCTTTGAAACTATTTGAATTGGAAACAAATGGTGTTTTGAAGAATGGACTACGAACAAGTCTGTATACAAATAATAGAATGGAGGGTACAGTGCCACCAGCAGGTCAGCCTGTACCTGCGGGGAGAGTGCTTCAGCAGCCTGATAGTGCCTTCAGACTTCCTGATACCCCAAAATTGCTGCTGTGCCTTTGTGTGCCTTTGGCCCACAACAACTTGGGGCCAAGTTTAGCTAGAAATTAAATGGCCAAAAGTTAGGTATGTGGGAGCCACACCCACAAGCCACCTCTGGCTCAGCTATACAAGCTCATTTATTAGCCTTATTTAAGAGACCCACAAATCTTGAAAGAGATCAAAAGCAGCAGTTAGAGCCAGTGTTCCAGCCTACTGTTGGCCAGGGGGTGTGCCTTGTAGGGCATAAGCCAATAGCTTATTTCTCTAGAAAAGATGGAAACAAGGGCCATGTCCAGAGACACAGGAAAAAATCTCCAAACTGAGCAGCTTGCTGCTGAGATGCCTCCAGACTTTAAGTCAGGCTGACCTCACCAGGATGCCTCAGACGGGGGTAGGCGTTGTCCCTCCACCTGCCCCCTAAAAACTCCAGTAGCTGCCAACTTCCAGAACTCAATGAGAAGTACAGATACGAGGCACAATGACAGCAAACTCCAGGCCTCAAGGGATAGGGGATGTGCTGGTCCTTCTCATCCCTCGCCTTTGCTTCCCCCTCCCATAGGACCCTGGAGGTCACACCCAGAAACTGGCTCCTGCTGCTACTTAAGTTCCTTAATGGCCATGATTCAGATACACACAAAAGAATCTCCAAACCGAGTAGCTCACTGCAGAGATTTCTCCAGACCCTAAATTATCTAAAATTTTAGAATTCTAGGAGCATATGGTTACTCTAGTGGCTGCACAACATCTTATGTTATTCATAGCAATCAATACAAAAGAGAGTATAGGGGAGATTGTCTGCCATAGGGGTGGGGATTGGGGTAGGACCTTGGTAATGGAAAATGTGCACTGGTGGAGGGTTGGGTGATTGATCATTGTATGACTGAAACTCAAGAAAGCTTTGTAACTGTATCTCTGACTAAATCATCATCATCATCATCATCATCATCATCATCATCATCATCATCATCTCAACATCATCATCATCATCCCGTTCATCGTCAAATTTCTCGAGTGGTCTCAGTAACATCCTAGCCCTGATAGTTTAGAAGCCTCTCTTTACTCGTCCTTCCCAATAGTGCTGCACTGGATAATAATATTAACAATAATAAATAAAATTAACATTCTGAATAAAAAAGTAATGTGGATTTCATGGCCAATTCAATCAGCTTAATCAATGGCTGGATAAATAGCAGTATTCCTACATTTAAAAAAACCCAAATAATAGAATGAAGATTAATTGCTACCTCACTTCATACACAAAAACTAACTACTCAAAGGGGAAGAAAAGACAGTATAGTAGAAAATATATTTGACTTGCATGCAGTCAACCCAACTTCTATTGCTGGTATTAAAACTTTGGCTGGTGAAAGACTACAGCAGGTAGGGAACTTGCCTTGCACATGGTTCAATCTCTGGCACCCATATGTCCTCCCAAGCCACAGCAGATATTATCATTAAGCAGGAGGTAAGGAGTAAGCCCTGACCCAGCTAGGTCTAGCCCAAAAAGCAAAGTATATTCAAAATTACTATTCAAAAAAATTAAAATACTATTTATATAGGCTTAGCTTATTCCAAGTATTAAAACGTATATGTCCTTGAAATCATGATGCTAAATTAGTCAGTCCCAAAAGACCACATATTGTGAGATTGCTTTATTTGAAATGTGTAAATTAGGCCAATAGAGAGAGACAGAAAATTTGTTCATACCTGATTATTAATAGGTGGATTAGTGAGAAATAGGTATTGCCTAGCAAATGATTATTTTATACTTGATAGTTTGTATTTTATATATCATTATTGAATTTAGAAAATACTTAAGAACATCAATTCAGGTGAAAGACAAAAATAAAAATAAAAAACAACTGACCTCAGATTGTTCCAAACACATTATTTCTGGCATTACATTCTTTTCTTACACTATCAGACACAGTGAATATATGAGTGCAAACCCACTTATCAAAGCTGAATTTGATATTTAGCCTAAGTCTGTAAAACTTAGACTTGATATTCAACGAAGCTATTACATGCACACATATTTGAAGGACACTTTTAAAAGTGCTAAACTATAAATATCCTGATTCACTGCTCTTTCACTTGTACTAAAAATGACTTCACACAATCACTAACCAGGGGGAAGGTTTTGTATCTCACTGAAAATGTCACTTAATAAATAACCTTCAAATTTAAATGCAAACTATGGATATCATTCATAGATTCTCAAACCTGTCCTTGAAGTAAAAATGGCAAAGAAGATAAAAAAGATTTTCTGCCATTAAGACTATTTCTTTAACTCTTGATAAAAATTCAAACTTTAAAACTTTTAGCATAATCTTTATTATAGTTTCTTTGAAAGAGGAAGAGTCATACCAGGATGTATTCCCGGGCTATTTCTGGTTCTGTGTTTAATAGCTACTCTTGGAGGTTCTCAAGGTAGCATATGTTATACCAGGGACCAAACCAGGTGTTAACCTCATGAAAAGTGAGCATCTTAACACTTCAACCCCTGTACTATCTCTCTAACTTAGCATAACTATGTTTAAGAATCTGCAGCTCTTATAACAGAAGGACTAATGATGCTAAATGTATTTATTTTGGGATAATTTGCAATTTTCACTTCTCATTCTCAGATTAAATCACTAAGTTTTAGGAAAAATTACTGTACATGTATGTGTATATGTACACACAGACACACACACACACATATATATGTATATATTATATAAATCCCGTTGCTCATTGATTTGTTCAAGCAGGCACCAGTAATGTCTCTTATTGTGACTTATTGTTACTGTTTTTGGCATATCGAATACACCACAGGTAGCTTGCCAGGCTCTGCCGTGCGGGCAAGATATACTCGGTAGCTTGCCCGGCTCTCCGAGAAGGATGGAGGAATTGAACCCAGGTCAGCCACGTGCAAGGCAAATGCCCTACCCACTGTGCTATCGCTCTATACCATAATATAACTGCAACTCTTCATTAGGTGTCACATCATTAGTGGCAAGCCTAAAATAATGACTAACAAACAAAATTTGGAATTAATAGAATAAAACTATAACCTTGAGTGATTGGTGGGAAAAAAATAAAATAATTTGTCATCAGATATGACTTAGTTGACATGGAGTTGGGTATCTCACTCAATAATAAACTTTAATTTTAATGTATTATTTACTTTTATGTCCTTTATAGAACCCAATTACATCTACAACAGGTGTGCAAATTGATACAATAATTTTCTAAAGATATCTACTTCTTAATCAAAGCTTTTAAATATACTTTCTTACTTGGCAAAGAAATACTTTCTTATATATTCAGACTAAACTGTTTGTTCATCAATTTAAAGAAGAAAACTTATTTTGGATCATCTAGAGTAATCACAACAGTTCTTACAAGAGAAAATGGAAAACTAAAGCGATCAGTCTAAGTGAGAGGACTTGACCCGCTCTTGCTGGTGCTGAAGAGAGGTTTCTTGAACCAAGGGGTACTAGAAGCTTCTAGAAGCTGAAATAGATAAGTGGTTTAACTACTGGAGTCTCAGAAAGAAGAAAAAGCTAGACAATACCTGGATTTTAGCCCCTGACACCAAATCAGATTCTCCCCCAGAACTGTCACAAAATTCTGTTGATTATAGCACAAAGTTTTATCTATCTCCTATAGTGACAACAGAAGAAAAATCCATGCAATCTTAATGAATACTTTCTAAACAGAATAACTGAAAAGGAACTTAAGAATCTGAAGAAATAAGTATTGGCAATCAAAATACTCTTAGTTTTCCTCTTGAACTTAAGAGAAGATTTAAATTGATATACTCAATCACTAGAATTTTACTGCCCATTCATTTGAAATCTAGCATCTTCCAACTGAACTAGTTTTCCTCCCAAATATCTTCAGTCAGTGGATACCACACAGGGTGCCTTTCATAAAGCTGAGTCAAGTGTGATCTCTGGCATTGCTTGGTCCCCTGAGTATTGTGCCAAGCAGAGACTCTTAACCACAGAGCACCAACATACTATTGTTTTTAAATAATACAGTTTGAAATACAAGTCCATAAAATATGACAGAAGCTCAGGGAGAAAAACAAATTGTATTCCTGGGCAGGAGCAATAGAACAATGGGTACAGCACTTGCATACAGTCAACCAGGATTTGATCCCTGAGCACAAAGCCAGGAGTAAACCCTGAGCACAATCAGTGTGGCCCCAATGCCATACCCCTCCTTCATACTGTATTCCAAACTATAAAAACCTAGGAGCATTTGTGAGGCAACATATTCTAAGCCTATAATTAGAAGATTCTTTTAAATATCTCTATAGGCTCATATAGTCCTGATATGAAAACCATCTACCCCATATATACTGAACACTGAAATAACTAAAGTTGTATCACTGTATCATTGTCATTGTGCTGCTCATCGATTTGCTCATCGAATACACCACAGTTAGCTTGCCAGGCTTTGCTGTGCGGGTGGGATACTCTTGGTAGCTCGCTGGGCTGTCTGACAGGGGCAGGGGAATTGAACCTGGGTTGGCTGCATGCAAGGCAAACGCCCTACCTGCTGTGCTATCGCTCCAGCTAAGGGTGAACATCGGATAAACACTGACTGAATCATTTAGATTCTTTTCTCTGGAGGTTTAGAGATAAGAATTCAAGTGAAATAGTCACCTCTGCTAAATCAGTTAACTGAGTGGCATAGTCTTCATAGGTAAGGAAGGTAAAATTTCAAACAAAGAAAAACAGGGAAGACTGGCATAGGAAAAAAGGAAAACTGAAGCTGCAAAGACCAGATTAATGATGGCAGCTCTGCCTTACCTAGCTAGCCCTGTAAGCCCTGCCACACTCTATTTCCACTGATTGAGACAGACCTTCACACATAACAGAAAATCCTTATTTTTGTTAAAGTTACTATAGCACAGTGGATAGGGCATTTGCCTTGCACGCGGCCAGCCCAGGTCCGATTCCTCTGTCCTTCTGGGAGATCCTGGTGAGCTACCAAGAGTATCCCACCCACATAGCAGAGCCTGGCAAACTCCCTGTGGCCTATTCAATATACAAAAAAAAAAAACAGTAACAACAAGTCTCACAATGGGGACATTACTGGTGCCCACTCAAGCAAATTGATGAACAACAGGATGACAGTGCTACAGTGCTACTTCAAATCAGCTTCTGTTCCTACAGAGTGCAGCAGTTCTACCTTCATGAGACAAATTGGAGATCTTCATTAGCTAGGCATTTGCTTCAGTGACCTCACCTGCAACATGGGGATAGGAAACTCTCCCTCTCAGAGAACGACAGTGGAATTAATAATGGATCTACACCCATCAAAGTCCTTGGACTATAAATTATCATATAAATGCAAAACTTCGAAAACTATAACTGCTTATGAAATACTGTTCAAAGAGTGACCCCTATTAAAAGCCGAATAGAAAAATTTCATAGAAAAATGAGAAAGGGAAAAAAAAAACCTATCCAAATGGACCATGATTTGTAGTAAAGCTCTATACTGAAATTCAGCAATTAGTTGTGCTTTGGCTATTCCAAAGTGTATCGGGGGGAGGGAAGAAGGAAATAATGGTATAAAGAAAAAGAATCCACACAGAAGCATGGGGATAAACACAGAAAAAAAAATTTCTATTCTCAGAGAAAACCTGTCCTGCTATGAAACCTCTCTTGCTTTCTGCATTGCACAGAAGGAAGTACAAATGATCTTGCAACAGAAGATAGATATGAAAGCAACAACCTTGAAACATGACCAACCACCAAAGCACAGTGCTCTACCAAAATCAGCTGACCAGTACTCTGATCTGACTACAAAGAATTTTCTCCCCAAGTGTCTGTTATTTAGAATGTATGGAACTAAACAGTAGACAGTTTCCAGTTTCTTTTGCCCCCCCCCCTTTCAACTCCACCCTTGGGGGCTGGGGGGAGGCACATCCAGTATTGCTGAGGGCTTACTCATGGCATTACATTAGGGGTCATCACTCCTGGCAGGGGTGGGACCACAAGGGAGACCACGAAGGGTGTCCATGAACAAATTTGAGTCTGCTGGCTGTTAGGCAAGTGCCTAACCTGCTATACTACTGCTCCAGCCTGAACAGTACCACAGTTTCTGTTTGGGATTACTGTCTGCTGTTTATTTGGGGGAAATCTACTACACTGATAAATTAGCATGTATTAGAAAGACAAGGAAAGGTTGGGAGAACTCAGCAGGCTGAAAAGGATATATTGCATGCAGGATGCGTGGGCTTGATTCCTGGCAGCATGTGGATCCCTGTACATTGCTACATGTAATCCCTTTGTCCCCAATCACCAAGCCAGGAGTAGTCCCTGAGAACCAGTGTGTGGCACAAAAACAAAAGACAAGAAGTAGTATCTCAGTTCATGTTATTCACTGCTGGCCTCTCTGTTAATAGGTTTAGTCACCAAAGAGTTTGAAATTAGATGAACTGGGTGTTAGAAATGATCTAAAGACAAATACACATACTGATGTTGGAACACAGGTCCCTAGGCTAGTCAAATGTTTAGAAAATATCAAATGCAAATGACAGATATTGAAAGAAATCTAAGAGGAAATTTAAGAGATACAAACTGGAGGTAACAGGGCACAAAGACCTTGGGCACATTGATGGAGTAGAGGAATGGCATGAGGCCCAAACTAAGACTCCCCAAAAGGTACCTGTCTAGGAGAAAGGTTTGAGGGTAGGAAGGAATCTGGGACAATCTTGGAGGGAGGTTAACAATGGTGGTAGGATTGGTGTTGGTACTTTGTATGTCTAAAACTCAACTATGAATAACTCATTAAATCATGTTGATTTAGTAAAACATTTTTAAGCAACTGATAATTATTTTATGTTAATCATGCTCTTCTTTATTGTGGAACTTGCTTCACCACATTGTTGCCACAAAAATCTTTCCACCAAATTAAATCCTGAAGCACAAAGAGGTTCACAGATGGAGTTCTCCCGAAACCAAAGAGAAGTATCAAGTTCTGATCTTCAGTAGAGTAACTTTAGTGAGAATAAGGATATCACTCATGAACACTTGAGCATCTGAAGTCATAACTTGCATGCTAGAATTGTAGTCCTTAAGCTCAGTGGAGAGGGAGTTGGGTGAACCTATCAATCATGTCAGATCAGGATTGCAGAGATAGTACGTCAGGTAGTGTGTAGCCTTGCATACACTGACTCGGGTTCAAGCCTTGACATCCGGTATGGTCCCCAGAGCATGAACACCACTATGAGCTGAGTGCAGAACCAGAAGTTTAAGCAGTTCTGGATGTTGCCCAAAAACAACAACAATAGAAGACAGATCAGATCTTCCTTGCAAATGCTTAAAAATTCTGGTAGTAGGGCTGGAGCAATAGCACAGCCGGTAGGGTGTTTGCCTTGCATGCAGCCAACCCGTGTTCGATTCCCAGCATCCCATATGGTCCCCTGAGCACCACCAGGAGTGATTCCTGAGTGCAGAGCCAGGAGTAACCCCTGTGCATCGCCAGGTGTGACCCACCCCCCCAAAAAAAGCAAAAAAAAAAAATTCTGGTAGTCTTCTACTATGTCAGGCACACCTCACCATTAACAAATGTAGATGATTAACATCTGCATTATATGGTAAATCTATGATGATGCCAAGTCAATTGATATGCATTGGTTATGGATACTGCCTCCAAGACCCAGTTCAAAGGCTTAGAACTCTGTGATTTTAGCTGACTAATTTATTTTGAGCATATGCTTATTCCCTCTCTAAAGTGGTAAGCAATGGAGTGATGTACATGCCATTTATGTTAATCCAATAAGGCATTATATTCAAACTGCAATATTTATATAATTGCAGCATCAAAGAAAAGAAATAATTTGCTTAGACAGGCAATTTTATTGCTGCCTTTCAGTTACCTAGAAAATAAAGATTTGGGCATTAGGAGATTTTTTTTAATGTCCTGAATTTAAAATGCTGTATTTTGAATATGTAGTTTCTCTTTTAGAAGAAATTTTATTAAATAAGAAGCATAATTCTTCTGTTTAAAATAATGGCCTCACTGTTCTTTATAAGGATTATACTGCTGTTGTGATTTTAACAATAAACACATAAACACACTGACAATAAATTCCCATTCCAAAGCAGCAATTAATGCAATGGAAACTCCTATCATGGATTGTTTATTTAATGTGAAAGCATTATTTTTGTTGGAAAGTGTTTAGGGGAGAACTCAGTTTATGAAGGACATGTTAAATGTCTTTTAGAAATGTTTAAAATCATAGTGAAGTCTCCTGAAACTTAGAGAAATACAAATACCTCACTTTTGTATACTTCCAATATTTAAAAGTACTAATGTAAACCTTCATTAAAATAACTCACATTTAAACAAGAAAATCTGCAGAGCCAGAGAGTTAGTACAAGGGTTAAGGTGCTTGCCTTGAATGTGGTAAACCCTGGTTCAATCCCTAACACCACATATGGTTCCTAAAGCACTGTCAGGAATGATCCCTAAACTAGGGGTAAACCCTCTTCACTTGAGGTGTGGCCCAAACCTTCCCCTAAATAAACAGAGGCCAAAGCTATAATGTAGGGAGTAAGCCAAGGCATCAGCCTCACATGTGGCCTACCCAAGTTTGATCCCCGACATTCCAGACATCCCATATGGTTCTTCAAGTACCGCCAGGAATAATTCCTGAGTGCAGAGCCAGGAGCAACCCCTGAGTATAGCCAGATGTGACCCCCCAAACCAATAAACAAACAAATAACTTACAGGCTGGAGAGATACTATAGGTGATAAGGTACTTATGTCTAAAGGATGAGTGAAATAAATTTAACATTTATTATGTGGACATATTCAGGTTACCTTATACTTTCCTCTGAACCTTCATTTTGGGATAGTAGTGAAAGATACAATTTCAAAGGCTAATTTTTTTCTTTTTTTTTTTTACTTTTTTTTTTTTTTTGTTTGAACATATATAGCAATGTTCAGGGGTTCCTCCTGGCTCTGCACTCAAGGATTATTCCTGATCTCATGGTGATTCAATTAAACAACAACAACAAAAGAATTATTCCTGGCGGTGTTCAAGGGGAACATATCGGATGCTGAGGATTGAACCCAGGCTGGCCTTGTGCAAGGCAAATGCTCTACCCACCGTACTATTGCTCAGGCCCCTCAATAGACAAATTTTGTGGAAATCAAAATATATTTATAGAAACAAAAACTTGTTCAAAATTAAGGAAAATGTTTACACATTTGAAATAATTTGAGAAAAGCAGAAATCTATTAAATCATACAACAGAGGGTCGGGAAATACTACAGCAAGTAAGGTGTATGCCTGGGATGTTTCTGACCCAACTTCAATTCCTGGCATCCCATCATTAGCATCCAGGCATCCCCCTAGTGTTGCACCCTAGAGGGCCCCAAGCATTGCCAGGTGTGGTCCCAGAGGCCCCCGTTATTGCTGGAGATACCTGAACACCCTGGGTTTGCAGGGTCAGAGAATTATTACATACGCAGGTCCTTGTGCTCCTTCTTTGACCTGGATGGCAGAAAAGCTCCAGTGGAGCCCTGGGACCTCTTAGGCAACAACTGTGAGTTCCTCTACTCCTCCCCCATCCAAAAAGAATAGACAGTCTCTTGGAGGGCCACTCAAACAGTCTAGGAATTTTAGGTTAGTCACATCCACTATTCACATTCACATCTCTCAAATATTGGAGAGCCTTTAGAAATAGGTATGCATATCAAACTTGAGTGCCTAACCAATAGCTGTGGTCCAAACCAGTCTTAAGTATTATAGATTTAAGTAAAAATACAAAATTTGATTATTTTCAGTCACTTAATGAAGAAGTCCAACTATATTAGGCTTAAATATTGTTTGTCTTAAATGCCTTCAACTTTGTTTTGGAAAAAACTTAATTTTATTTACATGTCCAAATGATGCAGGGGGGATAGGGAAGGACCCTTCCCAAGGCAATGGCTAAAATTTCGTGGGAAGAAATAGCCCCAAAGTTGTGAGCGCCCTCAGCAGAGAACAGGAAAAAATAGGAACTAAGACCTGATAAGACCTTCACCTATCTACAGCAACAAACACAGAGAAGCTCCTGCAGACATAAAAGGTCAGGAAAGGAATTTCAAAGAAGACCATCACCAACCCCCCTGGTAACCACCTTAGCAATAGACTTTTACCTAGGTAGAAGCTGAAGGAGAAACCCTATAAAGGCCACCTTGAACAAAAGAAGAGCGTGCATATGCTGCCTGAGCCCACGTGGCTGAGTACATGTGTCGCCCACATCTCCCCACTTGAGATGTGTACTTTCATACTTTCATGTCTAATGCTGAGATGTATGTAGAGGCACTCTCTGGCCTTGGAGAGGCCCGAGTTCTTCCTTGAGCACATTGCTCTCCTCTCTCTCCCACTTTCTCTCCCTCCTTCCCTTCAGAACCTCCAAATAAAAACTGTAATTTCATTGCCCATCTACTCCTGGAGTTCATTTCTGCGAGGTGAGACAAGAACCCAGTAACTCTGGGTTCCGAGTGGCAAAGGTGGATCGGGAAAAAGTGACCGTCTTTCTCCTCCCCACTTCCCATGAGCCACCCGTGGGGCTCACCGACATCACAAATATAAAGTATTTAGAGTAATAAAAGAATTTCTCCTACGTTCATCTCCTTTTTAAAAATGAGAATAGTCAGAATTAAACAGTTGCCTTTCACAGTAAGAATTTTGCCTTTTACTTAAAACCTCATAGCCAAACCTTAGAATTTAAATTCAGGATCCAGAGCAATAAATGGGAAGGATGCTACTTTGCACCAGACCTACCCCAGCTCAATTTCTAACAGGCCTCGAAGCACCACCAGGAGTGATCTCTGATTGCAGAGCCAAAAAAATGTGGTAAACACTGTACCTCCAGGTGTGGCTTAAAAGACAAAGTAAACAAATTAAGTGTTGTAAACAAATTGTGTTGTAAGCAGATAGGTACCCCCATCTCTATTTAGAAAATTTATTTCCCATTTGGGAAATAATAGTTAGAAATATTATTACTAACAACCCAGGTATGTGGGACCCGGGATGAGATCTCCAAGCCTGTTCGGATCGGGACTTAGGCCTTTTCCACCCAGATCCCCCATTTTCTAGTTGCTAGGCGGTCACACCCAGGGACATCCCCCTGGCACCGTGTAATCCCACCAAAGGCCAACATCCAGAGACTATAAAACCAAGCTCCCAGAAGAGAGTGAGGCAGAGAGTCTCTTGCCCCTGTGCTTTGGCTGTCTTCACCAGGGCCCCTCTGAAGTGGTGGGTTTCAGTTTCCCTCCCTGCCCCGAGCAGAGTCCCCGCAGCCGAAGACCTCCAGAGCCTATTCATAGCCATGCTCAATGCCCCTCTCCATACATTCAGAAGAGCCTCACGCATGAAGGAACCAGCAGAGGAACCCAGGTGTGTGGAACCTGAAGCTGAGATCTCCAAACCTGCTCAGATCAGGACTGGGCCTCTTCTGCCCAGATCCCCCACTTTCCAGTAGCTAGGTGGTCACACCAGAAACTGCCCCGGGTGCTGTGTAATCCCATTAATGGCCAACATCCAGAGACTATAAAATCAAGCTCCCAGCGACATCTTATAGCCTAATTCTCCCTCTAGGAGAACCTGGAAAGCTACATAGAGTTTCCTGTCCCCTTGGTGGCATATTCATATGCCAAAACCCATAACAATGATGGGTCTCATTCCCCTGACCCTGAAAGAGCCTCCAATGTGGCACCATTGGAAAGGACGAGTAAAGAGAGGCTTCTAAAATCTCAGGGCTAGGATGAATGGAGACATTACTGAGACCGCTGGAGAAATTTGATGATCAGTGGGATGATGATGATGATGATGATGATGATGATGATGATGATGATGATGATGGGAAATAATAAAATTTAAGAAGAGATTGTTTAACCCTGATGTCGCCTAAAGGCATAAAGACCACATGACTTTGTCATGTAAATCCTGAGCTCTTTGGAGAGGAGAAACTGGGGATTGACCCAGCTGCAAAAATCCAAGGCCATACCCAGTATGGGCTCCTCAGAAAAGCAGAAGCTATAGAAGAATCTAGGAGATTATGAAGAGACCATCACCAGTCATATAAGATAATGAGAAGATCATCAACAGTGTAAAGCTTTCCTGTAACAATAGCACTGTGGCACTGTCCTCCCATTTGTTTATTGATTTCCTGGAGTGGGCAACAGTAATGTCTCCATTGTGACTTGCTGTTACTGTTTTTGGCATATTCAATATGCTACGAGTAGCTTGCCAGGCTCTGCCTTTCAGGCGGGATACTCTCAGTAGCTTGCTGGGCTCTCAGAGGGGGACAGAGGAATCTAACCTGGGTAGGCCCACGTGAAAGGCAAAAGCCCTACCTGCTGTGCTATTGCTCCAGCCCTCCTGTTAAAAATACCCAGATTAACTTTTCTGTTATGCAAAACTCCAGGAAAAAGACCCATTTGGAAGAATATAAAAGCTCCTCTCAGACACCACTCAGGTCTTGCTCTTTAAGACCTTGATCTCCCTTGAATATTTATCTTTCTTGCTTATCTCAATGTTCCTTTGCTTGCCTATTTACACTCTGGAGAAGCCTGTGTTCTCTCTTAAATACACACTTCTCCATTTCTCTCCCCTCACATCTTTCTAAATGAGTTTCAGTAAAAACAATCTTTTTCCATCATTTCACCTCAGGAATTTTCAGAAAGGAAAAGACGACAGGCCCGGAATGTCTGTGACAGGTTCGAACTGACCTGATGTTGGCCAAGCATTTCAATAAGAACAAGGTGGGTCTAGCAGAGAGGTGAAAGCACTGATTCCTAGTCTACTCCCTCAGTGACCACTTTACCAAGATACTAGCAACAATTGATTTGTGATAACTACAGCTAAAAATTTTAAATTTCTTTGTGAAAAATATGAAACTAAGCAAATACTTATTTAACAAGATCATTGTACAAAGAGCAGGCTATCAGTAAAATATTCATCTACTCTGAGAAACAATTGCTCCTAAAAAAATAAACTATAAACCTATGAAAATAGCTAAAAGAGCAAGAACATCAGTGATTGGCTTATTTTAAGACCTTCACCTTTCTGTGGCAACCACACAAAGCAATTTTATTCTGAATTCTGTGTAGTTTCAGTCAGCTTGTTTTGTAATATCTGCCAGAAAATCACCCATCTCAAGTTTATGCATAGTTGTGGGTCAACGTGCCCCCAAATTTTCCTCTTTTGAGAAACTACTTAGATTCTTTGAAAATAGCATATTGCTTATTGTATTATGTCTAAAAGCATAGCATTATCCCATGTATTATTTTTCAGTGTCATTGTAAAATATTAACAATCAAATTTATATTATAGTACACTAAGCTATCTCTCTCTACATATATATTTGTGTGTGTATATATATATAAATATTTCATATTTATATATAATATATATATAATATATATATTTTATATATATATAAAATCAGCCATTGCTTTGTACCTACTACTGTAGAATTGTTGGCATGTAACATAGTATGTAAGGAATAAATTGAAACTTAGGAAAAATATTTGAGTGTGATTAATCTTGTCATGTAAAATGACATAACATATACAAAACTAAATGGTCACACTGTTTCTTGACCTAATCAACTACAAGACTATCATAGAAAAGCTCTTACAGTTTGCGCTTTGAAATTAGGCATACATGTATCTGTACATAGATAAATTAATTTCTACAAATGAAAGAATAAAGCAACAGTGGGATATTGTTTCAGAATTTAAAAAAAAGATAAAAATTGGGCATATGTAGCAAAATGAACAGGAGAGAATTATACAGAATAGACTACATTGAATGATAAACACAAGTATTGAATGATTTCACTTCCGTGAGCAATCTAAGGAAATAAAGCTGATGCATGGATAAAACAAAGTAAAAATTAAGCCAGCGGATACTGACAAAAGTCTAAGAATACTTGAGAGAATAAAAGTATGATAGTAGAAGGGTAGAGGAGGTGAAATAAAGGGTGGTGTTTTGAGAGAGGGTTAGGGGTCTGTTTGTTTGGGGGAAATCACACTGGGAAGAGCACAAGGTTTACTCCCAGAACAGTTTGTGATGGTTGCTCCCAATGGTACCTGGGGGAACCATGTGGCGCCAGGGATCCAACCCAGCATTGCTACATGCAAAGCATCCGCACTAGACCTTTGAGCCATCTCCCTTGCTAACCAGTTTTAATATTAAGAACAATAAAAGTAAAAAAAAAAAGTACCAGGGCTGAAGATTCAGTGCCATGACATTCTGAGAATCTATAGAATATAAAACTGGTGAGAAATTCTACCTCAAGAAATGTAGATGACCCAATTGTTCAGTAACAAGTTGCACCATAAATGTTTTTAACTCATATTTTAAAAATACAAAGTATAAAATACCTACAACATTTATTTACTAATAACAAAAGGACTTTAACATCTTAATTATTTTCTGAAGTCCTGTTTATAGAATTTTGTGAAACACGTCACTGTCACCCCATTGCTCATCGATTTGTTCGAGCGGGCACCATTAATGTCTCTCATTGAGAGACTTATTGTTACTGTTACTGTTACTATTTTTGGCATATCCAATACACACGGGTAGCTTGCCAGGCTCTGCCATGCGGGCAAGATACTCTCAGTAGCTTGCCAGGCTCTCCGAGAGGGGCGGAGGAAGCGAACACCGGTTGGCCGTGTGAAAGATGAACGCCCAACCGCTGTGCTATCGCTCCAGCCCTGTGAAACACATAAAAACTGTAAATTATTAATGGGATGTAAAAATTTCTGGAAAAATTTTTATGTGTGCTTATATGAAACTCTCATAAAATGGACACAAAGACTTTGTAAACTATCTCTCAAATCCTCAGAAGAAAAGATGAGAACCAATGAGAGATTGCCTTTTCTTAAATGTTTGAAAGAATTGAGGCCGTAGGGCAACTACCACCTTCAATCTGAAGAGAGAGATGAATACAAAAATCACACCCGGGATCAGCTTATTGAAAGCCAAAGGAGAAACTAAAAATGAATAGATAGATAAAGACAGAAATGATCATTTTATTTAAATTTTGGAAAGTGGCTTAGAGTGACGGGAAAAAACTTCCAGTGTTAGAGGAACAGACACACTGCTGTAGGTTTCTCCTATAGAAATCAGAACTAAATGTTCATTATGAAGACTAGAATAAACTTCCACTTGAGAGGAAACAAATTATTTCAATTATTTTGAGTATTTCCCTAGACTGTTCTCCATAAAAAAAATTTCAGCCACCCTAGGAAAACTATTTTATTAATGATTTGGAATTTGTGAATTGTATACCCTGCCTCAATTCCAAACTAGGACAGATTCTTCCTATGTCTCTTTCTTCTCATCATAGGAAGAAAATTTTAAAAATATTAAATACAAGTTAATATTGCTCAAGAGATTATGTCTATTTAAAAACGTTTAATTATAACATTATAGAACTCTACCAATAAACAATGTCTGAACAGGAATTTTACTGATAAAATGTTATAATAGAGAGCTGAAAGACAAAAAACTGTTTACAACACAACTTATATGAATACCTAAAGATATCAAGGAAAAAATATTTATAATCTGTATATAATCACAATAAGCATTAAACACTACCAAGATTTATATAAAGACAAAAAATCTCAGTTCCTATTATCTGGGACATTTCTAGTTTTCAAGAGTAAAACAGAAGACATATTAAATGGTAAGAAAAAGATACTTAATGTATAGAGACAAAGTAATCATTTTAACTAGATTCAGCCATGACAAAAATTATGAATCAATCATTTGAATCATTTGTATCACTAACTGTAGATTAATATTTTTCCAAAAATAGTTAACATAAGCAGAGATTAAAAAAAAGATTCAAAAATAAATGTTATCTATCAAATACACAGTATCAAAGAATACTATAAGTGGAATGGCTAAAACACAAAATAAAGTCCAGGAAAGAATTTGAGAGTTTAAAGATGTACCAATATAAATAAAAATGAAAATAAATGCAGAAGGGAAAAAGCAAGAACTGTGGAACAGGTTAAAAAGGCTACACAGAAATATCAGGAGAAGAATATATTCTTCTTACTGAGTATTGAGAATTTTCAGAATGAATGACAGAAATCAAACTACATATCTAGGAAACCAAACACCAAATAGCACAAACACAAACATATTTACACTTAAGCATAATATTCTCCAACTTTAGCAGAAATTGAAAGGCAAAAAAGAAAATCCTGAGAGCAGCCAAAGTGGGGAAGAGCCTTTACTGGACTTCTCACTAAAAATAATGTAAGGGAAAAATAGAATGAAACATTTTAAATTCAAAAAAACTCAAAAGATATAGATCTGTAATTCTGTATTCACCAAGTCCTTTAAAAACAAAACACAAAGAAAGTATTGGGAGGGAGGGGCCCCACAGCAGTGTTCAGTGAGCCTCTGCACTACTTCTGGCAATACTCTGCCCACTGGGCCAAATGGTTCAATAGTAGAACCCAAGGTTGTGGTGCTACACAGACTTGCTATGGTTAGGATCCACAAAGCTACATAGTTCAGGGAGAAGTGTGCTCATGTGGATCATGTCATGCCAGGGATGCAACTAGGGTCATCACATGCAAACGATATGCTCTGGGTCCCTGAGCAATCTCCCTGGCCCCAGGAATAAAGAATTTTTAAAGACCACTGCTGGAGTAAGTTTTCACTGGAAGACTTGTCTTGCAAATGCTGACAGTTCTTGAGAATGGAGAGAAATGATACAGGTCAGAAAGTCTTCATACCCCATCTCCCTGTGCTTCCAGTAGCCTGGCAGTCACACCCACAAACTACCTCTGATGCTATATAAGCTCTTTAATGGCCAAGATTCAGAGATTCACACACACACACACACACACACACACACACACACACACACAAATCTGTTGAAAGAGAGCAACACAGATTGACCCACAACAGAGATGCCTCCAGACCCTGCACCAGGCAATTTCATCTGGAGCAATCTGGCAGGGAGGGGTAGGTGAGTTCCTCTTCCTGCCCCAACAGAGCTCTGGCTGTCAAAAACCTCCAGAACTCAATTGCTATCCTGTTCACAGCTGATCTCCACATGCTTGAACCAGCCTCATCCATGAGGCAATCTGCTGAAAATCCCAGGCACAAGGAATTTGTGACTGAAATCTCCAGGCTCACATGGAGTCAGGAATAGGTGACCTCCCTCCATCTCCTTGTACTTCTTTCTGGTAGCCTGGCAGTCACACCCATGAACTGCCTCTGCGCACCATATAAGCTCTTAACAGCCATGATCCAGAGACTCACAAATCTCTTGGAAGAGAGCAACATGCTGCAGAGATGCCTCCAGACCCAACATCACCATTCAGTTAAAAACTTAATTAATTAACATCAGCTGTATCATCGTATTTAAAATTGTGAATTCCTAAAATGCACGACTGGAAATGTGGCTGAGTGAGTGACCTCTCATACTCTATACCAGTGATGTACCAAGAGTAGCACACTGCATTTGATTGGGTGTAAAACACAAGCCAACCAACCTCAGGGGGAAAAAAAAATCACACACACATATGTATATGCACCCAGGGCTAAATTCCAACAAAATGTTAGTAACCTCTTAAACAAGGGCTTAATGGTTCCAGGGTGAAATATAGCAAGTCACACATTCTCTTCTAAGGAAAATTTTTGATCATTTTTGGAGGATTATTCATAACAAGCAATTATTTTGGTCCTGTTTTGGGGGAGCAGCGTTTGGGTGTCAGGGTGGAAACATTCGAAATATGATGGTGTGAAGAGAGCAACCATCATATTTGCTTGTAATGGTGGTGGGATTGGTGTTGGATATTAAATCTAATAAATTATTGTTAATTACTTTATAAAAATAAAGTTGAAAAAATCTTAATATATTTGCTTCCTAATAAACTAAAGATTAATATTATAATGCCATCATAATTTTATTTTTAAAAATTCTTTTAACATAAAGAAAAAATATTACCATGTGTGAGACTGTGAGTTCAATTTCCAGCACTGCACCTCAAAAAGTACTAGCTAATGAAGAAGCACCCACAAAAGCTCTAAGAAAGGAATAGCCATGGCCCAAAAAAGTATTATCTAAGAAAGGAAGAATGAACTATAGCACTGTCATCCCATTGTTCATCTATTTGCTCTAGCGGGCACCAGTAACATCTCCATTGTGAGCAATGTGAGAGATTTTTTTTCTCTTTATTAACCTAATTCTCCAACCAGGCCCCACCCCTGCCACCCAAAGTCAATACAGGAGAAAATTCCAACACCAAAGGCATAACATCACCCACAAGAAAACAAAAGAAACTATCCTAAATGCTAAAGCAGAACTGAAAACCACTGTAAATATATCAAACAGAGGTCAGGGATATATTCCAAATGGAAATCTGCCTGGCATATGCAAGGTTCCATCCCTTGACTGAAGGTAACAAGAGGTATTCTATAAATCAGATTGTATCTTAAATTATAAAACTTATGAAAAAATTTTAAGACTAGGAATCACACTTAAATGTATGTTACACTGAAATTAACACTGAAATTAATGTAGGAACCAATCATAGAAATATAGCTAGAAAACTCCAAATTAACAGATAAAATATTCTCAAGGACTAAATCTTGACATTTTAAGACATATAAAAATACATTTTGCCTAAGTATTGCATAAACAAATTTTATAGCAATAAAATATTTGAAGATAATAAATTCAAATTAATAATCTTAACCTTCACCTTATAAAGGGATTCTGAATCTAAAGCAATCAGAAAATTATTTGCAATAAAAATTATTGAAAAATTGTTAAATTTTAAAAAAATTGTTAAATTTTAAAAGTATACCAATTATAGGAAATAAAAAAAATTAAGCTGTTTCTTAGGAATGATATAAAATTGTTAATCTTTTAGCCAAGAAAAAAAAGAGAGAAATATATCAATATTATTAGAAGTAAAACAGATGTTACCAAACTGATCTCACGATAAGTAACAAAATAATAAAATGTTATGAAAAATGTTATAGCCTCAAATTTTATGAGTTAGATGAACTGGATAAATCTCTTAAAAATTCTACAAAAATTATATAAATTGAGATGTACTGTTTGAATAGATCAATATCTATTAAAATTCAATAAATAAAAATCTTCCAAAACAAGAAATTCCACATAACTTAGAATTTTACAAAACATATAAAGAAGAAATTACATCAATCCACTATGAATTTTTTTCAAACAAAGAGAAAAAGGGAAGGAAATGGAGAAAGGGAAAGGAAAGGAGAGTGAAACTAAAAATATTTATTTGCAATGTTTTCTGGCAGTGAGATTCAAGAAAAAGAACTTCTATTTTAAGAAATTAGAAAAGTTCCTAGAATTATCAAATTTTTAGATCTCCAAGGCTTGGATACAGTTGTTAATTCATAAGAATAGAGGTTAGCTGTTTAGTTCTTTAGAGGTAGCTGATGACACAATGAAATACCCTCAGGATCAAGCCATCATTAATGAAGAGTGACTTTAAAACTGCACACTGCAGTGGGTGGGGGCAGGTTGGAGAGACAGCACAACAGTCTAGGCACATTCTTTGCATGTTGGAGGCTTAGGTGTCACCTAACCTTGGCACCACACAGTTTTCTGAGTAAAGAGCCAGGCGTCACTTCTGAGTACTGAGCATGTCTCAAAAGAGAACATTAAAGTGCATATGGGTATAAATATGTATTTTCATGTTCAGTTCTTCAGTACCCAAGTAATGGAAAGATAGAATAAATTTATTAAGCATGCCAGAATTCCTGTTATTAATGACAATAAATTATTTATAAGAGTAACAAGCATTTGTACATATACCCATGACTTTACAGTGTCATGGGATGTTCACTTTGCTCCTTCAACTCATGAATCCCTAACAGATTTTATTCAGATGCTTATACATATCTATACTAATATCACTGTCACTGTATCACTGTCATCCCTTTGTTCATCCATTTGCTCGAGTAGGCACCAGTATAATGTCTCCCTTATAAGACTTGTTATTTTGTAAGTCTATTACCACTACCTAATATTAGGTGCCCAGGTTTGTTAATAGCTCAAATTAGACTCAATCACTACAGATATGACCTATGAAAAATCTTATATTTTTTTCTAACTTCTATGTATTCTTTAATAACTTTATATTCTTTCAACTTGAGTTTTTTTTCCCCACTCATCATTTAGGATACTTGCTAAACTTTCAATTCAGAAGACTGCCTTCCTGACCTGGAAAAAAATTAAATGTGAAAATGTATACAGTTAGACTAAATAATGAAAAAGAGGTCGAGATAAAGTGCACACAAAGAGGGAAAAAGGAGGTTAGAAGCCAACAGGATACAAGAGGTAATATAAAAAAAGTTTCTAGGGCACAGCAAAAAGACAATGTATTCTAGTGATTACCTTTATTAGACTATATTGAATCAGGAGCCAATTCATTAAACATTAATAGCAAGGGAATGCCATCCATATATTATAAATAGCCATTAAGTTCAGATAGACAGCTCTGTACAGAGTCGGTATGAATTAATAAAAAAACTGAAGCTGACATTTCGGAATCATAAAAAGATAGATTTAATAGAAAATATTCAATAAGAATAAGTAAGAACAGTATATATCATGCTGTTTGTCTGAAGAACAAACCAAAAAATGGGAACAAATTTACCATAAACCTAAAAATACCCTCAAGATGAAACACTTAATTCTCAAAAATGAGTGGCAATTACATTTGAAAAATAATAATAGTTCAATGTGAGACATTGGCAAATGGTAAATGCAAAGAAAAATGAGAAGTAGATGTTCAGGTGAAATTAGACAAAATGTTAATGAAATGAAAATAACATCACTGAATAGAGTTCCAAGTGTGTGCAACAGAATTGGGCTTATTAGAAAGCGTGATCTCGGTTTAAATGTCTCCATTGGGACACAGGGATATATATTTGACTTTTGACTTTTTTGCAATAGCCTGCTCTCTATCAAGCAATCCTTCACACTTTTGTAAGTCTGACCATCAGTTTTCACTACTAAGAGGATGAAACCATGTTCTAAAAATTATAGTGCTAATGTGAGCTTAATAATTAAACATTTCCTCAACTTCTGGGCATAATTAAACTATTTTGAAATAATTTGAAGAAGAGTTGAGATTCGTGAGTTACTTTGGATACATTAGTGCTTCTGAGATAATAAGGACTCTAAAGAATTTTAGTGGTGCAGCTGTATGATGCAAAAGTTAGTCTTACTAAAACTTAGAAACTTGGAAACAAGGCAAGAATAATAGTGGCATGTGGCTTACCCTTCCAATATCAATCTCGAATAAAGACTTTCACCTCAGAAGTTAGTCATCTATAAAAAATATATCTGACTTCGCTCTTTGATTATTGTGTCACAGGCTACCTTATACAATTCTGTTCAACTCAAAAGGTCACTGTCACTGTCATCCCCATCCCATTGCTCATCAATTTGCTCGAGCGGGCACCAGTAATTTCTCCATTGTGAGACTTGTTGTTACTGTTTTTGGCATATCCAATACGCTCGGGTAGCTTGCCAGGCTCTGCTGCACAGGCTCGATTCTGTCGGTAGCTTGCCAGGCTCTCGGAGAGGGGTGGAGGAATCGAACTCAGGTTGGCCATGTGAAAGCCAAATGCCTAACCGCTATGCTATTGCTCCAGCCTGATTCAATCTTGTATTAAGAGCCATGTTAAATGCTGTTCCCATCTTTTGTTTTAAACAAGAATGCCTATAAACATCTTAATATTTAATTGTTCATAATTATCCAGAATCACATTGATTTCTTTAATAGTTTTTTTCATAAAATGCATTACATGTTCATTATTATGTACATTCTAATCAGTTTTTAACTCGAAAATAATACTATGTCCTCCACCAAGCACCTGCATAAGTTTATTAAAATGGAAAACACCAGTGGTCTCAGGTAGCAGTGTAGACCAAGGTTTAGATGAATTACCATAAGACAAACAACTGGAGCAGAATTAAATGCACATAAAATTACTGTTAATTGAGAACAAAAAAATCTCTTTACTTAAGTAAATTAATTTAAAATGTAATAAACATGTGAAGTATCAAATTTAACAACTTTAACCAACTCCACTTTGCTTTTGTCAATGTTTTGAGAGGTAAGTTAACTCAAGCAAAGCATCATTAATGGTCCAAAAAAAGCTTTATACCTTATTAGCTACCATTGCAGAGGTCTGCCACTCTACTTTGTTGGAAGTATAACTCCAAATTATGTAACAGAAATGAATAAGGAATATACCTAATGAAAGGTATATTTTTAAATTGACTTTTATGGTACCTGTGATGGCTTTTTAATATTTCCCCATGGCTAAGCTGAACTTCAGTCCCCAGTATTCACATCAAACAGTAATACTACTGCAAAGGGTTTTACAGGTAAAATTAGTCTCTAATCAATTGAGTTTAATTTGGGGAAATTGGGTGAGGCTGTCTTAATCAATAGAAGCGTCTGAAAGAAATTCCAAATTTCTCATATTTGATGCTGACCAGGTGTCATTTTTAAGTGCCTCCTCTTGGAATGAATGTGTCAGACATCTCACTTTAGCCTTGGAGCATGACCAGAGGTTTCTTAAATGTTAGTTGAATTTGCAGGGAAGTACCAGAAGTAGGAGGTGAAGAGAAGTAGCTACCTATTAATGAAGGAAATTATAAAATTCCAACTACTACAAGAGAAGGGACAATATGCTCCATATTTTTACTGGGAAACAATAAGATTCTGGTAGGAAATAGAGAAAATGGAAACATAATTATGACTAGTTTAGGAAAATATAATCTGCTACCATGTCTTTTGCTATTTTTCTGTATGATAACTAATAATTTACTTGCTGATGTTCAGAAACTTTGACTAGGTTAGCAAAATTAACTGAATTTGTTAAGAGTGGTAGATTTTTTTCTCTCAAACTAAAATTTATCTTTTTAATATATTTTTCTTTTCCCAACTCCCTTCACAGTGTATGCATTTTGGAAGATAATTGACTTTTATTTACAGAAAGCAGAAAGTGGTGATATTTTTTGTAAGCATAAAGCATACTCCAAAGGTATAGAAAAAGTGGGCAACCTAGAGATACTTGCATAACAGAACTGAATTTTCAAATGCAAATACTTATAAAAATACTCAATATTAGCTTATATTTGCAAAGTAGTTTATTGTAATTCTCACAATATACAATATTTCTTCAAACAATTGATATTTATAAGCTTAAATGTATTCTGAGTTTTTCCTTTTATGTTAAAATCTTGTCTAGTACAGAGACAATAATGAAAACGTTATTTAAAAATCAGAAAAGGCAGCAACAGGGAAAGTCAGTATTTGGTATTTAAATTATACTTTTATATCAATGAGCTTAGACCACTGTGGAGATATACCATTTTATTTAATTTTCTTTCATGTTAATGTCACCAAAAGGTCAAGGAATAATCCATAGATGAATTCACCATTCAACACACATTGCTTCCCCCAATTTAGGAATATAAATATAACCTGGTAAGTCTTTACCAAGTTATTCAAAAGAATGAAAAAAAAAAGACTTAAAAGCCTCAGGTATTTTCATGTCTACTGAAGAAGAGAAGGTATTACTTCAAGTAAATTCTGTACAAATTAGCCTTATGACTGTTCCTTTAAGTTTTAATACTTTTATATCAGCAGGATAAAATATTAACTAATATCAAGAGAAACAGGTTCTACTTCAGCTTCAAACATAAACCATGATGCTTTAGTAAGAACCTTTCACACAAACGCAGTCATCTATAAAATGGGGACAAGCTATCTACCTATGACAAGTTTATTACAAAAGAGCAAATGAAATTTCATTTACTTCCTGTCACATAAAGGCGATTGTAATATAATATACATGGTTGTTATTGAGATTAAACAGGTATCTACAGAACACTTTCATTTCAATAGATTTTAATGAACCTTTAGACCTAAATAAATGGACTTACAGAACTAGTTCATTAAAGGGTCTTTTACGGATTGTGTTAAAAGGACCTTTAATTTATAGCTCTAGAAAATATTCATTCTGTGACTCAAAGATCCTCCTGGATTATCAAACAGGAAACTATGAGGAGAAAAGGAATTATTCACCACATTATTAAACATGACAAAAAGCTTCTGAATTGGAGCTTAAAATGGGCTATTTAAGATTCCAGCAATCCCTGGGACTTTGGCAACAAAAATGTTCAAAAGCCTTTTATAGTTGCTGTCAGATTTCTGTAAAGCATTTGAGATTCCTGTGAACTTATTTATATAACAAGCTAAAACCTGAAGCTGACTTGAAAGTCTTTCTATTCTAATTATGTAGAATTGGAAATGCCTAGAAATGATGTTCAGTGTTTTCCCAAGAATATCCTCTTGAAATGGCGGTATCAGAACTGGGTGTTCAGAACAAGCAATGAGAGAGTAGCTTCTATGACTTATTACAAGGAGCAGTTACAGTAGATATACAAACTATAGTTTGGTAAAGTGGTTTCAAAGACTGCCATTTAGCAATTCTCTCTGCAGCGGCACATTCCAAATGACTGTTCAGATTGTTCCCTCCTGGCCTACTATAGTTTTTTATTTTTGAATCTCTATAGTTCATGTGTAATCATGTAGCAAAATAATTCAGGAAATAATGAACCCACCAGGCTATCAGCTGACTGAGATTCTTATCAGAATACTGTTTCTGGTTTTCTCTGTGGCTTCTCCAGCCAACTCTTCAGCTTCTTAAGCTTTAGTATCTCGATTTGACACTGGTTTTTAAGTAATTAAAAATATTGAGATGAACCAGGAAGGATTTTACATGGGTCTTAAATCCAAAAAGACTTAAACCAGAAAGAGAAATTCAGGGGGCTATTTGGACATAGACATGGATGGGAAGACAAAGATTATGCTACACTGTCACAAATCAAGGAGCATCGGATGTTATAAAGCAAAAGAAGTTGTTTTTTTTCTGGAGCAGTATTGGTTCAATCTTTTTACAATACTTATGGGCCAGCATCTGTCCTGCAGACTGGTCCAAATATCAGTAGATATAACCAAGATTGTAGACCAGTGACTTTCAGTCTTCCTACATGTGCATATTAGCACCAGTTCATAAAATAGTGGTTCAAGACTTCTGGTCAAGAAACTTTCAAGAGAATACAATCCTTAGACCTTTATTGTAGCTTCCAGAAGTGTGAGAGAGTAAGTACTATGTATTTTAAGCCATTAGTTTGTGGAAATGTGTTATGAAAGTAATACAAAACTAATGTGAGCACTAAAACAAATGTCCAGCTTTTATATCACCTTCTGTATAAGAGCTTATATGTGAAGCCATCATTTCTCTTTCCCAAGATCATTATTTTGGACTCATTAGGACACTTGTAGTATAATGCAAATGAAAAACAGATGTAACAACAGAAATACTGCATTTACCTCCAAAGCAAAATGCTTCAGTTAATTTTTTTAAAACATAATCCTATAACGCTTTTGAGAGATTTAATTAGAGATGAAAGTATACAACAAGATGGATACTGTTCTCTTGCTGAATATCATCTCCACATTAATATTGCACTAAGCATGGCATGGATTCTCAACAAAATTGTCCTTTCCCTCTGAGAGGTTAAACAGAAGCATGAGGAAAAAGAGATGCTACATTCTAACTTGGAGGTTAGTTGCTATATACCTCATAAACTTTCTCTCTTCCTCCCTCTCAATTTTTCAGACTGGACTCTAAAGTAACTGTAACTCTCAGCATGACTGTGATAAAATGATATGACTTCAGCAAGATCATTCTGTCTATGACCTGATACTTAGGCATAATTAAATTGCTGATCAACCTACTACACACCAAAGTAGTTACAAATTCAAATTAATAAAGGCAGAAAATTACCAGATGAACAAACACTAAATGCTATCAATAGACATATTGAAACATCAAAAAGTTTTTCTACACAGAAAAATGGTATGCAAGTAAGTCTTTTTTTTTTAATTTTATTTATTTTTAATTAGAGAATCACTGTGAGGGTACAGTTACAGATTTATACACTTTTGTGCTTATACTTCCCTCATACAAAGTTCGGGAACCCATCCCTTCACCAGTGCCCATTCTCCACCACCCGTAAACCCAGCGTCCCTCCCACCCTCCCCAATCCCATCTCCCCCCCACCCCACCCTGCCACTGTGGCAAGGCATTCCCTTCTGTTCTCTCTCTCTAATTGGCTGTTGTGGTTTGCAAAAAAGGTGTTCAGTGGCCGCTGTGCTCAGTCTCTAGCCCTCATTCAGCCCGCAACTCCCTTCCCCCACATGGCCTTCAACTACAATGTAGTTGGTGATCGCTTCTCTGAGTTGCCCTTTCCCCGGAACGTGAGGCCAGCCTCGAAGCCATGGAGTCAACCTCCTGGTACTTATTTCTACAGTTCTTGGGTGATAGTCTCCCACTCTGTTATTCTATATACCATAGATGAGTGCAATCTTTCTATGTCTGTCTCTCTCTTCCTGACTCATTTCACTCAGCATGAAACTTTTCATGCCCATCCACTTAACTACAAAATTCTTGACCTCCTTTTTTCTAACAGCTGCATAGTATTCCATTGTATAGATGTACCAAAGTTTCCTCAACCAGTCATCCGTTCTGGGGCATTCGGGTTTTTTCCAGATTCTGCCTATTGTAAACAGTGCTGCGATAAACATACATGTGCAGATGTTGTTTCGATTGTACTTTTTTGCCTCTCTGGGATATATTCCCAGCAGTGGTATTGCTGGGTCAAATGGGAATTCAATATCTAATTTTTTGAGAATCGTCCAAATTGTTTTCCAGAAGGGCTGAACCAGTCGGCATTCCCACCAGCAGTGAAGAAGGGTCCCTTTCTCCCCACATCCTCTCCAACAGCGGTTGCTTTTGTTCTTTTGGATGTGTGCTAGTCTCTGTGGTGTGAGGTGGTATCTCAAAGTTGTTTTGATCTGCATCTCTCTGATGATTAGTGATGCAGAGCACTTTTTCATGTGCCTTTTGGCCATTCGTATTTCTTCCTTGGTAAAGTTTCTGTTCATTTCTTCGCCCCATTTTTTGATGGGGTTGGATGTTTTCTTCTTGTAGAGTTCAACCAGTGCTTTATATACCATTGATATCAACCCCTTATCTGATGGGTATTGTGTAAATATCCTTTCCCATTCTGTGGATAGTCTTTGGATTCTGGTCAATGTATCTCTTGCGGTGCAGAAGCTTTTTAGTTTAATGTAGTCCCATTTGTTGATCTCTGTTTTTACTAGATTGCTTAGTTCCGTGCCACCTTTGAAGATACCTTTATCTTCAATATCGTGGAGGGTTTCGCCGACCTTGTCTTCAATGTACCTTATGGTTTGTGGTCTAATGTTGAGGTCTTTAATCCATTTTGATCTGACTTTTGTGCATGGTGTCAGGTCAAGGTCTAAACCCATTTTTTTGCATGTGGTTGTCCAGTTGTGCCAGCACCATTTGTTAAAGAGGCTTTCCTTGCTCCACTTCACATCTCTTGCTCCCTTATCAAAGATTAGATGGTCATACATTTGGGGTTGTGTGTAGGGATATTCCACCCTGTTCCATTGGTCTACGGCTCTGCCTTTGTTCCAGTACCATGCTGTTTTAATTGTTACTGCTTTGTAGTAAAGTTTGAGGTTGGGGATGGTGATGCCTCCCATCATCTTTTTCCCAAGAATTGTTTTAGCTATCCTTGGACGTTTGTTATTCCATATGAATTTTAGGATTTCTTGATCCATTTCTTTGAAGAGTGTCATGGGTATATTTATAGGGATCGCATTGAATCTGTATAATGCTTTAGGGAGTATTGCCATTTTGACAACATTGATTCTCCCTATCCACGAGCAGGGTATATGTTTCCATTTCCTCATGTCCTCTTTGATTTCATGGAGTAGCGTTATGTAGTTTTCTTTGTAAAGGTCTTTTACTTCCTTGGTTAAGCTGATTCCGAGGTACTTGATTTTCTGGGGCACGATTGTGAATGGGATTGCTTTTTTCATGTCCCTTTCCTCTGCCTCATTGTTTGCATATATGAAGGCCATGGATTTTTGGGTATTGATTTTGTAGCCTGCAACTTTACTGTATAAGTCTATTGTTTCTAAGAGTTTCTTAGTAGAGGTTTTAGGCTTCTCTAGATATAGTATCATGTCGTCTGCAAATAGTGAGAGTTTGATTTCTTCCCTTCCTATCTGGATGCCCTTAATCTCTTTTTCTTGTCTAATAGCTATCGCAAGTACTTCCAGTACTATATTGAAGAGGAGTGGTGAGAGTGGGCATCCTTGTCTTGTGCCTGATCTCAGAGGAAAGGCCCTTAGTTTTTCCCCGTTGAGGATAATGCTTGCCGTAGGCTTGTGATAGATGGCTTCGACTATCTTGAGGAAAGTTCCTCCAAACCCCATTTTGGCGAGGGTTTTCATCATGAAAGGATGTTGGATCTTGTCAAATGCTTTCTCTGCATCTATTGATATGATCATATGGTTTTTATCTTTACTTTTGTTGATATGCTGGATTATGTTGATTGATTTCCGAATGTTAAACCATCCTTGCATCCCTGGGATGAATCCCACTTGGTCGTGATGTATAATCTTTTTGATGAGTTGTTGGATCCTATTTGCCAGTATTTTGTTGAGGATCTTCGCATCGGTGTTCATCAGGGATATTGGTCTGTAATTTTCTTTCTTAGTGATGTCTTTGTTTGCTTTTGGTATTAGGGAGATGTGTGCTTCATAGAAACTGTTTGGGAGATTTCCTGTTTTTTCAATTTCCTGGAAAAGTTTGAGGAAAACAGGCAGCAGGTCTTCTTTAAATGTTTGGAAGAATTCGCCAGTGAAGCCATCTGGGCCTGGGCTTTTGTTTTTGGGGAGGTTTTTGATCACAGCTTCAATTTCCTTAACATTGATGGGTCTATTCAGGTATTCCAAGTCTTCTTTGTTCAGTCTTGGGAGATTGTAAGAATCGAGGAATCCATCCATTTCTTTTAGGTTCTCCTGTTTTGTGGCATATAGACTTTCGAAGTAGTCTCTAATGATCTTTTGAATCTCACTAGTTTCTGTTATGATGTCCCCCTTTTCATTTCTGATTCGATTTATTAGGGTTCTTTCTCTTTCTTTCTTTGTGAGTCTTGCTAGCGGTTTATCAATCTTGTTTATTTTCTCGAAGAACCAGCTCTTTGTTTCATTGATCTTTCGGATTGTCTTTTTGGTTTCCATGTCATTAATTTCTGCTCTAATTTTTATTATTTCTTTCCTTCGATCTGGTTTGGGTTCCCTTTTCTGGTCCTTTTCTAAGGTCTTGAGTCGTGAAGTCAAGCTGTCTATGTGGGCCCTTTCTTCCTTCCTGAGGAATGCTTGGAGAGCTATAAATTTTCCCCTTAACACGGCTTTAGCTGCGTCCCATAGGTTTTGGCAGCTCGTGTCTTCATTCTCATTTGTTTCTAAGTATTTTTTGATTTCTTCCTTGATTTCCTTCCTGACCCACTCATTGTTCAACATTGAATTGTTTAATTTCCAAGTGTTTGACTTGATTCTCCGTGTCAGTGAGTGGTTAGCTTCTATCTTCAGCGCATCGTGGTCTGAAAAGATGATTGATACAATTTCTATTTTTCCGATTCTATTGAGGTATGTTCTGGGGCCCAGTACATGGTCTATTTTAGAAAATGTTCCGTGTGCACTGGAAAAGAATGTGTATTCTTTCTTTTGGGGGTGTAAGGCCCTGTATAGGTCTATTAGGCCTCTCTCTTCAATTTCTTCTTTCAGAGTCAGTGTTTCCTTGTTGAGTTTTGTTCTTGTCGATCTATCTAGAGGCGATAAGGCCATATTGAAGTCTCCGACTACTATTGTGCTGTTAGTGATGTCCTCTTTGAAGTCTGCTAGGAGTTGTTTTAAATATTTAGCTGGTCGCTCATTAGGTGCATATATGTTTAAGAGTGTGATTTCTTCCTGTTGAACATATCCCTTGATAAACAGAAAATGACCTTCGCTGTCCCTTTTAATCTTTTTCAACCTGAAATCTATGTTGTCGGATATTAGGATGGCCACTCCAGCTTTTTTATGGGGGTTGTTTGCTTGCAGGATTGTTTTCCATCCTTTGACTTTGAGTCTATGTTTACTCTGTTTGTTCAGGTGTGTTTCTTGCAGGCAGCAGAATGATGGGTTTAATTTCTGGATCCATTTTGCCACTCTGTGTCTCTTGATGGGTGCATTTAGGCCGTTGACGTTGAGAGAGATTATTGTGATAGGATTTTGTGTCATATTTCTGTGGTATTTGTTGTTTTTATGTGGCTCAACCTTGTCTTACAGTAGCCCCTTGAGACCTTCTTTCAAGTTTGGTTTTGAGTCTATGAAGGACCTGAGCTGTTGTTTATCCGAGAAGTAGTGTATGGTTCCTTCGAGTTTGAGTGAGAGTTTAGCCGGATAAAGTATTCTTGGTGAGGCATTCATTTCGTTGAGTCTTTTCACTATGTCCCACCATTGTCTTCGGGCTCGGAGGGTTTCCTCTGACAGGTCTGCTGTAAATCTGAGGGGTGCTCCTTTGTATGTAATTTCCTTCTTTGACCTTGCTGCTTGCAGAATTGTGTCTCTATCCATAGCATCCGTCATTCTGACTATGATATGCCTTGGAGTCTTTTTATTCGGGTCTCTTTTTGCTGGTACTCTTCGGACTCCTTGTATCTGGATGCCTGCCTTGTCCAGCTCTGGGAATTTCTTAGCAATGATGTCTTTGACTGTGTTTTTTTCATTGGGGTTACTTCCCTGTGGTTCTGGTACTCCAATGATTCTTATGTTGTTTCTCTTGAAGTCATCCCCCAGGGCTCTGATTCGCTCTATAGCCATTTTGAGGTCTTTGGCCATGATTTGTTGTTGTCTATAAGCTTTCTGCAGCTCATCTTCCAGGTCGCTGATTCTTTCTTCAGCTGTAGTCATTCTACTGTTGAGGGCATCTAGTGATATTTTTATTTCATCTACCGATTCCTTTATTTGTGAGATTTCCGTTCGAAGATTTGAAATTTCTGCTCTCATTTCTGCTCTCATTTCTTCCTGAATTTTCTTGGTAGACCATTCCAGCACTTGATTCATCTCCTCCCTTAGTTTATTGGATGTCTGTTCCATGGTTGCTTGGAGTAGGTCGACTCTCCTCCAGATCTCCTCTCTAAATTGTTTATCTGAGAGGTCATAGATGTGAGTAGCCCCCATTGATGTTTCTGGGATTTTTTCTTCTCCCTCTCTTGGTGGAGGGGATTTTCGCTGCTTCTTCATATTGTTACGGAAGTATAGAGCTGGAGCTCTGTAGTTATTTGTTCCTTTTTCCTTCTTGTGGAAAGAAGGTTTTCTGATCGTGCTAAACTTCCCTTATTAACTGAGAGCTTTTATAGTGTCAGACTAAGCTAATGGCTATTTTGTGTGTTAGAGATTGCAAAAGTGAATTTTCAAAAACACACAAGTACTGATTGAGCTGAGGTAACAAAGAATAACTGCGGCCGCCGCGCTGAGAGGAGGCCACGCCCACTTTTAGACCACGCCCACTAACATACAGGACACGCCCCCAGTGTCTTCCTGCGAGGGCGGGCCGCAGTTAGGGGGCCCGCGGAGGAGCCGGGGCGCAGAGGACACGGGCTGGGGCGGCTGGAGGGTCTCGGGGAGTCCAGGCGGCGGGAAGCGGGGCGCGGGAGGGCGTGGCCGAGGGTCCGGGAAGGTACCTGAGAGGGCGGGCCGCAGTTAGGGGGCAAGTAAGTCTTTTAAAGCCTTTTCTTATACAGTTGTGAAAGAAAATTGAAATGTGCCAATATATTTTTGCTTATTGGCTTTGTTTCATGTGGCAATTATTAAGTATTAATAGTCTATTAAAATACATTCAAAGTAGAAACATGCTTAAATATATGTACAAACATGAATAAATATATTATCAACTATTGTAATGAACATTAAAATATTCTCTCTGGCAACCTTAAATCAAATTGGTATTTCATTTTGGTTCCCCAGATACCTATATATACAGTATTCATTAAATCCCAACTCTCAAAGCATAAAAATGCCTTTGAAAACATAAGTAATCTAGAGATGTTGTTCAAATATAATATACCTTGGTTTATAGTTATTATTTCTCTCCCAAGATTATATTTGCAAGTGAAATAGCAGTCTAAATATGAAATCAGGCCATTAATTATAGTGAAGAAAATAGAAATTTTGACTTTGCAAATTCTGGCTACTGGGGTTTCTATGCTTACAGTAATAAAGTACTTACGTGTAAACTGCACTTTTCCCAAAAAGCTCATGTCAAAAATTATAGAATTTATAAACTACAGATTTAAATAGGAAAGAAACTAGACCTAGCTAAAAGAAAAGGATCAAGATTCCAGTCTTTGACTTTGAGTCACCGAGTTTACTTTGAATCACTGATTTCCACAGAAGTAAAACATACATATATTTTAGCATCTGTTCTACCAAAAGTGTTTAATAAAGGTCTTAGTTGTGAAAAAGAAGTTCACAAATAATCTATATGATTCCTAGCCATACCAATTCTACCCTGAATTATAGGGTACAAAAGATAAGAGACTGAAATATAACTACTAACCAGCATCAGATATCAGGGAGTCCCATTTTGAATGGCACAAAATCCAATCCAAGAAACTCTCAGTCTGTCCCTGCCCTGGGATTCAGGGAAAATCAACAGTGAGCTCTGGACTGGACCAATTTAGAGAGTGATGAAAGGAATGGATGGGCAGGCTGAAGAGACAGACGGCAGGAGAGGGTCTTGCCTTCCACGTGGCTGACTCTGGTTCAGTCTTCAGCACCAAATATGGTCCCTCAAGCACCCTGAGGAATGAGTGATCCCTGAGCACACACTTCAGAGTAAGGTCTGGATTATTGCCTAACGTGTCATCCCCCAACTCCAGCTGCACATTTAAAAAAATGTATTTAAATTCCTTAAATCCAAAATCGGGCTTTCAAATTATATAATCAGTTTTATGTGAATTGAAATCTATTTTGGTTGATTTTATCCAAGATCTTAAAAGAATAAATTAAGAATGTGAACTATGACTCAGAGGGTGCTGGAGATAACAATGAAAGATAAACCCATGGGAAATTACATTTTTAAGAGCAGTGCTAGAATTAAGTTTTACTCTAAAACTCCCATTTTCTTTTGAGCAACATACATTATAAATTATTTTTCTCAATTTTTTTTCATGAGAAATCAACAATATATCTTTAGATGCATAAGAAGAAGACTGTAGTACCTAAAGAATGGCACAGCGGAGAATTTGAGATCTTAGTCATCACTGAAATGAAATGCTGACAAGTTCTGTGCATTAAAATAACCCACACTTGGAGCTAGAGAGAGATTACAGAAGGTAAGGTGCTTAGCCTTGCACACAGCAAACCTGGGTTTGACTCTGATGATCCACAAGTTCCCCCAGCCAACCAGGGATGATTCCTGAGTGCAGAGCCAGATGTAACACCTGAGCACCACTGAGTGTGGCCCCCAAATAAAAGTAAATTAAATTAAATAACCCATGTAAAACATGCTTGATTAAATAAAGTAAATGCTATTTCAGACCCATTTTTTAACACCTAAAGGTACTTTGAGGATTCTGAAATGTGTTTGATGCACTGAAATTCTGCAGCTAAATGGGACCTTTGAGAGTTATCATCTCAAAGTCCTCTGAAGTAGCCTAAATTCCAGCAAATATGAAGAATGTGACCAAGGTCACAAATTAGTTGGATGAAAATATGTATCTAATTATATCTAATTATATAATACAATTAGTTTCAATAAGCATGAAATGCAGAAGCAGTGAATACAATCATACACTGTGCCTATAATTGCAATTGCAAAAATAAACTTAGAGCTCCAGTTAAATTGTTCACCTTTGTGTGTTCATTTTATTTTTCTCCCTAAGATTCAGACCATTTCATTAATATAATTCTTCTAGTTGCCTGTTTCCATATCCATTTCCCTCTCCAAGCCAGATTCCCTACTTGTCCTGAACATTGGCAACTATTAATCTATTCTCTATTCTCTGCTTCTCTCGATATACGTATAAAAAATGCAATACAAATGATATCATACAACATGCAATCTTTGTAACTGGCTTTTTAAAAAATCATTTGAACTAGTAGTATAATTTTGGAGATTCATGTAAGTATGGTGTCATGGTTCATTCCTTTGAATTGTTCTATTACGTCCAATGTTGTGTGCCACAGATGATTTAACCATTCGTTTGCTGGGCTGCACCCTTGGACTAGTTACTTCAAGTGGATATGAATGAAAGTTCCAGTGTCTTATTTGGCCTTCCACTAAGTAAGAAAGTGGGCCCACAGAGGTTAAATTCAAGACTCCACCTGACTTGTGGTGCTGAAAGTGGAGAGAGAGAACACAAGTTGGGCTTTTAGAATTTGTTGTCGTTGCGCTCTCTCGCTCTCTCTCTTTCTCTCTCTCTCTTTCTCTCTCTCTCTATTTGTGTGTAAAATAGAGCTGATAATGTCTGAAAATTTTCTGTCACTATACAATACTTTAAAGATCTTTTTGTAAGAAGGAAGTTTTTTCTTCTTTTAAAATTTAATTTTATTAAAGCACTGTGATTTGCAAAGCAATTCCAAGTTGAGTTTTAGACATACAATGTTCCAGCACTGATCCTACCACCAGTATCAACATCCCTTCACCAATGTTCCTAGGTTCCCTCCTCAACTCCCTGGACCTCAGCCTGATCTTGATAAGAACCTTTATAAATGTGGCTGTTAAAGTATAGATCTCATTATTTCAGCATTGTTGAATCTGTGGGTCAGATAATTAGCTATATCATTCCTTTACATCAGCAATGTATCTGAATCTCCTTGACCCTTGCCCCCTGCTGCTTTTCATTTATCACTTCTACCCTTCTACAAAGAATAAATGAAACCAGGAGCTGGTTCTTTGAAAGAATAAACAAGATAGACAAACTTTTTACTAGTCCCCTGAGGAAAAAACAGAAAATTCTCAAAAAATTGGATCAGAAACAAAAGGGATAAATTACAACAGAACCCTTTGAAATCCCAAACATGAAGAGAAGTTACTATGAACAACTGTACTCTGTTAATTGCAAAGCCTAGAGAAATGGACACAATTCTATAAACATAAAATTTTCCAAAATGGGATGAGAAAGAAGTAAAAAGCCTGCACAGTTCACTACAAGCAAGGAAATTTAAATTTAAATCTCTCCAAGAACAAAAGTCCTGGGTTTACTGATGAGTTTTATCAAACCTTCAGAAAAGACTTAGTGCCACTGATCATTTGCCCTTTCAAAATATCAAAGAAATGGGAATTTTTCCTATAACTTTCTATGATACCCAACGCAGATACTTCTAAAACATATTTCAGACCAATATGCTTCAAAATCTTAGTTAACAGAGTGCAATAGCACATAAAAGTTATACATCATGATCAAGCAGAATTTTTCTTTGGAAAAGAATATCTTAATATATACAAATCAGCTAACATAATACACGGTGTCAGTTAAAGAAAAGACAGAAATCATACAATCACTTGATGCAGAGAAAGTTTTGACATGATCCTACACCTATTCATGACAAAAAAAAAATCTCTCAGAAAAAGACTACTTTCTTCAAGTAATGGCTACCTATAAAAAGTTCATAGCCAGTATTATTTTTAATGGTGAAAAACTGAAAGCATTCCTGCTGAGATCATGTACAATGCAAGAATGCCCACTGTCTCCACAATTTCATCCCTATATACAAATAATGAATCAGAGGAGAAAGAGACCAAAGAGTCTATTCCCATCAAAATAGTGTTCAAAAGTATCTGGTACCTAGGAATCAACTTAAAAAAATGGGAAACCTATACCATGAAAACTTCAAAAATACTTAAGAAACAGAAGACTTTAGGAAATAGAAAAGTCCTCTAAACAGCAAGCAGAATTTTCTTCCCTATATGAAAATCAGATCTTCCAAACCCATTGTAGATTAGTCAGTGCTTATTTTTGTTTAGAGGCCAGATTCATGGTTCTAGGAATGACTTATTCCTATGTGCTCAGATATCCTTCCTGGCAACAGTGGGAGAACATATAGGTTATCAGGAATTAAACTGAGTAAGAGTCAACTTTGTGTAAGTGTAGACTTTGAATCCTATAGTCTCTCTTTCTCTCTCTTTGAACCCTATTTTAATTCTTTATTAGCTTTATGGAACAACAGAATAAAACATGTTTTATTTTTTTAATCATAGTAACTATGACATACAACTAATTATGACATACTTTATAAAGATTACAAGAAAATATAGTAAAATTATTTTTCATTACTCAAATAAAAAACCAAACAATTAATTATTCCAGGATTATAGACCTGGTTTTGTACTGGAGAGACAGATTAGTAGGTTAATTGCTTTCCTTGCATGAAGCCGAGAAGATTCAATTCCTGAGGCCTGCCAGGAGTGATCTCTGAGCACAGAGCCAGGAGTAAGCCAAGAGCACAACTGATGTGGCCCAACACAAACAACCCTCTCCTCTCACTAGCTCATTCAGAGAAAGAAGTTCACAGGTAAACCCATAAACTCTATTCCACAAATGTTGGGATGACATAGACCCATACCTTCCAAGGGCATCCCATGAATATTTCCAGTCCCCCAAACCATGAGTGTTCCTTCCCAAAGACTTCCTTCTGAGATATTTCAGTTTTCCTGGTTTGTGTTCACCCTTGATGTTGTGTGCTGTTAAATCTTTCTTGGAGAGTGGGGATGGAGTTAAAGAGAGGGACGGAGGGAAGGTGGGACAGAGGGAGAGAGAAAAAAATGCCAGCTATAGAGGTGTGGCAGGGAGGTGACAGGAGGGAAACTGGGAACACTCATGGTGGGAAATATACTGATGAAGGGATGGGTGTCAGAACACTATATGACTGAGAGCAAATAATGAACAACTTTGTAACTGTGAATCTCACTGCGATTTAATTTAAAAAAATAAATAGAAATTAAAAATAAATCCTCCTTGAAAATCTAAGAATGTTCACAATGCCACTTAATCATTAAGTTTTAGGAAAATAAACATCTAGGAAAGAGCTTCAAATAATTCATACCTAATTTTTTAGGGTTATTATCTTTTAAAAAGAAGCACAGAAATGCATGTGGATAGGAGGGGTACATGTTACTATTTTTATGTAGTAATGAAAAAACATTTATATATTACATCTATGCTTTAGAAATACCTATTTTAAATGGTAAGTGTAGGCTCTGTCAATTAAAAAACAATGAGTAATCAAAAAACAATGTTTGCTCTCAAAAGATAATGAAATATTTATTTTGACAAAATTCATTTAAAGTGGATGTGATTCAACATCAGACCAATATTTTTGCATTTAATTGCTCTTAAAAAAATATCAGGAGTTTCCTATTAGAAATTTACTAAAGGCCATTTTACTTCAATGAACTATTGTAATTATATGATACTTCATTGTATTTTCATTTTAGAATAGTCATTCCTTCTGCTATTCATCATTTAAAAAATTAAGGAGAGTATGTAATTAGTTTAAGAGGCAAGAAAACTGTTTCTGATCAAGTGTCGATGGCTTTAACATAGGGTGTTCTCCCTCTCCTGGCATTTCAAATCAACAGAATATTTGGACTTTTAACCTCCTACAATATTTCTATCTTAGCGGCCTTGAGAGATTTCTCCTAACTACTCAAAGTATTTTTTTCTTGTTTTGTTTCTGACGGCAGAGCCTGCAGAGCCTGGCAAGCTACCCGTGGTATACTGGTTATGCCAAAAACAGTAACAATAAGTCTCACAATGAGAGACGTTACTGGTGCCCACTCAAACAAATCTATGAGCAATGGATGACAGTGACAGTGACAGTTTGTTTCTGAGCCACACATGATTATGCTCAGGGCTTACTCCTAGAGCAGCTCACGGGACAACATGGGGTGCTAGAGTACACAGCTCGGTAGGTGGTGTGCAAGGCAAGTAAGTACCTTTCCTACTATACTTTCTCTCTTATCCTGCTAAATACAGGTAAGTACTTTATTGCATATTCTGACATACCTTTCTTTTTTCAATTCCTCAGTTTTTATTTTCAGAAAGTATTTAAATAGTATTATAACTATGTTCATTCATGTCTAGCACTATGCCTTGAACTAGTTACTCAAAAGAAAGCAGAACAATTAATTCTGTTGATTGGGTCAAGTGTATAATAATCACTTCATTTTAAATGAAGTGTGCAAAGTCATTCCTATCTAAAAATGTTGCCTTTACTATTCGTCCAAGAATCCTATTTCTCTGGTATCTAATTCATAGCCTTTACTGGAGAACATTTTGCAGCTATATTCCTTCATCAGTGTTAATTAGGAAAAATTGTCACCCACCAGAAAATTCCATCTAAGTGAAAAACTAAACTGAAATGGTCAGGCTCAAATGGGGGTTATTCTGAATCACTCATCAAGGAGCACTTTAAGGTATCACAGACAAGATTGCCTTAAGCTAGAAAAAACTATAATGACATCAGTTTTCCACTAGGATCAAAAAACAATTTTCAACTTTTACTCCAAGCTTTGTTACTAAGTTTCTATCCTCTGTCACAGTAATGAAACTCTTCTATTATTTGTGTTAGAAGGAAAAAAACTAGGGAAGACTTAACTGTAATGCAATTTATAGATACTTTTAAAAAATACTTCATCAAGTTTTGTTACTGGCATGCCTGAAAACTATCTTCCCCCGATTCAAGCAGATCTTGGAACGATAATAAATTCAAATCTGTGTATAAGTCAGTGATAGACTATTTGAAGAAACAAACTCTACCCATTTCTAAGATACATATATATTTAAGACTTCCAAATCTTTTCCTACTAGGTGTTTGTTAGTTTATGAGAAATATACAGCAATGGTATGTGTTTCAACTCACTTGCCATTTTGGATCCTAATGGCTTCCTGCCACATAGTGGGGAAGAATTTCTAAGCTCTTCCTTTTTGATTTTTGCTTGATTGGGTTTTGGAATTTTAGTTTTGAAGTCACACTCAGATCTGCTCAGGACTTACATCTGTCTCTGCACTCAAGGGTCACTTCTGGTGATTCATGGGACTGTATTGGAGGCCACAGAGCAAACCCAGGTCAGCCACATGCAAGGCAAGCCTTCCACCTGTTGTACTATCTCTTTGGCCTCATTTTTGTTGAACAGTTTATTGTGGCCTAGTCTGGCAAGCTACCAAGAGTATCTCACCCACACGGCAGAGCCTGGCAAGCTACCCGTGGCATATTTGATATGCCAAAAACAGTAACAACAAATGTCACAATGGAGATGTTACTGGTACCCACTCGAGCAAATTGATGAACAATGGGATGGCAGTGATACAGTGATACAGTCTGGTCCAAACTGTGATCAGTGGTGTAATGTGTGATAGTTAGCAGCTCAAGGACAATAAGCCATGCCTGTTGTATAAATTGTAGTAAATCTTGAAGACAAGATAAAATAAAGGTGTCAAATGACAATGATTAACTACAAGGAAGACAGCAGCAGTGGATTATTACGTAAAGCCATTGTGGGTCTTATATACACATAGATGAGAAACAAATACTAGTTAGTAAAGTATAACTGGGCCTCAGAGATTGTGGTACTGTTTCTCCATCATGATACAGATTCCTCTGATTTCTCCACATGGCTCTCAGAGTAGAAATCTGAGATGCAGTGCTGAGTTGATTAGAATTTCTTATAGAAGTCATAAATTACTAAACAGGAAAAGTGATTTATCTTACATTTAAAACACTTCCCAACAATAGAGCATTTTCATCTGAAAAAAAGGAAACCTTGGTCCCTTCACATTGCGTACTTTAAATTGGACAAAGCTAACATATAATAATAAATACAATGTGTCCCTACAAAAAACCAAAACACCCCAGTTTTCCCTGTTACAACATTTTTTTCAGTATCTATGAACACTCTTGTGTATTACAATTTTAAGTATTTCAATCAAAGAAGTAGAGGTGAGACTGTTTCGACAGATGAACCAAAGTTGAAGCCAAGAGAATCAGAAAAATATCTCTATATTATGGATTAGTGAAGTTGGTCTAAACTTCCAAAGGGAAGCTTGCATACCTCAGACTTCTACTACACTGTTTGTTATTCTACTTCGGGGATTTTTTCCAGGGAAAGATATTTTGTCAATCCTGCGATTTCTTTAATGGGGACTCAAACATGATTCTGTACTTAACCCGGTTTCCGGTGTAGATTTCACTATGATTATGCTACGAATTTGAACAGATTTTCCTATGTTACAGGCCAGTAGATGAGGGTGGGGAGGGGTAATGGTAATCAGCTTTTAGAAAATAGCATGACTTATTGCCTAGTTCTGAAGTAGCCTCAAGGAAAGACTGGATTCTTTACATTTTAACAGATCGAATCAGATGGATAATCCGGAAGGGGCAACAACATTGAAACAAATGACTGCACAGGTAACTATGACATACTTTCAAGGATTATGGGGAAATGTAGTAAAATTATTAAGCTCATGGCTCACAAAACATAAAACTATCTAATTAAGCCAGGATTATAGACCTGGTTTTGGACTGGAGAGATAGTATAGTAGGTTAATTGCTTGCCTTGCATAAAGCTGATGAGTTCAATTCCCTGAGCCCTGCCAGGAGTGATCCCTGAACACAGAGACAGGAGTAAGCCATGAGTCCAACTGGTGTAGCCCAACACAAACAGACCTCTCCTCTCACTAGCTCATTCGGAGAAAGCACCTCACAGATAAGCCCATAAAATCTATTCCACACACTGTCGGGATGACATATACCCACACCTACCAAGGGCATCCCATGACTTATTCCAATACAAAAATTGGTGCTTCAGCACGCTCAGGAGAGGTCAGGAACTGTTCCACATACTTTACTCACATTCATGTGTTAATCTCGCCAATAACTTGGGCAGTAGCTGATGTTTTCACTGAGACATATATCGATGAGACATATAATATATAAATTTGCATGCTTACAAAACATCATGGATCATTCATCACCATAAACTGGAATAACAATTTTATATAAAACATAGGATGAGCAGATGAGTTTCACATAAACAACAAAAATCATTAAGTATAGTCCACAGATCACCAACACATACCATAGTTCATATAAAGTTAAAACTTAGTGTTATATTTTTTTTCTCTAAATCTGGCAAATCTAACAGAGGAACTACATTTGCAGTGCTCATCGATATTCAATATGCTTAACTTTACCAAGTAACCAAGTTAAACTGATGATGTGTCTCTTAGAGGATTAGAGACGGAAAAAAAAAGTTTCAATTTATTATATAATGTAAAAAAATCAAAAACATGCATCCCTATATTTGATTTTTAAATTTTTTTTCCTTTCAACATCATCTGTGGCATTTAAGGAAGATCCAGATATCGATATATTCCACTGCCAGTTGTCAGATTTTACATTTAAATGGATAAAAATCCTACTTGTAGGACTTAAAGACATCTGCTTTTTTCTTTGTATTCCTAGGTTTGGGTTTACAATAAAGTATATATGATGATGATGATGATGATGATGATGATGATGATGATGATGATGATGATGATTACTCATACAACATAAGAATCTTTTTAAAACACAAGCATGAATATTCAAGCACAGTCAGAATTAAAAGATTAAAAGATAACAACAAGCAATGCTGCTCTCCCACTATATTCTTAAAACAGTTTCGGTCAATCAATTTCTATAAAATGAATGAAAAATAATGCTTGACATGGCTCTGAATTTAACATGCTGGGGGAAAAATAATGAAATAATTTTAGATTGAGACTAATAAAATTTTAAAACCAGAGATACTTGGGATAAAGTGCTTCCAAAGAGACACTTAATAATATCCTAGACTCTGGGTCTCTCTTCCATCTTCTGTTTCACGTAGCGCTGTGAGTTATTGTCAACAAGTTAATATTTACTCTAAGCCCAAGCACAGTATGTCTCCGATCACCATTCATCAAGAGCTTCAAAACAATGTGTTTATCTTTCTGCTTGTAGTGAATATTAATAAATTAAGATCTTTAAACTGTCTAGAAAGAAGTAAGAAATAACTGCCAAGAGCTTCAGTGCGGATGATGTATTTACATACATTAGAGAAGTACCATTAGCAGTAATTAATGGTGCTTTTACCTCTCAAAATGCATTGCAATTGACTGTCAATTTGTTTTGGAGGTGTCTGCAATCATAAAATAAATCTCATTCTAAATGGATACTTAGTAATTTTTAATAATTTTAAACTTGGACTGCTGCTTAATGCTTTGGTGATAATATACTGTTTTATGAAAATAGTTTCTTAAATTTAGAATTTTTATTGAACTTTATTAAAATGAATGAGATGGCAATGCTTGTTTTCTACCTTAATTCAGAATGTTTATAAAGGTCATGAAGGCTAATTTTGAAAGTCGTGTTTTGGAAAAAGCAAATGTACTCAGTTAATGACTATATAATTAAAATATAATTTCACTACTTTCTAAAGGGAAACCATGTTTAGCACTGCAGTGCATCTTCATGAGAGGTTTTTAAATTTTTAAGCTTAGTACAACTCAGTCTTTTGAAGAGAACAAACACAAATGTAGAGGATAATTTTATAAACTCTTTACTTTTCTCCTTAACTCAGTTTAACTTTGATTATGACTGAAGTACAGGATACCTGGAAAAACTGGAAAATATTTACATCAAATAGACTTCTAAATAACATTTAGAGGCCTCAGCTTTTTTGAGTCTATGTATTTCACTGTTGATTTAGCTCTTATTTTCCTTAAGTAAACTGAGAGTGAAACAGAAAAACGGATTTGCTTTGAGGGTATCAAGGCATTAATAAATAGAAATGTTAGTTGAAATCCTTAAGCCAGACTGCAGCTTTTCTGTGAGAAGAAATCTAGAAACAGACTTGTGGAACATGGGTAGGAGTGATTAAAATATCATTTGCAGGCCTATAAACTGAAAGTTTCCAAATTCACGTTTCTTTCAGTCTATTGTATTTCTGCTAGGAATGCTTGTTCAACCCTTTGATAGTAAGTAGATCTTTACAACGATTCCTCACACATACATATGTGAAAATAAAATTGAGTTTCTTTGTACCATTCACACTGTGGTAATAGAGTTTATACAGTGATGATTCTAAATATAAAGTAAAAAACAAATGCTCCATGATTTTATGAATCTAAGAAACTATGTAGGAGGTGTACTAAACACACTTGGCATGTTTAAAAATATACTTGTTGCTTGTCAACTCTGAAAGAGTACATATTGCTTGTATTATCAATAATAACAAAATCACATAGAATTGATCATGAGAGTATTTTTCTTCATCCTAACCACAAAAAAATAAGACCTACCTGCTGTTTCTTTCATGATTGGGCAAAAATAGGACAGACAAGTTCTCTGAAGATAAAGCTAAGGGTCTAAGTGTGCTCTTAAAGAATACCAAATTGAGAAAACTGCCGCTCATTTGACATTAATACCTTCCTGATAGGACAAATACAGCATAAAAAGAAATTACTGTGAATCTGAGAAAATAAACTAGATATCTAACTTCAATATGGCTCAATGAAAAGGAAACCATTATTAAACTGTGTCTCTGTGAGGTACTACTCAAAAATTCTAACTTTACTGCACACTCTTTAATTTCTAAAAATATAAAAATCAGTAAATTCACTGTCACACACCATTTTGTCACTTAACCTTTGGTTTCTGTTGTTCAGCCCTCTCAAATACCAACATACGAGATTCACAGGAATGGCTCTGGGAAGAATCTGCTTATGGCAAGAACATTATACAATAATGATAAAAATTCTATACCCTTAAAATCTATTCTTCGGGCTAGAGCAATAGCACAGCGGGTAGGGTGTTTGCCTTGCATGGGGCCGAACCAAGGTTCGATTCCCAGCATCCCATATGGTCCCCCGAGCACTTCCAGGAGTAATTCCTGAGTGCAGAGCCAGGAATAATTCCTATGCATTGCCGAGTGTGACCCAAAAAGAAAAAAAAAGTCTATTTTTATGGTTAAAAAAGAGTGAACTTCATGGAGGATTGAATGCTATGCTTAGATTTTTGCAGTGAGGAAAATTTAGCAAAGTATATCATATGACACTTATGATTACTAAGTGCATTTTAAAAATAATATCTGGTCTGCATTAACATGAATCCAAGCATCCTGAAAGTCATACTCTTTATAAAATAGCAAGGGGAAATATTTTATGTTTCGCCTTGCATTGTTTTGTTCCCAGAGGAAAGAGGAACTTTCCTAAGTAGTATATTGACTATGTATTCTTGGGGTCAGCAGAAAGTGGTTGAAATCCTGGACAAAAACTCTTAGAATTAGTTCCCTGTGTTGATGATTCCTAGAGCTCACAGTCTTGTAATGACAATCAAAGACAGTAGATAATATGGGGGTATTGCTGCTCTCAAGATAAAGGTGGATTCCACACACACACACACACACACAGCTGGCACATGAATACGATGATCATTAGTAATGATAACAGCTGCAAACATTTGATAAGGAACATTTATGCAGGGCACACTACACACAGTACTTTAACATATCACCTCACACATCCTCAAAATGCCATTTTGAAGTAAAAATGTATTAGTAATCCTATTTCACAGTTGAAAAAAATGTGCTTAGTTACCTTACCCTAGGTCACTGGATATTGGAAACCTAGAGATGTACTTATTGAACTCATCATTTTTAACATGTCCTGTGGAGGGAGTTCAAGTTGAATCAAAGCTCCATCTCCATAATAACCTTGGACAAGTTCATTGACCTCACAAAGCTTCCGTGTCTGCATTTGTAACATGTGTGGATTGCAATACTTCCCACCTTTCACAAAAATCATTTGAAACTTGGCCAATAAACCAAATTGATGGGTCAGTGGGGAGTCAAGAAAGTCACACAATTTTGCATTCACAGGACTATTCTACATCTTGCAAGGAAAGGATAAACCTGAGCGAGCTACCTGGGTCAGCAGATCATTTTCTTTTCCATACCTAACCCAATAGTCTACCAACCTAAACATTAACAGAAATGATCTTTGGACTGAGTTCAATATTTTATTAGGTGCCTCATCACTGAGTGTGCAGAGTAAGATCTTGAACTGTGTAAATTTTATAGCTTTTGTAGCACAAATTTATTTCACAACGTGAGATGATACATAGGAAATGCTTCACTTAGGACCTGTCACTTGAAGGTGATAAATGCCATCCATCACACACCTTTGCTATGACCATCAATAATTGTTATCATCAGTAACATACTATTTAAATATTTTGGGAACAGAGAGATAGTACAGCACACAGGGTGCTTGCCTTGCATACCGCCAGACCTCAGTTCAGTCACTGGCAACCTATATGTTCCCCCTGCCCCAGCCAGGACTGATCCCTGAGGACAGCGCCAAGAGTAAGCCCTGAGCATAGGAGGTGTGGCCCCAAACAGCAACGAGAGTTTAAATATTTTAGTATTAGAAATGTGTATTTATGTTTACTCATATTCAAATATTAAAAGAGTTCCTGTAATGAAAAAAACGTATGAAAAATATCACATCATTACTCACAGTTGAAGCCACTGTAAAATTTGGCTTTGAGAAGTGTTATCTCATAAACACAGAATAGAAATGGAGATTTTAGGGATCCACTTTCTATGCATGGAAGGCTGTGAATCAGCCAACCTTCACCTCTCTTAAACAGGATTCATTAGAGAGATAATTGACAGTTGTTTCCCTTTCTAAGTGATTGCTCTCTAGTTCTATTATGTTCTGCCAAGGAACTTCTACTAATTACTAATAAACTAAACACCAACTTACTTGCAATGGAACGTTCAGAAGATTTAGAGCCATTTGTCTTAGGGATGGATAGAGGCAGAGGAGAGAAGGAAATCCACTCACCTAGTACAGGACACCATTAGAATGCTGAACAAAGCACTTGTCAGCTTTCTGTTTGTTTATTAGGTTTGGGGGCAACTCAAGACTTATTCCTGGCTCTGTATTCAGAGGTCACTCAAGGCATGGCAGAGGGAACCATATGGAGAGCAACGGATCTAACCCAGGTCAGCCACATGCAAGACAACCTCCCTACCCACTGCTCTGGTTGCTGACCAAAGTATCTAGAGATATCTAGGAATATGGCCCTTTTTCAGAGTCAGGATGGGCAATTCCCCACCGCCCTCTACTGCCAGAAGCCGAAGCAGCCATAACCACCACCTCCACCATGTAAGCTCATCTTTTTCCAGAGACTCAAATACATCTCAAAAGAGATCGCTCAGCAGCAAAAGTTTCTAGGACACCAGTTCCCGACTGAGACCTCCTTTGGGGGAGCACTCAGAGTGGGTGAGCCAGCTCCCACCCGAACAAAGCCCACTCCCACACCCCAAATCGACCACCCAGTAAAAAATAAATAACGCTAGCCGAACTGTCTGGTTAAGAATTCTAGATTTTCTGGAGTTCATAGCTGCATTCACTACCACATGACACCTCCAATATCTACGCTAACAGCAGTAGATGGATTGGATGTAACATAGAAACCAACCAATCTTGATTAACAAAAACATTAACACAGAAGGCTAACTTGCAACAACAGCTTAGTAAACGCTCAGAAAAGGTCTTAATGTTCCCATAGTGAAATTTCTTCTTTCACAATTTTCTTCTATGGAAACATTTTTGATCATTCCATTAGCCATGTAGGGGTAAAAAAACAATATAAAATAAATTACTCTCAGCCTATTATGGGGGTAGGCTTGAGGGGTACTTGGGAAAATAAAGACAATGGTGTAGGGAAGGTGACAATCGTGGTGGGATTGGAGTTGGAATATTAAATAACTGTACCAAATTGTCACAAAACTTTGTAAGCAACAGGGTTTTTTAAAAAAAATGTGGGGACTGCTGGTGGGAATGCCGACTAGTTCGGCCCTTTTGGAAAACAATATGGACGATACTCAAAAAACTAGAGGTTGAGCTTCCATTTAATCCAGCAATACCACTGCTGGGAATACATCCCAGAGAAGCAAAAAAGTATAGTCGAAATGACATCTGCACTTATATGTTCATTGCAGCACTGGTTACAATAGCCAGAATTTGGAAAAAACCTGAGTGCCCTAGAACAGATGACTGGCTGAAGAAATTTTGGTACATCTATACAATGGAATACTATGCAGCTGTTAGAAAAAATGAGGTCATGAAGTTTGCAAATAAGAGGATCAGCATGGAAAGTATCATGCTAAGTGAAATGAGTCAGAAAGAGAGACAGACATAGAAAGATTGCGCTCATCTGTGGAATATAGAATAATAGAATAGGAGTCTAACACCCAAGAATAGTAGAAATAAGTACCAGGAGGCTGTCTCCATGGCTTGGAGGCCGGTCTCTCATTCTGGGTAACTCAGAGACGGGAATTCCAAGTAAAATGTGGTCGGAGGTCATGCGGGGGAAGGGTGGCGCGTGCGAATGTAGACTAGAGACTAAACACAATGGCCACTCAACACCTTTATTGCAAACCACAATACCTAATCAGAGAGAGAGAACAAAAGGGAATATCCTGCCATAGTGGCAGTGTGGGGTGGGGGGAGATGGGACTGGGGAGGGTGGGAGGGATGCTGGGTTTACTGGTGGTGGAGAATGGGCACTGGTGAAGGGAGGGGTTCTCGAAATTTGTATGGGGGAAACATGAGTACAAAAATGTATAAATCTGTAACTTTACCCCCACGGTGATTCACTAATTAAAAAAAGTGGGGAATTTATTTTTTTTCTATAAAGGAATATGGTTCTAAAAAAAGATAGGTGGTGGAATGACCTAGCCATGCCAAATAACCAAGATGATTGGGCACCAGAAAATAATCATCTGAGCATTCTAACTACTGTTTTAATGGATGTCCTTTAAAAAAAGGACCATACCAAAAAACAAAACAAAAAAATCAAATCCTAAAACAGCCCATGATACTGGGGACATAATTGGCCTCTGACGTACAAATATTAACCCCGTACCCAAGATGTAAGGTTGCTTCAGTCCATAATATATGTGCTATGATTGGAAAGGAATGTGGTCGATTTGTTAACAAGTCTAGACAAATCCAAATCAATTTTCAATTCATTAGAAGACAGCCCAATTCTGGAAAGAGGCTTTTATTTTGATGGGAAAATACTTGGTCTTGGATCTCTTGGGTTCTGCATTTCTTGGTCCCTTGGTGGAGCTTAGTCTACTGACAGAACCTGACCTTATGAACTTCTTGTCTGATTTGCTTCCTCTAGGCTTGAGGCCATCAAACTACAGATCTTGATCAATCTCGGCCTATGTAGTCTGAGACTGAGGACTGGTATTGTAGACTTCTGGACAGCCCTCCTTCTAAGAATCTTTGACTGCACTGAGGCCCCATCCAATATCTCAAAGCAAGCAGGAGATTGCCTGATAGATTCTATGCCCCATTTCCTGACTTCAGTGAGGGTTTACACTTTGAGAAGGTGAATGAAAGAGGAAGCCTTATTTTCCCCTTGCCTACTGCAACTAGTGGCACCACTCTAGCTGTTTCCATTGCACATCTTAAATATTTCTGCAATTTCTACTCTGAGAATGGAAAGTTAACAATTTATCAAAATGATAGATTCTGCACTTAGGCCCACAGGAATCTAAGAGATAATAGCTATGACATAGGCAAATGATCAAATAGAGCCTGTAAAAGGCCTGAAACTAGTTAGTTTGCTCTATAAAGAATTAGGAATCTGGGACACTTGTGCAGTCTTGGGCCGGGGCCGGTACTGGCTTGCACTCCGCCGAGATTCTACCCGGGTGGCCATGCCTCTGCACAGCCGCTTTGCTGCTGAACGATCAGGATCCAGAGCCAGTTATATTACTTCGGGTCCCAGCAAGTGCTTGCAGCCATGTCTCCAGACTGTGAACTAAGCTTTTGCCCCATGCTGGCTAAGGGAGGAAATATCCTTCTTCCTTGGTTTTTCTTCCCTCCGGGAGGAAGCGGCATGGCATCTGCCATATTATGGAACTTTTAAACAGGTATGAACTTGGTGGCGCGGGGGAAGAAAAAAAAAGTGTTTTGAACTTGAAACAGTGAGACGCTTGGGCAGTCTCAGGCCGGGCTGGTACCGGCTCGAGCTCTGCTGAGATTCGACCTGGGTGGCCGTGCCTTTGCACAGCCGCTTTGCTGCTAAACTACCAGGATCTAGAGCCAGTTATATTACTTTGGATCCCAGCAAGTGCTTGCAGCCATGTCTCCAGAATGTGAACTAAGCTTTTGTTCCATGCTGCCCCAGGAAGGGAAATGATACAATTTCCAACTTAAATCTCCCTGGACTTAATTACTAAAATACAAAAATCCTACCGTGGCCACGTGACTTTATATCTCCTCATTCTCATCAGTGGAAAACTAATTATCAAATGTTTCCTTGTCAATAGGGCTGTATTTTGGGGGGATAAACTCCAACAAGAATAGTGAATTCTGTGTTGAAACTCCAACAATAATGAGTTTTGTGTTGAAATATGGAATGTAATCAAGGTAAAGAGAAAATGAAGTGAAATTTATCAGTTATGCAGGTGGGGGTGGGGGGTTGGTGGGTGGGGGTTGGGAGGTATACTGGGTGTTTTTTTTTTGTGGTGGAATATGGGCACTGGTGAAAGGACAGGTGTTGAGCATTGTATAAATGAGACATAAGCCTGAGAACTTTGTAACTTTCCACATGGTGATTCAATAAAATAAATTAAAAAAAAAAGAATTAGGAATCTGTATAATCTTGCCATCTGATAAGTACTGCAGAGACAAAAAGCCCACAAAATGATCCATACTTGACCTACTCCTATAAGAAGTTTCTCCCCAGTGTAGAGTTTCTTTCTGAATTTTCAATAAACTTAATCTGATTTTCCAACTCTGAGCATCTTTATTACTCAATATTTTCACTCTTAAAAATATCAAAGAACTTGGGCACCCTGGATAAACACAGAGACCAGCTATCTGTCTTTGCTCCTGCATCACCAACAAGTGGCCAAGTGGTATGACAGGCTTTTTGTATTCCTGCTAGAACAGTGATCTCATTTTCTAAGGAGAAAAATTCTAAACTGAGGCTATTATAATAATACAACCTAAGATCCAAGGCTTGAGTTCTTTTTCCTCATCCCCTTATCTTATGAGGTTTGATTTTTCAGTAAGATGTCTGGCTTCTTCTACCTCAGCTGCTCTCTCCTTTCATGATTTTGTTTTCCCCACCATATAGATAATAATTGACACTTTCTATAGATCAGAAAGACATATTCCCACTGTTCTTCACCTCCAAGTCATCCTCAAAGCCTACCACTATCTACTAGTCCCTCCACATTCTTACCATGCACTCCTATAATCATTTTTAATGCTCTAAATAACACACCTTTTAGTTGGCTTCACATTCAAGTGGTTTCACATTCCATGCATCAGTACAATCGAAAACCCTTAAGGAAAAGGCCCTACTTTTGACAAATAATAACAGCTACAGCATATCACCACTTAGGAATTCAGTAATATAGATATTTGTAGGTCAGACAAGAAAGCAAGACCTGTATTTATTCCTATAGTGCTCAGTTTGAAGAGAATTCTTTTTTGTCAAAAATATTTGAGAGATACTTCCCAAACAGTGCGTGGGTTGTCTGAGAGTCATACATGGTGGTACTTGACCAAGTGGGCTGGAATGTTCCAAGTCAGGACCCAGTGATGTGGCCCTGGGAGGCAATCAGGGAAACCTGAGCCATGCTCAAGGGCTTTCGAGATTATATGGAGCAATACTCAGGGTATCACATGTGGTGCTAGAAAATCAAACCTGGGCCCTTGTGCAGGTAAGGCATGCACTGCTGACTGCTAAGATCTCTCCCTAGTCCTACATAAAAGGCATTTTGTGGACTTTTGCTTTCAGTAGAGTGCAAGGGCTATAGTTTATTTTGTATTTAATCTGTTTTTGTTCTAATATGATCCAATTCCATTTTAATAACTCTCATTTTGAAGTGTAATATAAAGTCAGATAAAATGGTGTCTCCACTTTTTCTTTTTTCTTCCCAAGGGTTGCCTAGCAATTTGAAATATTTTACGATAATTCATAGAAATGGAACTATGTTTTTCCTTGTTCTGAAAAAAATTACTACAATTTTTATCAGAATTACATTAAATCTGCATTTTCCTTTTGGAAGAGCAGATATTTTCCCTATTATGCTAACCCTTCTCATACAAGTACGTGGAATAGGCTGGAGAGATAATAGGCCTAGAGCACACTTTGCATACAGAAGGTCTGGGTTTCATATCCAGTACCAGGAGCCCCACAACCCCCTCCAGGGAGTATGCCCCTTCACCCCCGAAAAACAAACAAACACACACACAAAATGAAATGTCTTTCTATTTTTTAACATAGTCTTTGCTTTTTTAATCGTCTCTTATTGCAGGGAGCATTTACATATTAAATCCATTTGTAGATATTTAATTATTTTGTATGTTATTTCCTTTCATTCATTATCTGCATGTATAAATGCAACAGATTTTTGTATACTTATTTTGTAACCTGCCACTTTGCCATAATCATTATTTGTTTCAAAGAGCTATCTAATGGCATCTGTATGTAGCGTTTTCAATATGCATTAGCTTTTCACCTGCAAATAGTGATGATCTCACTTCTTTCCTAATTTGGATTTCTCTATTTCTTGCTATTGCCTAATATTTTGAACACCTATAATAATGAACTAGATAGAAGCAGGGCTAGCAAACAGCCTTGACTTGTTCCCGTTTTTTTTTTTTAAGTTTTAAATGTTATACTACTGAAATAATATTAACTAAATTTGTAGTATATGGAACTTATTATGCTGAGCTATATTCCTTCTATCGCTATTTTCTTGAGAGTTTTTCTTAATCATAAATAGGTGCTGAGTTTTACCAACTGCTTGTTAAAAACATAACCCAACTTTTTGCTGCCTACAGGAAATATATAACATTTGAGGCAAATACTGTCTGAAAATTAAGACTACTGAAAACACCTTAGCATGCACTAGGAATACAAACTCAAAATTAAAGGTTGAAGACAAGTTTACAAGCAAATTATAACTTTACAAATGCAAGTACTTATATCAAAACATATTTTCAGCTAGATAGTAAAAAAAGAACCAGTCATTTATATAACAAAAGCTTAATACAAAATGATTCATAACTACTAATATGAAAACCAAATAAAGATGCACCAAAATATATTAGCAATTGTTAGGAAAAGCCAGTGTTATCAATAATAAGCATAGTATTTTAACAACTACCAGAAAAATATTATTAACGATAACAAAACACCTGTAAATGCAAAAGCTAGAACAAATGGGCTTAACAGGTATTTATAGAATACCTCACCCAAGTAAAACAGAATTTACTTTTTTCCCCCAATTATAAATGCAACTTTTTCAAAGAAGGACCATCTGTTGGGCACAAAATAAGTATCAAACTTAGGAAGACTACAATCATACCACGTACTTTTTAACAAAATTTATAAGATCATAAAATACAAATCAGAAAGACATGTTATTTATGACAGAACAATAAACTTTTTAGCAGTCACTATAAAGGTAAGAAATTATGAAAATAATTGGATTAAAATAAAATTAAAACACATTTATAAAAAAACTTTGGGATGAACGGAGAATATAACTAAGAGAGAAGTTAAGAGCAATAAAAGCCTCCCCTCTCGCCGCTGATATGTGATCCAGGGGGCCCGCACATGCGTGGCCTCCCCGCAGCTGCACAAGCATGACTCCAGAGGCCAGCTAAACTACTTTTGGTATTGGCAGCTCCTTGCAGAATGTCTCTGGACTGAGAACTAAGCCATGCCCCATGACTGCCCAGGAGAGGAAAGGTATTTATCTCTCTTGCCTTTTCCTTGCTGGGGGTGAAGGGCGTGGCGACCGCCATATTATGAAGACCACAGATGAGAGTTATAAGTTTGCAATGATCGAATATCTGAAAGAAATTTCCCTGGACTTAGTTACTAAAATACAGAAATCCAAAAACTCATATCTCTTCACAATAGGGTCTGACTCTAGTGGGGAACTCCTAACAATAATAGTGAGGTTTTTGTTGAAATATCGAATGTAACCAAAGTAAAGAGAAAGTAAAGTGAAATTTATCAGTTGGGGGGGGGCGGGATGGGAGGTATACTGGGTTTTTGGTGGTTTTTCTTTCTTGGGGTGGTGGAATATGGGCAGTGGTAAAGGGATGGTTGCTTCAGCATTGTATAACTGAGACTTAAACCTGAAAGCATTGTAATTTTCCACATGGTGATTCAATAAAATAAAAATAAATAAATAGACTTTATCATAAAAAATAAAACAAACAAGAGTAACTATAAATGAATAGGAAAAAAAGAAATATTTAAATATTCCTTAAGACTTTGGGATTTATACTACTCTTCAAATAGACATGTTGTTCATCTTTAAAAAAAATTTAAAAAAAGAGCAATAAAAGCCTTAATCAAGAAAACCGAAAATCATATAAATTTAATCTTATAGTTAATCTAGAAAAAAAGAAAAACAATGCACCCCAAATTTAGAAGGGAAGTCTAAAAATAATAGTAAAAAAGATATACAATAGAAGAAAATAAAGCAATATGAAGACATATCAATATAACAAGGAAATAATTTTTAAAACAAAATTCACAGCCTACAAAAAGGAGAAAAATAAAAACACTAATGGAAAAGAATCAGAAATCAAAAAGGATAAATTACAACAGACAGCAAGAAATGTAAAAGGCCATGAGGCTATTATGATTGAAGTATGAGGTCAACACTAATAAACCAACATTATAAAACCGTGCAAGAATATCACACACAAAAAAAAACAATAGGCAATATCTATAATGAGACTATATATGTAAAAATTCTTAATAGAATACTATCAAATATAACCATGCATCACTTCGATTATACATCATCACCAGGTGAAATTTATTTCAGCTGCACAGGATGATTCAACAAATATAAATCAATGTAATAAGCTAGCAGTAAGATGAAAGACAGAAAGCATATGATAGTATTAACAAATGCTAAGAAAGCATTTAATAAGATTCAGCACCCATTTCTGACTAAAAACTCTTAAGATCGATAATTGAAAAATTTAGACATTTTTAAATGTCTAGACATCTATTGATCTTTGTAAGCATTCTGGAAATTCCCTTTGAATCAAAACAGAGTGACAACTTTCAAGGAAATTGGTGCTGAACGGGTGTTGGTGTTGACCAAATTGAGTAAACTTGGTCAACAGGGCAATAAGCATGGCAAGAATGAGTCGGGGGGCTGCAGAGCTTAGAGAGAGCCCTGGGTGCTGCCTGGTGCAGTCCCTAAAACAAACAAACAAAAGAAATGGGTATAGTCAAGGTCAAAGAGCAAAGAAAAGAAAAAGAAAAAAAAAGAAACTAATCAATAATATATTTGAGTACCAGGCCAAAAATGGGTTAAAAGAGAGGAATAGACCTAATTAGACCCACAAGAGCAAGGGCTAGATGGAAATTCTGCATTCCTGGGGAATAAAACAGCCCTGGGAAAAGAAATATTGAAATCTCCAGTGCATTCTAACTTGGTCTTAAAGGAGCACAACCTCCAAGACAGCAATCTGACATCCAGAGAACAATGCAAGTTCCTGATTAGAGGAGAGAAAAAGAAAAACAAAAGCAATAACAAAAAAGCAGGATAATTACTTAAAATTAACTCAAAATTAACTTCAAGTTGTCCACACATTCTCCGAACACTTGTGAACACCACTAGTTTTATCTTTATATCCGCCCCAACCACTGCAAGTGTTTATTAGTTACACTTTCTTCCAATATAAATACTATTCATTTCCTGCTTTAGTTTGATGATAAATTTCATTTAGTATATACTACTTAAGAATAAGGATTTCTCTCATCACCATCAGACAAGAACCAATTTCAGGAAATGTAGTGTGGATTCAACGTTTTATTTAACTTACCATCTTCTTTAGTTCTGTCAATTAACCTAATTATGTGCCGTATGGCATGTTTTTTCCTTGCCTAGCATAACATGCAGTATAGGAAATCATTAAGTATTCTTTATTATACTCTAATATCAAATATTTGTCTTTGACCTTTTCTGTTTAACAATAAATTCTCACTCCTGAACCCTTGCCCCATAGATAGGGTTTGTTTGTTTGTTTGTTACCATTACTCTTAAAGATAGAATTATTTCTATATGCCGTTCTTTTTCTGATTTGATCTGCATTATGTATTTCTGGCTTAACAGCTATATTGGTTAGGGCATGTGTGTCTCTGGGCACTTAGCTGGGAGGTCCACAAATGTCTTTCATTTCTCACTGGTGATACCAATTCTAATCACTTATCAAAATGTCAGTTTTCTCTACTGTATAGTTACTACTTTTCCCAAACAAAAGAATGTTTAATATTCTGAATGTGTATTAGGCAAACACACAAAATTTAGTTTGTTATAGATTGTTACATACTGACAAAACAGGCAAGTTTAAAAAAATCTTAGTATGTTTTGTTTTAAATAATGACATATGCTTAAGAAGCACACATAATTGTTCCCTTGGTGGTGTCTACCACTCTGTGCTGTAAGCTTTTATTATGCAAAAGCTGTGGTTTGTGAGCCATTGTTTGCAGATGCTTGTTGAGACCTTCTCAATAGAACACACACTGCAAACCATCAGCATGTCCTTTCTCAAAAGTGCTCCGTTTCAAAAAGCAGAAGCTGAAAGACATTTGACATCAATTGGTCCTACCTACATATATTTACAGCTGGGAAAATCAAGATCTTGGGAGAGGAAAAAAAGTGACTTGCTCACACTTACAGAGAATAAATGTTCCTTTGGAAATCTTCTCAGAATCATTTTGCAGGATAATGGCTTGCATGTTTCAAATGAATATTCAATATAAATTTTTTTGAGTATTTCACATATGAAAGGGTAAATATTGATTTCTAAGGCTTTCATTTTAATTATAGAATCAAAGCTTATGCTCCCCTCTACTGGGTAATGACATAAAATGTATTACTATCATCCTATTATTCTTTTGTGTGTGTATGTGTTTTTTTTTGCCTTTTGGGTCATACCAGGTGATGTTGGGGGGGTTACTTGATTCTGCATTCAGGAATTACTCCTGGCAGTGCTCAAGGGACTGGGAACCATAGAGGATGTCAGGGATCTAATACAGGTTAGCTGTTTACAAGGCAAACATTATCCTCTGTAGTATGACTTCAACCACTGCTAAGAGAGAGTTTCTTAAACTTTAGTGTGAAAACAAAGGTTGAAATGTGGTTCCTCATTCAATAGGTCTGATATGGAATCTCAAGTTATACTTCTTTATGTTTTTTCAAATTTTTAAAAATATTTTTTTGTTTGGGGGCCACTCCTGGCAGTGCTTAGGGCTTATTCGGACTCTGTTCTGCACTCAGGATTTGCTAGCAATAGGCCTCAGGGGACCATCATGGGTGCTAAGGATGCAATTAGAACTTGGTGGGCCTTGTGCAAGGCAAGCACCTTCCCCATAGTACTCACAGCACTGAGACTGTACATTTTAAATAGGCTCCTGTGTATTGACCTGCAGACATCTTTGATAAGCATGCTGAGCACACAGTATTGCAATAAGGATCTGGTTTATTATGAAGGATATCTATATAAAGTCGGCTTATACATGCCTACTAGTATAGTGTTCTGCCCACTATAAAATCTCAAATGTGCTTAATTTAGGTAGTGATAAAAACATTAGTACTTCCTTGTTCACATGATATGCCACAGGAGATCGAACGTATTTCAAAGTTTTCAGATAGATTTTTCTTTCTCAAAATTAAAGATGAATAGATTCAAAATCATTATACTCAAATGTATAAAGGCTTAGAGATTAGAAATCAGCAAACTGTAAGACTCATGTTTTTAATCATAGACACTAGCAGGTATTGCATATTATTTGTATACATACATGTTATATATGTGTGTGTGTGGGTGTGAGTGGGTGTGAGTGGGTGTGAATGGTTGTGTGTGTGTGTCTGTATGCACAACATACATACACTCACTCATCCCCGGAGATATCAGAGACTAAGCCCAGGGTTTCACAAATGTAGAGCATGTGCTCTATCACTAATTTGCATCAAGAGTTCAATATATTAACACATATTTTTACATAACACCTTTCCTGACATCTATTTTGATAAATACAATATTTAGGAATCATAGATAAGTCAATAGAAACTATGTGTCAAAATCAAGCATACTAGAACTATGTATTTTTTGTCTATTTGGGGGCCACATCCGGTGGTGCTCAGGGCTTACTCCTGGCTTTTTGCTCAGGGGTCACTTGGGAGACCATATGGAGTGCCAGGGATCTAATCCACATTGCTGGGTTCCTTTCCCACTACATTATCTCACCAGTCCCTATGTGTCTTTTGAAGGGGCTCAAATAACCCTTTTATTGTCTGAATTAAATACATCTCAACCATCAACTAGAACTGGGTTCTAGGTTAGAAAGCTAGTGTGTTAAGGATGGAGTGAGAATGACGAGTGCTACAAACAAGATCCCATCAGCTATAAATAAGACTTCACGCTGTATATTTAGTTCAAGCTCTGGCACTTTATACAAATAGGTTGTCATGTAAAGTGCAAACAACTCTCTTTTGACAAAGTGATACCGCTCTGGTGCTGGGCTGACGGCTCTATATACCGCAAAGCTCTTTAAGTGATAAATGAGGGCAGACTCTTGAAATTATGGTGATCTGGAGCTACTGCATAAATCCTTCCTGGTTCTGGGGGGGGGGGGCAAAATGATAGCATTTTGCAATTAATTAAAAAGAAAATATGAGAGGATGATATTTGAACTTTCTAATCTTGACACTGTTAAAATGGACTTTGAAGTTACAGGCGCAAAATTGAACTATGTGTGGCCTTGAAAACTTCCTAAAATGAGATGAACACTTGTTTAAAGATCAGACTAAATAACTACTCGGCCCAAATTATACTGGAGAGGGTGCAGTAATCATCTCCCCTGGAGCTATTGGGTGAACTGACATTAAAACCTTTTGATACATCTGATAATTTCAGTTCTTTGTGTTTACACACTTTGCAGTGCTCAAGCCGGCTATGTCAGCAGAGTATTCAAATTAAGCGAGTATGCTAGAAGACTGTATTCACACAGGCTTTATTTAGCTTGAATAAACATTCCCAGTAAATCTCCTATAAAGTCTCACTACAGAAATGCATCTGGCCTGCTCCGTTTCTTAATAAGAAGTTTTCAAAGAGTCCTATTGGACAACATAAATCTGAAGTATGATTAATAAGAGCCATACACTTATTTTTTTTTTGAAAATCATTGGTTGACTGTAAGAGAGTACATTCATTATCTACAAATCAAAATGAACTGAGCACATCCATTGTAGCAGAGGCTTTATCTAACTTCAACATAGCAGTTAATTCAAGGTTGTGAATAATTAAAAATATGACTTCACCACTTCTGGAAAGAAATATAATAAAAATCAAAAGCTCGGAACTTCCAAATAAGTCAGAATTTTTAATTCAAAAACAAATGGAGAGAAGAAATTGGATCTGATGGAAATTGATGTAAAATCCACAGTTCCTTTTGTTGTTTTTCAGAATTGGATTCAAATTTTATGATCCTTGCCAATATAGAAGACATGTTTGCAAGTAATGTGCTTATTTTAACTTTAAAAAGGCTTTGTAGGGGCTGGAGCAATAGCACAGCAGGTAGGGAGTTTGCCTTGCACACAGCCAACCTGGATTTGATTCCCAGCATTCCACATGGTCCCCAGAATGCCTTCAGGTGTAATTCCTGAGTGCAAAGCCAGGAGTAACTCTGCGCATAGCCGGGTGTGACCCAAAAAGCAAAAAAATTTTAAAAAGTAATCAATGGCTGAATAAATAGCGGCACTTCTGGAGCGATAGCACAGCGGGTAGGGCGTTTGCCTTGCATGTGGCCTACTCGGGTTCGATTCCCAGCATCCCATATGGTCCCCTGAGTGCCACCAGGAGTAATTCCTGAGTGCAGAGCCAGAAGTAACCCCTGTGCATCGCCAGGTGTGACCCAAAAGGCAAAAAATAAAATAAACCAGGCTGCTGTTTAACAACAACAAAAAATTAAAAATTAAATTAAATTAAATTTTTTAAAAAATCCTTTGTAATAGATATGTAGTGTGCATGCATGCGTGCATGCATGTGTGTGTGTATGTGTGTGTCTGTGTGTGTGTGTGTGTGTGTGTGTGATAACAAAGACTACAAAAAAAGAATTCTGTGATCTTTCATTGAGAGGTGGGTGTATGGCCAGGAAGGAGTGGTGTGGTCTACATGTCCTGGCAGTTCCCTCAGCTCAATGAATCTTTTCTGGATGGTATCCACAGCACAATACACCCAGGCCTCACAATGTTTCCATTTTTATCTCAAATGTTAGCTTTTAACACCATCAATTGCTGGGGCTGGAGTGATAGTGCAGCGGGTAGGGCATTAGCCAACCCGGGTTCGATTCCCAGCATCCCATACAGTCCCCTGAGCAGAGCCAGGGGTAATTCCTGAGTTCAGAGCCAGGAGCAACCCCTGTGCATCATCGGGCATGACCCAAAAAGAAAAAAAAAATCAATTGTTCCAAATCAGAGGTTAACAAACTCACTTGACTTAATGCCCCCTTTTCAGAATAAAGATTACTCAGCAAGCCCCTGAAAACAGACATTATTTAAGCAAACAGAAAATGTCCCTCATTATGTGCCAGGTGCTAGGCCCCACTTCATTTGTTCATTCCAGTGGCTCCCAGGGGAACAGTATCTGTCATCCAGGAAACACTCCTCTCCACATTGACTACCCTGAGACCAAAATGTTAGCCACACGGAGAGTGAGGGCGAGAAAGTTCTAAAGAACTCCCAGCTGCCTGTGGCATCCCACCAAAGCTCTTGACGTCATAACTATGTAGATAAGCCAGTCATGCCTGCAATATCCTGATTCATGAACAACAGTGTTGAGAGGTACAGACTGATTTCACATATCACAAATTTGAGCGAGTTATGACATAGCATATTCAGAACCTCACGCTGAGGTAACCAGGGTCATCTTAAGTATTCAGCACTATGCTTTTGCATAGGTACATGCAAATACAATCACCGCCCAGATTAGGATACACAATATTTCCACTACTCCAGAAAACTTCCTTGGCCTCCTTTAAACAGTACCCTTAATGAACATATCACTACTGCCATGTGAGCACAAGCACACACACACACACACACACACACACACACACACACAGATAATACCTACCATCTAGATTGATTTTGTCAATAGACCTTCATAGCTGAACATTACTAGTAATGTGCTTTGCAAAGTGGCTTCTTTCATTCTGAGATTCACCATCTTTTCCATTCACAAACTGTGAGGTTCATTAATGTTGCATGAGATGCTAGATGATACATATGTTTTTGTTGCTTCAAAGCATTTCATTGTGAGCCTACTACATATTTTATCTATTTGGTGGTAAACACTGGGGTTGCTTCTAGTTTAAAATTTAAGTAAGTATCCTATGAACATTTTTGCAATCTTAGTGGACAAATGCACTCAATTATCTTCTGGGTAAACCTAGAAAGAGGGCTGCTAGATCAGAGTGTAAGGCATATGCTGACTAGAATAATAATTTAGATTCTGATTACCTATGGAACTGCCCATCAGGTAATATATATCATTTTGTTCACCCCCTATATGTGGCAAATTTGATAATAATTATAGCGAGCATTACACTAATCTATTTATGGTTTGTCCTCTGATATTTGACCTTCCTGACTCAGTGCCCAGTAGTATTGCTTTCACCATGTCTATTGTCATGAAAATGACACTGTCTTAGAAAAATCCTATCAGGCAAAGTCAACCACTAAAATAGCATTGTAATAAATATGCAGAAATGTCACTTTTTGCATTAGCCCAAAGGTTTTGTATAGCTTAAGGATATGTGCAGTAAGCTAACTATAAAAATAGAAACTTGACAGTGGGGATGTATGTGTGTGTCAAAATAATATTACTCTTTCTGGGAGTATGGCAGAAAAAATGACACTACATCCACCAGCATGATTTTTATAGATCTGCCTCTTTGCCAGATGTCACCTTTTATAAACTGCTTTATAAAAACATGACAGTATAAGTGCAATAGTGTTTTTATTGCTTGATAAACTTTAGCAGTAAACTTAGGATTGGTTGAAAATTAAAACCTTATAGCATATTCATTAAGTATGTAAGACTAGTGAAAAGGAAAAAAAAAGAAGTGAACTATTAAATGCTCAGTGTATGCAGATCAAGCTATTGTCAGCAGAGGCTCTTTCTCAGTCTGAAAGTCCTATGGAAATATCTGCCACTCTGTTTTTTTTTTTTTGTCATTGAGTTAAGTGCACTGCAGCCACATCAAAAGAATGCCATTTGCTTTGGTACAAATTTGAGTGAAATCCAGAACCTTACAATTGCCATAGGCTCACTCAAAACAGTTTAAACCTTTATTCAAAAGTGTTCTGTAATTTAGCACATCAAACTGTACATATGACAAACAGTGTTTTTGACATTTTTCTGAAAACATGCTAAAAGACTTTAAGGGATTTCTTGCAGTAATTTGATAGCACACTCTATTTTCCTTATTGATGAAGTACACACAGCATCATTTTTTTTAAAGTATAACTTAAACATATTTGAATTATTTGCTAAAAGCAGAGCTTCAGGAAACACAAAAAATTAAAACAAAATCTTTAAGATTCAGAACTGATATTAAAGCAACTCCAAATGTTACTCATGATACACTTTTAAAACACAGCAATGCAAGGAACTAATAATAGTAAATTTCAAGGAATAGTATACTGTCCCAGCAGTATATCAATTTTAAGTGGATGATATATGGTTTGAGATTCTTAGATTCAATTTGCCATTCAACTTTGTATTTTTTAAAAAATCAAGTAGCTTATCTCAATTTATATTTCATTTTTTATTTTAGGTACATATGAAGATCTACAAAACAAGTCCATAAGAGCTTTTGAAAATCTATCCTCATAAAAAATGCATACATAATTTAACTTTCCTGATGATTTTATTCATGGGACTGACATTTGCAATCTTTGCAACTGATAAATGCAAAAAAGAACAATTATACAGATAGAACAATCCCTTTACCAGTCAGTGCACTTAAACACTGTTACATGTTAGATTTTTCTATTTCTTACTATTCACAATGAATCTCTTCTACGCCCTGACTGTAAGAGTATGTAACTTATGTCAGAGGAACAAATGTGCTCTAATAAAAGTGCTGCTAATAAAAATATCAAAATAATATTATTTCCCATTTGCAAATCACACTAATACACAGGAAGCACCATCCAAGTTTCATAGGTACAATAAAATATTAATATTTGAATTACGAATCCAAGATTCTTTTTTGAGCATCTAAAATATTTTAACACTGATACAATGAAGCAATAAAGAAGTATCAGATTTTTATGGACATGTGAGATATTGGAAATAAGGCCTCAAGAATCAAATAAACAGTAGAGTGCCTGTCTTTTTCATGAAAAGTAAAAGAACTAATGAAAAGAAAGCCAAGCTCAATTTAGAAAGTTCCATGTTCCTTCTCTAAAGAAATATTTCTGAATCTGAGGGAAATAGAAATCAGAGAAAAGTATGGGGATGCAAGTAGGAGGAAATGTTCCTTCATAGAAAGAATCCAGTTGAGAAAAGCAAATGTAAAAAACAAACCCTTCCTGAGTCTGATTCCCAGCATTCCATATAACCCCCAAGCATCGCCAGGAGTAATTCCTGAGTGCGAAAGCCAGGAGTTGCCCCCCGCACATGCACATAGCCAGGTGTGACCCAAAAAGAAAAAAAAAAAACACTAAACAACACCCTGAGGGGCTGGAGCAACAGGACAGTGTGGAGGCCATTTGCATGCAACCCACCTGGGTTCAATCCCTGGCATCCCATAGGGTTCCCTGAACCTAGCCAGGAGTGACTCCTGAGTGCAGAGCCAGAAGTAACCCCTGTGTATTGCTGGGTATGACCCAAAAAGAAAAAAAAATCCTTATGGAAAAAGAGACATATTTCAGTCTACAAATTCTATCTAACTCCTTTGGGAAATTAATATTTCCAAAAAATTAATATTGGAAAGGAATATTTCCAAAATATCTGGTTTTAGTTTGTACATCAATCTTTCCATCTATTGTTGCATTTCTCTCTCTTTGATGCCAGCAATTTCTGCTTCTCTTACAAAGACTTTGTCGTTAATTTTGGCCCACACAGTTAATCTAGGATAATTCCTTCATCTGGATATTTTTCATCTAATTGCTTCTACAAAGACCTGTTAGTCAAGGAAGGTAACACACACAAATTCCAAGAGGTAAAATAAGGACATATTCAGTTTATCACAATCTTTACAAAAAAAAATCATTTGTTTCACTTATTCAGCTATCCACCCACCAGCAAATTCACCATATAGGAGTTGGCTGAGAGTTCCCAACCAGTATGGCAAACTGATATGCCACAAGCTTTCAAAGAATGTGCTGACAATTCTGATCAATATGCAAAATTGATTTTTGCTGTAACTGAGCATATAGTCTGACAGAGTGATGTTTCACAGAGAAAAAAAAAGCACTGAGTAGTTTTGAGATGATGGAGTACTATATAGATTGGGTAACTAGCTGCCAGTAAAAGGGTAGCTAGAGATAGTTCTTAATATTAAAGTGGTGTGGGAGAAATCTATCATAATTTCTGGGATGTGAAAAACAATGTTTACAGGAAGATACAGGCACATATAGGTCATGCAAGGAGAGCAAATAGCCTGACTCGAACAGCAGGACAATGACAGAAAGACCAAACAGAGTGGTCATTGGAGAAGCTTCAGAAATGCTGGGAATCTGTTCTCAAGGGGTATGGACTACAATTTCAGTAATTTTTTCTGAGTTTCTGGTCTTTGGTCATTTCATAACAAATAAGGATATGGGTATCTTTTTCATAACTGCTTGGGAAGAGGAGCAGAGGTCTACACAAAATAGAATTCTACTAGGAAAGAAAATAAGAAAACTAATTTGAGTACTTCTATAACTGCATCTGGGCTATCTCTCACAAAAACACAAGTGGTACAATTCTTTTGATGCCTTCATTTAAAGTACAATACAGGACAACGTACATCTGCATTTCTCCTATGCCAAATCTCTTTAAAGTGAATGTTTATGGGGGTTATGGTGGTGCAAACCAGTCAAATTATACCTGCCGAGTGAGTGAATCAGCAGCCTGATGGTGCCTTCAGACTTCCTGACACCTCAAAATTGCCACTGTGCCTTTGGCCAGAACCCAACAACTTGGGACCAAGTTTGCCAAGAAATTAAATGGTCAAAAGTTAGATATGTGGGAGTCATGCTCACAAATCACCTCTGGCTCAGCTATACAAGCTCATTTATTGGCCTTACTTCAGAGACCCATAGACAAATCTTATAAAAGATCAAAAGTCACTGTTAATCTCAGACCCATGTACAGCTAAACAGACTGCGGTAAATTGGAGTGGGGGGGTGGCCTATGCCTGCCCAAGCAGAGCCCCCGGCAGCCACTTGCTTCCTCAATCCAAAATCACCATGATACCCCTGGCCTGACTCCACCATCTCAGGATGGAGTTCACCAAGATATAATCTGTTGAAAATTCTGGTATGCGGGTTTTGTGACTGAAATCTCAGGATTTCTCAGAGGTAAGTGGGCTACCCCCTCCCCCCTACTTCCCAATACACATGGAAGCACTGGCAGTCACCCCCATGAACCAAATACAGCATCACCCTATAAGCTTTATTACCAGCCTTGCTTCAGAGACCCTAAAATAAATATTGAAAGAGATCAAAACTGTAAATAAGCTTGGACCCATGCATGTCTGAATATACCAGGGTAAATCAGAGGGAGGTGGGTTGGCCTGGGGCCCGCCCAAACAGAGCTCCCGGCAGTCACTTGCTTCCGCAATCCAAAATCGCCTCCATACCCCTGGCCTGACTCCAAAATCTCAGGACAGACCTCAGCAAGATATAATCTGTTAAAAATTCTGGTATACGAGTTTTGTGACTAAAATCTCCAGGCTTTCTCAAGGTCAGAATGGGCTACCACCACCCACCTCCCTGTACTTCCAGAAGCCTCAGCAGTCACATCCAGACCCTAGAGCTGCCACCCAATTGAAAACCTACTCCAGCCTCACTGTATTGATAAAAATACTGAATGCACTGAACAAACACCATGACCTCTTAGCACCTGTATTGCAAACAATAATACACAAAAGGAAAAGGAGAGAGCAAGAAGGATAGTGCCTCCCATAGAGGGAGGCTGGGGGTAGGGGGCAGGGACTTGAGGATGGTGGTAGGGGAACAGGGGACATTGGTGGTGGGAGGCATACACCGGTGGAGGGATGGGTGCTGGATCATTGTATGACTGAAACCCAATTATGAACAGCTTTGTAATGGTCTATCTCACAGATCTCACAGATATCCAATTAAAAAAATTACAAAGTAATGTGGAGTTCATGCCCAGCTCAATCAATTTAATCGATGGCTGAACAAATAGCAGTACTCCTACATTATAAATAAATAAATAAAGTGAATGAATCCACCACCCAGTAAAATGTTCAAGAAAGCCTTAAAATAAACTTTTAAAATTCAGTGAAAATCATCTATCATGTTTCATACATTTTGTTGTTCACAATATAGATGTAAACAGAACTTTAAGCTTGCTCCTTATTTTAATTTTGTTCACCCTTGTATATAGTTCACAAATTAAGCAAGTACACACAAAAAGAAGAGATAGAGGTAAAGTAAGTGGGAGAAGGTGGCAACAGTTTTGTTGGCTGAAAAAATATTTTCAAGATGAATTTCAAAAACAATATTTAGTGACACGAGCAAAATCAAAATCAGTAATAAGTGACAAAAATGGTTAACTGAACAATTTTCTTTTTTCTAGAATTTTAATCATATCGTATAAATAGTATCCAATAAAGAATCATTTTAACAGGTGCACACTAAAAATATGTTTTTACTCTAATTTAAATTCAAGTGTTAAGCTTTGTCCAATCACTATAATGAGAGAAAGACTATATAATCTGAATGCTACATTTAAAGTGGATAACAATTATCTTCCTGATATCAATTTTAGACATTCACATAAATCTTAGAACAATACAAAGTTACTTATCCCCAAAGCATCCAATCAAGTGAAGCACACATAAAACTTGTGCTATAAATTTAAAATTATAAATAACAAGAAATATGGATAAGTATAGTTGTTAATTTGAAAGGATATATTAATAACTTAATCTTTAATAATTATTTAAAATTGCCTAACCTTTTATGAGCAAATAATTCCTTTAGTATTCAGTTGAAATCCAAATCCTAGTGCTCACCGACTGAATAATTTATTTCATGAAATATGTTCAATTACACACTAAATCTAATGATACTGTCAGGATGAAGGTGAACCAATAAATTTCAGGAAGAATTAGGAAAAGTATTAGAAGTCTTTTGATTGTTATTTGTGTGATCAGAGATATATAAACCCTCCTAGCACTTTTTCTTTAGGATCAGAACTTCCCTAGCCACTAAATAGTTACGAAAGCATTTTTATTTTTTATCCTCCTTGGAAAAAGAGCCCAAAAAATGCTATTCTTAGAAACCTGAAGGAGGGGCTGGGTAGGGTTGTTGTTTTGCATGCAGCGACCCAGCTTCAATATACCTGGCACCACATATGGTCCCCTCAAACCTGCCAGGAATGACCCCTGAACTAGGAGTAAAGCCCTGAGCACCACCAGGTGTGCTCAAAAATAAATTAACAACAACAACAAAACTGAAAGAAATGTGTATTTATCTCTACTTCAGAAATGATGAACCAAGTATTGAGAGATAAAATAATTTTTCTAAGGTTGTAGAACTCCAACGTCTTTGGGGAAATTGCCAGAATCCAGAATTTTATGCATTTATATACATACATATGCTTGTGTTTGTGCATGTGTGCATGCATGTTTGTGCCTGTGTGTCTACACACATACACACATATAATTTATCAGTACATCTTAACCTTGATTTATTGACTCTACTATACATCATCTAGTGAAATTTATTTTAAAAAACAATATTTAAGCACAATTCAGAAGAATATGCATGTATTATAGGTAATCATGATGCCTACTCAATGTGTGGAAATCCTGGTATTTGTACTTCAAGAGATGCTGGAATACATTAGGATGAGAACATCTGGTTTTCAGCAACAGTAAATCACATTGCTTTCATAAATACCTACAATGTCACTGAATACGACACTGTATTAACTTGGCCAGAATAAGAGGGCACAACAGGTTATCAAATATAATTAAATTTTAAGTCAGCCAGCATAAAGAAAATATTGACTTCTTAACCTTGGAGGCAATTTAAACATTATTATAACTCAATTATGTTGTATTGAGAACTCTGGCATTCAGAAACATACACGGACCCTGACTTTCACAGGTATACCCAGCTAGTAAACAAGAATTAATTTGGTTCATTGAATTTAGTTCCTATAATTCCAGTCTTATGTGATACTTTCAGTAGTATTCCACCTGATCTGCCTCTAGCTTTACTCCATAGCCAGCACCAGTGCCATTAAACTAAAAACAGATAAAAATACTATATTCTTTTGAGGGTAATCACATTATCATAATCCATGGATTTTTTAGTTTATGAAGAATGTAGGGAGGAAATGCTATTTTTGTCCTCATGATGATCATATTAGCTAGGTGAGAATTTTTACAGTTCTAGAGTATTATTTTTACAGCTCTAGAGTTCTAGAGAAAAATATACCCTAAGGTTGAACCTCCAAAGTCATGAAAGGAATAAAAATGCTGAACTAGAATGATCCTAAAATATATAAATACAATCTCAAAAGAACAGAAAAGCTCAGTTTAGCAGACTGGCAACAAATAATTTATGAAATTTAGGATCTAAAATTAGGATTTTTATTTGAAAAGGAAGAAGGAAACTTCCCCACTCTTTCCTACCTCATTAATCTAAAATAGTCCTTAAGACAAACTATTTTATATAACATATAATTTATTTATATACTAGATATGTATGATATGTGCTTTTAATATATACTATAGGAAATATCCTAAAGGCTGTCTAAGTTTTCTTCTTTCTCTCCATGCAGCTGTAAGTTATTCAGGGTTCTAGAGAGACCTAGAATAAACAATATTTTAAGTTCATGAAATATTCAGTGGCTAAGCCTATTGAATGTGAGATATCTAAATGCTTCATTATTTGTTCTAATATCTTCCTTCTGTTGATCACATGGATAATAGAGAATAAGAATTCTGAAACTGAAAGATTCCTACTAGGAAATTTTTACTACTTCCTGAGGGCAAGACAACTTTCAAATGCCCTTTTGAGAGACCTCAGTTTCTAGTATCCAAGAAAATACAGCCCAGAAGGGTTATATGAGTTGCCCCAGGTCACACTATAGGCAGGAAGTAAGCCAGAACCCTGAGGTGTGCAGATTCCAAGACAAGAAACTGAGCTCACTTAGATCAATTCTCAACTGCAGTCAGGTTCCAGGGAATGATCACAGCCTTCACCTCCTGTACTGTCATTTGGTAACCTTTGCCTTTTGTGTGCTCAGTTTGCCATCAAATTACTGTGATTTCAATGATAATGTTTGATCTGGACCATAACTGAAAAACTAGTATGACTAGGCAGAGATACAGTTAACCCTCTTAGCTTTGAAACAAAAGGGCAATTAATCTTGTACTAAACAAATCCCTGCCCAATACACTGAGTGTAAGAACCAGGGCACTCACTCTGTCAAAAGGTAGCATAAAAAACAAATTCCTTTTTGACTAAGAAAAAGGACTGGAAGAAATGAAAGCAGATGCATTTGAATGCTTGCTGAAAATGCCAGGTAGACATGTGGTTTTTAAATTTGCTTTGAGTTATAGACCCTTTGTTCAAGCAGTATCTTAAAAACAAAAATGCTGTTGCTAACAAGAGAAATTTGTATTTGGATATGTCAGATAGCCAAATATAAGTAAATGTAGTAAATAAATAGTAATTTATTCTTCATAACAAACTTGGGAGGTACTGAGAGACTAAGTAAGTTACTATTAAGAAGCAGCCCAGGAGCTGGAGCGATAGCACTGCGGGTAGGGCATTTGCCTTACACGCGGCCGACAGGGGTTCGAATCCCAGCATCCCATTTGGTCCCCTGAGCACCTCAGGGGTAATTCCTGAGTGCAAAGCCAGGAGGTAACCCCTGTGCATTGCCCGGTGTGACCCAAAAAGCAAAAAAAAAGAAGCAGCAGCAGCCCAAGTGCTGTCCTCCTGCATTAAGGGAAGTAAGAACCCAATGATTTCTCTTCTACATCTTTCCCACAAAGTTTCACTGTTGGCAGATCATCTGGCTCACTGCTCAAGTATAAGCCTTGCATGTATGCAGCTCTGGGTCAATCTCTGGAAAGTATTAGTAAAAATAAATTTTAAAAGGGCAAAAGATGAAAAGAATTCATTATATGGTTCTATCTGATTAACAGATTTTATTTACTATTTACCTTTTGACATTATTTTTGCTTTCCTTTCTAACGATCATTTTTTATCTTTTTCCTGTGACAGAGCTAATGATATATTGGTACATTCCTTTTTTTTTGGTAATCATGTTGACCATATAGATGGTTTACTCTAATCCATTCAGTAAATTCAACTTTTGTTTAGAAAGTTAGGTTTTCTCACCTTTTCTTCAAAAACTAGGAATCGGTGAGGCACACTTAGTGACAATGAGCATTATACATATGATGAATTCACATCAAAGATCAAACAAAGGTGATTAGATTATTTCCCCCATATTAATACAGTCTCTAATCATCATTCTTAATATGCATCAAATAAATCATCAGCATATTATAAAAAGAGAATCAAATAGAAACTAGAACTTATTCTTGCTACTCAGAGTTATATTTTTAGTATATGATTAAAGGAAGAAAAACAGAAGCTGTAAATCTAGGAATATGAAGACATTCTACATATTTTATAATTACATTTTATTGCATTCTATACATGGCCAGAGGGTTTTTAGAAAGCAATGATTCCAAATTAAATTATTAGTATTAAATCCAGTAAGCCTCATATTAAGTTTAGATTGTCACTAGAAACTTTTGATACATTAAATAATATGCAGTACATATAAACCTAAGACATAAATTTAATTTATTTTAAATAGATTTCTTATGAATTTGTAAGCAGAAACTAAGGCCTGAAGTGATTTAAATATGTTTCTTTTATTAAAAATGCTTTATCTGGAAATTTTTACATAATTAATGAAAACAACAGAGCAATAATCTCCATGAATAAAGAAGCCCATACATCTGCAACTTTATGGATTATGGGCTTACAGACAGCTTATATCTTTGGACCTTATGCATTTCTAGCCTTCATGTCCTAACACCATCCATACCAGCATTTCTTGTTTGTCTATTTGTTTGTTTAATTTTGGTTTGGGGGGTTTCACAAAGCTGTTCAAGGCTTACACCTGATGCTATACTTAGTGATCATTCCTGGTGGGTCTCAGAAGAACATATGTGCTACAGAAACTGGACCTTGGTCACCAGGTACAAGGTAAACACCGTACCCATTATACTGTCTCTTGAGCCCCTAGGAATAGTTTTTTTATTCACCAAAACACATTATTGGATTTAGTAGAATTTGGTTAATAAAATAATTTTGTAGAATGCAGCTAAATATTTAATAGTAAGAAAAAATTCAAATAAAATCAGTGAAGCTAAAAGGGAATTAATAATACAGATTCCAATGACAATGGCTATTTTATTTATTTATTTATTTATTTATTTATTTATGTTTGCTTTTTGGGTCACAGCAGGCAATGCACAGGGGTCACTTCTGGCTCTGCATTCAGGAATTACCCCTGGCGGTGCTTAGGGGACCATATGGGATGCTGGGAATCGAACCTGGGTTGGCTGCGTGCAAAGCAAAAAAGCCCTACTCTCTGTCCTATTGCTCCAGCCCCGACAATGGCTATTTTAGAAAAAAATTAAATCAACGTCCCTTTGCTTGTAAAAAGGGCACTCACTGGAGCAGAGGGGACCAGAAGAAGATTAGCTTTACTACACAATCATGTTATGCTATACTTTCATTGAATGTACTTACATTTTTTATATCATAACCGTTCTTGAAATGTTTCCAAATGTTTCTGGTCATTAGCTATGGAAAGGCAGGTTTTAGATAAATTTCATAAAAAAATAGTATACAAATATATAGTATAAGCACTTCGTATCACTCAAAACATAATATGATATTTTGCACCATCCTAAATATTACACTAGCAAACTATAATTGGTCATTTCTATATACTGAAAATATTTGGCCTCCCTTACTATTTTTTCTTTGACAAACACTCTTGTTGTAGTGACCATCCACAAACTGAGCAAAAAAAAAAATAAAATAAAACATATTTCAGTGCCATGACACATATCTTTCTTGAAGAAAAGTGAAAAAATGTTTCATAATGAAGAATTTCCTAAGGTCAAAAGAAGAGCAACGTGTTTCTCATATGTCTTCTATTACTGACTACAGTAAATGAAAAATAACACAACTTTCCAGATTTAAATTTGATAGACTATGGCACAGGTTATTACATAAGTGAGAAGAAACAAGTAATAGAAAATACATAAGCACATACGGAAAAGGAGTAACTCCTGGGACTGACCATTCCCAGTCATCTCAGATATGTCTCAGCACCCTCAGCTCACAACACTTCCCATCCTTCTGCCTGGCTCTATTTTTCCTCCTAGAATTAATCATTTTGCAACACATCTGAGCAAGTTAGATAAATATCCATTTTATATCTCATCTTCTTTATTGCCTTCTGTATCTTCCATAAGATGTATGCCATAGGGAAGGGGATAGGGGTTATCTTAGTCACTGCTCTGTCCCCAGCAGTGAAGGATGTATGATAGATATCCCCCATATCGAGTTCGGGGTCAGACACCATTTTTAGTTGTCAGCTTAGAAATATTTCGGGCTTTGCAAGCCATACAGACTCTGCTTCAGTTGCTTGACACTGCCATTAAGGCCAAAGGCAGCTGTAGACAAATATAAGTGAGTAGGCATGGGCTGTGTTCAATTAAACATTTTTTTACAAAAATATTCATAAGGACCGCAGTTTGTGAACCCTTATGCAAGCCATCACACCTTTCACATGGTAAGTGTGAATATTTAAATAAAAGAATAAAATTAATACAATATTCCAAACCAATCAGCTAACTTATCTAAAACTAAAGCAGATTCCTTTTATTTGGCTGCTACACTCTGGGTGTTCAGGGCTCATTCTTGGCTCTGCGCTCTGGGATCACTCCTCGTGGCTTCAGGGGACCATTTTGGATGCAGGGAATAGAACCTAGGTAGACAAAGCAAGGCAAGTGCTCTACCACTTTACTACACGCAGATCCCCAAAAGCAGATTCTTAAAAATAAAAATAACACAGGATTATTTGCTTAAATGTAACAAATATTAAGTGATATTAAAACCAAGAACAGGTCAATAACTTAGAGTTTTTCCTTAAAAGTTGAAGACAATCTCCAGCCAAGGAGAACCAGCTATTTTAGCTATGTACCACCATTTGGTCTATGGTATCATCAGCATCTAACATGTGATCATGGAGAAATTTGGACAAAGAAGAACAATTTATTCCTGTTTCAGGGAGGAGTATATTTGCAAAGATTTGTATGGTGAAGTCTGAACTAACCTCTGACCGTCTTCAGAGGTTTGAGTGTCCCAATATTAGAATTTCCACAGAGCTTCTAAAATGCAGATTCTTGGCGTATAACTGAAGTACAAGTCCAAGGGTTACAGCTCAAGTTTAAATTCAGCAAAGTTTGAGATACAGTACTGTGTTTTGACTACATAACCAGGAAAGACTACCAGGGTCCCAGTCAAAGCAAACTGTGACTCAGCTGGCTCAACTGTAATGAAGAATTAACAGAGGCAAAAGACACCAGCAGGCAAAGGAACCAACAACGGATATGGAGATACTTAGGGAGTGAAAGCAGCAGGCAGCAGTGGGATCCCTGGGGTTGGGGGTATCAAAGCCCAAGACAGGTAGGAAGATGGGTAAACCAAAGAACTAGTCATTTTCAGCTCAAAGTTGTCAGGAAGGAATAAAGGACTCCAGAGATCTAAATATATGCTACAGCAATCCTCAAATTTCCTGCCTCATTGTATTGTCAATCTTCAATCTAATCTGCAAGGGAACTTCGTAAGTGTGACCTACAGGACACATTATGCTTTACATTATGACCTTTCTCAGGACAGTTTCTCTGCTACGATTACTGTCTCCAAACACTGGAACCAGCAGTACTCCTAGAGTTTCCAATAAAAACGAGGTCTTTGATTTTAAATTATAAGGTAACTTGTTGATAAAAAACCATGCTATGATTACTCAATTCAGGACCTCAATGCACAACAGAAGTATCCATCCGTTATCTGCTCAACTGTAATTCTTTCGTCCAGGCAACTTTAAAAACAACTGAGGAAAATTACTGTTCCTTAGTAAAGCCTTTTGAATTTCATATGCATTTAATTAGGTAACCGCCAGCTCAAGGACGAGAACCATGACAAATAGTTGTTCTTTTCAAATTAGAAGAATAGACTTCTCAATGAGCAATATTGATGTTTCCTGCACCTACTTATACAGGAGTTTTCTCTTTCCCTTTTTTTTTGTAAATTCAGCTAATCATTTTAACATTTAAGGAAGCTTTTTGAAACCACTGTTCTCTAGCTGAGATTGCTAGACATCATTTTTAAAATAGGCAAGAACAGCCTTATTGTGTGCAAAAAAAAAATCCTGTTCCTGAGAGAGACCCTTTCTTTTTTTAATAAATTTTTATTTATTAATTTTTGTTTTGCGGCCACACCCTAGCTGTGATCAGCAGTGATTCCTGGGGGTATTATTGGTGGTATGTCAGGGATTCAATGAGGGTTGGTTGCAAGGTAAACACCTTAATCCCTATATTTTCTTGCTAGCTCCTTGTAATGTTAACCTTTTGTTTCCCTTTATAAACTTTTTTATTAAGATACCATGATTCATAAAGTTATATGCAGTTGACTTTTAGGCATATCCTGTCCCAGCACCAACCCTATCACCAGTGCCAACTTGAGAGAGACCCTTTCTTGGCAGTCTTCTCTGCTAGTGGAGTTCAGAACTTCCAAAGAACCGTATTTGTGAGCAAAGCAAACAGAGATTATGGATCACTGGGCAAGGCAAAGTAAAATAAATGTTCTACCTTAACCTACAGTAAGTATTCTAACCCAGTTTTGCCAGGTTTACAAATCTTATTTCTTTTCTTTTTGGAGGGTGTGCAAAAGTGAGTATTGGGCCACATCCAAAGGTGATTAGGGTTTACTCTGGCTCTGAGCTCAGTGATCACTCCTGGCAGGGCTTGGACCACTTGATGGGGTGTTATAGATCGAACTAGGGTTAGTCTCATGTAAGCCAAGTGCCTCTCCCACTGTAATCTCTCTCTAGCCTGGAAAATCTCATTACTTTAAAAATAATGAACCAACTAAAGTGCAGATAAAATGGGTTAAAACCTAAGGGAAGAGGTTATAGAGGATAATGAGCTGTAGAAAATAAGAACCCAAAGACTATATCTGCATTCCTACCTTTTCAAACCTGGACAAAACAGGCCAATAAGAAAAAGTTGCCCAGCCGTTTTTCACAATTCCTTCTATCTCAACTGTGTTTCATTTTCTCAGAAGCTCTCTCTACAGCTCCAAATACAAGTGGAGACTCAAAACACTAGATACCCTGTTTGTTGCTACTTGCAAATAGGTTATATGCATTTATATTTCCTTAGATCTCTAAAAAATGTTTGTGTCATATATAACAAGTCAATTTTCCCTCTGTGAGGACAGGACAGAAGGTAGTGACAAAATAGAACAAAGATTTTATTTAGTATGATCCAAATTAAAAATGCATTGCTTCTTTTCAAGCAATTATTTTTACCTGGATGAAATAAGTTAACATATTAAATGTAAGCTCTGGTGATTTTATCAATATACTTGGTAAATACGGCAGCAAAACATGTTGATAAAATATTTCCAATCTCTAAGTCTCCTGGATAATTTACTCTGTTTTACAAACAATCAGGCTCTGAGTTCCAAGGGATTCTAAGCACATCGCTCAGACTGACAGTACAAGTATTCCAGACAATTGGTTCCCTGAGGGTCAAGACAGTGATGCTCGATCAGGATTCAAACGGGTCATAAACCCTTCATGGATCTCTCTCAAGAGGGTGGTGATGTCTCCCTAGGGCCACTCATCATTTGCTGCTACAGTCAAGCACTTGTCATTATAGACAAACACCCCGTCAGTCTTAGGTACTCATCCAATCAAGTCTTACTGAGACCAGGGAGGAGAAATAGTGGTACAAAGGAGTCCAAAGAGAAAAAAGGCATGCGTGCTTATCCAGACATGATTGCTCACTGCATACCTCATTTTGAAGATCTGCAATTTCAGCACCACCTCACAACAAGTTTCCTGTTTATCTGCCATGATTGCAGACATCCAAACTATTCTGGGACCAGATCTATCACCAGCCCTAAAACACCAAGCCTATTTCTAGGAATTTATCTTAAGGAAATAATTGGACAGGTGCCTGAAAGATGTATGTACAAGGTTGTTTGCTGCTGTGTTCCTTACAGAAGCAGAGATTAGAAACCTATCAATCTCAGTTTCATTGTCCACTTGGCTAAATTGCAAAATCTTACTTACACCTGTTACAATTACATCTTGTGCCCCAGTGCCAGAAGCAGACTATATATGACATTTTTCTAACGGAACAGCATGATTTTGAGTATCTAGGAAAACAGAAAGTCAGTGTTCGTGTTGTATAAATTTCAGATGTATCCAGTCCATGGTCTCCCTAGCATGCCTTAGTCCTCTGAAAAGGTAGCTGGACCTGTTTTATTGTACAAATATGACCACAGCTTCTTCTATTTAAAACTCTCCCAAGGTTTCCCATTGGCAGCAGGATATCAGAATTACTTAGCATGGAACTGAGTTTTGAATTATATGCCTTGCTTGCTTCCCTTCACCTACCCTCTTCTCACACCCCACTGAATTTTAAAAAGTCCTCTTACTTTTAGACTTCTTCACTGGCTGTTCTTTTACTGTCCTTTGGAAATGCTCTTTACTCAATTTAATTATAATTGTAACTTAATTAAACACTGCTTTTATTTTCTGTTCTGATTTTGCTCTTATTCTCTTTTAAGGGATTAGAGATCCTTCTCCCTATGTGATCCTACTTTCATTTGTAGTTTATCCCTTATGTTGTTACTCCCTGTTTTTGATATATGTATTCCTCATCAGACTTTGAACACCTTGGAGCCAATGGTTATTGGTCATCTTTTAGGCAAATTCCTAAGAAAATTTCTGGGGCAAGTTACACCTTGTATCTCACACCTGCACTGGATTGATAGACCTGAAAAGCTTCTGTGTACAAAAAATTCCCTTTTTAAAAAAATCATTAATCATTTATTTTGGTTTTGGGTACATACCTGGCAAATCTCTGCGGTTACTCCTTGCTCTGCACTCAGGAATCACTCCTGGTGATACTCAGGAGACCATATGACAGGCTGGAATCAAACCCAGGTCAGCTGCATGAAAGGCAGGCATGGATAGTATCATGACAGCTCCTGTCCAAATTCCTGAATATGAAAATATACTCCACTAAGTAAGTCTTTCAAGAAGCATGCTCTAAGAATAAGCACTTATGATTCTACATAAGCATATGCCTTATGATTCTATAATGTGTTATTGTCCTGAAGGCACTTATCACTCCTTTCAGTTTAGTTACTATGCACACAAAAGAGGCTATTCCACAAAGGAAATAAAAGGTAAAGTGTGTTCTTATTGTATTACTTAATGTGTATTGGATGGTATAATGTCTTGTGTGTGTATGAGAGAGCGAGCAAGAGCAAGAAAGAGAGAAATAAAGGGAGATAGAGGGGTAGAGAGGGAGGGAGAAGAAAGAGAGAGAGCATCTTTCCAGGGGCCACTCTAAGCACTTTACATATATTAATACTTGCTGTATCCACAGCTATCTTAGAATGTACTACCATTGTCCCTATTTTAGAGATGGAGGCTAAACATTTTTTTACTTATTTTTTAAAAACCTCATATCTCAAAGCTACTAAATAGTGAAGTCACTATTTGAATTTAGACAGACCAGCTTCCCTGTTTGCCTTTCCACTGTACCCAAATTATCCCTAGGACCCTGGAAATGGAGGTGGGTTAGAATAGCTTCTGAGAAATGGAGAGAATCTGAACACATCAGAGAAAGAGACTACAAATGTAGAACAAATAAGGTGTTGAAATGAAACATTGGAACAGAAAGATAAAAATGTGGGGGACAAACTAACACCTACAGCATTCTCTTCCCCTAGGAGGCTTCCCCTAGGAGGCTGCACAAGCTGAGAAGGGATATTGATAATCAAATTACTTCTGAATCTCAGAGAAGGAGGCAGAGCCAGTAGGAGACCCCCCAAGGGGCTGGAATGATGACAGTCACTCACAGGGTAATTTTCTTCTTACTGTTATTATTCTTGGAAGTCATGGGTGTGAAAAAGCAACTATGTAAAGAAAAAAATCATTCCTTAACAATTCAAGGCTTTATACATACCCTTCTACATTTTTCCCACACCTTAACTTTCTCCATCTCTAACACACCAGGAATTCTCTCCAAAAACAAAAGTTGAGAGACACAGAGATGCTATCCCAGCCAATTTTGGGACATTTTTACTCTCTCTTATCAATGTCTTGGTCGACATTGTGTCTGCTCTTAGATATCACTTAACAAAGACTTTTAAAACTTTTGGACAATTTATTTAAAGAAAATTCTTATTTCCAGGATACAGTGACTATATTCTAGGGTAATAAAATATAAATGATAATAAAGCATAAGCTAATAAACTGAATTGAGGGCTGCATTTCAATAACAAGGTTTGGGAGCCATTTACCAGCCACGTGTATCTCACGCTCATGACTTATAACATCAGCTGAATTACTTAACAGAAATGAAAGCTCATATTGCTTCTGTTATCTGATGCAAATGCTTTTTGGAGCTGAACAATGTGGCATTTGCTTTAGAGCACTTGTCTCTAATCAATATGTAATGCTAAATGTGATTTAAAATCAATTTAATGGTACTCTTGCTGTCCCATGAGTCAAGGGGGAAACAAAGGTAACATTTGAGATCTGAAACCATTCAGCTATTCCCAAGGAAGGCATGGATCTCTTGCTTGCTTCTGATGGAGCCCAGGAGCTGGATATAGTTGATTTGTGCTACAAGAACTGTGCTGAAACTAGCTAGGAAATGGCTCCTTAAAAGGTTTATTTCAATATTGTTTCAAACTATACAATTTAAAAAGCTTGCTCACTTATAAAAACGTTATAAAATGTTCCAAGTTATACAAGATTTTTTTTAAAATGCAGGTAACACAGATATTTAATTCTGCAATTATATACAGTTATGCACTTCACTTCCTACATACGCATATTACTATTAATAACATGTGCAGTCATACATTTTTCTATATATAATATGTAGCAATTTTTACACATGGTGCTAACTTTGTGTGTTTGCAATGGTCTGGACTCCTGCTATCTTTAGCACCCATCTATTTGATCAGTGGTATTTGAATCCCAACTCTGTGCCATTCATCCTTAAGGAAAATTAGTCTCAGAGATTGTAAAAGCAGAAAATTTAGGTCTTAACATCTGATAGTGAAATAAACTCTAGAGACTATATAAGGAAGTTTATGCATTTAAAAAACAATGGTGTTGCTCAGTTTTCTCTACATATTGTACAAATTTTTCACTTTTTTTTTTACTAAAATAGAAGGTGTCATCTGAGCTTAAGTGTATACCTCAAGTAACTGACTTATAAAACAATATGAATTAATCAAGGTAATTATCTATTTGTGATTAGTACAGATATAGCATATGATGAATAGTTACCATATCTTTTCCACTTTTATTCAAGTAAGTGTGCTGATATAGTATGTAAGAAACGTTTCTTTTTAAAATGCCTTTTCTAACAGCAATTAAAAATAGCAGTATACTCACATACCCACATAAAATTTGATTTTAAAAAGACATTAGTTTATAAATTGTGGTAGAAATATAAGATGCATTTAAATATCTTCTAAGGTACAAACTGAAATTAATTGCGATAGAAATACCCTGGTTTATAAGAGTAAAACCAAAGTTTGAGATAAGACTAGAAGATAATATCTGATTTTGAAAGTTAAAAAAAGCAATTCAGAAGAAAATTGTCAATTTTATGGCTCATGTGTTGAAAAGGAGACAAAATGACAAAACTTCCACAAACTTAGAATTTAAAATGTCTTCAGAACTTGTCACAATCTTAGCAAGAAAATTTTGAAAAAGGCATCTGGAAAATTTTTAAGCTCTAAGTATATTCTTATAAATGGCCCTGTCTTCTTGTATTTTACCTTTCTATTTGATCAGGTTAGACCAAACTGGATTGACAACAGGTGATGTGGTAAATGAACTGGTTATCTCTGCTAGGGTATTTGATAATACCTCATGCCTTTTGACAAATTATACTCACAGGGTCAAACATAGTTCATGAGGCCCTGAGAAAGGATAGAACACTAGGGTGTCCAATACAACAGTCACTTGCCATATGTCATTACTAAACACTTGATAGCTAATTCATACCATGTACTGGAAGCATAAAGTACAAACTGAATTTCAGACTTATCACACAGAACAAGAATAGAAAATATCTCACTAGTTTCATTCTACTATGCATTTAAATATTTTAAATATATTTTGAGGTTGCACAAATAGTATTAACCTTATTTTATATATTTATTTTTACATTTCAGTGTAATACTAGAAAAATTAAAAAATAAAGGAATATTTTGCATTTTATATCTATTGGGCAGTAACAATATTGAGGTAAAATAAAAACAGTAGTTTGTTTCCACTCTGTACTAAGAACTTCTTAGTGAGGTGTGGGGGGGAGGTTGGATCACAACCATGATGCTCAGGTGATATTCCAGATTATATGCTCAGGGATCACTCTTAGCAGCTCTTTGCGAACTCTGTAGTGTTGGCAATCAGATCTGAGCTTTTTATATGCAAGGCAAGTATAAGAACTTTTATTTTTTAATATGCTAAATTACCAATTACTTTTTTCCAAATAAAACATGCTCTTTTTAACACAGAACATATTCTGACAGATCTGACAGAAAACATGAAAAACGTGTGCTTTCTATCATAATGATTATTTTTCAGATAACAACAGCTGTTTGCCTGTGCAAGCAAGAGACTGTTTTTCCACATACCACCGAATACTAGCATTCAATCATGAAAGAAAACTAATTCTCCATGGGCTTTCCCCACATGCTTTACATTAGCGGCAAGCTGTGCATTCGTATGTACTCCTCAAATCTGAACCAAGTTAGGATTGCTTCCTGGCTGATGACTTTGCTTCTTCCTTCTTAATATGGCAAATACAAAGTGCTCGTATTGGGCTGATCGAAAATAAATCATTCAAGGTCTATACAAAACTTGGTCGAAGGGAAACCAAGAAAGTTGAACACCATTTCTGCTCTTCAGTTACAAAAGGGATTAGAAAACATTGGTTGTTTGAAGGGCTACAAATATATATATACATATATATATATACATATATATATGTTGCTTAAAGCCAAGTCAGAACATATGTTTTATAACATTTTAGAATAGTTTGAAATCTCACACATTTCAAGATCCCATTTTTCTTATTTTGTGTACAGGCATGACCTCAACCTGCCAAAACCTAATTACATCTATGCTGCACCAAATGGTTGCCACTAGTCACAATCATATGTGGCCATTTAAATTTAAATAAACTAAGATTAGAAATTCAATGCTTCAGCTTCAAGAACTAAATTTGAAGTGTACAATAAACACATGTGGCCACTGGCGACTGTTCAGAACAGCATAGAGCAGTTCCATCTTTACAGAGAGTCTTTGGGAGCCGTATTGAACCAGAAAATAATAGGCCACAAATTAGCATCCCAGAAACTTTCAAAATGAGAAAAGTGAGAAGAGAAAGGCAAATGACTGGAATGTAATCCTGGAAATTACTATAAAATAAAACAACAACAACAAACTCCTCCACTGTAGTGATAATCACGCATCACGATCACAATAGCCTGTTAAACACCGATTTCTTGGGTGGGCCCAGTAACATCTCATTTCGTCCTTTCCCTGAGATCTTAGAAGTCCATCTGGACTTGTCCCTCCCAACGATGTTGCACTGGGGGCTCTTCAGGGTCACGGGAATGAGATCCAGCTTGTTACTGGATTTTGCATATAAATACACCATGGGAAGCTTGCAAGGCTGTCCCATGTGGGCAGGAAACTCTCAGAAGACTACCAGTTTCTCCTAGAGGGAGAAGCAGGCTAACGATATTGCTTCTGAGAACTTGCTTTTAAGTCTCTCTCTGGATGTTGGCCATTGATGGGATTACACACACCTGGGTTCCTCTGCCGGTACCTTCATGCATGAGGCCTGTCCAAACGTGTAGAGAGGAGCCTCCAGCATGGCTGTAGCTAGGTTCCGGTGGTCTTCGGCCGCCGAGAGCTCTGCTTGGGGTGGGGAGGGAAGCTGGAGCTCATCCACCCTGAGGGGCCCCGGGGAAGACAGCCAGGCGTGCGGGTAAGAGACTCTCTGCATCGCTCTCTTCTGAGAGCTTGCTTTTAAGTCTCTGGATGTTGTGATAATCAAACCAAAGAAAATGCTCTTCACTGCTTTGCGGTGCTCACAAAATTAGAAATGTAGATAGAATAAAATAAATATTCAGAGATTTCATTTATACATACTGGTTGATACTTGTCATGGCAATAACCAGACCAAAAAACAACACCTCAGACACTGGTAAATTATGGTATTGCTTTTCTACAAAAATAAACTAGGCACGGTTACATTTCTTTCCTGGGCTATGCACACACACAGAGTCAATGATTCCATCTTTTGTGTGATAAATTCTGGCTTTATAGATTAGAGAATACATTTAAAACATAGAGATAAATAACCATGTATGCCTTTTCTATTACTTCTCACCCACTATTCTGGATAATTAAAATAGTCAAATAATAAAATATTATAAAAATGTGTCTCTGTGATGCAAAAGACTAGTCTTTGTGGCCCCATACCTTTGTGGCTGTAGGCATATTCCTTCTGCTTCAATTTCTTCTGAAACAGTTAAGTGAGAGCATGCCAGAAATATTAGTGTTATCCCAATTGAAATGTCTTACTAATGTGACCATTATCCTGCTGTTGCTACTTAAATTTGTATATGATTTTGTTATAGTAAATATAAATAAGTTAAATAATACTACAAAGGGCCACTTCATTTCATTACTCACGAGTTTTATTTTTCACTAGGCTCCAAAGTGGTGGCTGGTGAGAAAAATGCCCTCAGATGTGGCTTGAGAAAGTTCTGGTTGGTAGCAGAAACCCCTCTCAAAACTCCTCTCTTAAGCCATAAGCCCCGAGGGGTCTGCATACCCTTAGCATTTTTAAAGGCTTTACAAAATTCTCACCTGCTTGGACCCTTTACAAACTGTCCTGTGCAGACTTAGAAACAACTCTCTATACTTTGACTTAAAAACTCACCTATAGGCCATAATGTGCCACTGATACATGAGCTACTTGTAAATGGTGTCTTACAGATGTCATTCTAGAAAACTCCTCTCTCCTGTCTCACGAAGTTGAGAGCCTCACCAAGTGTCCTCAGGGAACCCAGTGCTAACAATCATTTGCTGCATAAAAAAAAAAAAAAAGTTGTGATTTTACAAACTGGGATACTTGGTAAGAATCTCAGTCCAGAGGCTGGTGGCTTTATTTTCTAGGCATTCAACCTTGTGGCCCAGGGTTGGTCCAGTTGTTTGGAAATAGTGGCTGCTACTGACTGTAGAAGCCTCCAAACTGATTCTTGGACAGCATATGAAAGTCATGACCCACATCAGCTTCAGAGAGTGCTATTAACAAAAAGTCATCATTGTCTTACAGGTGAGAGGTTAAGCAACAAGTAATATCTTTTGCTGCAGCTATATTAATACCACTGGGTAGGTCAAGTGAATATAAATGAAATCTACAAGGAGTCTGAATGACTATTTTTTAACGAAGAAATCAGCCCCTCAACTTCTTTCACATGTGAAATTGTCAGATCTCCACTGTCCTTCCAGTTTTGGAAACTCCTTCCAGTGCTCAGTCTGCCAGTAGGCATTATACCTCTACTTACCTTGGGCTCAGACTTTGCAACTTACTATCAGAGTTAAGCTCCTTCAGGCTTTTCTTATGTTAAATTAGTGGTTGTGAAGAATTCCAGCCCATTCCCCAGGTGAGGGGGAGGAATGGTTACAAAACATTTGCATAGTCGAAAAGATTCTTATTCTTCCAGGGCATAATGCCTGTGCAGGAATTACAGACGTGGGACCTTCCAACCCTAAATTCTTTCTGATTAAGTACCGTAAAATCTCTCAAGGGGGATATGAGCTCAGTGACAGTGACATCCTGAGTGAGGTATACTGGCAGGTATACTCTTCCTCTCATGCTTAACCAGGAATGTCCCCCCAAGCACCTCGTGAAATTATGCCCCACAAAATGAGCTCTGCAAAATGAACACACAAAAATGACCCCACATGGACATAACGGTCCTGCAGAGCTGAGAGATACCGGCTGTCCAGGGGAAAGTCCAGAGGACTGGACACTGCAAGCTGCTCCAGCAAGGAAAGATGTACTTAGGGAACAACACACTCCCTGCGAGTCCTTCCACAAGCCGCCCCACCCTTAAAGCCACCATCCTTCTTCCCTCAAGGCGTTGACTTAGAAGAATTCTGTGTACAAACTGCCCTCCTGGGACTCCAAGACAAATTTTCCCTAAAACTATTTTGGGAAAAGAGAGGGGTAGAGAGACAGCACATTGGGCAAAGCACTTGCCTTGCATGTCGCCAACCAGGATTCTATTCCTGGAACCCCATGCATCAGGATGTAATACTACCAGGAGTAATCCCTGAGCATAGCCCAGTTTGACCCCAAACAAAAACAAACAAAAATCTCACTTTGTGAAAAGAACTGTGACCTCTTGTAAATTTATTTCTTGAGAAAAAGCCTTAATTCTACAATATTCTGGGCAAAAGAGCAGGCCCTGTGCCCAACTCAAGTCTCCTGCTGGTTTCTTTGTGGCACTTGCTAACTTCCATGACCTTAGTAGAGTGTCCTCTTCCATTAGATAGAGTTTGAACTGATCACTCTGGAATGACAGAGGATGGGGACAGGGGACGGAGCATGTCTGGGAGGGAGAGGCTTAAAGGTTCCGGGAGGATCTAATGAAGTTTCACTAATTGTGGTCCCACTGAAGTGACTACTCGTGTTCATCTGTCCTTTGTGACCATCATCTCCCCTTGTTTGATAACCCCAAATTCATTCTATCTCTCCCTTGCAGGAAAGAGATTATTCTTGAGGTGACAGTCACTAAGAAATATGTTACAGCATCTGTTTTCTGCAACAATAATGTTGGACACATTTGTATTGTTCTAAAGCACTTTAGATATGAACTGTGGGAAAACACAGAAATGAGAAAGATGATCTAAGAACTTCCCTGGGAACTCAAATAGATACTGGAATCATTCACATTTCCATAAAATCTAAAGTAGTAGAAACATTAAAACAGAAAGAATGAAGGAAGGATTATAACACCTAGAGATTGGGTCCAGTCAAACTCAGGGATCTCTCTAATGATGCTGAAGTTTATCTCTGGAATATTGTACTTAGGCATTTCTGTTAAGCCTGAGTATGTACAACAGTTTGAAAACCCAAGTTTATATTTTAAAAAAGTTATTTTTCCATGCATGGAGGTGCCAAGAGAAATGCCACACCCAAGATGAAGCAGGCAGCAAGAAAGAATTTTTTGGAGACACTTCCACAAACAAACATATATGTGCTCTGTATTAATAAGATTAATCATATAAAATTTCCCATATTCAGCCACATTCCACTTTAAGGCTATAGCTTTGCCAATAATCACTTCTTCCATGAAGACTCGCTTGCCATTGTAACAGCATATGATCAGTTACATGCTGAGCACTCACTAAATTCTCTACCATCTGAACTCCAAAAAGTTCATGTGTCTGTAAATCAACATGTTTTATTAAAATTCTAATCATTTAACATTGAAAGTATGTGTGATGCTTGTTTCTTGTACCTGGAATTGATAAACTGCATTTAAAAGATGAGCTCAGTTACTTGAGAGCTGCTCAATGGTACTCAATGCAGATTTGGTGGTATGCTGTTTTCTTCACAATATGACATACCCGAAGAGTTCCAGTGAATAAAGAAAACCATGACACATAATGATGATACTATCATGGGGATTTGTAATCTATTTATTAATTGGGGCATATACATTACCAACTGATTTATCAAGCACCAACTCAAAGTCAGCCTTCCCTCAGGTTGAGAGATGGCCTGATGACTCGGGGGATCAGATGGGATTGCTTCAAACTTGGCACACATGTTAACAGTTTTTGTGATCTCAATAGTCTTAGCTCTCAAGTAGAGATACTGATGCTTGCTTTATGTATGTTCTGTGGGAAGTAAAGGATGGGACCAAGAAAAGAACAGAAGACACCATCTGGCATATAAATTGTGAAAATGCAGTGTAACAGAATATTAGGCTCCTTTCTACTCTGTGTCCATGGTAGGTATCACTAATCTCGATACTTTCCATTGACATGTATGTATAAATACACTGAATTTATGTATTTCTGATATGACATTGTATATTGCAAATGGGTGTGCTTATATTCTGTAGCATTTAGACAGATACATTAATTAGAAACATATAAATATAGCCATGTATAAATTAGGGATTTCTGTTCTTTGATCGTTAAATACTATATTTAGATGCTATTTTTTATTTACTTTCAGGATTTGGAATGTAGTTTCCCCCAAACCTAGATGCCCCAAATTTCTTCAGCGTTTTCTAAATGAAGAATGATTTATTTTGACCCAGAGTACTATATTTCATATCCATACCTTCAAATATAAGATAATGTTAGAAAATAACTCCTTTCCAATTTTCACATAATATACTTATGGGAAATGGGAATGCTAACTTCTTAGATACCTGTAATTTCTTGGAATTCTATCCTCACATTGACTCAATGCATTCCTTCTTTCTGTTGACAACTGGCTCTCAATATTTCAAGTACATGTTAGAGGGATTCAGCCCATCAGTTCACCCACATTCTTTACTTATTCTCCTTTATCCTCTTGAATTTTATTTCTTCCCTCCCTCAGAAAGAAGAACACCATCTGCTAGAAGGAAATATTTGTAGCCAACATGACAAAAGTGGAATCCCTACTTCATAACAGCTGTGAATCCAAACAGGAGTGACTGAAATTAACTACACTGGGATTTGCAGCAGATGTGTGCCCAGAAACTGACTTGAGGACTTTTGTTTCCAGGCATGTGTAAATCATTCAGCGACAACAAGGGAAACCATGTTCTCACCTCATTGTTACTCAAGTTCATTCTTAGTGCTCCCCAGAATGATCGCAGACTTTGCAATAAAAAGTTCAGGTTCCCTTTTTCCAAAAAGAGAAGATTCTGAAAGTTGCCAATCACTCACAAGAAGCCCCGACTAAACAGATGGGTTTTGACACCTCTGGTTTGATTTTAAATGCAAACATGTCAATTTATGCTTTGGCACAGGTTCTTCTGTCTCAAAATCTTTTTTAGGGTGTTTTTTTCTTTTTTTTTTTAAGTATTGTTCTCTGATCTAAGTTGTTCCTACAATAGCAATTAAAGCACTAGAGATCTTATTACAGAAACAATTACATAATTGTTATATTTTAATCCAATAGTTTTAAGTATTTTTAAAGCATTACCAAATGCAATCTAAATCAGAAGTGAGATGAAACATCGGCAATTCAAGCTACACATTTATATAACTATATAGGTAAAAAATAATTGAGATTTCTTTCTTGGTGACTGATTATATAATCAAAAATGTGTATAGTATTCTTAGAGCTATAAAGAACTTCCACTTCTACCATCTAGAGGCTCATTGCCTCTGATGTTGGTTCTTCTGCTTGTGACTGATATTGATAATCTACCACAGCATACTTGTCATACTTGTTCTTCAGATGCAAAGGACTTTATTGTCATCTTGAGAGAGATAAATCAAGGGTAGACATTAGTGTAAAATAGAGAATTATCTATATAAAAAGACAAAATATACCCAAATGAAGTGTCTGGGGAATATTTTTAAGCAAAATATAAAAATATGCAATAAAACAGAATGCCAAATAATTAATCAATTATCAGAGAGCGTATCTGTTTTATTCCAACAAGGAGCTGCTTTTGCTTTATGTCTACACAGCACAACTTCAGAACAGGAACTCCAAGACATATTATACTCATAATGACAAAATCTAAGAGGACAGAATATTGAAAGCAGCAAGATCCAAAAAGGAGCCTACACACAAAGGAAGCCAAGAAGATTTACAGCACATCTATCAAAGGAGACTCTACAAGCTAGATGAGAATAGAGTGATATAGTAAAAAACCTCAGTGAAATGAACACATAACCACGAATGTTCTATCCAGCTAGATTATCATTCAGATCTGAAGGGAAAGATACTGAGCTTCATGGACAGGCAACAGCTCAGGGAATTCATAGCCTTGAAACCAGTTTTGAAAGCAGCATTAAAGGAGCTTCTTTACAAAACAAAATCAACTCTTCAGAACTTAGTATTCATTGCCAGGTATAGCAGTTATTCATGATGCTTATGGTTGACCCCTACTAGATTAAGAAAGGTTTGTTTACTGCTGCCCTGCTAAGGGATTTTGCACATTTGTAATAATTAATATTTCATGTATATTGAATGCTATATATTTGATTAGGTGTTTTTTTACATCCACAGGGATTTTTATTAAAATCCTTATTAGTGCATACAGTGTCTATAATATAATATAATATACTATTTTTAAAGTCAACTTTTCCTAAGATATAGCACACTTTTATATTTCTACAAGCCTTCTTAGATTCTCTTAATTTTTAACTCTATTATTGCTAAATCATACATTTGTATATTTATGTTTTATTCAAATCTTAAACTGCATTAGCACAGAATTATTCATAACATATAGATTTAAAATGTATATACCTGAATAAAAAGACATAGTTCTCTTTTAACTTTATTAATCTATTATTACTTAGAATTTTGTGGAATCCAGAAGATGAGCTCCATTCACCTATGTGTTTAGGTGTTACAACCTCCACACAGACACACAGAGACACAAAGAGAGAGAGAGAGAACATAAAACTTGCATGCTTCAAACACACTGCATGCAACTGCAACCTGTGTATCTCCGGTGCTATCACATACTTACAGAAAGAACCAGTAGAACAATAATGTCTTTTTGGATACGAAGGTGTACAGATGCTGTTGAAAAGCAGGTGCAATCCTGTTAACAACTCCCAGAAATGTGGATAAAATGGAGGGGAAGAAGAAAAAGAACTCCTACCTTGCCAGAATAAGTTCTTCCCATCAATATGATGAAATGATATTTAAATAGAAATTAAATACAATTGGAAATGTCTCTATTTTTTTTCATTGTAATTTGCACAATAAGTAACGTATCTTCTACACAATTTTTTAATATGTAACCTTACCTATGGGGTAAAAACAAAGTAACAGTATAAGATGCTAAGTTTCTAGGAAAACAACACTGAAGTTCAAGAGAAGACACTTACTTCATACAGTCCACAGATATCGAGAAAATTATATCTGTCTGCAGTTGTGTAATAGTGGAAAATGGGGGTGGCAGTAGGTTAGATTGATCAGGCATGGGACTTTTCTAATAAAAAAACGTTGACTAAAAATTATCACATTTTGTAATGGTGAAAGTATAACTACAAAAATGTCAGCACCCAATAAAAAGCAAGAACTATAACTAAGTACCTATGGGTAAAGCTATTGATTGTATTGTGTAATTACACTTCAACATAAAAGTATATTTAGGTTGAGTGGATAAAGGTGGGTCATTAAACATTATAAAGGCGACCCTCTTCATGCCTCTTTAGTGACTCATACCACCCTAAATTCCCAGTATGTATTGTCATTATACCCTTACCTTATTTATATAAAAAAATGATAAAGCTGCGATTTAAAACTAGTGATACTGGTATCACCATCTATATTTGAATCTCCTTTCACCCACTCATATTCTAACCCACTGTAATTAGAACTGTCCAAACCCCAAAAAAGACAAAACAAAACAAAACATCTTTTGTTTTCTACTTTAACTTCCATTCAGATACAAAAAAATTTCTTGGATCTTGTAATTTTTGACAGAAAAAAAAACCCCTTCAGTTTTAACAATGGCAGACAACTGGAATTCCAATGAGCATGCTTTTAGTGATTCATGTTAATAAAATCATGCATCACTTTCTCTCGTGGCCTGCCATCCAATGTGACATAACATAATGTGACAGCTCCAATTTTAGGTATGGCTTTTTGCACTTTGCTTTCAAACTGTATAACTACAGTTATCCAACAGAAGCTGGCTGACCTCAGTGGAGCAGACGGGCAACTGGTAACAGGTTGCCAACTTTAAATTACTGCTGAGTAGATTAGCATATCTCTAGAATAATTCCTTTAAAAAGCAATTAATCATCATCATCATTTCAAAAAGATCTTTAACAGAGGATATTTTCTGTCTTTACTTAGGGGAGGAATTTTACTGAAAACTGCCAACATTTATCTTTTCACTATTTTAAACTCACTTTTTTTTTGCTTTCTACACAGATATCTTTCAGGGACAACTAGCAAAATCTTAAGTGAACAGACAGAGGGAGATGTGATAAACACCAAATGAATAGCAGTTGAGAAGAGTAAACATTAAGCAGCTAATGCATAGAAATATTTGTGTATTTTGCATCAATTTCTTCCTATTTTAGCAGAACATTCTTCAGGTAAGAACATAAAAAGCCATCTATGGCAGCATAAACGAACAAATTCCATGAGCTTAGATCTTTGATAATGAGTTGGCATCCTAGAAATTATTTCTGGTTATGCACTCACTGAATCCATAAGGGCAAAACATATGTAAGAAAGAAAGTGGAGGCAGTATTAGGGGAAGATGGTGGCAGCATAGCAGCAGGCGGCAAAGCTGGCAGAGGGACAGCAGCTCTCACCAATCTGAACAGATGATGGGTCACAAAATTTCTGCAGGACTGAATGTGGGTGCCCCTGTGGTAGTCTGTCTCAGGGAGAGTGTCACTACACGAAACTGGCCAGTTGCCCGCATTGGAGCTCCAGCCCAGAGTGGAACTCATGAATATGGCAGTGGACACAGCATGGGTCCTGGAGTTGATGGGGTGTCCCAGTTTCCCACTGTGGGACCCCCAAGTGATATGCCACCATTTCTTCCCCAGACCAGCCCACACCACCCACAGCATATTATAGAGGAAAACCTCCCTGAGCACCAACTGTCTAGAGACCTGGGATGGGGGTGTTGTGCCCACTGGTCAGGCTCTTCTGGACTGGTGGCTGCACCCCGCCTTGAGTGCCCAGGCTTTAACAGTAGCAGCTCTGGCTCTGGTCCTGGTCCCTGCCAAGGCCACTGCTGCTGCCACCACTGAAATCCATGGTGCCATCAGAAGGTCAAACTGGACCGGCAGGGCAAGTGCATCAGCCTTGGTGGTGCCATCAGGCTTCCTGATACCCCAACATCAGCTAAATTATTTAAAAACTCACTTTGGAAGAATGTTTTCTAACATTGTGTTGGCCAGACCCCAACAACTCAGGACCAAGTCCACCAAGAAATAAAACCACTGAAAGTTAGATATGTGGAAACCACATCAACAAACCAACTCTGGCTCAGCCATACAAGCTTATTTATTGACCTTGCTTCAGAGACTCATAAATAAATATTGAAAGAGATCAAAAGCTTCCATAAACCTCAGAAACCACGCAAGGCTAAACAGACTAGGGTAGATCTGAGGGGATCAGTTCAGTCCACTGGCTCCCAAACACAGCCCCCAGAAGCTGTTTACTCCCACCCTCCAAAACTGCCTCCATGCCCCAGGTCAAACTCCACCATCTCTGGACAGACCTCACTGAGGTATTAACCTACTGAAAATTCAGGTGTGTGGGTTTTGTGACTGAAATCTCCAGGGTTCCTCACTGTTTGGATGGGCTACCAACCACCACTTCCCTATACTGGATGCAATGGCAGTCATCCCCCATACTACCAGGTAAGCTCTTCTACTGGCCTTGCTTCAGAGCCCATAATTAAATCTTGAAAGAGATCAAGAACTGAAGTTAATCTTACACCTGCACAAGGCTGAACAGACCAGGCAATGGTTGGCCCGATACCCACCGAAACAGAGGCCCCAGAGACCACTTGCTCCCACAATCCAAAACTGTGGCCATGCCTCCCGAGTCAGACTCCACCATCTTGAATCAGACATTATTGAGATATTAATCTGATGAAAATTTGAGTATGCAGGTTTTGTGACTGAAATTTCCCGGCTTTCTTGGGATTGGGATGGGATACCTACCCTCACTTCCCTGTACTTTTAGAAGCCCTGGCAATCACACCCATATCCCAAAGCTGCCACGTAGTGAAAAACTCCAGCTGTATCTTCCCAACAAAAATACTGAATGCCCTGAACAAGCAGAATGACCTCTTAGTACTTGTATTGCAAACCATAACGCACAGAGAGAGAGAGAGAGAGAGAGAGAGAGAGAGAGAGAGAGAGAGAGAGAGTGTTTCCTCACACAAAAGTGATCCCTAAACAAAGTCAGATGCAAAATCTCACCACCACCTGGTGTGACCCCAGCACCTCTTAAAAAAAAAAAGAAAGAAAAAAGGGAATCACTTAGAGATGGCATAAGGACTACTGGCCATTCCTGGTACACATTTTATATCACGGAATCTCAGCACAGAAAAGTGCTATATAGACAGTTCAGCCTATAAGATATCTACAACCACAAAATTCTTCACAGTAGAATGTGGCTTATTTTCCAATTGGGAAAACTAAATGTGAACTTTCATATGCGTGATGGCATGTACATATGTAAGCACTCTCTTCTTTTCAAGCTCATTATAGAACAGAAAAATCATTAGGATTTCTGAGAGGCAAGGATTGTGGAAAACTTGAGTTTATAGAAGTTGAGAGTTAACTGTAGATAAGAGCAAGTAAATAGAATATTGTGATCAACAAAATCATGCATAAGAGAAAAGAAGGCATCATTTCTTTCATAAAATTCCTAATGGTAGACTATTGTTATAAGATAGAAATGCCATCCTAAATTTCCATTGCAGAGCTTCTCACAGGAATCAATAAAATTCCAGGGGCTGGAGCGATAGCACAGCAGGTAGGGTGTTTGCCTTGTATGCGGCCGACGTGGGTTCGATTCCCAGCATTTCATATGGTCCCTTGAGCACCGCCAAAAGTGATTCCTGAATGCAGAGCCAGGAGTAACCCCTGTGCATTTCAGGGTGTTACCCAAAAAGCAAAGTAAACTAAAATAAAACTCCAAATGAAAATAATAGTAAAAAATCTCCAGTTGTGTAGTGAAATAAAGTAGTAATTAACTGAATCTTAGACAATGATGGTCATTTTAATTATTATTTTGGCAAGTTACAAAACTAAATCTTTTTGAAAACTATGACATGGTACAAACGATTAGAGGGGGAGGATTTCACAAATGTTATAAATATATTCCAATTATTCGTTGAAATTGCCACATTAATTTTTTGTTAAAAAACATTCTTCCAAAATGGGTTTTTAAGTAATTAGCTATGCAAAATTTGATTTCCTTTTTTAAAAATTCAAATCTACCTTTGGTTTATGGACTTTTATTAATAACTCACTGCCCAGGACAGAGAAAGCTGTTCCCAAAGTTTGCCTTCATGTCTTTCCAAATCCTTAGTGACTTTTTGAAAAGGCCCTAGAAAATGCTCATCGATTAATATCTTTTTTTTTTTTTAGAGGCTGGTACCGTTACAGCTGTGAAGACCTAGAGATTCTGAGTTTAACTAGAGTATACTGTCTAGAATTGAAAAAATAATCTTTGGCAAAGCAATCCTACTTTATTGTTCAGAACAGTCAGATGCCTCAAATTTACTCAATAACAAATATGAAAACAGAAGTAGTAGTAATTCTTGCTTTTAGTATTAGTAATTATAGTAGTACTAGTAGCAGCAATAATTAATGAATATTGAATGGTAAATTCTTAAAATATTTGAAAAATCATAAAATTCCAATCTGGAATTGGTACTAGAAACCAGACTCCACTTAAACAAGATGTACATGCTCATTTTTGACACCTATATCTTCTTTTGATATGGCAGAAAATCAAAGTTCATAATAAGGTCAAATTGAAAAGGACGTAAATTTAGTTGTCTATCCACTGAATAGATGATGCTTTCTTTGCAAACAATATTTTTAAGTATGTTATATTCCTTTTTTATCTATTTACAGGGACATATTGTTTTCCCTTCAATGGATTATAAGGATACTTGATTCCATAAGTTAGACCATCTTGAAATATATTGACTACATTGGACATATACTGCCTCAATTGGAAATTTGTATGATTTGATAAAAAATAGTTGGAGCTGCAAATATGTTTTTATGATGTTCTTCAATTTTTTTAAACTCAAAGAATCCCAATCGTCCTACCAACTGAACTTTTTGGTCATGAAACATTACCTTCTCAGCATGTGGCATGCCTATCAGCAGAAAAGTAGTAAAGAAGAACAGACTAACATTATTTATTACATTTGCATTGCCTTCAAAGCCATTTACTTAATGGATGAGTCTCATTAGCAGTCCAACCACAATATACAGAATACAATGATGTGTTTCATAGGTTCATTAAAATAATATTTCAAAGGAATCATTAGTAAAAAAGAAGCTAAAGATTCAACAGACAGTAAGTTGTCTGCAAATAAATGAGATGGAACCAACATGTTTTCAAGTAAGTTAAGAAACATGTTTACAAATATATTACAGCCATTAAAAAAGGAAGCATCAACTTAGCAAGTGCTGGGGGGACAATTATTCATGCAATTTACTAAAGCAAAACTGTAACACTTTCACATCAACAATTATTGTGGATGCAAACTGGCTGTCGGCATAAAAAATTGTCAGAAGAGGAAAATCCATTTTATAGCTATGAAATAATCTTCTTGGTTGAAGCAAAATTTAAAACATCCAATCTCAATTTCAGGTCACTATTAATTATTTATATACTTTGTGTTATTTACTACAAGTATTTCTGTCGATAAAAGGAAAATAATAAATAATCATGCAAAAACAGACTTTATGCCAAAAAAAACCTATGCCTGTGTATACCATTGAATTAAAAATGTGTCTACAAAGCATTTTTTCTTTAATCATACCTGAGGGTTCACAAATATTTGTTTAAAAACAAAACCAGCTACATAACCAGGGGGAGTTTTAGGTTAATTACTATTGTCTGATACATTTTTTGAACCCAGTATTTCTACCTTTAAGCAAAACAATGTTTATAGAGTGCTTTTCCAATAATTTCAAAACACTTCTCATGGAGTAGCATCAAATTTTTATTAATGTCAAATAGCTATATTAAAACTAAAAATCTCCAGTAAGATTACTTTTAGTCATATTTCCATAAAGAAAAATAATACATAGAGAAAGTAATCACTAAGAAAAAAGGAATGTCAGTTGCTTACCAACTTAGTCTTTGAAAGGGCTTAGATGTTCAATTTAAATAAAATTTAGAAGCTCAGACACACAAACAAACAAGCCATGAGCTTGTACAGGCTAATATGGGTTTTAGCAAGGATGATTCTTATGATTTTACAGTGTCCTCACACTATGAATTAAATATATATCCCCTTAGATGTGTGGTTTAGCCATGACTTAATTTGCCACCACCAATGTCCCCAGTTTTCCTATCACTGTACATTAGTTTACACTGGTGACGGGACAGATGTTGGAACACTGTATGACTGAAACTTAACCATGAACAACTTTGTTACTGAGTATTTCATGAAAATTAAATTTAAAAAAGAAGAAAACATATCAGCAAATGTGATTCATAGACATAATATGCATTTGGACATTTCTGTTTATATTCACCACCTCTATCATCCATACGCCTCTAGGCTAGTTTGATGGAAGCCAGACATATTCAAAATATAGTTGAGTCACAGGCAACCTTGACCACCCATTCCACAGTTAGCCCGCAGACAAGTGAATGGTCACTGAAAGACCCCACATGAGGACAATTGTCTGATCAATAAATATTATTACAGGTTGCACTATACAGTTTTAACATTTATACAACAATGTAGTAAAATTTAACTCTACCAATAGAGGTGATATGTTTCATAAAGTAAAATTAGTTCTGATTTTTATTAAATTTATTTAATCAGGAGTGAATCCAGCAGTGTTCAGGCAACAATATGTGGTATTAGTGATTCAAACTAGGCCACCATAGCCAAATGCTAGGCAAACACCTTAATTTTAACACCATGTCTCTGGCCGCAAATTTTCTGTTTTTTAAAAAGATCAATTGAGACCTGTATGTAAACTCTACATATTTGAATGTTAGAAGTTAACTTGACAAAATGCATCAAGCATTGAGTTCAACTCACTGTAGCTAATTGTCAGTCTCTTTTCCTGGTACTGAGCAGACTCCATGATCTCAAACGGTTTATAGATTTAGTGGGACAGACAGGAAAGATGTTTCACATGAATTAAAACTGTCATATCTTAATGCTTACCATGTGGTCAAATAGAACAAACATGGATTTTTAAATGCCTTTTGGAATGTTTACCAAGAGATAAAGAGCGAACCATTCCTACAATCAGGAGTGTTTTATATATAATTCATTAGCAATCAGATTTGAAGGGATTCATTATAGGTCTAACTTTTCAGCGCACTAAAATTATAAACTATAAATGCCTATTTAGACACACAGCATGTTCATAAGCTGAACACATAAGTACATATATTTGAGGATAAAAACACAATTCAGAGATTATTTTTTCCTTTTAAAATTAACCACAAGTTGCACATTGTTTCTTTAAAAAAATCACAGTAAAAATTAAAAAAAGAAAGCAAATCCAATAGCTATATGCATAAGATAATACACTAAATATAATATGTCACTGCTTTTCTAGTGCCTAATGGTATATACGACCTTTTAGATTGTCAGCTCCCTTTTGATAAAACTTTGTTACTTTTGATTTCTATTCTTTCAAGTGCTTACAATTCCTTGATTCATTCTGTGTGACAGCAGCCACAAAAATTAAGACACTGGAACCATCATTCTGATAAAAAAAAGTGTGTTAGTAATTGGCATACTCAGACACCTAGCAGTCCCTAATAATGCTCTATAGAAATAAAATGAACAGGTTATTGCTGTATGTACTCCTATACACACAGCTGGGCTGAAATGATTGAGGACCTTAGTAAAAATAATAATGCCAGTTGGGACTGGGTAACCACTTGTCCTGGAGATGTCTATCTCAAATGACTCAAGAAGCCAGGTCAGATCTAGTGAAAAAAAAAGCAGAGCAGGCCTGATTTCAAGATATTCACACACTTGGTTTCTGAACAGTGGAGACAGCAATAAAAACCAACTTGTAAAAGGTAGTTACTGCATTAAACCCATAGCCAATTTTCCTATTCAGGAAGATTTATCCCAAGCTGCTATGACTTCCTATTTTTTAAAACAGAAATAGAAACTTTAGAAAACTTACATATTACCCCCAAATTTTTAAATGATGTCACAATTTAAAAACATAATTTTGGAAAACAAATAGAACATACATATAAACTGTGCTTCCAAAAGATAGCATAACCTTTATTCCTAGTCAAGGAAACTAAGAGAAACAAGAGTGGTCTCATTTTTTCCTTGTTCCCTCCCCATATTTCATCAACAATGCTACTTCAAATAAGTCTAAGGAATATTGCTGCTCCTCAACCTATTTGTTCTTGGCCTCAGAACAGATAGAAGGATAGTGGGAAGATGGCCATGTAATGTCCTCAGTCCTTTAGGTTGATATTTATGTCTTGTACAATGCTCTACCTTATGTGAGGGAAGCAATTGTGCCTTGCATCTAGTAGAATGATGGTAAAGTTAAATTTAGGATTATCTTACTTTACATAACTCTCCTTCCATTGGCTGCTTTAGTCTTTCTCCTTGGTGACTTTTAAAAAGCAAACTATATTGAATTCTATAGTGAAAGGGAAAAGAACTTTGTCAATGACCCAAGAATGTTTGGAAGTAAACCATGTTTTAGTATAGCAACAGCTAAGACAGAGCCTTAATGGATGGAAACCTGGATGGAATCCTGTAAGCCTCGGAAGCAGAAAACACATCTATTCCATAAATGTACTCCTGATTCACGTAAAGGGAAATAATAAAAGAGCTGTTTTACCTCCAATGAAATAGGCATAATTTGTTACACAGTAATAGGAACCTAATACAAGGAGCTTGTTCCAGAATGTACAGTTACTACATACCTTGGCAAGTTGTTTAGTTCAACTGAGATTTACCCTTAATAATATTTCAGTGAACAGAGAAATGTATTGATTCATCTTCTGGTTGAAACCCCATATATCATAGCCCACCAGTACATTGACTCTACTCTATCTAGTCCCTCTCCATGGTGGGAAGACAGTCTGGTTTAATAGTACATGTAGAAAAAAAGAAAAAGTTACACTATATGATACAGACTTAGATTTTCTCTAACTCTCTGTGAGACAAGGAAAGCAGGATCAGTGAAATAAGAACTGTGGAGAGGCTTTTATTATCCATCATAAAAAAATGTTATTACTACAGATAAAATCAATGAAAGCAAGACCGCTAGGAGTTATCCCCGAGCACAGAGACAGGAATAACCTATGAGTAGTATAGGGTGTCACCTCACACCCCCCCCATAAAAAAACAAAGCAATAGAATAGGGGACAGAAAGTTAGGAAAGAGGGTAGGGTACTAGCCTTGAGCATATCTAATTAGGGTTAAATCCCTGGCACCTCATATGGTTCGTCCAACCCCTGCTAAGAGTGATTCCTAAATACAGACCCAGGAATAAGCCCTGAGCATCACTGGGTATGGGTCCAAAACAAAGCAAACACAAAGCAAAAAGTGATAAAATAACTAATACTAACAACATCTTAAGGCAATGAAAAGATGTAGCGAGACTAAAATGAGGTTAAAAATGCATACATAAGTATTATACTACTATTCTTCCCAGGACTTCTGGAAATTTAGAGGATCTAATAGCATTTGTGTTAGGCAATGAAACTATCACCTTTTGGTAGTCCCTTCTCACAATTTTTTTTCCTAAAACAATGAAGAATCTATTTTCTTTGCTCCTCAGTCATCGCTTTGGCTTACCCTATGATCTCTAAAGATTTAACCAAGTATCCTTTGAAATATTCAAGAAGTATTCCTCGAGCATTTATCCCTCCTCAAACCATTCCTATTATCTTATGCAAGCTCAATGGATCCACTCCTGGTTTTATACTATTTGATTAGGCGATTAAAATAACTGCTCTTTGAGATCAAAGATCATGACACATATTTCTGCATTTCTAGCATAAGGGAGTACCTTGCTCATGGTAGATGCACAGAAATGCTAAGACTAAATAACAATGCTAAAGTCTCTAAAAAAAAACTAAGAGGAAAAATTTAACTATGATAAGCTTAGAAAATGTAGGCAAAATATACTGAGAGTCTTAAAACACAAAATTTGTCAATGAGCCTGAGGCAAGGGGCTTCAAAGGTAAAAGATCCATACCAAAAAATAGGAAACTAAGAATTTTACTACCTAACACGTGTTATTTGGAGAAAATATTATAGGTACCCACTATACCCAGATGTTAAATTCTTTCCTCTCTAGCTTCAAGCAATATATGCATAAACTCACATCAAATATAGAAAGCTGCATTTTCCTAAAAGTACTTGTTAGGTTGCTGTTTAGCTTGTTTGATCAGGCAATAGGAAATAAGCATGTCCTGTCTGGTGAGAAGAGCCAATAAATGGAGTTGAGGAGATAGTACAATGGGTATAGTACAATGGGTCTGGCGTTTGCCTTGTATGCGGCCAACCCAGGTTCAATCCCCAGCATCTCATTTGGTTTGCACAGAGGCCAGTTCTTTATCTTTATTTCAATGGTTTAACAGGGCAAACTTCAATTCATTTCTCCTGAAGAGACTTCAAGGTAATCTTTTATATTCCACCTCTTTTTCAAAAACTTCACCCATTTCCTTTAAAAGACATGAAAATGCAGCATCTCTAACTCAAATATCGAACCCTTTTCTCTTTCCTCTTTCCCACCCACCCACTCCATTAGCTCCTAAACACCAAATAAACTGAATGCTGCTCTCCCCTCCCATCTACTTCTTCCTAGATGTTCAGGCTTAGTCAGCAGATACTAATGACTTACATAGTTACTATGGAGTATCCAAAGTGTACTTCCAGCTCAATGCCTCAGCAGAGTGTACTGAGAAGGACCCCAAACTACCAAACCTCTCATCGCCGCCAATACTTGCAGGATCCACACACTAGTAGTAGACATTTCCTGAATCTTATGTTTCTGGGTAGATATTGAAACTAATTTTTGCCCAATCATTACAGATATTAAGCAGGAGTATTAACATCATAAGTTGGAATCAAAGAAAAAAATTGCTTTGCAGACATATAATATTTAGCAAATAGGAGAATTTTAATACAAAACTTACACATCATTTGCTTCTTTCCAAATTTATGATATCTCTTTAACACTCCTTTCCTCCTCTCTGCTTTTTCCACTCTAGAGAATCCCGTGTTCTCTTTTGAGCATGAATTTTTCCTTTCCCCTTTTTCCTTCCCCCCCTCCTATCACAGTTTCTTTTTTTTTGGTGGGGGGTGGAGGATCACACCTGACAATGCTTAGGGGTTACAACTCTCTACTCAGGAATTATTTCTGTCAGTGCTTGGGGATTAAACCTGAGTCAACCACATGAAAACCAAATGCTCTACATGCTGTAATATCGCTCTGGCCCCTCCTCTCACAATTTCTTTCAAAAATATTTTCTTCACTAAATTTTTAATAACATAATATGATAATAAACTTTGGAAATGAGATTCATAAATTAGAAAAGGTCAATTCACAGAATAAAAATATTTGAGTCGCACAAAAATGTTGTTTACTGTTATTTCCCCTTTTAGAGTTAAAAAAAACTCTGAACTTTCAAAATTATCAAGATTTGAAAAATTATAATAAGAAGTGCTCAAAGAAACACATTTACAAAGTGATGGTATACCTGATACCTTTCTGAGACTAATTTGGAGGTATGCAACAAAAGATTTAACACATTTTATACATTTATCTTGATTATTCTACTTGTTGAAACACTAAGGAAACAAAATGAGATTTATGTGCCATAACTTTTCTTTCATAATAAGCTGGGGTAATTTAATTGTCCAGCAATAAAGAACTGCTTATATATAGTATTATTCATGGTACAATAGATTACAACATTAGGAATGCTTTTAATATATTTAAAGCTTTTTAACACAATCATGCCAGTGGTATAACTTGTTACTTTAATTAAAACCACAGTCAAGTGTGAGCCACTGGTGGTAGTTGCCAGAGTCAAAGTGTTAATCATATGTGAAAAGCTTACAACATATCAAATGGAAAACACCAGGTACTAAATGTTGTTTAAAATACAACTACCATTTATGTTTATAAATATGTACACAAATTCAAAGATAAAAAATAAGTGCACATAAAAGGATAGTTGTAATTAAGTATTAAAAGTAGATCAATGATTCATTTAGTTCTGTGTCTCTTTAAACTTCTACCCAAGTTAGTATGACATATAATATTCATAAAAATTCAGGACATATAATTAAAATACACAGAGTTCTTAAAGATTGCTTTGTAAGACTCCATTTGGTTTTTTATTAGAGATGGTGGAATGCATAGCAGTGTTGAGCGACAACTCCCAGAATGACTCCGGGGACATTCCTAGTATCTTGGGGTACCATGCTTTGGAGTACCATGCTATGCCAGAGATTAAACCAGGGTCTCCTGCATGTGAAGCCTGTTCTCAACTTCAGTTTTAATAATTCCTTAAATTTTGACATAAAATCATTCTCCTTATAGCTTTAAGTCAAGACTATGGGAATATAATCTCAGTTTTTAGCATCAATTAAGACATTTCTACCTGGGATAAGCAGAAACAGGAAAAGAATAGTTATGAGAAAAAGAATCCAATGCCAATTAGTCATTTTCCCTTTAATTCTAGGCATGGGTTCATTTTAAGGAGCAAAGTTTAGAGTCATAGAATATTAATGAGAGGATTAGCTATTTAAAAGAGAAATTGAAAAACAACTCTAAATTAAAACAAGCTAATTCAACTGGGCTTTTAAATGCTATCAGATCCAAGTTTCACTCCCTCAATTTAACCAGGTCCAAAAGTTTGTACCTGATTTTAATTATACTAAATATATCATTATTATAAGAGAAGTACAGCATTTTATTCCTGTTATTCATCAGTATTTTGTTAGTAATTATCAAATTGGTTTCATCTTTGATAGCTGCACTGGAAAGTAAGGGCAGAAGGTGGCAGGTCCCATTTAGTCCTATAGGTATATGATTGTGCATCCTTAAACACCCCTACTAAATTTATGCTTTTTGTTATAACCAGTGACCTTTAGGTTAAGATCTAAAAGAATCTCAGAGCATAAATCTATCCAATCTACTATTAATTAGACTTTCTACATTTGTTAATAATTAAGCCAAGTAAAATTATGGTAAATGGGTCATATATGCATCCAGAATAAAAGGTGATTTGTTCTCAAAGGACTCAGTTGCAATCTCCATTCACTTGTCATATAACACTGGAACAAATGGTTATACTAATTACCAAAAAAAAGTTTCACTCGTAAGTTTAGAAGCTCGCATTTTATCCTATAAATTCTTAGCTGTCTTGATCTCAGAAAATTATTACTGTCATCAATAGAAAGATTGTCTTACTGGTGCAGATGGCTGTCCTTTTATAGGCCAACTTAATGACTTGTTCTTATCTAATCTGTCATCTGTTATTTAGTTGTCATTATGAACTCTTTGGGTTTCATATCAATCAATTTCCCATGTTTACTAAACAGATGGCTTTATTTAAAAAAAGCAAAGCAAGAAAATGACATTAAATAATAAAAAAATCTAAAGGCTACATACACTTTTTCATGTGTCTAAATAAAATTTTTAGATGTGATTAAAAACAGCAAATTTGAAGCCAAAATGAAGTAGATTTTAAAACTCAATGGACGTGCAAAGAAGCAATCAGAAGCATCTGTCTACATGGAGAGTAAATGACTTGAAAACAGAGATAAGTTTCTTCCCATTTTTATCACAAAAGCAAATGTATCAGAAAAGAGATTACAAATGTCAACTGATGTAAAATTATTGATTCAGAAGTTCTCTAGATTGTAATTCTCAGGTATACCTCCTCTGTTGTTTGTAATTTTTGAGATGATAGCCAATAACATATTTCTATTTTGTAAAACTACCCTTTATCTGTCATCCAGGGTACAGTAATCATGACAATAAATATTTGTGATTTAAATTAAGAGAAGTTGTTCTAAAGACAGGACAATACTCTAAGCATTGACTTTTTGTTCTGCAGTTTTAGGGTTGTTTTGAAATCTTAACAGTGGTGATATAGTTTGTCAAGGAACTTCTATTTCAACCTATGGGTTGGTAAATTCTGTTAACATTCCTTTAACAGAAACAAAATGAGATCCTAATGAAAATAGGAGGGATCCTGAAGAGATCCCTCCTATTCTTTTGCTACAAAGATCCCAGTTCTTCCCACATTATTAAATTATAAACTACATTAAACTAGAAAAATTGAACAAATATGACTTTAAACTTCAGTGGGAAAGTTATGAATTTAGAATTCAAATAGAAACAAAATCAAGTTTAAAGAGAATGCATTCCGAAAACAAAAAATGAATTAAAATGGAAGAGGATAACAGTAAGTGCAACTTAAATTTCCATGACCTGGTGTTTATTTTCTACCTATATGTTCCAAGGACTTTTGACACAGCGATCAAGAGTGTTGTTTCACAAGCCAGATTAACTGAGTTATCTGATTTGGGTCCTTACTAGGTGTGGGCCCTTGAAGAAATTAGTCATCTCCTTTGTGTCTAATTATCCTTGTTGTAAACTGGGATAATAGTAACTTACTCAGAATCAAAGATTTAAACAAAGTAATATATGCAGTAAATGCTCAATATATGAATTTCTTTGTTTGCTTTTGTTGTAATGGGTGTTACAATTCAAATGTCACTACAATACCCACAAAATTTAAGAGGCTTAACATCTTTCTGTTAAAGTTATAGAGGAAAAAAATAAAGGTCTTTAAACCAGGGTTAAAGCCTTATCACTACATAGTCAGCAGTAGAAATTCTCTAAGAACAGGCCAGATAAGACAGATAACACAGGGCTGGAGCGATAGTAAAGCAGATAGGGCTAGTAAAGCAGATAGGGCATTTGCCTTGCATGTGACCAACCCAAGTTCAATCTCCAGCATCTGATATGGTCCCCTGAGTACCATCAGGAGTAATTCCTGAGTGCCAAGCCAGGAGTAACCCCTGTGCATCACCGGGTGTGACCCAAACAAACAAACAAACAAAAGACAGATAACAGTACGAGTATAACCTGTGAGTTAAGTTCAGAATTACATAGCATAGAGAGGGGCTGGAGTGATAGCACAGCAGGTAGGGCTTTTTCTTTGCACATGGCCGACCCGGGTTCAAATCCCAGCATCCCATATGGGCCCTTGAGCACCACCAGGGGTGATTCCTGAGTGCATGAGCCAGGAGTGACCACTGCGCATTGCTGTGTGTGACCCAAAAAGCAAAACAAACAAAACAAAACAAAACAAAAAAAACAAAAAAACCCCCACAGAATTACATAGCGTAGAGAGACTTGGCCATTTCACATATTGAGTATGGTGACTTAACTGCACAACTCAGGGGTGAAGAAGGTGTCTATAAGATCATTGATATAATGTAGTTTCACCCTGGAAGATGATGGGACAGCATGTCTATTTCTTGTTGTGTGTCACTTTAGTGATATTGATTCTTCAAATCCATATCAGGGATAATTGCAAGTGATTTTCTTTTTTTAAATTGATTTCTGTCTGCCTTTGCCAACCAAGTAATGGTGATCTCATAGAAACTTTCCAGGAGGATCTCCATTTCTTCAACTTCCTGGAAGAGTTTCAGAAAGATGGGTAGTTGTCTCAACTTCCTTGATAGAAATAGATCCATTTGGGGCCAGAAAGATGGTCCTGTGGTAAGGCACTTGGCAAAGCATGTGGCTGACTCTGGTTTCGTCCCTCGTGCCACATCGGGTCTCTTGAGCATTGTCAGGAATGATATCTGAGCCCAGAGACAGAGTACTGAAAAATAATTGGTGCGCCATCAAATAAAAAGATACTTATTTCCTTCTGACTCAGTTTTAAAAGGTTGTAGGATAAGAATTTTTGTCTATTTGTTCTAGATTCTCCAGTGTCACAAAGTTGTTAACAGTGATCTCACATGACTGAGTTGTTTCTCATCATTTTATCCCTTTCATTTCTGGCCGGATGGGTTTTAATTTTTTTATGTCATTCTAAGCAATATTTAGCTTTGTTATTAAAAAAAAAACAAACAGGGGCTGGAGTGATAGCACAGCAGGTAGGGCGTTTGCCTTGCACGCGGCCGACCCGGGTTCGAATCCCAGCATCCCATATGGTCCCCTGAGCACCGCCAGGGGTGATTCCTGAGTGCATGAGCCAGGAGTGACCCCTGTGCATCGCCGGGTGTGACCCAAAAAGCAAAAAAAAAAAAACAGTTCTTGGTTTTATCTGTCTTCCAACAAAAGGTTGTGGGTTTTCCTTCCATGTAGTTAACTTCTACTTAGATTTTAATTTTTTCCCTCCTCCTTACTTTGGTAAGTGAGGGGGATGTAGAGTTTGATCCAAAAGGACATGAACTCTGTCACCAGAAAACCTCTGGCTCAGTAATTTCTTTCTTCAAGAACCCTTCCTCATGGGGGTTGGAGCAATAGCACAGTGGGTAGGGTGTTTGCCTTGCATGAGGCTGACCCGGGTTTGATTCCCAGCATCCCATATGGTCCCCTGAGCACCGCCAGGAGTATTTCCTGAGTGCAGAGCCAGGAGTAACCCCTGTTCATCACCGGGTGTGACTCTAAAAGCAAAAAAAAAACAAAAACAAAAAAAACAAAAAAACCCTTCCTTGGATATTCTGTGCCACAGGAGGCTGGTCTCTATGAACTACAATTAAAATTTTGCTAGTCTTCTTGGCTTCAGTTTGAGTTCAGTTCATAAGGATTTTCTGATAGAAAGAGAAGATAAGAAGTCATCTATACTGCAGATTCCTCATATAAGTGATGTCAGTATGGTTTCCTTAACTGAAGGTTCTTGTCCCTTCAGCACAGGCACCTCTCAACTCAGTTTTCCAGTTCTAGTAATAGCTCTCTCCCTCACCTTGTCCCTTCAGATTAAGGGGTGGTTACAGAATAATTGCTGATCCCATTTTTGGTAACCTCCTTATACCCAAACAACTCTGTAAATAATTCCATTATAATAAACTCACTCTGTTTGGAGTGTGTATCTATCTTCTTTTTAGACCCTATCCAAATAATGCTTTTTGTCTGGGATCATCATAATGTCTTTGTTCTCCAAATATTCCTTGCTTTTCTACAATTCTGACAGTTTACTGCATGCTACTTCTGAGAGAATGGTTTTACCAACACTTCTGCTGGAAAATTACTTCTCATTCTTAGTAAACTCCACAGGCAAAAATCTTAAACTTCATCTGATGACACCTATCATATTCTACAGATATCTACAACTTGGTCATTTCTCACATGTAATGTGGTATCTAAGACCCAAAATCTATCAGTATAACTTGCTCTAATAAAAAATAACTTCATATTTGCTTTTTCTGCTGCCGCACGAGCTCGACCCTGGAGGCAACTGAACTCCTTTGGACATGAGCAGCGCCCCAAAAATGCCTCCAAACTGTGTGATCGGAGCTACTGGCCCCTGAGCCCCAGCGGGGCACGGTTCTTCTCTCCAGGCTTCTCCATCATATGAGCACCACGAAAGGGAAGTAAAAGATTGCAGTGATGCAATTACCAAAAGAATTTTCCCTGGACTTCATATGGAAATCCCAAACCTAATATCTCCTGATTGTCAACAACATGAAAAGGTTTTCTTTTAGCAGATCTTACTGTGGGGGGAAACTCCAAATAATAGTACCGAGTTTTTTGTTGAATTATTGAAGGTAATCAAAGTAGCAGCTATTTCTTTAAACTGTGAACTAAGCCAAAGCCCCACACTGGCCGAGGTGAGGAAATATCCTTCTTTCTCGGTTCTTTACCCTTTTCTGGGAGAAATGCGGTGTGGTGTCCACTATATTATGAAGTCTATTAAGCAGGCACGAACTTAGAGGCACGGGAATGGGAGGGGGAAAAAAACAAAAAAAAACTATATACTTGGAACAGCGGGACGCTTGTGAAGTCTCGGGCCAATACCAGCGCATGCTCCGCTGAGACTCGACCCAGGTGGCCACACTTTTGAGTGGCCACGATGTTGCTGATCAACCAGAACCCGGAGCTTAACTAGACTACTTCCAGTTCCAGAAACTACTTGTAACCATGTCTCTAGACAGAACTAAGCCATAGCCTCACGCCGGCAGAGGACTGGAAATATCCTTTTTTCTCGAAGGGCGGCGTGGTGTTAACCATAATATGAGGACTATTCATTAAGCAGGCACGAACTTGGTGGCACGGGAAGGAGGGGGGGAAACTCTATGTACTTGAAAGAACGGGACTTCATATCTCTCCAGTTTCAGCAATGGAAAACTAATTATCAAATGCTGCATGGGCAGTAGGGCTGTCTTTCTTGGGGGAAAACTCCAACAATAGTGAATGTTGTGTTGAAATATGGAATGTAATCAAGGTAAAGTGAAAATGAAGTGAAATTTATCAACTAAGCAAGCAGGGATGGGGGGTGGGGGGCGGGGGTTGGGAGGTATACTTGGGTCTTTGGTGGTGGAATATGGGCACAGGTGAAGGGATGGGTGTTTGAGCATTGTATAACTGCAACATAAACTTGAGAACTTTGTAACTTTCCACATGGTGATTCAATAAAAAAAATCTAATTTACAAAAAAAAACCAACTTCATATTTAAAAATATTTCATATATATCCTTCATTTTTTAAATTTAACTCATCAAATAGACTTGTGCTGACTTTCCAGTTAGCAATAGATTTCTGATCAAAGCATGAAGTATGGAGAACTCTGCAAGTGTGAGAAGCTTCAAAGGCAAAATATCATACACTTAACATTTTTCACATGAGAAAATAGAGGGTAGTAGCAGTTTACAGCACTTTGGTGGTATGTATGGTTTAAGAATGAACTTTTGAAGAGGTAAGGAAAAACAGTACTAAAACATAATACAATGAGGTGAATTGTCAGCTCAATAAAAATAGAGCAACAATTTAAAAATTGTTAAAAAAATCAAAGGAACATAATACACTTCAAAACTAAGTTTGCAGGTCACACATTTAATAAACTGATTTACTGAGAAAAACGCATAATCTTTGAAAGATAAGGGCTATTTTTCAATACTTAAGGATATAATTATTGAGTTTTAAATTTCAACACAATTTTCTTCTTAAAAATAGATCTTAATACCATGCATATATAATACATTAAAATAATAACTGATTTAAACTCACCTAAATAGCCTAATGACTCATTAAAACAACTTTCATTTCTGTTAATAATATAGTTCTTCTCTCATACATAATTCATTTCTCATTTAGTCATTTCCAAAGAAGGCTGAATTACTGTCACAAACCTCTTCTGTACTAAGCTCTTAAGAGGTCATTCTTATAGATCAAAATGTTGAACACTTACACTGGGAACTTCCAAAGATTTAATAGTCTTTGTTCCTAAGACTTATTATTACAATATGGTTGCTCAGAAAGTCAAGTCATAGTCAAGGATTTTTTAATAATTTGAGATTAAGATGTTCAATAAATTTAGCTCTTAATCACTGCAACTATGGGTATTTTTCCTCTACTCATCAAAACGTAAGAGTAAACTAAACCTGATTAATAATTGCTTAGTCCACATAACATCAACATTCATAGATGCTCATGTTTATTTGAAAAACTTAATCAAATAATTTGGCCTATATTGATCAAAACAGTGGTGTTCTAAGTAAAACCTGTTTAATAATATGGCAGCTGCTTATTTACCAATGACACAATATTGTTTTATATTATTTATTCCTAACTCAGAAACTGAGTTCTCAAAAAAGTCCCACAAATCACCTCTTGCATCAAACCAAATATAAATAAGGAAGATTTGGTTACCTTCAATTAATTAACAGAATACATCAACAGAGCTAAACCTCTTCTATGTAACATCTCCTTTCATCCTAGAAGAACCCCAGAAAACAAGGTAACAGGTTAAGGTCAAGTTAACAAGCATGTGAGTCTTTGACACCTTATCTCAGTTCTTCCCATGCTGTTTGACCAGAGGACTGAGTCCAAAATTAAGACATCTTTATGATATATATGTATATATATGTGTGTGTATCTATATTTCTAAGTCCACATATTATGATGGACTTAGAAGTAAGAAAAGATTTTTGTGTTAGTCCATTACAGCTGAACTTAATCACTGGAGAACTGCTCTGTAAAATAAACTAATTCTTCCTTTAACAATGCCAAATGCTAGTGGATCTTGGACTGGCCTTTTTATTTTCATTCTCAGAGGATCAGTGTACTTAATGTTGTATCATCAATTCCTTTCAATTAAGTCAGGTCCTATTTCTACCTGGACATCCAGAAACCAGACAAATGGGTTCAATTATCCATGGTCTTTTCTCAATCAGTAGCCAATTCCCTGGGACAAAATAGTTAGCATTTCTCAATGTCCCACCCAAGTTTTTATTTTTTATCTAAAGAATGTGACATTTTAGCAACTTTTCTAGGGAATAAATTGTTTTTCATTGAAAAGAATTTTTGCTAATTGACTTTATTGCAAAAGTACATGCAAGTTCTCAGTAAACTCACCCCAGAAGAACTTGAAAAGTGAGAAAATCTAAATTAAAGCATAAAACTGCATACAAAATCTCACAGATTTTTAGACAAAGTAAATTTGATGTATTTGAAGCCCTTGATATGCTTGGAAACACACACACCTTAATTTGTTATGCAAAATCATAATTAGCAATTAGGATTGATTCTTTTCCTACTTATTGTTTGAAAAAATAGTCAATCTTTAATAAGTGAGATAAAATAACATACTATGAAATAGACACATTTTATAGTGGATAAGTTTTGACAATGTATATTCACAGAAAACTAAAACCCTGATAAATTTATAGAACATTTCCATAGCCCACAAGAGTTAATTTTAGTAGAGCCCCTTTACTTTCATAAACAATTTGTTTTTGCCTTCATGTAAGTGCAACCATAAAATATGCATATTTTAGATCAGACTGATTGGAACTCTTTATTAGATTCATCTGTGACTTTACATAGGTTAGGGCTTTATGAATAAGTTTTTTTTATGTAGAGTCTGTAGAACAGAATGTAGAAATATATTTCAACTTTTCCTGGATAAGTACCAGGGAGAAAAAACATTACTGGGAATTAAGGTTATGTTTAATTTTACAGAAAACTGAAAAACTGATTTCCAAAGTGGTTGCATTATTGCATACACTAACAATAATGTGTAAATTTGTTATTCCATGTTTTCACTCACTACAGACTTAATTGTGGCTATTAATGTGAGTAAAAGTGTTAATAATAATTTCTCCATTTTCATAAAACTATTAATCAGCATTTCAATGTGCTGCTGGATATACCCACATTTAAACAATATCTATTGAATAACTGCCCTTTGAAAAACAGAATATTTATTATTGAAGTGTAGGAGTTTGTTGTTTTGTGAAAACAATATATTCTGAAAACATTCCTTATGTTAGACGTATGTATAAACTTTTTCTCAGGTAGTAACTTGCTTTTGATTTTCTTGACAGATTACAGTGCTGAAGGGACACGCTCAAGGGAACATACAGTGCTTTGGATCAAATCCAGGGTCTCATACATGGAAGCATTGTGCTCTAGTAGGTAAGTCATATCTTCAGTCCATCTTTACAAAAATTGTCTTAACTGAGCTATTTAGCCATCTGAAACAAAAAAGCTTTAAATTTTTATGACATTCTCATACAAATCTCTTCATTCCAAATTTATCTTAATATTTTATACACTTTTTCAAGTATGACTTCAGCTTTTACACTTAAGTCTATGATATACCATAATCTAATTCAAATTTTTTATTCTGTTTTTATTGTTATTCTTTTGACTTGGATACGACATTCAATGCACTGATCTCTAATCAGATAGAGTCTAACTGACAACTAATTCCATTCATTATAATGATATATTTTGACCACCAGATTTTTAAATTCTGGGGTTTCCATTTGTTCTTCACTGCTTCGATTTATTTCTATCAAATCTTATTATTGAAGTTTCCCAATCTTTTCCTGATTTATGCACAACTTTCCCCTTAAGTTGTTAAACTTTATTATAACTATGCTACTCAACTATCTTGGTAAAATAGGCACCTACTTCCAAGCATTGTTTGTCTTTTTGATTGGCTATTCTATCTCTGTGCTTCTTTATATGTATTATAATTGCCTATAGGGAACTATAAGGTGGTTTAATTTTCATTGTTTCCCTCGAAGACATAAGGCATTACACTAATTTGCCTAAATAAATTGCTAGAGGATCCCTTTAACCCTGTCAGACTATTATTAATACTATGTCAGTGGATCTACAATGACAGTTATGCTTCTTCCTCCTAAAGTTTCACTTTTTCTATGTTCTTAAAAAAATTTCTGAGCTAGGAAGCAAGATCTTTCCACTCTGCCAAGGCCATCATTTCCAGCATTTTCCAACACTATGTGACCATTTAAGTCCGTATTAAGCATTTAGTTCTGCTAAAGCTATCTTCTATTAAGTTTTAGAGTCCCACCCTGAGAATGTACAAGATAGCCCATAGAGGGAACAAGTTCCACTTTTTTTTTTAATTTGGCACACTTTCTACCTGCTCAGTACCCTATAAATTATTTTAGCCTCCTCAGCAGTAATCTTCTAAGTCAAACAATTGCTTTTAGTAAGACCGCCACTCACTCTTCTCTATTGTTCTCCCTTTCCTATTCAGATACAGGAAAATCTTGTGTTTTTAACTTCTTTCAAGATCATATTTCAACTGTAATTTTTCCAATGCTTCAAATCAGTTGTCTTACTATTTTGTAGTTGTTAACCATGGCATTGAAAGTTGTTCTAGTTATTCTACCACAGCTCAGTCACAAGTTGATATTCAATCTTACCTTTATACCCTAGGCAGTATGCCATCTACACATACTTATTTCAAGGTTATGATCTTGGAAAGAATATAACTCAAATCAAATCAAAATTATGACCCACTGACCCTTGCCTTCTGATTCATGTCTAAATCTCTGATGAGATGCAAGTCACACAGCTAAAATTCATGCATACACTGGTCCTCCATCTTAAAAACCCTTAGAAGAGGGCTGAGTCAAGACTGGGACTTTGGCCCACTCTGCCAAAGATCCGGCAGTCACACACATACAGTACTGATGCTGCCAAGTCAACTGCCCAACTCCACATAATCTCTGCAGAGACAACAAAGCATGAAAGTTCTGGGTATTTCGTGTGCAGAATGAGAAATCTGGGGTGGGGGTGAAGAGCCTCCCCCCTCCTGCTCCATACTTCCAGAAGCTCTAGCAGCCATGGCACCTTTCACAGTTGCCCGACATCAACTCATTGTCCCCGTTCTACAGATTCTGAAGTTTCCAGACTGCAACTCCATGCGCCTCCAAATTTCATGACGCTGAAATTTTAGTAGGAGCACACCAAGGTAAATGGGAAAGCAACATAGACACCAACTAAACTCAACGAACAAAAACAGTAACATAGGAGGCTCAACTAGCAACAAACAGCTTAGTAGATTCCCAGACAAGGACTTCACAACCTCATGCTGAAACATAACAATTTCCACAAATTTTATTTTAGCGAAGTATTTTTGATAATTTCATTAGCCATTTAGCTGCCACAAGCAATATAAAATAAGTTATTATGAGCATGCTAAGAGGACAGGCTTAGGGGGTGACTGAAAAACTGGGGACAATGGTGAAGAGGATGTCACTCTGGTGGTGGGACTGGTGTTGGAACAGTGAAAGCCTTGCATTATGGACAACTTTGTAGACGACAGTGTTTGAATAAAGTATTTGACATTAAAAAATATTCCAAGTGACATATGCATGTTAATACAATATAACCACAGAAAGAAAACAGAACACAGAAGTATTTTATAAAACATATTTAAGGTTATAGAAGAAAAAAATGAAATAACTATGTTGGTGATTATTTCTAAACATCATAAAGTGTATTTCTAAGGTAAGTGTATTATCCTAATAAAGAAAAGTGTCTACTATAGCAGTGAATCTCTGATTAGGTCAGAATTTGGGAAGGCTTCATTCTTCACATAGTGTTCTTTTCCCCCATAACATGTAAAAAAAAAAGAACTATTAGAAAATTTATGCCATAAGCACTAAGTTTATGAATATATTTAATTAAGTTTAAGTTTAAACTCATATTAAGTTTAATATGCTTAAATTAACAATGTATTTGGTCAAGATTCAAAATGACTTCATGTTTCTAAGGCCCAAAAACTGAAGTTAAAACTTGAGATTAAGCTAAAACCAAAAGCTGACATGAAAAATTTCTTCTCCTTGAGGGCTGGAGCTATAGCACAGCGGGTAGGGCATTTGCCTTGCACGCAGCTGACCCGGGTTCGATTTGATTCCCAGCACCTCATATGGTCCCCTGAGCACTGCCAGGAGTAATTCCTGAGCGCAGAGCCAGGAGCAGGAGTAACCCCTGTCCATCGCTGGGTGTGACCCAAAAAGCAAAAAAAAAAAAAAAAAAAATTCATCTCAAAATTCTTTCAGGCTCTATTTTGTTTGGAATGCTCTTTCCTTTGAACTTCAAAACCTTTCTCCAATGACATTCTACTAAAGCTTCATTAAGATTGCTTAGTTGAAGATACCAAAAATCTGTTTCCAAACTCAAACCTTTCCAAAAGTTTCAGCATCCACGTGATTTTGGAATTCTGAAATTTTAATAATGAAATCTTCAGGGATTTCTGCCAAAAGCCATTGGATTCTGAGATTTGTTTCTGAGTCTCTGGGATCATGGCCATTAAGAAGCCTGATCAGGAGCCAGAGAGGTCGTTTGTGGATGGCGACTTGGGGTCTCATTGGGGTGGGGGAGGAAAGAGCTGCCTCCATCCCTATCCCATGAGGCCCGACATGTCCAGTCACTGCACAGGCCCATACCTGGCTGCCCATTGGCTTCTGGAAGATGGCAGTCCCCGAGCTGCCAGGGGGAGCGGGTGGTGGATCAGCACCCTTTCCCACCTGGGGTGGCCCAGGGCTGGTAACCTAATGCCAAGTCCACATGTATTTCTGCCAAAAGCCGCTGGGTTCCAAGATTTGTTTCTGAGTCTCTGGGATCATGGCCGTCAAGCAGCCTGATCAGGAACCAGACACGCTGTTGGTCCTCGTTTATTGTTTTACTATGCATTTGGAAACAGAATGTTATGTCTCCTTTCATTCACATTTTCTTCCTTCTAGTTCATTATTAAGCCCCAGTTGTTACTGGCTTTAGCAATCCCAGGTTTACCCCATGTGTTCCTATCTTTTCTCAATTTTAAATCACTGTTTTTATCACTTACTTCATGTCTGTAACCCCCCTTTCCCCCAATACACACAAAACAGTATCCAAATGCTTATCTTGTCAATTTAACCACATTCTTCCCTGTCTTAAAACATACCAGATACTTCAAACATTCTGAGAATAAGACCTTCCACAATTTTCCTTCTCTTCTGCCTTAAACCCCATGCTTTCTTAGAAAGTCATACTCTAGCCACACTAAGCCATTTGAAGTTGCTTAAATAGATCACAGAATTCTAGCACATCAGAACTTTTATTCAGGCCATCTGCCTAAGATTAAATCCCTATTCATCCTTGGACCTCACATTAAACATCTCTTCCTCCAAGCTTCTGTGGTCTAGAGTAGCCTGATTCTACTTCTCTCTTTGGTCCTCATGCTTTTCTTTTACTGTACCATATTTGAAATGATCTGTTGGTCCATTACTAGATCATAAACAGAGAAAGCATAACACATGCACCTTTTATCCATAATTTAGCACAACAGTTTACCCACAGGGTGTCTCCAATAAATGTTAGGTGACAGCAAGTTTTAGAAAAATGCCTGTTTCCCTTTAAGTAGAGAGGAAGCTCTGCTGTTGTTATTAACAGCAGTTTGGCAGTGGCTGTGACTGAAGCTATTGAACTCAAAGTCAGCATGACAACCTTAAATTATGAAAAAAAAAATCTAGTTATTGTCATGACCAGTGACTACTTTCTTTCCTCAAAACAAGGCAGGAGGTCAGAGGGATAGCACATAGGTTATGGTACTATGATACTTGCCTTGCAGGCGGTCAGTATTGGCTGAAATGGCATTGATCCCCAGGACTGTTGGGGGTTACTCCTAAACACAGAGCCAAGAATACCCCTCAAGCACCCTCAGTGTGTGCCTCATTCCCCTCCCCCAACATACAAAAAAAGACAAAACAAAAAGAAAACATGGCTGGGATAGTTTTCTGATTTATATAAAATTTAATCTTTACCTCAGCATGTATATATATATATACATATACATACATCTTCTATGTATAAACTGCATATATCTAGAGTGATGAGTATATACACACACACACATATGTAATAGGATGGCATTTCAGAGAAAAAAGTTTTCACAAATTATTTTGATTTGCAAAAAACTTTTTCAAAATGTTTGAAATGGCAACTTCAGAGCATGGTTCTGCCCAGTGAGTATCTTTAGTAAATCTAGACTTAAAAAAATAATTTTAAATTTATTTTCTAAAACTACTCCCTTAGTGTTATCCCTATTTTGTAAAGAAAAAAACTGCAGTATAAAATCTTCTTAGTGAACAATCCCATTTACCCACCATTAGTGTCAGACCAAGTATCAGGTTTACATGAGGACTTTGGAATGGGACAGATCATTAAGATACTTGACTTTCCCATAGTTCATAGTAGATGGTCAAGAAATTGTTGAAAGACTACTGCTGCCATTTATTTTTATTTTAACCACAAATTACTTAGCATTTATGAGGTGTAATGCAGTATGGTGTTTCACATCTAATTTCAGGAAAATCCTCTGATACCCATATTACTTTTCTTTATAAAAAAAAAAGATTGCTAGAGTGAGTCTTAATATTACAGGATTTAAATCAAAATGATATTCGAACAATTTATAAGGAATACAGAGGTTTTGTGCTCTATAAAGATATTAAAATTGCATTTTTGCATAGTAAACTTTCACAAAAGAAATAAGAAGATTAAGTTAAAGCAATTCAATATAACTGGAAGTGCAGAGACTATATCTCTGTCAATGGCATTTTAAAACAGGAAAACATAGCAGTTACTACAGGGCCTTTTAAGTTTTGATATTATTGTTTTGAATAAAAAGTTTTGAATAAAAAGCAATAATAATTTATAGTATTCAAGTTATTGTTTTATATGATTTTGTTTAAAAAGTAAAACACTGCACTGCTATTTCTAAAATACATTGGGAAAAAAGTCTGTAGGGACAAATGAATATGTACAACTGATTTGACAGTAATTTGCAAAGGTAAGAGTAGAATTCAGGAAATTAACAGAAGGTGAAGAGGGATGAATGTTATTTTAAAACTTAATATTTATTTGGCAGAGTTTTTTTAAAAAAAACAAAAACTCAATGTTTACCTGAGAGGTGAATTAAAGGTAGGTTTCTATATTAATCTCATTAAAATTCTAATTCAATTTCACAATAGGTTCCTCAAGATTATGTAAAAATTAGCCAGCCCCTTCATTGATGACTCTTAGGTTTATATATAACAACAACTTGGCCTTGTTGTATAAAAGGGAGTTGCCAAAGGAGGAATTACTTTAATCTGTCTTTGGTGGTTTTTCTGGAATATTTCTTTTGTTCTACACAAATGGCATATGAATAGAAATATTAGCAAAAATGTTAGTTCTGGAGACCTAAGAATGCTGTAACCTAGCCAGCAAGACTAGGAAATGCAAACTATCCTAACTCTTGCTCTGGAAAGTGAAAAAATGAGACCTACTAGACTCTATTTAGATCAACCTTCCAAATTTATTTAAGCAGCACCCACCACCTATTCCCCACCAACTTTTTGAAACACCTGTTAATAACTTGTACAAAATTATACATCCATAATTTAGCTAGAATATAACATTATAGGATAAATATAAATTATGGGTCTTTTATTATTTATCTCATTTATTCTTATCTTCTGTCCTTTCCTTACTCTAACTACAGTATATGTTCATACTTGGATCCTAACTTATTGGTCCAAGAATTAAAGAATCAGAAGTAAAATTTCAGGTCCATCTAATTCAATGAACAGATAGCCCAAAGCTCTTGGCTTCTCAGTGGCAAAATTATATGAAATTAGTGACATCTACTTCAATATGCATTAATTTCTTTGTAACAAGCCTTATCTTTTATCTTCAGTTTTTCAATATGCTTTAGGATATCCTGTATTTCTTTTTTTTACCCCACCCGAGGATATCCTGTATTTCTTATCTATGATTCCCACTTTGCCACAGACTTAAAAGAAAATCTGCTCAGTGAGCTTCTTCTGAAATTAAAGTTTCTTTTGATATTGGGTTTGCTACATTTAAAAGTGAAATCGAATGGCTTTAAGTGGTTGGGAAGATTTCAGGAAATAGAGAAAAATATTTACTCGTGTAGGTTTCATAATCAAATAAGAAAAAACCCATTTCAGTTCTCAAATCTGTCAGATCAAAATGCCACTGTTTTCAAATTCATATTAAGTTGGTTTACGTATCTAAATAAATTAAATGTTTATCTAATATTTCAGCGAATACCATAAAAAACATTGACAAAATTTCTTTAGGCCTCTTCCATGTCTTCAAAAACTTTTAGTTTATATATCAGATACTAACATCATACTTTGGTTGGTGCTTATTTGTTTACAATTGTGATGAGATTAAGAAGTTGATCTCTGCTAACCTGTGGCTAAGGTAAGTGGGAAAGGATGAGATACAGGACAATCTGAGAAAGCAGCATTTTTGAAGTTAAATACATTTAAAGAAATTTGCCTAGAGAAATGTGTGGAGAGAGAGAGAGAGGAGAGAGAGAGAGGAGAGAGGAGAGAGAGAGAGAGGAGAGAGAGAGGAGAGAGGAGAGGAGAGAGGACGAGAGAGGAGAGAGGACGAGAGAGGAGAGAGGAGGAGAGAGGAGAGAGGAGAGAGGAGAGAGGAGGAGAGAGGAGAGAGGAGAGAGGAGGAGAGAGGAGAGAGGAGAGAGGAGAGAGGAGAGAGGAGAGAGGAGAGAGGAGGAGAGAGGAGGAGAGAGGAGAACAGTTTTATCCAGAGCATTGAAAAGTCAAGAGTACAAATTTCAGGTCAGATGCAAGGCTATCTCCAGTGAGGGAAATGCATTCCAAATGCCTGGCACACTTTTTATAGGAACTGCAGAGCCAGTCCAGGCGTTAAGGTGCTTGCCTTGTACAGCCTACCCCAGTTTGATTCCCCAGTACTACATATGTTTTGTCAAATACCAACAAGGAATTGACAAGGAGTGACTCAGAGTCAGGAATAAGTCAAGAACAATGGCAGTGTGGCTCCCAAATAAAGTTTGATTATAGTAGACTTTTCCCAAACTTCCCCATCTGGGTAAGAGTCTGTTTCTAGGGCATTGCCAAAGGAAAAGTCTTATGAGCAAGTCACATTGAAGCTGAATCATTATGAGCAATTGAGGACTGAGTGAACTTCCAGACAAAATGAATGAAATCAGGAGTTTGCTGCGAGGAGTTTGCTACTAGGATGAAAGGACTAGTGCAATTTAGTACAGAAACTGAGAAACAATGGTGTAACACTATGAGAAAGTAAGCAGAATCACCGCCATAGGTGATCAAACTTCATAATTTTAAACTTCATTTAAATAAGCAGAAGCTGGGACTGGAGGGATAGCACAGTGGGTAGGGCATTTGCCTTGCACGCGGTCGACCTGGGTTTGATTCCCAGCGTCCCATATGGTCCCCTGAGCACCACCAGGAGTGATTCCTGAGTACATGAGCCAGGAGTAACCTCTGAATTGCCAGGTGTGACCCAAAAAGCAAAAAAAAAAAAAAAGCTTTTTAAAGAATTGGACATGGTTAGGTTGAGTGTTTTGACAGATCCTTCTCATTCACTGGAGACCCCAACTCTTCTCAATTTTAATGAGAAGGGCAATGAATAACCCTATGAATTACTTCAGGAAGGGATGGGATCTTAACGAATAAGCAATCTAGGAAAAGTAGGGGGTTAGAGGGATAGTGCAGAATTTAAGATACTTGCTTTACATGTGACTAATTCCATTTCCATCCCCCATAACTACATGGTTCTCTGAGCGCCACTGGAAGTGGCCAGGGGACAGTGCTAAGAGTTGCCCCTGAGCAAAGGCAGGTGTAACCCCCCCCAAAATAAGGGCTTTTCAGCTTCCAACCTGTACCCAAAATGCACTTTCTGTATCTGTTTCAAACTCTGATGCTCTGGCTAGTCATGGGAGAATGCATCACAAACAGAAAGGCTAAAAACAGGTAGTTTAGGAGATAATAATCCAGGCAAGTGACACTGGTGATTCAGGAAGGAGAAAAATTAAATCATCTGAGCCACATAAGGTAGAATCGATATTATGGTGAACTTCCTTATTACTACAGATAGTTTAAAAAATGAATGGCTTTGGTTTTTCTTGAAATATATGAAATAAAGTAATACATTCATAAATCAGGATATGTGTACTAGGATAGGGCTGGAGCAATAGCACAACGGGTAGGGCGTTTGCCTTGCACACAGCTGACCTGGGTTCGATTCCTCTGCCCCTCTCAGAGGGCCCGGCAAGATACTGAGAATATCTCACACACGTGGCAGAGCCTGGCAAGCTACCCGTGGCATATTTGATATGCCCAAAACAGTAACAGCAAGTCTCATAATGGAGACATTACTGTTCCTGCTCGAGCAAATCGATGAGCAACGGGATAACAGTGACAGTGACCTATACTGGAAATGGATCAATCCCATGGCCTCATACATGAAAGGTATATGCCTTATCACTAGGCTATAACCTCATGTCCCAATTATTTTTCATGGATAAAATAAATAAAACTTGAACCTGCCTAATTCAGCCAATGCATATTTCAATTAATCTCAATCCTTTAGAAGCATAACACAATGGCAATACACAGTTTGCTTATGAACCATTATTACTTAAATCTTTCTTGTTAAAAATGTGTGCCAAGAAGCAGTTGAGATTTAGTTATATTTTACAACTGAAAATAAGAAGTTCTCATTTCTTTCACAGTAGTTGATTATTCAGGCTTCTACTGATTCAAAATTAATTTCACCCCATGTTAACCCAATTCTTTCTGGTATAACTCAACTTTACTGTATATAATTAAACTAGACTAAATTAATTACATTTGGGGATAGTATGTTTCCTACACAAAAGCATTTATATGGATTACAAGCATACATTTTGGAGACTGAATGGCATGAACAAGGGGTCTTCATCCCAGCTTTGTCAACTTCAAGAAAACAGAAACAAACATATATACTAGACTCTCATACAACACCTCTGTGGTACAATACTGTGATTAACATGAAAGGAATTAAAAAATATAATTAAATGTGGATATTGAAGTAATAACTTGAACTGAGGTAGAAGCCAAAGTCATGATTCAATGGCAAAATTTTCCCATAAAAAATGAATTGTTTTTGTTTTTTCACTTATATTTTATAACTAGTTTGTCAATACCTATAAAAACAACTGCTGAATTTTAATCAGAATAGTATTAAATCCTAATACTAAGCAGAAGATAATTTGAATCTTGACAAATTAAGACGCCTAATATATGACCACAGAATATCTTCTATTTGAATAAGTCATCTTTGATTTCTTTCAGAACTGCTTTTGATAATCAGTATACAAGTAGTACATTTTTTAGTTATATTTTAATCAAATATGTATTTGTTGCTAATTTAATTATTTTAATTTACCCTTAGATTCTAATTATTTGTTGTTGTTCTATAGGAATTTGACTTTCACATATAAAATTAGAATGTTGTGATCATACTACATTCTCATTTTAGTTCCTGGCAAATTTTTGTTTAGTTGGGGGGATTTTTCACATGGAAAAGTCATATCATTTGTGAATAAACATTTTATACCTCAAAAAAAAAATGAATTGTTTCCTTAATATTGAGATGTGTTCATAGTTGTGTGGCAGTCTCCTTCTAAAGAAAAGTCAACTACTCACTAATTCACTTCTTGCAGTTATTTGCTATTGTCCAAAGCCAGACAATAAGAAAAAAAAAAAAGGTTGGGGCAGATGGAGGAAACAACAGAAGTTAATGCATGTGATGAAGACAACGTTAGGAGCCAGAGTTTCTCTTTCTGACCCTCAATGCCGGAGGTCCAGGTTTGATCTCTGACACTGCCTAGAACCCTGAGCACTGCTAAGAGTGACAAGCAGGTACAGAAACTGTGAGTAGGCCCTGAGCACTACCAGGTGTGGTTCCTAAAACAAAAATAATAACAACATAAACAGCAGAGCTAAACAAGAAAAGGTGAGCAGATTTCAGGATAATTGCACTTTATGTAGAATGACAGAGGAAGATGGTTAAATATTTCACTTCAGATTATGAAAGAATTCTTGCTTCTTTTTCCCAACATCAAAATACAGTTAAATTATTTTGAATGTTAGATTCACAGTTCCCTGAATGAATGCAATCTTCTTATGCAGAAGTCCGATTGGATTTGGTTTTAAAATTTCAGAATTTCTAAAACAATTATCCCTAATATTTTTAACATTTGTACAGATTATAATTCAAAATGTTTACACATTATAAATCTATTTATGATGAAGTATTCATCATAAAAATGAATACTTTATAAAACACATTATAAATCTATTTATGATGAAGTATTCATTAAGTTTCTTAATGAGAGTCTCTTGCCCGCATGCCTGGCTGTCTTCCCCGGGGCCCCTCGGAGGGGATGGGCTCCCAAGCTTCCCTCCCCACCCCGAGCAGAGCTCCTGGCAGCCAAAGACCACCGGAACCTAGCTACAGCCATGCCCGAGGCCCCTCTCCACACGTTCGGACAGGCCTCACGCATGAAGGAACCGGCAGAGGAACCCAGGTGTGTGTAATCTCATCAATGGCCAACATCCAGAGACTTAAAAGCCAGCTCCCAGAAGCGATATCTTATAACCTACTTCTCTCTCTGGGAGAAACTAGCAAGCTACTGAGAGTTTCCTGCCCACATGGGACAGCCTCCCAAGCTCCCTATGGTGTATTCATATTCCAAAGCCAGTAACAAGCTGGGTCTCATTCCCCTGACCCTGAAAGAGCCTCCAATGTGTCATCATTGGGAAGGCTGAGTGGAGAGAGACTTCTAAAATCTGAGATAGGATGAATGGAGAGGTTACTGAGCCCGCTCGAGAAATCGACGATCAATGGGATTTTGTGATTTTGTGATTTGTGAAGTTTCTACATCAACTATCTTCTGTGTGTAATATTTTAAGTCTAAGGACCAAATGATTTTTTGTATTTAGGTGAATTTATAATAAACTCTAAAGTATCTCAAAAAAAAAAGTGACAGTAACTCATTTACTAAATAGATGCTACTGAACCACCTAAAATAAGCAAGCAATAACAACAGCAATACTGTCTTCAGACATAACACTTTAAGTATAATCATTTCATTAATATATATTGGCTCTTCCTTCTGAAAGACCATTTTTTTTCTTTCTCAAATTTACTCTGGATCAGCACATATTTAGATATAATGATTAAGCTTTGAATGTTTTTCAGAGAGATCATATCAAAACCTATAGTAGCGAACATCTTCAATGATAAGAATGTTCAACATCTGTGTTGACCAATATGTAATCACTAGCTACATGGGACCATCAAAGACTTGAACTATGGTAGGATAAGTTAATATACTTTAATTCTATTTAGTATTATTTTTAATAAATGCAACCAGAAGGCAAAAAAATAAAATTAATCTAGAGCTTAACATACAAAATTTGAGCAACAGAAATCCTGTTAGTGTATTAGTGTTATGTATCTCCCTTATGGGGGCTGCATAGTACAGCAGGTAGGGAGTGTGCCTTGCACGTGGCCAACTGGGGTTTGATTCCTTTGTCCCTCCTGGAGAGCCCAGCAAGCTACTGAGAGTATCTCGCCCACACAGCAGAGCCTGGCAAGTAACTGTGGCATATTCGATATGCCAAAAACAGTAACAAGTCTCATAATGGAGACATTACTGGTGCCCGAACGAGCAAATCTATGAGCAACGAGATGACAGTGAAACAGTGATCTCATTTAGGGAACTTGAACTTATGCAGTTATTTTTTGCAACTGTTTGATAACCATCTTTACCATTAAACTAGCAACACTGTCTTAGTGCCACAATGATAGTCAATGTCCCATTAACAATGCCTACTCAAAGGGTTATCCACTGAATGACTAGTTAAATAAAAATTTCACCATTTTTATCAGAAATGATAGTTATAATCTCTTAGTTATGTGACTATTAAAGACTTTGGAAGTAAAATTGGAATATTGAGCATTTATTTTGTGTCATTATTTTGTAAAGTCCAGAAATGCTATTAAAAATTATCAAAATGTGTGGGAAAATGTTTGCTATAGATGTTTTCTTTTTTTGTATTTACAATCATACAAAACAGAAAAGTATTGTTTTCACTCTAAAATTCATTCTGGCTATAAAATGAAGAGATACCTCTGAAAGAAAAAGATCAATGCAAAACAAATTCACAAGTTAGCCGGCATGTTATGAAAAAGTTTACACAAAGAGCTACCCTTCCCAATTTTAAATTAAGCATTGTATATTTAGATAACAGTGCCCTATTTTCTTTTTTGGAGGGAAGGGTGACACTGTGCCCTCAGGGATAAATCCTGGCAAGAATCGGGTACCATATGTGGTACTGGGGATTGAAGTCATGTCAGTTGTGTATAAAGCAAGCATCCTATTCATTATACTATTGTTCTGGCTCCCAATTATCTTAAATCCTTTTAACTATTATTAGCTTTTGCAGAATCAAAAGCTTAATATTTGTTGTCAATTCTGCACATGCGTGTATTAGCATATTCACTATGCAATAAAGATAATATTTGCTTTTGTTTGGATGTCACACCAGCAATGCTCAGAAGTTACTTCTGGCTCTGCAATCAGTAAGTACTCCTGGTAGTACTCAAGGGAGCATATGACATGGTGGGAATTGAACTTCGATTGACTACATGCAAGGCAAAGACCTACCTGCTGTACTATATCTCCAGCACAACAACTGAGGTATTTCAATGCCCACATTTGGATTAGTGACTCGCTTGCATAAAGATTTGAATTCTAAAGATGAGCTATTGTTATAATTCTCTGGAAATACAATTTATTTATTCCTCAATTTTTTGCCCATCTACTCATTTATATAAATTCCTCTACACATATGCTCATCCTTAATAATTATAATATTTTCTGTCATGGAACACACAATCCTCTGGGAAGTAAGAAAGGTACACAAGTTAAAAACATACAAAATCCTAAGTAAAATGGCATCCAGGAGAAAGCATATAGTTTATTGTAAGAAGAAAATCTGGGCTGAGAACAGTCAAACATGTCAGAGAAATTCAAAGTACTTACATTTTGAATTTTTAACAAAAATTCTAGTAAAAATTTTAGCTCTAATACTAAAATGTATTTGACTAAGTTTTAACAACAAGTAATAAGTCAGGGATAAAGAAAGACTTAGAAGTTGAAAAAAGCATATGTGTCACAAAAATTCACAATTATGAGTGAGATTATTGGTGAACAAATTAGGAGGACTGCTCAATGCATCCAAAATTTAAAACATGCCAGGCTTAGAGTTATTTAAATGAATATTTTGGAAGATGAAGGCTGAAATACTGTGAAATTGTTTCCAAGTCCCATTTTCACTCAATGGTAATTTAAACAAGGGGAGTATTTGCCAAAAGTACAGAACAACTGACACAAATTAAACAACCTACACATGTCAAACTAATATGATGAAATTATTTTACTGTTAAGGCAATTTCAAGATGTAAGAGTTATTTTGCTTTTTCTTCCTCTAAACAAAAAATCAAAAATGCTTTTGATTACTGTCATTCTTTTTAGACACCCTGGTAGCATAGAAATCATAGAGATTATTATATGAATCTAGACTGCAAGGTTTGGAAGTTTATTATCACATAAGCTAAAGAGAGATTTAAGAAGGATTTATAAAATATAAAACACTACTAGGAAGGATAATATAACCTCTCAAAAGGATTTCTAGTCAAGTCAATGGTATATATTCCCCAGTCTTTGGAGAAGTGCTCATGTGTCTTACCTAAAACTGATTTTGCAGAATTTAATTTTAGCTCTCATTGTACAATGACATAGAACCCATTTAATCCCACATCTGTGAATTTAAGAGCATGCCACTGCTGTAGGGTGAACTGCTAAAAGTTAATTGAGCTTTAGATACTTATCCCTAATTGTTCAAGATTTTTACCCTAATATCAATTTCTGCATTAATGTATAGGCTTCCTGAGGCCACTGGAACAGATTTTATTCTAAATTTAAGTATGTACTTCCACCCCAAAAGAGAAACCTTTTCCCGTATAAGTCTCATAATCAAAATCAAACTTTCTAGATAAAATTGGTCATACTAATCAAATCTCCCCAGTAAATTTTGCTTTGAGTGAAAAACTTCTAGTAATCTAATTGATCCATATACTGTACTCAATGTAAATAACTGAAGACATAAATTCACTGTCACTGTCATCCCATTGCTCATCAACTTGCTCGATCAGGCACCAGTAATATCTCCATTGTGAGACTTGTTGTTACTGTTTTTGGCATATTGAATATGCCACAGGTAGCTTGCCAGACTCTGCCAAGATACTAGATACTCTCGGTGGCTTGCCGGGCTCTCCCAGAGGGGTGGAGGAATCAAACCCAGGTCAGCTGCGTGCAAGGCAAATGCCCTACTCACTGTGCTATTGCTCCAGCCCAAGACATAAATTAAATATTAAAATATAGTTAGATAATTTTTTTATCTAACTATATTTTAATAATACTAAAACCTTAACTTAATGAGCTAGGATTAGTTTTTCTCTTTATTTCACTAGGAAAGTGAGTGGTGGTCCAACAGGAGATGTTTGGCAAGACATTTATTCCAGCATTCATAGTAGGTTGTCAATACAAAAAGTATTACAATTTATTTAAAGTCATTAGAACACAGTTTTGTATAAAAGGAATGATGATTTCATGTCATAATAAGCCACCTGGTAAGTTTTAGAGAGACATTTGTTTACAGTTAAGGATGTGCCCAGGTTTCAGAAAACCTGGTCTTATAAATTCTCAATTTTAAGAGAAGTGAAATTAAGGGAGATTGATTTTCACTTCAAAAGAAATCCCAGGTTGGAAAACAATAAACAAACAAAAGACAACAAAAAAAAAAACCTAAGTAATTTTTCACCACCATTATGCTAATACTGTATATGTAGAATTAGAATATTGTATATTTGAATTGACAATATAATATTTAATAAAACCTTGAAGATACACAATAGCAGTATTAAATGACAACTGAGCTAAAATTTTTGGAGTACTTCATGTGGTCCACACACTATGCTGAAACTATATATTTGTTATCTAACAATCATAGCATTCCTCAGATTAGGTGATATTATTTTGGTTTTGAAATGTGAATACTTGATTTAATGTGTATTCCAAAGTTGTACAACATTGAAAAAAGTTAAAACAAAGTACGAAAAGAGACAAGAGAAGATCAGTTCTGCTCTATGTACTGCTTTTCATGCATACAAACTACTTCAGTACTGCTTTACGTACATACAAACTTTTATATGTACGTAAAATAGTATCCACATGCTTTACGTGCATATAAAAGTTTAATTCTCCTTAAGATTTTACATCTTTTCTGACATGTATTTGAGATACAAAATAACTTTCAGTTACTATCACTGCTATTTCCTTATCACTCTGGAGAAAGAGAGAGAATAATTTTCTTAGGTGATTTAATCCATCTAAGAACCAGAAATTAAGGAGGATTTGGTGATACTTTGATCCAATAAAGATTCTAAGGATTTTTGGTTTTGGTTTTTATGTCTTAGCCAGCTGTGCTCAGGTTTACTCCAGATTCAGTGCTCAGGGATAACTCCTGGTGGGGTCGAAGGACCATACCAGAGATAGAACTGGGTCAGCCATGTGCAAGTGCCCTAGCCACTGATCTGGTCTCAGGATTCTAAGTTTTATAAAGCATTTATTTTCAATTCTCAATTCCATATGCCAGTAGGTTTGCAACCACATAACAAATTTACACACACACACACACACACACACTCACTCACTCACACAAAGAAATGATGTCAAGACCAAGGATTTTGTATTCTTTGAATCTCCATGATTTATAACATACCAAAGAGTTGATGGATAATACATTGGTACTTTGTGTTATACATAAATGATTCTACATTACTTAAATATTCTTCCCTTAATGCTTAATAGAGTAGGAGCTTGCAGCTGTAGTAAACTGTTCTGTAATTATGAGTATGGTCTGCTCAAAAGAACGACAGAATAACCAATCCCAGGTAGAAAAAACTGTACTTCCAAAAAGTAGAGCAATAATGGCCAATATATGATACCCAGTACTTATAAGAAGCTATTCACTTTTTAAAAATTTCATCAATAATTGAAGTCTGTTCTTTAGTCATACTAGTCACATTTCAATGTTCAATAGTCAAATCTGACTTAATAGCTCTTAGAGTGGGCAGCACAAAAATAATTCTATCGGATAGCTCTTGCCTAGTGTAACACTTCCTAACTCGCATTCTTAAACAGAATTTAAATCAATACCAGCAAATGGATTTTCAGTCAAATGCCAAGAATGGTCAATTTGAATTGACTTCCTAGAGCAGACAAAAAAGGGAAATACCTGGAATAGTGATGTCTCTCAAGACACAAATTTGGAAATAAGTAGCCACAAATATGAAAAATAAAGATGTTCAGAAGACCTTCCATTAATAACATCAAATATCTAAAATTCAAAACTGACTCAAAAATTGTCTGTCTTTCCATGAACTATTTCAAAATAAGCCTTGAAAATGATTTCTCCCAGGCACCCAGAATTAAAGTTTTAATATCATTTTAATTGTGACCCCTGTATTTTCCATGACAGACCAGAAATTTTTCTACAAATCAATAAAATATATAATACCAAAACAAGTTGTAATGGTCATTTGCCTATATGAAAGCCATTCCTGAATATTACTCCTCTTTAAGGAAACAGTAGTGCTGCTGTTAGCAGTTACCTGATGGAACACAACAATCTCATTTTAGAGTTTCCCATTCTCTATAAAATCATTTTTGGATACTCTAACTTCATTCGTCCTCTCAGAAACCAAACACAACATTCTACACCATATTAAATATAGCATTTGGTCTAGTCTAAAATTCTAAATGACAGACACATCAAGCACAACCTACATTTGGAATTTGGCAGAGAATGAGAAATCCGGCCTCTTTCCATCACTAGCAATCGTCTTGCCTAGAAGCTGCCTCCATTCACTGCTCCACCACCTTTACCGACCAGACCTCTTGCTGATGTCATGATTAGCTTGTCAAATCAAATACAGTAATCCATAAGCAGTTAGAGCATCATTTCTCTTTTTTGCATTTTCATTCACTGGGGAAGGAAAAAAACTCTACTTAGTAGGTAGACTATCCATTATCTTCAGTAATTTTAAACCATTTGAGCTGCATTACTAAAATGAATTGGCACTGAAACAAGGGTAATAGGAATGCATATTGACAGAGAAGTATGGACTAAGGGTCTCATTTGTGTTTAGTTTCTCCTGAATTCCTAGAGTTTTATGAGGCCAAAAAGATGCAGTTTATTTCGGTTCCGCATACTATGGGAGATTTTATCTTATAATGGCCTTGATTATTTGTCATTCACAATTGTGATTGGTAATTCAAAAAAAAAAAGTTAACACTGGAAATCTGAAACAGATAGAAACAGATATTTTCATTTTGAGTAATTCTCAAATGAGGAACATTTTGCCCTTCCCTCACACCCTAGGGATATTTGGCAAAGATTACTGACACTTGATCTCACAATTACTGGTGAGGATCCTACTAGTATCTCATGTATTGATGAGGCTTGATAATAAACATTTCACAATGAACAGAACAGTCCCCTCACACAAAAAGAATATAACCCAAGGGGCAGAACAATAGTGCAGCAAGAAGTGCACTTGCCTTGCATGCAGCTGATTTGGGTTCAATCCCTGACACCACATATGCTTCTCTGAACATTGCCAGGAGTAATCCCAGAGCACAGAGCCAGGAGTAAGCACTGGCTTACTCTCCCCTTCCCTGACTGGCCAAAACAAAATTATAAAGCTCAAAGTTTCCATACACCAAATTTGAAATTCACTCAGGTTATGATGTATGATTATCATCTATTTGATTATTCTGTAGCTCTGTAGCACTGTAGCACCGTCATCCCGTTGTTCATCGATTTGCTTGAGTGGCCACCAGTAATGTTTCCATTGTGAGACTTGTTACTGTTTTTGGCATATAGAATACACCAGGAGTAGTTTGCCAGGCTCTGCCGTGCAGGTGGAATACTCTGGACTCTCCAAGAGGGATGGAGGAGTCGAACTTGGGTCGGCCTCATGCAGGGCAAATGCTCTACCCACTGTGCTATCACTCCAGTCCATTTGATTATTCTAGGATTTACAATTTACATTTACATGCATCTTAAGAATCTGGCAAAATGATGTGTTAACACGTTACAATGTTTTAATTCAATATTTATTAATATTACTGAAAAAACTACCAAAAAATGTAGTAGTTATAAATAAAAGACAAGTATTAGGGCTTCAATATATTGGTAGAAGAAAATGCTCATATTCCGTATATAGTTTCCACAATTTAATGACAGTTAAATACTATAATCTAAAATTAGTACACATGTAATTAGCAAGGAATGAGAGCAAGTAAGTATTGCCACTTAAATAAACTGTTTGTGTCCTAATTTTTAAGTCTTTTATAAAATCTGAGTTTTCACTGAGTAAAAAAAGTGATATAAAACCATCTACATCTGATTCAGAAGTTGTGATGTATATAAAATTCACATATTAAAAATAGAATTTATATTATTTAGAAGGAATCTTGAGCCATTTTAAGAAAAGATAGCCACTATCTCATGCTTGGATTCTGATATTTATAGTTGGAATTGAAAAATAAGCAAAGATTACACAGGTTCTCATTCACATAAAAATTGTCAAGGGCTATCCTACTCCATTTTAAATCACAGTTGCACATAATTACAATGTCTAAAATAACAACAACAAAATCCCCACCTACATCACTTTGAACCATAGTAACCCCTCAATATACTTAGTAGGTACACTGTTTTTAAAAACATATTATTCATTCCAGAAATACATGCAATGTTTTAGAAGAAATACTACATGAGAGATGAACTGAGGTAGGTGGTATTTATATGCTGGGGGAAAAAAATCCCAGAAATCATTTAAATGAAAACCTATTGTCAAAAGTCTAATTTTATACTTAATGCCTTTCCCCTCCTTCTATTCTATGCAGCTTTTTAATATGTTCATCTTGCTCTAATTGCTCAGTAATGGACATAGCTTTCTAAGCAAAAACCTATTATTACAGCACAAAAAAAAAATGAACAGATACGTTGCTAACATAAGATTCGTTATACAATTAAGATGAAAAAAGTACATGAAAAATAATGCTTTCTATATACTCCTTACCTTGCCTAACCCCAGTGGCCTATATTAAGCTTTACTTCACTTTACAACTTAATATGCAATACAAGTGGAAATATGTCTTCCAAGACTAAAAAATACATAGCAACTGCAAGTTTTGTGACCATCAGTGAGCAACCCAGGGAAGAGGCTTCTTTCCACTTTTGATGAAATTTTCAATAACCAAAACATCTTAAATCATCCATAAAATACCTAATAGGTGGTTCTTAGTACACAGTTTTTAAGGGTGGTCAAACTGTGCAGTAAGACAAATCAAAAGTAGCCTGTGGTGGAAACTTAATTTGATATTGTTTCACTGCAAGTTGGAGATAGAAATGGAGAATAAGAAAATAATAACTGAGACTTACTAAATTATTATTCAAGGTCATAGAAAATGGTTATCCTAAAAGCATGAAGAGTAGAAATTTTGTGAGTTAAGCTCATGTTTTTGTTTAAAACAAAAACATACAACGTGAGTTAACAGCACTACTCTTGAGTTCAAGCTTGCATTTCGTCTGCACCTTTGGTACTTTGTGATAAATGGATACAGATTTCTTTAGTAAAATATAGAAATAATAACCGTGTATTCCTAACAGGTGATGTTTTGACTACCATATAAACATTAACTTATCAGTATTTTATAAATGAGGAATATGGTATATAGAACACATTTGCTTAGCTAGAGACAGAGGGAACTTGTGGCAGACCCAAGATCCAAGACGAGGCAATATGGGTTTAGATTCATGTGAGCTGGGTTATCTATTTCCAAATGATTCCTTCCTGCCTGGCGTTCTTCCACTCCCCAGCCTCCCATCCATTTACTGCCATCAATAACCATGATTGGAAACCTCAAAGTCTATAGCCATCATGTGACTGTTGTATGTTGTTGAGGAAATGTTTTTCTGGCAGCACATTTGAGAAATCCAAGGATGTAGAGCACCATGAAATGATTCAGCAATAATGACAATACAGCAACAATTAAGTGCTACCTTGTCTTGGAGAGTCTGTAGCGGTAGATATGGTTATTACAGCAGGTCCCAGTTCCTCTTCCTAGAGCCTGTCTTTAGTTTGACAGGAATGTCTGAGCGCCTGCAAATTTTCTCAGGGACACAAACCAGAGAGAACAAGATTCACATCTGGTAAATTAATGCTCTTTTCTCAAGTTGGCTGACCACAATAGAATCAATTCTGTTCTACAAAGGACCAAAACTACATAGTACTATTTTAACAGTCCTTTGCCCAAGTATTTTTTTAAATTTAATTTATAACCTTTTCCTCTCAGAGGCAGTGACTATGCTTCATTTCTCCCCATTTCTGTTATATTTTAGAAATGGCCACTGAAAACCTCAAACTAATTTTAATATGAGTACCTAAAGATTATGGTACAAATTGATGCATTAGATTCTTAGAAAGCATTTGAATTAATTTGAAGCATTTTGATACAATCACCCTGAATTTGCAGTCCTCTATTATTTCTATCTCCATTTTCCCTCCTCTTCATTCTTTCAGTACGTTTCTATGCTTTCTTCATTTCTGTTCCTTCCATTTTTTCTACATATACTGCCTTTGCCTTCACCCATCCTGCAGCTGCTTGCACTTATTAATATGCCATACATATGGTTAACCACCACACGTGAAATATTTGTAACCACATTTGGGACAAAAAATCCTAAATTTGCATTTTAATTGATAAGATCAAGAACTATAAAGCAACCTAAACTATATCTTGGAAGCTTTCTTGACTATTTGTATTGGCAAAAGATGCATATGGTGGAATCTTTATGCCAAATAATACGTGATTTTAAAGTGGGCTCTTTGTATAGTGATTATGTCTGGAGGATGAAATCTAACAAAAAGAACCCACCCATTTTTATAAAAGAACTACCACAGGTAGTTACATTATATACAAAGAAAGATTTGCAAACCAGAGAGAGCCCTTACTCAACTATGGTGCCACCCTGATCTCTAACCTTAAGCCTTTATACTGTGAAAAGTAACTTTATTTCTCAGGGACAGTCTGTGATGGCTACTATAGCAGCTCCCAAAGTGATACTTATGTATGCATAATGAAGCACTTAGAATCACTTTCCTTTGACATGCCACCGATGCCTTTGTTTTTATACATATTTCTCTTTTTTTCCAGCTAACATTCTGAAAGTTTTTCATGTCCTCTTATGAAATAATCCCAACAATTCCTGATATAGGAATGACTTTCACCTTCATTTGAAAGGTGAGGGGACTGAGGCACAGAGGAGACTGAGGCAAAAGTAACTTGCCTAAAATTAAGAAGTGGGGGATATTCATATCTCGAACCCACATACTTTATATGCTTTGTGCAGCTCATCTTCAAGTTCACTGATTCTGTCTTCGGCTGTAGTCATTCTACTATTGAGGGCTCCTACGGAGATTTTCATTTCATCTACTGATTCTTTTAGTTGTGTGACTTCTGTTCGTAGCTTTGAAATTTCTGCTCTCATTTCTTCCTGGATTATCTTGGTGGAGCGTTCCAACGCGGCATCCATATCCTCCCTTAATTTATTGGATGTTCGTTCCATAGTTGTGTTGAGTTCATGAATCATCCTCACAATTTCCTCTCTGAATTCTCTATCTGAGAGGAGGGTGTATTTCTGGGAGGTCGCTGCTGAGGTTAGTGAGATATTTTCTTGGCTCTCTCCTAGTGGTGGGGATTTTCTCAGTTTCTTCATGTTGTTATGGGCTTTAATATCTGGAGCTCTCGTTAACTTGGGAGGAACCTCGACTAAAGATTTTTGGTTATGCTCTTTTGACAAAGTACTATTCCGTGCAAGTTGATGTGTTCATTGACAGTTTTTGTGAAGTTAGGATAGGCTAGGTTAGTTGAGTATCAACATATAGTAACTAAGATGATGAGGGAGTTCTTCGGAGAAATGGGTTCAATCAATTGTAGTCAAAGGACAATGCGTGGAATGGTAAGAAAACTGGAAACAGGCCACGCCCACTTTTAAGGCCACGCCCCCAAATGACAGGACACGCCCCTAACCTTTTCGGACACGGGAGGGCGGGATCAGGCGCGGTGGGCGAATGACTGGGACCTGCCCGGCGGGGAGGGGGTGCTCCGAGCTGTCCCGCTGCCGCGGGCGGGCACGGGACGCAGGGGGCGCTTTTCCAGGTGGCACAGGGTCTCCAAGGGGAAGAGCCAATATACCTGTCGGACACGGGAGGGCGGGATCAGGCGCGGTGGGCGAATGACTGGGACCTGCCCGGCGGGGAGGGGGTGCTCCGAGCTGTCCCGCTGCTGCGGGCGGGCACGGGACGCAGGGGGTCGAACCCACATACTTTAGACATAATTTTTATTTTCCTGAAGCACAATGCTGGCTGCTTTGAGCCTCCCTGGATCGGTTCCTATGCTGTTCTTCACTTGGCAGTAAGGTCCTAACTGAGGAAAGTTCTTTCTACCTAAATTCTGTTGCATTTGCAATAACTTCTTTATTTTTTTGAACATTTGGGGAGCATTCATAAGAAATCTGAAGACATGCTTATGGGATTGACCTAGCAACTTACACATGTTATCATCAGTGACCCAGATAATATTTCATTTCTGTCACATCACCTTCATTGCATTGTTTCTTCTATTCATATCTGTGACCATATGTTTGCTAAATGACCACAAAAACTCCAGGGCAGTTTCTTCCTTTCAAAGCATTCACTTTGGTAATTCATCTGCATTTGCTAACAGGTTTTCCATATAAGTAGTTGGCAAAGAGTGGTCCCTAGATTTGCAGCATCAGCATCATTTGGGAGCATGTCAGAACTGCACAATTTCAGGCCCTACTCCAAACCTACTGAATCACCAACTCCAGAACTGAGGGCCCAGCTGCTTAGGGTTTTGTAAGCATTCCAGTAAATTAGAATCCATATTAAAGCTGGAGAATTACCACCACATTCCATATTTACTGCAAGATTTTGGTAACAATCCCTTTGAAGTCTTTCTACTATCAGAAGTGAAAGATGAAAAATTCATAGCCCTTCAATAATACTTAAGGGTCCGTCTGTCTGTAATTTCTTACACTGTCATCAATCTTCATAGACTCTGCTCATAATTTATAAACCACCAATGCCTAACAGCTTCTAAAGTCAGTGTCTGCCTTGCTATGCTTTGCTTTAATTTGCTTTTTTGGTTTGGGGGTCTCCCCGCTCCAGGCTCAGAGATTACTCCTGTGTTGCTTGAAGGACCATGCAGTGCACCAAGCGTCAAACCTGGCCTCCCTCCACTCCGCCAAGCACGAGCTCTGGCTCGCTGAGCTACCTCTCCAATCATGGAATGACATGTTTCTAATGCTGGAGAGTTACCTTTATTTCTATGGACTACGCTCAGGGCAAAGAAGAGAGGCAGGGCACCAGTAGCTCATCATTTTATTTCTGAGAGCAAATTAATTACCCTTCAATAGATGCATCACATTAATGTGCCAAGTATGATCTATAACGAGATCCTTACCAGGCAATCATATTTCAAACAATTGTTCACTTAAGTAAACATATTTTAATTACTGTCAGCTCTTTAATTATTCATTCTGTAGTCGACAATACAAAAGTCAGAAGAAACTTCTGGCTTGACTGATGATTCTCTCTCTCATTTACCTCTTCCATTTCCATATCTCCCCACGAACTATATTCAAGCACTATATATGTTTATAGGGTACCAGAGAGAAGTCTGACAGCTAGCCACCTTGAATGGTTGAAAGAGCTTTTCATCTGCTCCTCTGAGAATACTTATGGCACAATATTCTGCTACAATTAAGTTATACCAAAGTTGTTCAAAGGTAACACTTGCTCTAATAAATATTATCATTTGGTACATAGTCAATATAATACAAAGTATCAACCTCAAAATTGCATTAGATTACTTGTTTCAAACTGTCAAATGAACATAATTTTAGTTTACCTGGGTAGCAAAAACTGAGTATTTTAAGAAGTTAAGGCTTAGTTGGAAACCTGAATTTCTTGCATTAAAAATAAAAGCACCCACCCAGTTTTATCTAGTTAGAAAATTCTAAATATTCACATGAATATGAAATTGAAGGATTGACTGATAATTGACTATAATTAGAACTGAAATGCATTTGCAGCTAAATATTTATTTTATTGTTGGCTTCTGCCTTTCCTAAAACATTGTTATTTTTAATATTCTAATCACTCTTTGGGACAGAAGGTGGCACTCAAACAAGGTATCATTTATGACCAATTGAACAGAAAAAATACTTTGACTTGACACTTAGTAGAATAAATTTCCCTCATTACCAAACAAAAAGCATTCATGAAAATATTATGATAAAGAGAGACAGAGGATAAGCATCTAAAAAAAATGGAAAGACAAAGATCTGGAAGGGGAAAAGATAAGGGGCCTTTAGGACAGGGGTATAGTATAAGCAAAGCTTCAGATGTGAAGATGAAGGAGGTAGCTTAGGGAAATAAAACAGTGAACAGAATGATCTGACTATGACAGTAAGGCAGGAATGGGGATACTGTGAAAAAGACTTAAAAGGCTTGAAAGCAAACTCAAAGAGTGTCTGGTTCATTATCCAAGTCATAACTCTTAGCTGTCTTTTGAGAAACAAATCAAGCCAATTTATATAAATTTTGACATTTTTACATGCCCAGCTCAGGTTGTCCTACTTTCCACTTCCCAATCATTTCAGACAAGAAACAATATTTCCTGATATTAGAGTAATATTGTTATGGTAACAATAAGTCTCACAATGAGAGACATTACTGGTGCCCGCTCGAATAAATCAATGAGCAATGGGATGACAGTGAACAGTGATTAGAGTAATAAGGCAGCAGTGCTGGCCACACTCAAAGGGACTGTCCCTGGAACCAGGAAGAGAATTTTAGCAAGAAATAGGGAATTTCCAGAGATGCAATGGAGATTCCTAGGTACACAGATACCTAAGTGATGCTGGCCAGGTCTAAGTTCAAATTATAAAGCTCTCATGTGTAAGTTTTAGAGCTTTTTCTCCTAGTCAGTTAATATCTCTAAGCCTTGGTTTTAATTTCTGATGGAGAAAAGAGTATTGACTTCTGAGAGTTGTGATGAATTAAGAAAGTAATCCTGAAGGGTGGTAATTGATGTTTTCTCTGAGGTCCTGGAAAATGAAATGGAATAAATAGATGGCAAAGTGATTGTGAGTTAACATGTAGGTCTGGGTAGCACTAGGTTAGTATAGAATGTGAAGAAAAGAACTACTACGAAGTATTCAAAGATCACTGCATGAACCTAAAGCTGGGTGATATACAATACAAAAGAAATGAAGAGATCCAAGTAGAGTACTCTCTTTGGAGAATCCATTCTGTAGCAGACCACTGGCTGAAACTTTTCAGTAAGCAATTGAAAAGACAAGTTTAATTCATTAGAAAGTTCTGAACCAAGACACAGATACAACTAGAAGTGGCTTGTAATGTTAATTTCTACAAGGTATATGGAGCATTAGCATGAATAAACTACATTATCATCATCATTATGATAACATTTACTAGTTGTCAGAAACTGTACTGAGTATTTTACATGGTCTAGTTCATTAGGTCCTCAATGCAGCTGCCTCATTTTACAGACGAAGACACAGGATTAGAAAGGCTAAAATCCCGGGGCTGGAGTGATAGCACAATGAGTAGGGTGTTTGCTTTGCATGCAGCTGACCCAGGTTCGATTCCCAGCATCCCATGTGGACCCCCAAGCACCACCAGGAGTAATTCCTGAGTGTGAGTGCAGAGCCAGGAATAACCCCTGTGCATTGCTGGGTATGACCCAAAAAGAAAAGAAAAAGGCTAAAATATATTACTCAATGGTACCCAGATTTTAAGGCAGTAAAAACTAAAAACAGAACCCAGAACCTTCACACTTAAATTGTCATAAAAGAGAAATTCATGTTCCCATAAACAGAGATAAATGATGGTACAATACAAAAGTAGTTCAGTCTTGTTTCTGAGAAGAGTGCAAAGGATTTAAGAACCAGAGAGAGAGTCATTACAAGAGAAATTTGTACTCTGAATGGATGGACAGAGAGGCACTTAAAAAAAGAAGTGCTATGTGGACCCAGAGACAGTACAGCAGGTAGGGCACTTGCCTTGCATGCAGCTGACCCAGGTTCACTCTCTAGAATCCCATATGATCCCCCAAGCACTGTTGAGAGTAATTCTTGAGTGCAGAGCCAGGGATAAGCCCTGAGCCCTGCTTGGTGTGGCCCAAGACCACACCCCCCCCCGTTTCCCCCAACACATACACACACAAAAAAAAGAGAAAAAACAGCTAAGAGGCAATAAATGGAAAGGAGGTATACATAAATCAAGAAAGGAATTCATTACAAGATCTAGTTCCAATTTTAGCTAACATTCAGGACAAATGATGCGCCTAATTAAATGAAATCCTTCCAAGTAATGGCTACTAGAATTTTGACTTCACATTCATTTGTTATCCCTTTCCCCATTTGAGGGCAGTATTATATTCTGCTTCTACGGTTACCATCAGTACTTAAAATTTGTCCTCAACACACATACACACACACGTACATACACACACACCACTCTTCAGAGATAAAGTTCCTTCATTAGTAAATAACATCACTACTACAGCAAGTGCTGCAATCACCAGAGCACACCATGATATACCACAAACCAGAGGACAGTTAACCTACAGGAGCAGCCAACATGGAAGTCACTACCTGCCAGGCTTCATACTACCTGGAACCAATTCTGAATTTCTATTTGAAATTTATAAGTATCCCAAATGCAGTGAGGCTCATAATTAGCTGTATTGACAGGTATCATTTTGATTTTTATTATATATTTAATACGAGTCAAATCACTCTTCAAAACCAGTTTAGCCTACATGCTGGCACTCACAGTGTGAATTTCTTTTTGTTATCTCAGACTCTTGACAATTGAAACATTTCTCAGGAAACAAAGAAACACCAACATATAAAACACTGGAAAAGAAAATATAGAATGGTACTCACAGATATGGCTTATCTAAGTCCCATATAGCCATAATCACTCTAAGCATAAATGAGATGAGCTCATGAGAGTATGGACATGAAAAGGAGGATCTAGCTATATACATATACTATGCATACAAGAAATGTGCATTTGTTTTTAAGAAGATAGATTAATAATAAATCATAGTGATTCATAGTAATATATAGCCAAAACAGTGTAAAAGGCAGGAACTGCTATACTGGATAAAGAATGCATGCTCCATGGAATATTATTAGCTATTTATAAAGAGGAAGCCATGCCTCTTGATATAATATGTTTGTAACAAGTGTAAAATGCCAAGCAAATAAATCACATTAAAAACAGTTACTATATGATCTCACTCATAAATGATATATAAACAACCAAAGCAAATAAACTGGAAGCACAACAAAAATAACTCCAACTGTGAAAAACATGGTAACTGCCAGAGGGAAAGTGGAAGAAGAATCAAAGAAAAGGTAGAGGAGTCATTTCACTAGTGATGGCACTGGAAGTTTTGTGGTGCAGACAGGCATATAGAGGTGTAAGACTGTACTTTGAATGTCTTAAAGTACTGTAAACCCATGGTTAATTAGTATCACTGTATCACTGTCATCCCCTTGCACAACTACTTGCTCGAGCAGGCACTAGTAACATCTCCACGTGAGACTTGTTGTTACTGTTTTTGGCATATCGGATACGCCACGGGTAGCTTGCCAGGCTCTGCCATGGGGGCGAGATACTCTCGTAGCTTGCGGGACTCTCCGAGATGGGTTGAGGAATAGAACCTGGTTAGGCCGTGTGCAAGGCCAACGTCCTACCCACTGTGCTATCACTCCAGTCCAGGTTAATTACTAATGTAACAATGGTATTTAAAATTAAAATGTATTTTCTCTTGCCAGCACACCTGGCTGTCTTCCCCGGGGCCCTCAGAGGGGATGGGCTCCAGCTTCCCTCCCCTCCCAGAGCAGAGCTCCTGGGGGCCGAGGACCACTGGAGCTGAGCTACAGCCATGCTCGAGGCACCTCTCCACATGTTCGGATAGGCCTCACGCATGAAGGTACAGGTACTGGCAGAGGAACCCAGGTGTGTGTAATTCCATCAACAGTCAGCATCCAGAGACTTAAAAGCAAGCTCCCAGAAGCATGCAGCCAGTTGTGGCCTACTTCTCCCTCTGGGAGAAACTGACAAGCTTCTGAGAGTTTCCTGCCCACATGGGACAGCCTTGCAAGCTTCCCATGGTGTATTCATATGCTAAAGCCAGTAACAAGCTGGATCACATTCCCCTGACCCTAAAAGAGCCTCCAGTGAGACATCATTGAGAGGGTGGAGCCGAGAGAGACTTCTAAGATCTCAGGGAAAGGACGAATGGAGAGGTTACTGAGCCCGCTTGAGAAATTGACGATTAACGGGGATTTCATGATTCATGATTTTCTTCTGATAGCCACTATTGCACTACAGAAAGATTATAGTCATTCTCTACATGATTTCTGTACTTCTCAAGTCTAGAAAAAGTAGCATTCTGATATAGGGGAAGAAGGGAAAAGAAACACAACTTGTGCTTTCTCTTAAGTCTGAAATGGAGTAACAAGAAAAAAAGAGAAAAACTACAATGAAGATTTGTCTTATGCTTTGGGGTGGTAAAAAAAGTTTGGGGGAAAAGTTATACCTATGCAGAAGGAAATGATTATTATTTCCAAGGATAATTTGGACTAGTGAACAAAATATTAAACTATACATGTTGGTGAGAGAAAGAAGAAATAGATTTACATGCTGAGTGATTCTACTCAAACAAAGTATCTAGAGTAGATACACTCATAGAAATGGAATAATGATTCTTAGTGACCAGGCAATGAGACAGAAAATCTGGAATGAGGAAAATATTTTTAAACTCAAAAGGGGCTGACAGTACAACACTAAATATACAATATAAAACTGAATTTTTGTCTTTTTTGTGTCTTTGTTTTGGGGATACATCATGTTGTGTTTGGGGCTCACTCCTTGAGAGATTCAAAGGACCATATGGGGTGTCAGGGATTAAAGCCAGGGCAGCTGTGTGCAAGGCAAGTGATTTAACTACTATACTATTGCTCTGCCCCTTGAACTGTTTACTTTTAAAATCACTATTTTTATATTATGTAGACTTCCCCTCAAATTATTTTAAGATGAAAAAAATTAAGCAATCTAAGATGTAGACCAACAAAGAGTTCTTTTCTTTATATTTCAGAAATTTTCTTAAAAACTCACTACAGATGATGAAAAGATTATCGCTATTATGTTTGTGATTAATTTGGAAAGAAGGTGGGAGGTTTTGTTGTCTTCGTTTTTTAACTTTCCATTCTCACAAAAATCACATAATGACATTACAAGGATTCTCACTCCAAATAAAGTTCCACCTAACAAACAAGCAAGTGAAAAATCAAGGGGAAAATCCACAAATATCAAATCTAAATACATGCACCAAATGTGACAGTTAATGCTAACTGATAATTTTACACAGATTTAAAGTCTTTCCCCTTTGGAGGCTGGAGCCATAGCATAACGGGTAGGGTGTTTGCTTTGCACTTGGCCAACTGGGGTTCAATTCCCAGCATCCCATATGGTCCCCGGGCACCGCTAGGAGTAATTCCTGAGTGCAGATCCAGGAGTAACCCCTGTGCATCGCTGGGTGTGACCCAAAAAGCAAAAAAAAAGTCTTTCCCCTTTTAAACATATGAGAACAAGGTCACTCAAGTATTCATATAAGTGTTAGTCATCCCTCTATCAATGGTTAATAACATATTTTAGAGTAATATAATTTTATAACATATATCATCAGTTTCGTATTGTGATTTTCATCTGAAATTTTAAAAATTTTGAGTTGATAAATTTAAAAACAATAAGTTACCAAATTACCTTGTCAAATTATAGAGATGAAGTATCTGAAAGTGATCTATTTAGTTTCACCAAAATAAAATAAAAACAATAATAAACTACATAGGAAAAAACAGAATTCTGGGAAGAACAAAAAACCTGGATGTGTTTTAAGAAAAATAATGTACAAAATAATATGCAAATAAAAATAGATGTACATACATTTAAATATTAAATTTTAATTTTAAAATAACTTAAAAATAACTAAAAGAGTTTATAAGAATAAAATGTGACCGCATTTTGAGGAGTAAATAATATAGCTGTGATAATGTGTCTGTTGAGAACCAGATAATCAGTCTCTTTTAAAATGGAATGAAATAAACTTTCTGTTAACTATTTGATCCTTAAAACAGCAACTTGCTAAGTCAGGATCCAAATAAACTATATAAAATTTAAAATATATCTTAAAGTATTTCACTTAAATTCTACAGAAATTTGTCACTTATTATAATGCCAGGTTTCTTAGCTTTAAAAGCTTTTGGGTAGAAGTTCACTCTTTTTCAAAAAAAAATACACTTCCCCTAATTTAGAATGAATATAATCTTTCCATCCATTTTTAACCCTTATCGTGAGCTGAAATAGTATCTTTTAACAAGGGTGAAAAAAGTAGATATGAATTACATCACTTTCCCTGGTGTTTCAGTTCCAAAGTAAAAGGTAGGATGCTAACAGCAGACTGAGGACCTTCTTCCTTCAGTTTGACCTGATCCCAGCCTGCACTGGCTATGCCTGGGATTTGGAGAACAGAAGCACCTCTTTCATGGGCATGCTAACAGAACCATCCACAATGGAGCAATCAGAAAGGTGAACAGTAAAGACTCCCTTTCAGAGGATAAATAACCTTTTCCTGGAAAATGAGTATTGGCTGGCAATGAGGTGGTAATTTATTTCCCTCCAGCCTATAATAAACAGACAAAAAAAAAGTAGGATGCCATTTGAAACAGCTGTGAGGGTGATTATAACCACCTTTTAGCCTTGAAACTAGTCCCTATCTCATCAGCTATGATACATAAAATATTTTTTTAGATTTTTAATGCCTTCTGAAAAAATATATAAAACTCTTGGGGAATGAGGAGGTAGTACAGCAGGCAGGGTGCTTAATATGCATGGGGCCTAAGTGGATTCAATCTCCAGCACCTCATCTGGTCGACCAAGAACCACAAGGAGTAAACTCAAAGCATCACTAGATGTGGCTCCAAAGCAAACAAAAAAGATTTTGGGTGCCTCAGCTTGGCAAGTTGGGTGCCAACTATTAACCAACTTTACAGAAGAAGAGATATGTTTTGAAGCAAACTCCATTCATAATATAGAGTATTTCATTGCTTCTTGCATTTAGGAAGGAGTCTATTAAACCAAGAGAATGAAAGAGGTATAGTATGTAAGTAAGCAATAAATAATATGGCTGTTCTAGGATGGCAGCATTCTGGATAAAGAAAGAAATATTCTTTTAGGTCGGATTTCTTAGTTTTCCTGGGATTTTTAGTCTAAATATAAAAGAAATTGCATCAAAGAATTAGGCAGTAAAGGGAATATGCAGGACAAGCTTATTTTGGTACTAATTCCCTATTAGGATAGTAAGGTAGAATACAGGAAGAGGAACACAGCAATAACTTGGAGAAGAGAAGAGATAAAAGAGGCATTGAAATAGAACATAAAGGATGGGTGAGACTCACATATGTCTAAGTCCTGAGAAGTAGAAAATTCATGGAGAGGCTCTAGGTAAAAATACTGCTCAAGGGGCCACAATAAGCCCACCAGAGTTTGATCTTTGGCATCTCATATGATCACCTGAGCCTGCCAGAAATAATTCCTGAGTGCATAGCTAGGAGTAACTCTTAAGCACTATAGGTGTGGCACCGACCCCCCCACCAAAACAAAACAAAACAAAACCTGCTCAAGTTTGCGCATCAAACTTGGCAATGAAAGTGGATTTCTGATTTCTCATAAAAATACCCTCTGTGATATCCAGATTCTTAGATATGCTCACTTTGGGTTAGCACTGTTCTGAGGACTGGAGGAGAAGCTAGAAGAGAGAATGAAGACTGCAGACTGAGCAGGAAAAGCAACAACCACAGGAGCAGGAAATCAGAGCAAAAGTTTTTGGAGCAGCACACCAGAATCTCACTAATGTGTGCAAGCACCAAGGGCACAGGACAGTTTTCTCACAATACCTGGGATAAACCATTTCCTTTGGAATATTTGATAGAGAAGCTCAAAAGGTCAAGGAATTTATGGGCCTTCAGATCACAACGAGAGGAATTTTGTTCATCTAAATGCAAGGGCTCTAAAAGGTATAACTGAATCAGAAACCAATATTCAAAATTATAAACCCTGTTTCTTTCTTTTTTAAACCTCATATTTAAATTCAGACTATTTGATTGCTTCATGATTTGAAAAATGCATTTAATATATTTGTTTCTGAAATTTTCAGCGATGTGGGGGCAAGAAAGATAATGGGCTAAACATATGCTTTACATGAAGGAGGCCAGGATTTGATTCTTGGAATAGCATGGTCTCCCGAGCACCATCAGGAGGATTCCAGAGTGCCATATTGGGGAGAGCTCCCAAGAACCAGCAGATATAACTCACCCACCCCCCAGGGGAAAAAAAGGAACAAGAAATTCAGCTATTAGGCTTTTTCAGTTAAGAAAAAATGAAATACTAGAGAGAGAAGGCAGAGCTGGAGCAATAGCACAGTGGGTAGGGCATTTGCCTTGCACTCGAGGGACCTGGGTTCAATTCCTAGCATCCCATAAGGTCGCCTGAGCACCGCCAAGAGTAATTCCTGAGTGCACAGCCAGGAATAATCCCTGTGTATTACCGAGTATGACCCAAAAAGCAAAAAAAAAAAAAGTTCTTAAACAAACCTACATTCTTTTTTTCTCATTTCTATGGTTTGCCTCCCTCTTTAGGTACTCTTCTACAATGCTGGGTGCAGAATTTGAAGAATCTATCTCTGATGAAAGATAATTTCTATACTTTTGCAATGGTTATTCTTTCCCTTTAGTTTTCAGTATTTCTGCAATTCTCCTCTTGGTTCTATACTAGGAGGTGAAGTACAAATTAATCTGCTGATAGACATGTGATCACTGCTTCGGTTTTTACATCAAAGAAAGACAACTGTGGTAGTTATTCTCCAGTTGCCTCCAAAACCATTCTCTACCCTCTGTTCTGAATTTATTTTTTTATGTACTAACTAAACTCAGTTATCCCCTGACTTCTAGTTTGCTTTGGGCAAGAATAATCAACCAAAGAATAGTAGACAATAAGAAAGGAGTATACCTTTCCATTTCCATGATAGTTCATAATCCCACTGGATTGGATCTGCACTTGTGGAGCTTTTAGACATATATACCCTTCAGACTTAGAGATAGTATAGACTTTCCTCAATTGCAAGTTCCCGATGCTTTTTCCATTCCTTTGTTCTCTGTAATGCCACCTATAGCACAGTTACTCAGTAAAATCCTTCCCATAAACTTCTCAGCACTGGCTGTCTCCTGCTACAACTTGACAGATCAGATTTGAGGATTGCAAATCTAACAACAAAAGTGATTAGAAAGATAATAGAGAGAATGTGAAGAAAAGGAGTATATTTCAGTTGAGTCTGAAAAAAACTGAACAAGTGTAATCCTGCCATTTGGTCTTAACAAGGTATACTCATCTTAATCAAGTACTTAAACTGTTAAGTGTTCTGGGTCATTTCTTCTCTGAAATCTTTCATTTTGAGAATAATTAGAAACTCACAAGTCTGTAATAATGGCAGCTTTCAAAATGGTCAGTCTGTCACTTTCACCTCCCTAACTTCCAGGCACAAATGCCTGCCTGATTACTGGGAGTCTTATTAAGGGCTATTGTTTCCCTTTCCCTCCCAGCTCCTCCTATGTCCTGATTTCTATCATCTTGTATTCTACTTAAAGAAGGGTTTAAAAAAGAAAAAATATCATAGAATCCCACATCAGACTGTATTCATAAAGAAGGTAAAGTGCATCTGGTCTTGTCATTCACACATTTTGTTTTCCTACCAAAAGCTAAGAATAACCTGCTTATTCTTCATAGTCCTTTGTAAAGCAGGGAGAGCATTTACCAAAGAATACAAGGTGGCAAAAGTCAACTGTGGTGAATATTCTAACATCAAGAGTAAGGTTAGTTACTCCCTATTTCATAAAGCATTCCTAATTTTTTAGGCATATTGTTATAAAATTTGGGTACAGATATTTTCTTTTGCAAAATTAAAAAAAAAAATCTTTCAATGGTGTCCTTTAAAGAGAACACTACTAATTCTAAAACCTGGTAAGGCTGTTGCCCAGAATGAGAAAAATAAGCTTTATTTATAAATGAGATTACTTTTTGGAGGGGACTGGGGAGAGTGGTTTACACCAGCTGTGCTCAGGGATTTCTACTGACTCAGGGGTCAGTCCTGGAGAGGCTTGGGGACCAGTGGAGTGCCTGGGATAGAACCCAGGTTAACTGCATGCAAGGCAAGTGCCCTCCCTACTGTATTAAGTTTGGCCACACTTTTGTACTATTTTTAAAACATAGTACTGCAATGTATATTATAAACTATATTACTGATAGCATCCTTTTTATTCAAGTTTTAGAACAGGAAGTATGATGCTGGGTTAGAAACTACAGTATTTTGCCACTACAAAGTATTATTAGAGGGGCTGGAGTGATAGCACAGCAGGTAGGACATTTGCCTTGCTTGCGGCCGACCCAGGTTCGAGTCCCAGCATCCCATATGGTCCCCTGAGCACCGCCAGAGGTGATTCCCGAGTGCAGAGCCAGGAGTGACCCCTGTGCATCACCGGGTGTGACCCAAGGAGAAAAAAAAAGTACTATTAGAAATGAACTTAAGAAAGCCCCAAAGTAAAACATAACAGATATTTTGTTCTTTGAGAGTTGAGAATATTAGTCACAGTACCTTCAGTACTAAACACAGTGAATGTTTAGTTCACAGTACTAAACACTGTGAACATCTACACAGTAGATGTTCATTCATTGTTGACTGAATAAAAGGAATGTCAATGGTTTTGGCCAAATCCACTTACTCTTACACCAATCTTTGGATCAAGCATCTTCTCTTAAGGACTAACTTTAGTTGGTGAATCTCAAAGCCAGAACAGAATTCTTCCTTGACAAAGATATCTACATTACCATTCAAAGGTTTTGGCTGGTTCTCTGTGTCAACACACACACTAACTTACAGAGAAGATAATGGGAGTCAACAGTCCCAGTGTTCCTTAAAGTGCTACTTAATTCTTCTGATTATAAAAGACCCGGAAAAGAAAATAAGTATTGATTGGCCAGTGTGGAAAAGCCGAATTGTAACAGCAGAGTTGAGTAAAGAGGAAAACAATTAGGTTGGTCTTCACAATGCTTCAAGAGCTCTGGTTGTTAAAAGTATTCTAGTCAGTCATTCCCCTGAACCATCCCTCTGGTGCTATGTAAGCTCATTACCAACTATAACCCAGAGATTCATAAATCTCAAGAGATAAACAAAAAAGTCACAGAAGATTTTTGCCAAACCCCATGCAAGACTGAGTTCTATAGGATACCTCGGAGAAGGGTGAGTCAGCCCAGGGCCCTCCCAAACAAAGCTCTGGCATCCTATTGCTGTCAAATTCCAAAATCCTTGCCATGTCACCAGCCAGACTCCACTGCCTCAGAACTGAGCCTCACACAGAAATCATTCTGCTGAGAAATTCAGCTATGTGGGTTTTGTGACTGAAATCTCCAGGCCTTCACAGAGTCAGGATGGGCTATGTACCCACCCACCTCTTTGTACTTCCAGAAGCCCCAGCAGTCACGCCTACACCTTGAAGCCACCCCCCCGCCAGTTAAAAATTTAACTCCAGCTATATTATTCCAGGGCTGCAGCTATAGCACAGTGGGTAGGGTGTTTGCCTTGCATGCAGCTCACCTGAGTTCAATTTCTCCATCCTTCTCAGAGAGCCTGGCAAGCTACTAAGAGTATCCTGCCATCACGGCAGAGCCTGGCAATCTCCCCCTGGCGTATTCGATATGCCAAAAACAGTAACAAGTCTCACAATGGAGACATTACTGGTGCCCGCTCAAGCAAATTGATGAACAAGGGAGGACCAGTGCAACAGTGTATCATTCCATTAAAAATTTCAGACTTCCTGGAGCACACAGCTATGTGACATCTCAAACTCTACAGCACTGATAATCAGTAGTAGCATAGCAGATTGGATGGGATGTAACGTAGGAGGCAACCAATCTTGATTAACAAAACAAACACAGGAGGCTTAACCTGCAATAATATTTTAGTAATCTCTTGTAGAAGGACTTAATGGTTCCATGGTGACATACAACAATTTTCAATAACTTTCTTCTAAGGAAACACTTTTTGATCATCCTATTAGCAAATTATTGATAACAAGTAACATAAAATTGAGAGCTGAAGGGGTGTTTGGGAAAACTGGAGACAATGGTGAAGAGAAGATACATAATGAAAAATTTTGTAAATCATGGTGTTTTTGATAAAATTAATTTTAAAAAATTATAAAAATAAAAGTATCTTAGAAATTGATAATGCTTGAATTTTATACTATTTAACCCTTTTCTTAGAACCATCTGGTGATACCTAATGGAGGGAATATGCCTGTTTTTGCCAAAATCATTGTGGCAAACAGCTCCTAAACTTTATTTAGTAGCACAGCAAACTGTGCTGAAAGAGGAGGAGAAGGGATGTAAGTGATCAAACTGTTCTTGTGCAGTGAAGACAAAGGGTTATGGAGATAGATTTCTTTGACAGTATTGAATTTTTCAGAGTATTATACTTGAAAACTTGTAAGGAATAACTAACCATTCATCGCAATATAACTGAATCAAATGTAAGCAATTTTCACTAGGCTAATCTTCCAGTTAAAAAAAATTAGGGTCCTTCAACAAAGAGCTGTGCTGATTATATCAAAGAGAATCAGACTTATTTCTAGGCGCTACGTTGTGTGTGTGCATGCATACATGTCCATGTGTGTGTGCAAGTGTGTGTATGTGCTTTTAATACATATATGTCTCTACTCCAACGCATCTCTTTGAAAGAAGGCTTATATAACTTAGAGCTCCCTTGGCAGCATCCAGAAACTGCCAATAAAACTAAGACAGTCCAGGGAGCAAAAAGACTGTCAACACATGGTAAACTGTCAGAACTGTAAAAGCATCAGAATCTCAGATCTTAAACCTTAGAATATGGAGACTATTTATAACTTAACCACACACAAAAAGTGCATTTTAAATTGATCCTCCCAGTAGAGGGAAGTTATCATTTCAAGCCACCAAGAACATACTGATGGCTGGTTCAGGATATGGCAGTAGCTGAGACATATTTCCTGACTTCAGGGGAAGAAAAATTTTGTATTCTTTGTTTGTATGGGGGCCACCTCTTGGGGTGCTCAGGGCTGACTCCTGGCTCTGCACTTAAGGATTACTTCTGGTGTTGCTCAGGCAACTGTATTGGGTGCCAGAGGTCCAACCCAGGTCTGCCACATGCAAGCAAGTGCCCTACCTGCTGTACTATCACTGTGGTACAGGAATATATTTCTTTTAGAAATAAAGTTAAAAGTCACTACCTATGATTTGCCTACCTGAGCTCCAGGTTTTTATAAATATATAAGGTTTTTAGACTCTTCTCCTCTCACCATTGTAATGCTTGTGCTGCACTGTGATTTTATTTGTCTCTAGTAAAAATATAGACTCCATAAATGTTAGAAACACGTCTGTCTTCTGAACCCCCAGTACCTGCAACCACACTTGTTTTCTAGGAACACCAAAAGAACAGCCTTTGGATTTATTAAATGTACAGAGTTTTTGAAGGCCAGAACCATACTTTATACTGTGAACATTAATAGCTGGAGCTGTATTTAAATGAGGTTTGGAGGCAAGAAAGTGCTCAAATATGCAGAAACCCTCAAGCTATAGAACCAAACACGTCTGAACCCCCCGTCCCCTCCCACACACACATACACACACACTGTTTCACTGTCCAACAGAACTAAGGGATGGTCCTGCTGAGAAGATACAGAGGAGATGGTCTCTTGGGTTTGGAATAGTGAACTTGATTCTGCCGCAAACACCTCTCCATTTATACCCTTTTCTCTAGCTGTCTGGTTTTCAAATAAACTAATGTAAAACTTTTTTAAAAAGTAGCTTTTGTCTGAGGTTAAGAATTTATTCTAAAGCAAACCACCCTTCAAATGTTGTTGGTTTCTCCTCCTCACAGAACAAAAAGAATTCAATTCCTCTGTCTCCCATTTGAGGAGGGAAAAGTCATATGATTTGAGCATTGTGAAACTCAAAGTAATTGGAGGCAGCAGAAGTAACCGTCAGAATATTCCGAATAAATGTCTTTCAAAGACTGGATCCAAGTTTTGCAAGACAACCAGTTTGAAGAAAAAGTAAGAGCAGAGATTGGAAATTCATTTTTCTTTTTCCTTCTAATTAGTTAGATCAGCTTTACTCAACTGGAGGAAATGTCATTAATGCCCAGTACATCTCCATTTAAAGACTCTTAAAAATATTTAGAGATCATCTTGGCTCTCATAAGCAGAGGGATGCCACTATAATTTATCAAGGAGCATTCAATGATATTACTAACCACTATACAGAAGAGTTCACCCACCAAAAAATGTCAATAGTATGGAGATTGAGAAATGCTGAGCAAGACTTATTTTAGTTGTTGTTTTTTCTTTTCACCATCTTTGTCTTTTAAAACCTCAATTTAATGATCAATAATAAGATAATAAAAATCAACTGCCTAAGTCTAAGCACCAAAATCTGGCACACAATGTTCAAGTTATATATAAGCAGATATTTGTGGCATTTTTATTATTACAAAAAGGACAACATTTACACTTCTCTTTGGATATGTCATCAGGCAGTATGCTGGTTATCTTAAACAATTTACATAATAACTGAATGGCCCCGCTGCATAACAGATACACGTGGAAAACAACGAATGTTACTATATGATCATTAAGATGGTCAAATATATTGGTACATGCATGGAGATGGTAATGTCTATCAAGACACAATCCTAAAGAACCCGGCAATATTTCAGGTAAACTCAAAATTCTTTTATCCTTCTCTTTAGACAAAATACAATCAAACAAGGCGTGGCTAAAACCTATTATTGCTGGCCTGGCAGACTGCTGGAGCCAAGACTTCCACTAATTCTGTCATGCTGTATGCAGGAAAGTGAAAGAGACACAGAGCACTTCAAATAAATCAATTTCCTTTACTAGCTTCCTTTCTTTATCGTTTGCTTTTACTGTATGGTTTGTGGATCAAGTTAATCATTTTCATGTAAAGATCAATCTCAATATGCACTTTCGTCTGAAAGTTGTTGTCAGATTTTGCAGAGCTGCCAAGTTCTCAAAGAGATGGGAAATTATACACTATTAGACATTTGCTGTTTCTGGTGGCACAACCATTCCTGGACATGTTTGACAATAGCACCCACAACTCTTCTTTGTTATTGGTGGCAAATGTTGCTTAAGATGTTGCCAAGAATGACTCAATTCTCGACATTACTTTCTCCTCAAAATATAAATCTTGGTGATAGTAAAAAATTCTAAAGAACTAACAATGTTTTCTTTCAATGGTTTTCCTCTCCTTTTGAGTAGCATTTGTTTTCTGTAAGTATGCACAGTGGGTAGGGCGTTTGCCTTTCATATGGCTGACCCGGGTTTGATTCTTTTGTCCCTCTCGGAGAGCTCGGCAAGCTACTGAGAGTATCCCACCTGCACAGCAGAGCCTGGCAAGCTACTCGTGGTGTATTCAATATGCCAAAAACAGTAACAAGTCTCACAATGGAGATGTTACTGGTGCCCACTCAAGCAAATCGATGAACAATGGGAAGACAGTGCTACAGTACAAATATACCTACTCCCTATTGAAACTGATATCTCATTTTTTCCATCCTACACCTAGATCAGAAGAGCCTCACGCATGAAAGGACCATCAGAGGAACCCAGGTGTACAGGATCCGGAGCTGAGATCTCCGAGCCTGCTCGGATTGGGACTGGGCCTTCTCCACCCAGGCCCCCCCATTTTCCAGTAGCTTGGAGGCCACCCCCACAAACTGCCCCCGGCGCCATGTAATCCCACCAACAGCCAACATCCAGAGACTATAAAACCAAGCTCCTGGACGAGAGCGAAGTTGAGTCTCTCACACCCCGTGTCTTGCTGTCTTCACCAGGGGCCCTCGGAGGGGACGGGTTGCCTTTCCCTCCCCGCCCCAAGCAGAGCCTTGACAGTTGAAGACCTATGGAACCCAGCCTCAGACATGCTCAAGGCCATTCTCCACGCATTCAGACGAGCCTCATTTGTCAAGGGATCAGCAGAGGGACCCAGGTGTGCGGGACCTGGGGCTGAGATCTCCAAGCCTGCATGGATTGGGATTGGACCTTCTCCACCCAGACCCCCCATTTTCCAGTAGCTTGGCAGCCACACCCACAAACTGCCCCCAGCGCAGTGTGATCCCACCAATGGCCAACATCCAGAGACTATAAGACCAAGCTCCTGGACATCTAATAGCCTTGTTCTCCCTCTTGGAGAACCTGACAAGCTACCAAGAGTCTATTGCCTGCATGGGAGATCCTTGCAAGCTCCCCATGGTGTATCCATATCTCAAATACAGTAAAAGATATATACATAGCTCTCGGAGAGCCCAGCAAGCTACCGAAAGTATCCCCACTGCATGGCAGAGCCTGGCAAGCTATCCGTGGCATATTCAATATGCAAAAAACAGCAACGATAGGTCTCAGTCCCCTGACCCTGAAAGAGCCTCCAATCATTGGGAAAAATGAGTAAGGAGAGGCTGCTAATATCTCAGGACTGAGTGTAATAGAGACGTTACTGGTGCCTGCTTGAGTAAATCGACGAACAATGAGATGACAGTGATACACCTAGATAGTGAACTATCCAAAAAGCCTAACAATAAATTCCTTTTTCCAAATATTAACAAGAACCTACTTCTGCTTACTGTACCAAAAGCAATGCTGATTGCTACTGGTATAAGTGAATTATGTAGGATATTATAGAAACTACTAATATTTAGAAATCTGGGACCATCATATGATATTTCTATTCATCCTATATTTAATACCTTATACATATCTACAGTTTAGTTGAGTAGTCCATAAAACAAAACAATAATTTTGAGGAATTTTAAAGTCACTTTAGTAAGAATTTTAATAAGAAGTTGCTACTGTAGTTTATACCAATTTACCAGAAAGATAAGTTATTAAGATATTTGAATCCCTTAAAATTTATGAATATCAGATAGGTGTTAAGAAAGGCTCATGAAACTGGTGAATTAATAAACACTATATAAATTTAGGCAATATTTAAGTTTAATAACATACACAGATATGTGCATATGCATAGCAAACACATTAGTATGACATTTAAATTTATCTTTGATAAATTGTTGATCAGTTGTAGAGTTTTAAAATACCAAAAATGAAGTCAACTGAACTCTCTAGAGATGATACCTTTAAAATTTCTCTAATCATCCCCTATCAAGTAACTTATGAATTCACAAAAATGTTTATATTTATAAATCTATGTATAGATATATTGGCATAATCTGTAAACCTATTTGCTTTTTACAAAAAAAGCTTTTTCATTATTTTATTGAGGTACCTTTGTTTCATAACACTGTATATTTCAGAAATACATATTAGCATCCATTAAAATATATACTACTGTGTCACGTCTATCACTAAAGTATTAATAACTCTCCACTAGTTTATTATTGGAATTTTTCTTCACTTAGTCACACCTTCCTCCCTCTGGTAACCTTCTACAGTAAGAATCTAAAGGTGGGTTTTGGTTCAGTTTTGTCCTTTATTTTATCATAATCCAATACCAAAGAAATATTCTGGTATTTGACTTTCTTCTTCTTGTCTATTTCACTTTGCATAATTTTCTCCAGTTCTACTCATGCTGTCGCAAATAATAAGATTGTGCATAAGTGTGTGTAGAAAGAAAACATATGTACATATATGTACATATAAGTATCGATTTCTGCACATATACATGTATATATGCACAGCACAGCTTCTTTATATAATCACCTAGCAGTAGGCACTTAGTTATTTAAATATTTGTCTGTAGTACTGGAATGAGTACAAGGATGTATATTTTTAGCTCATGTTTTAGTATATTCTGAATAGACATCCGAGACTAGAGTTGTTAAATCATAGGTACATATAGTAGTAAAGTGTAGCTAGTAAAATACAGCTATGCCTATTCCATGCTATTGCACAGTATAGGCTATTACAAATTAAATTCTACATTAACCAATCATAGTTGTTAAATCATTTATTTTTAAAATATATATATTTTTGCTTTTTGGGTCACAATGGGCGATGCACAGGGGTTACTCCTAGCTCTGCACTTGGGAATTACCCATTGCAGTGCTCAGGTGACCATATGGGATGCTGGGAATTGAACTTGGGTCAGCCACGAGCAAGGCAAACATCCTACCCGCTGTGCTATTGCTCCAGCCCCCTATTTTTAATATTTTTAAAAATATATATACTGTCCCCATAGAAGCTGAATCAGTGGCAACCACTCATCTCAAGTAAGCTGCATTTCAATTCCTGACCTATAACTTTCCAACTCAACTAAACACACCAAATTAGTTTCCAACCAACTAAACACACCATTTAGATGTAAGATGAAAACAGAAAATGTGCTTCTGGTCCCAGTCCTAAACATTTTATTCTACACAACTGCCATCTAAAACGCTCTCCCAAATTTGAACCCATGTTTGCAAAGTGGGTATCCCCTAGAAGAATCACCTATGTCCATAACACTTAAAAACCTATGGCTATTTCAGAGTTCACTTCATCTACATTCCCACGTGGCAAGTAATCATAGGGGAAAGGTAATCAAAACCCAAGTAGCTTTGAGAATAGTTACAGATAGATTATGAGAGAAAGTAATTTCCAATGGACACAGAAAATCATGAAAAAACAAGGTGGATGAAGAGAAACAAGTCAAGGAGTGTGAAAAGATGCTGAGGGTTGAGACTGGGGGAAAACAATTACTATAGAAAATAAAAGTCAGTAATTTTGCCAAGTCCATCACCCACTAATTCAATTTGGTACAGCTTCCTATCCTCAAAGGAAAAGATACTATTCACTATCAGGGTTGGTCTTTTTTATGATCCCCTAAGACTTTTCTGATAGTAGGCTTACTTCTCCAAATATTGAAGAATGCCTACCCCTCAGCAGATAAGAAAAATTTACATAGGATATAGATTAAGGATATGTGACTAAAGTCAGGATTTCTAGGCACAAATTTCAGCACCTCAGCCTAATAATTTTGTTAATACTTTAGAATATCTCTATCAATTTCTTCTAAATGCTTATAAGTTTTTGGTTTTTATTAAAGATTGAATATCACAGGCTAGTTAAGTATAACTATGCCCATTGCATTGCATAGATTATTACAAATAGAAATTCTACATTACCAAATATCCTTTGTTTAGAAAGAGTTCCAAAAATATGTCAGGTTTAAGAAAATATTGTACTTTTTCAAGATTTTGGAGGCTGACATTGATTATCTGCATTATCTAATTTATCAAAGGTGGTGATATACAATTACATATTAAATAATTTTCTTTAAATAAGAAAAATGTAAACTTGGACTTTATAAGGAGAAACTACATTTCATAAAAAGTTTTGCTATCAAATCCTGTAATAATCTCTAATATTTCAATTATCTGGTTATAATTTTACTTAAGTGGTATAAAAAGAATATTTTCCCACTATAGTAATACATCTAGAGTCATCTTTCCTCCAGAGAACAAATTAATTTTGCAATTAAATAGGAAGGAACAGATTGTCATCAAAACAGAATATAATATTTTTGGTTTTTACAATAATGCTTCATTTAGCAATCCTATGTACTCCTATGCAATACCAAACTAAGTTTTTTTTCCTAGCTGTATCTTAAGTGAAGTAGAAGGAATATTTACTGTGCTTATAAAAGCAAAGAGATAAGTATCCCATCTGCTTGAAAGCTCAGAGGGCATTGCAGAGACGCATGCTAAAAGGGCTTTCAACCTTAATGATAAAAATCATTTGACGTTACAGAACGGGGAGTATCTCAGTTGGTAGCTGCCTCAGTAGCCTTGAGTTAAATTCTTAGCATGACCCCAGGCTAAGTGTGATTCCAGTGGCATTATAGTTTGGAATCTCTGATGACACAACAGAGCACCTGCTCTCTACCACAAGGCACTCAAACCTGTGCAGGCATTATACACACAGGGTGCATGAGCTCAGCAAAAAATGTGAAGCCTCCTTTGCACACCAAAACAAAGCTTGAGCTCCCCAATAATGGCAAAAACATCAATGGGAGGAAGAAAGAAATTTAACAGGACAAAGAGATTGTACTGGGGATGCGGTGCTTGCCTTGTACATGGCTGACCCAGGTTTGATCCCTGGCACAGTATATGGTCCCGCAAGCACTACCAGAAGTGATCCCTGATTCAGTAAGCCCTGAATACAGCCTTGTGTGGTCCCCAAGCAAACAAAACAGTAAATCTCTCAAGTATAAATAAATTCATGCATAAAACTATATACTGACAAAGTTTCATCATGGTTGTTTCTAGAAGGAGAGAAAAGATCTGGGGCATTTCTGCGTAATGTGGAGAATTCCCTTCTTTACCAAGAAAAACAAAAAAAGATTAAACAGTTATCCCAAAGTACAAAATGACAGATTTTTTTGTTTTTAATTGCAAGTCTTGTTGGAGTTCAGCACTGAGACAGAGAAATCTACACCTAAGGAGGTAAGAAGAAGCCAAACAAGCCAAATACACGGGGCATCTTCAGTTATAAGGCTGACATTAATTTTATTTGCATCAAGCAATTATCAATATATACTCACAATGTCTTACTGTATTCATTACAAGAAATAGTTAAAAATTATTTAATTGCCAAAATAGCATAGCAAATTTAAGTCATATTTAAATAACTGACATAAACAGGTAACACCAAAATACCTCTTGAAAAATTGTATTTTAAAAGAAGATTCAGGGGACAAGGAGGCAGCTCAATGGACTGGAGCACAGGATTTCCATGCAGGAACCCTGGGTTCAATCATGGCACCAGATCGTTCCCTAAACCCCGAAGGAAAAGTGGTTCCTGAGCACTGCTGGTGTGGCCCCCAAACAAACATGCAAAACTCAGTGTTAAATTTTCATAAAGCACACATATATATTTTTAATATATTGTTTAAAATGAATAATTTTCCTGAACAAAGAATTGAGTAGGTCAGAAAGTTCAAGATCTTGAATTATTTCAGCTAATATTGAAAAGGTTTATGTATACAGAATAACTTTTCTTCTCGTGATAATTCTTCTTATATAGTGAATTCAAAACTTCATCCAAATGCATACAAGGCAATCCAAGATTTTTTTTTTGTATGCAGAGCAAATTGACTAAAAACTTATTTTGTGTAAAAGTCATTCACCTCCCATCGAATTTGGTCATGGATTCTAGGATCTGAAGACACACAGGAAAGCTTTAATGGGTCAAAGGTGAATTGAGAGGAAAAAAACATTGAGAGGATCTGGGAAGCCATTAATTCCTTTTACCTGGATCTAAGATGAAGTGCCCTGCTGGTGACATATGTATACATGTCTATCTGCATATACAAAGATATGTGTTCCACAGAATTCTGGACTACAGGATGCCAACTACACCAAGATTCTTGACAGAGCATAAAATTTGTAAACTCATGCCTAAAACAAAAAAAAACTGCTTTAAGATATTTTACCTCCTGCTGAGAAAATTTATCCTTATTTCAATTTGAAAAAAAAAATTTTTAGTCCAATGCAGATGGAGCTGAGAGGGGAAAGCATATTCTTTTAATGGCCTTTTTCCCCTTACTACAAAAATTATCCTCTTAATGAGTCCAGTAGGATAATAATCCAACTACTATACTAAAAAAGTAAGATTCTTAGGAAACAAAGCCATTTACAAAAAACATTTAGGAATTAGCAAACACTTAGGATTCACACAGACACTGCCCTTATGTATAACATATTTCTGGACCTACTAGGGGTGTATCGGCTCATCATTTTAGATTGTGCCAGTCTAGGAGAATATTGCTAGTTTCCATTATTAACACAAATGACAAGGAGTACATTAGTCTGTTTTATGATGGGCAACATAAAATACTAAAATCATATTTCATATTAGGCCTCCAAAAAGAAAAGGTAGATAGTTACTATAAAAAAGAAGATCCTTTGAAAAATCATGTATTGTATAATAAGGGGCAAGGTACAAAAGATCTGAATGTGCCAGCATAGATAATGGGTCCTTTAAAAATGATTAACTCCAGAATGAAAAAAATTCTATAGAGGTGTGAATCTGAATACCCTGCCACCCTCTCCCCCACTCCCCCACCTCCAAACAACTGGAAAATAAAATTGGACAAGGCTGGAGAAATAGTGTAGTGTACGGTAAGGCACTTGACCTGCATCTTGCCAACCTGGGTTTGATCCCTGGCACACATAAGTCATCCTAAGCCCCACCAGAAGTGATCTCTGAGCACAAAATCAGGTGTAAGTCCTTAACACCTCCAGGTGTGTCTTCCCCAAAGTATAAATAAATTGTAAAGGTTTTTCAAAGGATAAAAGACTAACCTTTATTTTCATTAATTTGGGGGAAAAACTTCTGGAATAATCACCTTTTCCACCTGCATCATCCTTTACTTTGGGGATTTTAGACTGGAATGTTTATCAAATTATGTAACAAGAACAGTGTATTATCACTGACTTAAGAAAAACACTGAAGCATTAAAGGAGCACATTTTGCTTATACCTTTACCAATAGTGTATGGGGACATAAAAACTAAGATCATTTTCACATTTATGTTCCTAAAAGATTCAGTCTGTATTTCCCTTATCTGCCAACATTTTTTAATTTTTATTTAAATTATTTTTAAATTTACTTAAAAATTGAATCACAGCAAGATACAGTTACTAAGTTGCTCCTGATTGGGTTTCAGTCACATAGTGTTCCTACACCTGCCCCTTCACCAGTATACATTCCCTACCAACAGTACAAATAAAGATTTATTTTTAATGCGAACTGTAATAACTCTGTTTCCTGCAATTTTCCAAGTATCTTCCAAGATCATCAGAACTGTGGCCAATATTTATCAATTGTGGCTATTGCTCACAGAACTCCAGTGATGAGCCTGCATTCTGCAAACCTTTGCAAATGCCAGGAGGTAGTGGTCATTCTCTCCATTTCACAGATCTACAAACTCTTTCTCAGAGGAGCAAAGAACTGAGTTGAAGTTTCTTTACCCCGGAAGGGACTGAGCTGAGATTTAACCTATATCTGCCTCTGAAACCTGATAATGATGGCAAAAGGAAAAAGTTCACTTTTAGAAGAGAGGGACTCCTTTCAGAAACGTGCAGGAAATGATTTCTACCAACTGAAAGACAAAAACTAAAGCAAAAAACTGCAGAAAAAACAAAAACACTGTTTGGAGGAGGGGGAGGGTTGGAGGGGATGCTGAGTTACCAAAGAGTTAATAAATTCAGAACTGTGGCTGGCACTAAAGAGCAGGCTAGACCTTGGACTAGGTGGGGTGAGATAGCAGGAGGAAGAGAAAGCAAATACTGAGACAAAGAGGCAGAACTATGGAATGGCTAAACTAATTTAATATGATAGAGAGAACAGCTCAAAATGAGCCAGTTAAGGGTCTTAATCAAGAAAAACTATGCAAACTTCATTGCTAGTTACCTAACCCTGTTGTGCTATTCATTAGTTTTTTTTAATAATTTCATGTTAAGTGAATCAAACATCATACATTTCCTGACAATGAATCATCATAATAATAAAGACCTTAGTGCTGTATTTTTTTTTAATTTATTTATTTTTAATTAGAGAATCACCGTGAGGGTACAGTTACAGATTTATACACTTTTGTGCTTATACTTCCCTCATACAAAGTTTGGGAACCCATCCCTTCACCAGTGCCCATTCTCCACCACCCGTAAACCCAGTGTCCCTCCCACCCTCCCCAATCCCATCTCCCCCCCACCCCACCCTGCCACTGTGGCAAGGCATTCCCTTCTGTTTTCTCTCTCTAATTAGCTGTTGTGGTTTGCAATAAAGGTGTTGAGTGGCCTCTGTGCTCAGTCTCTAGCCCTCATTCAGCCCGCAACTCCCTTCCCCCACATGGCCTTCGACTACAATGTAGTTGGTGATCGCTTCTCTGAGTTGACCTTTCCCCGGAACGTGAGGCCAGCCTCGAAGCCATGGAGTCAACCTCCTGGTACTTATTTCTACAGTTCTTGGGTGTTAGTCTCCCACTCTGATATTCTATATACCATAGATGAGTGCAATCTTTCTATGTCTGTTTCTCTCTTTCTGACTCATTTCACTCAGCATGAAACTTTTCATGCCCATCCACTTAACTACAAAATTCTTGACCTCCTTTTTTCTAACAGCTGCATAGTATTCCATTGTATAGATGTACCAAAGTTTCCTCAACCAGTCATCCGTTTTGGGGCATTCGGGTTTTTTCCAGATTCTGGCTATTGTAAACAGTGCTGCGATGAACATACATGTGCAGATGTTGTTTCGATTGTACTTTTTTGCCTCTCTGGGATATATTCCCAGCAGTGGTATTGCTGGGTCAAATGGGAATTCAATATCTAATTTTTTGAGAGTCGTCCAAATTGTTTTCCAGAAGGGCTGAACCAGTCGGCATTCCCTTAGTGCTGTATTTTTAAGCTGCCAAAGTAAGCTAAGTACTGGAAATTGTGTGTGTATGTGTGTGTGTGTGTGTGTGTGTGTGTGTGTGGTCAATTATTACTGTAAATTTGTAAATTTACCAATTTGTAAAAACTGTTTACAAATTGGTTCTGGAACTGGGAGTGTGTGAATTGTGTGGTTGTCTACATCAGTAACAAAAAGCAAACAAGCGCCCCCCCGTCCTCAAAAATGCTGACCAGGAAAAATATAACCTCAGTCATTTCATATTAACTGTGCATTCACTCATCCATTTGTGTAAATATTTGCTTATTAGCTAGAGCATGCTAGCCCCGTGTTTCATGCTAGGTTACTGAGAGCTTACTGTCCAATTGGGAAAATAGTTCTGCAGGGGAACAAAAATAACTCTTACTACAAACTATAATAGAGAATAAAGAAAATCAACTGGGTAGATCTGGTTGTCCAGAGAGGTGGGTGAAGTAAGAAGAGAGGTCTAGAGACTGTGATCAGGAAAGGCCTGGGTGAAGGATCCATCAAGTTCTCACACTGGGACAGGTCTTGGAATCTTGCCAAAGGCCTGGTGCCAGACTGCTGAATCCCATCAGCTTAAAGTTTCTGACTCTTGTGTTCTGAAGTTATGGAGAGGATTTACATATCTAGTAAGTTCCCACGAAATGCTGACCCAGATATACTGATGCACAACACACTTTGGGAATTTCCTGAGTGGAGGTTTCCCACCTTTTCACCCTTACAAACCAGGAGTGCTCCCGGGAGCTAGAGCTGAAAAATCTCTTCCCAAACATGGTGTGGAGAGAAACTTATGCCAAGTAATAAAGAGTTAGGTGAATTGAGGTTAGACAATTAAATGAGGAAACTGTCGATGGTCTTACACATTTGTGCAAAATTGATAAAGTTGTTTAAGGATTTAGGAGTTATCTAGACAATCAAGAATTAAATGTTTGCCTTTCTGATAAGAAGACTATTACCTTTTTCTAAGCTAAGAATCTGTACGAAATTTATGAATTTAAGGAGCATAAAAGGCCAAATCCAAAATCAAACAATATGTTTTAAAAGTTATTCCTGAATTAACATAACATCTATCATCAAATGAACTCAATATTATCAGAGCATATTTAACAGAGAAGATAAATGAGTTCAATGGGTGACAGCTGTCTTCAAATTTGTGCTATTTTAACATGACAAAGAAGGCCTTTTTGTTAATCGAAGAGGATATGAGTTCATAATTACTATAAAGGAAATCAAAATTATATGTAAAGAAGTTATTCTTGACATCAGATGATGGGTTGAAATATTTGACTTTCAAAAGAAGACAATTCTTTTTTTTTAATATAAAGTTTGGCCATGGAACTAGTTAAGATGTGCAAGCCTTGAATGTACAAGGTCCTGACTTCAATGCCTAATATCATAAGTTTACCCCAGCCAGCACAGTTGGGATGACCTTGGTCCTTGATGGTTCCATGGATCTCTTGCCTTAGTTGTGCCTCAATACAAGCTTGAGTCTTAAAATATCCAGCCCTGTTGATAATATATCACGGAGACTCTTCCTTGAGCTCTACTTGAGAACCCCCACCACTATTCTACAATCTGCAAGGAGAGGGAGAGAGAGGAGGAGAAAGAGTAAAGAACTTCACTGGAACTTTGAGTGTTTGCCCCTCAAACATAAATCTGAAAAACATGGGGAACTTTGGTAAAACTATAAATGCACAGGGTCAGACCCAGAGCTTCTGTCCAAAAGACTAAAGTCTAGGACCCCACATTTGTAAAAGATATCTTCAGGTATTCGGACATTGGCAGACAAAGGACCACACTTTGGTCAACACTTGGCTGTCTTTAAAGAACATAGAAAAACTTTTTCAACACTTCTCAAAAAATAAGGAATTGAGTTCCCATCTGATTCAGCAATTCCATTTCTTGGCATTTACCCCAAGGACCCAAAAACTATTCAGAAAAGCCATCTGCACTCCTATGTTCATTGCAGCTCTATTCAGAACAGTCAAAATCTAGAAACAACAAGAGTGTCCAAAAACAGATTATGGATAAAGAATTTTTTGGTACATATAGTGGAATATTCCTTATTTATAAGAAACAAAAATCTTATAATTTGTTACTATATAGGTGGATCTGGAGAGTGTCATGTTAATTGCAATAAGGAGAGGTATAGACACAGAATGTTTTCTGTCACATGTGGAATACAAAGAAACATAGAAGGTATGTAACAAGTGCCCAGAGGCAACAGAAATTGAGGACTGGTCTTTAGTAGGAAGTTTGCCAAATGGGAAAAAAATTGGGGAAGGCCCACTGGAACAATAGTGGAGGGACACTCTGGACCAGTGGCCACTATGCATAAAGCCCTACCATTAACAGTACAGATACCTCGATACCTCTACTGACATATGTATGCTTTACTTTCTAAAGTTTGGAAAAATTAGAATACAGGCAGAGAAGGACCAGGATGTATGTTAATGGTGTAAAAGAATATGCTTTATATGTATTATTTCTATTTTGTAGAAAGATTCACGGGGATAGAATTAAAAGAGTTGTTGGTTCTTAGAGCACAAAGGTTTTAGCTTTTGCACTATTTCAACAAAGAAAATTTGTCAAAGGATGAGGTGGGTGACTTTTGGCCTGACATCCTGTGATCCTAGACACACAGTAATTTTATTTGTTGAGACTTAGTTATCTACTATTCACAAATCTTTGTATTTGTCACTCAAGAACCAACTGGCAGATCAGATACATTTTGAGTGAAAAAAGAAGCAAAGAAAACAGAATAAAGCCAAGGACCATGCATTCATTAAGAACACTCCAGGGAACTTCTGAATACATTCCATTTTGTATTTTTATTGTAAATAATACAATTCAAACAATCACAAAGATATGACAGCATAAAGAAAATACCATGTCCAGTTGAGTGACATTTCCGACTGTATGTACAGGGAGGAAGGAGTGTCCAATCAGCATTAGCTTTCCTAACCAAAGTGGTCAGAACAGATAGATACCCATCTCAGTTCATTATCCAACACCTGTTAAAAGTGATTAACAGCCCTGCTAATTATGTATTAAGAGCATTTCAGGCTGTAATAGATCCCAGATGTCTATGGAGTTGACTTCATTTACATGTTCGTCTCCTCTCACAAGGTCTCAGTCAAACATCACAAAACTCTACTGAGCATTTTATGAATTCCCATGTGACTGGAGTTTCAAACATACCGGCATCTTCCTACACAAGTACCTAAAATATACATGAGTTTCATAAAGAAGACAGGCAAAGGATTTTGTTTAATGGGGCACTAATGGGCCTCTTGTTGCAATTAATATTATCAAAGTCTAAATAACTGTATATGTTAATCATTACATTTTGTGATCTCAGCTAAAAGGCTTAGCAGCATTTATGTAGAATAATATACCCAAATCCTCCTCTCTCTCTCTCTCATCTGAAAAAAAATGCAAAACTAGGGGTTGGAGAAATAGAGTAGGAATACAGAGTTTGCTTTGCACACAGATGATCTTGGTTCAATCCTCAGTACAGCACACCAAAAGTAACCCCAAACAGAAATTTAACTTGGAGTAAGACCTGAATACTTCTGGGTGTGGTTCAAACAACAACAACAACAACAAAACAACAACAATAAACAACTAATATTATGTGTATATACATATATACACACATATGTACATGTATTAATTCGTGTGTATGGAATCAACAAGGCACCAGAAGATTTATTTTTGTCACAAATAAATGTTATAACATTGAACATATTAGGAATATAAAATTATTCAGTATTATATTTTATAAAATTAGTATAAGTTTATATACATTATATAGGGTTATATATTAAATAATATGCACATAAATTTACCGCAGACTGCTAGAGAGCAAGTTATTAGGGTGTGTCTCTTTTAGGTGAAATTAAAACTGAGTGATTTTGAATTCATCCTACAATGAATTACAAGATTGTCATCTAAGAGTTTCCAAACTTTCTTGACTACATTTCAATAATTCTGATCTTGTTTTCTTCCTATTGGTCAGCCTCCAAATGTTTCATACCCTTCCCAACCACTCATGCAATTTTCATTTATGGGCCTCTTGAAGTATCGTGGGGGCCACAGAGGAACCATATGACTGTCAGTTGAGAAACACTGACCTAATTAACCTCCACCTGTTTGGGGGTAGCGGGGTTAGAATAAGAAGCAGAAATTCCTTCTTTATTCCTATTTGCTTACTGCAGCACAATAAGCAAAAAGCAACTCTTATCATTGTAGCAGCTGATGAACTACTAGTGGTTTCACAAATTAAAGATAAAGCATATTAAAGAAAATTTTTTAAAAAGATACGCATATTAACTGACAAAGAAATATTTCCATCATATACAAAGTGGAGAAAAAGATCAGGTGCTAGGTGTATAGTAATCTAAATTTTACAAAATAACAGCTAAACCCACACTGTACATCTTTAGATTTGTGAGTACACAAAGGCCTAAGAATAATTAGAAGGTTGTGTGAGTAAATGATTTCCACTCCATTGTGTTCCATTGAAAAGTGTGTCCTCATCACCTGTATGATTTTAACAACTAGAAAGGAATTGCTATGGTCCTCTGCAACAGGAACAACACAGCCTCATAATTTAGACCCTATGTCCTGGGTCAAGCAACTGCACCTCAACCTAAGGCCCATTGCTGGTTAGCCAGCTCATCCTGGAAAAATGATGTTTTCTTGCTGTAGTTCCTTTTCTCCCTCATTTCCTCAATGATTGGAAAGTCGCTGTGAGGATTAAATGATTTAATAACTGTACAGCACTTGGTTTAGCAAGTGCCTCGAACAGTCACCTCACTATCATTAGCTAAGATCATCTTCATCTTGCCTCAACCATAATTTAAATTTCTCTAACCCTCCACTTTTTAAATTTGCCAAATGTAGACCAGAGGCAAGGGTCAACACAGTTTTCATGTCCCTCCTCACACTTCCCTGTGGATCTTGAAACTAATTTAAGCCACAAAGTCACTGTTTCTTACACTCCTGATAACTTTTTTTCTATTACAGATCAAGGTATTCATAGATCAACTTATTTCTGTCTTGCGTTAATTCTCAGTTTTAGGCTAAATTAGTTTGTTGACTTTTCCAGTGTCTGACAGTTCCATTAGCACATTTGATGCTTGCTTTTACCTCTAATTTTTGCTAAAAATTCCTCCCTTTTTCTGTACTTTTAATATTATTTTCATATTTGTCTATATATTTTTGGTTCTGGTGAAACTTGGGGTTCTAATCTTATCACTGGAATCTTTGACTTATGGTTTCCTTATTAGTAAAGTTAAGATTATGTGTTTCAACCTTAGTCTTGTAGCAGATTTGATTCTTTCATTATTTATGCATATTTTAGAAAAAAAAGACAAAAAAAGAAATGACAAAATTCAACATAAATCAACCACAAGATCACTACCAGTTTTACACCTACTGATTTTCAAAATGGGCTTTTCTAAAGATTTTTAGATAAACTACTTTTAACCAAGAAGTTTAGAAGATTCCAATTTTTTTGTTTTTTCTTTTATTTCTTATTCTTCTTATTTTTATTTCTTATTCTTTTTCCTAGAACAATTAGGCATGGTAGGTTGAAAGTCAACACCTTTCACAAAGGCTAACTCTAAATCCCAAATCATTAATATAACTTAGCTTTGCATTTTCACTCTAAAGTATACTGTCTTATATATTACCTAACTTGCTTTTCAAATGTTATGATATATGATGTGTAACTGTTCGTATCAAATACATATTTATATAACATGTGACTATACATATAAACATGCTAAATAAAATGAGCATATTATGTCAAAGGCTAGTTATATTTTTCACGTAAAATGATATGGCAAAATTACTAAGCATTAAATACAGCCTCCAGCACTTCTCTATAATCTAGATAATATGACAAGTTCATATTTTAGTGTTGTGCCTAAATAAAAATGAACAGTCCCATCTTATTGTTTAATTTAGCAATTCTCTGAGAGAAATTCTTTCATTTTACTGGTGATTTGAGTTTTTCTTCTTTTATATTTCCCATTCATATCTATAATCTCCACTTTATTTGGTTGAACTTTTAAAATCTTTTTCTGGAAGAGCTAGGTATTTGTTTTCCTGTTGGTCTGTCACATGTGTTGCAATCACATTTCACCAGGTCAGTCTGCATAGGAAATAGTTTACAATCAAACATGCCTGTTAAAGAATGTTAGGAACATGTTTCTAACAATGTTAGAAACCCTCTTGGTTTCTAACCCACCTTGCCCTGCTTTGTGCAGAGTGAATCCATTCACCCCACATTTTATTACCATCCTAGCCTTGTTGGTCCCTCTTGGTAGGAACATTAATGTTCTCTTCTCCGCTTTCTGCCCTCCTGTCAGCAAAATTACCTCCATAAAAAACTAAGATTTCTCCCCCCATCCCAGTCTTTTTTTTTTTTTTGCCTTCTTCAAAGGGAGACTAAGTCTTGAATGAAGACAGTTTTGATGAGATAGCTAGAGAAACTGCTTTTCTTCATTGGCATTTTGGAAATATTGCTCAGTGGTTTGGGACCCATTTGTTTCTGCTGCCTCTATCTATCTTTGCTTTATCGCTTTTGACTTTTTGCTGCTTTAACTCCATATTCTGCTTTGCTCTATTTCCACTGTTTAGCTGACAGGTTTGGTCTGGTTTCACTGATTTACAGTATCTAACCTCATTCCCTCTTCGGATTTTGAAACCAGTCCTACAGAAGGCTACTTGCAGCTCACAACAAACTTAACTATTGATTTAAAGAAGTTCAGTTCAATCAATAAGCATTTTATCATTAAATTGAGTTCAATTCTAATGGCAAGAATGTTTACATATAATTTCAGGTGGTTTAACTCAAAAATTGTAATTACTTTTGGAAAGAGTTAATGACATGCTAAATTTCATCCCATGACTTTGAAACATTTTAACATGATATAGTCAGGATACTGATACATGTAGATACACAATAAAGCATCATTTTTGCATATTCTATTATTGACATTATAATAAAATATTAGATATGAAATTATAAAATATTAGGTCAAGAAAATACAGTTGAACTTAACTTTTTACAATATTTCCCATTAGTATCAATTTGTGGGTTTGCTTCTTTGAGGATCTAAAAAACAATAAAATTGAACAACTAGACTGAAACACAATTTAATTTTTTTTGTTTTTGCTGAAAATTGGAAAAGTAGAAATTTTGTTCTTGTGGTTGTGAAAACTCTCAGTGGAAACTAAGTCTAGTTCAAAGCCTATTGCAGACTTCATTGGTAAGCTGTTTCTATCTGGAGCAAGCTGGTGTAAGTAAGGTAAGCTATTTGAGATCCAGCTGAAAGGATGTGCTAACAGGATTTGCTGGAGAGTTCTTAGGAAGCATGAGAGTGTATTTGGACATCAAAGCGTCTGCATTTTAAAATTTCTGACCAATCGTCAGTTTTGTCTATCAAAATCTCAGCCTGGTTATCCTTGATTACATGTGGTATTCTTTTTCTTTGACTTGACTGTCCAAATCCAACTCCACTTTTCAATTTTCAAGTATTATTCATTCTTTATTATTCATCCAAAGTCACACTGGGAGTGTGAAAATATTCCAGAGAAGAACATGCCAAAACCTGACATGAGGATATAACAGACAGTGAATTTGTTAACTTTGTTAACTTAGAGTAGCATTGCAAAAGAATTGACTCTATAGCCATCACTATAATGCTTGGGCTCAAACTGTGTCCAGAAAAAAAAAAGTCTAAGTCCCAAAAATGTGTCTTTTAAAGTTTTTCCTTTTCATTGCTATTCTAAGGTTTTCAAAGTTCTTCAAATATCTTGTTACATTTTAAATATCTTTTAAGAATTAAAGAATCAATATTTGTTCTTTACAAAAGCTTATCTAGCTATTATTAAAGGACAAGCAATTAATATTTGCAAAACTTCAAGGGCAACAAAAAAGTCTAAAAGTTAGGAGTAACTAAGATTGAAATCGGTGTGTCTTTCTTTATGAGTGTCAGACATAAAAATGGTTTTCATTTCCTAAGGCAGTAGAAGACTTGTCTCAGATATACTATTTTCTCCCACTAATCTTTTCACCAAATGCTAGCCTGAATGATATTTTTGAAACAAAAAAAAAAAACATTGCTATTTAGCAGGGTGGGTAGGGGGTTAAGGGAAATTGTGTTTGTTTGGAGGCCACAGCCAACTTTGCTCAGGGCTTAACTCCTGGCTCTGTGTTCAGGTCTCACTCCTGGCATACTTAGACCATAGGGGGTGGAAGGGACTGAACCAGAACTGGATACATGCAACACAAGCACTCTGTTCACTCTACTCTCTGACTCTAAAATAGGATTTTACCATTGCATAACTCATATATTGAACATACTCCACAGTCTAGGATAAAAAGTCTTTCTATGCAATCTAAACTCTTCAAGATGACCTCTAGGTTCATCAGAAAAGACCTCAACTTTCGTAGTCTGCACCAATTTTTATTTGTTTTTAATCTTTCTTTTTTAATTCAATCACAGTGAGATACATACTTAAGATGTTTATGATGGGTTTCAGTCCTATAATTCTCCAACATTTGTCCATCAGTGCACATTTCCCACCATCACAGTTCTCTCTCTCTTCTCTCTCCACCCCCCTGCATTACAGTTTGCAATGCTGATACTAAAAGTCATCATGTATATTCCTTTACCACTTGCAACACTCAGTTCTTGTCCAGAGAGATCATTTCTAACTATCACTGTCATCCTGGTCCCTTCTCTAGTCCAATTGCCCTTTGTCCCCACCAACCACACAGACACGCATGGCAAGCTTCCAACTTCTCACTCCTATTTTTCCTGGCCTTCTGGTATTAGTTTCATACTGTTTTTTCATTTTCCACACATGAGTGCACACACGTTGTTTCTATCCCTGTCCTTCTGACTTATTTCACTCTGCATGATACTTTCCACACCCATCAATTTATAAGCGAATTTCTTGATTTTATTTTTCCTAAAAACTGCATAGCATACCATTGTGTAGATGTACCAGTTTTTTCACTCAGTCATCTGTTCTTGGGCACTCGGGTTGTTTCCAGATTCTGGATATTGTGAACAGTGCTGCAATGGACACAGAAGTGAAGCTGGTATTTCTTCTGTATGTTTTTGGGCCCTCAGGGTGTATTCCCTGAATTGGTGTTGCTGGGTCAAATAGGAGCTCAATTTCTAGTTTTTTAAAAAAACCACCCATACTGTTTTTGAAAAAAGGCTGGATCAGTCAGCATTCCCCTCAGCAATGAATGAGAGTCCCTTTTTCTCCCTCATCCACACCAGCACTGTTTTTCCTTGTTCTTTTGGATGTGTGCCAGTCACTGTTCCAACTATTTTTAATGTGAATATTTTATAATGTTTTTTAGTCTCCTGAAATAAAAATCTATGGTTAAAATAATTTATCTACACTTCATAGGTTTTGTGTGTAAGTGTAGAGTCATAGTTTTAAAGGCATTATGATGCCTTAACTTTATTATAAAGGAAGAATATTGGAAAGCTTCAGACAGCCAACAATGATCAAGGAGTCAAAATTTCTGTTCACAGGTATTCCATAGATATAAGAGAACTCAGCCCAAGATGGGCAAGCAGGCTCAGTAACAGTCTCAAAAACAAAGTAACCACAGGTTAAGCCCATACTATGTTGTTTTCTACTGACCCAAGCCTGTAACTTTATTACATAATTAAAATTTCTGCAGTTTATATCCCTCCATGATTTAAAACATTGCAAAATTATATCCAAAAACAAAAAAAAAAAAAACAAGGAACAAAAACAGTATTTTTGACCACCAATAGCAATCCTATAACCTCTCGCTCTGGGAGAACCTGGCAAGCTCCCAAGAGTTTCCTACCCACATGGTAGAGCCTGGCAAGCTCCCAGTAGCATATCTGTATGCCAAATACAGTAACAATGATGGATCTCATTCCCCTGACCCTAAAGAGCCTCTAATGAGGCAACGTTGGTAAGGATGAGTAAGGAGAGGCTAATAAAATCTCAGGGCTGGGATGAATAGAGATGTTACTGGTTCCCGCTCGAGTAAGTCTATGAACAATGAGGTGACAGTGATACAGTGACAGCAACCCTATAGGGTTGCCCAAGGAAAACATAAAAATTATTGGTTTCTCTGACTGTAAGTATGAATTATGGACTTCATGGAAACAATGTTTACAAGGACAATTAATACCTAATACAGGTGTTAAGGATATGTTTCTACCTATTATTCCACATAGATTAATAGGCATGTTCCCTGTTTGCATGGGTGTTTAAGGTACATAGCTATCAGAGCTTTAAAGTAATGCTGCAGAGAGTAATCAGAAGCTATTACAGATATTTAGCTCCACCATTTCCTAACCGTCCCAGTGAAATTAAGAAATATAACTGACCATTAGAATACCTAAAATCCCATGCTTATGCAGCTTCTCAGGGGTAGAGTGGTGAAACAAAAAACCCACTGTTAACTTCTTATCAGAGAATATCTATTTCCATTTTTAAGTACAATTTTGTTAATACCATAATAACATCATTTTCCCCATTAATCCTTTTATCCTCATTCTTTCTGAAAAGTAAAATAGGTGCTAAAAATGACAATGTAACTAAGCTGTATTTCTCCTTGCTTTTATTCTAAATGTAATTGTACTAGAGTAACATGAGTAAATATTTGTATGGAGCCATTTGTGAATCAGTCTTCTAAACACTTTGAAAACAGTAACTCCTTTAATCCTGTAATAATTCGAGAAAGGCAATTAGTACATTTTATAGCCACTTTTCTGATAATATTGAGGCTTAGAGAAGTTAAGTCACTTGCCCAAAGTCACATAGTTATATACCAATATTTTAACAGAGGATCACGCTCCTAATCGCTAAGCTATAGTCTCAATACAGAACAATATTTTTTTCAAGGGAAAAAGACTAGTTGATATTGGAAACCTCATGTCTTGATGTTATCGAAAAAGAACTTGCAGACAAAAAACATTTGAAGGAGCATTTGCATAAATAAATAGTTTTCATGAAATCAAAGAAGGTAAACAGAAGTATTTGTGGCAGAAATTCTGTGAAGCTGAAAGTACATCACTATTTTGTTCTATCTGGTCATCTTTAAACTTCTACATCCCAATGCTTTGCTATCCAATCAATCACAATCTCTTGTTCTCTGATGTACTGACTCACACTTAATCATGCATGCAACTACATGCACATATTCAAGCACAAATATAAAATTCATAGGAGAAAAAAGTTACCCGTTTTTTTCTGCTGATCAAATGAAGCAAGAGTATCAGCAGAAGCAAAATACCCTTATGCTTGCTTACTTCATGTATAAAGGCTTTGAAGAAGAATACTGAAAATATCTTTTAAATGGTTCATTCCAACAGGGGAAATACTCTAAAATCCAACCTCCCTGGTGAATACTGTTCTTAGCACTGAGACTTGTTTTCTTTATCTGTAGAGCATCTAGGTGATAAAACTTAAGTTATCCACAAGCTCTGAAGTTTTCATCAGCAATCACCTTCTGCATTCATAAATAAATCAAAATGTAATTTTCATCCTAGCTTCCCTTTAACTCCTAACATCATAGGCATAATTTTTTAATAGGCAAGGGGTAAATTAGATTTTCTTAGAACCTTAGCTGAATGTTGTAGAAAGGCATATATTACTGACAGGGGTGAATATATCTATTAAAGGCAAAATAGTCATGTTACTGACAGGGGTGAATATTTTTATGTATCTGAAGTCCCAAGACACCAGAATACGTAACATGTTACCCTGCTCTAGAGAAGAATATAGGTCGAGGTACTGAGAGGGATATACATGGCCATTAAGCTCAGCTTTTAGTAGTGTCTAGACCTAATCTAAAAGCAACTCTTCTGGGTATCATGCTGAGTGAAATAAGAAGGAAAGGAATAGATATACGATGATTTCATTCAGATGTGGGACTTAAATACAAGCAAGGTATCAATAAATTACCAAAGAGAACACAGCAGAAGAACTGATCCATATAATGAAGTTGGCGGGGTTGAAGCTATGTAAAAAAGAAGGGGTGCTAGAGTTCTCGGGGGAAGGAAATGGCACTGCTGAGGAGTGAGGTGTTAGAACTATGTGCATGAGAAACGATCGTTGACAGTATTGCAAATCACAGAATCTCAATCAACAATTTTTAGGTAAATACAAAGAGAACTTTCTGTTGAATTTCTTACAGAAAGGAAAAGTAAATTCCAGAAGGGCATTAAAATAGGGTCAAGATCATAGCCAAAGGGACCCTCTGCGCCTAAAGACTTTGATTATAGAGACCTAACACAGTCGGGCATCCAGCGCAGCTTTTTACAGCAATGCACTGGGACTGTGAACTGGGCTACAACTCCGTGCTGCCCCAGGTGTAGATCTTTCCTCCCCACCTTGGCTTCCTGCATGGAAAATGGCAGAGGCAGCAACATCCACATGGAAGGAGCCATCTTCTAAGACTCCTAACCCAGAGATATACGATTTTTACACTTGGGGCTCCTAGGGAATCATGGGAAGTGGATGTAACCAGCACACCCTTGGCCCAGATAAATTCGGAGCTGCTGAGAGTGAAACGGACCCTCTGTGCCTAAATACTTTGATTCCAGAGACTTCTTACAGCAATGCACTGGGACTGTGAGCTGGGCTATGCAATATCTGGCAGAATTTTTCCTGGACTTTATACAGAAACCCAAAACCTCGCGGACGCAGCAGCTTAACATCTTAACTTAACATCTATATTTGTCAGCAATGTGAAACGGTTCCTTTTTAACAGGTCTGACTTGGGGGGGAAACTCCAAATAATAACAGTGAGTTTTTGTTGAAATATTGAAGGTTATTAAAGTAGCAGCCATTTCTCTGGACTGTGAACTAAGCAACAGCCCCACGCCAGCCGAGAAGAGGAAATATCCCTCTTTCCCGGTTGTTTCCCATTTTCAGGGAGAAATGCAACATGGCATCCACCATACTATGAGGCACGTGAAGGGGGATGAGTGGGGGAAAAATAAAGGGAAAAGAAAAGGGAAAAAAAAAGAGTTATGTACTTGGAGCAGTGGGGCTACATATCTCTTCATTCTCAGCAATGGAAAACTAATTATCAAATGCTTCCTTGGTAGTAGGGCTGTCTTTCTTGGGGGGAAACTCCAACAACAATAATGATTTTTGTGTTGAAATATGGAACGTAATCAAGGTAAAGAGAAAATGAAGTGAAATTCATCAGTTATACAGTTGGGGGGTGGGGGGTGGGGGCGGGAGGTATACTGGGGTTTTTGGTGGTGGAATATGGGCACTGTTGAAGGGATGGGTGTTTGAATATTGTATAACTGAGACATAAACCTGAGAACTTTGTAACTTTCCACATGGTGATTCAATAAAAATTAAAAAAATAAATCACAGCCAAAGATGCATGATGTTTCTCTCCAGTATGTAGATGCACTGGCTCAAGACCCTGGCGTTCTCCCTCCCATTCTGTTCTTTCATCTTTCAGATATGATTCAGATCCAAGCCAAGAATTCAACAGGCAACAATCTATTTTCCAGTACCGGAAAGCATTTGTAGATTTATTATGTATTCATTTTTTTAACAAGGTGAAATTTATTTTATGTAGCAAATCTTCATAGAGGTTACAAATTTATCATCATCTTAAAATTTGTAATATTATAGTGAGGGATAAAGTAGCTAACTCTATTTTATATACCACCCCATTAATTTTATAATCAATAGAAATTAAAGAAAATGAGGATATAAAATGATAGGGTGCTAATTAAAATCAAATCAATGTATATTTATTGAAATCTATTATATTTAAAGTGAAACCAAGAAAGACAAAAGGGTGGCATATTCATTGAGTAGGAGGTAAATGTGAAAGACTGACAGCAATCACAATGAAAAGGGTGGCCCAAGGCTCATACACACAATGGCCATCAGAACCATGCAAGAAAGGATGCTGAAAGAATGCTGAGAGTGGTGGTAAGCACATGCAATCCAGAGCAAAGTGCCTGGATTTGTATCACAATTGCCTACTTTTCAGGCAATTGACATCAGGCCAGTTATTAGTCTTTCAACAGCTCAGTTCCTGATAACAATGAAGATAAAATAGGACCGCTTCCACATTACTATTACAAAAATTTACTTAATTTAGGAAGTGGAGAGATAAACCAAATGGTATAGCAAGTGCTTAGCAATGGAAAGCCCTGAGTTAGATCCCTGGCCCAGCAAGGTCCCCTAAAGCATGGCCGAATGAGCCCTGGTGGTCTCTGAGCAACACACAAGGCCTGTATGATCAGGAATAGACAAGACTGAAAAACAAAAAATGAGTTTATGCTTTCAAAAGACTCACAAAGATGACTTAAAGCACAGTTAATGCCTCCTTACTATGTGTTGAATAAGTGAAATGCTGCTAAGAGAAGGGAAATAACTTTCACTCTAAAGTTTGAGTTCTGGGGAGAATTTCAATAGGAAAAGTAAATACCATGTGCATTTACCCTTTTTTACTATTTCTTCCTTCCTACCACAAACTTTAAGGTCTCCACTGTTCTAAAAAGTAGCACTGCAGCACTGTCCTCCCATTGTTCATTGATTTGCTCGAGTGGGCACCAGTAACGTCTCCACTGTGAGACTTATTACTATTTTTGGCATATCGAATATGCCATGGGTAGCTTGTCAGCTCTGCCGTGTGGGCAGGATATTTTTGGTAGCTTGCTGGGCTCTCCGAGAGGGACAGAGGAATCAAACCTGAGTCAGCGCCGCATGCAAGGCAAATACTCTACCCCCTGTGCTATAGCTCCTTTTACCCTTCTTTGTAAATCATTTATTGTCAAAATTGTTTTTCCTTCTTTGATAAACTTTGGGAGATACTTCTGTATATCTATTATTATTCATATTCATCCCTTCCTGTTGCATGAACATTCATTTAGTGGGAGGCGCTGAGACAAGGAACGAGAGAAAATTTTATATTTTATGGAGGGTTACTGGACTCGCTCAGCTCCTGTGACAAAAGGCAGATTTCCTGAGATCTCCTTTTATTGATCATAGTACCTCTAAAGGGCGCAATACAGTGAGGTCATCAAAAGAAGTTACAGAAAGAACATTGAGGCAGGCATGGCATGCATTTTTTCCTTGTGTCTGCAGGCCAGTGAAACTAGAAGAGAAAGTACATAATATAGGCAGGTTGCTGCTCAAGACAACTGGGATTATATTTTTATGAATTTTTAAAACACTAATTGTGTGGTAATTTGTTACATAGCAATAGAAATGGAACACATATGTATATGTGCATATACCAAAGAAGTAAATAAATTTTACCTAAGTCCCTTTGATCTCCATAAGATTCTCCTATGGTTCTGTTGTCTTTACTTATCACTTACATATTTGTTATCTCTCCAAAGTGATTGTGTCTAATTGACTCACTCTAATAAGCACCTCTAAGTGAATATCTCTAGCTGTCAAGTCTTCTTCCTTCTGAAGAGCAGGTTATATGTCTCTACTGCTTGATGCTCCATTCCATGTGGGTATTATCAAACTCATGTGGTGTCTTCAAAATCAATAATGGCATTACCATTCTACTTATTTTTACTTTATATTTGAGGGTGGGCAGAGAGGCAGGGCACACCACGTTGTATTCAGTGCTTACTCCTGGTTTTGAGCTCAGAAATAACTGTTGGCTCCGTGCTCAGTAGAGCACTGGGAGTTCTGGGGATTGAACCTACTCCAAGGTAAGTATCACTTTACTATCTCCCTTGTCCACATCTCCAACTTTTTTAATTTATTGTTAAAAATAACTCTAATAGCAAAGTTTTGCTCATCATTTTTGTACTTTTTCCAAAGACAGTATGCAAGCACTACTTTCAACTTTTCATAATGAAAAACACCCATTCAACTTTTCATAATGAAATCAATGAGGGGTCAAGTTTTAGGACTGTAAATAATATAGTTTATATTCAATTCTTCTCTTCTAATCGCAGTGGAATTTAGGCTCTAATTGCTCCTGATAGGAACTCCGGCCCAATTAATTAAAACTTATTTGAGTATCTCTAAGTACTACAAGTAGTTTCTTGCAAAAAAAGCAGGAGAACATAGACCCAACTATGCTATCAAATCCAGCACCTTTAAATTTCAAAGCTCAGCCCTGTGTCTTCATTGCATGGCTTCCCAACATTTTTTTAGTTTCTCCGGGCCTGTTTTTTAAAATTGCTTATTGGGAAATAATAGTCTTCCCAAAAACCTAACAGAAAAAAAATCCAGAAAACCATGGCTATTCTACTACCTTAAATAGTCTATTAATAAGAATAACAATCTGTTACCTAGAATACTGACAAAACAATACTGGCTTCCCACTCAATCAGGCCTGAGAGGTTAACAAGGCACTCCAATTTTTCTCTTCAGAGTGACCTTGACTCAAGTTATCTATGATAACTTCACCAGAACATATTTTGCTTCATCATGCAGTTTAACTCTTGGAAAACTGCATTTCTTGTTTATCCTTTTCCTTAAACCCTGATGGTCAAATGTTATGATAAAATGGTCAAATGTTATGATAAAAAATGAAGGAGAAATTGAGAAACAGTTAAAAAAGGAAATTTGGAAGAATGAGGAGAGAAGGATAGAGATAACGTGAAAGACGTGAACAGAACTGGACAGGTTTTAGCTCAATAAAAATTCATGTAAACCTGGGGGCTGGAGCAATAGCACAGCGGGTAGGGCTTGCATGCCTTGCATGCAGCCGACCTGGGTTCGATTCCCAGCATCCCATATGGTCCCTCGAGCACCACCAGGAGTAATTCCTGAGTGCATGAGCCAGGAATAAACCCTGTGCATCGCCGGGTGTGACCCAAAAAGAAAAAAAAAATTCATGTAAACCCAAAGTGACCCTGAGTGCTAAGGTGACTCTTAATAAGACACATGTGGCACCATTGAAATCCTTTATTATCCTGGATGTTTATATTTTTCTCTTGTGAAGAGGAAGAGAGATTGCACATCATTCAACTTGCCAGATGTAATCCAAAGAAAATACTTAGCATGAGTAAAATTATTTTGTAACTAAGGGAAGGAATGAAGCCTATGCTAAGCAATTTTCAGTTTGCCCACTTGCCCCAAAGGTCTAAGTGGTAAAAAAAAAAAAATCAATTTTTTCCTGCATCCACAGCTAAAAGTCAGTCTGTTACTTTATTTCCTTTCCTTTCCTTTTTTTTAAAAAAAAAAAACAAAAAACAAAACAAAACAAAACAAAACCCTGTTATACCAGGGATGGTATTTAAGGATTTACACATGGAAGATAAGTGTTTTACAGTGAGCTACATCCTTGGCAGAAAATATTTCTTTAGAATGTAGACACTTCACACCATGTTGCTAAAGAAATTAGAACACTCAGATCCAGTAATGTTTCCTTAGTAAACTTAGCAGGCAATTATTTTGAGTATGTAACAGTGACAACCTTGTTTTCTGCCAAACACTGGGGACACTGCATTCATAAAAATTTATGGTCCTAATTTATGACAATTAAACCAGAAGGCATCAGATTAAAAAGCCACAAATAGCTTGTCTTAACATACTTTAAAAGCTTTCACTGATTTCATTCACCCATCACTGTCGGAGGATGATTTTTTAAAATAAAGATGTTTGGTTCAATATTTGACCAGGTAAGAACTCTTACATTTGGGGGCTGGTGCAATAGTACAGCGGATAGGGCATTTGCCTTGCACTCAGCCAAACTGGGTTTGATTTCCATCATCCCATATGATCCTCTGAGCACCGCCAGGACTAATTCTTGAGAGCAGAGCCAGTAGTAACCCTTGTGTATTGCCGGGTGTGACCTGAAAAGCCAAAAAAAAAAAAAAAAAAAGCTCCTACACTTAGATAGGAGAGTGTCATAAAGGAAGATCTGAATATGCAGATAAAATTCAAAGCAATTTAATCAGGAAAGAGGTATGGTGGACGAGATGGGTGCAACTCTAGATCCTACACAGGAGATAAGAAAACAGGGGAAGTGAGAGTTCGAATTGGAGTTGACAGATGGACCATGCAGAAACCAGAAAGTACTATCTCCTCACAAGAGCTTTCCTAACCAACAATTTGAACCTGGTGCACCCAATTGATGTTAACATGGGGAATGGATAACACTTAATAACACTTTTCCACAGTGTGGAGAGAATAGCAGAGAATTTACAAACCCAGATGTCCTAAAGATGAGGGTGAGAAAGTAAAGAGGATAAAACGAAATAAAATGGTTGCTATTTGTTGATAAACACTTGCTCTGACAATGTATGTACCACCCCCACAGCAAACTCTCTGAGTCAATAATCAGATACATAAACATATAGCTAAGTGTGTCTATTAATTAGGTGAGTGTTGAGCTTGTATTTCCTCTCTTTTCCTGACCACCCATACAGGAACAATCCCAGTGTCTTGACCTTAGACTATGTCAAATGATTTGCATAGGATGGTAATAGTATTTAGCACAACAGATCTAAGCATAGAGATTAAAAGTGTCTATTTTGGCTATGAGAGTTTTTGACAACTATGAGAACAACATAATCCAGATAACCAGGAGGTCAACATTCAGGGCACTATCACATGTCTGTTGTACATGTGTAGAATGTAGAAGGGCCCCTGATCCCTTCCTTGCAATACAAAATTGAGTCCCTCCCCTCTCCTCTATTGTGTGTCTACAATGATATTTCTTTACCCCACTGGCTAATATAGTGACTAACCAGTTTGTATTGTCTAAAACTTTTTCCCCCATTAACTATCATGTCTAACGTTTTGAAGCATGGCCAAAACACAGAGCCATTTTTTAAAACAAATATTAGTTTGCTCTCAAAGAAAGAACAGTGGTTTAATACAGAAGCCTACTCTGATTACCAGTTCACAAATACTAAATACAGTACACATAGAATTGACATGTCTTCTTGGTAAACTTGGTTCTTACAGAGTTATTTTGTTCAGGTTTCTTGTAACTCACGAGCTAAGTGGCTTATAGCATTTTCTCTCTCCCTTAAGTTGTCATCTTGGGCTATTTTTATAAATCATATGGAGTAAAATATTGCATTTTATTCTATTATACTGTTATCTGTCAAATTAGTATACTTTACTCTTCATAATTTTGTGAACTTCAATTTTTTTAATTTAGTTAAATTTTTTGTTTTGCTTCCTGCACTTTTCTCCAGGAAGTTGACACAGTAGTCATTGACTCTTTGAAGACTCGAGCTTTTACTGAATACTGGGGAATTGCACCTATAAAAGGCTTTGATGTACTCTTCTAATCAAAGATCTTTTTCTATCACTTCTAGAAGGTTTCGTGTGTTAGATTAAGTCAACAGTATCAAGAACAGTGAGTTTTACAAAGGTGATCATTCTCAGCTACTCGAAAATAAGATTGTTCCTCTTTCAGAACTGGTTTTCCTGGAGACTTTTTTCCACTCCAAATTTTTTAAAAATAAACTCAAGACTTAAAATAAATTACTTCAATCTACCTGGTCCCTGCATCCAACATTTTTCCCTCACAATTTAATATTAAGTGATTAATAATTAATGATCACAATAAAATTATTTTTAAAATTTAATTAAATAAAAGTAGATTTCTAAGAGTCTTCCCCATTGGGCTGCCCAGTATGTTCCTGCTGTGCTGAGGTCAAGCTCTGTAGTTAGCTCAGGATTCTCTGAGGAATTAGGCTGGGAATTGTTCTTTCTCTTCTTGCCTGTCTTCACCCAGAGATAGAAAGCATAACTCTGAGCAGTGTGAAAAATTTGATGGAAAGCTGTAGTGTAATAGTGTATAAGGCCTTGTGCTTCAGGAAATGTGAAACTGGATATTGAACTCGCAAATATGAAATATAGTACACATCAAATATTTGTATTTAAGTTATTATGACAAATTGAGCAACAATTTATGTGTTATACAAGAATAGAAGTGCCAAAATCTCTGCTGGCTCATTCTTTGCATCTGATGGATTCTGAATTAGGTGTGAGGTCTCAGGTGGGTTGTTCACTGCTGTACTGTTACACTGATCTCATCTTTTGCCTATACAACTCTCCAACTCATTTCTGCATTTTCCATAATACTTTCAAAAAAGAAAATGTACATATTTTAATGTGTGTTTTAATTATCTAAAACCATTCTTTTACTACTGTAGGGACCTTAAAATAAACTGGGCTACTTGAGATCACAGTTACATTAAAGGACAAGTTGTCATATCAAAGTTCTTTTAATCATTCCAACTCAGACACTTTTGATAACCTCCTTCACGCTGCCTAAAACATTTCAGAAACCCACCCTTGCAGAATACACTATCTAATAAGAGTTCAGGAATCCTTTAATACATTTCCATGATGATCCTGAGAATATTCTTCTTTCCCCATCCTATGGCCTTTGCATACTTTTATCAGATAAAGAATAAAATAGTTTTTAAGGTAAATTTTCATTTGATTTGGTTCTTCTTCAGTCAGATTTCTCATATCTGATATTTTGCACTCTAATCTCTGTTTATTCTATCACCACACGACTCCTTGACAGGAAACTCCTCATTTAAAATCCTTCTAATCCTCATGTTCCAACCGCTTTGTACTTGCCCTTCAAATTAACTTGGATTTATCTGGATGATACACAAAACCTAGGAACTTTTTATATTTATAAAATAAAAGAAAATTATAGTGAATATTTAACACCTACACTGTTGCAGGATAACACTGATTAGTCCTTTCTGCCTTGCCACAGGGAGCTTAGGTTTATTTGGTTGCTCCCATCACAATGCTCCCATTCCTCCGTGCTTATTTGTAACTTCTTTCTTTGTGCTCTTTTAACTTGCAACATTGTTTTTCTCGCCTCCTTAAGTCCTTTGCATAGTTAATTCAGAGCAATGTCATTTTTGTATGGACACAAGAAGACAGTAAATGCTATGCTTTTATAAGTGGGAGTTAATTGACTCTGAATGATATTTACCTCCTGGACAGCTGTTCTCTCGACCTAAGCCTCAGTTTCCCTTACTTCCTTGCACCCCAAAAGCAGGGTCCCAATGAGGGACTGGATAAACCCAGGGCCAGTGATGAGCTATGTGCTACCCTGGCATCGAAATGGGCCTGGCCAAAGTGCTATAATGCTTAACTGTAAGTTAAGAGCTTGGTCATGGACAAATTCTGTCATGATCCAAAAAGTAATAACTAGGTTTGGACCCTGCAAGAGTTAGGAAAGATTAATCTGGCCTGAGCACTGTAGTCTGAGTCTGTGACAAGATGTTCCCAGGAGAGCCGCCCTACAAGCCTCAATGTATCTCTTACTGTGTCCATACAAAAAAAAACTAATATTAAGAAGTAGAATTAAGATGTTAATTAACATGTTAATTAAGTTATTGGACTAAGGAGAAGAGGAAAGCCCTTGGTGGTGTTTCCATCCTTGAGCCTGATGTCAGGAAGGGCTTTCTTATGCTGATTTTGCTAAGGACTGGGATGTTGGCCCAGATTGCTGGGGATGGAAAGATGAGGGAGTTTGAGAGATGAGAGAGAGCAGGGCAGCAAGATGGAGTGTGGAGAGACTATCAAGAGGGACAGAGGGAGAAGAATGTAGAAGGAAAATACAGGAGCAGGCACGTGGAGAGAAAGAGTCCAGGCTGCGAGCTGGAGCATGGAGAGACGAGCAGGAGATACAGGAGGAGACAGGAATGGGGGCTGTGTGAGATGAGGATGGGGAGCTAAGAGAAACTGGAACAGGCTCATGGGAAGAACAGAATAAACAACAACTGATCAATCAACTGGCTTGGCCCCCATTTTCTCCTCTGTCTGTCCCGTGGCACAGGACGGCCTGGCTGGGGGAGCTGCCCGAGACCACCCCAACCCAGGCAGCGAAGGGGAGAGCTGCCAGGAACTCCCTAACTTCCCAAAGACTGTACACATTGTCAATAATAAATAGGCTATATATAATATAAAGGTTATCTATAGAAATAGTGTAATGTGCTATATAAGTAATACGTATGTATTAGATATGTGGTAAAGTATCAAACAAGCTATATTTGACATTTTCAGCATATGCATTCTGTTTAAAATCCCTGAGGATGGCTTATAGGGCTGGAGCAATAGCACAATAGAGAGGGTGTTTGCCTTGCACGTGGCTCACCTGGGTTTGATCCTCAGCATCCCATATGGTCCCCTGAGCACTGCCAGGAGTAATTCTTGAGTGTGGAGTCAGAAGTAACCCCTGATAATGGCCAAGTATGAACTACAAAAAAAAAAAATCTTTGAGGATGGTTTAGCAATGTTTTGTAAGCAACGTACAACTAAAATGAAGATTAGAAATAAACGTTCCAATATTCACAGTTAAAATTAAAAGGCCTTGAGATCCTTGAAAAGTGTGTTTTGAAAATAAAAGTTCTTGAGTTCTTGCCTCAATACCAATAGAATTTTAACAAATGTTGAAATGAATTTGTATATTGCTTTATTTAAAATAGCCATCTTAATAATATTGATTCTTCCTATCCAAGAACACAGAAAAATTTTTCATCTTTTTGTGTCATCTTCTACTTAACAGTGTCTTACAGTTTTTGGTGTATAGGTCTTTCATGTCTTTGATTAAATTTATTGCAATGAAATTAACTATTTTGATGCAATTGTAAGTAGGATTGTTTTCCTGATTTCTTTCTTTTAATTATTTGTATGTACAAACATAACAGTAATATACTAAGTCTGTCACTATACAGTTATTCAGACCAAATTACCTTGAACTAGAAATCAAACCAAAAAATGCTTTACATGGGTGAAACTACAGGTTTGTGGAGAAAAAAATAACATACTACTAAACAACTATTCAACTGTTGAGTCAATGGGAAAATCAAAGACAAAAAATTTACATATCTAGAGTTGAATGAAAATTCAGACATGATTTATAGAAGTTTTGGAGACAGCAAAAGTGGTGCTAAGATTATAGTTCATAAACCTGCTTCAGAGAATAGGAATAATTACAAATTTTAAAAACCTTATTTGTATTTCAGCAGGCCTATACCTGCATCCCTGAACCTCTTGATTATTGCCATATCATACCAGGTGGCATTTATATCCAGCCTCGACACCCAATCTCCATTTCAATGGGTCCAGTTCAACATTTCCTGCAACATGAGGATTCTTATACCATCACACTAAGACTTTCCATCACATTTCAAAATCTTATACTTCCTATCTCTGGATTGATGAAGATAGGAAAGAAGATAAGGCAATTCCCAGCCAAATTCCTCAGAAAATTCTAGGTGGGGTTAAGTTGAAAGATTCACCTAAGTATACCAGGAGCACATGGGGAACAAAATGGGGAAAACTCGTAAAAATCTACAATGTTCAATGAATGAAAATGATGACATAGAAGGCTCACTCAGGATCAATCCCTTGGCAATACTTCAGATAAAGACTTTAGTGACACAATCATGAAGATGTTTAACAAGCTCAAATAAATTATGGCACTATTAGTCAGCAAAGCACAATGTATAAGAAAAAAACTACAAGCAGAAATGAAGAGTATGGTGAGGTCATATAAATATATATATACTATACATACATACATAGATATATATTATATCTCAATAGAAGGTCTGAGCAGCAGAATAACAGCATCTGAGTAAAAGATTGAGGTGTTCCAAGACGAAATTGTGGAGACCACTAGAAAATAAGAAAAGGGGACGGGGGGTGTGGTGTTTTAAAATAAATGAACATCATACCAGAGAGCTATAGGATAAGTTCAAAAGGAAAAATATAAAAATCACTGGAGTCCCTGAAGAACAGGAAGGCAACTTTGATAAACAATAGTTCAAGAAATCATAAATAATAATTTCCCAGATTCAAGGAATACAGGCACTGAGATCCAAGAGGCCTAATGGTTCACAGTGAAAACAGACTCAGAGGAGAGATGCCAAGATACACTGTGCTCAGAATAACAAATACAAAGAGGAAAACATTGAGAGCAGCAAAATGAAAAAGGAATTTACATACAAAGAAAAGCACATATGTCTCACAGCAGATCTATCAAATGAGATTATGAGCCAGAATAGAAGAAAGGGATATAGTACCAAAACTTAATTAAATGAACACATCACCATGGATACGTTTTTCCAGCTATCTTGCCATTCATATATGAAGAAATAAGATAGAGCTTCAGGGACAGGAAAGAGTTGAGGAACCAAAGCCTTAACCTTGCAAGAAACATTAAAGGAGATTTTTTATGAGGTAAGACAAGGCTGGGGAGTGTCCTCAGGACCTGCTCTTAGGTCTATGCTCAGGGATCACTCCTGGCAGGCCTCAGGGGACTTCATAAACAGTGCAGAGTTATCAAACCTGGGTGGCTACATGCAAGGCAAACACCTTCCCCCCTGTCATCTCTTTGGCCCTCAAAATTAATCTTCAATAATTAGAACTTCTAAAGAATGCAAAATAGCTTTGGCTTTGTATCTTGAGTTTCTAAGCTAATTTATATATGCAAAAGATCTGAGTTAGTACTGGGAGAATAAATACATTTTGCTTTTCTAATAGAATTTTTTTTTCTATTTTTGGGCTGGAGCAATAGTACAGCAGGTTGGGCACTTTCCTTGCATGTGGCCAGCCTACCTGGGTTATTCCTGGCACCCTGCATGGTTTCCCCTGCCCTCCACCCCCGCCAGTGATCCCTGAACATAGAGCCAGAAGTAAGTCCTGAGCACCCCCTGGGTGTGACCTCACGCCCTTCCTACCCCCCAAAAGAATTTTTTTTATATTTTTTTGTCTCTGAGCTGTATCAGGGGCTGGAGCAATAGCATAGTGGGTAGGGCATTTGCCTTGCATGCGGCCAACCTGGGTTCGATTCCTCTGTCCCTCTTGGGAAGCTAACAAGAGTATCCTGCCCACATGGCAGAGCCTGGCAAGCTCCCCATGGTGTATTCGATATGCCAAAAACAGTAACAACAAGTCTCACAATGGAGATGTTACTGATGCCCACTCCAGCAAATCGATGAGCAACAGGATGACAGTGACAGTGACAAGATAAGGAACCAGAGCCATAATTTAGTAGGTAGGATACTTGCCTTGCGCCCAGCTGGTCCAAGTTCAATCCCCAGCATCCCAATAAATCCTCTGAGCACCACCAGAGTAAATCCTGAACAAATTGGCAGGAATAACCTCTGAGCATGCCTAGTAGCACCCCAAAACAAAATATCATAATTCTTCAGCACTTGGCATAAGTATGACACTCATACATGGTGCATACATGCCCTCTACTAGACTCAGAAAGATTTGCTTGCTCCTCTCCTGCTAAGTATTGTATATATCCATAAACATTAACACTTCATGTATACTGAAAACTATCTATCTGAATAGGTGACATTTTTGTACAGACATACAGATTTTTCTTACAATTCCTTATTTGTTAATGCAGACATTTAAGCAATATCTTTATAATAAAAACCAAAATTCCCTTTCTTAAAATAAAACACACTTTTATACTGCTAAAGAAATCTTCAAATCTCCCTTAAACATTCTTTAGCTTTCTTCACTCTTATGAGATTTTACATTCGTAGGATTTTTCTATTTCACGTAACTTTTAAAATGTATTAGCACCAATTATTCATAATGTTATTTTCAATTTATATACATGTAAAAAGGAGTTTTTAAAAAACATTTTAATTACTTTATGATTTAAAGTTTTGTAGAATTCTAAGAGATCCACTCTATTTACCTATCTATATGTGTTGCCACCACATCAATAAAAATAGAGAAATTTATTTCAAATATGAGATAATAAAAAAACTCACAGGGAACAAAAATTCAACAAATATCAAAATTTAATATTTTGTCTACAGAACTGAGCTTAGCCTTGGGGGGAGGGCCCTTAAAATGGAGAGAAGCAGGTGCTGTGTGTGGATGTTGTGTGAGAATTATGTATCATGAAAAATATAATTTTAAATATTGTAAATATTGTTGTCATTATTAAAATCTTTTAAAAAATATGTTAAATTAACTTTGGGCTTGCATCTGAAGTAGAAACAGAAAAAGCAAAACCTAATGTCAGCAAATGGAAGACAGTTATAAAAATCAGAAAAAAATGAATCAGATTAAAAATGAAAGATAAAAAATTAGTACAACTAAATTTTGAAAAGATTAGCAAAATACAAAAAAAACTCACAAAAATGAGAAGAAAATATTGCTGTAAAATAAAAAAAATTAAAAAGGTACAACAGATATGCTACAGAAATACAGAGAATCATACAGGAGTGTTATGAACAGGACATTGCAACAACATGGTGATCATGGTGTCTCTCCTTCCAGGTATTACACTGAAACAACTTGGAAAACTTAAAAAAGAAAATAGACTAATTCTTAGAAATAGGCAAGAAGAAGTAGATAAGCTGAACAGATCCCTATCATGAGCCATAAAATTGAAAAATAATCTGAAGTATCCAGAACAAATATACCAGGATAGAGGGCTTCACTCATGTATTTTGCCAAATTTTCAAAGAAAACCTATCCTTCTTGAACTCTTTCACCAAAAAAGGAGAAAAAACTCAAATGCACTCCATAGAGTCTAATTTTGGTTAATCAATAAGGACATCACAGAAGAGAAAAACTATAGATCTGAGAGATATAGATGTGAAAATAGATATAGATGTGAAAGTAATTATCAAAATACCAAACTAAATTTGATGATACATTAAAAATTATACATCAATCAAGAAGATTATCCCAAGGGTGCAAGGATGGCTCAACAGATACAAATCAATACATGTGATACAGTATTCAAGAAGAAAAGTAAAATGATTTCAACAGATTCTAAAAAAAGCACTTGACAAGATTCAACATTCATTTCTAATAACAATTAAAAGAACTATATCTCAATACAACAAGTCCCATATATGACTAATACACAAAAATATTACTCAATGACAAAAACCTGAAAGCTTTTTAAGATCAGAAATAAGGCAAATCCTTAGTCCACTCACATTGCTGCTATTCAATTTAATGTTTGACATCTTAGAAAGAACAATTAGACAAGAAAAATCATATAAAATATATCTCAGTTTGAAATAAAGAATGAAACTGTTACTGTTTGTAAATGCATGTAATATGTTAAGAAAATCTCAAAGACTGAGCTGTCATAACAGTAAGTGGAGTATGTTTGTGTCTTACCTATAAGACAAAGTGAGATCAGAATATTTGCTGTGAAAAATTGTCAATCAATTACTTAAATAATGGCCAGTCATTTCTATCTAAATCAACTGTACTCTTTCTCTCAACAATTGTGTTTCTCTTTTGGAACTTCTCAGTTATATTCCAACATCAGCCTCTTAACACTTGTAAAATAAATGTGTTCTTTTCCAAAATCTCTACTGGTTGCAAAATTGTCAAGAACATTTGTCTTATGGTCACTATAAAAGAATAAGCAAGTTACTCAGCAGGAGTTAAAAATTCCCATGACTATATCTTTCTCCTTGGAAGATATTTTCTTTTCTTATTACTCTACCATTTTGTGAGATAAAGGCTGGCAGAGGTGCTTATGAGACAACTGTACATCAAAGCAAGTAAGCAAGTGAAGAATAATCATGTGATACTATTTCTGCCCAATAACATGAAATACTATCATAGCATTTCTCTGTCACTTGAAAATGCTACCTGGTGTATATTACTTTGTTTCTATTTCAAGTTTTAATAATAAATTCAAATTATCTTCTAAAACCATTTTCTTAAATGCCTTGATAGTGGTATTATAGATATATGCTAGCTTTGTCCCAAAAAGACAACAGAAAGAATCATTTATATTCAATTTACTCATGCATTCTACTTCTAATTATTTTGAATTTTTTACATAATTTTAAGGCCATTAAGTATTCTTTCCTATATGCCTTACTTATTTCCACCCACCCCCTCAATCACAGTTTTTACACTTCACAGTATTATTTTTGAAATAACATTTCCCAAATACAATATTCATAGCTAAACCAAAGAATCTCACACAGCAGAGCCTGGCAACCTACCCGTGGTGTATTTGATATGTCAAAAACAGTAAAAATAGTGGGCCTCATTGCCCTGACCCTGAATGTGACAGGAGGAATGGAGACGTTACTGGCACCCACTCCAGCAAATGGATGAACAATGGGATGACAGTGATAAAATGATACAGTGAAATCAAAGGAAAGAAATACAACTTGTAACCTTTTTTATCTGATACATACACTTATATTAGTATATATATATTACATATATGTTACATATTATATAAGAAGGCTTCTTTTTCACTTTATTTTACATTTCCTCTGAACTAATAAATCTGGGGTTATATTTTCTTTCTGGGGTTATATTTTCTTTCTAAGTTATGCAGTGAAAAAGATGCACAGCTAAGCTGTACTGACAAGGGCCAGAGAGTACAAAGATTAAGTCACTTGTCTTGTATTTGGCCAAAGGTGATTCAGTTATCAGCACCACATGCCACATGGTCCCTTGTATCACCAAGAATGACCCCTGAGCACTGTAGCTATGAACCCAATCCTCCCACAAATTAACAAATTTCACTAAAAAAATGGGTCAAAGGCAGAGAAGGGAAGCATCAATGCATGGATGCCCCACCTTTTTCCTATCCCATAGTAGCAAATGTGATTATACATGCAGGTACTGAGCCATCTCATACACACATTTTCCTTGTGATTAGCACAGGGAGGCAAGCCAGCAAGTGAGAAGTAATGCAAACCATAAACATCTGGTCCTTTAAAAATATTAAGGGACAATGTGAAAATTTAGTGACAAATATTTCCAGTCAGTCTAGTTTGTACGGAACTATGATTGAAGTTAATTTTTATATTTAAACTTGTATTCTTTAATTAAATTTTGTTTTGGACCACATCATGCATTACTTAGTGCTCTGCACTCAGAGATTACTCCTGGCAGATTCAGGGGACCATATGGAGTGGCAGGAATCGAACTTGGGCTGGCTGTGTACAAGGCAAACAACCTACCTTGTGTACTATCGCCCCAGACCTCATCACATGATGTTGACATTATTTTTTAAAAAGCATCAACTTTTCCATACCCGTCACCAGTGTATCCACCTCCCTCTCCCAAGGTTCCTCCCTTTTGACACACCCTCCCAACCCCACAAACTCCATTCTGTTGATCAAATTTTTTGGCCCTTTGTATCAACTGGTTTTTAAAGAGAAGTGCAAAGACTTTGTGAAATATCAAAGCAAACATTGCATTTATGCAAGTGAGAAAGGAAGAAAATGCTTCATAAACATATATAAGCCTTTTTGTTCCTTTTCAGAGTGAAGACAAACAAAGAAGAATTATTTTTATTCAACAGCCTAATCAACAAATACATTTTGTATATGAATTATGTTTCAAGACACTATCTTTAGTACTGGGAACACAGAAGAAAAGAAATAGATCTAAAAAGCACCTGCCTTCTTGGATTGTATTCTAAACAATATATTTTGTTAAACTTTAGAGCTAAGTAAAACTGCTTAGCTCTATTCTTAATATATTTTAGATTTAAATTAAAAATGCAAGTTTTACTCATTTCATACAGAGAAAATGGTTTTAAAAATCAGTTATCTGTAGAAAGTATTTACTTTTTTTCTTTTCTTTTTTAATCAAATCACTGTGAGGTACAGTTACAAAGCTTTCATGTTTGAGTTTCAGTCATACAATGATCAAACACCCATCCCTCCACCAGTGCACATTTTCCACCACCAATGTCCCCAGTATACCCCATCCCATCCCAACTCTTCCCCCTGCTTTTATAGCAGACAACTTCCCCCATACTCTCAGTCACTCACCTTTTGGGCATATGGTTTGCAATATAGAAGAAAGATATTCACTTTATGTCTAAAAGATACAGTTTGAGTCTGAGACTCTTAACTATTCCATCATCTTCATATAATGTTCTCCTGTGAATTAAACTACATTGATTATAGAAAAAGCAAATTTTGTTTCAAAGTAGAAATAATGTAGAACATCTAATGCTTACCTCCTATTGAGTTCTTTGCAACTTGATTTTACTTTTATGGTGACCATCATTCATAGAAAAAGCCTATTAGAACCTCAAGTTCAATATATCATTTTTGAAATTTTCCAAAGTGGCAAACAAAATGAGAAAATCATCAACCTTAAAAACTCATCACTGATGCTTTTGATCAATAGCTGGCACCAATAAATCTCAAAAAGGCATGTGGGTAAGATAGTTGGAGCCAGACAAGGCTTTTTCTTAATATGGATACTGATGTCATTTAGGCAGAGAGAAACAGGAAAGATTTGCAATAAAACTGAAGCATTCATATGGTACATCAAAATCATAAATACTTCATTAAGTTATAAAATTCTATAGGCTCTTAAGCTTTCCTGTCAACCAACTAAATTTACAAGAAAAACAGAAAGCTTGATTAATCATTTATTCTGTAAAAATTTTCAAATCCTGTTCTGAACAACAGTGATTAGCATTACTATTGTGTGTTGAGTTTGCTTTATACCAAAGACTATGTTCATTGATTGCATGCATCTTCTCATTTAACCAAAGAGAAGTCTTAGAAATTGGTTGTATTTTTAACCCTCCTTTTTTTAGATGAAGTGAAACCCAGAGATTAGATTGTCTGTCTGTGATCAGCAGTCTTACACCAAACAAGGATCTGTTGATCACCTAAATCCATACTAGTCTCTCTCCCAATCCACAGCTTTACTGAGCTATAACTGACACACACCACTATATAAGCTTTTGTTGTTGTTCTGGGTCATACCCAATAGTGTTATAGGGATTATTATGTGGTTCCTGCAAACCAAACATGTTAGCTTCAAGTAAAGCAAATGCCTTATTATACCTTTCTGCTCCCACAGTGTAAATTTAGAGTACAATGTGTTCATTTGACATTTTAGAATATACAAAATGGTCACCAATCTAGCTTTAAGTGTACTATTCCTACAACACATACTATGTCTTTTTTTTGTTATGTGACATTGAAGGTCATAAGAACATAACATAGTATTATTAGCTATAATCATGATATTAACATTAGATCTCCCAAACTTATTTATCTTATAGCAATACTCTTTGATCAACCTCCCCCCATTTTCTCTATGCCCCTGCCTTTGGCAAATATCTATCTATATTGCATTGGGGTTTTGCTTTGTTTAGATTTCTCATAAATATACAATTTTTTTCTTTCTGTTTGACTTATTTTACTTAGACTAATATCCCCGAAGATCACTTTTAATATCTCAAGTAGCAGGATTTCTTTCTTTCACGTGGTCAATACTATTGTGTGCATGTACATAATTTTTAACCGTTCATATATGCACACAAACATATGGACCACATCTGTTTTTTTTTTCTCACCCACTGAAGGACATACAAATTATTTCCATATTTTACCTACTGTGAATAAAGTTGCAATACACAATATTGTGTAAATAGCTCCCTGTGTTTCTTCTTTGAATATATACCCAGAAGTGAGACTGTTGTATTATATGGTAGCTCAATTTTTAATTTCCCACACAACTTCTGCTTGTTTCTTAATGGCTCCACAAATTTACGTTCTCACCAACAGTGAGGATTCCCTTCTCCTCACATCACCACCACTATTATCTCGTGCTGTTTTGATAGTAGCCATTCTAAGGTATATAATATAAACTCTCATGTGATTTTCATTAGCACTTCTTGAATCAGTGGTAACGTTAAATACTTTTTCATATACCCATTGGCCATGAGAATGTTCTTAAAAAATTATGTATTCAATTTCCTTGGCCATTTGTAAATCAGATTTTTTTCTCTATCAACTTTTTATATACATTTTGGATTTTAATTGCAAATATCTTATATACATTTAGGATCTTAAACTTACATATAGTTGCAGATATTTTCTTTCAAATATTGTGTTTGGTTACTGTTGCCTTTGGTGCTGAATGAAAGAAGGTATCTCCAGTGTATGTGTTAGGGAGCCAATAATCTAGTAACCCCCAACCCACCACCACTACTTCCAGTGATTCTTAACCAACAACGCTGCTCTTTCCATGGGGTGCTGCTCTGGAAATAATCAGAGTCACAACGAGGAGTGCTGGGCATTGGGGAGAGCCTCTAGGTTTACACCCTGATGTCACTAGTGATGGCCTGGATGTCATGTGGTACTATGGGCCATTAAACCAGGGCCTTGAGTCCTGTACTATCATCCCAGGCTTCCATATCACATTTTAAATCCTTTACTCTTGCATTCACTCACTAATTTACTCTCCTGCTTTACATACACAGTTTGTCACCATTCCTCAAATGTTCTCAACCACAGTCATTTATCTTCCAGTTTTACCTAGACCCTCCTCTTGAGTTTCACTTTATGTGATCAATTGAACCATAAAAACCACAGTGCAAAACTTTTATTTATAAAAATGTGCCTCTTGGAGAAGCAGAGGTGGGGGGGAGGCAAATGGGGCTGGGGGGTGCATGGTGGAGGAAAGTGGACACTGGTGAAGGGATCAGTTTTAAGCATTGTATTTCTGAACCCCAACCATGAGTAACTTTGTGATTTCATGGTGAATATATTTTTTAAAAGAACTTTCCCTCTAAAGGATCTTTTTTTTAAAAAAATAATCAAATGACTCCAAAGAATCTGAGTCTTGCCAGGAACAGCACTCTTCTAAGATCCTGCTCCTCCATCCTACTCAATGTTCAGATTTGCGATTTGTGTTCACCCAATCATCAGTTCCCAAATTCAATTTTTCCCCATTTAGGTAAATTGTCAAATTTAACTAAATTTAATTAACTAGTTAAATTTAATTAAATTTATTACAGTTTATTTTTCTTTTCTTTTTGAATTTAGAAATTATTTTAATTTATGTATATTTTTTAATGAATCACCATGAGATATAGTTACAGACGTACAAATTTTCATTACATTTCAGTCATACAATGATCGAGTACCCATCCCTCTACCAGTGCCCATTCTCCACCACCAACATTCCCAGTATCCCTCCTGCAACCCCCACCCCATTCCCCACCACCCCACCCCTGTGTCTGTGGCAGGCACACTACCTTTTGCGCTCTCTCTCCTTTTGGGTGCTATGGTTTACAATATAGGTAGTAAGTGGCCATCATGTTTGATCTAGTCTACTTTCAGCACACACCTCCCATCCCAAGCGAGTCCTCCAAGCATCATGCACTTAGTGGTTCCCTATCCCAGCTTGCCTTTCCCCCCAGCATGTGAGGCCAGTTTCCAAGCCTCCTGGCCCTTATCACTATTATCCTTGGGTGTGAGTCTCCCATTCTGTCACTTTATATTTCACAAATGAGTGCAGTCATTCTATGTCTGACCCTCTCTCTCTCTCTCTGAATCATTTCACTTAGCATGATACTCTCCATGTAGAAATTATTTTATTTAAGGGAAGGGGAAAGAAACAAAGAAAGCAGGAATGCTCCCAGATCAGGGAGGGATCTCCTAAAAATTTATCCCAGAGAAAGGATGAAACGTTTCCCATTTATACCTTTTTAACAAAGGTAGGGTGAGCATTTTTCCTTGGGTTTAAAGCAGGCAGGCAAAATGGGGTAGGACACTGAGATCCTGATCTTCTGGTTTCAGATCACAAGGTTCCTCAGTCACTTACTTCCTCAAGAAGAGTCTTGGTCACCCAGGTTATCAGGTTTACCCTAGGTTTTACCCTAGGCCAAACCTTATGATATTCCATACAAATAATTCCTTTTCTTAGGGCCATATTGCTAAACTGTCTACCCCTCTTTTGTCCCTATAATTTCTCCTTTTAATTAGGAGACTCCACCTGTGGCAGGGGATTAGGGGCGATGAAATCATCTGGCTGCTTCCTGCTGAAAGTGGGCGAAGGAGATTCAGCCTTAGGTGGAGCCTCCTGTAAAAGGAGTCTGTCCATGTGCCCTCTCTGGAGGGCATATGGGAAGATACATTCTAGCCTGCACCAGCACTTGAAAGTCAAAGGCTTTGGAAAAAGAGATAAGTTTTAATACAATGTTTGAGAAGTATGGGCCAAATATTTTAATGTACATAAGAAATAGAAAGATACAAACCTTATTTAATACTTGCCTCACCCCCCTGCCCCCCTTTATTTGTGAAGTAGATCTTTTATCTTTTTTTTTTCTTTTTGGGTCACACCTGGCAATGCACAGGGGTTACTCCTGGCTCATGCAATCAAGAATCACTCCTGGCGGTGCTCAGGGGACCATAAGGGATGCTGGGAATCGAATCTGGGTTGGCCGTATACAAGGCAAACGCTCTACCCGCTGTGCTATCGCTACAGCCCCATGATCTTTTATCTCTTGATTGGCAGTATTAGGCCCAGTAATTAAAGAGTATTTACTATCTTGTCATATGTTAGAGGGGATACAAGGAACGTGGATATCTATTTAGAAGGGAGAGAAAATTGGGAGAGATACCAGAAAGGTTAGAGGCTGTTTGAGTTTTTTCTTTCCTTTTAGAGGATGGGTCCTTCTCAGTAAGACAATTCTATATAAGCAAGACCACAATAAAAGACCTTGACAAGAACCTAAGTATCTAGAGTAAAACTCATTGATTGCTTTGAAAGGGTATGGCTTACTTTATTTTGGATCTTCAAGAAAAATTTTATTTATCTATTGAACTAGTTTTTTTTTTTAAATTTTACATAAAGAGGTGTGTTTCAAACACTTCATGGTTTTCTCTCCACTTTGGTAACAGACTGTCTCTATTAAGAGTGACAGTTATTGTGCAAGGACACACGTAAGGACTGGGGTCAGTAACTTGTAACTTCAGATTTCATTAGATTAGAGCACATGGCTTTTCCAAAAAAGGGTCCAGTCATTTTTTTTCCCTATTAAAAGCTTCAGAACAGTCTGTTCAGTTGGCCTAACCCCAAAGGGACCTTCTAAATCTTGGAGAAGATGCTGATGGATTATTCCTGGTTCAGTGCTCAGGAATTACACGTGGTGGTGCTCTGGGAAATATATGGGATGCCTGGGATGAAAGCTGATTGGCTGGGTGAAAAGCAAACACCAAGCTATTACACTATTGTTTAGGACCCCTCCCACTGCTCCCTCTCTCACTCCCCCCTCTCCCACTACCTCCTCCCCCCTCCCCCTTTCTGCCCTAGGAAATAACACCCAGCAATGCTCAGGGGTTATTCTTGTCTCTGTACTCAGGAGTCACTCTTGGTGGTGCTCAGGGGACCATAAGGGATGCCCAAAATCGAACTTAGGTCAGTCACGTGCAAAGCAAGGACCTTACTGGCTGTACTAAAGTTCCAGCTCTTATCATAACAAACTTATTTTTAAAATTCTTTATTAGTGAATCACCGTGAAGTATAGTTACAAACTTACAAACTTTCATGTTTGCATTTCAATCATAGAGTGATCGTTTACATCCCTCCACCAGTGCCCATTCTCCTCCACCAATGTTCCCAGTTTCCCTCCCACCATCCCCACCCCAACCCCCACCACCCTACCCTGCCTCTGCGGCAGGCCATTCCATTTTGTTCATAACAAACATTTTTTCCTCTTCAATTTCTGTTTTCTTTTTAAAGAACTGTGAATTACAGTTACTGATAGCTGAGTTTGGGGTATATTTCAACACAAATCACTACCAGTGTCAATTTCCCTCCACCAGTATTCCCATATTCCCTCCCCTCCCTAGCCCCCACACCATTCCTGCCTGTCAACTTGACAGGCACATTACAAAGTTGCAGTGGTTGTAGCTTAGACCTCACGTTTTCAGTTTTGTTTAACCTCTGTTTTGGATATGTGGCTATACCACTCACTCATATCACTGGTATAACTGGGTTGCTTACTTATCTTAGAGAATAAAGAAAAACTTTAAAATTATGTGTGTGTCTGTGCACGCGCATGACACACTTTGCTGCTTCACCTGCAGGATGTCCAGGTTTATACCCTGCAGCACATGGTAGCCTGAGCACTACTAAAAAGGACCCTCCAGCAACTTGGAAGTGGCTCTTGAGCACTGCTGTGCTGCTACAGTACTGGTTAGGGCCCCGCCGCTCCCTCCGTCCCAATCCTCCCCCCACCACGCCCCCCCCCCCCGCCCAAGGAAATGATTGTTCTTCTGCCATACCCTGCAGTGCTCAGGGGTCACTCCAGTCACTGCACTCAGGAATCACTCCTGGTGATGCTCTAGGGACCATATGGAATGCCCCAAATAGAACCTAAGTCAATCACGTGCAAGGCAAGGGCCTTACTGATAAAAAATAAATATAAACCAAAAACAAGAAAATGTAGATTTCTTAAGTCACATAGGAACTGTACCCATCCCCTCTCTCTTAGCAGTCAATATCTCTTCCCCAGTCCCTGGACTAGGAGAAGACTTTGCTACTCCACCCTTGCCCTCGGGACCTCCCCGCAGGGCCGATGGAAGCTGATGCCATCTCTGAACTAATTCAGTTGCACTATGAGGCTTTGAATTCTGCCCATTCCTTCTCCCCAGCTAGCACTAAATATCCCTTCCCCCAGTCTCCAGACTACTAGCGGAAGCCATCAATGTCCAGCTTTCAGCCCTAGGACTTCTTCCCATGGACCAGGGGAAGCTGATACTATCTTGGATCTAAAGTGAACCATGTTTTATTTTTTCATTAATTTTTTTTAATTTATTGAATCACTGTGAGATAGAATATTACAAAGCTGTTCAGTCATACAGTATTCCAACACCCATCCCTCCACCAGTGTCATTTCCCAAAACCAGTGTCCCCAGTTCCCCCCATCCCTTCAAGATACTCCCGACTCAAACCTGCCTCTATGGCAGGCCTCCTCCTCCTCCCTTACCCCCTCCCTCCCTCCCTCTCCCTCATTTTAGGCATTATGGTTCACAATACCGATGATTGAAAGGTTATCATGTTTACCGCTTTACTTACTTTCAACACTCAGTTCTTGCCCAGAGTGTTCATTTCCAACTAATATTGTCATAAAGGACTGGCTGATCAATGATTGGTAAGAACCATGATGCTTTGAATTTTGTCCATTTTTCTCTCCCACATAGCAACAATGCTAACCCCCACCCCCGCCAGTCTCCAACTAGGGGATGCTATTGCTTTCCCGCCTGCAGTCCCAGAACCTCCCCCTATGTGCCCTTGGAAGCTGAAGCCACATCTAAAGTCAATCAGTTGTTCTGAGTGTCCCAGTGATCACACTGAAACCCAAAGCTGGAGGAGACTTTCCTACTCATCAAACCTTACTAATGTTCCCATCTGCCCACTGACCTGCTGCTTCTGTCCACTCACTTGTTCTTCCTTTCCTCTCCCAACCCTCCACTTCTGGGCATTACAGTGCAATATAGGTACTTAAAAATTGTCATTTACATATCTTTACCTCCTTCAGCATTCAGTTCTAATCCAGAGTGATCATTTCCAACTATCATTGTCACAGTGGTCTCTTCTCTGTCTTAACTGCCTCCCCGCCACCCACCACTTGTGGCAAGCTTCCAACCACAGACCAGACCTTCTGGCCCTCATTTCCACTGTCCTCGGATATTAGTCTTCTACTGTGTTTTTTCTTTTATCCCACAGATGAGTGAAATCAGTGTATATGAGTTGTATATGTGATTCTTTTAAGATTTTTGATGGGTCACTGTAAAAGGAACAACTTCTGAATTATGAGAAAGAGAGAGAGTGTGTGTGTGTGTTTGTGCGTGTGTGTGTGTATGATGAAAGAGAAAAAGGAAAAGAACAAATGGTGGAAGAAATAATAAAGGAGAACTCTGTCAGTCTCTGGAAAGAAGCTTCTGCACAGATTCAAGAAGCCTAAAGCGTAACAAACTAAACAGATTCAATATAACACCAAGTCACACAATAACCAAAATGGTAAAAAAGACAAAAGCAGACTACTTAAAGTACCAAGAGATAAGAAAAGCCCAAATACAAGAAAAATAACTCATACTCACGACAGATCTTCCATATGATGTTATAAAAGCAAGAAGAGTGGAATGATATATTCAAGGCACTGAATAATTTTTTTTTCAGACAAGAGCTGGAAACACATGTCACAAATAAACCAATCCTGCAATAATTACTGAAAGACTGACTTTAAAAAGCAAATGGCCACTTGCAAAATCTCGACCCTCACTTTCCCCCAACATACATTCACATATGGCAACAACAGTCTTTTATATCAATAATCTCTCAATGTCAATCAACTCCTGTCTCCTATAAAAAGGCATAAAGATACTGGATAGATCGAGAAGGAAAATCCATCTATTTGTTCCTTTCAGGAAACACACTGAAATTCATCCTGCTTATAGGAAACACACTTAAATTTATCCTGTGAGGAAGCTCACAGGATAAATATAAGCTCAGATGAAAAGATGGAAAACAATCATCCAAGTCAATGATTGACAACAGCAACAACAACAAAAATCTTGGATAGCACAGGTATATCAAACTAAATAGCATTCAACATAAAGAAAGTAATCAGAGACAGTGATGGGCAATATTGTGTACTAAGAGAACAACAGAATCAAGAAGTACCAAATCTTATCAATAGTTATGCATCAAATAAAGAATGAGTAAAGTTCATAAAGCTTCTGCTCAAAATCCAAAAAAAAAAATAAAACAGACAAACACAATAGTAGTGAAAGACTTCAACATTTCACTTTTGCCACTAGAATAATATAGTACCAATATTATCTATATAATTATATATTATATATAATGTCTCATTCCTCAAAAATATTCTATGATGCACACAGAATGTCTTTAAAAGTTGAGTTTTCTGCCCTACTTACTCATGTCCGTGTGAAGATGAACTGTTTTATCCAAGAGATTTTAACCATGAACCTTTTTTTTCTAATAAAAGGAAGTTTACAGGTTTCTGAAAATTAAGTTGCTGAGTAGTTATTTTTCCTTTTTCTTCTAAATTATTCAATTACCATGAGATACAAAGTTACAATGTTGTTTATGATTAGTTTCAGGCAGACAGTGTTCCAATATCCACCCCTTCACCAGTGCACGTCTCCCCTGCCCCCACCTTCTGCCATGGTAGGCACTTTTCTTCTCTCTCCCCCTTCCTTTCTCCCTTTCTTCCCACTCCCCTTCCCCATCTCTTCCTCTTTCCTTCTGGGCATTATGGTTTGTAATATAGGTACTGCAAGCGGCCCACCTGGGTTCGATTCCTCCATCCCTCTCAGCCAGGCAAGCTACCAAGAGTATCCCACCCACACGGCAGAGCCTGGCAAGCTACCCGTGGCATATTTGATATCCCAAAAACAGTAACAACCAGTCTCACAATGGAGATGTTACTGGTCTCAAGCAAATCCATGAGTAATGGGACAGGATGACAGTGCAGTGCTAATACAGCTACTGACAGGTTATCATGTATTTCCTTTTACTTACTTTCAGCATTCAAATCTTATTCAGTGTGATTATTTCCAACTATCACTGGCATAGTGGTGGCTTCTCTATTCTAACTGTCCGCCCCCACTCCCAACCCCGCCTTTTCACTTGTGGCAAGCTTATCCATGATTCTTATCTGTCATTTTAAGTTATTTTCCCATCCACTCTCTTAAAGGATTATGATTCTTTTTTTCAAAAGAGATGTGATTTCCTTATAATTTCTGATTTCTTTACCATCTAGCTGAGGTCCTTTATGTATCTTTCTTATTAACAAAACCTTTTCTTTCTTTTTATTTTATTTTTTTTTGCTTTTTGGGTCACACCCAGCAATGCACAGGGGTTATCCTTGGCTCATGCACTCAGGAATTGCTCCTGGCAGTGCGGCAGTGCTCAGGGGACTATATGAGATGCTGGGAATCAAACCCAGGTTGTGCCCTAGCCGCTGTGCTATCGCTCCAGCCCTAATAAAAACTTTTTATATAGGATCAGTAGAACTTAAATCATGCAGAGAGTAGTGGCTTATTGAAAAATAAGGTATTACCCAACTATCTTCTAAAATATCCCTGTAGGAAGTAGAGAAATAATGCAGAGATTAAAGCATTTGACTTGCATGTGCCAAACCCTGTTTCCACTCCAGGCATTAGCAGTGACCCTGAGCATAAAGCTAGGAGTAATTCTAAACTATGCCAGATGTGGCTCAAAAAACAAACAAACAAACAAACAAAAAACAAAGTAGAAGTAATGAAAATATCACACTAATAGATAAGACATCTTATTATTTGACCAAAGATAGAATATCCAAAAACATCCATTAAATCAGACAGTAAGTGAAAGTGTAACATTTTCTTAATTCAGTTTCAGTGGTGTCACCTCCAGTGACACTTAGTTTAAACTGATAGCATTACATGGCATCAGTACACCAGAGCAGTGATGCTCAACTACAGTGAATGCAAGTGTCAGTTTGTTAACACAAAGCTTCCCATCGCCAGAGATTCTGATTTACTAGATCTGGGTGGGGTTCATTCATTTGCATTTCTCCCAAGCTCCCAGAGAAAGACAAATGCTAACCTAATGATTGCACAATGGAAAACTACTTTAGAGGACTGTGACCCCATATCCAGAATAAACACTATTACTTAACTACCACCTAAAATTCTGCTCTTGATTTTTTTCTAGTCTACAGCTTTGAGAAGTACTTGATCTTCAAGGAAATCGCAATGCTACAATGGGAGGCTACACTTTTTTATAAAATACAATTGACACTTAGAGAAATGCCTCTTCACTTGGAAAAGAGAGCAAGCTGACTCCGGCTTACAAAGGCCTGTCTCATTCCTGATCCTTTATCATTCGAGAAAGATGTGAGCGGCACGTGTCAAAAACTGCACACTGCACATTCCCAGGATACCACTCATAGGGCCAACTATAATTTTATTTAAGTCTGTCTGAACTTGCTTTTCTTATTTTCCCCCTGTAGGCACTCATTTTTTTCTTCTTTGTAAGCAAGAAGCCAAACACAAAGACACAGATGTCTCTTAACCAAGCTATCAAACTGTATAACAACAAAAATCAAGCATTTCTGTTTACATCAAGATTTACCCTGTAACCCCTCTATGTATCCAGCACTGAAAATGGGAAAAATAAGAAAATAGCGACTCTTCAAAGATCACTAAATAAAAAATCATCTCAATAGCAGGATTTTGTTTCGATTTCCTTTCCTTTCATATGCAAACCCATACTGGGGTGGTTGAAGTATCAAAGGAAAAAGCAGGCATACTCATTCTTGTAAAGTCAGGAGTTGCAAACTCATGTAACTAGGACATAAGTAACACAAGTTAGTAGATGAGCCAGAAGAACAGGGCAAGACAGAGCAGTAGAGTTCACAGGGAATTTGAAAGACGTAATATTCTCTGAAGAAAGCCGCTAGCTACCAAAGTCCAATTCAAATAACCTCATTAATCCACCACTGGGTGGTTACTACTCTGTTTATTTTATATAGGCCAATTTAAAACAACTTTAAGTTAAATTACAGATATTCTCTATAGCTATAGAGATATTTCTTCCAAAGGTTTATTCTCATCTCTGGTAGAAATTTGACTCAGGAGAGGTCATTTAATCTAATTTAGCATTGAGCTTACTAAAAAAATTGGTTATAGTTTCTGAAAGACTCACTCTGCCTCTTTTACTCAAACTAAGACATGCAGTTTGAAAGCCTATAATGTTTACCATTATTCCTTGCCCTGCATAGAAGTGGAACTCCAGTTACTTTACTCTCTGCATTGTGAGTTTTTCTAAAATTCTGCTTTTATAGTGGTTATTGTTGTTTTTTTTTTTCTTAATGATTCCTTGATTCATAGCATAGGAAGCAGGGGAATTAGTCAAATGCCTCAAAATGAGGTTACTTTTCAAGAACCTAGCTTGTTTGAGAAGTCAGTGCCTCAAGTTTTTCATGTTTGCCTCTTCAACATAGTTACATTACTGAAAATTCTTCTACTTCCCCAGCCCCATCTTTTCCTTGCTTTCTTAGCTGTATATTCTAGATCAAAAACTGCCAGATTTCCTAAATGGAAGAAGAGCTTCCAAACTGCTGGCTCATCATTTTGTAGTTCCGTGTACTCTGGGAGTCTTGATTTTCTTGGCAGCTCTTGGATGTCTTTAAATTAGCTTTTCTTCAAAATCTGTTTGCATTGACGTTTCTTCTGTTTTCCAAGACATGTTGATTTGTCACTAGCCACTTAAACTTAACCAGAAACAGACATGCTCAGATGAATCTAGTAAGAAATCCAACAACTACCACCCTAAGAAGTAATGTTTTGAGTCTCAGAGTTCAGAGGTTAAGTTACAGTTAAATATTCAATCCACGTAGGCTACAATTTTGGAAAGATTTGATGACAAGCATGATCATGTTTCTCTTCAAATAAGAAATCAATTATTTCTATTAGTCCAGTGTTCTAGTGTAAGACAAATACGTTAAACAATTTTTGTAATTTATCAGTGGTTTTGGATTGGAGCTATAGCACAGAAGGTAGGGCTTTTGCCTTGCATGTGGTTGACCTGGGTTCGATTCCTCCATCCCTCTCAGAGAGCCTGGCAAGCTATCAAGAGTATTCTGCCTTCATGGCAGAGCCTGGCAAGCTACCCATGGCATAGTCGATATGCCAAAAAACAGTAACAACAAATCTCACAATGGAGACATTACTGGTTCCTGCTCGAGCAAATCAATGAACAACGGGACTACAGTGCTACAGTGTCATCAGTCTTAAGAGAGTTTTCCAATAACCACAAATCAGTGTTACTATTTGAAGTACATGAGACACTGTATACAAATATTTGATGACGGATGGACAGGAGGCAGAAAAATGGTTTCACCTAAAATAATAATAGAGAAAGTGACAAGATACCAATGTTTATCAGAAAGCAACATGAGAATATCCTGACCTGGTTGCTACTAACTAGTCCCACTTGCTGAAGCAGATGGACAACAATTTGGAGGAGTGTAGAGGGAAGGGCAAGGGGCAAGAACACAATATGAATTATGCCCCTTTCTATAATGTAGGAACCCAAATAAATCTTTTTCAGGGGAGGTATGGTAAAATAATCAAATTATTCCCAGTATCATGTGTCATCAACAACTGTACCTTACAATGTCTGAGAATTCATCTACTTAAGAAGGTAAAAGAGCAATAATAAAGTCGTTATCAAAAAGGGTTGAAGACACATTGATAGTATTGTCCTGTTAGGAAATTAAGCTTAAGGTTTCCACCATGTAGATAGCATGAGAATATGGCAATGACTTGGATTTGGGAATGCCCATAATGAGAACTATTATAAATTCATTTGGGATTACAGCTATTGCAGGTTTCTAATTCCTCTGGGATTACAACTGACTACTGCAGATTTCTAGTAAGAATCTGTCTTTCTTGTAACATGTATTTACACAAGGAATATAAGAGCAAGCACTCAGACACCCACATGAAGGATATGTGACAACATCAGAACATGCTACATATTCTAAACTAACTGCTTTATTTTTCACAATTATGTATCTTAAGTCATTTTTTTAAAAGACCTAAAAAACAGACAAAAATAGATAATTTTATTGTACAGAATCAAAGGAGTCACTAATGCCAAGGAAAACAAAAGCATTACCTGCACGTGGCAGGTACTGTACTAAGAAGTGTATATGAAATCTGTGCGTTTTCATAAGAACTCTGGGATAAATGTTATCACAGTCCTCATTGTTACAGATAAGAAAAAATGGAGCACAGAATTTTTTATTCATTTACTCAAGGTAGTATATGGTAGCATCAAGTTAAAATTAAGATCTGGTGTGATATTAAGTCCTACCCACATCGTTTTAAGGCCTTCTGGTTTCACCAATCATTGTAATGTCTGGCTGTGCAGTCCCTACCCTTTAATAATGTAATTCTGAATTAAGGACCTGTGCCTTCCTTAACGGAACTTTCAGTTTGAACTGAAAAATACAATGGCATCCTGGCAGTGAGGCTTTACCCTTGCACATTCTGCTAAAAACATGGTTTGTGAAATCTCTATCTTGGGCAATGTGTGTTAAGACAAACCAGGAAGTTGATTGTACTTAGGCAGTACAAACAGCAAATTTCTCTAAGGCCTAAGAAATTTTCATTTCAAACAGCCTTTTCCTTCAAGTAGTAAGCAGTTTGGTCGATTTGGAAAATGAAGTACTACACTATTATTTTTCACTGGCGGCTAGGCCTGCAAACACATCAGCCACTTTATACAAAAATTATGAAAATGTTTAATATCTGGACTTCCCATGGACCTATTCTCTCAATACTACCCACTGTACACTGCCCATTAGTGTTTTTTATACAACATATTTTTTTATTTTCTCCTCAATAAAATGAAAGTGACAAGCTATGCCATGATGATCGAGTAAAAAGGGAACCCATCTGAAAGCACTTCATAATCTATTAAAACATAAGACCACATACACAAACACACAAACACACACACACACAGTAGATGAATAATATCCATGGCTAAGGTAAAAGGGGTTTACTAACCACAAGTTATGGTTGGAACTGACCACAAGTGTGTGTGGAGCTGAGGATAGGTAAGATAGAGAAGAGACTAGTATGACAATAATAGCTGGGGATGATCATGCTGGACAAGATCTGAGGGTTTAAAGTAGGTAAGGAATATTCCTGATAAACTTTCAGTATCAATATTGCAAACCACAATGTCCAGAGCAGGGAGGGAAGGGGAAAAGGAGAGAAGAAAAACACCTGCCAAAGAGGTAGGCAGCGGGTGGGGGGCTGATGGGAGGGAACCCGGGGACACTGGTGCTGGTAAATGTACACCAGTGGAGGGATGGGTCTTGGAATACTGCGTGACTGAAATCCAATCATGACTGGCTTTGTAATACTCTAAAAAAACAAATTAAAGAAAATATCCCAGATGGAGGGAAAACAAACATAAGACCACCTTTAAGACAGACATGTATGACATGTATACACAAAGGTTACAGGGCTATGATGGGTTATTCAAGTGCCAAGGGCTATATAAGAGAGAGGGCAAAAAGAGAACAGATAAGAGAAGCCAGCTCTGGGGAAGTCTAAAAGGAGATGCTGTTGTTTAATACTGAATGCAAAGTAATAGGGAGGGAGAGGCAGCACTAAATAGATTATAGAAATAAGTTCTGGAGCACCTGTGTCACTAAAGGGCAAAGATAAGTGTGAAATTCTATGAGAAAGCCAACAAGGGCTTGCCCAGTAAAAGAAAACCATTTTCTCCAGGAAACTGCATGCCAGGTACCATTAGCCAAACCTGTCAGCATAACAGCATATAGAATTCTGTGTGATCTTAATAGTAGCACTGTTGCACTATTGCTGTCCTCTTGTTCATTGATTTGCTCGCGTGGCCACGAGTAACTTCTCCATTGTGAGACTTGTTACTGTTTTTGGCATATTGAATATGCCATGGGTAGCTTGCCAGGCTCTGCCATGAGGATGGGATACCTCGGTAGCTTACCAGGCTCTCTGAGAGGGGTGGAGGAATCAAACCCGGGTTGGCTGAGTGCAAGGCAAACGCTCTACCTGCTGTGCTATTGCTCCAGCCATCTTAATAGTTAAAAAAAAAAGTGTGGCCCCAGTTCACTAATTAGGTGCAGAAACTGAGCATTTTATTAATTTCTGGATCCACAAAGGAAAAATTGGGGGAGCCAAGCTTTAACAAGGACTGTCTTGACTCCAGCAGAGGCTGTGACCACCTGTGTGCTGTTATCTTTCTCCATATATTATCAGGATTCATACAAGAACCTCTATTTGGCAATTTCTGTAAATGAGGGTGACTCTGTGCTTAAATGCAGAGAGGGAGAACACCATGTATTATAACCACTTAAATGGTCTCAGCGCTGTACCTGTGGAGTGGGATCACAAATAACTCCCTCAGGATCCTGAAAAATGATGTGGCTTCTGTCATCAGAGAGCAAAGGCAATTAAAAAATGAAAACACGAATTTCATTCTTCCTCTTTAAAGACAGCCACTGTTTGTTAAAAATTGATTGGGGCATCTGTACAAGTAGAAGGAGAGATTCAAAGGCAAAAGTTTATATACAGTTACATTTATACATTTGATTTTTAATCTTTTAAAGTTTTTCTGTGATATGAGGAAGCAGCTGATCCCATGTGACTGAAGTTAGTCGGGAGAGAGATTAGGTTTGAGGCTTATTACTGTAGGAGGGACAGCAACCTCAGAGCCTTGAGGCAGGGGTTCCCCGTAGACGTTCACAGGAACCACTAGTCTATACCCCAAAATCTTTGAAAGCTCTGGCACGAGTCACTGGTATAAAATCCACCTTGCTGACTTGGGAAGAAGAGGTTCTAGCTCAAATATCTCATATTGGAGAATGACCATAAGCCACTGATCGAGCAAAGAAATAATCAGTTGAAACTTAGATAGACAATGCAGGGAGCTCAGAACAGACTTAGAGATGAAAATAAAGAGACCGAAAGTGAACAGATGTGACTGTGTGGGAGGAGGGTGGGGGTGAGGAGATAGCATTAATAAGATTTTCTCAATGTTAAGTGCTTATTTCTCACAATGGAAGAGCTTTAAAATGCAGAGCTTGTTTTGCTTATTTTTTTCAAGCCCATGTTCTCTCTCTCTCTCTCTCTCTCTTTCTCTCTCATATGCATCTCTCTTTGTTTTTCTCTCCTACCCCCACATCTCTCTAAATTTATTTCAATAGAAAATATTTTCCATCACAAAACAAACAAATAAAATGTAAATCCATATGCATTACAAAAGAAACTTTTCATAAGACATGTAAATCCTTACCTGGAGAAAATGAAGAAGCTGGTTTCTATTTAGTACTATAAAGAACACCATATTATTTTAAATTATAGGAGGGCATTATAGAGGCTATTTAAATAAGAATTATGAGGGAATAATACTCCTTAAATTAAGTGCTTCCAATAGCATTAAAAGGAGCACTGGTAATTTGAATAGCAAAAACTTATTTGTAGATCCTTTAAAACAATTAAGAAGGCAATCACAATATTGACTAAATAATAAATTGAAAGCCCAATTTTCTCTTACTACTATGTACCAGCTTTATCTACCTAGCAATTTTGACTTTAACCTCAGCACTGAGTTTCTAGGAATTAGTCAAGGTCAAGAAACCTTTACCTTTCTGTCTAGAGGGAAAGATCCCTGACCAGAAGTTCCAACCTTTAAGCTACTTCAAAATAAGGCTCACAAATTGTCTTCTTCAGTGTCACACAGGCATCATAAAACCACCACCTTCTACAAGACATTCCTATTTAATGAAAGGTTCTCCTACTTAAGAGCCTGAATAAAATCATCTCTTCATATGTCTGGTATACCTTATTTTTGACATGCTCAACTATTAAAAAGTATTCTAGAAAAAGAAATTTGTCAACGAATAAATGATACATAAAAGCAGTCTTTCCTCTTCTCAGAAGACATATCTGAAACATCATTAAAAAAAAAAAACAGATTTCATGAAGGCCAGAGATACAGCGGAGGGGTGATACATGGCTTGCATGTTGTCAACCCAAATTAAATCCCTTGTACCACATGGTCCTCTAAGTACCACCAGATGTAGCCCTACTGTTCTTTAAGGCTGGGGGTGGGGGCACTACAGGGCCCAGAGAGAACTGCATTCTTGTGCCCTCACATTGCACTGAACCATTCTGACAAGTGGCTGATAATCAGGAAAAGCCTATTCCCACTCCAGACTCTTGAGAAATGCTAGGTAGCCACCACCCACAAAAGAAAAAGAAAAAAAAAAAAGCTTTACAAAGGATGTCAACTTATTATACTAGTGATACTTTAGCCCTACAAAAAAAAAATACCCGTATACATTTAAAATATAACATTGCAATAAAATAAATTAGGATCAATGAAAATTATTTCAAATGTATATAACCTTAATACCAAGGAAAATAATATAAATCAAGGAATATTCCCCAACACTAGGAAACAAGCCAAACTTAACATAAATCCATGGCAACTTTGGGGCATTTCAGAAGGGCCAAAGTGAACAAATCGAGTAATATGGGGAGAGAGAAAAATCATAGATGTGGCAAAGGAAGAAGGTTTTACACACAAAGAAGACTTCAAATGGGGATTTCAGAACTGATGGGACTCAAAGACTATCCAGTCCAGATTTGACAACATTATGAATCACAAATCTCAGGGAAAACTCACTGGAAAATTCCCATTGATGTTTCAAGAGTTGCAATTTTCTACCACCTTAACTTATAGAAAAAATTTCCTTCAGAGAAAATCATTAAATACACATCTTACTTTTATACTTATTTGATACTTTCTGTAGCAATTAATGTCAAAGTTGGGATAGGGTGAGGGGCAATCTAATCACATGTCATCTTAGGTATCCTGTAAGTAAATTTACTCGGCAATTCTAAGGCAGTAAAGTTCTCGGTGGAAGCAGCCACATCTGATTACAAAGTGACCCTAATTTGGCTAAAAACTAGCAACCAATCTCAAGCACTATACCCAATGATGCATATGTTTATCTTATTTAAGTCTGGGAAAACCCTGGAAGAATTTATTTGACAGAAGCAGGTGATGGATGAGACTGCGAGAGCTTTCTTTTGTGCCCAATATGACTAAGCTAATTGAAGTAAGTAGTAACGATTCTAAGGAAGGATTGTACATGTAGCATTAATTTGTAATTTCTGTTAGGTTAACAGAAAATGAGCATATAATGGCATTAAAAGTGACCAGTTTAATAAAATTCAAACAATGCTTAGTGATTAACATATCAAGCTTCTGAATATCAATGCATCATTCTAAAATGCTAGAGCTTGCTTGAGAAGTTTCTTCTCTTGAGCTGATTAAATATGGTCTTTAATATGTTGTCCCTATTATTAATTCATTCAGCACTCATTATCTTTAGAGAAGTGTAAATCTCCACCTGGTCCCCAAAAGTAGAGCACATATATTTTTTTCTTTTGCTTTGGAGCCATAAAGAGACTGTACTCAGAGCTTACTACTGGTACTGCACTCAGGACCTTATGCGGTGCTGTTGGATTGATGAGACCTGGGTTGACTGTATGTAAGGCAAATCACCTCTCCACTGTACTATTGCTCCAGCCCTGATATAACACATATTTTTAACTAAAACACTCCTGGGCCAGAAAGGTAACAGGTAAGGTACATGCTTTGCATGCAGCTGACTCCGGTTGGACCCCCAGGACCTCATATGACTCCCAGAATACCACCAGGAACAATAACTGAGAACACTCAAGAGTGGACCAAACACACACAAAAAAATGAAATGTTCTTAACTAAACTCTTATTCTTACAGGTTATATTACCAAGAGTATTAATTCTGATAAGATATGTTTAAGTATAGTAGATCCATTAATAGAAAGCAAATATAGGTGGCTTCAACACTGAAATATCTATACTTTGTATAAATATTTGACTCTAAAGTATGAAAAACAATGAGTCATGTATATGGATTCCCTGAGTGAGCCACAACTGCAAAGAATGTAAAGAAGTGTCAAGAGTTTATAAGTTCAAACCAAATGCTTCCTTTAGTCAAAGCTAAAGAAAAATTCAACAACATTAGAAAGATTTTGACACTTTGCTCTCTTATGATTCAAATTATAGCAACATAGTTGGGCACATAATGATGCAATTATATGCTGTCATGAACAATTTAATTATTATATGCTGAGCAGATTTTTTTAAAATTAAGTGCCCAGTAAAACTCTACACCCAAATGCTTCAAACCTGGCTTTGCCATTATTTCATTATATTCCATTTGTTATGGGCACAGAAGAATAGCCTTTAAGGTGATTATTTAAAAATTCTATCACATTGATTTTAAGCTCTTAAAGACCAAGGGACTTTTTTTTTTTTTTTGGTTTTTGGATCACACCTGGCAATGCACAGGGGTTACTCCTGGATCATGCACTCAGGAATCACTCCTGGCGGTGCTCAGGGGACCATATGGGATGCTGGGAATCGAACCTGGGTCGGCCACATGCAAGGCAAATGCCCTACCCACTGTGCTATCACTCCAGCCCCCCCAAAAGACATTTTCTTATAGTCATTCTATATAGGGTCTAAACTCATTCATTCATTCCAAGGTTTTAATGTCTCCTACATACCAAGTACCAGGCAGGAATGTGAGACCAAAATTTGCAGGAGAACACAGGACAAAAGAAACAAGCAAAAAAATGTTGAAAACAAAACAGAAACTATAAAAACACACCAGCAGCTTTGAGTATCTTAAATCCTAGGTGTGATCTATATTCATCAACACACTTAGTACAACAGCCAAGATATGGGAAAAACAAATGGCCCAACCATAGATAAATAGATCCATAGACTGTGGTATTTACGCACAATGGAATACTATGCAACTATAAGAAAGAACAAAATCATGCAATTTATAGCAACATGTATGGAACTAGATGAGCTGATACTGAGTGAGTCAGTCAGAAGGAAAGGGGTAGATGCAGAATGATCTCTCTCATATGTGAGACTTAACAATACACAGTAAGGTAACAACATAATGGGAAAACTGATCCACACAATATAGGTGGGTAGGGGATTAATAGGAGGGAGAGGGGTCTTAGGGTACTTTGGAGAGAGAGAGGGTACACTGGTGATAGGTACTGAAACTCAGCAAAAATTTAAATTAATAAATAGACCTTATGTGTAACTTGAGATAAGTTATTTACACTCCAAACATTTTCCTCATCTAGAAAATGGGCCAATGTAAAAGTCCCTTTCTCAGAGAGTTGATATGAAGACTAAATAAGATGTTGATCAAAAGCCTTAAAATGCCCGGCACATAATACATGCTCAATATTAGCTGTAATAACTATAATAATAATCACAATAATAACTATAATAATGGTATTATTATTGTTTCATGCATTATAAATAGTACCACAACAACAAGCTATGTAATATATGTGAATAAGAGTATTAGCAAAGAACATTAAATCCTCCTGAGGTAGTTCAGACTAAACAGAACTGCAGAGAAGAGACAGAGAGAATGGCCAGGAATGGACTTTTGATACCTATGAGAGGAAAAAGAAATTAACAATCTGTGTAAAAAAAAAAAACTTTAAAAGATTTGTGTTTGTTTAAGGGACGATTTCACTGTAAGGAAGCAGTCTGCAGCGACTGATCAAAGGGGAACCTTTAGCCGTGCTGATGATGACTATTATCATCATCATCCATAAATTCATTTGCTGTGTCACATCTTGGCAGAGAGATGCTCATTTGTTACAATTATCCCTTCATTTTGACATGAAGAGAAAGCAACCATAAAGCAACTTCTATTGCCTTGGAAAGCTCCTTCAAATAATTAAAATTCTGAAGTGCTTCTCCAGCTGAAAGCCGCTCAGGCCCTCAGCGAGGCCCATTCTATTAAATAAGCACATGTTTGTTGTTCTTACAGCACAAGTCCTTCAGCTCACAAATTCCATAGCACTGAAATTCTATATTTTAAAAAAACAATTTAACAGTTAAGTACCAAATATAGCTCCCCAAAAAGGGCCTCTATGTCTTATGTATGCCTTGAATCCCACCAATCTAGGCACAAGTCACCGTGCTAAAATTGTTACCGACATAATCTCATCACCTATGACGCTTCCAGGGAGATGTTGCTGTTAGAATTTTTAAGATAAGCCAACTGGGGGGTCATAAAGATGAAGACTTGCTAAAACTTGCTAAAGTTTTCAGCTATGTAAAAAATAGTTGGAGTATGATTTTACCCCAACTTCCCTCCTATGTTACATTAATAGCTCATTAGTTTATAACATATGGAATTCAGATGGTAACATCCCACTTCTATCAAGGAGCCTAGGTTCAACCCTCCGAACCAAGAGAAGTGATCCCTGGGCACAAAGCCAAGAGTAATCTCTGAGCACATTCCAGTGTGCCTCACACTACCACCACCAAAAATTTTAAAAAGGAAAATAAAAAACTAAATTGTGGTTAGATGAATATGAGGTTGGTATAAGGAGAGAAATGAGATGTTTGGTGCTAAGAACATAGTAGACTCTTAATATTTGCCCTTAAACTTGATGCTTACTTATTGTCACAAATAAATGTTCCATAATAATTTGCCTAGATATTAAAATGATTTCTAAAAAGAGGCATTTAGCTTGCATGGGGGGAAGACCTTGCACAAAGTATCTTTCTCTCAAAATTATGCAAAGTGAAGCAGCCCCCAAAATGACTAGTTTATGAGAAAGCCTACAAATAGCTGTAGGCTATCACATATGATAGCCACATGCCCAAATGGAGGAAACTCATCTTAAAAGTGGGTCAGTAAGGATAGAGAAGAGACCAGTATGACAATAATAGCTGGGAATGATCACGCTGGACAAGAACTGAGTGTTAAAAGTAGGTAAAGGGATCTTCCTGATAACCTTTCAGTATTTGTATTGCAAACCACTATGCCCAAAAGGAGAGGGAGGGAGAAAGGGAGGGAGGTGGGGAGGAGGGAGAGGGAGAGAGAAAGAAAAAGAGAGAGAGACAGAGACAGAGACAGAGACAGAGAGACAGCACACCTGCCATAGAGGCAGGCTGAGGGGAGGGCGAAGGGAGGGAAACTGGGGACACTGTTGCTGGGAAGTGTACACTGGTGGAGAGATGGGTATTGGAACACTGTATGGCGGAAACCTAAAAATGAACAGACTTGTAAGGATCTATCTCACAGTTATTCAGTTAAAAAAATTTTTTAAGTGGGTCAATAGGAAAGGAGGATTGGAACTAGACAGACATCAGAGAAAGAAAATTTCTGATAAGGTAAAAAACTTTATTTTAAATGTCAAACTATTTTCTAACAAACTTACTTGCCAAACGTGTGAGTCCACTTAAATACAGTAACAACAGAGTATGCTGAGTCTAATGAGGATTAGACTTACGTAAGGAACTGGTTAATTTAACTAAGTCAATTGATCCAAAAGATATCTGATCCCTGCATGAAAACATTCCAGTGAGTTAGACTAGAGGAAATATTTGGCATATCCAGGACCACCAGACTCAGTTAATTTCACATTTTACTCACAGATGCCCTCAGATAATGATGACTCATAGTTAGATTTGTACATCACAAATTACCCAAAGTTACAGAGATATTTAAAGGCATGTATATTCAATGGATGCATCTGTATTACTTATCATACAGCTTTGGAAGCAGGAGGAGAAAGGCAGCAAAACTCCCTGACCCTTCACTTGAAGGGGGCCTACAAGTCTTTAATCAAGGTGAACACTTATTCCATACTTAACTATCACTCATCCTTACCCTGTTCCAAGACCACAACAGACTTGTTACTTCCTTCCATGCTGATTTTGCATGTTAACAGCGCTGCCACACTTCGGGAAGCAATGTGTCACTTCTCAAAGACTAAACTAATTACAGAACCAACAAATTTAGTCCATTGTCCCAAATATCTCAGGTTTCCTCAGATACTGTACCAGAGCAATTAAATTATTGACAGTGGCAACAGCTCAGAATCCTTTAAACCTGCTACGGACTTGTTCCTTTGATTATAGCAGATCCAGCGAGCTGCACCTATTTGCAGGCAGTTGAGAGGGGTTTCCTTATCGTTGCCATCAGCACCAAAAATGGAAAGGCCCTCTGTGTTGACATCTTATCATCTTATCCATATTCAATTGTGATCATTTATATTTAGGCTACTTTTAAAGAAAACATTCAATACAGCGAGAGAACCATAAGGATTAGGAGACATGAAGATGCCTGATCAAGTATGTTTATTCACATTTGTTTTCTCAAGTCTATAAGCAAACCACCGATGCCGGAAATCTGCATTCTGAAGCTCTTGCACGGCATGAGGGACTCCTCAGAGCGACACAATATCCAATAATGCTATAGGAGGATACGCTACATTTTATTGCTTTATTAATCTTAGCGGAGAAAATGTGTTTCTCCTCATGTGTTTATCATTATTCTTAAATCTAGCTCCATCAAAATCACTTGGAAATCATACAATAAAAAATATTAAAAATAGCTTCCCAAACTTCACCCTGGTGCTAATGACCAAGTATACTTTGGGCACTCGGCCCAGGAATCTGTAGTTTCTAAAATCTCCCAGGTGATTCTAATAATGACCCAGATTAAAAAAAAATCCCTGGCATACATAATGCAAAGGATTAGGAATGTATAATTGAGATAAATAACAATACTCAACAAATGAGTAGGTTTTGTACTGAAGGAGACCCAGGATTAAAACCTTACTTGATGATATAGTAGGATAGCCAAATTTCCCTGCTGGTCTCTTTGTTTATAACATTATAAAATGGGGATAATAACATCTACCACAGAAGCATGTGTGTAAAACACTTGGCATTGGGCAAGAAGCATGGTAAAATACCCAAAAATATATGTGATTATCACATTTAATCAGCTTCAATAAATTCTGTCTGAGTTCATGATAGACTAATAAACAGTTTTTTTCTTTTAATAAAATAGAATAGTCCTTTTCCTGATTCAGTTCTTTATATAAAACATTGCACATGCTGTTGATTAGGCTGAAATTAAAGAAGATATTAAAAATTAGGACTGGAGCAATAGCACAGTGGGTAGGGGATTTGTCTGGCACGTAGCTGACCCGGGTTCAATTCCCAAAATCCCATATGGTTCCCCCAAGCACCACCAGGTGCAATTCCTGAGTACATGAGCCAGGAGCAACCCCTGTGCATCGCCAGGTGTAACCCAAAACCAAAAAAAAAGCAAAAAATCAAGAATGTATTAAAAATTAAAATTATACTATGTAACAATTTACTTTAGTTCAAAACACCATTAGTTCACTATAAACATTCAAGGCATTAAAGAAAAAGCACAGACTGGAGAGAGTATATAGGAGTAAGTCATTTGCTTTGCATGAAAGCAATTCTGGCTTGACGCCTTAAAGAATGCCAAGTGTGATGCCCTGAGCACAGCTGGCTGTGAAATAGAAATACAATTGTTTTCAATGAAATAAAAATATATCTATGCGTGCTTATTGTAAATGGCAGCCCAATTTCAGGAACTAGAGAAATAGTACAGGGGGTAAATCATTTGCCTTGATGTGGCTGACCCTAGTTTAATCCCCAGCACCATATATGGCTTTTTGAGCACCAACAGGATTGATCCCTGAGCACACATGGCCCAATTACGCCCCTCAAAACTACATCCTAACTTCAAAAAATGTCAAAATGTACTACAACATAGTGAATGGGAAAATCTGAGGCTTTACAGAACAAAGGGAAGTCTGCATTAAAACTGCGACATGTTGGGGCTGGAGAGAGAGTAGAGGCAGTGGGCATTTGCACTGTATGCAGCACATTCAAGTTCAATCCTGGGTGTCCCACATGGTCTCCCAAGCCTGCCAGGAGTGATCCCGGGGGTTCACAGTCAGGAGTGAGCACTGAGCACTGCCGGATGTGCCTTCTGCACAACCCCTGCCCTCAATCCCCCCACCAAAAAAGAAAAAAAAAAAACTGCTCCAAATGTGCTGACCACAAAAGTTCTCTCTGAAGTCACAACCAGTGGAACAAGAGTCCTGCAAAATATTCCAAAGAGTCACAATGTTTGGAAATCACTGTCTATTATTACCATTCTCTTTCCCTAAACTCATGGTGCATATTCACAAACTAAATAATCTGAAAGTTAACAAGTCTTTCATCAGATAAATCAACTGAACTTTATTTGAATTTTTTAACTCAGCCTTTGGGAAATAAATGTTATTAGGGACAATAACATTTTTTGAGAGATATATTTTGAGAGACAATAAAATAAGAAATTTTCTTTACTATACTTATTTAAAAAAAATCTTTGGAGGACTATCCTTTCTTGTTAAAAAGAAGGATCCCATACAGAATGGAGTTTCATGTCTTTAGACTAACCACAGGTTTCACAACTCCCATCCAAGGCAAACAAGACCTTTTATGACATTTTCTAAATAAAAGATGGCTGAGTAACGTGAATCCATTTAACACTCTTCTAATCATTAAGGCACATATCTAATCAAGAACTGAATTACACGTAGCCTTGAGTTCCAACAGAAAAGTCAATGGACCCATGCATCAGCTCTCTGCCCTTCGCCCTCCCATCCACTATCTAGCCCTCATGCCCCAGCCTCACAACCACGACAGGAGCTCTCTGGAGTTGCAGGGAGCTACAAAAGCAGATAGACAAGATGGGCGACAGTGAGAGGCATGGCTGAGTAGATACAGTGGCTTGGAAATAGATTTCAGTGGCAAACTTCTAGGGTGCTGGGAAACAGGGTAGGGCTATCCAACTCTATTTTTTACATCCACTGAACTGGAAATCAAGTGACTGCAAACTGAATGCTCTGGAGGTGGCGTCAGCGCTGGGCATGGTCTCTGCTGCTGCTGGCATCTACCCCGAAAATACAACATTATTTCAAAAAGGTACATGCACCCTTATGTTCATTGCAGCGCAACTTACAATAGTCAGAATCTGAAAACAATCCAAATGTCTAACAACTGAAAACTGGATTTTTTAAAAAATATGGTAAATATAGCTGATAGTTACTCAATTATAGGAAAAAGTGGAAGTTTGCCTTTTACCAACTTGAATCAAACTAGAGGGGTCATCTTAAATGAAATAAAAATCAGGGAATTAAGGACAAGTGACAAATGATGTCATTCACATGTTGTACAGAAGACACAAAGCAAGGAAAATGACATTATCAAGTGAAAGCAAACCCTTGGACTTGGACAATGGAACTGAGTTTACCAAGGGGAAAAGCAGATGAGGAAGAATAGGTGAACTGGAATTAGCTTGGGACACTGGGGCAGAGAGTTGTTGGTACTTGCTGGAAGTGATGGTACAGTAATTTTTCATGCTAAAAGCATACACACTAATACTATTATCAATCATTTTATCTCAGTGATTTTTTTTTCTTGGTCACACATGGCAGTGCTCAAGGGCTATTCATAAGTGTTCAGGGGGCCATGCAGTGCTGGGGATCAAATTCAGTCCACCCACATGCAAAGCATGCATTCAGTCCTTGGAGCCATCTCACCTCAACCTTAAAAAAATAAATACATTTCACAAAAATAAAGAAGGGCCATAAGAAAACAGCAGGAGTAGCTATTACTTTTCTAAGGAAATTTAGAAATTTGAGCATTTATGAGCATTTATAATGCATGATAATTTGACAAAGAGAATTTTTCACTATTTTTAATTGTCCCAATGAAAAGATTAAGAACACAGAAGCTGTTTATTCAGACCCACCTTGGTAAAATAAATATATTCAATAAACACAGAATATAGACAGCTTTAATTTTGCATGTAGGCCAGGAGGAACCGTTTCTCCCAAAACATGCATCATCCCATATGTGCTGTGATTTACAATCCCCAAAGCATTCAAGTTTAAATTGCGAATCTACTGTTTTGGATTCATTGGAATTCTGATCTTTTAGTATCTCTAAAATAGATGCCGCTTAGAAGTAAATTCACTACTTTTTAAAACCAGATGGCCTATATCAGCTAAATATTTTTTTCATCCCTTGTTCAGACAAAAATTTATGTTGGAAGTAGTGAATTCATTTAAGTAGATATGAATTCAAAGAACCCTTAGTCATCAATCCCAAACTTAGAACTCTATTTAAAGATAAAGTATTTTTATATTGTTTTTTAAACAGAAAATATGTAACAACCCTATTCTTTGTTGTTTTAGTTTTTAAAGGTCACACCTGGTGATGCTTAGGGTTTACTTCTGGCTGTGTGCTCAGGGTTCACTCCTAATGGGCTAGGGTTGGGCGCATAAGGGTTGCCAGGCTCAAAACCTGATCTTCTGTATCCAATGTGAGCTAACTACCCACCGTTTTATGTCTCCCACACTAATAGCCCTATTATTATAGAAAAATATTCTTAAGAAAATTAACATCAACAAAAAAACTAGAAAGATCTTCCTCATTCCGTTATATATATATATATATATATATATATATATATAAAACTTTTTTTTTGCTGAAAAACGAGATTTTCACACACACCCAAAACAAAACTTTGTATTGAATCACTCTTAAAAGGACCAGAGGAACTCTGATCATTTTATCAAATTATCAAATAGGTTATAGAATACTGAGTCTTAATCATGATTTTGGTTTTTATTTCAAAAAGATTACCAGACCCTCTGCGCCTAAAGACTTTGATTCAAGAGATGTAACACATTCGGGCATCCAGCGCAGCATCCGATAGCGATGCACTGGGACACCGAACTGGGCTACAACTCTGTGCTGCCGGGGGTGGATTTTTTTCCTCCCCACCCTGTCTTCCTGCACGGAAAGCAGCAGCCTGGCAGCACCCACTTGGCAGGCGCCATCCTCTGTGACTCCAAACCCACAGGTATTCGGTTTTTACTTTTGGGGCTCCCAGGAACTCATGGGAAGGGGGCGTAACCAGCACGCCCTCGGCCCAGATAAATCCAGAGCCGCTGAGCGAGAATCGGACACTCTGCGCCTAAAGACTTTGAATTCAGAGACTTCTTACAGCAATGCACTGGGACTGTGAGCTGGGCTATGTAATTTCTGGCAGAATTTTCCCTGGGCTTTATACAGAAATCCAAAACCGCGCGACTTAAGATTTATAATTGTCAGCAATGTGAAACCGTTCCATTTGAACAGGTCTGACTTGGGGGGGAAACTCCAAATAATAACAGTAAGTTTTTGTTGAAATATTGAAGGTTTTTAATGTAGCAGCCACCTTTCTGGACTGTGAACTAAGCAAAAGCCCCACGCTGGCCGACGCGGCGTGGTGTACACCATACTATGAGGCGCAGGAAGGGGGATGAGGGGGAAAAAGAAAAAAAAAAGGGAAAAGGAAAAAGGAAAAAAAAAAAGAGAGAGAGAGAGAGAGAGTTATGTACTTGTAGCAGTGGGGCTACATATCTCTTCATTTCCAGCAATGAAAAACTAATTATCAAATGTAGTAGGTCTGTCTCTCTTGGTTGGAAACTCCAACAACTATAGTGAGTTTTGTGTTGAATTATGGAATGTAATCAAGGTAAAGAAAAAATGAAGTGAAATTCATTAGTTATACAGTAGGGGGTAGGGGGTGGGGGCGGTGGTATACTGGGGTTTCTGGTGGTGGAATATGGGCACTGGTGAACGGATGGGTGTTTGAATATTGTATAACTGACATATAAACCTGAGAACTATGTAACTTTCCACATGGTGATTTAATAAAAAGTTTAAAAAAAAAAAGATTACCAAAAATTCTAGTCCTACAGTTTCTAATCTAGAGTGGTAATAATCAGAGACTTCAAGATTCCTACCTCTTAGTACAAAGACAAGGACGGACATACACACAGACACACACACACAGACACAGGCACGCAGACACACACACACAAACACACACAGACACAGGCACACAGACACACACACACAGACACACACAGACACACACACAGACACACACAGACACACACACACACACCTCCCAGCAGCCAGGTAATAGAGACATTAAAATACTGAGTGACCAAACTAGAGTAAATCAAGAAACTAATAAAAGGCATATAATTTTTATTTATTCTTTTATTGAATCACCTTGTGGAAAGTTACAAAGCTTTCAGGTTTAAGTCCCAGTTATACAATGCTCGAACACCCATCCCTTCACCAGTGCACATATTCCACCACCAAGAATCACAGTATACCTCCCCCCACACCCGAATCTCCCCAGCCCCCCACCCTGCCTGTGTAACTGATAAATTTCACTTTATTTTACTTGGATTACATTCAATATTTCAACAAAAAAACTCACTATTATTTGGAGGCATATAACATTTTAACTTTTCTTTATCATATTTTATCGTATTTATCATATTTATCTTCTCTTTATTAAAGGTGGCAGTGGGACCTGAAAAAATGTTGTAGGATCTTTTTTCTAGTACTATAGAAACAGTTTAACTATATACGACATGATCATCTCAAATAGGCAAGTATTATAGCACTTGCTTATTTGAGTTTACAAAGTTGGAACCTGTTTTCCTTCTGGGAATTATCTTCATTTTACCTCTGATGAATTAATATTTAACCTCTCATCTAGAAATCTTGATAAACAGCATAATTTAAGACAACATTTTATTTTTTTAAGTTTTTTTTCATATATGACATTAGAATCCAACATTATTCTTTTATTTATTTATTTTTTATTAGTGAATCACTGTGAGGGTACAGTTACAGATTTATACATTTTTGTGCTCATGTTTCCCCCATACAAAGTTCGAGAACCCATCCCTTCACCAATGCCCATTCTCCACTACCAGTAAACCCAGCATCCCTCCCACCCTCCCCAGTCCCGTCTCCCCCCCACCCCACACTGCCACTATGGCAGGGTATTCCCTTTTGTTCTCTCTCTCTGATTAGGTGTTGTGGTTTGCAATAAAGGTGTTGAGTGGCCATTGTGTTCAGTCTCTAGTCTACACTCAGCATGTGTCACCCTTCCCCCGTATGACCTCTGGCCACATTTTACTTGGTGTTCCCTTCTCTGAGTTTCCCAGAATGAGAGACCAGCCTCCAAGCCATGGAGACAGCCTCCTGGTACTTATTTCTACTATTCTTGGGTGTTAGACTCCTATTCTATTATTCTATATTCCACAGATGAGCGCAATCTTTCTATGTCTGTCTCTCTCTTTCTGACTCATTTCACTTAGCATGATACTTTCCATGCCGATCCACTTATATGCAAAATTCATGACCTCATTTTTTCTAATAGCTGCATAGTATTCCATTGTATAGATGTACCAAAGTTTCTTCAGCCAGTCATCTGTTCTAGGGCACTCGGGTTTTTTCCAGATTCTGGCTATTGTAAACAGTGCTGCGATGAACATATAAGTGCAGATGTCATTTCGACTATACTTTTTTGCTCCTCTGGGATATATTCCCAGCAGTGGTATTGCTGGGTCAAATGGAAGCTCAACCTCTAGTTTTTTGAGTATCGTCCACATTGTTTTCCAAAAGGGCTGAACTAGTCGGCATTCCCACCAGCAGTGTAGAAGGGTCCCTTACTCCCCACATCCTCTCCAACAGTGGTTGCTTTTGTTCTTTTGGATGTGTGCAAGTCTCTGTGGTGTGAGGTGGTATCTCATGGTTCTTTTGATCTGCATCTCTCTAATGATTAGTGATGTAGAGCACTTTTTCATGTGCCTTTTGGCCATTCGTATCTCTTCCTTGGGAAAGTTTCTGTTCATTTCTTCGCTCCATTTTCTGATGGGGTTAGATGTTTTCTCCTTGTAGAGTTCAACCAGTGCTTGATATACCCTTGATATCAACCCCTTATCTGATAGGTATTGTGTAAATATCCTTTCCCATTCTGTAGATAGTCTTTGTATTTTGGTCATTGTATCTTTTGCAGTGTAGAAGCTTTTTAGTTTAATGTGGTCCCATTTGTTGATCTGTTTCTACTAGGTTGCTTAGTTCCGTGTCATCTTTGAAGATACCTTTATCTTCAATATCGTGGAGGGTTTTGCCGACCTTGTCTTCAATGTACCTTATGGTTTGTGGTCTGATGTTAAGGTCTTTAATCCATTTTGATCTGACTTTTGTGCATGGTGTCAGGTCGAGGTCTAAGCCCATTCTTTTGCATGTGGTTGTCCAGTTGTGCCAGCACCATTTGTTAAAAAGGCTTTCCTTGCTCCACTTCACATCTCTTGCTCCCTTATCAAAGATTAGATGATCATACACTTGGGGTTGTGTGTAGGGATATTCCACCCTGTTCCATCAGTCTGCGGGTCTGCCTTTGTTCCAGTACCATGCTGTTTTAATTGTTACCGCTTTGTAGTAAAGTTTGAGGTTGGGGAGGGTGATGCCTCCCATCATCCTTTTCCCAAGAATTGTTTTAGCTATCCGTGGGCATTTGTTGTTCCATATGAATTTTAGGATTGCTTGATCCGTTTCTTTGAAGAATGTAAGACATTTTAATTTTTACAAATATTGCATTATCAGTATTTTTACTATTAAATGCTATATTTGTAATGGTGCTATTTGGTCTTATCTGTTTTGTTTTTTTGGGGGGTGTGGGAGGATTGTTTTCCTTGTTATTGTTTGCTGTGCCAATGACTGAACCCAAGACCTCACTCATGAAAGGCAAGTATTATAAGTAGAAGGTATACTTATAAGTATGTAGCACTGTCGTAGCACTGTCATCTCTTGTTCATCAATTTGCTCAAGCGGGTACCAGTATTTCTCCATTGTGAGACTTGTTGTTACTGTTATTGGCATATCTATACATCACGGGTAGCTTGCCAGGATCTATCATGCAGGCGGGATACTCTTAGTAGCTTGCCAGGCTCTCAGAGATGGACAGAGGAATCAAACCCGGGTCAGCCTCGAGCAAGGCAAATGCCCTACCCACTGTGCTATGGCTCCAGTCCATATAAGTATATACTTATATATAAATATAAGCTATACTCAAGACTTAGTTGCATTTTTTAGAGAAGACAAAGTGCAAAATAGATAATTTGCTACAAATTATAAATTACAGAAGAAAATTTAAAAAAATATTAACCAATAAAATAAAAAATATTTTACCAGTTATAAATAAGATTAATTAAATAATGGAAATTACACTGTGAGTTTACCATTGCAAAAGGGCAAAGATTTATAGAAGCAGTTAAGAAGCAAAGGACAAGAGGCCCCAAACAAGCCATACTTACTCTCCCCTCACCTGAGTCATGTCTATTTTTAATCTCTTTGATAAAATAAACTTCCAATAATATTTAGATTCATAAAAACAAAGGGGTTTAGTTCTACACCCTAAGACTAATATGAAGTCAGCATAGGGAGGTCACTCGGGTCTACATAGTGACTTCAAAAGTCTTCTTTGTGCATCTAGACACAAACCTTTAGAAACTTGATCATATCCAGACTGATGAAACATTGTTTCACTCCCACCCCTTTTGGGAGTTATCTTTATCATATTTATCTTTATCATACCAGCCTAGCACAAAACCAATCCAGTTCTGGATAATTCTGTGTGTTCCAAAAAAGTATCCACAGAATACCATGGGCTAATCACCTGTGCCCGGAGCCTCACTGAGGTAGCAATTAGGCCTGCTCTTAAACCCAGGTTCATGCCTTTGTCACAGAACAGAATTCAAGAACAAGTCAGAAAAATAAAGCACAGTAAGAGGTTTATTAAAGCAAAGTGCACAATTAAGAATTAGAGTGCAGGAAGAACCAAAAGAGAGCAGCATCGTCTCTAAGACAAGCTATTTCTCAGAAGAGCACACATCAAGGACCAAAAGGTGGGCAAACGAGCATGAGACTAGCAGCTTACTAAGACAAGCAGCTTACTAAGAGGACACTCTGGAGACAAAGTAGCACATTTCTAGTTTCTTGGTATAGGTATAGAAACAGGAATAATTAACAGATATGAATTGCAAATTGGAAATTAAGAGGAGAGAGGTTTGGGGTGATGGTTTCTCACTTAAAGATCCAACCAGATTCTACTCATATTTGGTTGCATAACTGAGTAGCCATGGCAATTGTAAACTCTCATGGAATGAGTAGATGGTTTTTATAATGTAAATATATTACAATGAGGATACAGTGTACTTGGGAGCTATCTCTTTTAACTTGTTTCCTCCACCTGGTTCAACCTTGAGTTACAAATGTCAAGAGGTAAAAACAATAATTTTGCTAGCAGAAACATACAGGCTTTTGCTTGCAAGAAAAACCTGATCAAAGATAAAAATTGACCAAGGATAAAAGTTGAGGTGATTGAAATTGACATGCTAAAAGGACAGGGCATAAAATTTACAACTCCTTGTATATGGATTCATATAGATATTTGCTTAAGCAGTAACAATACTATACTCATTAATATTTGCAGTGTTTGCACACAGGAATATTTTTTTTCATGAAAGGCTAAGTTTTCTGATTCCTTTATCAACTAGGTCAGTTATACACTACATTCACAAAGACTGGTCTCTTGTCACAGTAAATTTAGCTCATTTCTACATATTCATCCTGTGGATGAATCATTATTCCTCAAGTTAAAAAAAGATGTTATTCTCTTCAAAATATTTTCTACCTTTGTAAGTGGCAGAAGAAAAAAACATTGCAATATCAAAAATCATGTCCTATCTCTTCACCATTTTATACAAATTTAAAAAGGTGATTTTATAGAAATGCTGAGATTTTTAACTTTCTGCTTTTTTTTTTTTTAGAACCAGGGATGAAAGCCATACAACGTGGCAAATGAAGCTATAGAGCCCCAGCCCCCATCTTCCCCATCCTGTTATCCTTAATTCTTGGGAAGCAGATTTTATTATTAATTAAAAAAATCTACAATGGAAAATGAAATAGCTATCATTATTTTCATGAAGAGAAATTTTTTTTCAGTGATTTTATTAGGCTTAAGTACATGGAACCACTCTCTAATCCTAACCACGTACAGACTTATGTGGGACTCAGTCTTTCAAATCAGAACTCTATTGGTCCTAAAATTGTAATTCCTGTAACACTGATTAAAAACACAATATTTTCTAGTGAACTCCATCTTAAGAAAAATAAAACCTTTACTACAATTTAAGGGAGAAAAAATTGCATAGACTCTTAAATTCTAATGATACTAGACTTTTGAAGTCATCCATTCACAACAGGTCACAGCCTCTCTGAAAGAAGGGTGATAGACATGAACTGTTCAAGACAAAGACTGTGGACTCCAATCAAGTATCTGTCTCCGAACAGTTTACTTAACCAATCTGGACTTCAGCATCCAAATAGGCAAAGCAGTTACAAAATCTACCTTAGACTCTTGTGTGATTATGTATAAAGTTATTTCACAAATTAACTTATACAAAATTAACAAGGAGCTAGACCTATTAAAAGCTATTGACAGCATTCCTTAAATTATTAACCACAAACAAGTGTTCACTAAGAAAATAACAATCCCTTGGGGTAGGACCCAAGACCCATCTAGCAAGACTGTTGTCAAGAGAGATACGTGAAGTTTCCTTTGTGGGAAAACTTATCATTTTCCCCTTATAACAGAGTTTTGAAGTGGCAGTATAAGATCTTAATTTCCCCTGTAGTCCTTTAAAAGTATAGAAGCTAACAGAAATACCTATGGCCAAACTATGGCAGACTGAATTCTAGTAGAAGAGCCTCCAATCTCTTGCTCAAAAAGACATGACCCAAGGTATAGAAATAGATATTTTATCACTCTTTTTTAGGAGAGGGAGTTTGCACCACACCTGGCTGTACTCAGAGATATTTTTTGGCTCTGTGCTCAGGGATCACACCTGGTGGGCTTGGTGGCCATATGGGGTCCCAAAGATGGAACCCGAATTGGCCACATGCAAGACAAACTCCCAACCTGCTGTGCTATTTCTTGCCCCTACTCCCTGCTTTCCTTATATGAATAAAATGACTCTAAAACACATCACTGAATGTTTCACTGTGGAGTTAGAAGATTAGTAGTACTTTTTAAAAAAATAAAAGGATTAATTTGGCATTAATAATATATCTATTAGCAAGCTAATTTTATACAATTATAAGACTGTTTTTGTGTTGAGGTTCCAGCCACAGGTGTTCAGGAGCTACTCCCAAAGAGTGCTCAGGGGCCTCTAAAATAACAAACCTGAGTCTCCCAGATATGAAGCAAGCATACTAGCAGGTGAGCTATCAACCCACCCCAAGACTTTATCTTTTAGACAATGCCTCCTCTAGATCATTTATTTCTTTAAACTAAATACCTACTCTTCAATCTGCAGTTTTGTACAATTCTCGGCTTAAAAAGAAGTCTAGTTTTTTTCCCTGCCTTTCAACGCTACATTCTTTGTTTTCTCAGAGAGAACATACAAAATATTCATAATCTTCAAAGAACTTCTGACAGACTCAGAAAATGCCTTGTATGTCCAAAAGCCCCCAATCCCCAAGACATCTAAGCAAGCAAAGTTGGGGGAAATTTTTTAAATAGCAGTAATTATCCTATCTCAAGCTGCAAGAAAAACAAATGCCTCAAATACCATTATTCATTTAAGTTTTCTGACAACCCGACATTTATCTCCTTTGGTGTTACATTATAGAAATGTCTCTTATTATATTCATTTTACAGAGACTGAGTAGTTTTTTCCTAATGAGATGCATGTCCCACAGTTGATCCTTTTCTTTTAAACAAAAAGTTTGAAAAAAATCAAAGCCCTTATGGTGATTATAAACCAAAGTGCGTTATAGTAATGATGCAAAGGAGATTTAACAAATAGGTATACACTGAAAAATGAAGGGAAAAAAAAGGACTTATCTGCTGTCAAGATGCTGGTCATAAGGTATGGCCAACAATGGAAAAAAATCTACCTTCACACAGTCTGCTTCCTCAATAAAATTCAGTTCAAATTTAACAGTAAAACCCATTTTTTACTAAATGAGGAGAGGACAGGGAGGAAGGGAGGGAGGGAGGGAAGAAGGGAGGGAGGGAAGGAGAGAGGAAGAGAAGGAGGGAGAGAGGGAGAGAAACAGGGGCATCTCAGAAAAGGGAAAAAGTCAGAAGGACCCATCTGTGGTTGACATTCTGGCCAACCTCCCTGAAGAAGAATGAGCCCTCCTCCTAAATCAAGCTTTAGCCAAGTTAGTTTTACAGCAGGGCTTCATGAAACTTGAGTTGTCTTTGTAAAGAGTTAATTTGGATATTGTCACAGGGGGAAAAAACCTTAGACCCTCAATGGTCATTTCCTATCCTTATCGTGACCTTTAGTTTCTCTGGAGGCTTCTCCTTTTCTGAGGAGACCCACTCTTCTCTGGGTGGTGCTTCAGATACTTTGTCTGGGCGATGGCTCATTTTCTTAACCTCCAAAGGAATTCCTCAAGCCTTTAAGGAATCTCAAAGGGTTTTCAGAGCTAGTCCAAGTGAATCCTGTGCAAGGCTGGGTATGACTTAAAAAAACAAATAAGGAGGAAGAAAAAAGGTATGATGAAGACATGCATAAGGAAAAATAGTATCTGAAGAGCTACTTCGGGAAATCAGGAAAGATTATTTCAAGACGAGACTAGAGAATATGTGTTCAGGGAAGGCCATTATCTTACTAAACAAAGGGAAGAAGTAGTGGTTTAAAGGATTTCACAACCAAGGGCTAGATATTCCTCCTGTGACCCTTTAGGATATTTGCAGAGAACCATAGGAAAAAACTCTATATGTAGAAGGCCATGACTTGGGGCCAAATAGCAGAATTTGTGGGTACAGGAGACAAAAAGAACGGTCATAAGGGGGTCCTGGTCAGATTAAGATAGAGGAACTCTTGTTTAAAATAAAGACTTTTCTATTAGAACTATGGAATTTGTGACCAATGCACATGAACCCATAAATTGTAGATAGCACCAGGAGACATATCAAAAGTAGAGGCATTATTTTTGGAGGCAATTACAAACTTTATACTCAGGGTGGAAAATATATCTCTCTCCATAAGTTCTGATGCTTTTTTTTCTCTCTTATCTCTAAGAATGACACAATCAGGACAGAGACCATGTCTGTTTATCAAGCAGTCAATGGAGAAAAAGTGAATGAAGCCAACAGAGAACAGAAAACTTCAATTCAAGCATCCCAGCATCGAGGACAAGATTTTCTTCTGGTCCCAGGAAGAGGAAATAATTTTTATCATTAAGATTTTTATTTGTTTTAACTTATATTTGCATGCGTTTATTTCTAGACCAAAAGTTTTTACTTCTTCAATGATTCTGGATTATCTTTGTTTGCTTGCTTTTTCGTTTGTTTTAGGGGCCACACCCAGCAGCACTGGGGAATTTTACTCCTGGCTCTGCATTCAGGGATCACTCCTAGCAGGGCTCAAGCCAAAGGGGATACCAGGAATTGAACCTGGGTAAGCTATGTGCAAGACAAGTGTCAGCCCACCATACTACGTAGCTCTCAGGCCCCAAAGATATCTTTTTATTGTATGAAACTCCCTTTTCTGGTTTAGGAACAATCCACCCTTTCTCAGAGTTATCCCCAGGAGTCAGGGAGAACTCATGTGGAGCTTGATCCTATTGTGAGTTCTACAAATTCTGCACTGCATTATGGGGACTTTGTTAACTGGATATGCCCAAATGCTCAGAGAATCTACATTGAAACCCTTACATTCAGCCTTAATCATTCTGCATTTTTTAGCATGAACAGTAAAAATTCAGCCATGACACTATGTCCTTGCCCACTGCTTAGTCTGGGCAGAAGTGGCACATGTTATTTCTGGAGAGAGAATATCCTTCAGATACTTGGTGGTTTTTTTGGATATGCCTGCCTTTGATGGTCTGGATAATTTCATGAGTGAACTCAAAGATTTGAACCTCTTGACTTGCATGTTTTTGTAAGGTTTTTCTGGTTCATGTGAATATAGAACCATTTTGAGACCACCAAAGACTGCTTATAAGAAAAAAAGTGCTGGAAGAACCCTTCAAACTAGGCAATTAAGGAAATATATTTATATATATATGCATATAAGTGCATATATATCCAAGGAAAGATAAACGTGTTTACAACTACAGTAATTTTAAAATTTGAGAATTAAAACAAAATTTCAGAATCTAAAATGAATCAAAAACCACAAGAATGGAGAAAGCCCCAATAAGCTTCTGAGACATGTGTGCATAGCAAATATACTAGTCATGTTTACAAGCCAACTTTTTTTAGGAATAAATTAATTTTTTTTAGAGTTCTGAAAATTGTGCAATAGCCACTTTAATAGCATAGCTTTTCCCTATTTGTTAATGAGTACATAAAAAGTCATTAACTATGTCTTCAAAAAAGTAAAAGGAACATGAAGTTCAATTCCACAGGTGTAATACTCAATAAAACACATTTCTATTTATGAATGTGTGAGTTTGTGTGGGGGAGGTGAGAGGAGACGGGACTGTAGACAGCATTGCAGTAACTAGGATGGCTCTGGAAAGTGAGATAGTGAGAGGAAGCTATAAACCAGCGAACATAGGCAGATTTTAGACTACTACAAAGCGATATGTAGTCATCGCAACACAAAGTTAGAGATGTACATCAATTTCATGGGGTTTGACCCGGTTAATCTTTCCAAGCTCATGTTTTCTTTAGGGTCAACAAAATGGAATTACTAATAGTATCAACTTGCCAAATTTACCAGCCTTCCATGGAAAAATAAATGCACTCGTAACATTAAAAACCATTCTGTAAATAGTAGAGCTCCAATCACTACTGTTATCAGTAATAAGCAATGAGGAGTTAGCAGAAGGCAGGGGAGAAGAAAAGCTATGAAGTCTGTCATACTAGCCACATAATGTAGTAATTCTTCTATATCTGTGTATAGCCAGTAAGAATAGCGCAACTGTAAAAATCTACTTTATTTTATTTTGCAAGCTGGAGGGGAGGCACACCTGGGTCTGTGCTCGGGGGTTGCTCCTAGAGGTGTTAGGGGGACTATATGATTCCAAGGATCCAATTTGGATTTTCTACATGCTCAGCCCTTTGAGTCATCTCACCATCATCTAAAATATTTTTAACTTTTGTATTCTTAGTAATACTGTGAAGAATCACACATTATTATTCTGAAAGACAGATCTTATGCCAAAAGGTTAACTGAAGTTTTATATCCCTAACAACCAGTATAATCATGCAGATTTAAGCATACATAAAAACAATTCTAAGGCCAGAGGGACTGTATAGTCGTTAAGGCATTTTTCTTTAATGCAGATGACTAAATTCAATACATATGGCCCCCAAGTACCACCAGGAATGACCCCTGAGTACAGATCCAGGAGTTAGTACCACCTGTTATGGCTCACCCTCCACCAACTCTCCCAATAAGAAGAAAAATGTCTTGTATATTTCAATAAATAGTGGACATATTAAATACTTTTAATGGAATTAGGAGATAGAGTTTTGATTTACTGATAAGTCTAGTATTTTAAAATGAACCTACCCAATCTTTTCAATTAAGAAAAGAAAGCACATTCTCCTACTCCATGCTGCAAATGATAGATAAGTGATCTTGGTCTGATTTTAGTTCAATTTGGTCAAAGTAGAAATTTTTAGTATACAATAGCTTGAGGTTCATCATTGGATAATAAGTAGCAAATTGATCCTCACCATGGAATAATAACAGCAATGAGCAATAACAGATAATGACAACTAAAAATGATGCTGACAATTACAGCAACAATCAAAATTACATTACTGATATACTCCTGGCTTGGACCCGCCAAAGACTGGGTAAATCACTTATTTTACTGTCACATTTAATCATTTCAACAAGCTTATTCTCCCCACCTAGAGATGACAAAATTGAGCCAGGAGAGTTAAGTTTACATATTATCAAGATTGGGAATCGAGATTGGGAAAAAAAGTCATCTTACTGCAGAGCCAGACCCCTTCATGACAATCAGGTTTCATCATCAGGTTCTGATCCTAGTGAACATATCAGATAATAAACTTAGCCAAAAAATTCTAGAATAAAGGAAACAAGCAAATTAGGATGAATTTCATTTATTGGAAACATGATATAATGCCTTCATATGTTGTTACCATTCAAAACTAATTACCTAAAAATGATCATCTAGTTTCATAGAATTTCTTGTAATAGAATATACCCTATGTAAAGAACAGAATGTGATCTAGCAAAAATTGTTGACAGAATAGTTATGAGAAGGAGGTGTATACAGTGTTGCTGATGATAATCATAACTATAAGAATAGCAACAATAAGAATGCCATTAAAACCATACCAACTATGTACTAGACATTATGTACAGGGTGTTACATATCACATTTATTTTCCAGTTACACTGCATGGGCCTTTACTTATTTGAAAACTGTTTTATACATAAGGGACACTCCATTCCTTTGCATTAAAAATGAAACAAAGAAAAAATAACAAAGTATATTAGATGCCTAAAAAATTATTTATGACATGATCAAAATTCCTAATGACAAAGGAAGAATAATCACTTTACTTATCAGAGCAAAGCTATATATCATGGAACAAAGTACTAAAATGAAATGTAATATAACTACTACTTTGGGAATAACAATTATATAAATGTAATATAACTAATAGTTTGGGCCCAGTAAAAGACTGTATTAATTATATTGTTTTTTCATGAAACTATTCTAAGGTTGCCCAGGACAGAATGACTGTGGAACATTCATGACAAAACTGTCAAAGAAGACTAGACTTGAGAGACCTTTGGGAGAAAAGAGATTTAAAAATAATGGACTATCGGCCCATAGTTCAGACGTGCCTGTCTCTGCAAGTATGAGCACATTATTGATTCTCCAAGGAAGAAAGGAAATATGACTTCGTCCCTTAACTGACATCAAAGTTGTTTTACGCAACTGTGCCCAGAAGCAGTTACACATAGCTTTATTCAGATACAAAGGCTGATGTTCTAGGGGAAGGCTATCATGTTAATTGATCCAAAATTCAGTGAACTGGGGATATTAAAAACCTCAGGGGTAGCAAGAGGAGAGGGGCACTGGTAAATATTTGAAGTAGACAAAGTCCCTAGGATCAAAAGCCTCTCTAAAATTAAAATTCTCAAAACCAATGAGGTTACCATTGAACATTTCACCTTTGATATACAGTCACCATCATGAACAATCAGTGATGAAAGTGAAATGCCAGAAAAACTTAAAATTTTACCTCTGAGCTTAAGATGTTAAGTATTCCATACAAATAACAGAAGAAAAACAAACTTGAAAAAAAATCTAGAATCGGGGCTGGAGTGATAGCACAGTGGGTAGGGCATTTGTCTTGCAAGTGGCTGATTGGGGTTCAATTCCCAGCATCCCATATGGTCCCCTGAGCATTGCCAGGAGTAATTCCTGAGAGCAAAGCCAGGAGTAACCCTTGTGTATTGCCGGGTGTGACCCAAAAAGCAAAAAACAACAACAACAAAAATCTAGAATCTTTGAAAACTAAGGTGGTAGGTATTCCATACAAATAACAGAAGCAAACAAACTGGAGAAAAAATTTAGACTCTTTAAAAACTTAGGTTAGGTTTTGACTGGAGGAAATTGGATAGGAAGGTTGAGGTGAGAGGAATGAGCAGACAAAAATAAGTGGTGGCTAGCTTACACTAGAATTTTAGGGTGACACTGGTATTACATGCATATAGAGGTGTGAATCTAAAACTCAGTAATATTGTAAAAGAATGATATAGCAATTGCACTGCACTGTACTGCACTGTCGTCCCATAGTTTATCAATTTTTTCAAGAGGGCACCAGTAACATCTCCATTGTGAGACTTGTTACTGTATTTGGCATATTGAATACACTATGGAGAGCTTGCCAGGCTCTGCCGTGCAGGCAGGATACTCTTGGTAGCTTGCCGGGCTCTCAGAGGGACTGAGGAATCGAACTCGGGTCAACTGTGTGCAAGGCAAACATCCTACTTGCTGTGCTATCACTCTGCCTCTTATAGAGCGATATAGTAATTAAGAATAAAAATTAATATTGGAATGTAGTTATTCTAAATATATTTTCAAATCAATAATACCCACCTGCTAGGAGTTTACTGCCCACCATGAAGTAGCACAGTTGAGGACACATATATGTGCCTATTTGAGAGGGTTCCCATTTCAATCCCAGTGTTTCAAAGTGGACATTCACTATTAACTCTACTAGGAACTGAAGAAGGTTCAATTTCTCAAGTATTATAGGAGATACAGTACATATTTACAGAATACTTCAGAGGAGAGTGTATATAGATAAAATTTAGAAAGAGGCAATTCAAAGCTGAAACTGCCAATAAGAAGTGTTTTATTTTGTCTCAGTTTTACATTAGAGGAAAGAAGATCATGCCATATGCCAGGTGGAATTTATTTTTTAAAAACACAATCTGGTCTTAAAACAAAGGGTCACAAAGAGGTAAAACTGACTTGATCACTATAAAAACAAACAGGAAAACATATATTCCAACTGTCACAAATGACCAAAATCCCCCGATTGCCACCTCAAAACTGAGAAACATCAAATACCAGGCAGGTGATTCGGGTCCTAGGATCCCTCTGAAGAGCGCTGATAGGACAGACAAGGGGAGCACTGCACCCTGACAGTGCTTCGGCTGATGACTGAAGATCTATAGGTCAGAAGGGGGCGGCTCTGATGTCTTCTTCATTAATTATTTAAGGTAATATTCTGGAAGCTAGTAAATCCTAACATCCTCAAATATAAACCCTTTTAGGCTTTGAAGATGTGCTTTTGATAAACAAAGACAAAACACTTCTCTGAAGACATATGTTATAATACATATTTTATCTTCTAATGGACAGTCTGTTATCAATAAATGTGGATTTAATCATATATTTTGAGTTGCCTTATGGTAACAGATGGGAACTCTTCTTTTATTTATTGCATATTTTCTACCCCAATTAGTCGTAAGCCAATACAGCCATGTAATGGGTCTTGATTATCTCATTATAGCTCACAGAATTTGGGATAAATGTTCACCACAATAATAATGACTGGGTTTCAAGGTTCTCTAACTCAGTATTCATGATAAATCTGCTGAAAAGTCACTATCCAGTCAAAAATTTAATTCTACCTGTATCAACCTACTTAAAATCTTAGAATTCCTGGACTCTCTCATACTCTATACAAAGGCTTAATGGCTCCAGGGTGATACAAAAATATTCAAACCCTTTCCTCTAAGGAAACTTTCTTGGATCATTTTTAGCTGACTATTCATAACAAGCACAATACAAAATAAATTAGTTAGGTCCTACTTTGACAATAGGCTTTGGGGATTGGGGTGTAATAATTCGAAATATGGTGGTAGAAAGCTGTAATGGTGGTAGAATTGGTATTGGAATATTGAATGTGATAAATTACTGTGAACAACTTTATAAAAATCAATACTTATAAAAACAAATATACTAGTAAAATGAATCTTAATGTATTTACCTATTTGAAAAATAATTTGTGGCCAGCCAATCGAGCTTCTTTTGGCCATTGGGGTCCACAATCAATCAATCACTTATCATTCGGAAACAAGTAATAGCCATGTAATTTACCTTACATATTTCTATAGAAATCTTAAATGTGAAACTTGGGAAAAATAAAGCTTGTGAAAGATTTGTATAGCTATATAGCCAAACCACAAAGTCAGTAGCAATGAAAGCAGGACATCCAAATCAGGACAATCAAGCTTCAAACTATGCCTATCAAAGAGGCAGATGAGGAGTTCAGGGGAGATGGAAGAAAACATGGGGACACTGGTGGAGGGAAGGCAACACTGGTGGAAGAACTCAGGATGGAACAACTTAGTAATCATGGAGTCTTAATTAAAGTAAAAACAAAACTACAAAACTACCCAAAGAGGTCCAGGTAGGGACAGGGGGAGAGAATATAGAAGTGTTTGTCTTACATGTGGCTGATAAAAAGTTTTATCTCTGGCACTGTATATGGTCCCCTCAGCACTGCAGGCAATAATCCCCAATAACAGAGCTAGGATAGCTCCTGAACATGACCTGGTGTAGCCCAAACCACACTCGGCTCCACCTCAGAAATACCTTAGAAGGAGAAGTATTGCATATTTTGAAATATGTAAAAATGACCAAAAAATGTCCATGTTAACTATTCAATATATATTCACATCTTCAATTATGCAATAAATAACCTAAATTCAAACCTTGCTTTTTTAATGGTATTTTTTTCTATTTTAACATATAAAACAATCCTTTAAAAGTTGTTTAATTGAAATTCCTGCCACATGAAATTTAAAGAACATTACAAAACTCAACTATAGATCATCAATTTCTCAGATACTTGCTTGGTAAGTGGCTGATGTAGATAGTCAAATTATTTCTAACTAAATAACTTCATTATAAACATATTGGTTCATACCAGACACGTGAAAAATAACAGCTAACAGGTTGCTAACGGTCTCTGTGAACCAGACCAATGACTGCCATATTTTGATTTAATTTCATTGAATCCTTAGATCAACCCCTGAAAAGTTATCCATGACATTAAGGCTATAAAATGCCTATGAATCAATTTAAAGGGCCAAAGGGTATAAATTTGAGGGACTTTAAGAGAAAATGGGCCCAAGAGCACCCAGATGACAAGAGACTTGTCAAATCACTAACACTGCCTTGCTGGCACTATATAGAGAATTTGGGAACACTAACAGTTAAGTTCTGCAGTTAGAAGAAATAAGTAGAAAGAAACTTCTGAGGTCAGTTAAGCATCTTACAGAGGGATATAAATGGCTTCTATAAGTCCATGCAATTTCACAATTACTCCTACCTTTTTTTTAAAGTTGAACTAGAGCTTAATGTCAAATTGATTATGAAAATATTAATTAAATATCCACATATAAAAGCAACAGCATAGAGAAGTGTAAGTGTAAGTGTTGTGAGACACTTGTGAAGCTCACCTGCATTGTCATATTCCTAATAGTTTGGAGAAAATACAAATCTGAAATGCAGCAATTAAATGGTGCACATAAATACTTCTAACAGCTACATGTAATTTCTCTTGAATTTTCCTATTGATTACTTCATACTTGGGATAGCCCATGGCACCTGGCTATCTCAAACATGCTAACAGAGACAAATTGATCATAAATTAAAACCAGCTATCACCACATTTTAGGGTACAAAATAGCAAGTCTCAAGTTCAACTCATTCCCTGGTAAGTCAGAGGTGATGAAATCTTTAATGCAGTTTATACAAGCAATCTTTCCTCCTATTCTCATCTCCCCTTTTCTACCAGCTCAAATAACCAGGTGGCAAAGTTCAAGTCATTACCCAGAGAATCTATTTCTGTAGCCAGAGCAGACATAATTGGGATGAACCTTGTAAGAGACCATTAAAAAATTCCAAGTAAGGGCCTGAGAGATAATACAACAGGCCAGCCACTAGCCCTGCATGCACCCACGCTAGGCTCAGTCCCCTAAGCCCTGCTAGGAGTGATTACTAAGCACAGGGTTTGGAGTAAACCCTAAGCAAAGCTGGGTGTGTCTCCCAAACAAGCAAATGTCAAAAGATAGTTTGCCTTGCGATGTGGTAACATATATTTTGAACAGGCGTGAAACTGTACTCCTACTTTATGTTAGTCATGTCAGCTAACATTACTACAATTAAAGTAATTGTGATTAGAGGTACTTTATTATGATATGAAGGGACCTCCTGCAAAATGAGCATTCTATAATCAACTACACAGGTTCTGTGAAGGAAAGCAAGAAGATGGCCAGTTACCAAGCCACAAACATAAGTATAAGTTCCTCGTGCCTTAACTACCTTTGTTAAATTAGCTAGAAACTGCTGCAGTAGAGGATGTGCTGAACAATCATTCAATCAATCATCATAGCTTCTCTGCTGGGATAAAAAGATATTTGAAATGCTCTGTTAGTTAACATATTTATTAAATCCTGGGTATGTTGCCAGCAGATTTTAGGCACTGGAGACCTAGCCCTAGTTCACATATGTTTTTTATGTGTTACTTTTGATTATGTAGTTTAGGGAGTATCAGAGCAAGATTTAAATATCCTCTCCCCACCCCTCACCCCCATCCCATCCAGTACTGGATTGCTAGTTTTCTTATACCTGGGCAACTGATGTTCATCAGACATTTGTGTCTGAGGACTGCTCAGACACAAAATACAGTAATGTATAAGACATTTACAGATTGATGTTAAGCTTAAGGGAAGTGGGGTGTTGAGACTTGCCATCAGTGGAGGAGGAGGTCGATTCTAAGGTTGCTGGATCACAGGTAGCTCAAGAGAACTCTGTGGGAAGATTCAGAATGACTAGACTGAGAGGGTTGGGGCATGGGCATTTCTAATAAGGCTGGACCATAAAAATATTTTTGTATTTTAAAACTAGCATGACCAAACCAGCATTTATACTAAGAAGACCTCAGCATCATTGTATTAGCTTGTGTTCAGTGAAAGGATGAGTCCCAACTTTAAAAGGCCAAACTAGCTGAAGACCAGTCATAAAGAAAATTTAAAAAACTATGTCAAAATGACATGTAAAACATGAAACTATGAAATTTCTCTTTGAATAATTTGGATGACTATAAACAAATCCCATTCTCCCTTGAGTTATCACTTTCCAATTTTATGTATCCCATATTTCTAACTACGTAGAGGATCAGACCTACAAGAATTGACCTGAAGGGCCTAAAAGATGGCTCAAAGGGCAGGAGACTATGTTTTGCATTAAAGAGCTAAGGGTTAATTCCTGAAACTGCATGGTCCCCTGAGAACTGCCAGGAGTCATCCTGAAGCATCAAATGAGCATACCAGATGTGAGCCCAAAACAAAGACTTGAACTACCTAATATCAAATGACCTGAAATTTTTAAAGAAAGAATATGAACAATGCTAAGAAATTATTTAAAAGTAATTTTGTTGTTTAAACTTCAGTCAATTATTTAGAAACTATTTTGTTTCAATGCATAGTATGTAATAGCATTGTTAGGGAAAAAAAAAAGACTTTTATTATCTTCCTTTAACTATCATTATGAGTTATTTGCCCACAGAATAAAACAGTCTAACAAAGCTACCTACTCATTTTATTGCATTTTCCTTAGAGGTATTGGTCTTGGCTGGGAATTTTGAAAAATAAAATCCAAGTTCAACTGAGCTCAGTAGCAAATCACAATTAGAAAGCATGGAAATACACAGATCATTTCATTAGAAAGCATGTGCTTGTACTTTTCCTTTCTTAGAAAGCAATCAAAATCCTGGCTTCCAACACCATCCAATTTAATGGAGCATTAGTTAAACTCCCTTTATCAGTGCTTAAATTTTGAAGGGGGAAAAAAAAGAGACTGAATTAAACAAGGACACCATGACTAAGATAAAATTGGAATTTTCTAGAATGTTGCTTATACTCATTTGGCCAGACACTGTGTGGCATTGACCCCAGATACATTAACTAAAGTCACCTGTGTCCACCCACTAATCACTTACACCTGCCTCTACCAGTCTACTGCTCACTAAGATGCAACTGGAACATCTGCCTGCTTGAGATAAAGATTCTTTGCACACCAAAATTAGCATAACGAGCTTTTAAACTATTACTGCAAAAGGGGATGCAGCCAATATGCTAATTTTTAAGGCTCTACCTAATTCTCATTAGGCTGACCCTAATTTCTTTCTTAGCTTGGGAGGAAAAAAAAAGAGTTGGTACTTATTTGTAGAGTGAAATGATGACCTTATTCATCGATAGCCAAAAGGTATGAGGAATTTCCTCTACTCAAGTTTTTCAGGCATATAACTTAAGTCACCAATTCAAAATCATCAGTTTCATTATTATCCGTGGTCTCAATTTTCTTCATGTATTAAATAGAGGTATAAAGGAATTCTCCCAGAAACCAGAGAGATAGTACAGCAGGTAGGATGCTTGTCTTGTACGTATCTGACCTGGGTTAAATTCCTGGCACCGCATATGGTCCCTAGAGCCTGTCTGGAGTGATCCCTGAGTACCAAGGCCAAAGTCAGTCCTGAAAGCCTTGAACATCACTGGATTTCCTCCCCACCCAAGCTCCCCTCACCATCCCCCCAAAAAAGTACACAGCTGAGTTCTAAATCTACTTCTAGGTAAGCATATCTAGTATAAGCAGTATTCAAGATGATTTTATGAATCACACATAAAGCTTCATCTAATACTACTACTAGAATTTTTAAAGGTAAACAAAAAGTGGTAAGTTAATATTTTCATAATATCTAGTAAGGGGGCAAATTGCTACACTAGGTACTATTACTGACTCCAAGGAAATTCTTGTCACTTTAAACAATAACAAAGATGTGATATAGGTACCACAAAGCAAGCCAAGAGCTACTGAATTCAGATTGTGTGTCAGAAACTATTTTTTTCATTACTAATAAAGAGTAGTATAGGATCAGAATATGGCTCAATAAAAAGTAGAATAGGATCAGAATATGGCTCAATAGTAGATTACGTGCCTAGCATGTGTGAGGACCATTTGATCTCCAACATTGCAATAACAAAAAGTAGCATTTATTTCTACTACCCATTCTTTACCATAAACTCCCTACGTTAAAAAAAATTAAACTAAATATAATACCATAATTACTAAGTCAGATTCAAAAACCAAGCTTTCAACAGAAAAATTCAGGCAGTGTTTTCAATATAACATCTCACTTCAATTGTATAAAGAAAAATGTAATTAGATTAAGTGTTTGCTCATCTTCTCACTAATGTTGAGTATAAACCAGTGGCTAATTTGCTGAGTATTTTTTATTCTAATGCACATCAAAGGAGTTGACTATTTCTTATAAATAACTATAAGTACAACATTCTATTACAGGTGAAGTGACAGGTATCAATTTACTAAGTAACTTCTACAGTTAACATATTGGACAACAAAATACCTTGTCAAGGTTTTCTGGTTCCAGGTACCAGGTTTAAACCCTTATGTTATATTACCCTCAACCTCTGAAAATTATAAGACAAAGGAAAGTGCATAAGATATGCAAAGAAGCAATAGATTAGATTTCCACACCTGAAAAGCACAGCTTGAACTCAAACCCTCCTTGTATTTCCAATCTAATACCCCCATTGATTCCAAAGTACAAGGTAATGTGGTGGGTCAACAATAAACTGACAATATCAAATTTCAGGAAGCTGTTCATTAGGAACATATTAAAGACTCATTAAGTCAGCTCATATTTGAAAGGCAAACATTAACCTACTGAAATATCTTTAAATTAAGCAATATCAAGGGAAAATATATTTATATTTTGAGAAAGAAATGGAAATAACTCATTAGTAAGACAAAATAGCCAAATTGGCACCATTCTTTGCTCTCTATAAGCACACCATTTTTCCCTTAACTAGCATTAGTTTAACAACAAAATATCGTAACAGAAATGCTGATACAACCAACCTTATATTTCCTATTCAAAGCTATAATTACATTTTCTAATTGTGTACTGGGTGAAAGAAATACCAAGCAGAACAAAAACATAAGTAGCCTTAAACTGTCCATCAGGAAACTTAGATTATAGAAAATGCATATGAAACACTATTATCTCCAGCCACAGCCAGAAGCTGTGAGGTAATCAATTCATATAACATGCCAGCCTAATAAAATCTGCATACACAATTTATGAATACAGTAATACTCCCTTTCATCACAAGTTATTAATGAACAAATTAATGAACATTTACAGCTGTAGTACTTTGGTTCTGCATGTTATAATCATCTTTACCCATGGATTTAAGTGCATTGAATTTCATATCTTCAGCTAGTCTAGATAAGAACAACTTTACATATTATTGAGCCATTTCAAGCCACCAATCTCATCCTTATGATTCTATTGATATTTTTAAATATTTATTAGAATAGAAAGAAAATAAAACATTCTGCTACAATAATGTTTAATGCCTACCATACAGTATAAAAGTTTTCTTGAAATTGCATTATGTGTTCAATTTAAAAATATCTTTTTCATTCTCTTTACAAAAAAGAATCTTTCAGTATTGTTTACACAAAACAGCCTACCCATACCTATTAACCTCTAAAAAGTGTCCTGCTGGAAAGATGACATCTGACAAATATTCTTGGAAATTAATATGCCAATTCCCTAAAGTGTATTTTGTATTTTCCATTATTGGATGACATTATTTTTAAACACCTTTGGTATTCACTTTTACATATTCCAAGATTCTTGACAGAAACAGAATTTTAAAATGAGTTTTAAAAGTACTAATTTAATAATTTTTAAAATTTTAAATAAAATGAGAAATTATATATACATAAATGTATATATATATATATACACACACACTATATCCTGTTTAAAATTCCATTACCTATGGCCTCTTTAAAATCCCATTACCTATGGCCATACATTTAATTAACTGAACAATTGTCACATTTTAGCATTAGCGGTTTGGGGAGGAACCCCCATACTAAACTTGGGAGTTATCTCAATAAGCTGAATATCGCTGAATATCAAATAAGAAGTTAAGGAAGTCTAAATCAATCTATTCTTTCTTTTTTGGGTGTTTTGAAGGCACAGTGGAAAATATATGGCAGTTAGTTCTGTGGGGCTACTCCCAGCTCTGGTCTGGGGTCACTCTCAGGAGTGCTCAGGGGTCCATAAGTGAGGACTCAACCCAAGATCTGCTGCATGCCAGGTAAATGCCTTAACCTCTTACTTTCTTTCCAGACCACAAAACAAGGCATAATTTTAAGGTGCAATACTTGGCTGGATAAACTAGTAAACGCATGTCAATCACAGATCATGCAATAAAATGTGAAATATAGTAATTTTTAGATTAACTCTACTGTTTGTCTTTTTAAATTTGCTTAATCTTTTGATTTCAATAATTTCTTTTTGAAACCTTGTCATTTAATATATTCTTGCTCTCAGGAAATAAGCCCTGATTTTGACATAATTATTTAATACAGAACATGGAACACATAGACCCAAATTGTAATACATGGGAAAATGAATAAAAGTTCAGGATATATACAGATTGAAAGTTCAGAATATAAGAGTATAAGAAGAAACCTTATAAAGAACTTAAGTTTAGAGAAATGGAAGCAATAGGATATTTTTAGTAATAAGAACAATGTGAAATTGGCTTAAGGACAGACCGAGATAAAATGTGCCTATGGTATGAATTTTAGATTTGAAACACTGACTCAAAACCATACATAAATCTGTAGAGGCAGGCATTTTCCAAACTTCGTTAGAAAGTAGGATGTGCATATATCCAGGAAAATTATAACTCATTAAATTCCATTTTAAACTTTCTGAACCTGCCTGAATTTCCCCATCTCCTCAGGAAAGCCAATATAGGCTCCCACTGTGACATTGAAGAAATGAATTTGTGAAGAGAACCTGCCAAATCAAATTACCAAAAAAGCAGCTGCCCCACAATTGGAGAGAAGCTAAGCTGTAGTATCCATTTTAGAGAAGTGTGCTCGCGTTTCTGTTTTCATTATATTACACCTTCAACATTATATTATGTTTTCTTTGTAGAATGCACTTTTATTTCTCCTTCTTCCCTTTCACTTACACAATGTCTAAGAGGTTTAAACCCGGCGATTCTCATACACATTAAGCTGTGGTAAGTGGGGGACACTGCAGCAGCCACCAGAATCCAGAATCGCTCTTAGAATGTGGGGATCACAGTGGTAATTGAATTACTGGTCTCATGACTCAAAGATAAGTATCTCTACCAATTAAGGCACATCATGGGACCCTGAGGTTTAATTATTTTATAGCCATTTCAAAAAAATCACAGTTGAATATGTGGGCATAAAGGAAAGTCTCAATTTCTATTTTGACAACTCATAAATATAAAACTTCAAGCAGTACTTGAAGTATAAAATTATATCTGAATAAAATCATATCTAAAATGATAAATATTCAAAATAATTGGATTTCAAAATATTTAAGACAAATTATTATACTCTTAGTTAACAACACAATTAAACATTGTGTGGAATATGAAGTTATTTCTGTGAGTCACCAAAAAGCTAGCCATGGATATCTCTCGCAAGAAGGTCATTTCGGTGAACCCTTTGCCAAAGAATTAGACATGAGAATTAAAATTAGACAAAATTCTAAGGGAATTTTGCATTGCTTTTTAGAAGAAATGGGGAGGTTTATTTTCTGTTAAAATATAGTCAAATACATGCTTTACTGCTTTATTAAAGTATACTAAGTATTGATAGGCAATACATAACATATATAAGGCATCAATTCAATGAGTTTTGACACCTATATAGTCCTAAGACCATTAGTGTAATGCCTCAAAATTTTAAATTTGTTGTAATAATTCAACAAATTAAAACGAGTTAATCTTTATATTTCATGGAGGTTATGTAATTATTTTATGTGTTTATTTCTAAAAATATATTTTTGGAAAATATTTTCACACTCATGATCAAATTTTATTTGCACATTTTTTTTTCTTGGTGTTGTTCTCTACAGAGCTATGTAAGGAAGGCTGCAGAGGAACTCAGGATTTAGCTATTCTGTCATCAGTTTCAAGCAAGAACATTCTAAAACCATCCCAGATGAAGCTAAATTAGTCCTTTCCTGATTTTTTTACAGCATACTGTAATAATTCTAGTAAGTTTTTTGAATAAGCTGATGGCCTGCAATGGTAGGCATGCATTCCACATAACACTGTGTTTCCTAAACTGTAGAGCATCTGATGCAAATTTCTCCCTCTCTATCAAGCTGCTTTGAGATCAAGTACATGTTTTTACTTGTTTCATTTAGTTTGTTAAGGCAGTGTCTGGCAAACTTTTCATTAATATCCAGAGTAAATAGATCTGTCATAACTACTATTTTTTGTGACCAGAACACCAGGGAGTAACCACAGATTCACATTTAAAAAATTAGTGTGGTTGTACCCCAATAAATACAGTCACAAGAAAAGAAGCCCTGGAATTTCTGTCCTGTCCATAGCTCATTCAAACCTGGAAAGTCAACAAAGATGATACCACATATAAATGGTATTTTAAATTTAACACAGCTCTCATATCCTCCTGGAAATATAGGTTTGCATGTACTTTAATCATTATCAAAGTTTTATTCAACTACAAATAAATTAATATAAATGAAATAAACCCATAAGTGACAGAAGTGCTCATTTTTTAGATTTACGATATGCCAACTTTATACTGGAAATATGTTACAGGATCTAATTTACTAAATTACTAAGTATAATTGGTTTCATTTGTTTAAATTATGGTATTAATAATTCTTTATAGTAAAATAAATATACATATATTATCTTCAACTTGATGGAGTTGGATTGACAAGGACAGTGAAACTATATTCCCTGCACACATGATAGCTTAGCATTAGTTTTGCCATTTCACCTGAATAATTCCATATAATCATGAATAATGATGCTATTTGACAATCTAATGATATCATGGTATGTAGCTTCAATCTATCTGTCTTTGTCAAGAAAATTAAAATATTCACATTAGATTGCCATAGGCAAAGTTGAACAAATAGTTAACTAATATCAGGATCCTTGGTTTATTTTACCCAAATGAAACTCAAGTGCCTTGTTCATTCTATGATCCATGCAATACTAATTTCCTATACATAAATTTAACATCTATACATTTTTAATAGTTTAAGCTCAATCAAAACTAAAGGTTTTCAAAATCAAAGAAAGAGCCAAGATTGTCTAAGAATATAATTTGATTGGTTGTTTCCAGTAACTTATAGATCAAAATATTCCAGAAAAATTTAGGATTCCATATACACAATTTTTTACCTTATAGTAGTCACTGAAGGTAAAACAAACCATAAATACTTAATGTTTGTTTTGATAAAAATGTACCTGAATTTAAAAAAATGTACCTGAATACCTTCTGGAGAACAATGCCAAATGATTGAGGTAGATGGACACTCTCATTCTCTATTACCAAAGGGTTATACGCAAGACCTGTATAGTGTTGAGATTGGAGGATAGTAAGAATAAAATATGATGTCGGAACACCTAAGTGACAGTACAGTAATTGAATCCATATTGACTTTCCTTCTTAAAATACCACCAAAGGCTTCTTACTGCAGTGAAATATTTTACTCTTCTGGTTCCGGAATCCTAAGGTCATCCCACTTTCTCACCATGTGTTCTTTCTTTTTATTTTTTATTTTTTTTAAAAAAAGACATTCTTGAGGATCTATACCTCATTATACCCTAGAATCAGTGTTCAGGATTTTATCTACCTGAAGTTATCAACTATTGTCCTTATGAAACTGCATTGTTTCTTAATATTATTTCTTAAATCACGTGTCACCTCCAACACATTTTCTCCTGTCCACTTTGGTCCAAGTCATTTATTGTATTTTATTTCTCATTTCAAATAGTGCTTTTTAAATTATTTTTCTATGTGCTTAGTATTTTATTGTCAATGTCTGCACACCTATCCACTATTGTGCATCCAGAGCGTGATACAGAGAAGAAACTAAGTAATCATTACATACTAAGTGAATCTACTCACTTATTCATTCATAGCCAAATCAATATGCCTAATGTGAAATCAGCAAACTGGGACCAAATGAGCCTGACACTTGTTTTTGTAAATAAAGTTTTATGAAAACACAGTGATATTCATTTATGTATTTCCTACTATGTATTTCCTACAGCTGTCCTACTACTACATAGCTTACTAGTTTGAACAAAGATCCTGTGGCCCAGATAATATTTACTACCTGCTTTTTTGCAAAGATAGTTTGCTGGTCTAGTGTACCATATGTATTTTGAATAATAAAATTAGTATTATTTCTGTCTTTAAAGGGTGTGCAGTCCATTGCATGCATTAAAACAATTATACATTAAAACCAAATAGCCTAAAAGAAATCGTACTGAAAGTCAGGATATATAACAAGTATTTTATGGAGAATAGAGAGGCAGTACAGTGGCTAAGGAACTTGCTGTCTATGTGGCCAACCATGGTTCAACCCCCAGTACCACACATGGTAGCCAGAGCATTCCAGGAGTGGTCCCTGAGCACAGACCAAGGAAAATGCTCTAAACTATGAGCAGGCTGCTCAGGTTATATCCCCAGTGAACCAAAGGAAATAAATTTAATACTGCTCTCAGTCTCAGTCTCTTCCTTGATTTATAATATGGAGGAAAAAAACTTCAATTTTTTTGGTGAGAATTAAATTCTATTTTTGGTGAGAATTAAATAGAACATTAACAGCATACATAAAGCATTAACAGTACCTGGGTCCTTGTAATTACCGTAGAAGCACTGGTTTCATTTTTTAAGAACACGTCAACTTGTGACCCCGGGGGCCGCACGCGTGTGCAGCTCCTCGGCAGCTGCACGAGCGTGAATCCAGACCCAGCTGAACCAACTTCAACATGGGCAGCTCCTTGCAGATTGTCTCCAGCCAGAGAACTAAGCCGCGACCCCATGCCCGCCCAGGAGGGGAAAGGTATTTCTCTCTCTCGCCTGTCCCTTCCTGGGGATGATGGGCGTGGGGACCGCCATATTATGACGACCACAGATGGGGTTTACAAGCTTGCAATGATTGAATATCCGGAAGAAATCTCCCTGGACTTAGTTGTTAAAGTACAGAAATACAAAACCGCGCGGCCACTACTGCAGCCGTGCGACCTCATTTCTCTTCACAACAGGTCTGACTCTAGTGGGGTGCTCCTAATAATAATGGTGAGGTTTGTGTTGAAATATTGAATGTAACCAAAGTAAATAGAAAGTAAAGTGAAATTTATCAGTTACAAGGCAGGGGGGGTGCGGGGATGGGCGGGATGGGAGGTGTACTGTGGTTTTTTTGTTTTTTGTTTTTGTCTTTGGTCGTGGGATATGGGCACTGGTGAAGGGATGGTTGTTTCAGCATAGTATGACTAAGACTTAAGCCTGAAATCATTGTAATTTTCCATATGGTGATTCAATAAAATAAAATAAAAAAAAGAACATATCAACTATAGCAGATAACACAGGGCTTGGCATACAGCAGGTAGCTTTCAAGATTTGTTGAGCTAAAACTGGACTTAGGCAAACTAGACTCTGATCCAAAGACACTTTTTGTGAAATTAATGGACAGAAAAAGGACTTGCTTCCTAAGAGGAAAAGTCATTCTTGAAAATAGCCTGGCTCCTGAGAAAAAGGTTGGTATGACAAAGTAATATAATCCAAGGACTCAGATTTCAAAATGCATTTTTGGGGTGATAATTTGGTGTGGGCAATTCCTAAGTTATAAATATGTGTAAACACAAAAGTTAAATAATTCAAGCCACAGATTTCCAGAAATGCCATGTTACTTATCCTAAAATAATCAGCAATATATTTATTTTTAACAGATTCCAACTCATCCACCTAGTTTTATCTATCAGTAGTAAATCTTCATAGTATGTCTAGTCTTTCCTCTTAACTTTAATTAATAGGTGTGCATCACAAATATCTATGATAATATGTTTTGTCTTAAATTCCAATTTATGGTTCCTACACTTAGCTTTCTAATTCAGAACCTAGAGGATGGAGAACTCAGAGCACACCAGGAATTTGCTCTTCAACACATTAGTTCATTATCAGTCCCCTGGGAATCTCCGTAATTTTCAATCAAAATTTCATTTACTCACAACCAGAATAAATGCCAAGCAGCTAAATAGTTCTAGAATCACTACTTTTATCTTTAGGATAGGTATTAAAGTGATAATATATGCCTTACTTTTATCTTTAGGATAGGTATTAAAGTGTTAATATATGCCTTCTTCATACATATTCTCATGACTGTATATTACATGCATATGCACGCGCGTACACACATATAAACACAGAGTACTTGTAGGTGTGAAGTATTCAGAGAAAACCTAAGACACAGTCTCTTTGCCATCAAGGAGTTTCTTTGATAAGAAGTATAGGCCTAAATGCTGTAAACACTATGATGATATATGATTGAGCGCCAATGAGTATAAACACAGTAAGATTCTAGAGAAAGAAGCAATCAAGCCAGTCTATGTTGTCAGCTATGTGAAAAATGGCCTTCTTCCAATGGGGTAGTCAAGTCAGGCAGGGAAAGGTGAGAGTAGATATTCAACTCAGTGGGGTTCCCAGGACCTAGCTTTTCCCTCTGTTAAGAGCTTAGATTTTAGTGGGCAAAAGGACTCAAGCAATGACTAGGTCTTTCCCAGTTATTAACCCAAGCAGCATGGAAAAGATCACAAAGACTTTTCATGATAGCCCAGAGTAGTTGCATCTCAGTGGACACTGAGAAATTACAGTCTGGAGCAACATGAACTGTTTCAGCCTTCTGCCCCTGTATGGGAGGAACAGTCCTAGAAGACTTGCACGCACTGTGCAAGTGTATTCCAGTGGAATCTACAATAAAAATCATTAGCCATATTTTATTTCACATCTACTAAGTACTTCCTCATGACAGTACTTCTTTTATAGTTTAGGTCTTTTGTAGGAAATGTGACATTCCCATGGGATTGGAGAAAGAAGATGCCACTCCCTGCAATACTCAGCTTCCTGGGATGGACAGCTTAATGGAAGGGCCCAAGGACCACCAAGGCTACACTGCTGATACACAGCGAGCCTTGTTGGTGCAAGAGATGGTTCCTGTACCATCCCCCTAGTCCCTCAGGACACTGCTTTTAACCCTTTAGAGATCTTTCATTCTAGAGAGAAGTTTATTGTTCAACAAGTCCCCCAGCAACTATCCTCATATGTTTTCAAGAAAATACTTTGAATTGAAACTCGAACTTTCATATAATACCTACAATATACCAGACATTGCCAAGCACTGAAAAGAACTGATTCCAAACCCTGAGATATAATAGTCTGTAGTTAATTCTAAGATATAGGAAAAAACTATTGCGTTGTGCATTGCAAACTGGTGAATTTTATGGTATGTGAATTTTAAAACAATAAAAAAAATGGTCAAAAAGGGCAGAAAAAGATGGCTACATTTTAGATTTCTATGAGATGAAAATTTAGAAAAAAGCACCACCCAGAGCCTATGTATTTATATTTATGCTGATTTTGACATGATGCTTATATATTAATATCTAAAATATTAAGAAAAATGGAACACTTCTAGTGGAAAACATGGCAACAAAACTAACTTTGTATAACATAAGGTAGATGCACCAACAGAATCAGAAAAACATGGTTTTAACTCCCAATCTCTTCATTAATTGTATTTTTAAGGGAGGGCAAGTGGGATGCTTGGGGGAGAGATGTGAGTACCCTGGTGATGGCTTTGGAATTATATGCATAGGGAACCATCACTAACAATATTATAAATCAAAGAATTTCCATTAACAAAGTTGAAAGTAGATAGAGAGAGAGAGAAGGAGGGGAAGGAAGGAAGAAAGGAAGGAAGGAAGGAAGGAAGGAAGGAAGGAAGGAAGGAAGGAAGGAAGGAAGGAAGGAAGGAAGGAAGGAAGGAAGGAAAGGAGGGAGGGAGGGAGGGAGGAAGGGAGGGAGGGAGGGAGGGAAGGAGGGAGGGAAGGAGGGCTAGGTGAGTCCCAAGCTATAGCCCAGTTCTGCACCTGTGCTCCATTCATTACTTTCGATCAAATTCCTTATCTGAATGGAACCTTAATTTCCTTAAAAGTAAAACTGCAATAAATTAATTTTTAAAGTACAATCATAAAATATTAATAGCTTATAAAAACAAATATGAGAAAATTTAATTATAAAACTGGCATATATTAGGAAGCCAGTGTATTTAAGAACAAATTATTTTCTTATCCTGCTTATAAATTTTAGTGTTAGCAGCATGACTCAATAGTCAAAATTTTAGAAATATATTAAACATTCAAAGCTATATGAAGTAAAGACAATAAATTCAGTGGAATATTACAGAATTCCTGGAAATAAGGTAAATAAACATTATTTGAATAAGGAAAAATAATGCTGTGGGGCTTTAGAAATGAAGGAATAGGATTCTACATGCATGGTATTATTCTAGCTTTATTTATAATTGTTTAGGAAATGAGAACAGCTTAAAAGATTAATAGGTATTATCTCTAAACTATTGTCACATTTTTGGAATTAAAAATATAAACATTTAACTTCTGTTCATTTTATTTCTAAAAATTACATGCAGCATACATTTTTAAGAAATGGAAAAGGACACAATTTTAGATTACCAACAGATTATAATAAAATGCAGTTAATTGTACTAAATAGCTAAATAGCAACAGGGATAAAAGGATTTTATCCTTTGAGCATTGCTCAAAATTAAAACAGAACTCATAGCCAACCAAATACACAGCTACCATGTCAACTGCACTTTAAGAAAAATTTAGGATGAATAAAACTACTGCATAGGTGATTGGAAAATGCTGTTCTGATAGAAGTCATTTGATAATTATAAAATAATTGTGTATACACTTAAATACTGGCAGTATGATATATTGATCCAAGGAATCTCATGGAGCTTTCAGCAATAGTGCTTAATCTCTGTACTCAACCACAAACCCAAATGTAAAAGAAATTAACAAAATAGTAAATATTAATTCAAGAGAGAACTGTGTTTTAGAGATATCTTTAAATCTTTAAAAAATAATTATAAACCACTTCAAGTATTAAATGGCTTCCTAAATTCACAATACTATTAGCTACATGGTCAGGTAGAACTTTCTGCTCTCTGTTAAGCCCAATCATGAAAATAAAATTTAGCAGTGATTTGATATACAATTTTTTCACATATTTTGAGGAAAAGAAAAAACTATACTAGATTCAATAGATTCTACAAGTTCTGATCTTTGGGTTCAGGTAGAAATAAAAATGCTGTATTCCAAGATGACATCATGAGAATGAGTCAACAAGTACCAGAAGGATAAAAGTAAGAGTTGTATTCCTTACTCTCTCTCCACCACCCCCAAGACATTTGTAGTACTGTTCATCCTGAAGCATTTGTCCAATCATCTTCACTCCACATAGTCAGATCAAGAATTATGAAATAGGCAGAAATGTACTAAAGGTTATGGTGCTTGCTTTGTGTACAGACAACTCTGATATAATTACCAGCACTACATATGGTTCTCAGAGTATGGCACTAAGCAAAAAGCCAGGAGTAAATAAGCTTCAAGCACCACTGGCTGTGACCTAAACGGCCTGTCCCACACCAAAAAAAAAAAAAAAAAAAAGAAGCATAAAAACCATCGGAGCAAGGGATGTACACTAACATATCTGACATATCTGATACCTAGTACCTTATTTTGATGGCTTGATCAACTTCAGCTCTCTAAAACAAGGCTTTCATCTACCACCCACCTAATACCCACCACAACTTTTAGTATAGTCAAGTGGTTAAAGAAATGATGTTTGCAAGCATAACGTATTAGTATATATCTATCTCATTTCTAGACAATGTATATGTATGCATTATATATCTTGCCATATAAGTAACATGTGCATGTTACTTTCTTAAACCAGGAAATTTCCTAATAATATGAAAATGCAATTAACACATCAGAAAAAGAGGCTCAAGGAAAATTAGGTCAATAAAAGACAGCCATTTATTTTTTTTCCCCTAAACAGTATTTGTGGTCTGCTTCTAATGGCTATGGTAAATCTCAGAAAGTTGCCAAATCTGACTGTCTTAACCAATATGAAGATATCTTAAAATTTCTATCACCAATATCATTTGCCTGAATAGATAAACAGCTCTTTTCAAATTGTGAAAAAATATGTAACACTGTCTTTCTTCTAGCATCAATAAGACTTAACTACGTAACAATAAGACTTAACTAAGTAGCTAAGTACTCCCCAACCCCTGCAGCAAAATTCAGTGTGGTCTGCTCATGCCAAATCATGACTGATTTCTGTATAAGAGACCAGTAGATTATTTACAAAAAAAAATTTGATTACTTCTCATCTTTTGTCAATTTGACAACTATGACCAACTTTGTCTTTGTCTTATTTTCCTCCAATTAATCAACAGAACTATGAGACAAATGAAAAAAAAAAGGGTTGATGGTATTTCCTGATGATGATATTATCTAAAATCAATAGACTGAGTCTCCATGTGACTTAAAGCTTTTTTTTTTCATTAGTGAGTACTAATGAAGTTGTCCATCAATACTAGTTACATGACATGCATAACTGATTTATTTTGTTTCCCATCATTGCTATTTGTTCAGGCCTATGATTGTGTGGAAAGAGATTGCTGTATACCACAGAATCTCTAACAAGTCTAAAGTTTATTTGTTTAAAAATTACAGTTCTGGGGCTGGATTGATAGCACAGCAGATAGGGCATTTGCCTTGCATGTGGCCAACCCAGGTTTGATTCCCAGCATCCCATATGGTCCCCTGAGCACTGCCAGGAGTAATTCCTGAGTGCATGAGCCAAAAGTAACCCCTGTGCATCGCTGGGTGTGACTTAAAAATTAAATAAAATAAAATAAAATAAAAAAGTAAAGTAAAAATCTCAGTTCTTCATGCTGGTCACTTGTATGATATGGTTAGGGTTTTTTTTTGTTTTTTGGGGGGGGTTATGGTAGGTGGATGCACTCACTGTGCTCACTTTTTGGTCTTCAGTCAGTATATTGAAGGCATATATTGCTTTATACTAAAAATACTGGATGAGGTGCCAGAGAGATAGTATACAGGTATGGCATTTAAATTGTATAGAGTCTACCCTAGTTTGATCCTTAATAATCCCCTGTGTACTGCCAGTAATGATTCATGAGCACAGAGCCAGGAGTAATTCCTAAGCACAATTATGTGGGACCCCAAAAATATGTTTAAAAATTTTAAATCTTGGATGAGTTATCTATGTATTATAGCTGGCTAAGAGACAAATATTCTATGTTGTTTAAGGAATAGTCTTCTCTGTTTCACTGTTTCCAATAGTAGCCCAATAATGATACTAATATGACTTATTTTGACCAACGCAATACATTGATGCAACATATATGACACTTCTGAGCTAAAGCTTCAAATAAATGCATGTAGTATGACTTAACTTCTTAAGTAAATACCCTCACTGTGACAGCAACATGTTCCAGAGAGTGCTGAATTTCAGTCAAGGCAAATAAAATACGAAGGCAGATGGAAAAGGCCCAGCCTAAGTCAGACTGGGCCCAGTCAAGCTGGCAGAGTTATAGCTAACTAATGAATTTATTAATATAGCAAGAAATTGATGTTGCTTTCATAAGTACTGATATTCTAGGGTTGTTTGTAATGCTGTAAAATGTGGCATTAGTTGCTTCTTTCAATGATTGCTTATGGTGTACTATGTATAACACATTGTAAAGATTACAATAAAGTAAAAAACATTCCATATTTTCTCTTATAGAGGATGCAAGTGAAAAATCCCAGATCATTCTTGCTAACAAGTTAATGTTTGTAAAAATAAAAGAACATAGAGTAGAGTATATAACTGAGGGAAGAGATAAAGATTAGGGTGCTAGGTAAGTCATCCTACCAGGAAGGGTCCCAGATTTGAAAAAAGAACAGCAGGTCTTATAACGTTCACCCAAGGGTCAGTTGAAGAATACTCCCAACCAAGAGATACAAAACCTGCTAAGATATCAGGACTGAAGGAAATATGATTTGGGTAGAATCAAAAGAAGATGGTGAAAAATAAAAGAGGATGGTATGACTGGTCTTGGAAAGTGAAGGGAAATTTGGCAGGAGATAACATTAGAGAGACTGTCTTAATTATAGAGGCCCTTGAAGGCTATGAGTGAAAAGCTAATTAATCTTTATCCTGAGTGTGAAAGTAAGCCATCAAAGGCTTTTTCATTGAAGATAAAAGTGGAGGAGGTGGAACTATGATTAGAATGTATTCTACAAAGTTCTCTCTGACATGGAAAATGGATTGAACAGACAGTAACCAAGTGAATCCAGTCAATCATCGGAGTGGAAATTGTTGGTTAGGGTTTTGATTAGGATGCTGCTATTAAATATTAGAAAAACAGACTGATTTTCAAAATTTGGAATTAAAACAAATAAGACCAGTTTTCTAGATGTATTTACTATAAAAGGATGTAGGATATTCTGTAATATCCCCATCTTCAAAGAGATCTGACTTTTAATAAAGAATGAATATAAGAAATGTCTCTGAATTATAAGTTCAATTTAGGTTATAAATTAATTTTGACTACTTTAAAATAACCTTTTGTGGTAGGTAAATTAAACCCTGACACCACAATTACAGATATAAATTTTTTATTACTGAATAATGATGTATACATAAATCATGTTTGTGAAACTTATTAATCTCAAGAAGGGACTTTGGGTGAGAAGACGAATATCAATAAGGCTTAAGATAAGGCTGAGTTTTCTCTTTTTATATATGTTGTATCACCTTTTTCAAAATTAATAAAAACAAGTTCATACATGTATAACAATTTCAAAAGGATTATAAATTACCTTCACCTTTTAAAGTTCCTACCCTCTGTGTTAGCTCAAATTTCATTCCAGTTTCATGAACTTTCAAAGATATAAAACTTTTTATTAATTTGAAGTAATGACTCATAGCTTTCAGAAAATTAACATCTAAAATAGACAACTGTAGCGCTCCACTGTCATCATGTGTAAATTGTTTGTTTTTTTTTTAAAAAAATCATAATTCAGTCATTGAAGTACTTGTCCTAAATGTGGCTAAACTTGCGTCAAATTCCCAGTACCAGTCCTTGAGCACCTCTAGGAGTAACCACTGAGCACAGAGCCAAGAGTAAGCCTTGAACACAGCCAGATGTGACCTCTCCCTGCCAAAAACACCAAAAATAAATAAATAAATAAATAAATACTAATTTCATACATGACTTAGCAAGTAGAAAAGTATAATATTGCAAAATCTCTAGTTCAAGTTTCCCTTCCCAGACCCATAGGCATCTATGGCATCAACCATCTAAGCTTGTATTACTATCTAAATTCATTTACAGATATCTGTCTCCCTCCTCAACAGCAAACAATTCTGCTGAGCTCTCAAACAAAGTAGATCACCAACCCTGGCCAACAGACCCAGCCTATATCAAACAGATGCTGTGCTCTGGCAACTTGACCCTGAGTATTGACCCAAGGTACAAGGACTTGGAATGTGGAAACTACATCATTTCAATGACAGCATCCTAAGAAGACTTCTGTCTGCAACCTGGATTCAGAGTGGTCCAATTCAATCTTTGCCAATATTAGCATTCACAAATTCCACCGAGTAAGACAAACCTACTTTTTAGGCATGTTTGACTGCAAAAAGTATTCACTTCCCAGTGTACAAATGCTTGCTCTCACTCTCTTTATCTTCATCCCTATTCCCTGCTCTTCCTTTCTCCTTCTCTCCCCTCTTCCTCCCCATCTCTCTCCAAGAGTGAACTATAATGACAACTCCAGTAATAAAATATTGTGGGACTCATCAAACCAAAGTGAGGAATGAAGAATGCAAGCGTCTAAGGACACAAAATAAGGAAATCAAAGGCCTAGGCAGGTATTCTTGGGAGAGAAGAGAGAGAGTAATGAAATCTGGACATAGATTAGAATTCATGGACAATGTCTGCAATACATATGTCATCTGAAATTAAAATACAATTTCACACATTTACTCAAGGCCAAAGAATATGAATTGTTAACTTTCCACAACATTTTGGTAAAATAAAATCCATACTTTGTATTTCTTTTTCTTGCAGGATTTCAGGACCGCTAGAACAAAACTCTCTTTTATTCATATTTCCATTCCTTGTACTTGGATAGTGTACTCTAATGTCAACTTCTTGTCTTTGAAACTTGCTCTCTATTTTTGTAAAGCCAGCCAAATACTATTCCACTAACTAGGGTCATTATCAATGAACTGAACTGGGAATAATTTCCTTAGAAAGCAGTCTCATGGGAAATAATAAATATCAGGTTCCCAAGACACAAATTACCTAGGTTTAAGTACTGGCTTCAGTACTTACAATTTTAAGAGTTTGGGTCTGTCATTTTACCTTTCTCATACTAGTTGTCTCACAATATAAATAGTAACCCATATTCTGTGTGATTAAAGAATTCAAAATAATATATTTACAGGTTTAGCTAAATGACTGGTGCAGAGGAGTAATGACTATTGCCTTTATTAAAAATTCATAATGTTTATGAACCATATACTGTATTTATACTGCAGATTCAATAATAAAAATAATAGATCCAAGGTTTCTAACCTCTCGGGTCTTACATCTAAAGATAAATCAAAACAAGATGATTCCAGGAAGAGAAGAAACATTTTCTGATAGGGAAAATAAAAGTTGTTATAAGCAACTATTTTATTACTTACACTTTAAAACACATGTGAGAATTAAAGATTAAGAATCTAGATTCTGATTCGTCTATGTAGGGTTGTGTCCTGTATCTGCTCAGCACTGTAAGATTTCATGAGATTTTTCACTAGGTAGACCCAGAAGGGTTACAGCAGCCATTATGTTTTATTATGATTTTTTAAATGAGTCACCATGAGATACATTTACAGACTTATGAACTTTTGTGATTATGTTTCAGTCATACAATGATTGAATACCCATCCCTCCACCAGTGTCCACTCTCCACCACCAATGTTCCCAGTATTCCTCCCGCCACCCCCACCCCTTCCCACCCACTGCCTCTGTGGCAGACACATTCCCTCTCTCTCCCTTTGGGTGTTATGGTTTGCAATACCATACACTAAGGTACTAAGTGACCATCGTGTTTGGTCCATAGTCCACTTTCAGCATGTATTTACAATCCTGAGCAAGCCCTCCAACTATCATTTACTTAGCTGTCCCTTCTCTATCCCTGCTACCCTTTCCCCCAAACACATGAGATTTGCTTCCAAACCATGAAGGGATCCTTCACTGTTGGTGGGAATGCCAACTGGTCCAGCATTTTTAGAAAACAATATGGATGTTTCTCAAAAAAATAGAAATTGAACTCCTATTTGACCCAGCAATACCACTTCTGGGAATAGACTGCAATCATTTTTGGAATATAAAGTAACATAATAGGAGACTAACATCTAAGGATAGCTGAGCTAACAGCAGCTATCTTAGCTATCTTAAGAGGTCTGTATACAAAGTATTTAGAACAGTCTGTATATATAGTCATTCCTCAAACAATGCTAACTCTAATTACCAGTACTACCAGAATTTTATTAGCGCTAAGTTTATTAAATTTGTCCATTATCCTTTAAGATGCCTTCTCTTAAAATGACCCACAATGTCCTGTGTACTTTGAATCTATCAAACCACACCTAAAAGCAAATCTAAGATATCTCTAAAGATACTTTGTTTGGTGTGAGAAGTATGGGCATGGTCCACATCCAGCTGTGCTCAAAGCTTACTCCTGGTTCTGTGCTTAGGGGTCAACAGCTATCAGGATCAGCAGACCATATAGGATGCTGGGGATCAAATATGAATCAGATGCACACAAGGAAAGTGACTTATCTGCCTTACTATTGCTCAAGTTCCTAATTTTAAATTGAAATTACTCATATTTAGACAATTAGTTTGCAAATGGTGGTGCTGTGATCATAAAACTGTTTTGAGTGTAATGTAGGAATGTAGCATAAATATAAGGAACATACAAAAATGAAATAGGAAGAATATGAAGAACCACCACCACATTGGATTTCAATGAAACCAGGATTTATATCATAAACATAATATGTGTACATTTTCTAGTCCTTTCCATAAAAGAAAACTTGAAATAACATTATCTCAGTAAAAATTTACATAACTAGCATCTAATTCTTAGTTTATAAATTTCATTCTCTATTAAAATGATGACTGGGGGGCCAGAGTAATAGTGCGGTGGGTAGGGCATTTGCCTTTCCTGCGGCTGAGCCGAGTTCAACCCCCAATATCCCATATGGTCCCCTAAGGACCACCAGAAATAATTTCTGAGTGCAGAGCCAGGAGTAAACCCTGAGCATCTCTGTGACCCAAAAGGCAAAAACAAACAACAAAATTAAATAGGACTGTTTTTTTGAAAATGGTTAATTAATTCCAGGGATAGAGGAGAGAAACTATAAAACAAATTTCAAAACATCTCGTGCCAGAAGATTAAGACTAGTTTAAAAGCTAAGTCACGTCTAAAGGCTATAGGGACTGTCATGAAAGGGAAACTATTACCAAATTGGATAAATATGTTCATCAATACGCTACAGTAGCAATGAATGATGAATGATAGCACACTGAATTAAAAATAATCTGAGTTGACTAGTATATGGAAAGCAAGAGGAGAGGGAGGAATACAGTTTTTTTTGCAGAATGGAAGAAAGCCAGGTAATACATTTAGAATATCTGATGGAATTAGATTGACACTATTTTATAAGTCCCATATTACAAATAGATAAACATCATCAACAAATGCCAAATCACTAGAAGAAATTTAATTGAGAAACTGGAGAGATGAGATTAACCATTTTTTAAGTCTAAAACACTCCTTCTGTAGTCATGGTAACAAGCACCCTCTAGAATCAGATTGAAGCTATTCAATTGGCATTGTTTTGCTAAACAGCCACTCACAGCCTTTGTTGGTGAAAGTCAGCCAATAAGAAATAGATTCACACAATTCCTAGTGCCAGCTATTTAACTTCATCTCCACTGCTGACCTGCTTTTTAAATCCATGTAAAAACATTTATACCTCTAGTAATTTGCCAGTGTATGACTTGTTGGTTTGAACTGCTTAGAGAGACCATAAGTGAAGAGCACAGGTTTCCCTTAGATTAGATTAAGAAAATTTCATCATTTTGTTTGCAAAGAGTAGTGGTCTGCAATATTGCCCTATTACATATCATTTTCTTCTTAAAGTGTCTTCTACAGTAAAACAAGATAATCTGAGAATCACTGTCTAACACATAGTCAGGTTTATTTGTGCCCAGAGTGATGAGATGTCCTGGTATGATGTTAAAATAAATATACCATACCAGCTAGTTGCCAGAAAAGTTTTTGTTTGCACCAAATCGAAACATTTGTATAAGTCTAAAATGAATTAAACGGTTCAAGGAAGTAGATGACTATATGGGACAGCAGGCTTGGATTCTTCAAATGATTTAATGATTAAAGAACTCCGGGAGGTAAGAAATGGTTATAGAAGATAATAAAGATGATATTACTAACAAGCAACTCCAATATATGAATGTTACCTCACCTGATATCAATGAAGGATATAAATTATGAAAAAACTTGAGGTCGGAAAATACAATACAACTGAACTGATATGAATTTCACTATGCTGCAATAATGGTGGTGGAGTTGTGTAGGAAGATGCTCTTATCAAGCAACATGTGCTTAATTATTTAGGAATGAACATCTTAGAATGTACAGCAACTTACTGTTGGATGGTTTAGCAAGGGGAAGTAATTGTCTGCAGAGAAATATGCCAGGGTAGATGAACTTAATGAATCTTCATGTGAGAAAAACATGTGATTACTAAATTGATTTTTCAGCTTCCCTATGAATTTGAAATTGCTTTATTCTTATTTCTATTCTTATTTCTATTTTGAGGGTGTAGCGATATGGACTGGAGCAATAGCACAGTGGGTAGGGCATTTGCCTTGCACATGGCCGACCTGGGCTCAATTCCTCTGTCCCTCTCAGAGAGCCTGGCAAACTACCGAGAGTATCCCACCCACACGACAGAGCCTGGCAAGCTACCCATGGCATTTGATATGCCAAAAACAGTAACAACAAGTCTCACAATGGAGATGTTACTGGTGCCCGCTCGAGCAAATCGATGAAAAACAGACGACAGTGCTACAGTGCTATTTCTATTTTGAAAATTACATTTGGGTCATGCATATTGAATACCCCAGATGTTTTCCTTCTGCCTTAGTATCTCACCCACAGTCAAAATCTATGGTACTATATTTTTGTAAGTCAACTCATCATTTGGGACAGAAGGATTGACCCAGATAAATTCAAAATATTTAATCTGTGAAATAATTTTTCTCCATCATTAACAAAATGCTTTTCACTTAAGAACAAACATGTTAAGCTTCCCTTTAGAAGTTACAATGCTTCTAGTCTTACTTATCACCAGACGTTTTATGTGCACTGTCAATCAGACTGCCTGAAAGTCTTGAGAGAGGAGGAGAATCTTCTGGGGTTCACAGGAGGAAAATTACCTGATGCCTTGACCCCTCCCTGCCTCACTCTCACCTCTCCCTCTTTCTCTCTCAGAGCCAAGGGCATTGCTGGACAAGGCAGAATCTCCCTCTGACGCCCACACTGACAGCAACCTTTGGTGTTTCCTCTGAAGAGTCCCTGATGGGAAGACCAGCCTTTGTCTGTCAGAGAGCATGTGAGTAGAGCCTGCCTGACTGGATAGATTGCAGCTGGTTGCCACATCCCCATCCCCTGGGGGGACAGCAACTGCTGTTGACAAAGTGAAAGAACACAGACAAGAGAGTGGGCACAGCTGAGGATCGGGCAGACCAGGGAGGCCTGAGGAAAAAACCTTTGACCTGAAGCACAGGATTGCGATTTAAGAAACAAGCCCTTAGACAAGGGTAATCTGAGCCTATAAAAACTGTAGCCCTGGGGAAAAAATAATAAAAACTGAAGCCCTGAAGTAAACGTACCAGAGTCACTGCAGAGCAGGGTGGGGGTTCAATTTTAACTAACCTGACGGGAAGATGCAGACCCTCCTGCATGAACAGAAACACCGGCCCTTCCCCCTTCCCTCTTCTGGAGCAGCAATATCGGCCTCTGACATGGGGGCGAGGGGAGGAAGAAAAATCTATACATTTACGGGATATGAATTGCAAACTATTGAGGGAATTCAGAGAGGGAAAAGGGATGCTTATATTTATGGATTTACAGTAAGACAAATGCATTCTGAGAGCATTTGCCCAAAGGAAACTAACCACATAATTAAAAAAAAAAAAAGAAGACAGAAAACTTGAAGAAAACCCATGGCATACAAAATCAAATTGGACTTCTTTAGAACTCTGTTAACTACACTGAAACCTAACAATGTCATTAAAATTTGAGTTTTTCCACACATGCCAGGGACAGAATAAGCACTTGACATGCTAATTCACATGGTGCTCATAATAACATTATGAGGTAGATCTGCAAATAAAGTAACTTGGGAAGGAGGGTGCCCCTTCCCTGTAAAAAGCAAACCACAACATTGAAAAGAAGAGAGGGGGGAAAGAAATGAGAGAGAGGGCAAAAGATAATGCCCTGCCACAAAGGGGGGTGGGGAAGATGGGATGGGGGTGGTAAGAGGGATGCTGGGACCATGGGACCATGTGGAAAATGGGCACTGGTGCAGGGATGGGCACTTGACCATTGTGTGACTGAAATGGAAGCACGGAAGTTTGTAAGTCTCTAACTGTACCTCATGGTGATTCAATAATAAAAAAATTTTTTAAAAAGAAAAAGAAAAAAAGTGGAACATGGCAATAGAGCATGAGAAGTGTTCTACGGAACTGAGCTATCCAAGGACAGAGACTCAGGGGTAGGGGGAATTTAAGACAATGGTTGGGGAGAGCAGACATTGGTGGAGGGTGTGATGTTGGACTATATTCATGAAACTATCACGGGCAGTACTATAAGTTACAGTACTTCAAATTATTATTTTTTTCACTAGGGATCACATCTTGCAGTGCTCAGGGCTTACTCCTGGATCTGCATTCGTCACTCCTAGTAGCCTCAGCAGATCATACATGGTGCTGGGGGTTAAATTCGAGTTGGCTGCATACAAAAACATGAATTTGGTAAGGGAAGTGCCTTACCAGCTACACTATTTCTCTGACCCAACTGTTCTATTTTTAAGTAAGAAAGCACAAATAGTAAGGAGAAATGAAGAAGCTAGAACTGAGGCCAAAAAGAAGGGAAACAAAACCAGAGGATCAGAGTATCAGTTAATCAATTTTTTGTTCTTGAGACCCTATACATTTAAAATTACCCATGACACCAAACAAAACAGTGTTTAAGCAAATTATGTCTATTGGTAGAATAAAAATAATTAAACATATTTATTAATTAACCCAAAACATGTTGACTTTTTTTCTGGTCACACCCAGCAATGCTCAGGGCCTACTCCTGACTCTGTGCTCAGTGATCAAGCCTGGCAGAACTCAGGGAATCAGATGCGGTGGTGGGGAGTGAAACCAGGTTGGCAGTGTGCAAGTCAAGCACTTTACACACTGTACTACCTCTCTGGCCCAATTTTATAATATTCTATGATTCTATTTAAAATATATATGAATATGAGGAGCAGCAGTGTTTTATAGTATTATAAAGCTCCTATGAATGGTCCAATTAAAGAACTATATTATCATGTCTGTTTCCGTATTCAGTCTTACATGGTATGTATTTTGGCAGACGCTATAAGAAAAGTTAGTTTCTTACAGCTATAAATATAGTTGGGAACTATCTCTCAAATTCTCTGAATGGTTTTGGGAGCCTTTGGGGGTTCCAAGACCAACTAGAACAGCATGGATTCTGGAGTTAAGATAATTTGGGACTGAAACTCAACCCTGCAACTTAATAGGTATTTGATATAGATTAAACTCCTAAAGCCTCGTTCCTACCTCTAAAAATTGTAGGTATTAGCAATACAGGTCTTACTTGGTTGCTTATGTGCACTAAGTAATTATGTCAACATTTATCACGTGCTTATAAAAATCTCATGGCATGTTATGCAAGTAACCTTAAGTGATTGCTTGATTTTATAATTTGTCATGAGGTGATATGCAATCAGTCATGAGGTGACCTTTCTGTCCTCACAATTGGGACAACAAACAAATCAATCACTTGAGTAGGAGTGAACAACTGCACCCATACTACTGTAGGAAATTACAATAGAGACCCAAATAAATTGATACTTCAATTGAGACATGTGCTTCAACCATCTGAGATGAAGGAGAAAAAAACAAATCAGTGAATCCCTACTACAGATATGAGTTGGAGCATTCTACTTTCAAAATCTTCCCATATTCAGTCTTACATAAGACAGGGAGTAACTTTAATGTTTTGTGTTCTGGGGTTTTTGTTTGTTTGTTTGTTTTAGTTCTAGTCATAAAACCAAAGTGAAAAGCTGTTTGGCTCAGTAATTAAAAAATCTTTTATTTTTGAAAAGTGAATACTTATGAATGATTAAGAGTTAATGCTAAATAAAGCAGACCTTACAAGTTCTCAGGATAAGAAACAAATTTCAATAGTGACTATGTATAGTGGTGGATGTTAAATAAAGCTATTGTAGCAATCATTTCATAATTTATACATTAACATTATATATATGGCAAAATGAGAAAGCACATATTGATTATGCTAATCAAAACTTATGTCAGTTATATTTCACTTTTTATAAAGCTATGTCATACTTAGGTTAAATACATTTGTTTGAAAATTAATATTCAAATATTTTAAAACTATTAAAAGTCTGTTAGAAAGTGGTCTTAGAATTGACAAGGATATATGCATACCTAAATTCATGGCTGCACTTAGTATAATAGCCAAGATATGGAAATAACCTAAAAGAACAATTTTAGATGAATGGATCATGAAGTGGTATATACACATAATGGAATGCTATGCAGCTCTAAAAGAGAACAAAATCATGCAATTTGCAACAACATAGAAAGAACGAGAAGATATTATGCAGTATGAAGTCAGTCAGACAAATAGCGGGAGATATAGAATCATCTGTCTCATATGTGAACTTAAAGATACACAGCAAAGTAACAAAAGGTCAACAAAATGAGAGAACTGATCAACAGAACTAAATTAAAGGGTGGAACTTTGGAGGAAGTGGTGTTGAAAGAAGGAGGGAGATAAACTAGTGAGTGTGGCATCAGAATTATGTGTATGAAAAAACATTGCTAGTTATATAAACCACAGAATCTCAATTTAAGACTTAATTTAAAATGAAATGTTTTCAAGAAGATAAAGTGGATTTTTAAAGCATTCCTATGAAGAGCTATGAACTTGGTAATAATAAGGGAACAAAAATATGTCAAATGCATAACAAATATTAGGATAAAAAGACTGGTGAATACAAAGGAACTAAAAAAATAGGAGTGATTAGCTTAACTACAAAAAGAGATTAAAATTTTGACATATAAATAATTTAAACTAAAAAGGATAAAATATCAAAAATAACTAATGTTTACCAAAAATATGACAGTATAATGGTTAATTCCTAAAAGATCTGTAGAAATTTGTGTTTGAAAATTCCAAAAGAAAATAGTGGAAAAAATTAATAGATAACTGATACAATATAACTCAAATACATTTATAATTTTACCCTACTAACAACTAAATTATACAAATAGAAACAATAACATAGTTAGCTTGGCAATGGTTAGGGCAAAACCCCAAATCTTAAATTCTTAAAATTGAGGACATAATGTTATGTATATTCTCATGCATTGCTAATAGAAAACACATTAAGGAATATTCATCAATTATACAATGATTAAAATTTTAGCAATTTTAATTATCAAAATCTCAGTGTTAACTATGCAGCAAAACATCAGAAACTGTCAAAATGGGTTTTAAAATTTCAGGTTATAAAATGTTTTCTTTACTAGAGAAAACATGAAGAAAAGGAGAAAACAATGCATCTAGAAAGACAAAACAAATATTAGCCAGGATGATACTGAGGTAATAAAATTATACATGTTCTTATTTTGTATAATAGGGCAGATATTCTTAAAATTAGGGAAAAAATAAATGATTTAAAACTCTGCTGCACATGATATACTCTAGATTGCTCTTATATAGACATAATTTAAACAAAACATTTATTTAGTCAAGCAATTTATTAGCTACTTACTAAAAGACCAGACTAAGGATACCAAATGCTTTCAATAGGTTTAGCTCTTTTTGTTCGTAACATTGAAGTAATTTTAGAACTGCATTCATGCTGGACTCAGTTATAGTAGGGTATTTGCCTTGCACGCTGCTGACATGGGTTTGATTCCTTCGTCCCTCTCAGAGATCCCGGCAAACTACCAAGAGTATCCCTCCTGCATGGCAGAGCCTGTCAAGCTACCCATGGCATATTTGATATGCCAAAAACAGTAACAACAAATCTCACAATGGAGATGTTACTGGTGCCCACTCGAGCAAATCAATGAACAATGGCATGACAGTGCTATATTCATGCTAAGAACCTACTGTGCACTGATTTTTTTTTCAAAAGAAAGTGTGGCAGAGGTGTGGAAAGAGTACCTTCATAATACTGAATAAAATAGAATCCAGAAAGTGGGCCAGTCCTACTCTAAGCCATTTCAACCTATGTTAGTTCAGCATAGCAAATTGAATGCTTCTCCTTACCAGAAAATTATTATCAATAGCATCATCCTGATGATTGAACATATATGCTTCAGTGAAAAAATAAGTCCATGGATTTAATGAGAAAGACACAAATATGGTGCAAAAGGGTCATTATTAAGAGTTATGTGCAGAAGAGACATGTATAGTAGCTCCAATAAGGGTTAACGAAAGAATTAAGAATTCAGACTTAATCTAATCCCTTCCAAGAATTTTATTTAAGACCATCATGAAAAACAACTTTAAGCTGTGAATGAATTCCAGGATTGCTCATTTACCTACTCTTCCCAACCACTAAAAATAGCATCAAAATAATAAGATTTTATTTTTCACCATGTCTCACAGGATAAAGAAGAGAAAGGCTATAAGACTGTTACAAATTCCATCAATTTTTAGGTTTAGCATCTTGAATGTTATATTAATGTCATTTTGAATTGAATAGCTTAAAATTAAACTGTACCTTGGTTATTCTGTTTGCCAGATGATGTATAGAAATCCAGAAAAAAATTAATTTATGTTTGAGATTTTTTTAGAACAAATTTAGGACCATAATTAAATGAAGTTCCATACTCAAACCTGCATCCTTGACAAGTCTTAAGCTATCAGGATAGAAAACAAAGGCGGAAAATGTTATAATTACTACCTTCATGATCTCATACACCAAATTCAATCACTCTTTTGACTTTATATCTAGTTCAGGTGGAAGATATGGTGCAAGAAATATCTATGTTCAGGTAAGAAAACAAAACAAAAGATTAAATTATTTAACCAAATTCCTCTAAGGGGAATAAAAATCCTGTTCTCTCACTCCCCGAGCAAAGTTACTCTCCAAGTAAAGTTATTTCGGGCATTACTTTACTTCAGGCTCTGAGTTGCTTCCCTTATGTTCTTTACTCTCTGTTGGCTCACATTTTCTAAAGCATTGACTCTTATTACATACATATCAGTCAACTTAAGTCATTTTTAAAATCATTCCAGGAAATAGATAAGCTACATTGGCAATGCCCTGTTTACTATATAATAAACTTGAAGAGTTTATCAAGAGGATTCATCAGAAAGAAAGAGATTCAAAAATAAGCTTGTAAGAAAACTTTTATGTGTGAGAAGCCAAGTAGCAAAAAACTATAAAAACTTCAAGACTGCAGAAACTGTACTCAGACCTTCGCTATAATTCGTAAGGAAGACAAAGACATTGGCAAATAAAATCCTGGGAAATCAAAGCTCACTAGATGATAAAATATCATCCCCTGTATTAATATCTGATTTTTACATGGATATAAAATATCTCTTCTGACAGAGAACTCAGCCAAGAAAAAAACTGATTTCACCATCCAGGCTAAAATTGACATGGGAATCTATAAAAACCAGTTGGGTTAGGAGTGTAGAGGGAGATTTCTTTTTTTCTTTGCTCAAACTGTTACTTCTCCTTCAGATCAGACAATTTTGAAGTCGAAAGTATTTACTGCATCCAAATGTGAGAATGCACATGTATGAAAACTCCAGGTCAACACTATTTACTACACTGCATTGCTTGCTGTGAGAATTTACATAATGAGGTCCCTAAGTTTTTTTTTTTCCTTTTTCTTCTTGGCTTTGAAGCTAAAATGTCAGGATGGCCAAACATTTGACTCATTTAATATTTACTAATCTTCTATGTGCCAGGCACTGGCCTGAACTGAAGGGATGCAGTTGTGAGCAAGCCAGATCAAACACAATCCTCAAACTTCACATTCCAGTCACCCTGAGCCAGGAAAAATATCAAGGAATACAACAGACAAACATAGATAATGCAGAAGGGAAGCAAGAATTTAAATGAAAGGAAAAGATGATCCTACAAGTTGACATTTGCATACAATTTGAAAGAAGGTCTGAAGGAGATCAGATGGCAAAAAACTAGAATCCTAAGGAGAAGAAATAGCTTGTTGAAGGTCTGTCAATCAGAGCCTCATTAAAAATGTTTAGTGAACAAGACAGTAGGGTGCATTATAGGAGCAGAGTTGGTGCTGGATTGTATTAGTCTCATATGGCTGCTGTAACCAATCACTGAGTACTAGAGGCTTAAAACAAAAACTGGAGGTTTTTAGTTTGTCTGGTCAGAAGTCTGAAATCAAGATGCCAATTGAATTTTATTTCCAATGGAGGTTTTAGGTTCATTCTTTGATTCTTCCAGCTTCTGGTGGCTACCAGCATTTACTGACTTGCCATGTTATTCTAGATTCTGCTTTCATGGACACATTGGAGCCTCTATTTTGTACAATTTCCCTTTTTCTCATTCTTTTATTGTTTATTTGTTGGTCACAAAACTGGCACTGCTCAGAGAACCTAGGGGATGCTGGGGATCAAATCCAAGTTGATACTACCCATTGTACTATCACTTGGGCCCCCTGTTCTTTCATTTTAATAAATAAAATGAAATATGGACATTTATTTCCAAATATCAAAATTTCTATTCTATTAATGTCCCAACACCAGTTCCACCACCAGTGTGACTTTCCTTCCAGCAATGTCCCCTGTTTCTCACTCACCCCCAAGCCTGAACTGTTAACAAGCACCAAACTCCCTAATATTACCACCTCCACAGCTTCTGAACCATGTAGTCACATATGCAACTACATGACACCTCAAAATTTTATAGTACTGACCATTTAGAGCACAGAAAATTTGATGAGTAAGTTGTATAGAATACTATACTAAGCTCAATAAGCAAAAGCAATAGATTGCAAAAGCAACCAATAAGCAATAAGAGAAAGATCAACTAGTATCAACCAGCCAAGTCAATCCTCAGGCAATGACTTTAGTAACACCATTGTGAGATATAAATATAAAAATGATCACAAATTTATTTATGTCAGTAATTCCCTTTGCCATTCTGTTGTAAAAAGCAATATGAAATTTTATTGTTAATTCAACAATGAATCCTCCATTTTAGTAGACTTAGTGGTGTTGAATAACAAATATGATGTCTGAGTCCAAGAGCAGCTTTCTCCCACCAATTTTCATACTTTTAAGCCAGGGCCGCTCCTGACACAGCCTACAACATGCCTGATCTTGTTATTAAAATATTTCTGTACTGTCTGTCCTTGTGTGCCGCTCACTTCTCTCTGTTTCTTCCTCTGGGGTCCCAGCAGACCTTGCCACAATGCAGAAATCAATAGGTTGACAACTGACATAGCAAAGAGCTTCGAGCAACTAAGCCTGACACTGGTCAGTGCCATGTGTCACATTATTTGTGACCAAATAAATAACTCCTCTGCACCAATGGGATAGTATAAAGGTTAGGGTGTATGCCTTGCAATAAACCGGAGCAATTCTGTTTACCAAGAACTGCAGGGAAGGTTTGCTGAACTCTACTTGGAAGGACTCTATTCCTGAAAAAAGTCATCTGACTAAGGATCCTGACTCCTCTAAGGATCAAAATACTGACATTTGCCCCAACCAAGATTCCTGAAGTATGTTTAAAAAGTGGAGCGTAAGTCCCAGCATATAATTCAGATGACAATACTTCAGATATCTAGTGCTATAGAATTCTTAGGATATGGCCAATTTAGGTTTTGTACCCAAGAGCTATTTGCAAATTTATAGTTATTTTTCAGTCAATTAGTTTGAGAAAGAAAATTGGAACTAAGTAAATAAATTAGATCATTAATTTGCAATAAATTTAAATTAATTATGCTAATCCAAAAATTGAACATATACACAAATCATTTACCTGCAATAAGAAATATACAAAAGCCTCCATTAAGAAAAGAAAGCCATTTTTACTTATCATGTTGTAGAAAACCTAAGCATATTCATTCAATAAAATCTAACAGTTTTGATATGTGTATGAAAATATAGGATAAACACTAACTGCCTACTAATGTTCTAACAAATCTATTCTCATTCTGAATGAAAATGTGAATATATTTTGCATTATTTGAGTTAATTACATGACATCTATGAATAATGATGTATTATTCCATTCATTACTTCTAATTATGTTCTGTTACAAGTGCAAAGCTGGTAACACTATGACCAACCATTTCCTGTATCTCCCAATTTAGTGACTTGCATGGAAAGCAGGTCACAAATATACCCAGAATATAATGAACAGAGTTCAGTAATTGTTAATCATGACAGTTTAAAATTACCTGAGGAATGTTTCACCTAGAAATAAATAGAAATGCGGAATGATTTTCCATATTAAGGGATATTCACTTTTTTCAGTTAATGTAACAAACATTCAAGGTATTATTTTAATACATATAATTATCAGACTATAATTTCTAGAGTTGGAGAGAATAATCCTAATACTCTCCCACCAGCTCCTCACACAAATTTATATTCTGGAGATATTGCAAAGTTATTTTTGTTCCTAGTTATAAAAATGATTCTATTGCTTTGGGGCAATTGAGAGAATTCAGGAATCTTCTAAAAGCACTAATTTAGAAGCCAGTGGATGTTCCTCTTCTAATATGTTACTATGGTCAAGCCAGGGCAACTCCCCCATTACTGCAGGGGCCTGGAACTAGAAGGCCAATCTTGTTACAAAGAAGAGGCCGAGGACAGAGACGAACAATTGAACCTGAACTCAGGAATCAAGTGAACCACAGGCCACCATACATATATTCTCACCACTCAGCAGATAGCAAGTACCCAGGAGAAGACTGAAGATAAGAAGGAAGCATCGTGGATAGAATTCTATCAGGCACACCTCATTCAGGGTGAGTCACCTTTATCTGAAGGGAAAGTTCAAAGTATAGAGTAATCTGCACATTGTTCTCAATCTGATTTCAAATGTCCCTTATATATATGAAACAATATATACAACTGTTTGTATCATTCTTTCAGAGTCAACATCCCATCATTCTGACTAAAGACCAATCTTAATTCCAGGAATAAGAAATAAATTTGACAGAGAACGAATCAGGTGTGGAAGATACTTCCTCTGCCCTACTACCAACAACAGTTATTGCCTGCTGAACCTGAATACAGCTCTGCCACCCTCCCCAACACCATAACCCCAGTGAAGAGCTGGCATTTGAGATAAAATGTGTTTGCAACTCTGCAAATAAAAAAAAATCAAGATAGACAACAGGTTTATCTTATAAAGTGTTGACAAGATCCTTTGACAGTTTTTCTACACACTAAAAACAAAGATGTTGGTCAATTTGGAGAATTAGAAAAAGCATCCCAAATTTTCCGTTTTTCTTGCTGAGCATTGCCACTGAAGCCTTGTCTCAGTAGGTACCCTAACAACCTGAAGGTAGGAGTTCCAAGGTAGGAAACATTTCCCACAGGAACAGGGGGAAAAAGGTAAAATTGAACAATCACAATCACATGCAGATCTTTTGAACATTAGTATATAGCCAAAATAAAGTAACAAAACAAAACCACAAAACACCACCACCACAAAAAAAAAAAAATCAACTTGCACTTGTCTTTATAGTTCATGAGATAAAAGGCAATACTATCTTTGAACAGCCCCTCCAGGATTATTTTAAGCTAATATATAATAGGCATGCAGAAAGTGAGGAAAAAGAGACATATGTTTTGGGAAAATTTGAAAATTTAAGCTCAAAATACTATCTTTAGTAACGAAGTTATTAAAATGTGCTTGCACTCTTTTTATTTGTACAGGAAGGTTTAAAAAGAAACTTAAGAAATGAAAGATCATCAGATTACTAATCACCAGTTTCCTGAACAATTAAAGGAATTCATAAGTTTAAAAGCTACTCAGGAAATGACAAATATTTCTGGTTTTTAAGGAAGGAATAAAGACACTTTTATCTACAGCAGGTTTTTCCATAAAAGACCTTATTGGGTAATGAAGCTATGCTTATGATTACTCCAATTCTTTCAGGACTATGCAACTTAGTAATAATCTGAAAACACAGAAAATTTAGCATTACTCACTTGAAAATAAGATTTTTGTATTAAAGCATTTGTCAGTTTCTTTTTTATCTATTGAAGTTGAAGCTTAGTGCACAACTTCCATCACACAAAACTTTTGTTTCTAATACGTCAGCATAAATGTCTTTTAAGTTATCTAGTCTAATTCTTCACAAATATACTTTGTAAGGTTGTCGTCAATGCATCATCTTAACATTGTTTGGCCTCATAACATTCTGTGTGCAATGCTCCTGTTTGGATAAATCTGGTTTAATAACTGATTCAATAAACTGTTGACAAATGATTCATATAATAAAGTGTGGCCAGCAAGCAAGGTTTTTCTCTGTCATTATACACTGCATCCGGCCCATCCACAAATATTGTCATGCTTCTCTTATGTTAGAGCTCCTCATACCATTCTGAATAGCAATTTGAAGATCAATACACTGTCTGCTGAACACAACAGGACATAACAAATGAATAATTTTATTTACAATAAAAGCCCCAGTCCCCAAATGGATTCCACTAATGCACAAATTCATGTTTCATGCTCAATTCAAAGATGAGAGGCAGAGAGTGCATAACACAAGGAGAGGGAATGGAAAGAGGTCTTAACTATATTGGTTCAAAGTTATTTAGGCCATGAACAAGAGCTGGGTTGCAGTGAGTTACCCGAATAAAAATGCAATCTATAGAATGCATTAATGTACTGTTCAATCTACAGAGTTATTCTGAGAAATCATTTCATAGAAACAAAAAATAATTAATGTACTAAAGCTGGAGCAATAGCATGGCGGGTAGGGCATTTGCCTTGCACACAGCCAACCCGGGTTAAATTCCTCCATCCCTCTCGGAGAGCCCAGCAAACTACCGAGAGTATCTCGCCTGCAAGGCAGATCCTGGCAAGCTCTCCGTGGTGTATTTGATATGCCAAAAACAGTAACAAGTCTCATAATGGAGACATTACTGGTGCCCGCTTGAGCAAATCGATGAGCAATGGGATGACAGTGATACAGTGATACAGTGATACAGTGAATGTACTAAGAATATTATGATACATTCTTCTTTACTATGGAGGCCAAAAGTTATTCAATTGCCTTTAAACACTGGAACAACAGAATTGTTTGCTTTAGGATGAGACAAAAAGGCATTGAAAAGACTCTTTTGAGAATGAAGCAAACAGCTTTGCCTCAAAAACGTATTTGGTATCTGAACGACAGTTCCTCTCCTCCTCAGAAAGACATGAAAAAGTCAGTAAGCAAAGTCACAAGAAAAAAGGGTTAGAGGTAGAGGAGCAAAATGTTAGAGAGGACAGGAGTTCAAAGATGACATTTACAAGTGGCACATTCCTCAAAAGACACCTGAATATTTTTTCAAAAGAAATCATTGAAAACTAAAAATACAAACTCCCAGTTCACTCTAAAATGTCAATATGCTGTTCTTAAAATGGAGAGTAATCTACTGACACCTTCACTAGCCAGAAAAATAAGACAAGTGATATTTTACTACCAATTGAATACTTTGAGCCTAATTTACTACTTTTAGTCTTAACTAATCTTGGTCATGACTAATTTACGATACAAAAGCCTATTCATGATCCAAAAGCATAAACAGGGTTTTCACTGGAAAAGTTTGAAGGTCATGTTGGGAAAAGACAATGTGAATAAAATATTAAATCTGAAAAAAAAAGAATCTGAAATAAAATGGTGACACTTTCTTGTATTTTGTGCATGGAAACACCGAGCAGGCAATAGTTCAGTGGCTCATTGTTGTTACCTTCCATTAATTGAAAGGATCCATCTGCTTCTGACATTAGTGATCTCACTTCAAATTCACTCAACACAATAGACATTGGGATGCTAAGAAGATAAAAAGATGTGCAGGCACAGGTCCTCTCCCTCAACTCTCCCAGGAAGTAATGACTCAGTTCAGAGATAATCAGAAAGGCATGAAGTTTTGACAGGAGGCAGACTGGGATAAGTGTTTGGCATGGTGCCTGGAATGGAGTAGGAGCTCAGCAATAAACTGTTAAATGAATCAACAAGTGCCATCAGGAACCAAGTGTCACAAAAAGGACAAAATCTTTTCCCTTAATAAAGTGAGACAGGTCTCAAAGCATTTTACTGAAATGAGAAAGGTCGGACGAGAATAATCTCAAGGTGAAAATAATTGTGGCAAGACTCTGAGAAAAGGAAATTAAATGCCTAAGAGCTTCGGAGGGATTGGGGAGTTGAGTTTACTTGGGGGCCACACCCAGCAGTACTCAGGGCTGAGTCCTGGCTCTGTGCTCAAGAATCACTCCTGGTAGGGCTTGGAGATGCCAGGATTGAACCCAGGTCAGCCTTGTCCAAAGCAAATGCCTTCCTTGCTATACTATCACTCGGGTCCCTAAAATCTCTTAAAGTTATAAGATGGCATTGGGTTTTATTATAAAAAGTAATTGAAATATATAAGTGGTTTGTTAGAATGGAGGTTTGATGGCAGAGTGACATAAATAGTTCTATGGTTCAGAATAAAATGTAGGCTGGGTTGGAGAAATCTAGATATATGGAGGGTAAATAAAGTAAGATAATCCACACGGGACTGGACTATGGCAGACAATACAATCCCCAGAAAAGATTAAAGTCCACCTCAGACAATTTGCCACTTATTTTGTGAAATGCTAGAGGGTTGAATTATCTACAGCTTCAATTCCTAAAGTGCTTGGGGAAAATATTATCTTTCTGTAAGAGTGGGAGTAAGATGAATAAAATTTTACTTATAAAATTTCTTCTCACAGTTGTCATCTAGCAGAATGTACAAAATGCAAAGTAAAATATCTGCAGAATCATCACCTCTTAGCTGACTGATCCTGAACCCCTTTAAACACTGTAGAGGTGAAGTATCACTAAGAAGAGTGTACATGATGATAAAAATGTTCTGACTATTCTCATCCTGAGATAGGCCCTTTTATCCTTCAAAAATATTTATGTATTTTAATATAATGTTCCCCATGTCCATGGTATTGATCAAAGATATAGCAATTTACCAACTCATTTCTAAAAGGGTGATTCTGGTGTTATTTGAAACTAATAGCCATTCACTTTTTAATAGGTAATTACCAAGAAGAAAAAAATCAACCTGTCTTTAAACCTGTATATAACTCTATCTTACATATTACAGTCTAATACATGGTTAACAAGACCATAAAATTTCAATTTTAAAGAAAAAAATAATTCATTCTATTATTAACCATTAACAAAACAGTGCATCTTTACAATTTCACAATTTCAGTTTAAAGTTTTAAGAAAAGGTCATCTCTAAATTCATACTTTCAACTAAAGTTCCTGGAGTTCTTTGATTAAAGACAATTAAAACTGGCATCCAAAGAGAAATGACATTTAGATTAATTCTTCTGACAGAAAAACTCAGACACTTGCTTTAAAAAAAATTCTCAAAAGACAACTACAAAATCAAATGAAAAAGTAAAATGCATTTATCCTCTTAGATGTTAAAGATCTTTAAACATCAATATAAAACTGATATACAACTCTGAAATTGTCCTGCTTTTTCAGGAGGAAAAAACTGATAGATTTTTAATAAAAAATTGTATTTAATTAGCCCCTAGGTGCAAAGAACTTCAAAGTTTTAGAATCTACCATAAAAATGCCTCCAGAACCCCTCACGTTCTCCCAAACCTGGCTCACCACCTTGCCTTAGACAACGGCTAAGCACACCAGGCATGGAACTCTACGTGTGATCCCTGCTGGAACTCTACGCATGATTCCTGATGGACATTGCTAGCTGTTTTGCAAGATTCAGACAGAATGTTGTCGGGTGGGGGGCATGGAGAAAGCACAGCGGCAGCCGCAGGGTCACTGCCTGCCCTGGCCGGGCCAAGTCGCAGCGCCATCAGACACAGAGCCATGGCAGCAGTGTGAGCAGTGCCTCATCCACTGTGGGGTGCTGTCAGCCAATCACTGGGTGACCTGGGACTCGGCGCAGGTGTCCAACCTGGCACAGACCCTCTGCGATAGGGTCCTGCTCTGCCAGCTGCTCAACAACCTCCGGGTGCACTCCACCAACCTCAAAGAGATCAACCCGAGGCCACAGATGTCCCAGGTGCTGCCCAGAGATGCAGGCAGATGCGTGTTTGTCAGTGTGCAAGATCATTACAACATACCAGTTGACCAAAAGCTTACATTACATACATTACTTTACAGACCGAGAACACCTGTAAAGGCAATTAGAGGCTGCCCCAAAAGCCTCAGTCCCTCTCGAGAGCCCAACAAACTACCAAGAGTATCCTTCCCACACGTCAGAGCCTTGGCAAGCTATCCATGACGCACTCGATATGCCAAAAATAGTAAGAACGACGGTCCTCATTCCCCTGACCCTGAAAGAGCCCCCCAATGCACCGTTGGGCTACACTAGCCCATGACAGGGACGAATGGAGACATTACTGGCACCCGCTCGAGCAAATCAACAAACAATGGGATGACAGTGACACAGTGATACCATAAAAATCACAATTATTTTTTGATTTTTAAAATTTGTGTACTTTTCCTCAATGAACAATAGTTCAATGACCATGAAAAGTTCTAACTCACAAAATTTTCAAGCATTTCAGAAATTTCCACTGGAAAAACTATAATTCTGAAGAAAATCTTGATACATTTGCAAATTCAGAATTATTGAAAATTTTTAGAGAAAGTAAAATAATTCTCACTATGAAAAATGCTCATTACCTTAAAATATGAATTTACCTTAAGATGTAAATTTATATATATTTTTTGTCCTCACCACCACATATTAAATTGTGAGAAAAAGAACATTCTGAAGAATCAGTACAAGATTCACATACACAGTCCCAAGTGATACTTTCAATAGCATAAAAATAACTCTCCAAAGAATTTCTTTAATTCCTGCTACTCCCACTTTAAAGAGTAAAGCTCCTACTGAATTCATAAGGAGGAAAGACTTTAGCTAAGTGATCACAGAGATAAAACAACTCTACCATCAATGACACTAGGCAATGATATAGAAGTTGGTATGTTATCCAAAAGAAAACTGCTACTTCAGATGATAGCATAATCTTAAAAAACAGTAAAAACTTATTTATTCTATGATTTTTTTCACACAGCTTAAATGATTTCCAAGTAGATAAAGAAACCACATCAGTCTCAAATGTACTTTAACTCCTCATATACTGAATTATTTTGCATCACAAAAGTACCATACAATCTTTGTGTTGCTATTAAAATTAACAATGGATCACTGAAAATAAAGTGCAGCATATTTACAGATTACCATCTAGGTGCTACCTATTTACAGATTACCATTTTAGAAGCACCTATTTATTTACACAGGTATAATAATAGAAAGGTCAGCAAAAATTCACCTCCGAAGACATGGTTGCTAAGCAACTCTTTTCCAGAAGTTCTGCAACACTGATCAAGCACATTATTGATGCCACCAACTGGATTCAGCATAAATATAAGTAGTATCTTACCTGGTTTCTCCAAAATGAAATTTAGGTGGATTCCTTGCTTACCTTTGTGGGCAGATATTGGAGGGCAAACCTGATTCATTTGTCAGGTTCAGAGGCTGTTAATTGTCCTCTTTTTGTTGTTGTTCATTTTAAATAAAAAAGGATACGTCCTGGTACAACAGGTTTCCTGTTCACAAGGGCAAAGGACAATTCTGTTTTAAGAAACACCACAGAGGGCTTGATGAGATGTTGGCCAAATCTGAAGGACATCTTCTCACAGATGAAGTCTGAAAGAAAAGACAATTTAAGAAATGAGGTATTTATTTATTTAGTTAAAATAAACTCAGTTCACCACCACAATATTTTCTATAGCATTATTATAATAGCTAAAATATGGCAGTAATCAAGGCTGGAGTGATAGCACAGTGGGTAGGGCATTTGCCTTGGATGAGACCAACCCAGGTTCTATTCCCAGCATCCCATTTGGTCCCCCAAGTACCGCTAGGAGTAATTCCTGAGTGCATGAACCAGGCGTAACCCCTGTGCATCGCCAGGTATGACCCAAAAAGCGCAATTGAAAAAGAAAGGTGAAATCTTGCCATTCACAACAAAATGATAGCATTCAAGGGAATAATGCAAAAAGACATTAAGTCAGAAGAAAAATGATAAATACTGATTTTCATTATTTGTTTTTTTCTACTCATTTGAGCAATAGAATATAAAACTGATGAACAGATGAAAAATAGAAGGACAAACCAATGGACACTGACAACACAACTATGATTATCCAACAATAGGATGTAGAGGAAAGGAAAGTGGAAGAGTTAAAACATACATACATACATACACACACACACAAATTCATATCATATGCTACTTAAATTGCATTATTATAAATTCTAAGTTGTAAAGATCACACCACTAAAGTTGTTGCCATTTAATGCCCACTAAAATATTCTGGACATGTCTGCCTAAAATATTCCACTCTCATTATTAGCCTAACCTTGATTATAGATAGGGTTTTCATGCACAAATCTCTAGCATTCAAGAAAACAATATTATTAAATCCCTTCACATTACCACTGTAAGCCAAATCCTATATGTCCTATCTGTAAAGTACTTCTTTATTTTTTTCTATTTCAGCTCATTGTCTTTGCTAAACTGGGCATTTTCATTGCTAAGAATTAACAATAAACTAAAATTCTTAGATGTTCTTCTCAAAAGGTTTTGTGTTTATATAGGTGCAATTTGGGGAAAATATAAGTACTGTTTTACCTTGTCTACAGTTACAAAAATGTATGAACACTCCAGAACCTATAATAGAAAGACTGGAGCATATGCTTAGCTAAATGGCCTCCAGTGACACTGAATAGCCTCCCAAGAACAGCCAGGAGGGCTCTCTGGACACAAAGCCAGGAGTATACCTAAAACTTCCAAAATAAAAGAAGCCAGATAATTTTATAGTAAAATTTCCAAAAAACTTTTTGGAAGACACATCTGGTGGCCTCAGAGGTTATACCTGGCTCAGGAGTCCTGCCCGTCAGTACTCAGAGAACCATATGTAGTGAGTGGAACAAATAGGAGTCAGCTACAGCTAAACACCTAAATACCTATACTTCTGACCCAAAGTTAAGAAGAAAAAAGGAGAAAAATAGAGAAAATAGAATTCAAAATGGGAACACTGGTTGACATAGTGAATAAGGGTTAGAAAGTTCATATGTGAAGTGTTTCACAGTCCTTTAATCTATAAAAAGTTTACATATTTAGCACAAGGTAATTATGATGAGACCAATTCACCCACCACAAAAGAATGACTTTCCATAACTCTAATGACTATTACACAAAGTTCCAATCTGAATGACTTGAAATATCTTATTTGGGAAATAAACCATTTCATTTCTCCTTATTCAGGAACAAATTCTACAAAAAAAAAACCTACAGAAAATGATCAACTGTGCAAAAATAGGAATAAAGAGGAGAGAGAAAAGAGAAAAACATTGACTATCTTGATACAGAATGATCTCATATAATATATGGGACTTAAAGATACACAAAAAGGTAGCATCAAGGGGCCTAATGCAACACAACAACAGAACTGATTCACAAAACTGAGTTTGGGGTGGGGTCAAAGCGAGGACCATTGAGACCATTGAGGGGAGACAGTTGGATGCAATGGTGATAGGTGTGGAGTTAAGACTCTTGTACGTGGGTAATCATCACTAAAAGTATTCTAAATCATAGCACTCCAATCAATAATACTCAAAAATTATCAACTACCTTGTAACAGTGAATACATAATTAGTCCAATGTTTTAATGACCATAAATGTCATCTATTACAGAAGCATCAATAAAGCGACAACTTAACAGAAGTCAGATACACAGATATGTGAGTACAAAAGATTACCTCAATGATACAAACTTTCAGAACTTTTGGAACTATTTTACTTAAAAAGAATTGGTCAGAATGTTCCAAATCATCTAATCCTGTAGACTCTCAAGGTGTATCCCCTTGGACCAGTAGCATCTGCTGCATCTAGGAAGTTGGAAAATGCAAATTTATGTTCTATCTCCAGACTCACTGAATTAGAAACTCAAGGAGTGTCAGCAGTCTTTGCTTTAATAAGCTGTCCAGGTGATTCAGAAACAACTGATTTAACCCAATCTTGTTCCCAGTACTAGGACCCTTTACTCCGGAATCCCTGCCTTGTAGTTGGTTAGCCTATACTTAAATGTACCAAGGGGAAGAAGTTCACACTAGTCTTAAGACACTCCACTCCAGAAATTTCATAGTTGGCCTTTGTCATGACAGGTCTCATCATTATGGTGGATTTATGCCTTGGAACCATGTCAAACAAGTACCATGCAAGTGGCAGCGCTTCAGAAATGTTGAGTTAATATTTTCTAAAATACACATGGCAACTCTTTTCAATCGTTCTACTAATTGAATTGATTCAAGTCCCCTGCAGTCCTCTGTGGCTTTTTTTTTCTCCATTATACCCACTCTCTGTAAGTCTTGCCTAGCTTCCTTAATTTTTCTTGGATAATACACCATCATATTTTATACATATGGAGCTATCTCTATTGCATGATTCTAGGGGATAGGAAAGTGATCCAGGTAGCCTGAATTTTCTATCACACAAGTCACAGGACAAAATTGGGCACTTGAAAGGCAAGGATAAGCAGGGAAGGATTCCTACTGATAAAATGGGGCTAGTTCTTGCTTTCTGCTAAGTGTAGCAAACAGCTAGGATATGAACATGGTAGTGGTTACAGTAAGGTCCTGGCCTGGGAGGCAAGGTTCATGGCTCACAAATGGAGAACGCATGAATCACATGTACAAGTTTTTTATTTTAATCCCCAGAACTGCACGCCCCCAGTAGCTCCAAGTGAAACCAGGGTGGCATGGGGGCTGCATCTCTAAGCAGAGCACAATCAGGAGTAGCCCTCGAGCCCCTTCTTGTGTGACCCTCTTAAAAACAACAACAAAAAACTACCTGACCTTAGAGACAACACCAAGGATGAGCAAGTCAAGATACAGAGAGAACTTTATCTAAATTCTTTGTTTGAGTGATTGGAACTAACAAGAATAGAAGGAGTAATACCTTCGAGTTTATTTCCTCCTACACTAGCAGTAAGTGTGCAGGATTAACTCTAAGCTCTGCTTGGTAAACTAGAAGAAATGTATGAAAGGATCTTTTGGGTATCACTTTTCTTAAGATAATTTCCCCCCTTTATCCCCAATGCCCTAACTCCTTCTTCCCTCCCTCTTCCACCTGGAATGTCACTGTTCCTTAATGATGAATTTGTAATATGTATTGCATTTTTGTTTTTAAAGGTTATATATACCAAGAGTATTAAGACTTCACTACATAGTCATTATGTTTTTATCTGAAGGATATCATGCATTAAGTGTCCTTTTATTTCTCTCATCATCTTTTAGAGATTCATTCATGTTGCTAAAATATATTATTTCACTGTTCATTCCTTCTTCTTGTATTCCATTGCAATTCTACTATCATATATTGGGGCTGGAAAGATAATACAGAGGGTAGGGCAATTTCTTTGCACAAGGATGACCCAGGTTCCAAGCCAGGTATCCTATATGCCCAGTACAATGGCAGAAGTAATTTCTGGTATAGAGAAAGGAGCACCATCAGGGGTAGTCTGAAAACAAACCAACATCATCCATATAATGTTGATGCCTTGTAAAGAGACTCCCTCTTTATTCATTCTCCCATATAAATTTTAAATTCAACTCTACCTCTTCAAAACATTTTTTGCTCAGATGTTGATTAAAATTTAAATTCAGTGTAATTCCAATGGGAAAAATATGACATCTTCACAATGTTCAATCAATCCATTTATGAAGGCTGCCTTTAGGCTCTATAATGCCATAATAAAACTCTTGTAATAGGGGTTTAAATTTCCCTTATATGTTTTATGTATTCTTAGATTTATTCCTAGATAGCTTTTGGTTTATGTCACTATTACAAATGGTATCTTATTATCATCATAGTTTGTAATTTGTTACTCTCAATACAGAGTGAAGCTATTGATTTTTATATTTTGCTCTTATAAACTGGCAACATAACTAAACTCTAACATTCCTAATAGTTTCTGCCAATGTTTCTTGGCTTTCTATATAAAATATTTGATTTATGAAATAATGACAATTCTCTTATTCCAAATCTTCTACATGTGTGGGTTTGTCTTACTCTACTGGCCTTATATTTGGTAATGTGTTGAAGAGTTTAAGTAGCAGGCTTTCTTATCCTGTTAGAAACTTTAAAAGAAATGACTACTAAAAATTGTTTGTTTTTCTATTGAGGGTGCCTTCTTGTATAGGGATTAAGGCATTCATCTTCCATATGGTTGATCCCAGTTGATTCAGAGCAAGAAATAATCTCTGAGCATCACTAGGTGTAACACACCCATGCTCTCATTGACTGACCCCCCCAAAAAGAATATTTACCATAGATTTTACAAAGATTTTTTTTAAAAATCATTTCTAATTCAAAGTCAAGGTTGCTAAGTATTACTTTCATTAAAAAAATTTGTATTAAGTACTTTAACACCGATCATACAGTTTCTAGTTCTTTGCCATGTATGTAATAAATTATGGTAACATATTTTTAAAAAATACTTAGCCTTCCTTTCACTTTAAGGATTAACTTAGTCATATGTAGTATTTAACATACTGCTACATTTAAATCCTCAGTGGTTTTTTTTTGTGTACAGTCTTTTTTTAATTTTTTAAAGAAAAAAATTGGGCATATGGCCACACTCAGCATTGCTCTTGGATTACTCCTGGTTCTGCTCTCAGAAATCACTACTGTCAGGGCTGCGAGAACATATAAAGTGCTGGGGATCGAACCATCAGCTGTTTGAGAGGCAAGTACTTAATCTACCAAACTATCCCTTCAGGCACATTCCTTTAAACTCTTGACATGACAAAATTAACTCTTGGGGGCCCAAGAGGTAGTACATATAGGGTGATTGCTTACCTTGCGTGCAGTCACCCTGATTTTATCCCTGGCAAACCATATGGCACCGAATCCCCTCCAGGATTGATCCCTGAGCACAGAGGCAGGAGTATGCCCTGAGCACTGCAGGGTGCTTTCCATCAGCCCCCTCCCCCCAATTAATTCCCCAAAGCAATGAGAGGCTATGCTGGGGCGTATTTATAGAATAAACATAGCCCTTCAGCATTAATAGTTTTTAGTACATATTTAAAGTGGGTTTTTTGCGATTTTTATACATTTATAGTTCATTACACATAATAATTCAAACACCGACCCAACCAGAAAACATCTTCCCAACGCAATAAAAGAGAAGTGTGGAAAGGTTGTTGATTTCATTCTGGGGCCCTTTAAGCCCGTATATAAGAGAATACAAGCAAGTATGTTAAAACCTAACACATGTGTGCTGCTTTAGGTACATCAGTGGGCTCTTAGAGTATAGGAGGTTGCTTGGCTGCAAATGCGGCTGCATGCTCCAGAAAAAACTGCATCACTCTCTTCTGGAAGCTTTGTTTTATAGTCTCTGAGTCTTGGCCTTCTATGAGATTACATGGCACTGGGGGTGGTTTGTGGGTGTGGCTGCCAAGCTACTGGAAAATGGGAGATCTGGGTGGAGGAGGCCCATTCCCAATCTCAGAAGGTTTGGAGCTCGCAGCCACAGGTCCGCATACATGGGTTCCTCCGTCGGTACCTTCATGGGTGAGGCTCGTCTGGGCATGTGGAGAATGGCCTTGGGCATGGATGTGGCTGGGTTCTGGAGGTTTTCAGCAACTGGGGTTCTGCTTGGGGTGGGGAGGGAGACTCAACCTGCCCCACTCCAAGGGGCCCTGGTGAAGATAGGCTGGCTAGAGGCAGGAGATTCTGCATCACTCTCTTCCGGGAGCTCTGTTTTATCCTCAGTGGTTTTCAACGCATAAGTTGGCCAATATATATATATATATTTTAGTTGGCCAATATTTTTAACCGTTCATTTTCAAACTCAAATTTAATGTGGGATGTTATTTTTCTTTGTACTATGTTTTTATAAAACAGGGGTTTGTGTTCAAGAGTTATATAAAATCACTTTTTAATGTTTAATCACTTTTAAATGTTTGAAAATTATTTCAATTTAATTAATCAAGTACTCTCCTCAGCTCAATTTTAGCCCTTTATCTTTCTTTTGTACCTAAAATTTCAACTTTATAAAAATAATTCCTTTTAACAGATTAAAATGTGTTATATATAACTTTTATAAGTTATATATTTTATTGATCCCCAATATATTTTCACAAATTTTATACAAGTTTTGTCAAGCCAACCAAGTTTTTATAAGAACCATATTTTAATTCTTTGACTTTTGTTAATTGTCTCACTTTGTCTCTGAACTTACATTTCTTATTTTTTCCTTCCTGTTTATTCATTACTGTAAGGTTTCAAACTTTCCATTTTCTCTTGATTAACAAAACCCTTCATATTTCATTAACTATCTCAATTTTTATTTATTATGCTCTCATTATCACTCAACTTTAAAATTTTGCTTTTCTTGTTATCATTTCCTGCTTAACCTGACGGTTATTTTGAAATGTATTTTCATTCTCATACATATGGTATATAGTTTGCTATCTTTTTGCTAATGATGAATAATTTTAAATTACAGTAGCTACAGAAAAGAACCTCTACACTGTAAAATTTTTTTTAAATTTGGAGCTACCTAACAAATTAAAAGATGAAGCAAATTTCTAATTCACATACTCCCCCAAATAAAATATTCTGTATTCTTTGACTAAGTTCAACACATGGTAAATCAAATTCATTGTTATCCAAATCTTTTCTTGCTTTTTGTCTCATTGTTATTTCAATTTCTAAAGACTGTTAGATTCTAACTATAATTGCTTAATCAATTTCAAATGCCATTTCTGCTTTCTGTATTCCAAAGCTATATATTTTTTCATGAGCATTATCTTCCTACTTGTTTCAACCCCCTGACCTATGATTCCTTTTCTTTTTGATAGTATTTTACAAGAGTAACATTTTTCATCCTGTCAATGTTCATCTTTTTAATTGTGTTTTATGAATAACTATTTTGTTTTCTATCAATTGAATAATCTATTTGGACAAATTTAACCATACATATTTATGCTAACTTTCCTCTGAATTTGACTATTTAATCTTTTGTTGTTGTTGTTTTACTTTAATTCCTCCTTCCACTGACTAGGCAACTTATTTCCTGTGGGAAGAAAAATCATTTATGTTTTAGTTCACAAGTATTTATTCATACCTTATTAAAATCAACACTATTGCTCAATTTCCCATCAATATTTAAAATCAGATCTATTATATATTTTTAGTATATCCCTCCCACCTTGTAGTTCTTTCACATTCCATCTCCCGCCTTTCCAATTTTTATGTTCCAAAAACATTGTGTCAGAATTTCAAAGTCATTTGATAGTTTTTGCCAGAGCGGACTTCTGCAAGAATATTTTCATGAATCTTATTTACAAAGACATCCCCTCCTACCTGGTAGAAGTAGGCCTATACAGCTTCTCTTTTAACTTCCTCTTTTGGTTTTTGATGCCCATTTTCTTTAAAATTAAACTATAACTTCAAGGGAATATTTATAAATTATTTCATAATCATTTGACATTATTTTTCTTAGATAACTTTCTTACTATCTGCCCTTTCACACTAAGGTTCTCATATATAAAAATTATAATGGGGTAGTACAGAAAGATACAGGGTTAGGGTGTTTGTCTTGCATTTGGATAATCTTGGTTCCATCTCTGGCTTCACACAAGGATTTTTTAAGAACTGCCAGGAATGGCCCTTCGCACAGACACAGAAATAAGCCATGATTACGGTGCTAACCCTCCTCCCACTAAATTAACAATATTTATATTTTTACAAAAATGGTTAAATGTCCTACTTGTTCTTATGTTCTGAATTTTATTTCTTATGCCTATATTCATTTTTGTTTAGTTTTTCTTTTTTTTTTTACTAGTATGTTTTCTGAGTATATATCAGGCAGACAGATTTCATGCTGGATGAAATCCTAATTTTATTCTCCTATAATAACAAGAAGTAAAATGCTGTGCCTAACTTTTGTTTGCTCCAACAATATTATGTGTTTGGTCTCTCACATTCTGATACTTCTATGTAGAAAAAATCTACTGACAATCAGAATTCCTTTTTGTATAGAGACAGGAAGATAGTTCATGGTATGCTATTGTAACATGGGAGTTAATTGACTCCAAATAATATTTAATCTGGGGCATCCATTATATTTACCTGAGTTACCTCAGCTGCCCTTACTTCCTAACACCCCCAAAAGGAGGGTCCTGACAAAGGGGCCAGATGGACCCAGGGCGAGCTGTAAGCTACCCTGGCATCAGAAAGGGAGAAGTGAAGTGCCATAAGAAGTATAAGTTAAGAGCACGGTCATGGAACAAACTCTGTCATGACTCAAAAAGAAGTAACTGAATAAGGACTCTACTGAGGTTAGGAAAGACTAACCTGGCCTGAGGACAATGGTCTGGGATATATAGTGAGATGTCCCCAGGAAAAGCCAACCTTTAAACTTAATATATTTCTTATTGTATTCATACAAAATGATTAGAAATGTAATAAAAATTAAGTTCACTATGATTGCTTAAATAGATTTCTAGCTGAGGTGAGAAAGCAGTACACCCTAGATGGAATCCTGCCCTTGAGTAGATCTCCTAGTAATCTAGAGTGCTGAACCCTCAGATGAGATTTTGTTCATGAGTTAATCTCCTAGAACTTCCCTTGAAGGAGTGGATTTACCTCTGTTTGTTGTTATCACAATGTTCAACCACACCCTTCATGACTCCTATATAACTACGCTGTAAGGGGAAAGAGGGAACTAGAAAAGATGAGGACTAGGAGAGACTTTGAGACTTGAGGAGACAAGGATGATGGAACTATGATGACTAAGACTACAACCAAAACTATGACTATGATTGTGCTATAAGGGAGAGATCAGATTGTGCTGGGGAGGAGAGAGAAATAAACAGACTACCAACCAGCCTGGAGCCCAGGCCCTGTTTCTCCATTCCCCGGTCCTTTGTCCGTCCGTCCATCCGTCCGTCGCAGTGGACCAGCCAGGGAAACACTGAGTCCCGGATGCCCCCACGTCTGTCTCTGGAAACTCACATTCTGGTTTTAATCTGGGAATTGTTAGAACTTTATTAAAGGGTTCTCACGTCATGTCATTTGACATGACATGAGGGTTTCAGTAACAAATTGTCCCAAATTGACTGACTGAAAATAATAAAATTATGTTTTATCTGTTCTGGAGGTTAGAAGTATGAAATATGGGTAGAACCATAAATTCACTGAAGAAACTAGGATAGAAATTCTCTCTGCCTCCCCCAAACTCCTTGTTGCAACCAATACTCCCTGATATTACTTGATCTGGACATGCATTGCTCTAATCTCGACATAATCACAACCAAGGTGGTAAACCAGTAGCTTTAAGCTTTCTATACCTGTATACTGGCACCTGTCTGGACTAGTGAGTGTGGACCACTGCTCTACATTCCTCACAGGCTTTCTTCCCTGTGTCCTTTATCTTATTGTAAAGAGGCAAATCACTTACATTAGGACCTACTCAAATCCACTATGTCCTAACCTTTACTGAGGACATCTGAAAAACCTCCTTTTTACAAATAAGATTGAGTTCAAAATTTCCTTTTCAACCCATTACACACAACATTCCTAAATCCTACTGTTTAAGATTCTATAAATCTTTTCTCAAATGAAGTTTTTAACATTTGCCATTATTTCTTCATCTGTTCTTTGAACTCAGTTTCATTGCCTTTCAGGGATTTTATCAAATATTTCTATTCTTTTCTCCCTATCTGTTCTCTGTCCTCTCATTTTTTATTTCTGCCCGATTCATTTTTGGAAAAAATTTCAACACACATAACTGTTGAATGTATCAAGCTAGTCCCTAGTTTTACATCATACCATTAATTATTCCTGTCTCTGAGACTACTTAGCCTCCGACATTTCCCTACTTCCCAGATACTATTCCTGCCAATGAGCTCATGTATTTCTATCAGTTTTCTTGTCAAGAGTGTAGCCTGACAATTGAGAACAATTTGAAAAGTTGATTGACCTCTAATCTCTTCATTATTCCTTTCCTTTTGATAGGTACAAACAACTATACAACTCACAAACTCCTTTCTGTTGAAAGAATGGAAAGATGGAATGATCAAACACACACCTGAGTTTTTGCTCTGCCACCCTTTGATCTTCAGCAAATACCTGAATTTAGTACCCTCAGATTTTATCTAATGAGTGATGAGCATTTGCAGCACATCTCACTATGGCACAAGACACAATTAAAAATCATATATTTTTTTAAATTTTTTATTGTGGAAAGTTACAAATTTACAAAGTTTTCAGGTTTAAATCTCAGTTATGCTCGAATACCCATCCCTTCACCAGTGCTCATATTCCACCACCAAGAATCCCAGTATAGCTCCACCCCGCCCCCTCACACCCCAAACCCCCCCACGCCCCTAGCCCCCCCACCCTAAGCCCCCCCCGCCTGTGTAACTAATAAATTTCACTTTACTTTCACTTTGATTGCATACAATATTTCAACAAAACTCACTGTTATTGTTTGGAGAGTCTCTCCCCTAAAGTCAGACCTGCTGAAAAGGAAGCATTAGATAATTTGTTTTCCATTGCTGAGGATGAAGAAGTATGAGGTCGAGTGACCACACTTAGCGGCCTCTCAGTTTTGGGTTTCTGTAATTTAGTATTTTAGTAACTAAGTCCAGAGAGATATCTGCCAGAAGTTGCATCGTTGCCAACTTGTACTTCTCAGTTACATTATATTCCACATATGAGTGCAATCTTTCTATGTCTGTCTCTTTCTTTCTGACTCATTTCACTCAACATGATACTTTCCATGTTGATCCACTTGTATGCAAATTTCATGACTTCATGTTTCCTGACAGCTACATAGTATTCCATTGTGTAAATATACCAGAGTTTCTTTAGCCAATCATCTGTTTTCGGGCACTCTGGTTTTTTCCATATTGTGGCTATTGTGAACAGAGCGATATCTCAATGCCCAAATCCTATTCTGCCACTTCTTTAACTGTGTCCTTTTAGAAAACACAACAACAAAAACTCTGCCCTTTTGTACTGTTAGCAGTCATGCTTGCTCAAGCTTTACATTCAATGAAGACTTTTTCAAAAGCCTAGAACAATAAAACCAAAGTAGAGGAAAAGTGTAAAAGCCAGAACTGTACAATGGGAAGATTCCCGTATCTCTAGAATCTGGAACAGTCTGCAAGTCTGAGATAAACAATATTTATTTCTCACATGAAAAGGGCAGAAAGCAATTTTATTTTCAGCTGAGGGAAAATTATTGGATCTTTTTACGTTGACATAAAGATGTTTACCTTGATATAAAGTCTAAGTAAAAAAGACTTGATGTATGCATAGTTTGTTGAATTCTAGGCAAAAATTACCTCTATCACCTTTTCTAAAGCAAATATGGATATGGTGGCCTCTGGCACCGCACCCAGAACAGCAAAGGACTTTGGTTTAATGTTGGTTTTAGGCATTAGTGAGTCTGAGCTGAGACAGAGAAAGACACTTGGTTTATTCCTGAATCAGAGACTGCAGCTTGAAATTGTACCTTTGTAAACAAACTATCAAAGTGCATTCATGGAAACCAAATTTAGTCATGATTAAATATTAATCAACTTACTCTTTAATTTGTGTTCTTAGTAATAACTTAAACTATTTTTAATTAAAAACCTGTGACTTCAAATTACTTAACAGGTCTCCTATTCCCCACCTTTCCAGCTACAAAAATTATTTGTACCCTCTCTTTACCTCCTTAAACTTAACTCTACCTATTTCCTAGATATATAGGAAAGGATGGTAGCATCATGCTTTTTTTAAAAAAGATAATTTTATCTTCAAAATTTAGTAAGCAAACTAAATAAAGGGACTTCACTCTGCACATTTAAATCCATCTGTTTCTGTCAGAGCTAGATGAGCGGTCTACCATGCAACAGAATAAGATTTGATGGCCACAAAAGTAAATGTGAGTCCTAAAATATGAAATTTCCCAACTATTAAAAGGAGATGACAACGGTTCACTTCAGGATAGACGAAGATTCTTTCTGTGATGCTTTCCAATGTTACAGGAAGGGGAGAGAGCCCAGGCAGGGGAGCACATGCCAGACAAGCTCTGAGCTCCATCTCTGGCACGAGGCAGGGGGCCCCTTGAGTACTGCAGACATGACCTAGCCCCTGCAGCACTGCAAATAAATAGCATGTCTGAATAGCTCCAGGAACAAGATAGAATAGAACATTCTGCTGATTGTTTCATCACCTGTGAGTTGTCAGAAATGCAGATTCCCAAGCCCCCACCTGCTCTCTGTATTTTAGCAAAGTCTCTTATGAGTCACACACACATTAACATTTAAGAAGGGAAAAGAATATTACAGAACTAATTTCCAAAACACCAGTTCCAGCTGGAATCTGATTTGGAGCTTTCTAAAGGAAAAAAAAATTAATTCTGTGCTCTTTCTACCACACTAGAACGTTTGGGATAATGAGATTAAGAATCCAGCTGGAAGGTCAGTCTGTGAAATGAGGAATGCAATAGCACATTCTTCTAAAGACACATGTAAAGGATTTAATAAGTATTTGATAAAGGCTGGCTATCTAATTGTTGCTAGTATTTTGCCTAAGCCACGGGGGGGTGGAGGAAGAAATTTAACTAGATAGACAATTGACAAGTGACATGTAAGCAAACACTGGCAAATTGCTTGAAGAGTGTTTACCAAATCGACTTTATAGAACTGTTTAAAACAAATAAAATCATGTATTTGACAATTCCTTCCCATTATGCATCTCTTCTTATTAGAAATAGAGCAATTTTGATTAAAATGTGCCATGTGGGCTGAAAGAGATAGCTCAGCATGCTAGTGTATGTGTTTTACATGTAGGAGGTCCAGGTTTATCCACCAAATTACATGGGCCACCAAGCACCAAGTAAGGAGTAATTCACCTGAGCACCACATGTGACCCCCAAACCAAAAGTATTATCTGATAAAATCGTGTAAATAACAGCTAAAGCTTACTGTCTTCAAGTTTTATACCTAAACTTACTTAATCCTGAAAACTGAGCTAAGTCCTTCATAGGGTTTTATGTATTCTAAATTACTCCTTATACATCCGTTCCTAGATTTGACAAACACTGTCTTCAAACAACACTGAACCTTCAAGACTGATACACACTGTTAAGTCTCTAGAAATGTTTCCGAAAATTTTACATTCAAAAACAGTATAACATACACCTTGCATATGTGGAGCAAAGCCAGACACCAAAAGCAAAAAATAAATAAAAATTAGTATAATAAGAAGGTACACTTCCCCACAATTTTGCACATCCTACATCTCCAAACTCTTAAGCAAAACATGTTACTTTAGAATAGACTGCAGGGAAAATTTTTTAATAGACCTAGCTAAAACAATCTAGCAAGAAAACTAGCTTCACACATGATTCATCTGGTTTTAAAAATGAATGCATTTTTCTTTTAACTTGAAAATTAATGTGTTATTCCATTATGGCTAGGGGTGACAGGGTTTACATTAAAATAATCTGCTATTCTTATATCCTGACATGAGTCCACTAATGACAGGAATCTAGATCAGCCCTTAAAAGGCATGATTACCCCTCTTTGGGGACCCCCAAAAGAACACATATTACCAATAACTCCAGACACTTCCAACAACTGCTCTGCATTTCAATTCACTTCATTTTAAAACAGGGGGGCTCAAATGCTGCCCCAAAACGTAAATGAGCTTAAAACACTGCTGGCTAATGGATCCCAAGACTAATCTTAACAGAAAAAATGATCTGTCATCTAACTGAGGAACAACACAGTTTTAGCTGGCCAGGCTCTCAAACACATTTACTGATGACCTGAAAAACAATCTAGATACATAAATGGGTAGCTGGAGACATTCATTTAGGTTTAGGAGATTTACAAAACATTCTAAATTTACAGGCATATGTCAAAATTCCACAGGAAACAGTGGAAGAATATTTCACAAGAAAATGGCAAGAAGAAGGCAGACATATCTCAAAATTCAAGCAAACAAAAGTATGTAACATTTTTATAAAAAGTAGAAAAAAATTTCCAATAAAACCCTCAACTTTTATTGTTGAACAAAAGTTTCAATTTTAAGGAAAAACATAAAACCTGATATTAAGCAACTTATATATGGGAAACAGATATTACAAAATGTCAGTTGCCAAAAAAAAAACTGTACTCTTTAAATTAAACATGTCAATTGTGGTGATTGTTTTGGCCACTCTCAGATGCTCATGGATCATGCATGATGGGGCTTGAAAAACTATATGGGGTGTCAGGGATTGAGCTGGGTTGGTGACATTCAAGGCAAATGCCCTACCCATTGATCTCTGCTAGATGCTTTTTAAGGATCTCACTTTACCAGCTATCATTTCTTCTCCCCCATCAGTTGTTGTTTTAATATTTTGCAGCTTTTGCTTACTTACGATCTCCAATCTCACTCTCATTGGGCTCACTTCCCATCCTAAGGAAGATGTTTAGGGATTCCCTACACTGAAATAACCTCTCCTTGAACTTTTTGCTCATTAAACTTGAATCAATTTATTTAGCAATATTCATATACATGGATTTCTTAAATTTACTCTAGTGTTAAGCACACCAGACCAGACTCTTGCTCTCTAAGTATGCCAGATACAGAGTGAGAATAAACAATAGCACTGTAGCACTGTCGTCCCATTGTTGTTTATCAATTTGCTCGAGCAGGCACCAGTAACTTTTCCATTGTGAGACTTCTTGTTACTGGTTTTGGCATATCGAATACCCCACAAGGAGCTTGCCAGGCTCTGCTGTGCAGGCGGGATACTCTCAGTAGCTTGCTGAGTTCTCCAAGAGGGATGGAGGAGTCGAACCTGGGTTGGCTGTGTACAAGGCAAACGCCCTACCCGCTGTGCTATCACTCCAGCCCAATTTTTACAAGACAAAATATTAATTTTGCTTGATGATTGATTTGAGATTTCTCAAATTGATTTCTCAAATCAATCATCACTGTCACTGTCATCCCATTGCTCATTGATTTGTTCAAGCGGGCACCAGTAACATCTCTCATTGTGAGACTTGTTACTGTTTTTGGCATATCGAATATACTACGGGTAGCTTGCCAGGCTCTGCCGTGCGGGCTCCATTCTCTCGGTAGCTTGCCGGGCTCTCCGAGAGGGGCAGAGGAATCAAACACGGGTTGAAAGGTGAACACTCTACTGCTATGCTATGGCTCCAGCCCAATCAATCATCAAGCAAAATTATTTAATGGGATCTGAAAGAAATAATCAGAGTGCCAAAATAAATTTTGGAGAGGGCAGAATTAGTGTAGATGAAATGGGAACCTAAAACTTCATTTGGGGGGCTGAAACTATAGAACAGTGGGTAGGGAGTCTGCCTTGCACTCGGCCAACCCAGGTTCGATTCTCAGCATTTAGTATGGTCCCCTGAGCACCACCAGGGGTAATTCCTGAGTTCAGAGCCAAGAGTGACCTCTGTGCATTGCCAGGTGTGAACCAAAAAGAAAAAAAATTCTAAAACCTGATTTGGGGTATGAATTATGAGGAACCCACTATATGCATCTGGGAACTGAAGGTTCCATGTAGAAGAAACACAAGTACCAAAGGCAAGAATGATCTTACAATCTTAGAGGAATGGGAGGAATATGGGGATGGTGTTAGCTTAAGAACAGGAAATGAAACAAAAAAAGTGAGATGTCTTTAAAAGTTGGAGACTAGATCATGTGTATCTAATTTTCGTGTTTTGTTCAATGGATCATGGTGACATAGATTTAAGATAGACTGATCAATTAAAGATAATTTAAATGATGTTCTATACATTAAAATCATCTCTCCTTAAAGGCAAGGGAAACTAAAGCAAGAACAAATGATGGGTTTAGAGCAAACGAAAAAGTTTTGTACAGCAAAAGAAGTTGAAGAAAACAATGCTCGCTGGATAAAGATATTTCCACATCAAATGCCTAACAAGGAATTGATGTCCAAAATAAAGAACATAACTCGACACCAATAAAAAAATTTTTTTTAATGGACAAAAGAATTGTCACTTTTTCCGAAGAAGACAAGCGGTTGGTGCACAGACATATTGGCCCACTGGCATATGAAAAAATAGTTTATTGTTATGAAAATATAAATAAAAACATATCTCATACCTGGGGAATAGCCTACATCAAAGACTGGAAACAATTGGTGAAGATTTGGAGAAAAGGGAATTCACACACTGTTGGTGAAAGTATTAACTGGTAAAGCCTCTGGAAAAATAGTATGGTGAATCCTTAAAAAGCTTAAAGTGAACTGCTACATGGTCTAGCAATACTATGCCTAGGAACCTACCCCCTACCCCAAATATGAAGTGATAACTTAAAACAAAAATTCATTCCCATCAGAAAATGTAGCGATGAAATGAACAGAAACTTTCTCAAAGAAGAAATTCAAATGGCCAAATGGCACATGAAAAAATGCTCTGCAGCTCATCTTCAAGCTCAGTGATTCTGTCTTCGGCTGTTGTAATTCTACTGTTGAGGGTACCCACTGAGTTTTTAATTTTATCACTGAATTCTTTATTAGTGACACTTCTGTTTGTAGATTTCTTGTTTCTGCTTTCCTTTCTTCCTGTACTATATATGCTCTCCATTCCACTGTTTCTTTCATATCCTCCTTTAATTTACTGGATGTCTGTTCCACAGTCTCTTTGAGATCACTGAACATCCTCAACATTTCATCTCTAAATTTTTTATCAGAGATTGTATATGCGGGCATTTCCTGTAGAGGCTTCTGGGCTCTTTTGTTCATTTACTTCTCATGGTGGGGATCTGGACTGTTTCTTTATGCTGCTATGGGAGTATGGAGGTAGATTCCTCCAACTCACTCTCAGTGCCCCCCTCTCGCTGTAAGGGAGGATTCTGGATGAGCTCGGTCGATGGTGGTCTCCTTTTTCCCCTTCAAGAACACTAACTCCCTTTTTGGTGCTCCTATGTGACTTACGTGGGGCCTCTAGTGAGCTTCAGTGGGTATGTTCTTTTACAATGTGAACACAGATTCTTGTGTTCATCACTATTTTGATGAGTTTGGGGAGTATTTTGAGTAGGCTAATCCATTGGCCTAATGTGTTTGGGATAGCCAGGCTGTCCTTGTCAGAATTAGGTAATGGAGGTTGAAATGAAAGTCCCAAGCACTAAGAAAGGGGAAAATAATTGCGGCCACATGCCCCCCACCTTGAGGCCACACCCCCCCCACACCCGAAGCTGTAGCTGTGGGAGAGTGGGTCTGCATTGGTACCTGTGTTAGAGCTCTACTTCAGGTGCACCTCTAAAACTGGAGGAGTCCCCTCTGGCCTAGGTGCTCATGTGGGCACCTTAACTGAGAAGGAGTCTTCCAGTTTGCTGTTTCTGCTTGCTTGGTGTTTTGTTTGTTTGCCTTTTGGGTAATGCCCAGTGATGCTCAGGGGTTACTCCTGACGGTGTTGGGGGACAATATGGGATGCTGGGAATCGAACCTGGGTGCAAGGCAAATGCCCTACCTGCTGTAGTATCACTGTGGCCCCTCCCTTGTGTAATTTTTTAGGGAAAAGACAGAGATACATAGCTCAAGAGAGGAAACAGGTAAAAAAAAAATAGTGTACATATTTTTTTTTTTTACCGATCCCACAGTTGATGGGTCATTTCTTCTTTTGGACTTTATGAATAGTTCTACTCTTGAATATTCAAACATAAATGCTGTGTAAACATGTTTTCAATTGCCCTGGGTATACACATAGTAGAATTTGGAAACTAACATTTTAAAGAATTGCCAATTTTTCTTAGCAACTCTATCATCTTAACAACCACAAATCAACAGTTCCAGTTTTTAAGCATATTTACCACCAGCCCACTCTCAACTATTTTAATTTCAGGCTAACATATGAGCATCAAGGTCTTTTCAAATTGTTATGTGTGTGTGTTTAAAATTCCTACAGTAGTTTTAATGTGTGGTAAGAACACCTTACACCTGACAGCTCCTTGCCAACTTTCTGACAAGTACTTACACCTACTCCACATACTACTCCAGTAAACCTATGATATTCTTGCCCATAGTCTACTCCGCAATAATATCTGCTTTTCAGACTGTTTATTAATTTAGATAATAATTACAAATAAGATATAAACTTACATTAATAATGCATGTAACCTGTTAAATCCATAATTAAAACACATACTTTTGTATTACTAAAGTCATTTTATTTTCAAAGACTAATAGGTACACATAATAAAATTATCTTAAAAACATTTTATGTGCACTTAAGGAAAATCTGGATGTTAACAATGTTTTTTTTAAAAAAAATAATTTTGGAATCTCATTGTCTTTTGATCCTATTGTCTTTCTGAAGACTTTTAAGTCCCAGCAAGACCAGCACGGGAACAATTCCTTGAAGAGAGATTTTAGGTATTTTTGGGCAATCTGAATTGTCAATCTTCATCTCCCACTGAACTAGTAAAAATCTTTGTTTTTATGATTCTTTATATCTGGTAAAGATATTAGGGAATGAACAGATGACTGATAATGCATTTTAAATTTCAACATGACCTTTAGAAATGAATATGCATCACAGATGTCAAAGGCAATACAATTTAAAGTAACAAGTATCATTTTCTTTTTTCTTCTTTTTTGCATTCTCTTTTTTAATTAAGGTACTAGAATTAGCAATACTATTAATCATAATTTTTATGAAAACATCACTTTTAACACACTAGTGTCATTTAAAATATAGTTTCTTGCCAAGTCAAATGAAGATCATGAAGATCTATGACAAAAGCATCAAGGACTAGAGACATTTTGACTGCCATATGTTCATATATAGTCATCTCAGGCAAGAATAGAGTCCAAACCAAAAAGAAACAGATTCCAAAACTTTGGCATGACTTTATTCTACTGGAGGCTGAAATTCACCCAAACAGTAAAATTGACCAAAAGTATATTTTCATATGGACATCACCAAATGAAGTTAATGTGGGTCTAACATTAAAATAATAATTTAAAATAATTATAAGACGAAAGTCACCTTACTATCCTATACCCTTCTGTATTAACCACAAGGTTTATTGTATCCCCATTTAACTTATACTCTTTACATGCACTGCACTGCACTGCAGCACTGTCATCCCATTGTTCATCAATTTGCTCAAGCGGGCACCAGTAATGTCTCCATTGTGAGCCTTGCTGTTACTGTTTTTGGCGTATGGAATACCCATGAGTAGCTTGCCAGGCTCTGCCATGCGGGCAGTATACTCTCGGTAGCTTGCTGGGTTCTCCAAGGAGGATGGAGGAATCCAACCTGGGTCAGTCGTGTGCAAGGCAAACACCTTATTTTCGGTGTTATCGCTCCAGTCATACTCTTTACATAGTTTCCAAAAATCCTTAAGTATGCATCTCTATGAGCTAGATGGTAAGATGGGTTACATAGATATGAGGGGACATCAAGTGAGAGCTGGTACAAAAAGATTGGATCATAAATCTAAGTCACCTTTTAACATTTCTTTAATAGTGTGTACAGACATCTCAGAGGCTAAAGACACTGGCTATCTTTCACTTTTTTTTTATTAAAGCCTTCTGGTTCTAAGGAAAAGTGAAATGCCAAAGCAAAATTATGCAAATTGTACTATAATTTAAATATTAACGTTACACAAATTAAAGCTCCTAATGCAGATGAATGTAAGACACTGATTATCTCTGCAAACTACAAAAATGATTCCACCATTTTTTGACTAATGTGAGATGTCAGAATTTCTGTGGCAAAGCAATGTCACTCAGGTTTTTGCTAAAACAGAATAATGAAACTAATTACAGTGTCAATTATAGCTCTGTGTCAACTGTAATCTATAGATGGACATACTTCTATTTTAAGTGTTCTACCATATTCAGCAATTTCTAATTGTGCTATTCAGAAGATAATTATATGACTGATAAAATCTATTACTTAACAGTCTACTGCAGGTGCTATGATCTAGTAAGGATACAAGTTTAGAATTGTACGACAAGCATCTTCTTTTAGTCATGTCCAATAGCATATGGAGAACCTGCAAGAAGATCTAAATTTAAGGCCATTTCAGATCATCCATCTCCTGCCTTTTTTCCAGGATTCCAGAAGACATTAGATCAGTAAAATCAAAGAAAGTCAAACTATATCCTTTCTACTATGTTGTATCCAGAGCCAATCAGGCATTATTGGAGCCACAAATCATCAAAAAATACTCTCATTTGCAATACCTGAAAGGCATGTCCTCACTCCTGTATATTTCACAATTGCAAATTGGTAATTAAAACTCAAATTTCAAATCACTCAAAGTCTTGACACTTCCTCACTCATCACAGATTTTGCAACACAGCATTATCCGGGGCTCTGTCCCAGGAAGTTTTGCTTTTAAACGTCTGACAAATGCCTCCCATTTCCCCATGCCATAGACAAATAGTATTTCTCAGTTACTACTGGAGTGACAATGGTGATTTTTTTTCACCCTTGCACCAGGATAGGCATTCATCAAGGGATCTCCATTCCTACCCATCCCATTGCCTCTTCCTTCTATTTCTCACCATTTGGAAATTCAGAACTCTTAATTATATATAGCGTCTTCCTATAACCAGTAATGAAGTCTTTCTTGCTGCCTACTGGAGCCTCATCGAATACTAATGACCCTTCAGCCTGAAACTCACACCTGAATTTCACCATGTGGCTCCATTTTGCAGGCCAGGTGGGATGTTTCTGTCTGCAAGCTTTTGCAGGTGAGCTGGATTTGTGCAGTGGCTATTGGGCATTCACTTTGGCCTTATGATTCATACTGACTCAAAACAGATTTCCTGTGTGGTTGCAAGCATGTACATCCTAGTTATTGCCTTCCTTATATGAGTGTACTGGTGCATTCTTCCTTGACCTCCTATTCACTTGTGTAAGAGCTTATTGGAGCTGGGGGTTCTAAAACAAAGACTAAGTAATTGGTCATTTTTTTCCCGATACTTTTGATCTCCTCTATCATCCAAAGAAAAGTAAGATTATAGAAATCATTTGGGTGATCCGTCTCTCTCTCTCTCTCTCTCTCTCTCTCTCTCTCTATATATATATATATATATATATATATATATATATATATATATTTAAAAAAAACCTTCCTTGGCATCTCCTACAGTTTCCAGCATGTTGCCTCAAGCATGAGAGACACTGGATAAATACTAATTGACATCTATAAAATTTTCTGAGCACCTAGGGAAAACAGACCCAAATGCAGAGGAGACAGAAACATAAAGGATGAAGAATGAGTTAGTTGCCTCTCCCTCCCCCAACCATGTCAAGGATACCTTTATTCGTTATTATGGGACAAGGGAATTGACCCCAAATCTATCTTTCCAACCCTTTATAATGGTAAGAACCCTGCACCAATGGTAAAAAGTAAGCATTATGTGCCAGCACCTACCTTAGACATTTCACCAGCCTTACATCATTTAAAGCTAAAGCATCTGTATAGTAGATATTGAGAAAACAAAATCCCTAGAACTCAAATAGTTGCTCATCATCACCTGCTACTTAAAAGTACAGAGATTTTTTTCAATGAAACTAGCCACCTACTAGGTTTGGAGAGAATGGCAACTTCTCGAAGATGATGGAGTCAGAGACCAAGATAAAGAACTACAGCCTGACTCAGATGTGTACCACTGCTTATGCAGCTGCTTCCTCAAATTCACCTCATGGAACACTCTCTAGAAATGACTATCAACAGGAAAAAGAATATTCTTTTCACATCTTTTTGAAATGAAATGGGAGGGGAAATCAGAATCTTAGAGCAATACTTGAGAGTCTATATATGCCAACAAGAATACCTCTCACAATACTCCTATGTGGACACAGAAAATTTGTACAGTGACATTTATTTTTCGGTAACTTGTTTAGAATTGACTACGGGCAAACACACCCGAAAAACATAACTATTCCTTTAGCCTCTGCTATGAACTGGGTGCTCTGCTTAAATGTAAATAGTCAACTTTATTCTTTTCAATAGTCTTCTGAGATATTTTCATTTGGTTTTTCTGAAGAAAGTGCCAAGAATGAAAATCATTTTCTCAAATCCACACACAGCAAATAAAAGGCAGAGTAATGCTGCATACCCAGGCCTCTGACTTTAGCCTCCTTTCTACCTCTGACACTGCCACAAATGCTCTTCTGCTCAAACTACATCATTCTGTACACTCTTTATGTAAATGATCATTACATTTGTCAACATTCAGATAAAGTTACAGGATGAATACTGAAAATGACACAATCCTTAAGAAAGGAACTCATTTTCAAGTGTACAATTGTCACTGCTCAGAGTCAATGTAGTTTTACAAAGGTGAAAATAAAATAGTGAGATGGCACTATCAGGTCAGATCCAGGCCACATCAAGCTCCCTCATCTGTTCACCTGGTCACCCATAACATGAGAGGAACAAGGGTAAACTCTACTTTTAACATGTGTCATTGCTCAGTTCAATCCTTGGGTATTTTCACAACCAAAGTAGACTGAGAAGCAGAACACAATAATTACAAGACTGACAAGCAATCCAAAATGTGTGCATGTGTTTTGGAAGAGGTTTTTGAGTCCTAGAAAAACGAAGATGAATGCTCTGCACCTAAACAGCATCTGAGTCTATAATCTTAAAAGCTCTTGTGGTTAAATAGCATTTTAAATGTCAGCTATTAGTATACACTTGAAACCCAGTTTTAAAAGAATGTAAGTACAATGCTTTATCAAAAGAACAAATAAACATGTTTACGAAAAGTCCCCTCTACCCCCTGCCCCTGCTTCAAACAATTGCTGTGCAAGCAATCCCTACCTCAAGCCCCACCAAGACAGAGGCTACTTTAGTAGATCTATAGCTTGTACATTTATGTGCCATTCTGCAGGCTATTAGAAACCACACAGAGAATTGCTATAGACAAGATAGCTGCATCTGTGGTTTTCAACCTTTTCATACCTGCAGAGCGTGGACCAGCACTGGTCAGCTGGTCATCCACTGAAAACAAGTGTTCTAGATCCTGCCACACCACTTTTCTTAAAAACAAACAAGTTTTGTAGCATTTACATCCTGAGAGCTCTCCAATCTTCATTTCTGTCTGATATATATGCAGCATGAAGTGGTTTCAGGGTTCAGATCAATTTTAATCAACATGGTCTTTAGAGTTCTAGGACAGTAGTATGTCCTCCTGAAGTATCACTGGGGAAGAGTATTTTCCTTGTGATCTCAGATATTCAATATCATTAACAAAAAGATAACTCAAATATCCTTAAGAAAAAGGATAAAATTTGTATAGTAAAATGATTGTTTGCCTTCATCTATATGAAGGGCCCATACCTGGTATTCATGCTATGAGTGATCCTCCTAAAAATCAGACATATAGCATTTATCAGCAATGACATTTTCTTTTGCAAGATATCAGCAGACCCTCCCTATATTGGAATATTGAAATATTGGGGATTGTACCCGGGTCACTGCATATAAGGCAGGCTCCTACCTACTCTACTATCTATCCATCCCCCTTCAGTCTACTTTTCTATTTAAAAGTCAAAGATTGCTTTATTAAAACAGTACAGAAATTGCAAATGATTGCCATAATACTTCCAAAAATTGTGGTAAATCTGAGTTACCAAAAAGTATACACAAATGACATTCATTCAGTAATAAAAACCTAACATTATGTTAGTAACTTTTTCTCTTTTTGGAAGATTTGGGGCCACACCTTGCAGTGCTGAGGAGTTATTCTTAGTTCTGCATTCAGGAATCACTACTGGTGGTCCTCCAGGGATTATATGGGATGCCTGTGGTCAAATCCTCGTCAGTTATGTGCAAGGAAATTGACTTACCTGCTATACTATCTCTCTGGCCCCAATCTTTTTGTATTTAAAACTAAAAGATAAAACTGAGGTGTTAATTGACATTTATGTGAGAAAGGGGTGTAGATCTTTTTAAAAAAAATTAGGCACATATGTTGCAATAATATCAATGATGAGCCATGGGTAGCTTGCCAAGCTCTGCCATGCGGGCAGGATACTCTTGGTAGCTTGCCAGCCTCTCCGAGGGACAGAGGAATTGAACCCATATGGGAGAGCCTGACAAGCTCCTCATGGCATATTCATATGCCAAATATAGTAACAATGATGGGTCTCATTCCCCTGACTCTAAAGAGCCTCTAATGTGGTACCACTGGAAAGGACGAGTACGGAGAGGCTGCTAAAATCTCAGGGCTAGGATGAATGGAGACGTTACTAAGCCCATTTGAGAAAATTGTTGATCAATGGGATGACAGTATATACATACCTCTTGGAGAGCCCAGCAAGTTACCAAGAGTATCCAGACCACACAGGCAGAGCCTGGCAAGCTACCTATGGCATATTCGATATGCCAAAAACAGTAACAATAGATCAATTCCCCTGACCCTGAAAGAGCCTCCAATCACTGGGAAAGAGGAGTAAGGAGAGGCTGCTAAAATCTCAGGACTAAGAGGAATAGAGACATTACTGGTGCCCGCTTGAGTAAATCCACGAACAACAGGATGTCAGTGACAGTGACAGTCAATGATGGGATTGGAGTGATAGCACAGTGGGTAGGACGTTTGCTTTGTACGTGGTTGTACACGGCCAACCAGGGTTCGATTCCTCTGTCCCTCTCGGAGAGCCTGACAAGCTACCGAGAGTATCCCACCTGCACGGCAGAGCCTGGCAAGCTACCTGTGGCATATTCAATATGCCAAAAACGGAAACAAGTCTCAGAATGGAGACGTTACTGGTGCCCGCTCAAGCAAATTGATGAACAATGGGAGGACAGTGCTACAGAGCTACAGACCCTCCATGTAGTCATTCTGAATCAATTAATGTTGCTGCATGGCATGGAAAACCTTTTTCTCATTTCAGTTTTAGACTTTAAGCTAATGATTCAGGAGCAATTATGACAGCAGCTCTGAGATGGCTCCCCCTCTCTCAGGCTAAGGGTTTGATAACACATGTATCTCCCAGAACCTCCACTTTCTGAACTAGAAATATAATAAACTTCAAACTTTGAAAAATCGTGTCCTATGGTAATCCTCTGACTAATCACCTTTTTAATAAATACCTAAAACCTTAGCCTCTAGCATCGAAATGGTGACATAATTTTTTTAATGAGTACATTTATTCATAATTTTGTATTAGGAAATGTCAATCTGCTTACTAATTAGCAAATTTAGTAAATCCACAGTAATATTAATTTCCAAATGTAAAGGGAATTAATATGAGGAAACAAGAATTAATTTTTCCCTAGGGGCACTTAATTCCTCTGAAATTCTTCACTAAGCAAGAAAACATGAAGACGTTTGTTTTGAGGATGCATTTAGTGAGTATTAGAACGGTGTTGCTATCCTGGGAAGGAGCGAAGTGTGCATTTACCATGGAGCACTCTCAGCTACAGCTCAATTCTCTGATGACATTTTCTCAGGTAGTGTGGCTGAAATTCCCTTTTTTGCCTCCAATTTTGCTAAACGCACTTTTTCAGATGTTTCTCCTTTAATGAGCTTATATTATTTCTTTATTGGTGTTTCCACTCGAATTGTTAGTGCACTTTCTGACATTAGAGAACACACCATATAACGTGCAGACCTTCAAAAACTGCCCCACAAGAGATCTCTTGTTCACCAAGTACTTGCAAATATCCATTTCACCTTCCCCAAGAACTTACTGAAAGGGCAGAAAATATATCTTTTTGAGAAATTATATAACTTCAACGCAGAGCATGAGAAAAAGCAAGTCTCTCTTGCACCATTTCTATACAAACTCATCTTACAAACACTTAAACAAACCTACTTATTTTTCAAACTCTTCTTAAACTTCTTAAGCCTATGGCTAAGAAGTTGAAATCTTCTTATGTTGGTGGCCATGGAAACCACCTAAGAATATCATGGCATGAGGTCCCTGGGCACTGGAGGCTACTGGGGACAAGCAAGAATTCTATCTTGGCAGAAGTCAAAATCTTTCAGAATGATGCTTCCCAAAGCTTTCAGAACATAAAGTTAACTCCAAAATTAAACTCGTTACATGGGATGTACTTCAGTTTTTCAACGCACAAACAAAATATCGCGCAAACCATTATAGCTTAGATATATGGGTAATTTTCATCTTTTATTATTGCTATCAAGATAATCAATTGTAAAAGAATGAGATCTTCATCTGTTGCATAACACACAGAGAAGGCTATCCTACCATTCTTCTTCACAATACCTGGGATATGCTCTTATCTTTCATACATAGCATGCATAACAATGAATTTAGCTCTCTTGCATACTAGGTAATTTTCTTCAGGGTACAGAATACAGTACAAGGTCAGGGCTATCTACCCAGTCCTTTGCCCCAGGCAAATCAGAAGTCTTGTGGGATAGTTAGAATTGTTTTATGAACAACTGGGAAGCAAGTCCCCAGTAGTCTCTGAATCCTAAAATTTCATTCCAATCAAAAATCAAATCGGTCTTCTTTCTTTCTTAGACCCAGAACCCCAGGTCCACAGTACTGATCTGATCTAACTTCCCTCTCTATTTCAAGGCTGGAACTGGGAATCTTCAAGCAAAACTTTTATAAAGTATAGTGAATGGGTGTACTATTCACAGTGGTAGATAACTCCTAGAGAAGAGAAAAGGGCGTGATAGAGCCAATTTTCTACTGTTAGGTGAAAAATTTGGTCCGGTTGTCTCATAGACCCAGTAGATGCCAGGATGTCACCTATCAGGGAAGCTGATATTTATCCTGATAAAGTGAAAGAAAGATTTATAGAGTGAGATAGGAAAAGAGGAAAAGTAGAAACTAAAAAAGATTTTTCCTAAGAAGAAATTAGATCTTAACATTCCACAAACCCTTAGTAAACATCACAGTGCCTGGCATATGACAAATATCTATAATATCTAATATCAGTTTCATACTTAATTCATTCAATGCACTTTTCAAGATCTCACTTATCAAAGTCTCTATATTCATCTGTTCTTTAATGTATCCCATATGAGAATATTTTTTTTCAAAAACTCAAGATCAAACCAATACAGTAGAAACTTCTAAAGCACTAATTTATGTACGGGAATTAAAAATCAAATTATCAATCAAACAGAAACCAAGACAGCCTTGTATAAACTCAATAACATATTGAAGACAAAGAACAGAGACAGTATATGTGGCCAAACCACATTATCTATTTTTGACACTTGTACTACTAAACTTCCTCAAATTTTAGTTCATTCTCTGTCCTTTTCTGTTTAAGTCAAATACAGAAAAGGAATCCTCACAACCACTACTGGCAGAATAAGAGACAATCAAAGAACACTTGAGCCATTTCTTCTGGGATGATGATGATGCAATTAAAAAAAAAACTATCAGGGATGTTGAAATGAGAAAATCTGCAGTAGACATTTGGGCAGAGGACAGATAAAATGCCCAACTGACAAAGCGCAGGTCAGCATTCAGTGTGACTTAACAAGGTAACTCATTGAAGTCTGAATTTCTGGTTCTGGCATCATTCAAATAAAAATGAACGTTGGAAACAATATTGATGACACTTTTTCTCTCAGGACTGTTAGTGCCTACACTCAGATGTTTCAATGGGCAATGGTTTCCTCAAATGAGAGAATCTTCCTCTGGAACCCTTTTGGTAATAGACTGTGCAAGAAAGACAAAGGATCTCAGCAACTTTTAGTATTGTCTTAGGCACAGTAGTCTGAACAACAAAAAAAGGCTATTAATTAAGAAAAAGACTAAGAAAGCATAGAGAATTCTGACTAATTATAGATACTGTAATAGCTGCCAGTTAACTTGATCCTCTAGTTATAACTCTAAAACATATTTTCCCTTTTTGTAACTTGAGTTTTCATTTATTGTCTACCATATTCCTTACCATGTATAAGATAAACTAGCTATACAACAATTAACAAAAAATATAGCCCAGACAATCTATCTTAGAGCAACAAATGCATACTTCTTTGATAACTATATGCAGTAAGTACTTCCCTTTATAATGATATGGAGATTGCAAGGAGCAAACAGATGAGTGCTACTTTTATAGAAGAGAAAACAATAGTAAAATACGTCTTTTAGAGAATCATAAGGTAGGGGAATGAAGAAATAAAAAATGATAATGAAATTAAACCATGCACAGTGGGATCACTGTTTGAAACTGAAAGGCAGGAGGTTTCCTCTTATAAAATTCTCACAAAAAGAAAAGAACTAGGTGAGCTGGGGAACCAACCAGGCAGGGTGTCAGTCAGGGTGGCCTCCCTTTCCCCATTCCTGAATTTTACTAGGGGCCTAGAATTGACCATCATTTGTGACGTCAGTACGAAGCAGCTCTTTTTTATTCAGTGATCTTGGGGAGCAGCTGTATCAGCAAAGTCTGGGTACTTGTTAAGAACGCAAATAATCAGCTCTATGCCAGACCTCCTTGATTGGAATTTGCATTTAATCTCATCCCTAGATAAGTCACAAGTATATTTATTGATACTTTAAGAACTCCTTGAGGTAGTCACCATTTGCGAAGAGCTAAAGCCAAGTCCACCAAGCTTGATCTCTATTAGTCACCCCTCTATTTCACAATTTGATTTGGGGGCAAAAGTAGGGAAGATGGTCGCTACTTATCAGGGATCCTCAAAACATTTTAAGCCAAAGAGAAGAGCAGGTACAAAGGCTGGTATGAGCCAAGTTGAATTAACAATGAAAGATGCCCACAAGAGAGACTGTTGCCTGGTGGAGTAAGGGATTATAATCAGGATGGAGACAGGGAGATAAGGATAGCACAGAAGATGAGGCAGTGAACAGGCTATACCATCAATTCTATTCTAATTAAAATATGTAACCTCTGGATGCTTCCAAGCAAGGTTATTGATATGATCTAAATTAAATTTTAAAACAATATTTCTGGGTACTGTGTGGAAAATAAACTATTGTTAGGTAAAAGAAAAAAACTCAATTAGTTAAGAACCTACACCTGTAAGTCTGGAGATACGTGATGGGCACTGGAACCGGTGAGAAGGTGGTGGTAGTGTAAAAAGTGGTCAACTTCTGGAAACATTTTGGGGAAACAATTAGTGTACTTACTGGTGAGTGGGAATGTGAAATAGTTAAAGAAACTGGTCAAAATAATCTTGAGTACTACTATGAAGCACACAGAGAGACATATTACCCTGCTGGACCACCTCACCTACACCTTCAACCAAATACTAGCTCAGCCTGATCCTAACACTCAGCAATGCAAAGACCAAAGAACTGACCAACATTACAACTCTCTTCGCAGATAAAGCCAAAAAGTCCAGTTCCCATGTCTATTTTCACTATCAGAACCTATCAGACACTCTCCTTGAGCAATGAATTTCAATGACTTAAGTAGGAGTGAAATTAATACCTCACCAACACCAACTCAGGCAGATACTGCAAGCCAACTCTAGGCAGACAAAGCCATGTTTTTTTTTGCTTTCTCACTCCTGATTATTGAGCCAGAGAGATAAACACAACAGATTGTAGTACATGCTATGCATGCAGAAGGCCAAGGTTCAATCCCCTGGACCACACTAAACACTACACAGCATAGCCCTGAGCACTACTGGATGTGGACAAACCTCTCCCCCAAATTTTGAATATTTAAGGTACAATACTTTACTGCTGATATTGTAAGGAACAGCAAATTGTTATCTTCTCAACATTGAGATATTTGACACCTAACTAGTAAAGCAAAATGAACTAAACTTGCCCCTAGAACTCAACCTTTCAGTTGAAAGACCACTCTTAATGAGTTCCCTTTCAGCTCTAAGCTGAGTTCATCTTTTTGAACTCAATCTTTATTCAAAAAAGGAGCACATAGGGGTAAAGCAGCAGTGGTCACCAACAGGTCAGCAGGAACCGTCCTTACATAGAAGGGACAAAGCATTCCTCTCAGAAAAGTCACTGTGCTCCTCTGGGAAGTCATACTTTCTGTATTCTGGTCTGAAAACACAGTTACTATTCCTTATAAAATATTCATTTTTTCCCATTTCTGTCCTCCTGAGACTGGTCAAAACATACCTTTCCACCAGGCTTGCCATTGTTATTCTCTGTGGCCAAATCCCAAACACTGTTCCTATTAGAGTTGAACTATTCTCACACACATTTTCTAACCAAATTTAGCAGAGGATTGGCAAAGAGATTCCACACAGCATCTTCCAAACAGAATACTATTTTCAGGTTCTGGAATGCAGAACAGCTAGTTTGGGACCCAGGTGATTCTGGTTTTTTTGGAGAATGTCTCCTGACCACCAAAGAATGCAAGTTCTAACTTCAGTGCCATGATAAAGCAACCAAGGAATGGAATTATATTGCCAAAAGGGGTCGTCACTGGAACCAATCCCAGCATGTCAAGCCCCCATTATTTTCCAGTACCTTTTCCTGTTATAAAAAATGGCATGGAAGGAGGGGCCTGTCATGCAACTGAAGCAAAGTCATCTCTGTTTCTTTATGAATAACGCCTGTCAACCACAGGTCAGATTGTCAGGACACAAGTTATATGATCCTGTATCCCTTTGGGTTCCTCAGAGGCTAGACAAAACAAACAAGCTGGAGAAAAAACTGATGAGAGAAAAAGTGAAGGGTTTATTAATAACATGTATACCTCCTGCACACATGGAACAATGGAGTAACTTACTATATGATCCTACATGTCATCTTTATTTTCACTAATGCAGAGAAATTTGGCAAAAAATGGAGGTCAGTAAGGGAAGTTATCAGGGAAAGTACAGAAAACCAAGGCAAACAGAACTAAGTAACACATTCCTCACTGGTCAACTCCTCCAGTACATTGAAGGTACCTACATGAAATCTTTCAAAGGCAACTTTTATTCTACCTGCAGGGCTCCTCCTATAAATGAATCTTATCCCAGACACCAATTTTGCTCCCACCAGAGCCAAAAGGATGGTACAGTTGATAGAGACACAAATTCTCCCTTTGACTGTCCAGGTTCTCATTTTACCCTGGCTAGCCGTAGAAGAAGCTTGGACCAGTTGTTTTCTTTCAGTCTCAATTACTCCATAAGTAAATGGCAGTGCTTCCCAAACAGTTGCTGATGACTTTTGTTTGTGGAAGATCTGAAGGGCCCAGGGACATAGTTTATAGTTCTACAGCCTGAACCTTGCATTTGGAGATGTCAAGTTTCAGCCCAAACACTACATGAGCCTCCAGCATTGGTGGGTGTAGTGCTTATGGTCCCCAAACATTGGGAATGAATCAAGTACCACTAGACCTGAGAAGTGACACTTTGTTGACGAGGAAACTGAACCATCAATCTCGGACAGCCAGACCGAATACGAGGAGCAGCTCTAGGGTTTCCAAACACTAATAGGGAAGTCGCTAAATATAAGAATATTAGTGAGATCACTTACATACATACAATTCATCTATTTAAAATGGACCAGCAATTAAATGGTTTTTACATTCAGTCACAGACTATAATCATCACAACCATTTTTAGATCATTTTCAACAGAACCTGAAGCTCACGTAAATAAAATATTCCGAATATCGGCTATGGCCCAGACAATTCAAACACAATCTCTGGGGCCTGGGCATAAGTATCAGTACTTGTGAAGGTCTCTAAGTCACTCCAAATGTACAGACAAGTTTGGGAAGCCACACTTAACTTTCAGGATTATACAGAAAATATATGCAAAGAAATGGGAACTTCAACATAAAGGCTAACTTCAACATAAGCACTAAAGAGGTGAGTTGGTCAAACATACAGAAGATTATCAAGGGATGAGCCATTTAAAGAATCATGTTTGGAATTTGCGCAGTTTGGATCTAGGGGGTAAGTTTTCACTTGTAGTACATTTGATAGTAATACAATTCTGCATAGAGACTGTGTAATGAGAAAACAAGAATCATAGAGTTGGACAGAGACCATGGGGAACTGGGAGCCCACAACTTCTCCATCACAGAGTAATTTCCAAGGATTTTGCTTTGACAGAGGTTCCTTAGCCTTCAGGGTGTCACTAAAGTAGCCACCTCTTCCTGAAGACTTTTTTTTACTGAACTTACTCCATCATGGGCCTATATCCAATTAAAATTGGACCTCCCACCTAAGTCATTTTTATCTGGAAGTCAGAGTCCCTCACTTAAGATTTAGAGCTCTTTTTAACAGCAAAAATATGGATGATAGTTTTAAAAATCATCCTTACTACAATGCACATGTTTGGGAACCAAACAAGAGTTTGCTGGATTGAACCATATTGAATCTGTATCAAATACTCCCTACCCAGAAATGAAGGAAAGAGTGAATTTGCTCCACTCCTCAGAACACAGCAGTCACTGTAGCTTGTAGAACACTGGTGAGCAAGATCTGCCATTTTGCTGCATAAGATGGACATGAAGGTGCGTTGCTTTGAGCTTGTAAAAACTAGAGTTGGGCCAAAGATAGTACAGCAGATGGGGCACTTGCCATTCATGTAGCAGACCTGACTGGGTTCAATCCTCAGAACCCTATATCGTGTCCCAAGTCCCATCAGTCCTGAATCCTCAATACAGAGTCAGGAATAACCTAACCACCATCAGGTGTGTCTCTAAAACAGAACTACAAAGAATAAATGACACAACCACAGGCCATTATTAAGAACACTGAATAATGTATTACCAGCACTTAAATCAAGAGGAAAAAGACTGCCATCAAGGAGAAAAAAGATAAATTAATATCAATTAATTTTCTTTTACAGCAGATTATGCAAAAGTTTTTTTCAGCCTCTGAGAATAATCTGAGAACATTTTACAGTACACAGAAATTTGCATGTACTCTGGGAGTAAAAAGTAGGTCCCCAGATCGGTTACCTGGGGTAATGTTCAAGAGAAAGAACAAAGAGACTGCAGTATTTCTGCAAATGTAGAGTTATGGGGGTGGAAATAAAAGGCAGGGAGGCTTTAGGAGGAATAGAGAAATCTTATGGATTCAACAGAAATAAAATTATAATTACAATAGTGCTTATATGGTTACACAATAAGCAATGCTATTAAGGACCCTCTCTGGAAAGAGGGCGTTCTTTGAAAAGAAAAATAACACAAAGATCAAAATGCAAGTTAACAAAAGCTCTTAGGTAAAGTCCATATGAAGAAGGATTTCCTTTCATTAGAATTTTCCTTCAAGTGTAAGATAATATTTGACTTGGGGCACAGGAATCGGAGAGTCACCATATGTCAAAACTCAATAAATCATGATCTTTGGCCTTTATTTTTCATTTCTAAAATGAAGGTGTAATCAGAAGAGTGTATACCCCAGTTTATTCTAGGAGATTTAACAGACATTGTTTGAAGAAAATTCTCCATGTTCAAATGAATTGAGAAAGGATTGACTATTCTAAGATACAACACAGGTTTCTTCCTTTGGAGACTTCTCAGGTTAACTCTATGTTATATAACATGTTATGTTAATTAATAATATTAATTTTAATTCCAAGAGGGTGCTTGAAATCTTTAGCATTACCTCACTTAATAAATTTCTTGGAGATAGACCATATTAAACAACTAGTGCTTCACTAAACTTACATTGGAAATTTCTAGATTACCAAGACCTGGATTTCACACTTGAAAATTCCCTAAGATACACCATCAATAGTAATTTAGTATTTAGACAAAAATTAGATGCAACATCTACAATGCCAAAACAATGGGCAATCTTCTAGGAACATATATCAATTTTATTGTAACTACTCCAATCTGAGAATGAGTGGGTTAGATTCACCCTGTATTTAAAAATTAATATTATTTAACTTTTGGAAATGTCCATCATTTTTTTGCTTCTAGGCATGCTTCAAATAATATGGGGGGACAGCATATTACTGATAATATACTGACTTAAAAGCCCTGTCGATATTTTCATAAAGATTAAACTCTCGTTTTGTCTTATCTTTCACTCACTGCCCTCATTCCCTCTGCCATCCTAAATACAATGACAAAGTCCATTCATATTTTTTGTGTAACCCACACTCCATGGTTCTTCTTTCTCCCTCAACAACTCCTGCCATCTGAGTTCTAGAATATAAATATATAGATATTTATATTAGAGTATATATGTGTTTGCCCACTGGTAGAAATTACAAAAGTCTTAAATGGGAGAAAGGTCCAATTCACAGTGTTTGGGGTTTTGGTGCCAATAACTGAATTCAGAACCTCATGCATGAAAGACAAGCACCACTAAATGCTCGTTCTCTCATTTTCTCTCTCTCATTCTCTTCTCTCTCGTTCTCTCTCTCGTTCTCTTCTCTCTCATTCTCTCTCTCGTTCTCTCTCTCTCTCGTTCTCTTGTTCTCTCTCTCGTTCTCTTGTTCTCTCTCTCGTTCTCTCTCTCATCCCTCAACAATCAATGCAAATAAAGGGCCTATTATTTGCTGAGGGTAGAGGTAGGCAAGGTATAAAAGTATTCACAACAGTTCACTACAAGGAGGTGGTAACTAAAAGTTATTTAACCAATAGCATCCACATTTTGCTCACTATGTATCATTTTATTTCACCCTAGGCTTGCCTTCAAGGTAGTCTCTGCTACTGTTTTCTCATAGATAAAAGTAGGGTAAAAAAATAGTGAGATGCAACCCCAAGTCCGGAAGCTTCTCAGTAGCAGATCAAGAATCTAAGTTCAGGTCTGTCCAGGGTGGGAGTGCCAACAGCTCCCTGGAACTGCTGAGCTTTATGTCTAAGAAGTAGACCAAGGCAGGTTAAGCCACTCATGCACTTGTGCAAAGCTCATAAGTGCTAGGAGCTACATGGATCCAAATAACAAGATGACCATGTCCCTAAAATCACCATTTTCCTCAGCTACTTTCTTTTCCTTCAAAAGTGTGCATTTCCTTTGGATTTCAATTTTTGAACAAAAGCAGACAAATACATCAGCCCCATCCCACTCCCACACCCTGCTTTCTCCCAACCTCCCACCCAGTCTCAGAACCCACCCCCAAGCTTAGTCTGAACAATGAAACAAAGAAGGACAGTTTGAGCTGAAGGCTGCAGAATTCAACCTGAAAGACTGAGGATTCTCCATATACCCTTCAGCATGGACTTTTCTTTTTACCTTAGAAATCTGTACATGCCTCCAAGGCTCCAGGACAAATCCACAGAATCCACAGCATCTCTGAGAAGTGGAAGATGATCCAACACAGGCCTACCTCCAGTTTCTATTTACTGAAGGGAAATAAATAAAAGACAGCTGCTTCCAATTTAAAGAAGGCTGGGCCAGGGGCAGGCAAACAACTCTCTTCACCTGGATTCTGACCTTTTTCCCTCTAGAGAAGAACATTCTTGAATTGGCGACTTATGTTTTGCCTACTTTTTACTATCATATTCTATGCCCCAACTAAAAAATGGGAAGTACAAGGAGCAATGAGTCTGGAAGTTCTGCGACAACTTTACCTGCTCTCATTTCTCAAACTTTTCCTCTTTAGGACCCTCCTTGCCAAACAGCAAGAAACACAACTTCTGGGGCATCACATGGTCAGCAATTTGGCTCATAAACTTATTTGCATACTTATATCCCTTTTTTACCTTAGGCTTTGTTTAACTATAGTTCCTCTTTGTAAATTTGATAATTCCTGAAAGTAACACTAATCACTGTATTGACTTAAAGTGTTCCAACTGCTACATCACCTAATAATGAGACACACCCTAAGAGCGCCATAAGTTTAGAAAGCTGCTAGTTGGGCACAGTTGAAAAGGATGATGGTAAATTTTAAACTTCCTCTAACCTCTCAAGAATTACAGTCTGAGAATGGAAGTGACTTCAGGATCATGAAATTGATCCTTACAATAACCCCTACCTTGACTACATACCGTAGTCCAATAGATGGATCACTGTGGAACAAGGAGTTTATCTAAAACGCATTAACATTGGCACATACACATGGTGGATCACACTTGGATGGAGCTTAAAACAAACTGCAGCCCTGGTGTCAACATACTAAGCTTGTGATTCTGAACACTCCCTATTTCCATGTCAAAAATGAAGCTCTGAGGCTGAAAAGAGAACAGAGGGGAGAGCAGATGCCTTGCACTTATTTAGCTGACCCCTGTCCAATATCCAGCATCACATATGCCTCCCCCACATCCCTGCCATGGGTGATTTTTGAGCATCTGTGAGTGTGACCAAAAAAAAAAAAAAAAACTCCATCAATTTACTTCTGTTTGAAGAGTTCTCCTTGCTCCTCTCCTTCCATTCTTTCTGCCTGCTGGGATAAGGACACAGTCCCCACATTCCTAGTCTGCCCTCCTTCCTGAGACAGAGCCACTGCCTTTCTTGTCCTATGTTCTCTCAGGGCACTTTCCTTTCTTTTTTTTTCTTTTTTTTTTTTGTTTTGCTTCTTGGGTCACACCTGGAGATGCACAGGGGCCACTCCTGGCCCTGCATTCAGGAATTACTCCTGGAGGTGCTCAGGGGACCATATGGGATGCTAGGAATCGAACCTGGGTCGGCCGCATGCAAGGCAAACGCCCTACCCACTGGGGTATCGCTCCAGCTCCCAACACTTTCCTTTCTTATATGCTTGTCACCAAGGTTTGCTCAGAGTTTCATGAATATGGGAACATTATTTCTCTCCCTTGATATAGAAGAATATGAACCATACACAAATATGTCTGAAGGAGTGAAGAGTGAATAAATGAATATAGAAGAGCTTTTTTTTTTTTATTTTAGTCTTCAAAGAAATTTTCTTTCCAGCAAGTAAGACAATAAAACATAAAAACAAGAGAGTAAAGGTCAGAGTAAGATGTTAAAAAGGAAAAGGACCTCTGGACTTGGTTAAATGGTAGAAGTCCAGTCAGGAACAGGAGTAGGAAGCAGATGGGGCACAGGTGCTGAATCAGGAATAAGAAGTTTGTGTTTAAAGGAAAAAAAAAAAACTGTCTTGGATCAGGAATTGCTGAAGTAATGGAATAAGCAAGGCCAGTGGATATCCAGTTGCCAGAAGACTTAATACCAAACAAAATATATCTACTTTTGTTGTTGCCATACCTACTAGTACCAACGGGCTACGCATGGCCTGTTTGTTGCTCAGGGACACTTCTGTGGCACACAGAGGACCATGTGATGCCAGAGATTGAATTCAGGCCTCCTTACACTAACCACTATCCCTTTGAGCTAGTGTGCATGGTTAGTATAATAAGCATATTAAGTATAATAAGTATATTGAGCCTCTCCAGCCTCAATTTACTTATTTCATTTTGCCTAGACATTAGGGAGGTATACAAAAGGGGTATTAATCTGGTTATGATGACCAGAAGTACTTAGAGGACTGGAGCTTAAGGCAAGGAGATTCATCAGGTATAGAAACTGGCCTGTACATAGCAGAGGAAATATTTCTTCATTAACTATTTTGGTTACACAAGATTTCCTTTTGAAGGACCACAGCACAAGCAAGAATTACCATTAGTAGAGAACAGCTGGTAATAGAGATAGAATTCATAGGTCAGATGGGACCTTACACATACAAATTCTAATTCAAACTCAGATTCAAGAACATTCCGCACCTATAAATTAGCAGATTGTTTATTCATCAGGAAACAGAGTTTATTCCAGAACTTGCAGTCCCAGAATTCATTCATGTAAGAAGTTTACACTTAAATAATGTGTTAACAAATGAGTGGTGCCAAGGCCCCTGAAACTAGCAACGGAGGAGGAGTGACTACCAAGCCTTCTGTTGAGGCACTGGAATGAAATAGTGTCACTAGAGACCTGCGCCCTGGAAGGCTGCCTAAAAGAATCCGTGAGTTTCATAGGCCACATCCACATCGGAGATGAACCTACTCGGGAAAAGACAAAAGGGGAAAAAGGAAATAGCCTGACTTCATTCTCCTTTCACCTCCAAATTTGTGCTAAGAGGCCTCCCACTGGCCAAATCAACAGGGACATGTAGGCAGCAGAGGAATTGTGGAAGGCAATGGATGAAAAATTTCACAGGCTAAAAAGAGAAGTTAGAAAATAAGAGAGAAAAGTCAAGAAGCCTGGGAGGGGTGCCCCAGAGAAAGCTGAGTATTAACTGCCATGAAGATGTTGTCTGGGAATACTTGACGGGGAGGGGGCGGCGGGAATCAGGGGTGCAGAAAAGCACAAAGAAAGAAATGATGAAAGCTGATTATTCTTTTAGATTCAGTAACATGTAGTGATAAAGCAATTCCTTCGCCCCCCCCCCCCAAGTCCTTGGAGCATAAAGAAATCTGGGACAATCTGTTCCCTTATCGCATCAGAAAAGCTGCTTTTTGTTTCAAAAGGTCTATGGTGAAACACAATTCCATGATGTTAATCAATTTATTTCAATTGGGAGTGAAACATAAATGAAAGGTCCCCATTTCAGAAAAGGCCATGAAAATGTGAAGATGTTATTATTTCCAAGTTGAGAGGAAAGGCGAGATTCTCTGCCTGGCACATTTCAGAAAGGTTCAATCAAGCAAGGCAGGGGAATAGATTTAAAATAGGAAAGTGATGGGAAAAGAACTTTCCGTATAACAGAGACGGGGACTGATGAAAAACTATCCCTCCAGAGCCAACTCTATTAATACCCATTTTTCTAAGCAGTCAGAAAATTGTGAAAAAACTACAGAGTTCTCATTTCCTACAACTTCTGGTTTTAATCATGTAGTGTATATCCAAATATTTTTACATATTTTTACACTATGGTCTCATGTATACAGTGATTTAGACATGTGCACATTTGATCACTACCTGAAAATTGATGTCTACATATGGAGAAAATGAAAGTGCTGTTTTTCAAAGAAATATAAAAGCATATTGGCCAAATATGATAACTAATAGTTTTCTGAATCCTTCATTGATTCAAAAGGTACATTTGAGCATTGACTCAATGGCAGTCATAAGGCTGGGCTCCTCATTGTCCTCATCAATGAACACCACTGAGTCGGTTCAGGAAACAAAGTGTCAACAACAAATTTGGGGATTGTGTTTCAGCAGTAATGTAAAAAAGTAAGCACATACCCAGATATCTAGAAGCTACTCCCCTGCCCTAATCTGTTCCTTTTCAATTAGGTTCTCCGAGCTCTCTTATGGATCAAAATAACAGGGACAAATTAATGTCTTATGACTCTTAAATATCTGTTATTATTCATACAGAAGCTAGAGTAGTATTTTAATAAAAGTACACTAAATACGGCAGCTGGTAATGAATCTCTTAATGAAAATGTAGTCAATGGTGCATTTAATTTGATGGCTGAGTCCAATTTCAAGTAATGCGAAAACTGTATTTTGTAAGGGAAAAAAAGGGTAAATCCACCTTTGCTATACTGCTCTTTTTGTTTTGTCTAGGGGTTGGGGGGGAGCAGTACTCCAGGGCTAATCCCAGTTTGAACTTAAAGGTTACTTCCAGTGGACTTGGGGTCAATGTGATGTAAGGGACAGAACCCCAGACCTCTTGCATACAAAGCATGCTCTGAGTTATTTCTCTGGCTCCTTAAAGTCTATTTAAACAACAAAAAAACAAAAAAACTTGAGGCCGGAGCAATAGCACAGCAGGTAAGGCGATTACCTTGCACATGGCTGACCCGGGCTCAATCCCCGGCATCCCATATGGTCCCCCAAGCACTGCCAAGAGTAATTCCTGAGTTCAGAGCTAGGTGTAATCCCTGAACATCGCTGAGTGTGACCCAAAAAGCACTGTAGCACTGTTGTCCTATTGTTCACTGATTAGCTCGAGAGGGCACCAGTAACATCTCCATTGTGAGACTTGTTACTGTTTTTGGCATTATCGAGTACACCATGGGTAGCTTGCCAGGCTCTGCCGAGCGGGAGGGATACTCTCAATAGCTTGCTAGGGTCTCCTGGTCAGCCGCATGCAAGGCAAATGCCCTACCCACTGTGCTATCACTCCAGTCCTCCCAAAAAAAAAAAAAAAAGGTAAACTTAACATATATAAATATATTAAACATATATCAGTATGTTTAATATACTGACATATATCAGTATGTTTATATACATATAATATATAATATATTATGTAATATATAATATATAATATAGCCACTACCTCTCTTCCCCCAGTGCACTCCCAAGATAATCAAAGGGCCCCAGGTGGAAATTAAATGGCCAGAATAACACTATGGGGCTAACTATACAGTGCTACAGAAGGAAACACAGTTGGAATGAGGCCATGGCCAGAAAAGATGAAAAAACTCTGCTACAGACATTGATTTATAATAATACACACATGAAACTTTTATATTCTTGTGCAGTGCTTATTCAGTAATTTTAAAACATATTTTCACACTGAGAAGTCATCAATAATAATAGGTTTTCTTGCATATTTCATTGTATTTGAAAACATTTATTTCCATTAAATGAATATATGTAATTGTCCAGCCACCCCAGGAACTTTATGAAAACAAGATGTTTTGTCTTAATGAGGTTAGCTTTGAGTGACATTTGAATCATTAGATGCCTCATTAGTTGCTATGAAAACAGGCTTCAATCTTCCACTCTCACTTTTCTCATATTAGCAAATAATAATGCAATGAGTTTAATAATTCCAGGTAATTCCAATCTCATTGCAAGTACTTTGAAAGGCTACAGTGATTAGTATAGATTGTAAAGGCCTGAGATTAAGAGTGTATAAAAGAGCGTCTTTAACCACCAGTCAAAGACGTTCTGGTGCCCATCTGCCGTTACAGACCGAAAATTCACAAGACCAGTATTCTCTTTGGAATCAACTGCTTTGCTTAATATTACCACTTTAATTTTTTTCTTTGAAATTGTTCTAAAAATGGTGGCTACCTACAGGAACTTAAAATATGCAGAAACTTTATAATAATAAGATCATCCCAAGGCCAGAGATATAACATAAGGCACTTGTCATGTGTTCAGCCAGCCCTGGTTTGATCCTGGGCTGAGCCTCTGTTTTCTTGAGCACTGCAAGAGCCAATAATAGCCCTTGAGTACTGCTTGATGTGGCCCCAACACTCCTATTTTATTTTAGTTTTGGTTTTTTGGACCAAACTCAGTTTTGCTCAAAACAAGACGGCTGCAAATAACGCAAGTGCTCTACCCACTGTGCTACCTCTAAGCTTCCCCTCCCATTGTTTTGTTTTGTTTTGTTTTGCTTGGGGACATACCTGGTGGTGCCCATGGGTTACTCCTGGCTCTGTGCTCAAGGATCACTCCTGGCAGTGCTCAGGAGACCATATGGAATGCCAGGGTCAATATAGAGTCCAGGTCTGCCACATGCAAGGCAGATGCCCTTCCCACTGTACTATCACTCCAGTCTCCATTTTAAATTGTGAGCTGAATAACAAGGGGCAGAAGATGTAGTTTTTTTTTTCAAGTAGATACTTAAAAACGTTGCTGCTTTCTACATTTGTCTGTGTATTTAGATATCTGTTCCCTACAGACAGAAATAGATTCAGAGAGACCATTGGCCATTTCTCATCACCTTCCTTCTCTTAGTGCATGATGCTCATGGGTCACACAGTGCATGCTATTTTGCTAATATTCTGTAGTATATATAAGTTTTATTGAGGAGTGTCACAGTCCATTTTAGAAAAAGACTGTTATACTAAATTTATATAAATTGTGCCTATATGTGTCTGCACATATACATTTCCAGATTTGTTTTGACTACTGAGGAGAGCAAATCCCTAGAAAACATTTCCTAGATCCCTTCTTGCATACACCAAGTCTTTGGACATATTATTAATTACTGGCAGAGAGATAAAACACTCATAGCAAAGAAAAGTGGTTTTATGCCTGGTCTGTAGTGTCACTTCAGGAGACACTGTTGCAGATCCTTGCTCCAGCTGCCCACACACCTACAATTACCCTTTCACCCAGCTGTATGGCAGAGGGTCAAAGAGACTTGTATATGGAAAAGTTCCAAATCATAAAAATGATGTGTACATATAGACTAAGTTAATGCACAGACTTGCAATTCCTAAGATATTTTGAAGCCACTGGCTATAGTTTGGCTAAAGAAAAATGACATATATGTATGTATACTATATGCACGCACGTATACATATAAACATACATATATAGAAATACATCTATATACACAGCTATAAGTACATATGGTGTCTTTTAAATTCTCTTATATTGGCTAGTCTATTATTCCAGCATAGGATAAACTTGAAGTGTAAAAACTGGGAATACCTCTTTTACCGTTTTCAAAAGGGAAGATTTTGGCACATTCTCCAGAGTAGAGAAAGCGCCCTCTTAATGTCAGCCAGACACTTCAGAGAAACATTAACATCTTGAGATTTCTAGCAAATTAACAGCCTAGGTAACAAAATGCAAGAAACGCTGGCCAGTCGCTTACTCACCCAGTTGGATCTGGCTACTTCTCCATGTATTCCCCCCACACTAAATGGAGCATGAGTCATTTGAGTAATGAGACAGAAAATGTTTAGCAGCCTCAGTGCAGCAGCAGACGTGAAGCTTAAGATAAATTTCAGATATATTAGGAATGTGTTTTCATGTCCGCTCTCGGAAAACCATATTGGTGATGCTTCCCTCCTTCCCAGCAGACAAATGTTGGATCAGATTGTACCTTATCACAAGACCCTTGCAGGCCCTAACATGGAGGGTTTCAAACAAAAGAATGATAAGAGCCAAAGGCAGTGTCCCTTTCAAAGTAAATTTTGTGAAATACTATCTAGTAAATTCGGTGGTCACTTTAAAGACAACTTCTTCCTTGAGTACTATGGTCCCCTGGTTAAAAGAAAATACATGGGAAAAAAGTTATAAAAATTATTTTTGAATTGGAATTCAGTGGAATTAATTAATCTTTTAATTTTTTTCTTTTAATTAAAACATAATGCCTAATCAGAAATTCATAAACTTTTTGGCTTACCTTCCTCTTTCCCAGAAAAAAAAAATCATTCAGCAATCCCCTTATAGTCTATCTTCTTCAATTAAATGAATAGGAAAGTGCCTCCTCCCAATTGCTCCAGAGACTGCTTTTTTGTTCACCCTGGATCATTTCTGTGCACTCCCCGCCCCCACCCCCCCACCTCGTGGAATTACTCACTTTGGGAAGCACCTTTTTTTAAGCTTTTATTTATTTATTTATTTATTTTTAATTGAATCACCATGTAGAAAGTTACGAAGTTCTCAGGCTTATGTTTCAGTTATACAATATTCAAACACCCATCCCTTCACCAGTGCCCATATTCCACCACCCAAAACCCCAGTATACCTTCAACCCCCGCCCCCCCCACCACCACCTGCATAACTGATGAATTTCACTTCATTTTCTCTTTACCTTGATTACATTCCATATTTCAACACAAAACTCACTATTGTTGTTGGAGTTTCCCCCCAAGAAAGACAGCCCTACTACCAAGGAAGCATTTGATAATTAGTTTTCCATTGCTTAGAATGAAGAGATATGAAGTCCCACTGTTCAAAGTACATAATTCTTTTTTTTTCCTTTTTCTTTTATTTTTTTTCTTTTCCCCCTTCCCGCACCTCATAGTATGGTGGACACCACGCCGAGTTTCTCCCCGAAAATGGGAAACAACTGGCTGGGAAAGAGGGATATTTCCTCTTCTCGGCTGGCGTGGGGCTATGGCTTAGTTCACAGTCTAGAGAAATGGCTGCTACTTTGATTACCTTCAATATTTCAACAAAAAACTCACTGTTATTGTTTGGAGTTTCCCCCAAAAGTCAGACCTGCTAAAAAGGAACTGTTTCACATTGTTGACAATTAAGAGATGTTAACCGGCCGCACAGTTTTGGATTTCTGTATAAAGTCCAGGGAAAATTCTGTCAGAAATTGCAGAGCCCAGCTCACAGTCCCATGCATTGCTGTAAGAAGCTTCTCTGCGTGCCAAAATGGGTTAGAAGACCTCTGGAATCAAAGTCTTTAGGAGCAGAGGGTCCGTTTCATGCTCAGCAGCTTCGGATCTTATCTTGGCCGAGGGAATGCAGGTAATGCCCGGGGAAGCACCATTTTAGATGATCATACTACCATAAAAATTATCATGCTGTATAGGGTCTTAATCACATCAACAATTTAGCTGACTTTAACCTATTTCTTTCAAGTTCTTTTCAGTTCCTGATTCCATCATGATTCTTCTAATGAACTTTCATTTCTTTCACTCTCCAGTTGTAGCATAAAGCCAGTGCATACAATCATGGTGGCAATGTAAAATAATAAATAAGACTGGTTTGAAAATTAAGAGCCCTGAGTTTAAATTCCCTGTTTCGAATTGGATTCAGTGGAATTAATTGATCTTTTTTATTATTATTTTTATTAAATCATAAAATAGTCCCTGTTTTGATAACTCCCTGGTTATCTAGGTCAGACTGGAACATTGCAGTTGCATGAAGTAAATTTTTCTAATAAGTTTCATCTTATGTGAGCATCCCTACCAACCTGCAGGCACTGTCGGGAATTATAAGACATTAATATTGGTAAGAAGGAGTGCACACTTGAAGAATGAAACTCATCTGCTATGTAGCACAGAAAAAGGGTGGCTGCCTCAAGTGCGGGGGCAGAGAGCAGTTGGGATAGAGTAGGGAGCATTATGACAATGATAGTTGGAAATGAAGGCTCTGGATGGGATGGGTGGCAGGAGGGATGCTGGGGACATTGGTGGTAGGAAATAGACACTGGTAGAGGGTTGGGTGTTAGAACATTGTGTGGCTGAAACCTGATCATCAATAGCTCTATAACTGTATCTAAAGGTGATTGAAGTTAAACAAAAAAAGCAAAGAAAAGAAAAGAAAAAAAAGAAAAGAAAAGAAAAGAAAAGAAAAGAAAAGGTAGCAATTTGCCCTGTGTTTTTATTTACTGACTATAGCAACATTGTTAAGATATGTAAGCAAGTCACTTAGAATCTTTTTTTTTTTTTTTTTTTTGCTTTTTGGGTCACACCTGGCAATGCTCAAGGGTTACTCCTGGCTCTGCACTCAGGAATTATCCCTGGCGGTGCTCAGGGGATGATATGGGATGCTGGGAATCGAACCTGGGTCGGTCGTGTGCAAGGCAAACGCCCTACTGGCTGTGCTATTGCTCCAGCCCCAGAATCTTATTTTTTTTATTTTTATTTTTTTGTTCATTTTGGGAATCACACCCAACAATGTTTAGGACTTATTCCTGACTCTACTTTCACGGATCACTTCTGGCAGGCCTCAAGGGAACATATAGGTTCCCAGGAATCAAACTCAGGTTGATTGCATACAAAGCAAACGCTTTATTCACTGTACTATTGCTTGGCCCTATCTTTTGTGTGTGTGTGTGTGTGTGTGTGTGTGTGTGTGTGTGTTTCCCCTGCACCGCATATGGGCATATGGTCCGCTGAACACCACCAGGAGTGATCCCTGATCACAAAGCCAGGACTAAGCCCAAACACCAAAATAATAACAATAAATATAAATAAATAAAATGCTGATTGTGATTTTGTAAGCCTGGGATGGTTGCTAAAGTTACACATCACCAACAAGATCCTAAGTGGTGCTGCTAGTTCAGATATCCCATAAGAAGAAAGATGAGACCCCTGGCAGCACTGACTGAATAGACCATCTTTGTTCTCTCTTCCTTCTCTATTTTATACATGTAAAAGGTACTTACTATTTGCCAGAAATAGTGATAAGCACATTAAGTAGATATTTTCACAGAATTCTCAACCTTCACCTCCACAAAAAAGTAGATAAAAGTTTCCAGGTTTTTAAAAAATGAAGATTAATAAAAGGATAAGTAATTTGCCTAACATCACTGAGCTGACAGGTAATCTCACTGAAAACTGAACTTGGAAAACTATCAGCAGCTCCCTTGCTCTTGACTTTCATAATATGTTCTCTCAATATCACCACAGTACTGGCACGCTTCCTTAGTGTCAGGCTGTTATATACATATATATATATGTATATATATGTATGTGTGTATATATATGTGTGTGTATATATATATAACCCATTATTTTTGCTTTATGGTATACTTAATTAATTAACCATTCAGTTCAATCAATAAAATAAAAATGCAGGAAATGATATGGCAATAATACTAATACTCATATACACTTACCATGTAGTACTGTTGCACTGTCATCCTGTTCTTCATCGATTTGCTCAAGTGGGGACCAGTAACGTCTCCATTGTGAGACTTGCTACTGTTTTTGACATATCGAATACACCATGGGTAGCTTGCCATGCTCTACCATGCAGGCAGGATACTCTCAGTAGTTTGCCAAGCTCTCCGAGAGGGATGGAGGAACCGAACCCAGGTCGGCTGCGTGCAAGGCAAACGCCCTACCCACTGTGCTATGGCTCCAGTCCACACTTATCATAATTTTATTTTATTATTGATTTTTTCTTTTTGGGTCACACCCAGCTATGCACATGGGTTACTCCTGGCAGTGCTCAGGGGACCATATGGGATGCTGGAAATTGAACCCGGGTCAGCTGCATGCAAGGCAAACGCCCTACCCACTATGCTATCACCCCAGCTTCACACTTACCATAATTTTAAATATATACAACTAGCAATAAATATGAAGGAAATACTATCTTATATATGTATGGTATAGAACTGTATTTTTGACAGGGAGCTCAAATACCTCTGTAAAAATAAACCAGGAGGTTAACCAAATTGAAATGATTATTGGTCTTAAGAGAACGCGTCAGTGGTAGTTGCAGTTGAAGAAGTAGTAAAGATGTATTTCTTGTCACTCTCTTTTACCATCAAAACTTCCTTTTTCATTAATGAGCAAATGAAATTAGATTGTCAGTAAATTTCCCCGAAGATGAGATTCCAAACAAAGTAGATGACAATAGATTTAGCACTATGCCTTCTTAAGAAGAGCAAACATCATGTCCAGAGCGATATTACAGGGGATAGGGCATTTTCCTTTCACACAGCTGGCTAGGTTTGATCTCCGCATCCCAAATGGTTCCCAAGCACCACCAGGACTAATCCCTGAGTGCAGTAACAGGAATAACTCCTGAGCATTGTCAGAAGAAGAGAAAACATCATAGTAACATAGAAGTAGGATTTTTGTTTCACTTCATTTAAAAGCAAGTTATTTATATTTTTTAAGACTAAAATTTGAATTAAAGGTTTGAAGCAGGGATTTTCCAACCTAAATTACACACTGCAATTTGGAAGAAATTTGTGGTGCATACTTGTCACTGTCACTGTCATCCCATTGCTTATTGATTTGCTCAATCGGGAACCAGTAAGGTCTCCATCGTGAGACTCGTTGTTACTGTTTTTGGCATATTGAATAAGCCACAGGCCTTGCCAGGCCCTGCCGTGCAGACGAGATATTCTCAGTAGCTTGCTGGGCTCTCCAAGAGGTCGACTGCATGCAAGGCAAACGCCCTACCATTGTGCTATCACTCCAGCATGATACAGACTTTAAAATAATAAATAAAGCCCTAGTATTAACTATATACTACCCTAGAGATTCTAATTTAAATGTATTTTTATATAGAAGAAAGCTTGATGAAAATGATGCCTTTACCCCAAGGTGGGGCAACAGGAATGAACAGAGAATTGGGAGGATAGTTATCAATGGAATGATGTTTAATTTTAAATCTATCACTAGAACAGACTGTGCAACCACTGGTATGGTAGAGAGTTTCCTCTTAATGTTTGTTTGCTTCATTTTCATAAGCAGATAGATTTTAACAGAAAATACTTTCCTAACATATTTGCAGTCTTTTTCTTTTTATTTTTTTTAAATAATCATCTGTGTAGTCTTTAACAACCAAAACTGTTTTTCTCCCCTTACTAGATTATTTCCACTGGAGGGCAGTGTCCTCTTGGGAAGAAATGAGTGGGGACACAACCTTCTCAGAGCAAAGTTTAAGATACTGTCTTGAACTTACACACATTTCATTTCAAGATATTTTCCAGGAGATCGAGGATGTAGGGTGAAAAGAATTTGTACTATATGTCAAGATATTGCCAAATTAAATATTCATATCTGTCTGCTGAAACTAAAGGGATAAAAGCTTAACCCAAAAGACAAATATGCCCTTTTGGTAAGGCTCTAGGATATAGAAGCAGAACAGCAGCAATAACAAATAATGATAACTAGCATTAATTATAAACTTATTAGGTGTCAGATACTGTGCTAAGCAATTTAAACATTTCACTTGGTTCTCCCAACAGTATAGACATGACAGGTAAGAAAACTGAAGATGAGAATTGTCAAGATAAACTTGTAGAAGACCGTACATCAAATAAGTGGTTCCCTCAGTAAGGAGTTGGACCCCATCATCTGACTCCAGGTCAGCTCTGTAAGCACCAATGGTAATTCTTTACTAAGTCATAAGTATCAAGATCCCTTTCTTCAGGAGATTGTTTAATTCCAAAGACACCAACCACAGAAAGAAAGAAAAACATCCATGTTAGGATGAATACGAAATTGAAAGGAGGTGATTTGGGCAAAATGAGAAATTACTTTTTCTCCTTTCTCTAATATTTTTGGTAAATATTACAAGGTTTTATGGCTTTCAATTTCTTGTTTGGTTTTGTTTTGGGTTTATATTTGCATATGAAGTTGTACTCAGGGTTTACTACTGGATCATGTGCTTAGGGATCACTTTTGGTGATGGTCAGAGGATCATATCAGGTGCTAGGGATTGAACCCTGGCCATCTGCACGAAGGCAAGCAATTTACGCACTGCACTATCTCTCTGGTCCCCTCTCTTCATTTCTTTATTGAACTCCTTTTAATCACACTAAGATTAAATCAGGCATTCCTATTTTTACAGAGCCTTGAGTTAGCAAGTCACATGTCCAGAGGCTCCAGAGACTTATTACCTAATTAAGAAATGGTAAATTTATTCTGTAAAGGCCCAGAGAATATACCTAGCTCTTTATTCATGGGTTCACTTCTGGCAGTTCTTTGGGAGACCGCACACTCTGGCAGGTCTGGGGACCCAATTGAGGTAGGCTTTATGACAAAGGAAATGCCTAACTCCTATACTATCTTTCTAACCCCTAGATCCTAACTTCCTAAACATTAGGTGACAATACCATATGGCTCACCTAAGTGAATGAAAGAGGCTGTAAAAAGTTAGCAACAGTAAAATGTTTCCACACTCATAGTGAACAAAAATCAATCAAATCAGCCACATAATGAATCTGAGGTGATGCTGGTAATACTCATCCATGTGGCATTCTTGGGGAATGGGAGAGAAAGGGTTATGACTAATGCAAGTTTTAGAAGCCCTATTTTAGATGATATAAAATGAACAAAATGGCAAGACTGTGTTTCAATAGAACTTTATCATCTCTAAAACTATCGTTTTTATGTATCACACATTAAAATTCTTGTTTTGATTTTCTCAACTATTTAAAAATGCGGGTTGGAGCGATAGCACAGCAGGTAGGGCATTTGCCTTGCATGCAGCTGACCAGGTTCGATTCCTCTACCCCTCTCGGAGAGCCCGGCAAGCTATGGAGAATATCCCGCTCACACTGCAGAGTCTGGCAAGCTCCCCCTGGAGTATTCGATATGCCAAAAACAGTAACAACAAGTCTCACAATGGAGACATTACTGGTGTCCGCTTGAACAAATTGATAAACAATGGGATGACAGTGATACAGTGATTTAAAAATGCAAAAACATGGGCTGGAGTGATAGTACAGTGTTCAGGGCCTCCGGGATTCAATCCCCAGAACCTCATCCTTTCCAGAGCCCTGCCAGGAGTAATTCCTGAGTGCTGAGACAGGAGCAAGCCTTGAAACCTAACTGGCCCAAAAACAAATAAAAAAGGGAAAACCATCGTTAGTTCCTGCCAACCCCTGTTCTGGATGATAAGGTGTCCAATGTTAATGTGAAATTTATGTCATGTCATAGATTTCATGTGACAATGGCTCTATACGGAAGAACAAAAGGGGCTCCCATATATAAGTGTGTCAGAATCATCTGCCTTCTCTAAAAGCCGGTTTTGCTTTATTTATACTCACTTGAATTATACACAAATTCTTTCTGACTGAACATATTCCATTTAAATCACCAGCTCTCTAAGAAATATTAGCAATAACAAATAATAACTATCAATTTCAACAGTTTATCACACACAATTACAAAGTATTCTGTCTTCTAAGCACTACCTTGAGAAAGGATTATAGAATTTGGGTTCTGAAAGAGATTTTTAAAATCACAAAGGCCAGTCACTTCCAAAAGACATTCTCCAGCGTTTTCTAGTGTCTTAGAGGTATCTGCACAAACAGCTCTACAAAAAGGCCAAGAGGTAAAAATCTAGCTGAGATTGCTGGGGCCAAAATCACAACCCCTGAGAACTTCTTGGTAAATATTCAGATTTTTATGAGTCAGATAGATGTCAGGTTGATTACCTGAAATTGGACAGGGCAGGAGAATTTACACCAAAGAAATACCAGGCTGCAAGTACTATATATATCAAAATTTCTTTTTCCTCCTGGAATGCTATTAAAACCTTGCTGCCAACAGATAAATTTACAAATTTGCTATAGATGTTTCCCACACACCACACATGATACACCACACACATACCATACACCATATAATACATAAACACATCTCACACACACACACACACACACACACACACACACATCACAACCTCTCTGCTCATACACATTCCAGAGTAAGAGAGCCTAGGGTTCAGTGATTAAAAGATCAATCACTATTTTCTATCATATTTAAATCAATACTCTCTTTAAAATCCCAAGTGTCCTTTCTCTTTTATATTAAATCAAATCAACTGTAGCTAAGGAATACAAACAAAATTTCCAGGACCAAAACTTTATCAAAATGTATTAATGTTTCTATTGGTATGTGTTCTTCGAATAAAGAAAAAGAAATCACAATTCTACTGCACACCTATGATTCATGAAAGACCATCTCACCTTTGCATAATGCTAAATAACTATGCACAAAGTTTCAGCCCATTTCTTCTTTGCTTTATTTTTTTCTATTACTAATTGAAGAGTTTATACTGTAATATCTAACAATGCCTTAATATTCCTGTACTACATCTGACTGTTAGGAAAAAAAGGTTCTCTAATTTTTACTAGTTTCTGGTGTCACTTCACTAAACTACATGAGCCTTAAACCTAATATAAAGAAATCAACCTGAATTTATCTCTTCTGCATTTGCTGCCTTTGTCTTAGTTTTGTATCACTTGAGGCATCAATGAAACTATTTTAGAAGAACCTTTTCTCTTTAACTATGCAAGATTAGAAAACAAAAAGGAGCATTTACTGAGACTAGATGAGCTAGGATATCTAAAAAGGGATTATATCCTTATTTGTCAGTAAATATGATAACAGTTCACATAAGAGTAGGCTGAAATGATGTGGTCTATACCTAATCTAAAACAAATTTCTTTCCAAGCTTTAAAAAAGACTATGCAGAACTCAAATGTTCCTGAATTGTTGCAACAACATACTCATGCATAATCAGAAATGTGTACACTCTAATAAATCTACCTCTCTAATCTTCAGAAAGCAATTTTTATAGCCAGACACAGATGTATTTCCTTAGATTCTACTGAAATACTACAGTAAATGTCCTTAGTAGTATGCACCCTGAGGTTATTCATTCACACATTTAATTATTTATTTATGGACTCACATGTTATTATTTTTTTCAGTCTGATCCATAGCTAGCTACATATTCTGCACCAATATATTTAAATGAAACTCTGAGACTAAGTCTTGCAGTGAATGCAACAAGATCTATCAATAGTCTGAAAGTCAATGGAATGCACTTATAAATTAAACCAGGCTTGAGACTCAAATACACATTTCAACATTAACACGGCGGCACATAAATTATACCAGTTGCTTTTCAAATAAAACTCTCCAGCAGCCTATTTTCTTTTTCTTGGAGTGGTTTACAAGTAATAGAGAATAGTCAATTATCTAGGGCCCTTTATCAAGGTCTACGTAAACACATTTCAGCCTAAGAGTCTATGGGACACTGTTAGGAGACGTGTGTCCCTGGAAACACGTTTAGGAGAGTTGCTGGTTCACAGGACACAATGGAGATGTAAATACAGGCATTAAAAGGAGAGCAGTACAGAGAGAGATGATCGCCTGAGAGCCTTCTTAAACTAGCATGCTGGATCAGCGGCAGTCATGTCCGAAAGCTGCTGACTTAACTTCCCACCTGGTTCCAGATGCTGTCAGAGGCGAGGTTCCCCCAGGCTATTCTGAGCAGGTCTTCCCCAAATATGCCATTTTAGCCTGTGGATGGTTTGAACTTGCAGCCACTTGGGGTCCTGCAGGCTCGTGGGAACATTTTCCCCCTTTCTGGCGTCCACAGACCATGGGACTGTCAGGATCACTTGAGTGCATGTGGCACAACCCTGATGAAGTTGGAGACCTCACGCTTAGCCTAAGGACTTTTTTTTCCAAGCCACTGAGGCATCTTCTCATGGGGAATCACACAGAGCAAAGCAGTCAGGATTGCTTTGGTTTGTGCTGGGAACATACCGGAGGCGATGGGGTATGAACTCTCCATCTCAAACTTACCAGTCTGGCAAGCATAAGTTCACAAAAAATTCTGGCACTTCCTAAACTACTTAGAAGAATGAAAAAAAAAAAAAAATGGTGTTTCATCCTGAATAGAGTTACTACCAGAAATTTTCTCTATACCTGCATGTAAACTCAGTATCACTGTATCACTGTCATCCCATTGTTCATCGATTTGCTCGAGCAGGCACCAGTAATGTCTCTATCGTGAGATTTGTTGTTACTGTTTTTGGCATATCGAATATGCCACGGGGAGCTTGTCAGTCTCTGCCATGCGGGCGGCATACTCTCGGTAGCTTGCTGGGCTCTACCAAAAGCTGCTAAGTTTATGACCAGAAAGAGTGCACTGAGTAGGGTACTTGCCTTGCATGCCATCAACCCAAGTCAATACCTGGTACCACAGCAGTCCCCAAGCAATAATAGGAGTGATCCCTGAGCAAGCCAGAAATAAAACCCTAGTAACACTGGGTGTAGTCCAAATTTTAAAGAAGAAAAAAAAAAAAAAGCAAAAAGGAAGAACGCTAATTTTAGTTGGAGATATAGCTCACCAGCAGAGTGACTGTATATGTGAGGCCTTGAGTAAACTCAGTAACGTCACATTTCATGCAATTCACTCTCCATTATGTGAGACCTGCCTTTCTCCTTGTAAAGTCCAAGGCCCCGGGCCCATTCCCTAGCTCAGATGTATACACGCCCCGCCCCCTCCAGTGTCTGTTTTTAGAACTCTCATGTCTACACAGATTCCTTGGCTATACATAGTTTTTTCTCTCCTACTTAACAATCTAATATTAATTTATTACCTGAACAGGAGAGTTTTGGATTATTGCCCTTTCTCTAAAAAGGGTAAGTGAAAGAATCAACAATACTAACAGTTCTATAAAACAATCTCTCCCCCAATCTTCTCAGGAATCCATATATATATCACAACTTCTTTTTTTATTATTATTATTATTATTATTAATTTATTTATTTTTAATTAGTGAATCACCGTGAGGGTACAGTTACAGATTTATACATTTTTGTTCTCGTGTTTCCCTCATACAAAGTTCGAGAACCCCTCCCTTCACCAGTGCCCATTCTCCACCACCAGAAAACCCAGCATCCCTCCCACCCTCCCCAGTCCCATCTCCCCCCACCCCACCCTGCCACTGTGGCAGGGTATTCCCTTTTGTTCTCTCTCTCTAACTAGGTGTTGTGGTTTGCAATAAAGGTGTTGAGTAGCCATTGTGTTCAGTCTCTAGTCTACATTCCCCATGCATCACCCTTCCCCCCGCATGGCCTCGGAGGACATTTTACTTGGTGTTCCCTTCTCTGAGTTGCCCTCTCCCCAGAATGTGAGGCCAGCCTCCAAGCCATGGAGTCAACCTCCTGGTACTTATTTCTACTATTCTTGGGTGTTAGTCTCCTACTCTGTTATTCTATATTCCACAGATGAGTGCAATCTTTCTATGTCTGTCTCTCTCTTTCTGACTCATTTCATTTAGCATGATACTTTCTATGCTGATCCAGTTATATACAAAATTCATGACCTCATTTTTTCTAACAGCTGCACAGTATTCCATTGTATAGATGTACCGAAGTTTCTTCAACCAGTCATCTGTTCAAGGGCACTCGGGTTTTTTCCAGATTCTGGCTATTGTAAACAGTGCTATGTATATATCACAACTTCTTGATCCATTTATCCATAGCTGGGCATTGGGGTTACCTCCATATCTTAGCACTACTATGAATATAGCTGTGCAACTGTACTTTGCAGCTCTAAGACAAAACAAAATCATAAAATTTTCTGTGATAGGGATGGAACTGGAGGATACGATGCTGACTGAAGTCAGTCATAAGGAAAGGGGTAGATACAGAATGGTCTATGTCATTTGTGTGACTCAAAGATACACAAGTATGTAGCAACAAAGAGAAAAGAGAACACAACAGAGCTGATCCAAACAACTAAGTTGGGGGAGCTCCAAAGGTGGGGGGGTGGGCATTGGTATTCTTGAGGGAGGGAGGTGTGTAAACTTGTGTTGGGTGTGGTGTTGAAATTGTATACATGAGAAACCATCATTAACAATATTGTCAGTCGCAGAATCTGGATCAATAAAAAAGTTATAAAAAATTTAGATGTGATTCATAAAAATTCAGTTGTGATTCATAAAAATTCCACATTAGGAGCCACAGAGATAGCTCAAGGGGTTGAGTTATGGTTTGTATGCAGGAGGTCCAGGTTCAATGTCCAGCACTCCATGATCCCCCAAGCACCTCCTGGAGCACCTCTGTGCAGTGAGCTAAGAGTGGCCTCTAGCACTGCCAGTTGTATCCATTCCCCTGCCCCCTCCAAAAACAATCTATGTTAGAATGTTTCTTAAAAAAAATAAATAGAAGGAGACTTCACCTGTAGCTAAAGAGACTACAGGAGAATGAGGAATATAAACATCCTGCCTAGAATTACAAGCAGAGGAAAAAGATTTCTTCCATGTAAACCTATACAAGAATAGGATTCATAGGATAATCACTATAATAGGGCCAGAAAGGAATTTCAAAATCAACTTGTTTTGTTTCTAATGTTTATAAATAGGTGGTGCTGAGCGTGTCTTTAGATGTCACATGACTCAACTTTCTCATTTCACCAATATGAAAATTCAAGCTCAAGAATATAGCATTTTCATCAAGGTCATTAGCAATTGGTTAATCTGATCATTATACTCAAATTTCTTGATTAGTAGGTTCATTGAGCTAAAAGAAGTTCCCATGTGGCTGAGTAATGTCATCCTACAGCTATATATCTTTATTCTCTCTTTAATTAATATAGTTATTTACCAGTTACTGAGCTGCTGATAAATCTTAGGTTTATAAAATATTTATAAACCATTTATAAATATTTTCTCATTTTGTCTTCTAGCCATAATAATGGTCCAGAGTCTTACCTTTATTTCACAGTCATGACACACAGCAATTCCATACCAGATCCAGTATCACATAGCTGGCCAGAAGTAGAAGGTGTGCAGTACATCAAGACTACTTCACTTCAAAGGCCACACACTTCACATGACCTCTCTTTTTTCCAATTCCACCCCTCTTCTACCATTCCTTCTCCTTCCTGATTCCATTTAAAAGCAGTTATGATTAAAAGCAAAGGTCATCTGCCCATAACTTAACTCAAATGTTCCTTATCCCTGGCTCTCAGAGACATATAACCATCTTCCATCATCCTTATGCACCAAAAAGAATTTAGGCTGAGATGAATATGCAGAAAATAATATGGGATTCATTACAAATTAGGCACATTGGAGAGGCCATTCTTTATCCACCAAGGGAGCTGAACTTGGTTATTTCTCCCACATCAAGTAAAGATCAACTGACACGGAAATGAATGACGTTCTAATAATTTATTGACTTTTTAAAAATGTGTGCCATTTTTAACTTTTAAAAAAAATGTGCACCATCAATAAAGTCACAGTCAGATGACTCCTTAGTCATTTACAGGATGCGAAAAATGCCACTCTGTTCCTGAGCAGGAAGAGGGAGGAAATGCGAGAGGTACAGATGCTCTGAAGAGAAGTTCCCAAAGGCTGAGCAGGTCCCAGGACTTTGCATTTGAGAAAGTTCCCCTTGTGCTTATCATTGACAACAAGGTTAATCTAATTTAAGAAGAATTACTCAAGTATTGCTTATGGGGCTCCAGTGCTTTCCAATTTTTATTGAGTCAAACAGAATCTGGCTCTGGGTAGTAATGGTCATGAAAACAAAAATGTTATGGGGTAGGGTAGATACAGTACAGGGGTAAGAGCCTGACCCCAGTTCCACACCTAGTAGCATATGAACTCCATCATGTGTACTGCTAGAGGTCCCCAAACACCACCAGGGCGACTCTGGTGGTCTCCAGTACTGGAGGGCTGAGGGAAGCATCCCATCCTTGGGTTCTAGATTTGAACTACCAATCCACACAGCCAAGAAATGCTAGAGTGATCCCTGAATCCCTGAGCACTGAATAGACACTCATTTAGCATGTGCTCTAACCTCTGATTTATTTCACATAATATGATGCCCTCCAGTTTCATCCATGTGGTACTAAACTACAAAATCCCATCTTTTCTTAACAGCTGCATAGTATCACACTGTATGTGTGTGCATGCATGAGTGTGTTGTGTGTGTGTGTGTGTGTGTGTGTGTGTGTGTGTGTGTGTGTGTACCCATTCATCTGTCTTTAAGCATTTGTGTTTTTTATCTATTCATCTGTCATTAGACATTTGGGCTGTCTCCATATACTGGTACTTGTACTAAGCTCTGTAACGAACACAGATATGCATCTTTCTTTGAAACATTTTTTGTGTTTGGGGGTAAATGCATTTTCTGGGCAGAGGTGTAAATGCCAAGAAGTGAATCACTGGGTCATATGGAAGGCGCTCTCTCTCTCTCTCTCTCTCTCTCTCTCTCTCTCATATGGAAGGCGCTCTCTCTCTCTCTCTCTCTCTCTCTCTCTCTCTCTCTCTCTCTCTCTCTCTGCTCTCTATGTTCTATGTCCCTCTCTTCCTCCCTCCCTCCCCATGGGAATTCTTTCCAGGACAAAGACCTCAGAGATAATCCCAATGACAACTCCCCTGGCAAAGACAACAAAACCAAAAATAAAGAAATGGGACTTTATCAAATTAGAACCTCTTTACATGACAAAAAACAGTTGGACAAATATAAGAAGATAACCTACTCAATGTCCACGATACATCAGATAAAGAGCTAATAACCCAAAATACCTAAAGCACTTATAAAGTTCAAAAACAATGAATATCTACTGATCCCAAAAATGGTGAGAGGAGAATTCCACAGAGAACATAAGAATGGTGATGGCCAATAGATATAAGATAAGGTGTTCATAGTGATTTATTATCAGGGAAATGCAAATCAAACTGACAATGAGGTAATATCTCATACCGTGAAAATGGCATGTATCAAAAGTTTAAAAATATGTTGGTAAGAATGCTGTAAAGAAGGTACCCTTATTTACTGTTGATGAAAAAAAAATCATCTTATACAGCCTCCATTGAAAACAGTATAATGCTAGTTATAAACTCAACAAAATTTTACATGAAAGTACATGAATATTGCCTTAAGCTTTTTAAAAGAAAGTATAATACTTATAAGTACAGGATAATTTATGCAAATAAATGCAAATCATTTTATGTAATAAAATTAAGATTCTTCCTCCCACCCTAGTCCTCCAGGCATAACCACTTGTTTCCAGAATTTCAGAAATACACATTGCAAAGTAACACATATATATCAGCATATTTATTTCTGTAAATACAATGGGAGAAAGTCCATTATACACTACTACATATGTTTTATTTTTCCCTTTAAGTTATATTTTGGAAACCACTTTCCATATTATACATACATTAACAGGATTTTTTTAAACAGTTAAGGCTAACACAATATAACTATACCATAAATCTCTTGACTATTTTACTTTTGATATTAAAATTGCTTTCAATCCCCTGCTAAAACAAATGATACTACAAGGGATATTCTATACCTATTCCTATATCTTTGCCCACAAATTGGGGGTATTCTTTAGGATACAATTTCTAAATGCAAAACTGCAAGGTCAAAGGACACACTACACTACATTTTTATTTGAGATACTGCCAGACTTGTCATTTAAAGAGTTGCATCAATATGAACTTTCATGAATAGAGTTTCATCATGGACTCACAAAGTATTCAAAGCATCATACAATGCTTATTTTTCCCTCGCACTTTCAGCAATAGAGCAGATTTCTAATTGTAATTAAATTTGCCACTAAGACTTCCTATTAGACAAGGTGTTGACCAAATAACATGAGTATAGCTTGGCAGCTATATTTCTCCTAGAGAATGAACACATTGGATTTCAAATTTATCATCTATTTATGAGTTAGAAAAGTAAGCATCAGTATCCTCCACCCTTCTCAACTCTGTATAAGCATATAATAAACTTGAATGTCCTAGGTAAAGAATGATGCACCAAATATGCTTCACGTGGGTTGGAGAAATAATACGTAGTGGGTAAAGCAGTTGCCTTGCATGTGTCGACCTGGTACAATCCCCAGCACTGTATATGGGCCCTTATCACTGTCAGGAGTGATTCCTGAACAGAGTCACAGGTAAGTTCTGCACACTGCCCTCTTCTCCCACATGTAAAAAGAAAGAAAGCAACAAATCTACAAGGCTGTGGATGGGAGTTCTCTTACCTTTCTGTTGTTATTAGTTGAAATTTAGAAATAGCCCTGCACTGTCATAACACTGTCGTCGTTGTTCATCGAGCTTGCTCGAGCGGGCACCAGTAACATCTCATTGTGAGACTTGTTGTTACTGTTTTTGGCATATTGAAAACGCCACGGGTAGCTTGTCAGGCCCCGCCATGTGAACGAGATACTCTGATAGCTTGCTAGGCTCTCTGAAAGGGACGGAGGAATCGAACCTGTCCCTCTGAGGGAGGGACGTGGAGGGTCGGCCAGGTGCAAGGCAAATGCCCTACCCACTGTGCTATTGCTCCAGTCCGAAATTTAAAAAAAAATGGAAACAATGAAAATACTTATGGGGCCAGAGAGTACAGTGGGTAAAGTGTCTGCTTTCCATGCATGAATCCTAGTTCAAACCACACACCACATATGGTACCCCATGCCCTGCCAAGGGTCATTCCTGAGCACAAAGCCAAAAATAACACGAGCAGGTGTGACCCAAAAATACAAACAAAATACTTCTTCTCATCAGTAAATCATTTAAAATACGACAACTCAAAACTTTTTAGGAATAACTTTCTTTGGGTTTTGCTTTGGGGGTCACATCAAATAGTGCTGGGGTCTATTCGTAACTCTGTGGTCAGGGGCCAGGCCGTGTCACGGACTGAACCAAAGCCTCCTCCATGCACAGCATGTGATCTAGCCTCGTGGACTGTTTTCCCATCTCTTGGAAATAAAAAAAAAGTATCAATCATTCTGGAACAAATTTTCATTTTTCAACTCTATCAGAAGAAACAAAAACTGTTGGATGACTTTGCTCAAGCAATATCAACCCACAGGCTCAACCTTGCTTCTTGCATTCAACGGTAAATTAAAATTTATTCTACAGATGTTGTCATTGATTTTCATAACAAAAACTCAGAAGGTGTACCCTTTTCCTCTACATTCCACCTTCAAGGAATAACAGGGTGCTGTTCCTTCCAGTAATTTTCAAGATATCATCATTTTATTGTTCATTTGCCTTAGCCATGCACTTAGAAGGAAACAGGGTATAATATATATGCACTTTCAGAAAACTGCTTTAATGTTATAAATAACATCCAAAACCATTAATGAGCCTTTCAGAGATGCCTGCTTTGCAACAGAAATTACTTAAGCACTGGAAATTCAATCAACAAATATTTATTTTGCAACTTATATGAACATACCTAATAATTTTATTTCAAAAGATTAATGCATAGTATCAACATATACTGACTGAGCATTCACTACATACCAGGCATTGAGCCAACACTATAGCTCCCCAAGACAGTACAGCAAAATCCCTGCCTAGAGTTAGAAAAAGCCAGAAGGCAGATACAGTCAAACTAACAGACAATTTAGAGAATTAGATAGGGAAAGCTCACAGATAAAAGAATCCTAAACAATTAGTGAGTAAATCAGGGAAGACTTCAAGGAGGAGGCAATCTAACATAGCTTTTAGCAAGAATCAGCCATAAAAAAAAAGGATTAAACAGATGCAGAAAGGTATTATTGTTTAATCATAGCAATTTTTTTAACTAAATTCAATGAAACTCAATAATAGAACAATAGCTACTAGAAATATCGTGAACCAAAGTTAGAATATGTGCAGTCTTGATAACATAAAAAAAAAAAATTCTATACTTTTTTTCTGGAAGTTTAAGCCCTCCAATACCATGAGAGCATAGTAACACATACACACTGATAGATATTTTCAATCACGAATGTCACATATTCTCAACTTTGAAAAATTGAATAGACATTTTACAAACTAGATTTGCTCCTTCTGTTTTTCTCACCCATTAAACTGCAGCCTCTGTCTTTGGTTTTGAGTCTAGTCTTCTCTGCACTTAAAACTTTTAGAACCTAATTAGAATAATCATAGAAAAAGATGATGGGCTTGTGAAACTAAGACATATTTTCCTTCCCTTGTGCTCATATTATTTTGACAGCAAGGAGACCTAAAGCAGGGACTGATTCTAAGCAAATTCCCCAAAGAATAGCAACAAGAAAAACAGCCACTGAGCTGTAAAACTCCACTTGATACAAACACTTGCTCACACATAATAACCAACACGTGATGTTCAATCCTTAAAGGAAAACAATTTCAAATCCAGGCATTCTGTTTGCCCTCCCCACACCGTAGAGAACGGGAGTCAGTAGCTCTTCAATATGTTATGCTAGAAAACAAGATGAAAATGGAGAACAGGAAAATGAAATAAGTCTTCTGGGATTCATTCTTTAGTTTGTTCATTCAAATATACTGCCGAAGAGGGTGTTTTCCATAAAGAAATGATTGCATTTGAACACTCTAACTTGTGCTGTTTGGAGAATTGCTTGGCTCTACCTAACAGCTGACATTTCCAAAAGTCCCACAAATTATATGGTTTTGACAAAAGAACAAGTTTGGGAGGTTGAAGAACAGGAACACTTATTGCTACCACATTGATATGATTTAGAAGTCAAATTGAATGACTATAGTCACAATGGTCTATGTGCCAATCAAACAACTTTCAATATGTTCTTCTGTAGAAGGTAAGAGGTGATAAGGAAATTCAAATTCCAAACCTGTCCTTTTGGTAAAAGGCTGTTAAAGTGATTTGTCTTAACTATCTTCAAATTCACTGTATCCCTGTCATCCTGTTACTCGTCGATTAGCTCGAGCGGGCACCAGTAACGTCTCCATTGTGAGACTTGTTACAGTTTCTGGCATATCGAGTATGCCACGAGAAACTTGCCAGGCTCTGTGCCGGCGGGATACTCGCAGTAGCTTGCCGGGCTCTCTGAGAGGGACGGAAGAACCGAACCCGGGTTGGCCACATGTAAGGCAAATGTTCTACCCTCTGTGCTATCACTCCAGCATATCGTTAGACTATAATATTTTAAACTTCATATTTAACATCAAACTTAGGAGGATATACATATATAATTACTATTCATACATGAAGTCCACTGTACAAATATACCACTTATTTTATATACAATAATTTGATGAGATGCTGAAGGAGATGCAACAACAGCAAAAAATATGTATAGTTTCTTCATTAGAAATCAGTTGTCCCGTCGCAAAGATCCTAACCTGCACACTCTTTGTAAAAATTACCTAAAGGGAAAACATTATGCAACCTACAAATTCGGCATGGTTATCTAAGCAGACATTTGGATAACTTCCCTGCCTCTCTTTTGCAAAGCACCTCCCTGGCCCTTGGGGTATATCCCATCTCCCTTCTCAGAGTCCAGCATGGCCCTTCTGAGCTGACTCTGGCCCAGAACAAGCCCCTCCCTCATCCTTCCACAGTCTTATGCCCTAATAATCTATTTCTGAAATAGGCTATTGACACAGTACAGAGGGCAAGGTGATAGGGACGAAAGGGGAACAGGCAGAAGGAGTTGGGGACACAAGAGAATTACCAGTATGGATCGTGAGGAGAGGTTTCGGTGGTGCCTGATAACCTGGATGACCAAATCCCTCTGGATCTGATGTCGGTGGGCCCCACGGGTGACTTATGTAAAGCAGGGAGGAGAAAGACAGTCACTTTCTCCCCAACCGCCTCTGCTACCCGGGACCCAGAGTTACTGGGTTCTTGTCTTTGCTCGCGAAAAAGAATTTCAGGAGTAGACAAGCAGTGAAGTAACAGATTTTATTTAGGGGCTTTTGAGGATAGGAGGAAGGGATAAGAAAGAGAATGAGAAGTAAGAGTAACGCATTCAAGAGAGAACACAGGCTTCTCCAAGGGTGGAGGAAGCCCCTACACATAACCGAGCTTTAGACACAAAAGTATGAAAGCATGAAAGTACACATCTCAAGAGGGGAGATGCGGGCGACACAAGAGCTCGGCCACATGGGCACAAGCAGCACATGGGCTCAGGCAGCATAAGCAAGCCCTTCCTTTGTTCAAGGTGTTTTTTATTGGGTTTCTTCAACCTGCCCCCACGTGGAGTTTCTTTCTAGATAAAAGTTTGTTGCTAAGGTTACCAGGGAGGTTGGGAGTGGTGATGGCCTTCTTTGGGGAACTTCCTGGGTTCCCCATTATCCTCATGGTCTGCTGACGGTTTCCTCTGGGTCTTTTGTTTTCTTGAATCTGCAAGTCTTAAGATTCTCCTTCCCAGAGACTGTTAAATCAAAATTTTCATTGCCCAGGGCCTTTCCCTATCTACCTGCCTACATCAGATCCAGCACCAGAAGATAAACATCTCAGCAATCCTTCCCCTATTTTAATGGCCTGCATTCTTGGAGCTTAGTAAAAAGAATGCTCACCCATCTATCTTTGTTAAAAAGGTATCAAAGGTGAAGCCTTCAGCCTTTCTGGGAATTCTGCTTTAGGAGTCCCCCTCACCCCCATAAATCTGGAAATTTCCCTGCATTCTTTCCTCTTTCTGCTCTATCTCTTACCCTATATAAAGCCTTTACTGAATTGTGCCATTTGGTCTCTCTGTCCCTTACTTTCCATTTTGACTGCTTGAGAACAAGAACCTGCACCTGTGCCAAACCTGTTCAGTCCATGACACCATGACACCACATGTGAACCTCTGAGTAGCCCTGGAAGCGACGATGAACGAATCAGGAGTAAGACCTGAGCACCAAGAGGCCCAAGAACCCAAAGAAATAAAGGCTGGAAATAAAAGAAACTGGGTATCCCTGTAACTGATTAATTCTAGACCTGTAAATCCATATAAGATATATACAGACACACAGGTGCGCATGCACAAACACTTTTGAGAACAGTGACTTAAGTCAACATTTGCAATCATGAAAACCCAAGACTACTTTCACTGTTCAGATAGTGAATACTGAGGGCACACCAGCCACCACACCAGCCACTACTGTCTGGGCAGCAAACCGGAAACCCGGCAGCCTTCAATCTTAAGGATATATTCTGGTTCCGGTTTGTTTGTTTTAATCATTCCTGACTCATCTGGCCAAATTAGGTACACAGCCACGTCTAGAAGCCAGGCGGCGTGTTACAAAGGTAGACTTTTTTGGGGGGGTGGGGGGGATAGGCGATTACGGCAGATTGACAGCTGTAAATCCTAATAATTTTTAGAGAACAGCGAGAGGGGGCGGGGTCAAGAAGGGGTGCAGAGAAAACCTGTGTTTGCCTCCTGCAATCCCAGTAAATCTGCAGAAAACCTGGATCATTCCACGCAAAGACCAACTGGGAACCCAAGCAAACAAATGCTCCGCAGCAGAGGTCAGAAGAACACGCCCCAGGGGAACTGCCGGGGGAGGCACTCACCCAGAAGGAAACCCCTTCAGGCAACAAGCAGCCAGCAGGTTTCTAAGGGGCAGAGCCTTGCCCAGGGGAACTGGAGGGGAGGGAGGAGTGCGCCGAACACCAGGTACCGTAAACCCACGACTCTGCACTTTTCAGCGCAGGACTGGGAACAAGAAACTATAGGGCATGAACCAGGGTTGGGAGTCGGGGCAAGCAGGTCCCTGGGATCTCTCCAACTGAGTCCGGAGCTGGCCGAGCAAGGTCTTTTTAAGTTCCCGGTCACCATAGCAACAGACCCCAGGGCAAATTCCTCGGAAAAGCTCCACCCCTCCCTGCGAATACCTGAGCGAGCTGGGACTGGAGAGGCGGCGGTGCCGGTTTGCTTCTAACTCTCCTCCCCTGTCAGATTTGCCCTCACCCAGTCTCTGTAGACAGGAAGTGCCCTGTGCACCACAAGCACAGAGGCTGCAAAAGGGCCTCATTGCCTGAATCGGCCGCTAAATGCCCTGGGCCGGCCAGGCTGAGATTTTTGTCAGGACTGTATGCTCAGTGGATAGTTGGTGCTACAGCCTCAGTTCCTTCCTTTTGTTGTTGGTTTTCTTGCCCCTCCACACCCCCCAACCCCGGCCTTTTTTTTAGGAGAGAGCACAATAGCAAACTTGGAGGTAACCAGGGACTCTTGGCTTGGTGCTCAGGAATTGCCCCTGAAGGTGCTAGGGAGCTATAGGAAGTAGCCAGGGTTGAACCTAGACCTCCAGCACGCAAAGCATGCCTCCATTTCCTGTTTACAGTCCCAGCCTCTGCCACTAGATCTCAGTGAGTGCAGCAGACTCCAGGAATGTCCCCCTTGCTCCCACCCTAGAAGGCCCCAGTATCTGCGCTAAAATCAGCACAAACCTGTTGGGCATCTCTGAGGGTAACACACCCACATACTGCTCAGAACTGCGGGATTTGGCACACAGGGACCCAGAGCGCATGCGTCTGTTATCCCTGGTGGTTGTGAGGCCTACTGCATTCCGTGATTACTACACTGCTGGATAGGCTTTATTTCCTGCCAGTCCCGAGTATGTGATGCACGGCCAGCTAGGGCTGAGGTCTCAGCCTGCTCTCAGACCCACATCAGCAGGGGAGCCCCAGCAACCACATGGGTGAGCATAACTGAGGCACTCCAGGAGCAGCCAGCACTCATGACAGTGAGGTTCCTTCTCACTGCCAAAGGCCTGTGTGACTTTGACAATACAGCCAGTGCCAATCATTCACGTCTGTAAATTCCTGGTGGTTATCCAGGCCTGCTGAATCTCAGTACCACAGCTGCAAACAGGCATATGCTACTCTGAATTCCCCAGTCACTGCTAGGCCTCTCTGAATCCCAAGTGATATCTCAGGCCAGGAGCAAGCAACTGTAAAGACACTGGTCGCACCCAGGCCTTCTTGCCCTTGGTTCCAGAGCCTATGCCAGGGACTCATGATTGTGAATTCCCTCGTGCCCTCTGGTTCCACAACACAGGCAGCCACAACTGTGAATCCATTGGTCAACACGAAACCCATTCTGCTTGGAGCCAAAGACACTCACAACCATGAAAAGCCAGCGGTTGCCCAGGCTTATTTCAATGCAGGCTTCCAGTTCTCATGCAAGTCCCAGGGAGAGCAAGAACTTTGGGGAGAAAGATGAGCTCATGCAAACCAAGAGTTCAACAAAGCTACCTGGGAAGACTACTAATAAGAGAGAACTCCATCTAAACTACCTGAAAAAGACTTCAAGAAACAAAAAAAAAAAAGTCCAGTGATGCTCAGTGAAATGAAGGGAACAGAGCAGAACTTCAACAAAAATAGGGAACATACAAAGGAACGTCTAGGAAAACTCTAGACTAAAATAACAGAGAAAAATATTACAATGGCTGAACTAACATACAAAATGACTCTATTCTAGATATGTATTTGAGAATTAGATTTCAAGGACAAAGAAAATAAAAGAAAAATAAATAAATGGGACTATAGCAAAGTAAAATCATTTGAATGGTGAAACAAACTATTATTAAAAGGGGAAGGGACTATGGATTGATGTAACAGCACTGAAAGCATGAAACAATAATTTTAATACTATTTTAAACACTGGTATCTTAAATAAAATATTGTAAGGGGTCAGAGATTATAATAAAAGATGTAAAATGTTTGTTTTGAATGAAACAACCTGGTTTCATCACTGGTTTTGAATATGGTACCCAAAGCACTGCCAGAAGTGATCCTTGAGCACAAAGCCAGGAATAGTCCTGAGAATCACTGGTTGTGATATCCAAACCTCCTTAATAAAATATTACTAATAAAGTTTAATATAAAAACAATTAAAACGTTTTAAATGATTTAAAAATGACATGAAACTGAATGGAAGTATTTGCACCCAATAATCTGATAAAGAGTTAATATCCAAGATACATTAAGAACTAAACCTCAGCAATAAGAAAATAAGCAATTCTATCAACAGTTGGGAGCAATAGTTAAATAGACACTTCACCAAAGAAAACAGACCATGGAGAAAGTGTTTGTTGTCACTTATTGTCATGAAAGGGTAAATCAAAACTACAATGAGGTGTAATCTCCTACCTGTGAGAATTATTTGTGATGTAGATAATTACAAATGTAAACTGGTGAGGAAATGGGTGTTGGAAAATTGTATGACTTAACCCAATCATGAACAATTTTGTAGCTGTGTATCTTACAGTGATTCATAAATAGAAAAGAATATCAGTATCCCAAAGGCCAGATACAAGTATTGGCAGGGGTAGGGGAGAATAGGAAGCCTCATACACTTTGATGAGAGTGTATATTAGTCCGACCTCTATGGAAATCAATGTGGAGAACTCTCAAAATATTTAAAATGAATCTGCTGTAGGACCCAACAATTACACTCCTAGGTATCTATGCTAAGAACATAATGCTAGTTTTAAAAGATATGTGCGTAACCTATGTTCCTTGCACAGTAATTTATTACAGGTAAGATGTAGAAACAATTAAAGTGCCCAATGACAAATAGACATATATATATTTATTTGAATGTATGTGTATAATATGCATATATATAATTATACTCTTATCCTAAGAAAAAATGAAATCTTGCCTTCCTAACAATATAAATGGAACTGGAGGAGACCATGTTAAGTGAAATAAGTCAGAGGAGAAAGACAGATAAGATCATCTCATGCACATGTGATAAAAGTAAAATAAAGCACAAGAAAAAGAAAAACCAATAAAAACTAACATGTGAGTTCAACAACTCACACAGTTGTTACCAGAGAAGGAGGTGAAAGGAAACATCTGATCCCAGCAGTGGCAGTGGTGTTGGGGGTGGGGCTGGGGGGGCACATGTGAGGTCTAATCACTGAGGTAAAAAAATTAATGGTATTTTGGTGATGACTATGGTATGGTAACATATTTTTACATGCTGTGATAGTATATCCCTAAAACACCCACTGTGTAAAAATTATTGATATCTTAAATGAGAAAGGAAAGAAGAAAAGACAAAGAGGAAGGGATTAAAAAAGGTAGGAAGAGTGTCATATGTTGGAGGCTGTGAAGATTCCCTAAGAAATGGTCTTGCCCTCTTCCAACTTCCAGCAGTGGCAGGATTCAGAGCAGAGTTGATGTATTTGCCTGAAGTTCAACTCTGCCCTGATAGGACTAAGATTATATTGCACTAACATATGTTAACGCCAATAACCCAGCTAATTTTACACTTATCTTTATTTGTTTTGTTTGTTTGTTTGTCTGTTTTGGGGTCACATCCAGTGGTGCTCAGAACTTACTCCTGGCTCTGTGCTCAGGTATCACTCCTGGTAGGGCTCAGGGGAGCATACAGAGTGCCAAGGATCAAACCTGGGTCAGCAGTATGCAAGGCAAGGGCCATACCTGCTGTAGTATCTCTCTAAATTTTGATACTTATCTTTAATAATTTTCCCAGGAACATTATTTATATATATACACATTATACTGAGGAAAGGCTTTGGAAATTTCAACCATAATATCAGACCTAAAATTAGCACTTGAGAAACATTCACAGCCAGGATTTCACCTCCCGCCCCCTAGTTAGCTATTTTAGTTTTCTACATTGGCAGCTTTCAATTTTTTCTGCTCAGTGAAAATAATAAATAGCTCAGTAATTTAAATTTTTTTCTCTCGGAGTACGATATAGCTCTGCTTAACAGGAAATGGCAGCCACCTCTAACAGTCTGATACCTCGTTTGACTTTGTTACTCCAGCCTATTGCCCTCTCTGATGAACAAAGCAGAGATCCATTTCTTATAGGAAAAAGCTGACCTTTCTTGGAACTGACATATCTAGAATTAAGAACTCAGACCTAGCCAGCGTGCAAAACACTTCTCCCTAATGTCATATTCTTGGATAGGCCAGAAAGTCAATCAAATTCTACTTCACAAATAAAACTAATGCCTATAATATGAGATCAGAGGATGCATTAATATTTCTAAGGCCAACTATTCTCCCTCAAGTAATATAAAGTTATAGCTATGACTTTTCTCAACTCTCTATCCACTGCTCTTGGTACAGGAAAGTAATTATATGTCTCTGTAAGCCATAGCCGAGTTGTTATTTGAGTAAACAAAAAAAGAAAAAGCATTTTGAATGTTACTTTTAAGGTTTCCATAAAAGTTAACATCTATAAGATATTGTTTCCCAGTTCTGTATAAAAAACAGAGCTTTCAGTTACTTCAGGGCACATGTGAAAATCTGTGGAACACAGGGTACTGGCATAATGCCACCTGGAATAGTGCAAAATTCCATTATCACTCAGATCTGGGTAGAACCGAAGTCAAAGTATGTCCTGCAATTTATGGTGCATACACACGGTGAAAATGACCTCTGCAACTCTAGTCAAGAGAGACTGAATATGCAAGGGACAATAACCAGAGTATATATAGAAATAGAACTCTGACCATCATCTGCAGAGGTGTCTCTAGGAATTGATTCCAAACTATCTATACAAACAATAACTGGACAGCTTCCCCAGTTTTTGTGTCGGCTTCAAATTTAGGACCAATTGGAGAAAGCTAAAATAAGCTCTTCCAACCAACTATATAGGATGTCCTGCATCTAGTTAGCCTTGCTCCAAATTCCACATGACCACAACTTCTAATCAGAACATAGCTGAAGCATTCACTTTTTCTTCTCTATAAAGCTGCCACTTTCATTTACTTCTGAGTCTGCCAAATCCAAGTGGTGATGACTGACTCCCTTGCATTTGATCAATAGCCTTTGCTTGCTCCTGTTCAAGTGTTTTTCAGTATTTTCACACCCACTTCTCCCTGGTGTCTGTAGTCTGCCTAAGTGCTCTTTTAGGCTGTCCCCGCCTTTATCTTCTCCATCCTGTACCAGCTTCGCTCTTCCCTGCTTCCTCCATCTATCTTTCTGAAGACGAATTAGCTCTTTCATGTAGTTAGACCCTTCCGTCAATATTCGTCACTCTCTGCCTCGCATCCTCTTTCAATCCATTGTCACAGGCACCCCCGATACAATAAGGTATAGTCCCAGGGCCTCCACTGTTTTTAGCATGGTGGGCCTATTGTAAGGACAGGTATGGAAAATCAAGAACATGGCCTCACCAAGAAGAGATTTTTATAGATGTGCCTAACTATATCAAATTGTGAGTTGAAACAGAGCATCAAAGATCTGGAAACTAGAGCCAGAGAGACAGCATAGGATTTAAGGTGCTTGTCTCACACACAGGCAACAGATAATGATCTCCTGAGCATAGAGCCAGGAATAAGTCCTGAGCACTGCTGGGTGTAATCTAATCCCTTGTCCCTCACCTCTCCCCTTATTATGCCTCCTCCCCCACTCTGTCCCTCTCCCTCCTCCCCCCCACACACAACTAAAGACCTGGAAGTTAAGAAAAGAAAGAAAAAATTCCAACAGAAGTCATCAGTGGTTAGTTGAAAAGTCACAAGTGGTTGGTGTCAGAAAATCAGTCGACAATGGCAAGCCCCCTAAAAGGTATCAGAGGACAAAGCAAGTGACACTGTGTTATCTTGTTCTCTTTACATTTTACTGGAAAAACCTCACTAAAGTCAAGAGAGGTAAATAATGGAGGCTCACCAAAAATATCATCACCAAAATATATTGCCTTTGTAATATAGTCTAGACTTAAGCATTCAAATTTTGCAAAAAAATTCAAGAAATGTACTCTTCAAAGACTTAGCAAAACTTTTTTCCTCCATTTTATCTTTAATCTCCTTTATGGACTGGAGCAATAGCATAGTGGGTAGGGCATTTGCCTTGCACGTGGCTGACCTGGGTTCTATTCCTCAGTCCCTCTCCAAGAGCCTGGCAAGCTACCCATGGCATATTCGATATGTCAAAAACAGTAATGGTAGGTCTCATTCTCCTGACCCTGAAAGGGCCTCCAATTGTTGTGAAAGACAAGTACAGAGAGGCTTGTAAAACCTCGGGGCTGGGAGGAATAGAGACATTACTGGTGCCCGCTCAAGTAAATCGACGAACAATGGGATGACAGTGATACAGTGATCTCCAGAAATAGTCTGAATTGCTCTTTGCTCAGTTCGTGTTTGATTCATTCCTATAACAGGTCCCAAAACCTAACATCCAGGTTACATAGCGATTTTAATTCCAGTCTTAAGATTATGGAACATACAGGAATTTAGTATTTGGAAATACTCAGATGACGTGTTTAAAAAAATAATTGGAGAGAGGAAATTTTACATTAATGAAAAACAAGTAAGTAAATGTATTCTTTGCTTAGGAATTCCAGAAATAATTATTGGTATTAAAGATAAACCAAGTAAAATGTTGATAAGTTTTCAAGTTGGGTTTTCTCCTCTCTTACACTTATTAATAAACTTACTACATTTTCAGTAAAATATTCATTCACAGGGAATATTAATTTTACCAAAATCAATAGGGCAGTAATATATTAAAATATATTTTACCAACTGAAATTAATTTGTGTTGTCCTTAAGCATAGATAATTCCTCTGGGCAACCAACTCATTTAATCTTCCATCTTGTCACAAGAGCAAAGAAAAGCAACTGAATTTTAAATGTTTAACTAGAAGTAAAATCAAGTTTATATAATGATATACCACACTGCAAGGAAGTAATAAAGATAAACGTCTTTGTATTGAGATACACTGTCAGATTCTTCTTTGCTTACAGATAACATAAGCACTCTTCTATAGTATTAAATGACTATTCAAATACCACTTTAGAATGTGTTTTTTTTTAAATTTTGTTTGGGATAATTTGAGGCATTAGAGTTTTGACAGTGACATTCTCTCATAACTGAGAGAAGTTTGTGAAGTTCAGACCTGATTGTGTTTGCCTTCAGCAAACATACTGTTCACATTTTGAGAAAAACTGCTGATGTGGTCTGATGAAAACTGTTCTGGCCCTGCCAAATCACCGACAGATGTGCTTCTCTGCTAAGGGATTTCCCTGGAATGTACTATTTTTTTTTCCTATCTGTTTAGAGAAAGTTCATTTAAAATCTGTTTAAATGTATTAATGTGCAATGTTGCATTATAGCATGCTGTGGGCATACTGGCAAAAAAAAATATTGTGCAGGATGATATATACATACCTCTCGGAGAGCCCAGCAAGCTACGAGAGTATCCCGCCCACACAGCAGAGCCTGGCAAGCTACCTGTGGCATATTAAATATGCCAAAAACAGTAACAATAGGTCTCATTCCCCTGATCCTGTAAGAGCCTCCAATCATTGGGAAAGATGAGTGAGGAGAGACTGCTAAAATCTCAGGGCTGAGTGTAATAGAGACATTACCAGTGCCCGCTTGAGTAAATCCATGAACAATGGGATAACAGTGATACAGTGTTTGTGCAGGATGCCAACAGAAAACTTAGACTGAAAGCAGTAGACATTCTTGCTAAGAGCCTTCAAGTCTGCAAAAATACATTGTCTAATTTCATAGAACATCTGAATGAGTTCATCTATTTTTCCACGCCCGTTTAAAATGTTTATGACACTGCTAGAGAGTTTAAGTCACTTGTCTATAGTCACATGGTCACATACCCAGTGATGCACAATGGGCTCTCCTGCAAATACCAATTTGATTAAGAAGACAAAAAATAGCCTTGACCTGTTAGGTTTAAATAAAGGATGTGAAGCGCATGGATGAATCCTTTGAGCTTGGAGCTGAAGTCTATACTTATTATCAAGTCAGTGTTTTCTATAGCCCCTAGTGTCCCATTATAAAGTAATCTCATTTCAGAAACCTCAACAGATTTACAAGCAAACGTAACTATTAAGGGGAGCATTAACGTGGCTTTCAGTGAATTAAAATAGACCTTTGGATATTGGTTCAAGGATAAGACAATATCAAAATGTACAAGGAAGCAAAATGTTTATTTCTCCAATTAAAAGAGGTTTGCTTGTTTTTAAAGGGATGCAATATTGAAAGTCTGAATGAAACCAGTAATGTACATCGTTTCTGAATTAATGTGAAGTATGATGAACCCTATTCTGAAAAGTACCATAAACACGGTTGCTCTTGCCTGTCCAAACTTCCCTTCCTCTAGGGCAGGATTTCTCAAGCTCAGCACTGCTGTCATCTTGGATGACTTTAGTGCTTAGGAGCACTGCCCCAGGCAGTATGGAGGAATATGTTCTTCACTCCCTAGATGTAAGAGGGATCACATCCCAGATATAACAGCAAAAGCATATTTTTAAAGAATTAAGAACATGAAAATGGCTCCTACGTGGAAGAAAGGGGCATTTGCTTCTTTATGAGAATCACTACTGGAAGGACTTTTGTAGCTACACTGGTGAGCTGCCATTCAATTTATATACCCGTAGGGAATTAAAATTCAAGCAGCTCATGGCTAGAACCTTCCCAAAATTCACAAGTAAATCCTGCTGAAAACACCAGTTGCCATCTCTTCTCCGGGATTTTTTTTTTCTTTTGATCCCTTGTATTACCTAGCCCCTTTTCAGACATTGTTCTTTCACCCTGCTTTTCAAATTACAAACTGCTTACAGTGAAGGAAACATGCCTTTTAAAAATCTAAGCAGAAAACAGTTTTTATTGTTTTGGTTCAAAAAATGCATTTCTTGTTTATTACTAATAAAGAAAGGAGCATAGAATGACACTTCCCCAAAGATAAACTAAAATACTTAAAAAGGATAAAACATTAAAAAGTTTTTACCAGTAATTATAAAACCAGAAAAGGGATATGAGCTTATGAGCTTAAAGTAGACACATTTTTAAATAGAAGCTAAAAACTATGGAGAAAAGAAAATTCCTGTAGAGTCAGTTTCATGTGCTCTGACTATACCCTGAAACACTACCAAGAAGAAAGATAAATTGACTGGATGCTGAGAACTCCCCCAAAATTCCCTAAAATTTGTAAATCTTTGAGCTGAAGGGAAAAAAACTTGAACAAGAAATTCAAGGAATATACCTTTACTATCAAAGAGCCAAGATTTATCAGACCTGCCCATGCATTCTGTTGATATTCCATATATGACAAGATTTATTCTGAGAAGATCAATTAGAAAGTGCCACGCCTCTTTTGGATTTATGTAGATACCCTTTGAGCAGTGTACGGGCAGAATTCTCCCTTCAAACTCCCTCAGAATTCCATCAGTATGCTGGGACAACATATATGTATGCAATAGTTCATGAAAGCCTTGTCAAGAGAGACAAAAAGAGTCATGGGAGCTCACTGATTTCTAGAGTAACATGTCACATGAGGGATGTGTTAAAGATCAGAGAAGTGGGTACTCCTGAATGAGATATAAGTTCAAGGACAAGACATTTAGATGGAGCTTAATAGACTGTATATATCTTCCTACTTTTCATTTCCACATCTCCAGTGTCTACTACAATGAGTTTCTAAATTTCAAGTCTTTTTTTTTTTTTTATGAAAGCATGGATTTCTGGGTGTCATCCTAATTTCTCTTCTAAGGCTGATATGGGGTTCAAGAAATTCTTTCATGAACCAGTACTTCTGGTCTGAGGACCACACTTTGAAAATCTATGGTTAGAAAAGCAGCATCTAGTACTCAAACTAGGCTCAAATGGGAAAGACAAATTAGTTCCCACAACTTGTTAAAGTTATCACAGAAGACCAGTTTGAGAAAAACAGAAACACTCATCTTCACAGTAAATGAGATGAAAGAGAAAGCAAGAACCCAATGCAGACACACTGCCTGAAGTGAGTAGTTGAAAATCTGAGGAGGAGACTAGCAAAATGCAAAGGAATATTATGCAGAGAACTAATTTTGAAGAAAATACAGTCCAAGTAACAGAAACAATTCCCACAAATATTTTTAATGTTAAAGAACAAAAATATCAAATGAAATTTCAAATTTAAAAAGGTATCCCTGAACCAAGGAAACACTCTGCCGAATAGTATATACCTCTGAGGAATTAGTTTAAAAAATTAGAAGAAACAGAAATAGAAAATGTTAGCACTATAAAACAAATTGCTAGAGTAATAGGAAAACTAAAAATAATTATAATGAATACACACGATAAAGACAATGCACTTGTTAAAGCAAACAGAAAGTAGAGAGCTCATTTGGAAGACACTTAATATTATCTAAGAAAATAATAATTGATATACCCTAATAGCGTGAACCAAAAACCAAATGAACTTTCACTGTTGGATAACATTGGGTTGTCCTTGGTCTTCCCTCAGGGAGTTTAGGCTTATTGACTCACTCCCACAACAGTGCCCCCGAGGCACACCCAATTTCATCAAGCACTAGTAATTCTATAATGCTTTTCTCTGTCCTTTATGTCGTCTGCATGGTTTAGCAATGTCCTTTTTGTATAGACACAGGAAGATAGTTGATGCTATGCTTTTGTAACATGGGAGTTAGCTGACTCCAAATAATAATTACTTCTGAGCATCTATCATATTTACCTGACTTAAATCTCAGTTGCCCTTACTTCTTAACATGCCCAAAAGGTGGGTCCTGACAAAGAGACTGGATGGACCCAGGGCAAGCTGTAAGCTACCTTGGCATCAAAAGGGGACAAGTTAAGCACCATAAGTATAATAAATTAAGAGCATGGTCATGGAAAAAAACTCTGTCATGATTCAAAAATAAGTAACTGAATAAGGACCCTACTGGGTTTAGCAAAGAGTAAATTTGCCTGAGGACTGTGGTCAGGGATATATACCAAGGTGTCCCCAGGAAGAGCCAACCTTTTAGTATATCTCTTACTGTGTTCATACAAAATGACTAGAAGAAATACTATAAGAAGTAAGTTTACTATGATTGTCTAAATCTCCAAGAATTTCCCCTGAAGGAGTGGCTTTAATCTTTTTGTTGTTAGGACAATGTACAACCCCACCTATATGCATTCCACCCTTCATGATTTCTATACGAAATGTTGTAAGGGGTAAGAGGGGACTAGGATGAGAACTAAGAGGGCCGCAATAAGGACTACGAGTAGGAGGATGAGGGAACTATGATGACTGAGACTACAACCAAAACTACAATGACAATTGTGCTGGAAGGGGAGAGATCATCGGAATACGCTGGGGAGGAGAGAGAAATAAACTGACAATCAACCAGCCAGGGACCCATCCCTGTTTCTCCATTCCCCAGTCCTTCATCCATCACTGTGAGCCAGCTAGCAGAATGGCTCTCAGCCACAGAATGCTCCAATCCCATATGCCTATACTTTTTCCTTTGAAACTCACAATCAGAGTGAAATGTTTCCCTGAAACAAGAAAGACCTAAATCTGCAGAAAATACATATTGAGGAAGAAATTAAGAATTACCGTTAAGCATCCTGACTTATTTCACATCAAGAATAAAATTAGAGAACACTGGATACTCCTAAATAAGAAAGCCAACTCCAGTATAGAGAAAAGGTCATCCTGGCTTTAGTTTCATAGCAACAACCTATTCTAGAAAAGTAATATAACAAAGTCTCCAAGTTTCAGAAATTAAAAAAGAAAGTGAGTCAAGAATCTCCTGGTGAGTCAATAAATTTTTCTAATTAAATTAAACTGCTTGAGTGGACACAAGTAACATCTCCATTGTGAGACTTGTTGTTACTGTTTTTGGCCTATAAAATATGCCATGAGTAGCTTGCCAGGCTCTGCCGTGCGGGCGGGATACTCTCGGGAGCTTGCTGGGTTTTCTGAGAGGGGAGACAGTTCCTTCATAGAAAAAAAAAATTATGTCTCAGGCTCCACTAGCATCCCAGGCAACAACAACAGCCCTGGCTTATCCCAGCTCCCACCAGAGCAGGTACTGCCCCTTCGGGGAACACAGTTCCAGATGATGTTCCACAAGGATGCAGTGATCTGCCAAAGAGCCCTACTTCCTAATTCCTGGCGACACAACTCTAAGTACCGTAACTCTACAGAACGCAAAGAAATGAAGGCTGCAAAAGGCAAGTCGCTAACCAACTAGTATGAAAATGGAAAGATCTTCCAAATTACGTGGCAGGCTAGATGGAACCCCAAAGACCCTTCAAAGTGGAGGGCTCAACGGGCTGAGAGCAAGCAGGCTTTGAGTTCATTCTCCGACACAGATCTTGGGTGCCTGACTGACAGAGTCTCCCCCACCTCCAAAAGCAGAGATAGAAGAGAGATGGGAGAGATTTCAAGCACTGGGCCTTGGTCAACCAGCTCCTGAGTTTGAAGATCAGGACAGAGGTCCCTAATCAAAGAAACGTAAGTTGCATCTAAGTGAACCGCCAGCAAGGAAAAGGGGACCTAAGTTCTATAATGGAGAAGAACGGAATTTGGCTAACAAGGTGAAAGAATGCTCCCAACCTTTAGAAAGTAGCCCCTATGGGCACACAGAATAGTACAGCCGGAAGGCAGCATGTCTGGCAAGCTACTTGTGGCATATTCGATATGCCAAAAACAGTAATAGTAACAACAAGTGATTAAATTACATTAAAAAATTTTTAAAAGAAGATTAGTTCTGGAGTTCAGTCTGTCCAGTTTGCCTACCCACTTACAGGTATTATTAACAGATCACTTGACTGCTAGTGCTTTGAGGTTTCTTATCAATAAAATAAAACTGATAATGGTACCTAAAAAAACCAGAATGTTATATTGGTTAAGTATTTATTCAAATGTAAAAGCAATAGGCAGATATTCTCAAAAGTGAAAAATCTCAGAAAATATCCTCATCATTCTTCTCTAAGAAAAAAAGGTCTAGATCAAAGTTACCCAACCAAGAGATAAATTAAAATATATAATCCTGGAATGTATAACCCACAGTAAAAGAACTAATCATGATTGTGTCTAAAATAATGCCATAACTAAATAAATAAAGTAATTACAGTTGAAAAACAGAATGAGGATGTTACAAAACTTTCAGTTAAAATAATCCAAGCAAAGTTGGAAAGTAGTGAGAAAAGTTGAAAGATATGAGAGAAACATGTGATCTTTTCTGGTAACTGATACTGTCCAAAATTAATGCAGTTTTTAAAAAGTCATATGGATTTTAACATTTTCATTACTTCAGAATATTTTCTTTATATTGAAAAACTTTTCATCAAAACAATTTGGTAGGGAAAAATATATACGTGAAGTCTAATAATTCTTTGAATTTTTTGTTTCCTTCTGTTTATCTTTCTTCTTTTAAGTAAAATTAAATTTAATATAGCAGGTAGGGCCTTTGCCTTGCATGTGACCGACCCAGGTTCGATTCCTCCATCCCTCTCAGAGAGGCTGGTAAGCTAACAAGAGTATCCTGCCCGCATGGCAGAGCCTAGCAAGCTACCCATGGCATATTTGATATGCCAAAAACAAGTCTCACAATGAGATGTTACTGGTGTCCGCTCGAGCAGATCGATGAACAATGGGATGACACTGCTACAGTGCTACCCATTTCTATAAAGCAAGTATAAGATTGTTTCGGAGTGTGTTCCTGTGTTATAAAACTAATTCAATTCTTATTCAAAGAATAAGAAGGCAATTGAGAAACACTGGTACAATGGAAGGGTAAGAACAAGCTATATTAGAAATAAACAGACAGACTGTAATATGGCGGACTCTTATCTGAAAAATAACCATTTTGCCTGCATGGTCATGAGTAGTTGTTTTTTATAGGAAAGTAGAGGAAAGTAAATCTTTAGGAAGCAGGGTAGGGACTTTGGGGAGGGGCAGTTAGCAGTAAATTTCTTCTTTGGACTGTTCCCCTGAGTTATATTTCCCCATATGTCTGCAAAATAAAGATTTCCAATTAGAGTCCCTACCCTCTCATTAATTAGGACAAGATAAAAACAGGGCAGCGGCATGGGGGGCATGTTCAAGTTGTTCAACCACCCTGATGACTGATTGTCTGCTTTCTAATACTAAATTTCTCTTAATTTCTTTTTCCATCTGTCCGTCGAGAGGCTTAGCATGTTGCTCTTCAGTTATTCATAGTGGCTATTACTGGGAAAAAGGTTTAGGGTTATATATTGCTTTCTTTATACCTTTTTCTAATGCCTACATTTTTAAATGACAAGCATAAATCACTTGCGAAAAATAAGCAATCATCACTTTAAGACATTTATATGAAATATAAATACTACTTTTCTGACTTAGTAAGCAAACATAAGTCAAAAAATTTTGATGACTAAGCATATGACTAAGTACCTCTCTATGAAGCATCATTTTGAAAACTTTCCCAATTGTAATGTACATTAGAAGGAAATGAAATGTAAGAATGAGGAGAACAGAGTAAAGGCAGTCACCCTGGTAAGTATTACATTTTATTTTCTTAAATAAATTTCTGGCTTCTGGTCCTTTAGTTAGCTGTACTCAACAGTTAAATGAGTGTGTATGATATGCCAGGCGATGAACTAATGTATTCCATAGTTATTTTTGTTATTTAATTCTTTGAAATACTACAAGGTGATATAATAAAAAGGAGGCAGAAGTGGTGAGGAAGAAGAACAAAGTAGAAAGTTTAGAACAAAGCTTAGAACAAAATAGAAAGTTTTAAATCTAGTAGGGATTGCTAACTTACCCGTTATATAATGTTCCTCCTCATAAATTGTGATTTTTGTGAAAGGGAGTGATGACAACAGTGTAACTCACAGAATATTGTGAGGACTAAAGGAAATTTAATTTGCTATTTAATTCTTTGAAATACTACAAGGTGATATGATAAAAAGGAGGAGGAAGTGGTAGAGGAAGAAGAGGGCAATAACAGTTTAGAATGAAGTAGAAAGTTATAAATATAGAAAATTCATTGAGAGACAGATAAAGTGGCAGGGTAAGAATAGGTAAGAACAGCTTTACTAGAAATAAGCAGATAGACTGAAATATAGTGGACACAAGTTTGCAAAATAACCATCTTACCTGCATGTCTAATCATATTAATATTAAATTAAATATTAATAATAAATGTTTATCTATTTACCTACTATGTGTTAAATAGTTTAACAAATGAAGTTACTGCAGTAACACTTTCAACCTTCAAGATATTTAAGTTCTTTTCACAATAGAAGTCCATTGTATAATAGAAGAAACGGTCACTAATATTAGCCTTTAGAAATCCAGAATTTACGGTAGTATTCTTAGAGAACCTGCATAGGTGGGCATGACCTTGTGTGAAGAGAGAACACAAGGAAGAACCATGAACTAATTGAATAGTTTTAAGCACAAAAGTGAGGGAAATAACGACAACAGAAGGACTCTGACTATGTAGATGCAAAGGCCATGGTCAACTTCAGGTTGTCTTAGAAACAGGACTCCAGCATTATAATGAGATAAAATAATATACTAATAAGTAAAAGTTATTTGAGTTTGGTCATAAACAGAATCCAATTTTATCTTGGAAGATGATCTAGGAGGAACTTGAGACAGATTTGGCCACAAGTAATTCAGTTCCTAAAGGGAAGATTTGGTTTCATTTAGAAAGGGTCCAGTTGAAATGTCATCCTCAAGACTGTTTTAAGACTATTTTAAGCATCGTTTCTCTTGCCAGTTCTTCCCAAGTTAGTGCAGGGTAGGGAGCAAATCAAGTCAGTGCATATAGCTTTATTTCACTAACCAATGTAACAACTGCTCAGTGTAGGAAAAAGCATGAAGTAGGAAAGAAAGATCCATGTTTGTTGCGTCTTTGAACTCTCTGCTCAAACTCCCACCACCTCCCATTGTTCAGGATATCTATATCTATAAATGGAGAGCCACCAATTTTATTTAATCCTCACAACAGTCTATGAGTTGATATCATCCCACTTCACAAAATTACAATTTACAAGGAAGAACAGTATACGGTGGAAAAATCAGCAATCCCTACTGGATTTAAAACTTTCTACTGCATTCTGATTTCACTTGCTTGTGATTTCTCTGTTGTTTTTGAATATTATGGTCAGGTTTTTGTTTTGTTTTATTTTGTTTTAAGGATTTTGGCACTGTGCATGTAATTTTATTGAGAGCTAAATTAAAAATCCCATAATCAAGCATACACATACACAAAGTATATTAACAATAACAAAAAATGGCTTCCCTTGATACTAATATCTCTAAATTGAAAGCTTAGGCTATAGCTTAATATGATTTGGTTTGGTTCAGTTCTCAGGAGCTGGCTTTTGAAATTAAAGGTGTGATCCCTGGAAACCACTGTGATAAAAGTGATTTGCAATCATACTATTGACAGTCATAATAGAAACAAATGCCTACTTACCACTCACAGCTCAACTCTGTTGAGAACAAATCAATAGAGTAAAATGTTTTCAGCTTCCCAGAGAAAGGTTTCACCTGACAGATACCAGGAGATCAAATATGCACAGTGCTTAGACCCACGACGTGTATGGATTGGAATTTGAGAAGGCAGTGAGAGATGATGACATTAGTATAAAAGCTAACCCTATCTCTGCTATGGTTATGTTTTATACGAACTCTTTTTATTTTTTATGTATCTTTCCATTTGTTTATTACCTTGTCCCTTTTGCATATGTTTAAGCCAAATATAATGAACTAAATAAAACATAAGTATGCCATACTACAAAGTTTTTGATTCAGTAGCAGGAAAAATATTGTGAGGGCAAATTTGATGCCCTGACAAACTGCAGCTAACATGAAGTCTCAACAAGGCCTCAGTTTCTGTTTCCCCAGAGCAGAACTTGCAGTTTCTGGTAAACCCCCAGTTCAGTAATTTGCTGAGATAAGGAATTGGGTAGTTGGGTCTGGTTGATCATGAGGGTCATTGTACTCTACTTAGAAACTGTTACTAACCATTGCCTAATCGCTGACTACTATAGTAATAGGGCCGATGCTAAAAATAGACCAGTATAGAAATTGCTTCTTAATTCTGAACCCTATATAAACTGCTTGTGATTTAAAGTCAGGGTTCTTGTCAAGACTCCACTGCGTTAGATGAGACTTGGACCCTGCCTCGGGCTAGTAATAAAATTCCTTTGCTTTTGCATTATTGTGTGTGGAACTGGGTCTCTCTGTGTTTGGGGATCTGAAACTTGGGCACACAAAATATCATGAGATTTTGGTCACTGTTATTCTAGAGGCAGGTACTATGGGAACACAAGGAAGAAGTATCTACTTTAGCCCAGAAAAATTGAGGAGACCACCTGTAGTTGTGTGGAAACAATCACAGAGGATGAAAAACAAGCATCAAGAAGGAAGTGATACAGGAAAGACTTTGAGGGGCTGGAGCGATAGCACAGCGGGCAGGGCGTTTGTCTTGCACGTGGCTGACCAGCATCCCATATGATCCCCTGAGCACTGCCAGGAGTTAATTCCTGACTGCCCGAGCCAGGAGTAACCCCTGTGCATCACCGGGTGTGACCCAAAATGCCCCCCCTCCAAAAAAAAAATTAAAGACTTTGAGTATATTATTTATTTATTTATTTATTTATTTATTATTTGGGGACTACATCTGGCAGTGCCTGGGCCTACCTATTGGCTCTGCATTCAGAATCACTCCTGGTGGGCTTGAGGGACCATATGGGGTTCTGGAGACTGAATCTGGGTCAGCAACATGCAAAGCAAGAACCATACCCTCTGTACTATTGCTCCAGCCCTATGTGATTAAAAAAAAATAGTACTTGATGGTTGTATCAACTGTCTTTGGTGATAAAGCCATTCTTAGATACCATCCTTTGAAACAAAAATATTGATATTCAGGTTTACCTTGCTTTCTTTGTTTTTTGGAGGGTTTTTCTGTTTGTTTTTGTTTTGAGGCCACATCTGGCAGTGCTCAGAGGTTACTCCCGGCTCTGTGCTCAGAGATCACGCCTCTCAAGTTTTGGGAAAACCATACTGGGTGCAGGGCATGTAACCCAGGTCAGCTACGTGAAAGGCAAGTGTCATACTCACTGTACTATTTCTCTGGCCCCTGCATAACTATCTTAATGGAAGTTCAAGTTCTAGTCTCTCAGAGATGACATTTTTCTTGCTCATGAGCATTACTGGATCAAAAGACACTAAGTCTTTCAGTTAATTTCTGTGCCAAACACCCACTTTTAAATTTTGAGGGGCTGGAGCGATAGCACAGCAGGTAGGGTATTTGCCTTGCATGCGGCTGACCCGGGTTTGATTCCCAGCATCCATATAGTCCCTGAGCACCACCAAAAGAACTAGTCCCTTCTTTTCCAGGGACTAGTTTAGAAAAGAAGGGACTAGTTTAACTTGATTACTTGTTCATCTTTTATCCATATAAAATGTGCAGAGCAGAAAATATATAAGATGGCTCTAGGGAGTAGACTAGTTATATGATTTTATCCTACAAAGGCTTCCTATAGTAGGGGGAAATTCCTTAAAAGCAAAAAGGATGGTGTTACATGAAGGAAATAGGAGATAAGGAAGAAATTTCCATTTTTTTTCTCTTTGGGTCACACCTGGCGATGCACAGGGGTCACTCCTGGCTCTGCACTCAGGAATTATCCCTGGCAGTGCTCAGGGAACCATATGGGACTCTGGGAATCGAATCCAGGTCAGTCAAGTGCAAGGCAAATGCCCTACTCACTGTACTATCACTCCAAGCCCTACTCATTTCTTTTCCAGGGAAGAAAGCACCAGTTTCATGTTTTTCTAACATGATGTAAAATCCCAGTCTACAGAAGCATGAAATTTTGATTACTGAATAGCATATCAATTTTCATCGAGAAAAAGGCACTTCCTCAGTCAATCTTGTTGGAAGAGAGCACTTTCACATTCACTTTCTACAAGAGTTGGAAACTGGTAGAATTCCTTTATTTTCCAAATGCAGATCTTCTTATGATAGATATACTTTGAATTCCTCTCTGTATTCCTCTCCACTCTGCCCCCAATTAAAAGTATATTATTTTCTCTACTGAAGTTGGGATTAATTGTTGGTTATTTTTAGAGCAACTCATCAGGATGGTACAGATTGATTATTTTTAAGTGAAGTAGCAAAGGTGTTGAACATTCATTGAGCACTGAGTAAATGTTTTTTTAAGATTACAGTTTCCCAATCCACATTCCTGACAAATACCATGTCTTACATACTTGCAAACAGTCCAAAATTACTCCTTCTCCTTAAAATTATTTCACTTATACTAACATTGAGTTTAAGTTAAAATAATTGTGTACTCATTTTATTCTTTGTTCTGGGATGGCGGGGGGGGGGAGTGCTGGCAATACCCAGCAGTGCTCAGGGTTTATTCCTGGCTCTGTGCTCATGAGTGATCCTTGGCAGTGCTCAGGGGACCATCTGTGGTTCTAGGGATCTAAAACATTATCAGTCACTACGGCCAAATGCAAGGCAAGTGCCTTATATCTTATACTATATTTTTAGACCTCTTATTAGTTTGTTTTTAAAGTTCTATAAAAAAAATATTTAGTGAGGGCTGGAGCAATAGCCGGTAGGACATTTGCCTTGCATGTAGCCAAGCCGGGTTTGATTCCCAGCATCCCATATGGTCCCCTGAGCACCGTCAGGGGTAATCCTGAGTGCAGAGCCAGGAGTAACCCCTGTGCATCGCAGGGTGTGACCCAAAACGCAAAATATTGTACATATATATGTATACATATACATATATTTATTTATTGAGAAATAGGTCATATTTCTAAATTTCTGTGAAAATCAGAGAAGAAAAAGAAAGTGTGACCAGAGAAGAAACTTTTTGTTCTTTGCTGTACATTCAGTCCATTACTCAGATTTGTCATTAGTCAAGGTTTCCTTTGCTCCTGCCCTCACCTTTAAACACACTCTTGTGATGAACAAGAATTAAGAGTAGGTCATTGATTCATGACAAAGGGGAAAGAGCTCCTATAGGTACTTTGCTTTAGACAGAGCTTTGGGGTCTACAATGCAATAGTCACACAGAGATGAATAAGAATCTCCTCACTCCTTTTCTATTCTTCCCTATCCCTCACCTTTCTTCTCTCTCCCTCACTCTTTTATTTTCTCGCTCTCTATTCCTTATATAATTTTAGTGGCTTACTAGCATTGAAGATTGAGCCCCAGACAAAACAGGACTGCACAGGTAGCCAAGACCAGTACCAGACAGGCGTGAGTACTTTATCCTGTTCTCTGACTCAATTCCCATTGGTGCTCTGGGATGTCTGAGTTTTATTGCCTCTCACACTGCTCAGGTAAGATCTGACTGTCAATTAGGGCAGAGAAGTAGTTTCTTTTGGATTTTGGACACTGAAATGACTTTAATTCACTAAAAGCAGTAACTAAAGATTCAGTTAAACTCACTCAGAGTCTATGAATATAAAAGCACAAAGAACTAGTTAATAACAAAGGATGGCAGTTTTCTTTAGGTTTTCTCTGTGTGTGTGTGTTTATGTTTGTTTTTGAGCCTCCTCCGGGGTGCTTAGGGGTTACTCCATGCTCTGCCCTTAGGAATCATTCCTGGCAGTGCCTGGAGACCATACGCGATCCCCCAGATCCAAGCTGGGTCAACTTGTATGCAAGGCAAACACTCTACCGCTGTGCATCACTTCAGCTATTCTGTGTGTGTGTTTAGGTGTGCTGTGTTCATCCACCCTGCCAAAGTAGAAAGAAAAGTTAGAACATATAAGAAATAGGCCACAATAGATGCATAATGATCTGGCTCATTTGGGAGATAGAAAGAAACACTGTACCACCACTGTCTTCCCGTTGTTCATCGAGCGAGTGGGCACCAGTGACATCTCCATTGTGAGACTTGTTGCTGTTTTTGGCATATCGAATACTCCACAGGTAGCTTTCCAGGCTCTGCCGTACAGGTGAGATACTCTCGGTAGCTTGCCGGGTTCTCTGAGAGGGGCGGAGGAATCGAACCCGGGTTGGCAGCATGCAAGGTGAATGCCCTACCGCTGTCACAGCAAAGGAATAAAAAATGGTCAACAGGAACAGAACCTAAGAAGCGGCCTATTGCACTGAAGTTTCCAGGTGGGGCTAGGAGGTATGTGTATGTGTGTGTAGGTGGGGGAATTTTTGGTCAGGGGGATGGTAGGTAGAGGAGGGAACACTCTGGTGGAGGAAGTGTGGTGTTGAAATATTTTATGTATGAAATCTTATCATTAACCACATTGCAAATCATAGTGCTTTAAATAAAATTTAAAATAAGAAAAAGACATGGGTACCATATCTTTGTAACAGTACCAAAACTCCAGTGGCATATACCAGGCATTTTTTAGGCTAATGAAAAAAATATATAACATACAAAAGAAAAGAATACATATTGTATATACTTTTGACTTTGCAATTCACTAAAAAATCATAGTTACACAGACATCAAGGGAAAATATCTCAGTGATCTATAAATGAAAGAAACTCTGGACGAGGGGGCTGGAGCAATAGTACAGCGGGTAGGGTTCATGGAGCCAACCCTGGTTCGATTTCCAGCATCCCATATGGTCCCCCAAGTACCGCCAGGAGCAATTCCTGAGCGCAAGCCAGGAGTAACCCCAGAGCATCTCTGGGTGTGACCCAAAAAGAAAAAAAAAAAAGAAACTCTGAAAGAATGGGATAATATTAAGGTATAAAAACCATTAACTGAAAATAGATTTTTAAATATTTTAATAATGTCCACCTCGAAGAGCCCAGCAAGCTACCAAGCATATCCCACCCGCTCGGCAGAGCCTGGCAAGCTACCCATGGCATATTTGATATGCCCAAAACAGTAACAAGTCTCACAATGGAGACGTTACTGGTACCTGCTCGAGCAAATCAATGAACAGGATAACAGTGCTACAGTGTTAGGTTTGAAACAGAAGCCTTACTCTATTACCACTACCTGAAGACTGATTATATTGTACAATTTGTTCCTACATCTGGGGCACATACCACGGGGGTTTCACAGAAGAGACCCGTAGATATCATAGAGAGGTAGTAATAAAAAGAAGTGGATTTTTATGGTGATAAATTTAATTCTGGTTAAATTCTTGTTTGATCCTTTTTATTATACCAAGGAGAAAGTCTCAGTGTGATGCCACATGTATAAATCAGCTGTCTCACTCCTGGGAATAATCCCTTTTAACAAGGGAAATAGCTTTCTGGTTCAGAGCCTTGATCAGTAAAGAGCACGTACCTTGAATTAATTTGGGATAATTTACCTATACTGTTCTCTTCCCAGTGCAAACAGTGGGAGCTGCTTTTTAAAAGTAAATTTAAGGACTGAGATAGTAGAGCAAGTAAGCCACTTGCCTTGCATGTAATCAACCTAGGTTTTATTCCCAGCACCCCATTTTCCCCCCCCAGGCCTGCTAGAAGTGATCCTTAAGCACAGTCCTAAACACAGTTGGGTGTGGTCCCCAAACCAAAGTCGTCATCATCATCATCATCATCATCATCATCATCATCATCATCAAACAGGTTTAAAGGTAATCTAAATAGGCATTAATACATTAAATATATTAAATATATGAATGCCAGATAAAAGTCATACATAGATATGTCACTGTCACTGTCATCCCGTTGCTCATCTATTTGTTCGAGCGGGCACCAGTAATGTCTCTCATTGAGAGACTTATTGTTACTGTTTTTGGCATATCCAATACACACGTGTAGCTTGCCAGGCTCTGCCATGCGGGCTCCATACTCTCAGTAGCTTGCTGGCCTCTCCGAGAGGGGCGGAGGAATCAAACACGGGTTGGCTGAGTGAAAAGCGAAAGCCCAACCATTGTGCTATTGCTCCAGCCCACATAGATATGTACAATGGACATACAGATAACTAAAATGTCACCTTGGGAACTGGTACAGATTGGCTACTGCTGCTTCTAAAATTCCTCCAATGGAAATAGCAATCCAGAAAGACAAAAGTCTTTCCCCTGAATTACTGACAATGACATGTCCGTTGCCGGTAACCCAACCTATCCACCTGTGTTGCTTCTACCTCAATACTCTCTTTGGCTCCACAATTCCTTCTGCATGAAGTTCATCCTTTTGCTTCATTCAGAGAAGTATTTTTTTTTTTTTAAGGATTCAGTCTCCTCTGCTGGGGCAGGGACCACCCTCCTCCACAAACAACACATGCATTAATTTCTGCTTGCACACTTTTCTTTCTGCTGCATGCCAAGCTAAATGTGCTTCAGAAATCTCATTTCTTAGGTGCCAAGAAGGTGTTAGGCTTCTAGCCTTACTTGTATCAAAGCCCAGAGTACTTGCCACCACAAAAACATACTGCTTACTCAAAGCACGTGTACATATTAAGGAACTCTATTGCAAGATTTTGTTTGCAGAAGGAAGAGCAGACTGATTGAGTACATTGTTCTACACTATTTTAATTGTTGCTATAATCTGATCTGTCTCTAACCAGTTAATCGGTATTTAATCGGTTGCTTTAATTTTATTACAAAGCAGCCAGAATGCAGCTGTAGCTAGGCACCACACAAGTAAATAAAATGCATTATAATTTTTATTGTACTTATGCATATGAGATTTATTCCTTTGGTGTCAAAACTATTCTCACTTCCACTCCCCTAGTAATTTATGTGTATTAAATCATTATTGTACATCTGAGTGATAAGAATACTTAGAAATGTATTGCCAAGTGTAAGTTATATAATACATTTCTTGTTGTATACACCTTCTATTGCCAAATAAACTTGTGAGTCATTTAAATATTTGTTGTACTTGAATTACTAACATTGTTTCTATTAATTAATGATACTGAAATTTATTCTAAGAAACTTTAAAAACACAGAAGTAGAAACAACAAAACAACTTCATGCTTACAAAAAGGATCTGAGTTCTGTGTCTTGAAATATAATCGGATGCTACTTTCCAGAAAATTCTCCTGAGAATGATACATAGTGGCATTAATAAAACTCTGAGTGTTTTAGAAGACATTGAACATGGGTCCAATAGGCCCAAAGTCTTATGTAAGTATTTGAACAATTTGACCTTATTTCAGTTTCTTGAGAGAGCAGATAGGGACAGCCACAGAATCAACATGAAAAATTATTAAGGTCCCACATAGTGTTTGCCTGAAAGGGCTTAGATAACTATAGCAGATTTCAAAAAATATTAATAATAAAATAAAAACCTCTCAAGGCCACCTTTTTAGATTGCTTCACATTTTTAAGAAGTAATTCACTAGGAGCTCTCTTGTGCTTTACCTGCCATTTCACAGTGTCATTTCCCACTGCTTAGGAGGAAGGGAGCAGTCTATTATTTATGCGGACTGGAGTGATAGTGTAGTGGGTAGGGCATTCACCTTGCACGCAGCCGACCGATGCACTGGGGTTTGTTTCCTCCGTACCACTCAGAGAACCCCGCAAGCTACCGAGAGTATCTTGCTTGCACAGCTGACCCTGGCAAGCTACCCGGTGCATATTCCATATGCCTAAAACAATAACAACAAGTCTCACAATGGAGACGTTACTGGTGCCCGCTCGAGCAACAGGATGACAGTGACGCAGTGATATTATTTTATGCAGAGCCCACTCTTTCACTTCCAGAGGATCCTGTGTTCTCCCTTAAATGCATGATTTGCGTTCTCTCTGTCTTTCTCTTTCTCCCTCCCTCCCTTTTTCCTCAGAATCCCTAAATAAAACTATTTTACTTAAAAAAGAGAAGAGGCTCAAGGCAGACTATAATCCCAGCTGTTTGTATACTCAGAGATGCCTCAGACTGCTTATTCAAGTCTCTCTTCATCTCTAAAAAAAGAGTATTTTCAGCTGTTATTACCCAGTGAAGATGATTAAATGAGATAATGCTATTTGCTCTCATTGAGGGTTCTGGTATCTCCTTTGGCTCCTGGGATACCTGGGACTTTTTCTGAACAGAAAGTACTGCTCGCATCCACATCCTTATGATCGTCCGCTCATCCCACTAAGATGCACTGATTCAACAAATGCTCACAGAGCACCAGTATGGACCAGGCACTGGAATCAGTTTCTGGAACATGGAGGTCTAGTTGGAAATTCAATGTCCATTCCAGTGTGTTCAGAGTAAGAAAACAGACAACAAATTTATCTTTCAACAAAATATGCCCAGAGAGATAAAACCAAGATCAAAGCTACGTTTCATGTAAGTTATAATAGAACATCGAGAAAGGAATGGTTCCTTAATCCAAAATCCAGCTGTACAAAAAAGAACAAGACACTATTTACTCATTAGTAAGTAATATCTATTATGTGCAAGGGATTTTTCCAGGTCTGAAGCTTTTCTTATGAATATCAGGACAAGGAACACCAGCAGGTAGGTTCACTCTAGACAGTCTTGGCTATCTAGAGATTCCTCTGTCTGGATATCACTAACCTGTAAGGAAACAAGTGAGTCCATCTAACAGAAAGAAATTCTACTTATAAAACACAGCTGCATAGGGGCTGGAGCAATAGCACAGAGGGTAGGGCATTTGCCTTGCACACGGCTGACCCGGGTTCGATTCCCAGCATCCCATATGGTCCCCCAAGCACTGCCAGGAGTAATTCCTGAGTGCAGAGCCAGGAATAACCCCTATGCATCATCAGGTGTGACCTAAAAAGCAAAAAAAAAATACCCTTGCATAGATCAGAGCTGAGGGCAGAGTGAAGGGTGGGAGGGATGGCAGAGGTATCTGGGGCCTGGGTGGAGGTGGGCACTCTTGTGGTGAGTGTGGTATTGGAATGATGTATACGTGAAAACATCATTAACATGTTGTAAACCATAGTACCTTAATAAAAATTGGGAAAATAAAAACGAAAGATGCCTGCATAACAATAAAATAGACTTGCATTGATCTTCTCCTGCATATTTTTAATTAATCGATTTTTCAAAAGCTATTTCAGCAATATGACTTAGAAAACTGTTAGCAATAGACTTTCAGGAATGTAATGTTTCAACTCTATACATACCCCCAGTGTTATGTTCTTTCATCAGTGTTTCAAGGTCCCTTCCCACCCATACTACTCCCTTAGCAAACATAAGTCCCCAAGACCCTCGGCTAATGACCTCATGTTCCATCCAGTCTCATCAGCACTCCATGTCCAACTTCAGGTCCTTTCTTGGGAATCTCAGTTTTGCAATCCATGGCTAAGGTTCACAATAATTTGATACCTTCTATTCCCTTATTTCTCTGTATATGACAGAAAACAGAGATCATTTGGTATTTGGCCCTTACTCTTTGACTTATTTTAAAAGAAATTTCCTACCTACACAGCACAGCTGTGTACACACAGTAGAACTAGGTACACTCCACTTATGTTCATAGCAGTTATGCACAAACTTATCCTCTGTAATACTGTCCTTTTTAAAATTCTCTCTGGCTTAAAAGCTCAAAAGCAAAATGTCTCATTACTCATGTAACCCTTACCTGCTCTCCAGGAGTCCACCCACTGAATGCTGCCCACCAATCATGTTTCCATATCCAGACCTAGAAAATCTTTCCTGATATGCAGCTAGAATGAGCTCTCTATAGTTACCAGAGAAGAACAAAGAGAAGTGTGGTCAATAAGAAAGGTGATTTACAGATTTAATGCAAAGCTCTGAATAAATCCCATAGTCTGTGATGTCCCATTCTTCGAATCATATGAATTTAGAACCATCTTAATTATCTAGCAGCTCAGAACTTTTATGGAAACAAATACATGTAATATCATAGTGAAATATGTGCTACAGCACCAATTATATTACTCTATCAAAAGTTATTGAACATTCTGAAATAATAAAAATAAACAAAACAACCTTTTTACGTTGTTATCAAGAAGAATATCCTTGGCATTAACCACAGAAAAATATTTCGTTATCGGATACTTTTTAATAGAGAACACAGATATAAATTGTTATATACATTTTTACCTTTCTTACAATCAGGACTGGAGCAATAGCACAGCGGGTACAGTATTTGCCTTGCACACAGCTGAGCTAGGTTCAATTCCTCTGCCCCTCTCGGAGAGCCCGGCAAACTAACAAGAGTATATTGCCCACAAGCTACCCAGAGTATATCGCCTGCACAGCAGAGCCTGGCAAGCTCCCCGTGGTGTATTTGATATGCCAAAAATGATGACAACAAGTCTCACAATGGAGCCCCCTGGAGCAAATTGATGAGCAATGGGATGTGAATGACAGTGACAATCAGCTCCTCTCTGGTAAGACTGAAGAAAATGAATCCAGGTGGTAGTGGAGTCAGTAACATTACAAACAGTTTTAAAAAAGGAACATTATTTCTTCTTTTGTTATTCCTCTATGGCCATCTAAATTTATAAAATCCATACAGAATATTAATATACTTATAGAAACCTTAGGTCTAGATGAACAAATGCATGGCATATGGACTGTTAGTTCAACTTCCTCATGCCATAACAGGCATGAATAACAGAGCACAGACTTTCCAGTCTTCAAATGCCTCTCTCTATACAACAGCTTCTCAGGTAAGTGCTGGCAACAAATCATACTTGGCATGAATAATAAAAGTAATTTGGAATCCCGTTTTATGAGATTGACTCTATTACCCCCACTGCCATTTCAAATATTAAGAGTCAAGAATATAAAAATGACATTATTTACATAAAACAGAAAGGTAGTCTTGCCTGGAGGAACATGGCTTTGAATATTAGTAGAATATTTCAATCCTGAAAATCTCCAGAAGTTTATTTAACTCCAGTGCCCTTCTTTTACTTCCATGCCCTCTACAACGTGAACTAGATAGCAGCTCTCTAGAGAAGCTGCTGCTAAGACAGAAAAGTGCACACGTCAACTTCTGGTTGAAATTTGAAGCATCCAATCTAAGCTGCAGTCACTAAAACTTGGTAATGTGCCATCGGGGCTGATGGGGGTTGGGGTGGGGAGGGAATATGGGAACACTGGTGGAGGGAAGTTGACACTGGTGGTGGGATTGGCATTGAAATATTAGATGCCTAAAGCATAACTATCAATAACTATACTAAAATGAAGAAAGCAACTTGTTGTTGCATCCAAGAGTTTCACTCTATACGATGAGTGTGCATTGAGAGTTGGCCTGTGAAGACAGAGAGCAAGAGAGGTAAAGAGATCCCTTGCTGCTAGTCTGGGAGCATGGATCTGGTGATAGGAAGGAAGATTAAGCAGGGAAGTAGCCGGATTGCTGTAACAGGCACTCATTCTCTCCTGGAAAGAAGGAGAACAATAAAAGGGCCGAAAGAGTGGCGTTGAAATCATAATGGCACGCAGTGAGTGAAGCTCAGGGTACAGTGAATCCAGGTGAAAAGTCTGGTTCTTGAATGAAGTACACTTTCCGTGTAACCTAGCAAATCTTTTCTGGCTATATAGACCTTGTTTTTTCCCTTACCCTCCACCCCATCTCTCTGTGCTCTACACTCTGACTTCATTTCCCGTTTTCTGTCTTTACTTCTTTCGCTAGTTGTCTTTTTCGCTTCCATTTATTTTATTCTTTTGCTCTTGTTTATTATTTCCTCTGCCTTTTCTGTTATTATCCCTTGTCCCCCAGGCTTCCAAAACCCAGAGCTTTGACCTTAAAAGAACCATCCTGGTAGCCCTCAGGGCTATGGGACTTGAAGCTTACTCCCAAGTGCAGCAGAAAGGAGGGGGTCAAGGAACAAAGGACAGTGGGGGACTCCCAGAGGCTACACAGTTGAGGTGCCGGCAGACCCCCCTGAGGGAAGGAGGCAGCGAAGCAGAAAGCAGAGGTGGAGAGAGTGTGTCCAGGCCCACAAATATAATGAACTGAGTCCTGGAACAGTGTCTGACTAAGGTGACAGAAAACTAACAAAGCAGAAAACAGCATCAGGCAGAAAGTGAGGCAGATTCTAAACAGAAAGACAAATACCAGGAGAGCAAGAAGCAGCATTAATAAGCCACTGGGACTGGAAAAGGACTTACAGCATGGATATTAGAGAGACATATACACCAAAGGTAAGATATAAAAGCAAAGTGACACATTGTGACACAAGAGGGAAGAGGTACGCCTATGAAATAGCAGCACCATTAGAGCAACTCAGTAGATTATTTATGGTTTTGTTTGAATTTTTTATGCTAATACTCCTTTGGAAACAGAAATGTTCTAAGGCATTAGAATACTCAAAGTCCATCTAGAGGCTAAAATAAAGGCAAACAACTATATCAGTCAGACAATAATCTGAACTGACAACACAGAATTCTTTGTAAAACCCACCTCATTGGACCTGTAGGTCAACCTCATCATAACTGGTGCCTTAGAGAGTCATTCTTACTAACTAGTTATCGATTTGTAAAAAGGAAAACAAATCCTTAGAGTGTCCTGTGTCAAATGACTGTCCCCAAATTGTTACCTTGGATCAACTGAGAGTAAATATTGGCATTTTCATATGGCAATCTAATATTTGGGAATAATATAGCCTTCCTAGAGAGACGGAAATAAAGCACATACCAGTCATTTATGAATCATATAATATTAGACACTAGTAATTTGTCATGTGCTGCAGTGTTCTAGAATCATTAGAGAAGCCATTTAACTGGTCTCAGGTATGATCACGTACAAAACATGACTCTGCAAGCTGAATGTACCAAATCTGTACTAACATTTCATGATGCTAGACTGAAACTTAATGACCAGTGCAAACCACCGGGCCACCACAGTAAAACAGCAGCAGTAAAAAGGGCAAAATAAATCAGAAATTTAAATGGATGATCCATTTTCTATAGCTGTTAATCAGAATAACGGGATGGCTTAATTCACCTACACAGTGATTTACATGGATCATAATAGCACTTTAAGTAATATCCACTAGCTAATTAAGCAGATATTTGATTAGTGCCTACTATGTGCAAGGCACTCTACCAGCTGTAGGTCATATTTGGACATAAAAGAAAGGTTATTAAACTTCAAAAGGTTTGTATCCAGGGGAACGTTCTGCCACATCTCCCATCTTGGGATGTGTCCTTTCATACTTTAGTGCGCACACATATCCTCTTATTGAGATGTGTCTTTTATACATTAGAGCCTGTTTCCCCATTCTCTCTTCCCTCCTTTCTTCCCCAGCAAATGTGTTTTTTTTTTTTCATCCAATAAAGAAAACAGGCATTTTGCAAAAACTTTCACAAAAGTAATATAGGGCTACATGACAATAGAAGATATACAAAGTCAGTACTTCAAAACCAGAGAAGGGAAAGAAACTTCTAAAGTCCTTTGTAGGTGAAATTAGATGAGGCTATGTCAGAGAAACCATTTACATGGTCAGGGAAATAGCTCAAAGCACCAGGGCATATGTCTGGCATGTTGGAGGCCTGGGTTTGATGCCCAGCACCACAATTCACCCCTCCATCCCACCCTCACCTCCCCCACCCCGTCCAAGAACCACCAAGAAGTGACTTCCAAGAATCAGGCAAGGAGTCCATCTGCATGCTGGGTGTGACCCCCAAAAGCTAATCTCATTCACACATTCAAACATATCATTTTTTTTATTAAGCAGTGCTGGATGATTTGTTGTCAATTCTGACTTAATTCCTTCCTGGCAATCTGCATCATAAAGCAGAGGGCAAGAAGCACATTTTCCAGAATATATTTCTATAATGGTTCTCAGTGGAGTCAGACAATAAGTAAAGAAGAAAAATGGGAAAAGCAAAAGGGTGCGGACACCTTTCAGAAGACAGGTGTGCACAGAAATGAGATATTCCCAGAGAGCTAGGGAAAGCAGTATGGTTCATTCAGCAAGGCCCTTCCATGTATTGAGACAACAGTTGTATCTGAGCTACCAATATCTCAGTTACAACTAATCAGAAATATCTTTTTCTAGATTTTTATCTTATGTTTCATTCAAATGTATATTAGCTGACTTAAATATTTGTGTGCTGGGAAGAACGAGTAAAGAGAGGCTGCTAAAATATCAGGGCTAGGATGAATGGAGACATTACTGGCGCCCACTCAAGCAAATTGATGATCAATAGGATGACCGTGATATAGTGATACAGTGAAATATTTGTGTTAATACATAGAATCACCTGTGTGGATATCTAGAGAACCTATTCACATCTCATCTCTTATAAGCTCACCCCAGATATGTTGGTATTTGGTGTTAAATTTATTATATGAATGTGCATTGTGTAAATACAAACAAAAGTGGTCAAAACAAAACTAAGTCACTACAAAAATTTACAAAAACTATATGTAGTGTCAAAATATTTTATCACATTTTAATGATTAAGTTGTATAGATAGACATGTGGATACTTTTCTTCTTTATAATCACTTGTTTTTAAATATATATTCATAAATAATAGTATAAATACCACATATTAAATACTACTTGTATATAAATAATATATTCCTGAGACAAAAAAGCAATGATAAGAAAGTTTTGAGAAATCACGTGTGTAAGTTTGAAAGCAAAAGTCAGTTACTGTCTTATATAATAGTAATGAAAAATGAATTAGAAATTTTTAATAATATAATTTTCATTAACACTACGATATTTATGAATATGTACAACAAAACATGTACAATATCCATGTAAGCATAAAATAAGTCACATGGTAGCTTTTAAAAATAGAAGAAGAGATGGTTCTTATACATAGAAAGACTCAATATTATAAAGAGTCACTTCTCTAATTTAGAGATTTAATGCCTCCCCAGTCCCCCAAAAAAGGGAGAAATCTCTCTTATGGATATCAATAGATTAATTCTAACCTTTGCATGGAAAGGTAAAAATCACATAATAGCTAACATGACATCAAAGAAAAAGAACAATGTTGAAAGACAAACACTACTCAACTTTAAGTCTTATTAGAAAGTTAGAGTGACTAAGACAGAATGATACTGGTGAAAGAATAGATCAATATAAGAGCCCAGAGAGCCCAGAAATACAACTACCGGAAAATAGTCAACTGATATTTGATGAAGGATCACAGGCTCAAGAAAGGATAGTAGTTTTTTACAAATGAATGATAATGGAATAAATGTACATCTACACACACACACACACACACACACACACACACACACACACACCAGGCATTACACCTTGATGAGAATAAACTGAAAATGAATCACACACCTAAATATAACATAGAAAAATATTAATTTTTAAAAAAAATTTTATTAGTGAATCACTGTGAGGTACAGTTACAAATTTATGAACTTTTGTATTTGCATTAAATTGTTAAAGTATAATATAGGAGAAAATCTAGATGAGCTAGGATATGGTAATGACTTTTAGATAGAATACTAATTACAATCAAAATAGATAATATTCCATCCAAAAATATAACATAAATATATGGGCACTAATATCTATGAAAGAGACAATAGATATGTTGACATTTATTAAAATAAAAATTTTAAAAGATCTATAAAACACATATTGCCAAAAGAATAAGACAAGTTACATATTGGGAGAAAATATTTAAAAAGATGTATCTGAGAAAAAAATATTATCAAAATGCACAAAACCCTTAAAACTCAATTATAAGGACTTCTCTTCAAGCCTGAATAGTTTCCCCTGAATACATACATTGCTTATTTGTCTCTATGTGTTTTGCTTGCTTACTTCCACTCTGAAGAAGCTCATGTTTGTTCTTGAACATATACTTATTTCTCTCTCCTTATATATTTCTAAATAAGTTTCAATTAAAAAAAATCTTGTTTCACCAAAAATAAAACAAACAAACAAAACCCCTCAGTTATGAAGGACGTGAATGTAGTTCAGTGGTAGGGCACCTGTTTTGCAGGCAGGAGGCTGGAACTTTGATTCCCAGCACCAGCTCACATTCAGACAGCGATTCAAAAACCAAGGCCATTGTTCACAATAGCCCAAATCTGGAAACAACCCAAGTGCCCTAGAACAGATGACTGGAAGAAACTTTGGTACATCTACACAATGGAATACTATGCAACTGTTAGAAGAGATTAAGTCATGAAATTTGCTTAGACATGGCGCGTATCATGCTAAGTGAAATGAGTCAGAAAGAGAGGGACAGATATAGAAGGACTGTACTCATTTGTGGAGTATAGAATAACATCACATGAGGCTGGCACCCAAGGACAATAGATACAAGGGCCAGGGGGATTGCCGCATAGCTGGAAGACTGCTTCATGAGCAGAGGGGAGGAGATGGATGGGATAGAGAAGGGATCACTAAGAAAATGATGGCTGGAGGAATCAGTCAGGATAGGAAATGTGTGCCGAAATTAGATAAACCACCAAAAATGATGGCCTCTCAGTGTCTGTGTTGCAAGCTATAATGCCAGAAAGTAGAGAGAGAGTATGGGGAATAGTGTCTGCCATAGAGGCAGAGGGAGGTTGGGAAGGGGGGTTATATAGGGGATATTGGTGGTGGGGAATGTGCACTGGTGGAGAGATGGGTGTTTGATCATGTGTGATTGTAACATGGAAGCTTATAACTATCTCATGGTGTTTCAATAAAATAATAATAAAAAAAATGTAAAGAAAAGCACTACCATTTGTGATCACCTTTGCCACAATACAGAGAGTAACCAAAAGTATATGCCTTCTCACCAGTCATCAAAACAACAAAAGTCAATGGATACATGCACACATATATACAGGGCTTCACACTCAGTTTCTTAAAACACCTATTAGTGGGGGCTAGAGCAAGAGAACAACCATTGTTGGTAGGGCGTTTGCCTTGCAAGCAGCCATATCAGGTCTGATTCCCAGCATCCCATATGGTCCCCTGAGCAGCACCAGGGGTAATTCCTGAGTGCAGAGCAGGAGTAACCCCTGTGCATTGCCAGGTCTGACGCAAAAAGCAAAAATAAATGAATAAATAAATAAATAAAGCACCTATTATTGATTAGAGCAAGCATTATGTAAAAGAAAATAATTTAGAAAATATCTTTCCCTATTTGTCTATACCTGGCATTTCTTTTGCTCCTATAATCTGGAAATTCTGTCTTTCCAGAGTGCCATGTCATGATGGGCACAGAGCAAGGACTCAAGAAATGTAAAGAATTTGCTTAGACATTGGCTAAATCAAAATGAAAATAAATTAAAATAAATTACATGGGACTGGAGCAATAGCACAGCGGGTAGGGCGTTTGCCTTGCAAGGGCTGACCCAGGTTTGATTCTTCCGTCCCTCTCAGAGAGCCCAGCAAGCTACCAAGAGTATCCCACCTGCATGGCAGAGCCTGGCAAGCTACCCGTGGTGTATCTGATATGCCCAAAACAGTAACAACAAGTCTCACAATGGAGACCTTACTGGTGCCTGCTTGAACAAATCAATGAACAACGGGACAACAGTGCTACATGGCTTGATAAGTAAATTTTGAGGAAATCTGAAAAACACTGAATATGAGGCATTTAACCCTTGACCTATTATCTGCCCATCAGTGGAGTATCCATTTTCTAACAATAACCCTTTCCAGTTTTAAGACTGTTTTTAGCCCTCAGGGATACACATGACATAGATATTGTTAGCCTCATTTAGAGGTGAGAAAGCTGAGACTCAAAGAGGTTAAGTGATTTGCTCAAGAAGAGTGAGCCAATCAGTAAACGAAACAGGGATTCAAAACCTAGCCCAACCTCCAGGTCTCCTTGTGTCAATTCAAAGCAGCTTCTACAGGTAATGAACCTTCACTGGCCTTTGCTCTGAGTGCTCAGCGGGCTGCCAAGAGCATCTACGTACAACAGGGATAGAGCGTAACCCCATCTTGCTCACGACGATACCTGCATCACTTTGCTTAAAGTGAAATATGTTTCATCACCTCCACTTTTTACAGGTAACATTCTACATAGGACTTTTATACAATCTGGTGGGCAGGTACTTAAAAAAAAACTTTTTGTCACTAAGGGGATCAGACTAATACACTAATAAATGAGAGAAAAGAAGAGGGAGGATATGTAGCAAATCCAGGTTGATACTAATTTCACTCACAGGGAATAGAACAAAATAATCATAAGCTCACAGAGAAAAGTACATTAAAAAATAAATACAGAGACTAGACAGATAGTATAGAGGTTAATGCAGTTAACCTGAACATGGCTGACCCCTTTTGATCCCTGATACTTCATATGGTCTCTGGAGTACTGCCAGGGGTGATCACTGAGAAGACCCAGCACAATCCCTGAGAACTTCCAGTGTGGCCTCCAAAAGTGAATTACTTTAAAAAATACATTCTTTTCATGTGTGTGGTGCCAATGATCAAATCCAGGTTCTCATACCTACAAGGCAAATGTGTTCTGCTGAGCTCAATCCGTAGCACCCAGAGGAAACTTTTCTTTGCTTTGGAGCACACCCACTGGTGCTTGGGGACTACTCTGGATCTGTGTTGAGGTGTAGCTCCTAGTAGTATTTGGGGACCACAGAGGTTCATGGAGGATCAATTCCAGGCCTGTATTACAGCAAAACATGCAGTTCATTCCATTGAGTTAACCCTCAGGGGGTAACTCTGGAGTGAGTTTTGAAGCTACTAAGTCACATAAATAAATCCAATGTCAACGGCTCACCTATATGTTGTATTCATGTATTATAACTCGTATATCATCAAGATTTAAGACCAATAATAACCTCAGGAGTCATTATTCATTCAGAAATGGGTGCTATTGACGTAGAGGAGAAGGTCCTCTACCTTCTTGTTTTAAAGTGAAATACTTTATGAGAAAGGGGTGTTCCCTGCTGACAAAGGTTGAAAGACCTAGCTTTGCTCTGGTAGTTTCAGCCTTTACCACATTTTTTGAAGTATATGTTCCTCTTCAATATACCTTGTGCATTTTATTGTGCCAGAAGGGAACTCTGGGAGCAGGCAGGAATCCATTATTCAGATCATGCAAAGGATGTCTCCATCCATGACTTAGGGATAATGATGTTGACATTTGAGTATTAACCTGCAAATAGCTCCGAAAGGAGCACTGTGAAGTTTCTGATCGTCAATGTACTTAGTACCACAAGTGCGAAACATATCAGTGACATAACAAATATTTACTAACTTATTATGAAGGAATAACAAGCAAAAATAGTTTATTTTGTTAGCAAATTCCATGGATAAATTGTTTTAATACTAAACTTTAACTACTTCTGACCAGTACACCTTAAATATAATCTTTTTCATTTTCAATGTCAAGTATAAGTCCTACTAAGAAATAACTGTATTTTTTTTAAGATTTTATTTTATTATATTGAATCACCGTGAAAAAAACACAAAGCTTTCAGGTTTAAGTCTCAGTCATATAATGATTGAACCCCCATCCCTTCACCAGTGCACATGTTCCACCACCAAGAACCCCAATACACCCCCTTCCCACCCAGCCCCCACCTAAGTAGCTAATGATCTTCATTTTATTCTCTCTACTTTGAATGCATTCAATATTTCAATAGAGAACTCACTATTATTGTTTGGAATTTCCCCCCAACAATCAGGTCTGCTGAAAAGGCAGCATTTAATAATTTCTTTTTATCGCTGAGAATGAAGATTCTAGGACCTCGCGCAGCCGCTATTACGGCCGTGTGGTTTTTGACTTCTGATATTTTAGTTCAGTTCACAGTCCAAATGCAAAGAAATAACTGTATTAAATAATATGCTGAGAAATTTATATGTAACCTCACTTAGTTATACATAATATTTATGCAAGTATAACAGATTGATACAACATTATAATGATATAATAATATGGCTACTAATATGAGTTACACAACAGCTAGACGTGGATTGTCATGGTAGTAAAAACTCAAGAGAATCAAGAAATGATTCTAGAATGACTTCAGGAAGCATTGACTAATTAGCTAATTTTCCCAACTGATTTAGTTGTTGACAGAATTAAGAAGGAGGGACTTAAATGCTTCCCTTAAGGGTCAGTCTCTTCCTCCTTGCTTTTAATCTTCCTTCAGTATCTCCTATGAACCAGGGATTGCACTATAGACTTTTCTTCATAAAAATAATCCTACAACACATAAAAAGAGTGATGAAAAAACAGCCAATGAACTATTAGAGAAGTACAGAAGGAATGCATGACCAAAAGAGCTGTTTCGGTCATGCCTCAGTGGAACAGGGTGCCTGAAAGTCTGATGTGATTCTGCCAAGGAGAGAGGGACAGGAATCCATTGAGACAGGAAGACAAGGACAAAATGATGGAAGCAGAAATCTCCATGCAGTTCAATACTGACAGAAAATAAAACAAGAAGTAAGAAGCAGTAGGAGATGAGCAGGAAAGGTTGGTTTACTAAGTCATGTTGACAAGTTTGGGCTTTATCTTGACGTAGTAGTTATATATTTGTAGAGCTCAGGGAGAGGACTGAGAAAGTTAAATAAGAAACTCAAAAAATTCCCCAGAGTTGCTGTATACTTAAATGAGCCAGACAGAAGCCAAGAGGCCAAGTTAGGAAGCAGGTGAGCATCTCAGTCAAAATACTCAAACTTGAACTAAAACATGGGTAATAGGAATGGAGAGTAGGAATTGACTTGGCAATAATTCAGAAAGCAAAATATTTAAGATGGAAGAGGAGATTATCAAGAAGAAAAATCAAGAGCACCATCCCATTCACTCCTGAGCCACCTTCCAGTGCCTCTTCTGGTTTTCTTCCTTTCCCAGGTTTCTGCACCCCCCCCCACCTGACACCCCACCACATCTCTATAGTGTGCTATGGCCTATGCAGAAGTGGGCGTGGCCTACTTGGGGGGCAGGTGAGCAGCTGCAGTTATTTTCCCCTTTCCTGGCACTCAGAAATCATATCTTCATTTCCATCACCTAATTCTGTGGAGATAATCCTGGCCATCTCAAACACATTACGACAATAGTCCAGGAGTGTATTCCAATTGCACCATAATACTGGTGTCACTAGAAGCTCTAGTGACAAGTCCAATATAAAAAAAAAGGACACATCCTCCAAAGCTTCACTAGAGACCTATTCCTCTAAGCCGCTGAGGAGCACTTGGGAGGAAGAGGGCAATACTGATAGTGAACTGGAAGGTTCCAACACCACACTACTACAAAAACATGAAGAAACAACGAAAATCCCCACCACAAGGAGAACATAATGAAAAGGGTTCAGGCACCTCAACAAGCATTACCCACAAATACGATCTCTCCGATAAAGAATTCAGAGATGCAATATTGAAGATGTTCAATGAAATCAAATAAATGGCTCAACAGACATCTAGGAAATTAAAGGAGGACATGAAAGAAACAATGGAATGGACAGCCGAGAAAATACAGGAAGAAATGAGAGCAGAAATAAAAATTGAAGTGTCACAAATTAAGGATTCTGTAGATGAAATTAAAAACTCAGTGGGTGTCCTCAATAGTAGAATGGTCACAGCCGAAGACAGAATCAGTGAGCTTGAATATGAGCTGCAGGAAGTTTACAGGCAACAACAAGCAATGGGAAAAGACCTCAAAATAGCTTTTAGGCAAATCAGAGACTTAGGGGATGATTTTAAGAGGAACAACATTAGAATCATCACAGTACCAGAAGGACAGGGAGACAACCACAATGAAAAAGCCACAGTTAAAAATATCATTACTGAAAAGTTCCCAGAGCTGGAGAATGCAGGCATCCAGATCTAAAGAGCCCGAAGAGTGCCAGCTAAAAGAGACCCTAGTAAAAAGACTCCAAGACATATCATAGCCAGAATGATGGATGCCACAGATAGAGACACAATAATGTAAGCAGCAAGGTCAAAGAAGGAAATCACATACAAAGGAGCACCCCTTTGATTTACAGCAGACCTATCAGAAGAAACCCTCCAAGCCCGAAGACAATGGTGGGATATAGTGAAAAAACTCAATGAAATGAACGCCTCACCAAGAATACTTTATCTGGCTAAACTCTTACTCAAACTTGAAGGAACAATACACTATTTCACGAATAAATAACAGCTCAGGAACTTTGTAGACTCAAAACCAAACTTAAAATAAGAACTAAAGGGGATTTATTTTTAAACTTGTAGATATATCTACAAGATACTGTAAGACAAGAAAACCCCCTACAAGCACAACAAACCCCTAGAGAAAGATGGCCCAAAACCCATGACAATAATCTCCCTCAATGTCAATGGTCAAAATGAACTAATTAAGAGACACAGAGTTGCAAAATGGATTCGGAAACTAAACTCAACATTTTGCTGCCTATAAGAAACACATCTGAACAGTCAGAGCAAACACAGCTCAAAATCAACGGACGGAAAACAATCCTGCAAGCAAACAACTCCCTCAAAAAAACTGGGGTGGCCAGACTAGTATCTGACAACATAGATTTCAGGTTGAAAAAGATTAAGATTAGAAGGGACAGCAAAGGCCAATTTTTACTAGTCAAGGGATATGTACAGCAGGAAGAAATCACACTCCTAAATGTGTATGTACCTAATGAGGGACCAGCTAAATACTTAAAACAACTGCTAACAGATTTTAACAAGGACATTGCTAACAACACAACAGTAGTTGGAGGCTTCAGCACTGCCCTATCACCTCTGGATAGATCTACAAGATTAAAACTCAGCAAGGAAACACTGACTTTGAAGGAAGAGATAGAAGAGAGAGGGCTAATAGATCTATACAGGGCTTTGCATCCCAGAAAGAGTACACATTTTCTTTTCCAGTGCACATGGAACATTTTCCAAAATAGATCATGTGCTGGATCACAAAACATACCTCAATAGAATTAGGAAGATAGAAATTGTATCAACTACCTTTGCAGACCACGATGTACTGAAAATAGAAGTCAACCACGCACAGACTGTAGTGGGAATGCCAAATGACTCAGCCCCTTTGGAAAATAGTATGGAGACTTCTCAGAAAATTAGAAATTGAGCTCCCATTTGACCCACCAATGCCATTTCTGGGAAAATATCCTGGAGATGCAAAAAAGTATAGTTGAAATGACATCTGCACTTACATGTTCATTGCAGCACTGTTTACCGTACACAGAATCTGGAAAAAACCCGAGTGCCCAAGAACAGGTGACTGGTTAAAGAAACTTTGGTACATCTGCACAAGAAATACTATGCAGCTGTTAGAAAAGAAGAAGTTAATAAATTTGCATATAGGTGGGGCAACATGGAAAGTATCATGTTGAGTGAAATGAGTCAGAGAGAGAGGGACAGATATAGAAAGATAGCACACATTTGTGGAATGTAAAGCAACAGAATGGGAGACTAACACCAAAGAACAGCAGAGATAAGTACCAGGAGGATTGCTCCACAGCTTAGAAGCCAGCCTCGCATGCTGGGGGAAAAGGCAGCTCAGATAGAGAAGGGACCACCGAGTAAGGGGTGCTAGGAGGGCCCACTAGCAATGGGAGAGGCGGGCTGAAAGAAGACTATACATGATGGCCACTTAATACCTCTACTGCAAACCATAACACCCAAATGGAGAGAGAGAAAAAAAGGGAATGCCCTGCCACAGAGGCAGGGTGGAGGTGGGGGGAGACCCCAAAAAGCAAAAAAAAAAAAATCAAAGTTTAACAAAAGAGCAGAATAAAAACAAGACAGAGTACTATAAACTGAGTAATATTTAATAATTGTAAATATGCATGTAGTATGTCTTACTAGATTCTTCATTGCTCAATTTGTTTTAATTTTTCTGACTAGCTTTTTTCGCTTATAATGTTGTACCTAAGTTTCATCCATGTTGTAGTATGTCTCAGCACTTCATTTCCTTTTATTACCACATTGAAAGTATAAGACACATTTCATTTATACATTCATCTGCTGTTGGACATTTGAATTGTTTACACATTTCTGGAAAGCATACTGCTACAAATATTCATAAACACTTTTTAAATCGATGTCATCAGCATACAAAATATTTGTTTCAGGATTATAATACAATTTAATCTCTGTATGTAACATACTGCAAAATTATCACCATAATGAATTTAACCGATGTATATAACTATACAGTGTGTGAGACACTGAATGTTGTTCAGGACTTTCTTCTGGCTCTGTGCTAAAGGATAACTCACAGCACGGGAGCTTATGGGGTATGGGGACCAAATGCAGGTCAGCCACGTGCACGGCAAATGCCTTTCCTACTATGCTATCTTGCCAATCTTCTTCATAACTTTTAAAACAGTATCATCACAACTTTTGAAATAGTTTTATATGCATTAAGTCTTTTCCCGATTTTCAATAGTTTTATTAACTAGTTAGTCACCATGGCTTTGGATACATGTTTTCATACCTCTTCATTATACATTGTGGAGTAGAATTGTTGAATTATATGACACTGTATTAAACCTTTTGAGAAACTTCTTTCTAAAGTTTCTATATCACTTTATGTTCCTGGAAGCTTTGTAGGAGGATGAATAAAATATTGCAAGAGCCTTCCCACCAAAAGTTAGGACCTCTTGGTAACTTAATTTTTAAAGTTATTCAAGGAAAACCTAACAGTATATTCTCTTATCTGTAACCAATGCCACAGAACTGAGTATGGGCCCATCACTGTTGTGAAGGATATGCAGTGTGAAAAAGGATATTCACCAAAGAAGATGGTGCTAAAAAGAAGCAAATGACTTTGCATAATCAGTCTGCTTATAGACTTTAGGGAGACCTAAATGCCTAGCAATACTCAGGAAAATCACAGAAAATACAAGCTAATCTTTATATTTTTTTAAAACTGAAAATACTGGGCCTGTTCCAAAGCAATCAGAGTTCTGCCTAGGAGGAATAGATCCAAAATATTCTAAGAAAAATCTGAAATAAGGATACAAAGGCAAAAATTGAACCATCACAGCAGGATCTCTTGGAATTCCTTGTGTTCTAATGAAGGGCTTTGGCGCTCTCATTGCATTTGGCATAATGTCTACCTATTTCATGAGCCACAAACCAACCTTACCAACAGATGCTCTCTGACATCCCCATCCCGCCACTTGCCTAGCACTAACCACTGAACTTTAGCAAGAACATCTAGATGTCTGGCTTCCAGAGCCTACCTTTCACCTAAGAACTCTCTATCCCATGTGTTATCTTGACTTTACTCGGATTTGCACACAGTAGTTAAGTCACTGGGTAATTGGGAAGCTCAATTAATTCATCTAGTCTCCCATTTCAGTTCCTATTGGAATTCTATGACTGTGTCTTTAGCCTTATTGGAAAAGAACCACTTCGAAGAATTTACTCTATCTTCTTGGGTCACATACACAAAAAGGCAGCCCATAAAGAACTGGGTATTAAAAAACCAGCTTTCAATCTCTGCCCTCTTAGTATCAGCTTTGAGACACCTGGCCTGTGCTAAGTTTCAAAGAAAAGGCAGATAACTTTGAAGATTTTATTTCACAGGGGACCGAAGATAAAAGTCTCTGTCAGGTTGTCATTAGATGCGTAATACTATTCATGGTGGGGTGCTGGGGGCTCCCCTCCTCCTCTGTAGACCTCTAGCAGATTAGGTCTCCGAGCTTTAATTTTAGGAAGGATTTGCAGCTGTGAGGAAGTATAATATCATTATGATTTGGGCTGTAGTAGTCTGGGGAAGCCAGATTACATTTGTATGAAACTGTATTAGAAGATCTGACTGAAACCACTAAAAATCAAATAAAAGGAATATTTTCTGGAGAGCCTAAAAATAAGGGCCAGTTTTTATAACGCTCTTACATCGTTTCACTGTTACTCTGTTTTTCATCCAGAGAAACCAAGCCAAACATAGGAGGCAGATGGCAAAAATGCCTGGGCTTTTGGACCTGCCCATTAATCAGTCTGTCATCAACCTAATCCAGAGGCAGGCTCCCCTAATAAAGGAAAAATGTTAATTAACCCTTAGAGAAGTAGAGAACTTAACAAGGAGTTGGGGAGGAGAAATTAAAAAAAAAAAGTTCTCTGCTTTCCTCTCCAGAGGCACTGTCTAATTCAGTGTCTCGAAGAAATCCATCAAACAGTCTCTGAAGCTTCACTCGGCCTCAGTCCATCCAGCAGCACCATATGCTACCCTGCGTATGTGTCACAAAGCAGCCCCCAGACAATGACTAACACAGAGCGTGTGCTTTCCTCCAGAACCATCATAAACCATCTTAAACTCCCCTCTCCTCATTTACACAGCAAACTACAAAATCACTTTGGGTACAGCAAAAACCCAATTTCCCGGAGATGAGACAGAGAAAGGAGGTTCTGATTGCTTGTACCTGTTGGTACAACACAGAAGCCAAGAAGCAGCAGATTGCCAGCATCTTCCAGTAGGAATTAGAAATGCACAAATGGGATGCCATGGGTAGAACTCTTAACATCGAAATTATTGTGCCAAGGCCTCTGCATAGTAAGTTGAAACTTCCAGATCCAACTGGAAAATAATGTTCTTGGTTAGGAAAAAATCAGTTATAAAGGGGAGGGTTTTTTTTTGTTTTTTTTTAATGGGGGTTTGGCTACACTCAGCTATGATCAGGGCTTATCCTGGCTCTGTGTCCAGGTATCACTTCTGGTGGACCTTGGGAACCATATGAGATACTGAGGATCGAAGCATGCAAGGCAATCACCCTATCCTCTGTACTACTCTCTGACCCCAAAATGGTATTGCTTTTTATCATCAGAGAAGAAACACTAGCATCCAAATTTGGAGATGGGGATCATATAAATAGTCACATGCATCTTCAGGGATTATCTAAATCTCCTGAGTGGTTAGTAATTGAAGAGATGTTGATACATAAGGACAATTTTTTTTTTTAATTTCCAAAGTGAGTTCTTATCTCTCCATGACAACAAAAGATAGAAGGACTAATTTTTTCACAGGAATCACATTTAATACATGCTGTTTTCTATACCCACACCCAAAACCAAGAAAATATAACTGTCTTAGCTCCAAGGTTGAAGTTCACTTCACCAGAGAACTAAATGTCTTTTGCTTGTGTATCACAGATAGCTTGATTAGCTAAATAAGAAAGAGGTGTTGTCAGAATATGCTTCTCCAAATGAAGGGTGAAAACATGGCTTGCTTGTCTCATAAAGTGTCAACAAAAAGTACAAAGTAAAATCTAGGTCCTGACTGCAAGTTTAGTTCACAAATAAAACCAACCATATAAAAATACAAAAACTCTCAGATTGTTCAAAAGAGCTCCTTGGGGGAACTTTTTAAAAATATATTACACAATAGTCTCACAGCCATAATTTTTACCTGATTCCAAAACCATGAAAAAAAGACCACAAGTGTTAGTGTCTTTATCTTATCCTCAATTAATAAATAGACTTGAATTTACAGACGTCTTTGGCTTAAAGTCCAAGGTCTCTTTCTTTGGAAAACAGGTTCCTCTCCCTCATCCCTTTATATTCACAGAACCTTAAAATTTGACACTGTTCTTCAAAAGCAGAGCACTTGTGAACAAAGGAGAGGGGAGGGAAGTGGAAGGGTCAGATTCCCAGCCGAGCTGCTGACATTTCACTTCTCTAAGCTTCAGTTTCTGTCTGTAGAAAATGCAGATGTAGATTAAGACAAGTTTAAAAGAAAAATCAATTTCTAATTAAAACATAAATCAAAAGGCCCTTTAATAGGCCAGAGAGATAGGGGTTAAGGCTTTGCATACATCTGACCCTGGTTTGATCCCAAGCACTATATATATCCCCAAGCAACACCAGGGGTCACCCCTGAATGCAGAAACCAGGACTAGGCTCTGAGTACCACAGGATTTAAATATATATATATATGTGTATGTGTGCATATATATATTTGACTATATATGCGCATATCTATTTGGATAGTTATATACACGTGCATATCTATTTGACTATATATATGTACATATATATGACTATACATACATATGTGTGCATATATCTATTTGACTATATATGCATAGTCATGTATATATGTGCACATATATATTTGACTATATATGCACATATATATTTGACTATATATATAGTCAAATAGATATGCACACATATTTACATATATATGTACATATATATATATATATATATATATATATATATATATACACACACACACTCTGTCCTTCTCAGAGAGCCCAGAAAGCTACCAAGAGTATCCCGCCCGCTCAGCAGAGCCTGGCAAGCTACCTGTGGCTTATTTGATATGCCAAAAACAGTAACAACAAGTTTCACAATGGAGTCATTACTGGTGCCCGCTCAAGCAAATCGATGAACAACAGGATGACAGTGCTACAGTGCTACCTAAAATCTGGGGCTAGAGAGCTAGCATAGTGGATCAGGTCCTTGCACACAAAAGACTAGACCAGGTGAATCTCGGGAACTTTTGATACATACATATGAACTTATGATGCATGCATAATACATACGATACATGGTGAGTGATGGGAGCACAGAGCCAGCAGTAAACAGAGTCAGGTGTGGTCCCAAAACGACAACAGATAACTTTAAAGTTTGTTAACAAAATGCCTGGTCCCACAGTGAACACGCAAAACAGTACATGAGTGATCATTACAAATATAATTAATAAGACTTGCACAGAAATATTTAAAAGTAACATTCACACGCTTGAAAACTTCCTTAAATGAGAATCCATAATGATTAAATACCAAAATGGTATGATAGTAAAGGGCATTATGTGATATCCTTGGGATGCATCAAGATTGCCCAACTTAAAAAATCCAACTGAGAAGAACCGTTTGAGCAACTCTGAAGCCAGCGTGCCTGCAAACACTTGGGAGAAGAAAGCAGAAGCCCCCTCCTGGTGGAGAAAGCTCTGGAACAAACCTTCAATCTCCCCTGCCATACAGTTAGGCAGCTTAATTTGGGCAAATCAGGAGAAAGCCCACGTCCCCAGCCCAGCGCTGCCGCCTTTCCGCCTACGCGATTTCACGATTCACCGCCAGTCCCGGCTGGCCTCTGTGGACTCCAGGAACCAGCTGCCAGGGAAGGGCTGCAGATTCGCTGTGCTGCCCCGACAATTTCTGGTTCAGTGAGAAGCTGTGGAGACGTTGGGTCTCCCAGCACGTGATGTCCTCATATTTCAGCAGCTTCCAGGTTTTAAACAATTTTAACCTCCCCTCTCGGTGGATTAAGAGACTGCTGTGCTCAAAATGTGGATCACCGGATACTGGTCGCTTGAACCAGTTTCCAGTCCTCAGGTAGGCATCTAATTAACACTGTGACCCTGGCCAGGCCCTGATCTCTCTGAGCTTTGCTGGCCTGATCCAGAAAACGGGCTGAAAGCTAATGTCCAGCGGGTCTGGAAACATAGGCACATTCCTCACACATACCCAGTCGGAGCTGGCGACTTGTAGTGCACAGGCACTTTCTGTCCTCAAAAGAAACAGTTGTCAGTCTACTTTCTCATTTCCAATTTATAAAAACAGAAAACAGTTTCCAAAGCTAATAAACTTAACTAGAGGAGGAAGAGAAAGCAAATTCATAAATTGCCTGGGGGGCAAAGTGACAAGCTGCTCAGACAGAGCAATCAGGGGATCCCACAATTTATTCTTTAATAACTTCTACTGTAATATTTCTGGGGCACATCAGAGGCCAAAAACAACCCCATGTTGGTAATCCCTCTGACATAGAACAACTTTCATTTCAGAGAGTTAGAAGCTTGGCTCTGTCCAAGAAATGGGAATCAATCGAGGTTAGCCTTTTGTTTTTTTCTTTTCTCTCTCCAGTGATGCTATGCTCTGTGCGTGGCCTGTTCCCTCTATGGCTACAGATGAGCAACCAGATGAAAAATCTCTACGACTAATGGGAAAGGGTAAAAGAATTTCAGGATAACACACCATTGTGTCAGAAACCCTGAGAATATCCATCCTAGGGCCATGAGAAAGCTCAAAGGACGGGAGCACATGCTTTTCCCGCTGACTGGCATTGCAAAACCTTTAGCATGACCCCAGAGCACTGAACTGGGAGTAGCCCCAGAACATCACCAGGTATGGTCTGAAACTAAAAATATTCCCATTCATGTAAGCTCTAAGCGTTCCTTGAAAACATTTACTTGCATGTGTTTTGATATGTCATTGGGATTCATTATAGCTTGGTCACTTATGCACTCCTGTACTTAAAGATTTGGGGTAGGGATGCCTCCCAGGTATACTCTGGAGGGTCTGGATCCCCACTAGACCCTGGGCCAACCATGCTGTGGTTCAGTGCAAGACACTGAGGATCTGCTACTGCTCAGGTACATCTTGCTATTATCCATTCACCCTGGTGAGTGGGGAACTTCTAAGGCCATACCCAGTGGTATTCTGAGACCTCCAGCAGTGCTCTGAGGAACCAGGTAAGGGGAGGGGCACTGAATCCAGTTAGTCTCATTCTAGGCAAGAACCATAGTCACTGTATTATCTCCCAGCCTATAAAATATTTTCATTAAAATTTCATTAAAACAGGGAAACAAAGAAACCAAGAGGGAAGGAAGTAGGAGAAGATGAATGGGAAGTAACAGGGGTAGGAGTCAGGAACCTTGAGCATAATGGAGGTATAAGTGTGTGGAATATACACATATCTAAACAACAGAGTCAGCACTATTATGAGATCAAAGCTACAACAATCAAACTTTAAAATGTGTCTGTCAAGGAAAGGGCAGGCAGGCTGTGGAGTGACAGCAGTCTATTGGTGTGAAGGCAAGTGAAGATTGGTGATGGGATTAGTAATTATGCCTGAAATTTATATGTGATCAACTATGCAAATCATGTCACTTAATATTTAATTATTTTGTTTTGTTTTGGTTTTGCTTGGGGGCATACACCCAGCTGTGCTCAGAGCTTACTTCTGGTTCTGTGCTCAGGGATCACTCATGCTGGTGCTTGAGAGACCATATGTAGTGCCAGGGATCAAACCAGAGTTTTGGCTGCATGCAGTGTAAGTACACCTCTGTAGTAATTGTGGTCTACAAAGATGTTTTGAATGAGAACTCAACAGCATTCAACTAAGAATTCAACTAAGAAAATGGCAGCAGATCTTGGAGCACAACTAAAAGGTACTTTAAAAAATTTTTTTATTTTACTTTTATTTTATTTTTTTGGCTTTTTGGGTCACACCAGCAATTCACAGGGGTGACTCCTGGCTTTTCACTTAGGAATTACTCCTGGTGGTGCTCAGGGGACCATACGGGAAGCTGGGAATTGAACCCGGGTTGGCTGCGTGCAAGGCAAATGCCTTACCCACTGTACTATCACTCTAGCCCTGATACTATTTATTTTTAATTATTATCTAATTCTAATGCAATTATGAGATTCAGAAATTTTAAATGCCTTGTATTTTTGATTCAGCCTAACTTAGGATTAATTTCCTTTAAAAGAAGCATTATGGATTATTTTAAAAGTCAGAATCACTTGAATTTTCCCTTTATTAAGGACATATAAAGGTCAAAACTACTCATAGAATGTCCCCGATAAAGATCATCAACAAACTATGTCTTGCCAATGCCACTAGCTGATTTTTTATCCTCCTTCATTCAACCATTTATCAGTATTGACAGTTGGGCACCTTATCCTTTTAGAATCTTTTCTCTTTTTACATAAAACTGGCACATACACCCTCCCCACAGTCACACTATTCCATTATTTTACTACTAGCTTGCTATATTCATCTTGATCATGATTTTATCAGGAGATGAAAACACCAGAGGTTTGTTAAATGAAATGTAACAAATATCTTGTTTATATTAAGTTCATGTTATAGATACTGTTATAAAATTTATTATTTTTAATTATTATATGATTTCATTATTTGCACCTAAGGAGGAAATTCCTGGCATAGATACTCCATAAGCACCTGTTATCTGACTGACACTCTTTCCATGTGACACATGAAACACTAAAGCTCTGAGAAGCAAAGCAGCTTTCCTGAGGCTACTTCGTAAGAAGTCAAATCAGGATTTGAACCCAAGGCCTTTTAACTGTGTTCCCATGCTAATAAGTGAACAAAGTCATGAAAAGAAGAATCCTGTTGGGAGTATCCAAAAGCCAGCTTAGGTCAATTTTAAAGGCAAATATTTTTGGCTTTGTGTTTTGAACTTAAAATATTCTGCAGCATTTAGGAATGAATGAATTTTACCTACATCCTCTGGAACAGTGGTGTGCCAGCTATAAGCATTAAAAAGGTTTTAAACAAATAGTCTACCACAGTGGTGATGCATCACAAGAACTAGTGCTCGGGCAGGTGCCAGTTCTTAGCATAAAAGGTTGAAAGTCCTGCTCTGGACAGCAAGATTCTTCAAGGTAAAGACAAGTTTCTGGCACCTCCTGTAGCTCAAACAACCCACTTGTCACAACAGGGAGTTGGATTAAATCCCAAGAATTGGTACATTTCCCAAGAGGAGGCAGAAGCATGTGTGATTCCATTTCAGTCACAAAGTAATGAGGGATCAGGAATGGCAAGAAGTTGAACTATTATGTTATTCCCAACTCAGTTAAGAAGCTTTCTCCATATGGAGACAGTATCACCTGAAGCAGGATAGGCGGAAAATAACGGCTCTCTTCTTGCGGGCTTCTCACCTCCTGCCCTGCTGAGTTGACTGTGCAAAGAGCCAAAATGTGACTCCTTCACAGCATGAGGGTTCTTTTAGTTGCAGGACAGGAGGAAGCTTTCTCTAGGTCTTTTATTCAGTCACTCACAGAAAGGGACAGCCAATGACCTCATTTTTCACTCTGTAGTGAGTGAGCCCAGTGGCTTCTTGCCTCTGGATTCTGTAGAAAATCCCCTTTTGAAGACATCTTTACAGGGACTGACACCAAGTCCCCAGGAAGAACAGGTGGGCTTCTTTGGAAATAAGGGTAAAAGAGAACAGATGGAAGAGAAACTCCAGTTTCACGCCTCTTAATCACTAAAAGGGGGATTAAGTATTTTCAAAGTAATTCTCAAGAAGAAAGTGGTGACTGCATAGTGGGACATTTCAGTAAGACTCTTCCTTCCTCCCTCCCTCCCTTCCTCCCTCCCTCCCTCCCTCCTTTCCTTCCTTCCTTCCTTCCTTCCTTCCTTCCTTCCTTCCTTCCTTCCTTCCTTCCTTCCTTCCTTCCTTCCTTCCTTCCTTCCTTCCTTCCTTCCTTCCTTCCTCTCTCCCTCCCTCCTTCCTTCCTTCCTTCCTTCCTTCCTTCCTTCCTTCCTTCCTTCCTTCCTTCCTTCCTTCCTTCCTTCCTTCCTTCCTTCCTTCCTCTCTCCCTCCTTCCTTTCCTTCCTCCCTCCCTTCCTCCCTCCCTCTCTCCCTCCCTCCCTCCCTCCCTCCCTCCCTCCCTCCCTCCCTCCCTTCCTTCCTTCCTTCCTTCCTCCCTTCCTTCCTCCCTCCCTCCTTCGTTTCCTCCCTCCCTTCCTTCCTTTCTTCCTCCCTCCCTCTCTCCCTCCCTATCTTCCTTCCTTTTCCTTCCTTCCTATCACCATGAGATATACAGTTACGATGTTGTTCAAGATTGAGTTTCAGTCATACAATGTTCCAATACCCATCCATTTACCAGTGCACATTTACCAGCACTGGTTACCGCAGCCTGCCTCTAGGGCAGGCACTTTCCTTCCTCTCTCTCTCTCTCTCTCTCTCTCTCTCTCTTTTTCTCTTTCTTGTTTTCCTTTTAGGCACTGTTATTTCTAGTACTGTTACTGAAAGGATATCGTGCATATCACTTGACCTTTTTTCAGCACTCAGATTTTTTCCAGAGTAATCATTTCCAACTATCATTGTCATAGTGGTCCCTTTTCTGTCTTAACTGCACTCCCCTCCCCCTACATGGCAAGCTTCCTACATGACCAGTCCTCCTGGCCCTTGATTCTACTGTCCTTGGGTATTATTCACATATTTTTTATATCCTGCAAATGAGTGTAATCATTCTATGTTTGTACCTCTCCCTCGAACTCATTATACTCAGTATGACACCCTTCATGTCCATCTATGTATAAGCAAATTTTATAACTTCATTCTTCCTAACAGCTGAATAGTATTCTATTGTGCAGATGTATGATAGTTTCTTTAGCCATTCATCTGTTCTTGGGCAATTGGTCTGTTTTCAGATTCTGGCTATTGTGAATAGTGTTGTAATGAACATAGAACTGCAGATGAATTTTCTACATTGTGTTTTTGGGCCTCTAGGGTATATTCCCAGGAGCAATTTCTGGGTAATATGGAAGCTCAATTTCTAGTTTTTTGAGGAATGCCCATCCAAAGAGGCTAGATCAATTGGCATTCCAGACCAGCAGTGAATGAGAGAGTCCCTTTCTCTCTGCATTCAGGATTTCGCTCGTTGTTCTTTGGATGTGTGCCATGTCTTTGATATGATATCTCACTGCTGTTTTGATTTGCATCTCTCTGATGATTAGTGTTATAGAGCACTTTTTCACTTTTCCATGTGTCTTTTGGCCATTTATATTTCTTCTTTGGGTAAGTTTATGTTCATCTCTTCTCCCCATATTTTGATGGGGCTGTATGCTTTTGAGTTTTTTGCCATCTGTCTACAGGTGTTTGGAGTGTTTGAGGGGATTATGTTGTCTAAAAGTAGCCCACTTCTTATAACAGTGGTTTTGAATCTATGAAGTTTCTGAGTTATCTGTGAAGTTGTGTGTTGTTCCTTCAAATCTGAATGAGATTCTGGCTCAGTAAAGTATTCTTGTTTGTTTTTTTTTCTTTTTGGGTCACACATGGCGATGCACAGGGGTCACTCCTGGCTCTGCACTCAGCACTCAGGAATTACCCCTGTTGGTGCTCAGGGGACCATATGGGATACTGGGAATCGAACCCGTGTCGGTCACATGCAAGGCAAACTCCCTACCTGCTGTGCTATCTCTCCAGCCCCATGAGTAAAGTATTCTTGGTGTGGTGTTTATTTCACTGAGATTTTCATTATATCCCACCACTACTTTCAGGCCTGGAGGGTTTTGTCTGATAAGTCTTCTGTAAATCTTAAGACTGCTCCTTTGTATACAATTTCCTTCTTTGATCTTGCTACTTTCTGTATTCTACATCTATCTATGGTTTATTATTCTGATTAGGATATGTCTTGAAGTATTTTTATTTGGATTTCTTTTAACTGGTACCCACCATTCCTCCTGCATCTCTGTGTGTGCACTCTTCATCTCTGGTAACTTCTCAGCAATGGTGTCTTTGGTTTTCGTTTCTTCATCAGGTTGTCTTTCTGTCTCTCTGGTACCTTGGTGATTATTATGTTATTCCTCTTGAATTCACCCCAATGTTCTCTTGTTATCTGTGGATTTATTTTGAGGCTTCCCCCCCACTGTTCTGCTATTGTCTCAAGGTTTTCTGCACCTTATCTTGTAGCTCACTGGATCTGTCCTCAGCAGCTGTTACTCTGCTGCTAAAGCCTTTCAGCGAGTTTCTCATTTAACTTACCAAACTTTTCAGATCTGTCATTTCTGTCTGTAGTTTCCTAATTTTTCTTTGTGTTTTATTGGCAGTCCATTCCACTGTTTCTCTGAGCTCCTTATACATCCTCAACTATCCCTCTCTAAATTACTCATTAGAGAGGTTATATAGCTTGTTATTACTATTTGAGTCTTCTGGACTAGCACCTTCACTCACTAAGCCTGGTGGGATTCTATGCTGCTTTACCACTGTGACCTTTGCAGTCTGGAGTTGTTTCTGTGTGTTGTTGTTTGTTAGGTTCCTATAAAGGATGTCTTTGTATGTTTACTTTGCATTGTGGAGAGATGAAGAAAAAGGTTTCCTCAGTTTTCTGGGACGGAGACCAGAGAGGGTCAAACTGGATGATTAAGTAGCCCTCCCCATTTTTATCCACCTAATGGGAAGGGAAAGGGGGGTGCTGACTTAGAGAGCAAAATGGTGAACCTCAATGAAAAGTAAGACCCCCCACAACATGGTTAAGCTTCCTTAGTTTTCAGTAAGGCCATTTTGACCATTTGTATTTATTTTCAAGGGTATAAATCAATGCAAAAAATTGAGGTGCTAGTCTAGAGATATAGCTGAAGTGAACATTTTTATTAATATTAATAATGTCTTTCAATGTACTTGTCTTTTACTTATTGAAGAAAATGATCTATATCTGAATAGTTTACTATTGCATTCTCAGTGCTTAGCATGCATGTCACACACGAACAATTGTTGAAAAAATAAATTATTATTATTGCTATGACAACTACTACAATTACAATCATGACTACTATCACCTATACACTGTCACTGTCACTGTCACTGTCATCCCGTTGCTCATCGATTTGTTCGAGTGCGCACCAGTAACATCTCTCATTGTGAGACTTATTTGTTACTGTTTTTGGCATATCCAATACGCCATCAGTAGCTTGCCAGGCTCTGCCGTGCAGGCGCGATACTCTAGGTAGATTGCCGGGCTCTCCAAGAGGGGTGGAGGAATTGAACATGGGTCAGCCATGTGAAAGGCGAATGCCCAACTGCTGTGCTATCACTCCAGCCCATCATCATCATCATCTATACACAGTGCTTATAAACAGCAGACAATACCCATTGGACAAAACTACTATATACCAACAATGCTCGGTAACTACGACTGCTTTCACTACCACTACCATTACTTAGTGGCACTATATGAAAAATCAATAAGAAAAGCATTGTGCTTGTATTATTTCCACTTCATTGATAAAAACACAGAAAATTAACTATGACAAAAAAACATACAATATGAAGTAGAACTGAAATGATGATGTTACTATTCTTATTCTTGACAAATATTTGGGGAAATAAGTAAGCAAGGGGGGGATGAAATTACCCCTCATACCATATAAAAATAGATTAAATATTTCAAGATTATATCAGAATTTATTTAAAAAAGGAAAATATAGGCTAAAATCTCCAGAATGTAACTCTTAGCGGTATCTTCAATGATTTGACTCCTTTAGCAAAGATGACAAAACAAAAACGTAAACAAATGGGATGATATCAAACTATAAAGGACTTATATGGCAAAAGAAGTCATCCAATTTTATGGGAATAAAAAAAGGCATCCAATTGAATGGGAATAAATATTTGTAAACATGAAGGATTAAGGATTAAGATATAGAAAACACTCACAAATATTAAAAAACTGAAAAACCAACTACCCAATCAAAACATGGGGAGAAGAGATGAATCCAGTAGTGTTTAGGGGTCCACACATTGCCTGGGATCATACAAAGACCCCTTTCTTTAAAAAAATATTTAATTGAATATCCCTGAGATAGACCATTACAAAGCTGTTCATGAATGACTTCAGCTACACAATTATCCAACACCGATCCCTCCACCAATGTACATTTCGTACCACCAGTGTCCTCCATTTCCTTTCCACCATTCCCCAATCACCCCCACCCCCAGCCTATCTCTATGGCAGGCACTTTTCTTCTTTCTCTCTCTCCTTTTGTGCACTATGGTATGCCGTACAGGTACTAAGAGGTGAATGTGTTTGGTGTTTGTTCAGGGAGTTCAGTATTTTTATCAGGAAGGTAAGGCTGGGGTAGCTTTGTTAACTGGGTCACAGCTTTGGGGTGTGGATGTGACTGCTGAGGAATCTGGAAGCACAGGGAGGTGTGGGGAGGTAGCCAATCCCGACACCAAGAAAGCCTGGACATTTCAGTCACAAAACCCACATATACGAATTTTCAACAGGTTAAATCTCATCTCATACAGCGGGTAGGACGTTTGCCTTGCACATGGCCGATCTGAGTTTGACTTGTTCGTCCCTCTCGGAGAGTCCAGCATGCTAGGAAAGTATCCCGCCCACACGGCAGAGCTTGGCAAGCTAGCCGTGGTGTATTCGATTTGCCATAAACAGTAACAACAAGTCTCACAATGGAAATGTTATTGGTGCCTGCTCGAGCAAATTGATGAACAACAGGAAGACAGTGCTACAGTGTTAAATCTCAGTAAAGTCTGTCCTGAGAAGCTGGAGTCTGGCAGGGGGAATGGGGCAATTTTGGATTGTGAAAGGAAGTGGATGCCAAGGGCTCTTGAGCAGGCACCAGGCTGACCAACCCCCGACAAAACAACACCCCTCCTATTTGCCCTGGTCTATTCAATCTTGTATGGGCCCGAGATTAACTGTGGCTTTTATCTCTTTCAAGATTTATTTATAGGTCCTTGAAGCAAGGCCAGTAAATGAGCTCTTGTTTCACTGAGCTGGAGGTGGTGTGTGGGTGTGGCTCCCACACAGTTCACTTTTGGCTGTTTAATTTCTCTGGAAACTTGATTCAGAGTTGTTGAGGTCCTACCGAGACACAGTGGCAATTTTGGGGTATCAGGAAGCCTGAAGGGGCACCACATGCCCACAAAGTCCCTTTTCATACAATATATTCATATCAGCTCCTTGAGTCATCGCCTCAGCTCCCACACTGCTATTCCATTGCTAATTTGTATTAAAGAAGTAGAGAGCAAATAGTCTAGTGGAGGTTCATGAAGTGTTGACCAAACTCCGGGAGATGTGAAGCTGGTCCCCAGTTCTTAAGCCAAATGTCAGAAGAGTAATTCCAAGGTCAAGTTTATGGAGAGATGAAAACTCCACACAGTTTTATATCTCTCTGTAAAGTCTCTCCCTTTGTTACAATGAAGGGAACTATATGTATGTCTGTCCTAGGTAATGTCTGAGAGCACTGTAGCTATATGCAGGACCACTCTTTTATTTAACATATCAACATGCCCAATGGTGGTGCTATGATTGTTTGTGGTTACCAAGGTATCTGATGAAGCACAGATAGGACTCCAGGTAATTGGGGAGGAGATGGGAATAGAATAGGAAAGTCAGGAGGTTTGAACCCATGTAATCGTGAAACTAAATCTTCATTGATTTTCCCTATAGATTCTTATACTTTTGCAGGAGTATATTTGCTACTTTCTTTCTTAAATAAACACTTTTCTTTATCCTCACTGAATACTAGTTTATTTCACTTGCTTCCTCAACTTTTTAAAGAAAACGCCTTAATTAGTTTGTGCTTCCATAAAATCCCTCTTTGTGGGAAGACATAACAAATCAGGAAGAGGGATGGTGGGGATGGTGTAAATCCATGACCTCATTCTCCAAGATTCATAATCTGTAAGTCAAAAATCTTTCTTTTTCTTCTAAAGTCTTCATCCAAAAAATATATCAAAGAAAATGTTTTGCTTATTTCTTCAGATCTTTTATCTAGAAATACTGGGTCTCCATTGAGATAAAATTAGTATTTTCTCCTGTTATCTGTGAACCTTAAAGGGTACAAAAGCCTTCCTCCACTAACTGCCAAACTGCCTACACATTAGAACTCCCTGGAGTGATAGCAAATTTGTTAAGTCCAAGTATTCAGGTCATATCCCACACCCACTCCCCAACCACCACCACGTAGGGAATAAAAATCAGATATTAGTTCTTTATGTTTATTTTTTGCTTGCTTTTTAAATTACTTTTAAATCATTTAAATGTGTAAAAAGTTTGGAACCACTTCATTTGAGGCTTATGATGTGATGTGATATGATGTGATAAAAGACACCTGATGTTTTCTTGGTATGTTATTACCTAATAGACTAAAAAAATATTTACTGAAAATATGGAAATTAGAGAAGTACCCTAAACAATGATTCTACAAAGAAACAATTGGAAACCCAATATTTAGAGCATTTGTTACACACCTACAGAAAAGAGGAATGTGTTGGGGGAAAAGGACTGATAATGATTCTTTTTTATTTAATAATAAAGCTAAAAACGAAAGAGCTTAGCTCTGAAGTGCTCAAAGGCATAAAGACCAAATTTCTTTGCAATGCAAGTATTGAACTCTTTGGAGATGGAGAAAATGAACCCCAACCAAGAGGTAGAAATTGAGGCACTGCCCAGAGAAAGGTAGTTCCCCTTAAAACAGAATAAGCTTCAACAGAATCTACAGGTGTTGATAAGAATATGAAAGGAGAGACTGAGAGCAGGGACAGCAAGTCACTCTAGCCGTGTAAGAAGTTGACCCCAGTTTGATCCTGGTTGGATCCTGGTACCACATACTGTCCCTGAACTCTGCATGCAGCCTCTGAGCATCACATGTTCCCTAAGCACAGCCAGGAGTGATCCCTAAATCCCTGAGCACAGAGTCAGGAGTAAGCCCTGAATACTTCTGGGTATTTTGGTGCCTCTTGTCTTGTCCCATATATATATATATATATATATATATATATATATATATATATATATATATATAAAGTGTTCCAGTCTTCTTCCTATTGACAACCCCCAAGTTAACTTTTCTATACGAAGAGAATGCCAGTTCAAGGAAGTGAGCAGGAGGCTCTATCATAAACCAACTCAATAAAGGCATGTGGGACTGGAGCAATAGCATAGAAGGTAGGACGTTTGCCTTCCACGCGGACGACCCAGGTTCAATACCTCGGTCCCTCTCGGAGAACCCAGCAAGGTACCGAGAGTATCCCACCCGCATGGCAGAGCCTGGCAAGTTACCCATGGCATATTCGATATGCCAAAAACAGTAGCAACAAGTCTCACAATGGAGACGTTACTGGTGCCCACTTGAGCAAATTGATGAGCAACGGGATGAGCAATGGGATAAAGGCATGTGAAGCTCACTGTCCATTATGGCGAATGGTCTGTATGTGGACCTTAAATGTGTATTCTCTGTTTTCCCCCTTTGGAGAAGTCCATATTCTGGCTTGCTTAAACATCTCTCTCTCTCTCTCTCTCTCTCTCTCTCTCTCTCTTTCTCCCCCTTCTTATTTCTCTAAGAAAATTTCTTAAGAACTTTATGAAAAATTTACATACAAAACTCAGAAGGTTAAGAAGTTACACTTCAAATAGATGGGTCCAGGTTCCTCCACAATGTCCACGTCTCCTCTTTTACCCATATATACAACATCCTTTGATCTATCTTTCAAGTCCCCCATGATCCTGCATACATCTCCGTGTAGGTGACTATGCAAAAAGAGACACCGGATGGAAGCTACCTTTAATCTGCTGTTATCTGCCACCCCCAGCCATCCCATTATCAGTTTTTATTGGATGCCTTTTTGATGGGCAAGATTTAAACTGATTAACTTGGTCCACCTGGCGCTCCACCATTCCACTCCCACAGAACAAGTGGACTCAAGGTGCAGCTTGAAGGTTCCCTCATGGGGTTGGTAGGATGCATGCATCTGTGCCTCAGAGGTGCTTAAAGAGACTCTAGCAGTCCTGACCCATGCCAGGCATTACCCCAGGTGGATCAGGTGAGCCAAGCAGAGAGGTGGGGGCACTCTTCCTGAGGCTACCTCGCTCAACGCCCACTCTACTAAGTCACCTATAACTACCAGAGAAATAGTCAGGAGTCAGGTGACTTAAATGAGTAAATCACAAGCTAGTGGAGTAACTCCACTTCTTCTGTTGGGCATCACCTCTCTCACTGCAACAGGAGGGAGGAAATAGGACCTATTTCAACTACCCAGAAAAGTGGCATCTTTAAAAATCAGGGGCAGGGTTATATAATTCTTCCCATTTCATAAGCTGTCTCGGTCGGTATCTTGGTCACCGTTTCTGAGGTGTATCAGATAAGGAGTTAATACCCAAGATATAGAAAGCACTGGTAGAACTTATAAGAAAAAAAAACTTCAAACCCATTTAAAAATGGAGAAGAAATAAACAGAAACTTCCTCAAAGAAATACAAGTGGCCAAAAGGCACATGAAAAAGTGCTCTACATCCCTAACCATCAGAGAGATAGAAATCCAAACAACAATGAGATATCACCTTATACCACAGACACATATAAAAAAAATAAAAACAATCAGTAATGGCATGGATGTGGGAAGAAAGGGACTCTCATTCTTTATCGGTGGGAATGCCAAATGGTCTAGCCGTTTTGGAAAACAATATGGGCATTCCTCAAAAAAATCTGAAATTGAGCTTCCATATGACCCAGGAATACCACACTAGAAATGACTGCATTAATTTTAATTTGTGAGATATTATGTGTATATATATGAGAGCCTGGCAAGCTACCCATGGCGTATTCAATGTGCCAAAAACAGTAACGATAGGTCTCATTCCCCTGACACTGAAAGAGCATCCAATCATTGGGAAAGACAAGTAAGGAGAGGCTGCTAAAATCTCAGGGCTGAGAGGAATAGAGACGTTACTAGTGCCCGCTTGAGTAAATTGATGAACAATGGGATGACAGTGATACAGTGATACAGTGAATGTGTGTGTGTGTGTATATATATATATACGCATACACACAGACTTATATATATACACACATATATGTATATATGTATATATATACATATATGTGTGTATATATGTGTATATATATATATATATATATATATATGTATTGAGACTAACATTCAAGGCGAGAATAAACAGGGGCCAGAAGGACTGGTCAATGGTTGGAAGCTTGCCACAAGAGTGTGTGTGGGGGGCAAAGTGTAATTAGACTAGAAAAGGAAACAACATGACAATGATAGTTGGAAATGATCAATTTGAACAAAAACTGAGTATTGAAAATAGGTAAAGGCATATACTTGATAATCTTTATTATCTGCATTGTGAACCATGAGAAAGAGAAAGAGAGAGACAGACAAACAGAGACAGAGACATAATGATCATTTTGAACAGGAACTGAGTTTTGAAAATAGGGAAAGGCATATACTTGATGATCTTTATTATCTGTATTGCGAAAGAGAGAAAGAGAGAGAGAAACAGAGACAGAGATAGAGACAGAGAGACAAAGACAGACAGATACAGAGACAGAGAGAGGAAATGTCTGCCATAGAGGCAGGCTGGGGGTGGGGGGGCGGGAGGAATAAGGGCATATTGGTGATGGAAAATGTACACTGGTGAGGGATGGATGTTGGGACAGAGTATGAATGGAACCCGAACAGTAAAACTTTGTAAATGTATCTCATGATGATTCAATAAAAATAAATAAATTTATATGAAAAAAAAGAAGGGTGGGGGAGTTTAGTATGGCTGGAGTGGAGAGGCTTTCTTAAAATATTCTTTGAAGAATTATGCTTCTGGCTATAAAGAAGTAACTCATATCTGACTTTCTCTCCCACAGAAAATAATTACAATACTACACAAAATGAAAAATAAGGTCAGCTTTTTTAAGTGTTGTGGAACCGCCAAGACAGCTAGGATTCAAGCTATTTGGATTCGGCAGAGAAAACAAGCCCATTGAGCTCAGCGCACCCTGTATTTGCAACAGCTTTTTGTCCTCAGGGTATCTGCTAATTTGTATTGTGTGGGAGTAGACCAAGTTGAAAGTGGTAACTTATAGCTTAGAATAGTTCCTCTCAGTTGAAGAGAAAAAACTTGAAATTGTGGTTCAAGGAAGAAAAGCTAGAAAGTGGGACTACAGGAAGTGAGATCCACCTTCTCATTGCACTTTTCCCTCAAGACATTTGCACATTGCTAAAGTGTGGAGTAAGAAGCCAAGAAACTAAGCAATGACAACAAATTACAGAGACTACAAAATTAAGGAGCAATTTACTTGTCTAAGCGTGTGGGAGAGAAAAAAAATGGAATTTATTATGTGCTAAGGATAAAGGGCTAAGGTAAGGCAGATAAGCAGGTGCTCAGTTGAGAATTCTTAGAACAAACAGGAACTAAACCTGATTAACTTTGAAAAATCTCACTTCTTGATTGGTGTATATAGGACTTGCTGGTGTTTACTTTCCTGAATCTCCACAATTTCTCTGAAAGATAACAAAACCCACAACGTGGAGAGAGGGGGTGAGATACTGACAGAACAGAACACGTCACAAAACAAAACTAGAGGGAGTTATTTGGGCAAAAAAAATATCCTCAGATGAAAGCACAGATTGACAGATGAATTAACGAGCACTAGATTGGAGGTAAATATGTGGATACAATCTAAATAAATATTGATTTTTTAATAAAAGTGTTTTGGTGTGGGAACAAATTAGTAATATAATAGGTGGCAACAATAACATATAACTGGCTAATGGAATCATAATTGGTTTCTATTGAGAGATAGCATAGTGGGTGGGCTTTTGCTTTTCATGAGACCGACCCGAGTTCGATTCTTCTGCCCCTCTCGGAGAGCCCGGCAAGCTACCAAGAGTATCGTGCCGGTGTGTATTGGAAATGCCAAAAACAGTAACAATAAGTCTTTCAATGAGAGACGTTACTGGTGCCCGCTCGAACAAATCGATGAGCAACGGGATGACAGTGACAGTAATTATCTTAAACAGTTGAAAGACAGACTATCAGACTGGATTAAGAATAAATCATAATGGACAACTCACATAAAAAGCAAATGAAGTAAAACTGTACTTGTACATGAAATGACTATATGTAAAAATATTTTAATGTATTAAGTCCATGCACTTGTTTTTAAAAATTTTCAAAAAGTCTAATAGAAGAAATAAATGCACTTAGAAAATGAAATTATATATACATGAAGAACATGGAGAAAAAAATCAATGCTATTTTGAATATCAGCAGTAGACGCTTGAGAAATAAAAATATAAAATTCCATTTACTATTTCATCCCCCAAACATGACATAACATGAAAATCTTTATACTAGAACTTGACAAATATCCAACAAAAAAAGTTAAAGAGTTAAATAATTGGAAAATAAAAATATTAATAGCATAGAAGATTCAATATTGTTCATCTCTCTCAAAAATCAATCTAGGGGCTGGAGCGATAGCACAGTGGGTAGGGCGTTTGCCTTGCACGCATTTGACCCGGGTTCGATTCCAGCATCCCATATGGTCCCCTGAGCACCACCAGGAGTAATCCCTGAGTAACCCCTGTGCATTGCCAGGTGTGACCCAAAAAGAAAAAAAAAATCAATCTAAAGATTCAATGCAAAGCCATCTAAAAGCTCAAGTACAATAATTAAAAATCAAAGTAGTGTTGGAGAACTGTACTTCTTGAGTTTGCTTTAAAGTCACAAAAGACAGAGTTATCAGTAAAAGATTACTAGGGAAAAACAAAAAACTACCACTCCAAATATGTTTTTGTCAAAGGTTAATTTCATGAGAGAGATTTCAGAAGCCTGGGTATAGACTATTTTCTATAAAAAGGATTTGCAAATAAAATTCTATCTAAAGGACATTTCCAAGGAAGACTTAACCACTTTACATCTTGTTGAACTCTGCAGGCCTTAAGTCTGCATACCACTATATTGTGACACTACCACTATATTGTGACACTGTCTTTGGCAATCTCTTGAAATGAACCTCTCTTCTATCATATCAAGGGTCAGTAGGGCTGGGCGACAACTGGAAGCCTGTCTTAAGTGCTGGGGGAGAGGGCAGCTGGAATAGAGAAAGGACTGCTATGGCAATGATGGTTGGAAATGATTGCTCTGGATGGGAGCTGTGTGTTGACAGTGAATAAAGGCTCAAACATGTTGGCCTCTCAGTATATGTATTTCAAGACATAATTACATTTAAATAAAGTAAAATAATAGGCAAAACTATTTATGATAATAGAAAAGTGGCTGTTTTAGAGGGCGTGTTTACAAATAATAATTGGGAAACTTCCAGGGAATTAGGAATGCTGTATATATACATATCTAAGTGTTTACATGAACTCCTCATTTCTTAAGAATTCATTTAATGGGCTGGAGCAATTGTACAGTGGGTAGGGCATTTGCCTTGCATGCGGCCGACCTGGGTTCAATTTTCAGCATCCCATATGGTCCCCTGAGCACTGCCAGGAGTAATTCCTGAATGCAGAGCCAGGAGTAACCCCTGAGCGTTACTGGGTATGATCCAAAAAGAATAAAAAATAGAATTCATTGAATATTTCTGCTATATTTTATTAAGGCAAAAAAACCCCAATAGAATTAATTAAAATAAAATGGGGGTAGAAAGACAGTTCAGGAGGCAGGGCACTTATCTTGTATGTGGCATACCCCTGTTCAATTCTTAGCACCACAAATTGTCCCCTGAGTCCTGACAGGCATGGTCTTTGAGCACAGAGCCAAGAGTAATCCCTGAGAGCAGCTGGTGTGGTCCCCCAAACAAGTGTATCGCTTGTATCACTTGTTATCCCGTTGATCTTTGATTTGCTCGAGCGGGTGCCAGTAGTGTCTCCATTTGTCCCTGTCACATGCTAGTGCAGCCCAATGATATCTGCTTGCTCCAGGCATAAGAAGAGGCTCAAATCGTTCATTCAGGGATTTGACGAAGAAATCTGACCATCTAGTTGGTGGGCGGTCATGAGGTCTTCTGACATCCTGTGGAATCCAGTCAGTAACAGCTCTAGTCCATCAGTCATCTCTGAATCACATTACATGACCGGCCCATCTGATTTTTATGCCTTGGCAAAAGAGATAGCGTCCCTGATTCTTGACTGTCAACGGAGGTCAGAACTCTGGATTCCTTATAGCGTTCTCATCCTGTTTGCGTAGGGCCCAGGTCTCTGAGGCATATGTTAGTGCAGGAAGAACAGTGGAATCCAAAAGATGTGCCCGGAGTCGGAGGTTCTTCTTTCTCTTAACCACTTCTTCAACACTCTTGAAGGCATTCCACACTGCTCTCTTCCTCCTGCGCAGTTCTGGCACCAAGTCGTTCCTCATGTCAATTTCTCGACCCAGGTACACATAGCTGCTGCATTCGGAGATGTTCATCCCATTGCCAGCAAATGGAGCTTCAGGGACCAGTTCGTTTTTCATGAACATCGTCTTGTTGAGATTCAGCTGCAACCCAACCTTTCCACACTCGTGGTAGAAGTCAGCCAGCATTTGTGCCACTTGGCTAATGGTTGGTGTTATGAGAACAATGTCATCAGAGAAGCAGAGGTGGTGTAATTGCCAACCATCTATCTTCACTCCCATTCCTTCCCATTCCAGTCATTGCATGATTTTCTTGAGGGTGGCACTTGAAGAGTTTAGGTGAAATGATATCACCCTGCCGTACCCCTCTCTTTACATCAATGATCACTTCCTTGTAGAATGGTGAGATCCTGGTGGTGAATCTACAATACAGCTCGAGGAGGATTTTGATATACTGAGTTTGAACGCCCTGTTTGGCCAGGGCTTCGATGACCACCTCAGTCTCAACAGAATCAAAGGCCTTCTTTAAGTTGATGAATGTTAGACAGAGCGGCATCTTGAACTCTCGTGAGACTTCAGTGAGTTTGGTCACCTTGTGGATATGGTCTATCATGCTGAATCCCCTTCAGAACCCGGCTTGCTCACATGGTTGTCCTTCGTCTAGTGTTCTGCCTATTCTATTCAGGATGACATGCGTGAACAACTTGTAGAGGACAGACAGCAAGCAGATTGGGCGATAGTTGCTGATGTCGTGGATGTCTCCCTTCTTGTACAACAGAACGGTCCTGCTGGTTTTCCACTGAGACAGAACCTTGCATTCAGACAGCAGAGCCTAGCAAAGCTACCTGTGGCATATTCAATATGCCAACAACAGTAACAAAAATTGGCCTCATTCACCTGTCACCGAAAGAGCCCCCAATACGACAGCATTAAGAAAGATAAGCAAGGAGAGGCTAAAAAAAATCTCAGGGACAATCTAGACTGCCCAAACGAAGAAAGACTAAAATGATTGTCTGTACTTTCAATGTACGTACGCTGGCATCAGAAGCATCCATCAAGGACCTGATGGTGTAAGCACAGAAGATCAAGTATGACATCATTGGTCTGACTGAAATGAGGAGACATCAATTACATCACGCCATTTTTGACACTGGAGAAGAATTCTTCCTCAGAACATGTGACAAGATGGCGTTGGTGTCCGTGTCAACACAAACTTGGCCATGAGCATCGATTCATTCGAATGCCTAACAACCCGAATTGGACGATTATGCTTGAATAGATGTGGCTCACTTCTTGCAGTTTCTATCTTCGTTGTCTCTGCACCAACTTCCAACTACGACAAAGAAGAAATTGAGAGGTTCTACATGGAACTGGAGACATTCTATAAAGAAAACCACACCTTCTACAAGATCAAAGATCATTGTTGGTGATTTTAATGCCAAGATAGGTCCGAGAAGGTCGCCCAAAGAACTCCACATTGGGACACATGGCCTAGAATGGAAAGATCAGGGTGAGAGACTGTCTGAATTCATCATGTTGACCAAGACCATCCATGGTAACTCACAGTTCCAGAAGGCCGGATCTAAATGCTGGACATGGGAGTCTCCCGTTGGACAGTTCCACAATGAAATTGACCACATCACATTCAATCAAAGGTTTTGCTTGACTGATGTCGCTGTTGTCCCAAAATTCAAACGAGATTGGACCACTGTCTCCTTCGTGCAAAATTCTACTTCACAGAGCGGGGAGAAAAGTCTGCAAAATTTAAGCCTAAGAAGACAACTCCCAGAATGACCACCAACTGGGAGCTCTTTGGCACTATTGCAGCAACGTGGGAAGATGCCGTCCTTGACAACATCCACAAGGAATATGATCAACTGGTTCAGCACCTCCATGACTGTTTGAAGAATGCTGAGAGTGAGAAAGCCACAAACAGACGCCTGTCTTCGGAGACTTTCGAGCTCATTCGTTAACGTGGTTTGGCACGAGCCTCAGGCAACCACAAGCTAACGTCCGAGCTCACAAATCTGTGCAGAGATGTGATAAAAGAAGACCTCAATGAGAGAAGAGCAGCAGTGTTGGCCAGTGCAGCAGAAGCCAGGAAAAGTATTTGCAACGCTCGCCTGTCCTTCACCAACTACAAGACCAAGATGACTGCCCTCTGATGTCCCGATGGATCTATCTCATCTTCCAGAAAGGCAATGGAGAGGATTATTCACGACTTCTACTCGAATCTCTTTGACAGCCATGTCTACCTGCCCACGTACCAAATTCCGCAGGATGGATATGTCATTCCCAATGTTCTCCCTTCTGAAATCCGATATGCCATTTCATTGGTAAATACGCATACAGCACTGGTCTGGACATGGTCAGACCTGAACACCTGAAAAATCTGCCGCCAGTACTCATCAATACACTGGCTAGACTCTTCACATGCTACCTGTCTGAATGTAAGGTTCTGTCTCAGTGGAAAACAAATGCAATGACAAAAATAAATAAAAGTGGATAGCAGTTAGTAATTTAAATAAACAACAGACAGCAACCAAAACACTATGAATAGTATAAGGTTAATGATTTCAAAGACTGGAAAATATTTTAGAGGTAATGGAAGGAAACCAAATATATTCTGATTATTAGAGATCACTGTATGACTTTCATTCCATGATCCTCAGTTTGCTCATGCGGGCCCAGTTACGTCTCCATTCATCATAGCCCTGAGATTTTAGCAGCCTCTCTTTACTCGTCCTTCCCAATGGTGCCACATTAGAGGCTTTTCATGGTCAGGGGAATGAGACCCATCATTGTTACTATATTTGGCCTATGAATATGCCATGGGGAGCTTGCCAGGTTCTCCCCCGTGCATGCAGTAAACTCTTGGTAGCTTGCCAGATTCTCCAAGAGGAAGAACTAGGCTATCAGATTACTAGATATAAAAGAATTATTTCTCATTTCATTGTTTGTGTACTATGGTTATTTTAATGTTCTTATGTATTAAGGACACATTAAAAACTGTAGATGAAATGATATGATGAATGGACTAACTTAAAAATATTATAGAAAAAACGCATCATCCTAAAGCATAGAATTTATTTATCATACAGGCTAGATAACATATATATTATTCTCCTTGACATATGTTTATATGAAATTTTAAGTAAAAATAAAGTGATTTTGAGGTTCAGTGATGGGATAGAGGTTCACAGAAGATATGAAGATACTTCTGTGTCTATGATCAAAATGCTGTTCTTTCTCTCATGAGATCAAAACATCTACAGCATCAAAATGGCTGCATCAAAATGTCCTGCTTGAGAACACACATGGCAAGAAATTTCTCAAGGGTCCAGAAACATGACAAGCAAGAATCGAAAGAAATTTTTAGATTTCCAATTAGGTTCTGAATGACAGTCTAGCAGATATAGGATGACAATTGGTGCCCTTTCTTCCTCCAGAGACTCATTATTTTGAGTCCAAAGTGATGAAAGTGAACTTATGTCATCCTGGGACTTCACCATCATTTTTCTGGTCCCCTGTTATCTCAATCTGAAGCCTTCTCAGATATTAGACAATGAATTTTTAAAAAAAGGCACAAGGAAAACATATTCTAGAACTATTGACTGGAATCCCTATAGGAAATAAGTTGTATCACTTCAACTATTTTTAATAGTTAAATGAAGAGACTACTTCCGGCGGTGCTGGTAGTTTGAGTTAAGAATGTTGAGAATCCAATAGTGAGTTTTGTGTTGAAATATGGAATGTAATCAAGGTAAAGAGAAAATGAAGTGAAATTTATCAGTTACGCAGGTGGAGGTGGGGAGGCGGGGGGTGGGAGGTATACTGGGGTTTTTGGTGGTGGAATATGGGCACTAGTGAAGGGATGGGTGCATGAGTATTGTATAACTGAGACATAAGCCTGAAGACTTCGTACCTTTCCACATGGTGATTCAATAAAATAAATTAAATAAAAAGGAATGTTGAGAATCCTTGGAAGAGCTGCCACTTTGGGTAGAAAAGAGCAAAGGAACATTGAAATGTTACTACAGCCTGATGAGGTAAGAGAGGGGGATTGCCATGGTAAGCTGGAACCATGGAGAAAAACCTTAAAAGAAATTTAATGGGAAGGACCAATTGTAGAGACAAAAGATATCTTCCCACTTCTTTTAAAAGCTTTACTTATGCATTAAACATTTATTTTTTAGTGTCAAAATAAATTTTATTATTTTTACATCATCTTCCAAAAAATTTTATTAATCTGTGGTTAATAATTGAAATGTTAACTATTAATAATGATTTTTTTTATTTTTAAACTACAGCACTGTAGCACTGTCCTCCTGTTCATCGATTTGCTTGAGTGGGCACCAGTACATCTCCGTTGTGAGACTTGTTACTGTTTTTGGCATATCAAATACTTCTCGGGTAGCTTGCCAGGCTCTGCCGTGCGGGCAGGATACCCTCAGTAGCTTGCCAGGCTCTCTGAGAAAGACGGAGGAATCGAACCTGGGTCAGCTTTGTGCAGGCAAATGCCCTTCCTGCTATGCTATCACTCCAGTCCATTTTTAAAGTCGATATACTAAATGAAAGAGAAAGTGGATTGCATTTTTCTGGGAGGTTTTACACACTGTTCTGTTAAAGAGAATTCAGAGCTAAGTTATCACAGGTAGAAAGGCAATTCCTAGGACAGATGAGGAAGAACATCAACTTGAAATTCTTAGCTCAGCTGGTTAGGCTGGTGAACTGGCCTTACTCTCCAGAGTCTGGGGCTTGTCTTGGTCAGTGAGGCCAACTCTGCTTCCTTGAACCATGGGTTTTGCTTCTGCACCTTCCCCCGTTTTTAGTGTAATTTGCTCCATTTTCCCATTCATTTTATTTTCATTTCAGCTCAATGTCACTTCCCAAGGGGCACTTCCCAACTTCACTAATGAGACCACATTTGCCTGGCATCTGGTAGCTTTTTGTCATGGAAGCAATTCCACACATTTTGGTATGAGTGTTTGACAGACCCTGATGAAGTAGTTGTTCTGCATGGCAAGGGCCGTGTAATATGTGTGTAATATGTGTGCCTTTGTATCTCTGGGGCATCACAGGCTTTCTGGTTCAGAGGAGGCGGCCAATCATTATTTCATGAAAGATTCTCCATTACAAGAAATATTTCTTTTTCATTCAAGGGAGAATCTAATTTAGTTTATATTTTCTTTTCATAATGGTAATGTGTGTTTTTTCCCCCCAGAATTACTTGGCACTCTCCATTATCTGATATTTCCTTCTGTATTTTTTATATCCCTTACATGAAAATAATGTTTAATGATGGTTTAAGATATAACATATTAATTTCACTTCAGAGTCATATATATCTAACAAAATCTCATAGTTCATGATTTATCTAACTGCTGCTCTAAGAAATTATTTGCAGATAACCAAGGCAGGAAAGATTTGACCACAGATGCTAGGTTATTTTTACTAATATAGGAAGATAACCACATGATTTTTCAAAAGTTTTCAACAAGGATTGAGGTCCAAACGACATTAAAAATATCAATCTACAACAATGGGTTATGTTCTAGTTACCTAAGGAGTTATAACGTAAGCCAAACACACACAATAGAGTCTTAAAATACTGATATTAATAACATCAGTTATTAACTAGAGGCTAAAGACATTTTTATGAATATTACCAGTGATTGAATTTCCGTTTATTTTATATTTAATTCCATATATATTTGTCACAATATCAGGTTCTATGCACAGGTGTGTTCTACCTGTCTAATCTCTGAGTCCCATCAAGTTTAACAAAATAAACTTGGAGGCCCTAAAATGAAGCTTGGTGGATGGGAATGCAGAAAATGGGAGCTTACAGTGCATTTACTCTGCAGTAATTACAATGTGTGAATTTTTTTGTGGGACAAACCCAGCAGTATTCAAGGCTACTGCTAGTTTTGATCTGGGAGGAGGGTTCTTCCTGGCAATGTTGGGGTGGGCACAGAGGGGAAATTCCGCTGCTGTGGGAACTGAACCTAGACCTTCCAAATGTGAGGAAAGTATTTAGTCCTTCGAACTACCTCTCCGGGCCAGAGCAAAGAGTTTTAGTAATTAAAAAAGAACAATATTCCACATTGTATAAGAGTCTTACATGATAGTGTTTGGAAACCATATCTTATCTAATGATCCTCTCAATACTCAATACTCTGATAATTAAGTTATTTTGCTGAGATACAGAGAGAATGATCATTTCTTTGAAGGCTATACAGCCAGACCTGGGATGTATATCCAAGGTTTTTCTTTAAACAACTAACTTCTTATTTTCTCTCTTTGAGTTAATTGAATTCTAATAATTCAGCTCTTTAAGCTTATCAGTGGTGAGAGAAACCCAAATCCTATCCAAACCCTCTAACTTCTAGTGTCAAAGAAGTCCTAGAGATCCTTGTAGCAATATCATGAAATATTGTTATAAATTAAAAAATTGATGCGTAAAGTTCAAGAATTTTGTCTGAGGTTTATCGTGTAATAAATGAAAGAACACTAATTTAAATCTTCATTAGTTCAACTTCAGTGTTCATTACACATATGGACAGATGGATACTGCAGAATAGTTCTTTTTTTTTTCTTTTTTTTGTGGGGGGGAGCACAATTGGTTGTGCTCAGGGTTTACTCCTGGTTCTGGGCTTAGGAACCACTCCTGGTGGTCTGATGCTGGGATTGGATGCATGCAAGGTAAGTACCTTGACCTCTGTACTATCTTTATGGCCCTCAAATGATTACTTTTTTTTTTTTTTTTTTTTTGCTTTCTGGGTCACACCCGGCAGTGCACAGGGGTTGCTCTTGGCTCTGCACTCAGGAACTACTCCTGGCAGTGCTCAGGCGACCATATGGGATGCTGGGAATCGAACCCGGGTCGCCACTTGCAAGGCAAATGCCCTACCCACTATGCTATCATTCCAGCCCCACAAATGATAACTTTTTAAGGCATATCAAACAACCCCAAATTCTGATTGCATGTCAATTTTCATACAAAGAAAGATTTGGAAATTAACCATATTTCTAAATGATCCAAGAACAACCGAAGATCATATTTATTTTTAAGTGAATGCACACTTTTGTTTGTTTGATTGTTTTTGTTTGGGGGTTACACATAGAATGCTCAGGAGTTTAATCCTGCTCTGGACTCAGGAATCACTCCTAGTGGTGCTCAGAGTACCAGATGGGAGGCCTGGGATCGAACCCGAGTCTGCCACATGCAAGACAGGTGCCAAAACAGCTGTACTATTGCCCCGGCCCCTGAATCCATACTTTAAATAATATAACTAGTATTTCCTAATTCAACGACAATTTCCTGATATCACTATTACTGATTTTTGTGGTGGTCATTATCACCACTCATTTCATTTTATGAAACATTTTATAACCAGAGAATTATATTAGGTGACTAGCAATTACACATCTGTGAAAGAATTCACGAAGACAATTATAGGTATAAGAAAAGTTTCTTAGAGAAACAGGATGCTTCAAAAGAAGATGCAGTGGGCCTTTGCTCTTGGGCAGAAACCCCAGAGTAAAAATCAAGTCTGTTCTTGGTTCTCATGTCTATGTGGCTCAGTCCTCTGAGTCAAACCTGATGTCAATGTAAACAGGCAGACGTTGTTCGAGATATTGCTGACAGGCATTTCTCATTTGGCCTTAGTCTGTATCCTGTTGATAAGTATTCTGATCAACATCTGGACCCTGTCTTAGAAGAACCGAAACCAGCTGAGAGAGCCTGGAGGAGCAAGCAGAGGGTCATATTTCCCCATCCTGGTCATCTGAAACCCTGATGGCTCCTATCTCCCCATTTCCTATATCCCGACTGGCACCTGGGAGTACAAAATATATTAAACAGAGGCATTTGATAACTGTCACCTTTTAGCCTCAAAATGGAGCTTTTTGCCATCCGATACTCACAAGATTACCTTAATTTCCCCCACAATTCATATGTTCCCAGATGAGAATAAATAAAAACTACCCGAAATACCACGCTTAAAATAGCTTTCAACATTTTCTTCACACATTAAATTACTCCCAAATTACTTGATATTGGTGATGTTCTTGATAGTGCCCTAGATTTTTCCAAGCTTTGTAAGAGCCCATATGGTCAAAAAGAAATTCAACAAATTTGAATCTTGTTTTTAATGGAATGATTAAAAATATTCTTTTATCAACCATCTTAGAATTGCACCAAAGGAAAAGTACTAAACAGTATTTGCAAATAAGAGAATAGATAACTGTCAGAATAAATGAGTGCCTACTACTTATAAGTTGAGAAATAATGTAGAATTAAGAATGTAAAAATTATACTTATTTTCTTTAATCACAAAGTGAAAATAAGAATATTTTGTATAGTTGCTTATGTCCACATCTATCTGAGATAATTTTATAAACTGCCCAACTGAAAAAAACACTAATAATTAATTCAGATGCCTAATCACCATTTTTTATTTTTGGTTGCTGAAAATTAAAATAGCTTAGAGCTATTCACAATAAAATGATACATACTTTCAATTCAGTTCCATGTAGGACTATTTTTATCTTCGATCATCAATGTACAATGACTTGATTAATCAGTTAAAAAAAATTCTCTAAGAGAAGCTTACAAAAAAAGATTCACTCAGACAAGAATTCTAATCATCTCTGGGTACAAATTATTTTTTAAATAAGGAAATTCAGGAAAAATAAAATTAGGAAAATTATTCCTTTTTTATAGATATGAAACTCAACTTTAAAGGAGAAGGAGAGTGAAATTACTTTATTACTAAATGTAAATAAGGCTATATATATAAAGGTTTTTTTTAAAAAGTAAAATGACTGATTACTTCATTCTTATCACCAAGACTTAATTCACACCAGACTGTTTTTCCATGCATCACTTCAAGCAATTGGTCAGAAAAGGGAAAGAATAGCAAAAAAATGTGTAGTCTTTAACTCAGCACAAAAAGCAAAAATTGTAATGTTAACATTCAGCAATGATGACTTCTGGTTTATTTTTGCAATAGCTCAGATTTGCACATGCTTATGAAATGTTCTTAGATTCAGAAAAAGCACTCTGTTTAATGCAAGCTTATTTCCAAGAGTTTCCGTCTGCTACTTCCTATCTTTCTTTTGTGATCCTATATGATTATCTCTGGAAATACTCCTTAAGTAATGAACCTTTTTTAAAGGCAAGTTTAAGACTTCACTGTCTTTACTTTCTACAGAATGAGGCAGAAAATATTTCTTTCATGGTAGTCATCCGATTCTTGAATAAAACTTTGCAGCAGATAGTGGAATTTGTTTTAGTTAAAAGTTATCATCAGGAGCTAGAATTTTATCCAAAATTATGTCATGTAGATATAAACTCCTTAAATAAGAAAAAGTCTTGACAATGAGAAAGATTATGTTGCAAATGTAGAAAGTGAGATTCAGAAAATAAAGTGATTTTTCCAAGGGACCATGAAGACTTGACCCATATACTTTATTCATCTATGGAAAACTTTCTACAGTTTTTTCCTTTGTCCTTTCCTCCTGTCCCTTGGCTTCTCTGATAAATGCCCAGAATATTACTTAATGAAGTCTCATTCAAAATAAATAAGGTACAAGGAGGGGAAAGTTGAGATGGTGATTTGAATTAACTGCTCACAATTGCTGAATGCTCACTCTTCTAGAAAGTTGTTCTAGCAGTATGTTATTTATTTATATTCAACCCTTATTCCAAAAATAACTTCATGCATTTTACAGAAATACATAGGATGCAATCAACTAAAAATAAATACAATGAGGAAATGATGGCAAAGGGGAGGGGGGGTGAGAAAAGAATAGAAAAATCTTGCCTACTGAAACACCTATGGTCAGAACTATAGACATAGGAGAGAAGTGTCAATACCCAAAAGGGAAACTCCTAAATAGGACACCCTATATCAGGAAAGCTAAAGACATTAGAGTAAATAAAAAATATGCTAAGAGTTGAAATAAAATATTAGGAGTTTGTGGGACACACTTTTCTTTTAGGTTGTCAATATGTAGGTTTGTGTTTTTTTTTTTTGTTTTTGATTTTGATTTTGTTTTTTAAGCATGTGTTCCCTATCCTTGGGGTAAAAAAGCAGACCTTTAGAGAAAAGAAAGAACGGCAGCACAGGTTAATGCCAGCCTGTATCACTGTCATCACTGTCATCCCATTGCTCATCAATTTGCTCGAGCAGGCACCAGTAACTTCTCCATTGTGAGACTTGTTACTATCTTTGGCATATCGAATACACCACGGGGAGCTTGCCAGGCTCTGCCATGTGAGTGGGCTATTCTTGGTAGATTGCCGGGCTCTCTGAGAGGGGTGGAGAAATTGAACCCGGGGGTGGAGGAATCGAATCCAGGTTGGCCGAGTCCAAGGCAAACGCCCCGCCTGCTTGCTGTGCTATCCCTCCAGCCCATATATATATATATATATATATATATATATATATGATATTATATATAATATATATGTATTATATTATATATAATATCAATGTCATCACTGTCTTCCCATTGCTCATAGATTTGCTTGAGTGAGCACCAGTAACGTCTTTATTGTGAGACTTACTGTTACTGTTTTTGGTATATCTAATACACCACGGGTAGCTTGCCAGGCTCTGCTGTGCGGGAGAGATACTCTCGGTAACTTGCCGGCTCTCCGAAAGGGTTGGAGGAATCGACCCTGTATATACATATATACACACACACACATACATACATACCATATATATACATGTATATATACACATATATAATTTATATTTTTATATATAAATATGGGCTGGAGAAATAGCACTGCATGAAAGGCAAACACACTGCCTGCTGTGCTATTACTCCAGCCCATATTTATATATAAAATATATAAATCATATATGTGTATATATACATGTATATATATGGTATGTATGTATGTGTGTGTATATACGTGTGTGTGTATATATATATATATATATATATACACACACATGGGTGGTTGGGTCAAAGCTGGCAGTGCTCAGGGATCACTCCTGGCGGGGCTCAGAGGACCATATGGGGGTGTCAGGGATTGAACCCAGGAGGGCCTTGTGCAAGGCAAGTGCCTTCCCTGCTGTACTGTCTGGCCCCCACACGTCCACCCTGAGAACCCTCTAACAGGTTCTGGACTCCTCGGCCGGATTTGGTGCAGGGACCATTTGATGCAGGATGACAACAGCAGCTTGAGAGCTGGCTGGGGGTGGGGGCGAGTCCAGTGAGGCAGAGATCAGCCAGATGCCAGGAGCTGCTTTGTCATCATTCCAAAATGTGGCCTGAGGCTGGAGACCTAGGGCCTAGCCCAGGTCAGGGCAGAGCAGAAAAGAAGCGATTGTGACCCACTTACAGAGAACACGGGGTCTCCCCTGGTGTCATAGGCAGAGCCCTTTGTACCCTCCGCGCAGGTCCCAAGACTAGCCGTGCAGTCTGGGAACCAGGCCAACAAAACAGTAACTTTGATTTTCTGTATCTTGGACACAGTTAGTCCCAACTAGCTGCTGACACTGAGTCCCAGGCAAGGTCACTGGGGAAACAAACAATCTGAAGAGTGGAATAAGAAATGCTACTTGTGACCTCAGTTTATGCATCTGAGAAATGATCCTACACCACCCTCCCAACCTTGCAAGACCAAGGTGAGAGAATGAGGGAGAGAGTGAAGGAGTTAAAGCGCTAAAGGGCCTGGCCGTCAGGAGGTGCCTAGTACAGGGACAATGTGCATCTGGGGGCAGGCTAACCCTGCTCCAATGCCAGCCTAGGTATCATATATTGGAGAAACAGAAAATTTATTTATTACATAATTGGAGGCTCAAATTCATATATCACCTAGACTCAACTCCACTTTTGTTATGCTATAATGCAATATAGTATAAATCAACGGGCTCAGAACTTGAAATTAGAGCCTTATTACCTGTGTAAGGGAATCATAAATCCAATGTGTATTTTTCTAACAGAGTTAGCAACTCATGATGCTAGCTTAAACTTAGAAAAATCAATTCTCTGGGCTTAAGAACAATTGCACATGGTATTTTGTCACCCTGATCTAGTGCACCAAATCAAAAGTCTGGGGGTAGTGGAGTATGGTGTTGGCAGCGGATAGAAATACAAAACAAAACAAACACATTTCAAAGTCTTTAAAAATTAAACTAGGAATCTTCTGCAGTTCAAAAGAAACAGTGTCTAAGAAACAAAGACAGCCCATGAATGGAAAAACTTATTTATCCAACACCCATCTCATAAGAAGTTAGTATCAAGGATATATAAGGCAGTGGCAGAACTTTACAAGGAAAAAAGCATCCAACCCCATCAAAAAATGGGAAGAAGAAATGAACAGAAACTTCTTCAAAGAAATACAAATGTCAAAAAGACACATGAGAAAATGCTTGACATCACTAATCCTTAGGGAGATGCCAATCAAAAGGACAATAAGATATCATATCACACCACAGAAATAGGCACACATCAAAAAGAATAAGAAGAACCAGAGCTGACGTGGATGAGGAGAGAAAGGGACTCTCATTCATTGTTGGTGGGAATGTTGACTGGTCCAGTCCTTCCAGAAAACAATATGCCCATTCATCGAAAAACTAGAAATTGAGCACCTATATGACCCAGCAATAACACTTCTAGAACTATACTCTGGGACCCTCGAACATACAGAAACACCATCTGAAATTCTATGTTCATTGCAGCACTGTTCACAGTAGCCAGAATGTGTAAGTACCTAAGTGCTTGAGAACAGATGACTTGATAAAGAAACTATGGTACATCTACACAATGGAATATTACACAACTACTAGGAAAAATGAAGTCATGAAATTTTCTTATAAATGAACAGATATGAAGCGAATCATCATGCTGAATGAAAGGAGTCAGAATGAAAGTGACAGACATAGAATGATTGTACTCATGTGTGGCATATAAAAAAACATAATATGAGACTAATGCCCACAGTTTATAGAAACAAGACCTGGGAGGACTTTTGGAAGCTTGCTACAAGTCAGGCAGGGGGATGACAGTTAGCATAGAGAAGGGACTACTATGACAATGATAGTTGGAAATGATCACTCTGGAAAACAACTGAGTGTTTAATGTAGGTAAAGGGATGTACATGATAACCTTTCAGTAAATGTATTGTAAACCATAATTATGCACAGAAGGAAAGAGATAGAGAGAGAGCATGAGACAGAGAGTAAAAGAAGAAAAGTGCCTGTCAGAGAAGAGGCAGGGGGTGGTAGGCAGGAAGGAAATTCGGGATATTGGTGGTGACAAATGTACACTGATGAAGGGGCAGGTGTTGGAATATTGTATGACTGAAACCCAATCATCAACAACTTTACAACTATGTTTCTCAAAGTGATTCAATTACAAAAAAAAAAACCTGATATTAAGATGGAATTTTTTAAAAGTCCTTAAACACCCACTCTATGTCAGCTAAGCTGAAATAGAATAGTAACACACACAGACAAGCAAAACCTGGAGACTTGCTCTTATGTGAGGGAATAAACACAAAAAACGTAAAAAACACTCTTACTGTTCATTCAACAAAAAGTCTCCTGAATATTTCTCAAAAAAAAAAAAAGAAGCGGTGTGGGGGGGGAGGGTGAGTCAGAAAGATAATACAGGTTTCAAAGCACCTACTTGCACACAGCTGACCCTGGTTTGATTTTAGCAACAACACAAGGCCCTTTGAGTACCAATAAAAGTGATCCCTGATTATAAAACTTGGAGTGAGTCATAAGCACCAGTGAGTATGGCTCTGTCCAAAATAGAACAAAACAAAAAAGTAACAGCAGGACTCTCATATTACCCAAATATTATTCTCTTGTCATCTATTCTCAAAAGACAAAAAAAATGATTTGAAAAGATGTATGCACACTTATGCTCATTGCAGCACTTAATAACTCAGTCAGGAGATGCTTTGCAACCCAAGGTCCAACAACAGGGTAAGGGATAAGGAAGATGTAATTTATATATATGAAGGAATACTATATAAAATCATGCAATTCATGGCAACTTGAATAAAACTGAAGGCAGTATGTTTTTGTGAAGTAATACAGACAGAAGAAGAAATCTGAAACCGTCACACTCATCAGTGGAATTTAAAAAACAAGTCAAGGATACAGAAGAATATCCAGTGATAATAAACCCTGGGAATTGGATTATTAAGCTGAGAATATCAGGTTGTAGGGGAGGGGATGGATGGGAGAACAATGATGTGGACTAGAAATAACGCAAGGGCACTGATCAAGACTCAATGTCACATTGCAAGAGGTAATGTGAGGTAATTGTATGCACAGAAATAATAACTGAAAGTCAATAAACAGTTTGGGGAGAGATGATGGGGACATGAAAATACTGTTGGAGGGGCTAGAGTGATAGTATAGTGGAAAGGGCTTTTGCATTGCACACAGCAATCCAGGTTCAATCCCTCGTATCCCATATGGTCTCTCAAGCACTGCCAGAAGTGATTCTCTAGTGCAGAGTAAAAAGTAAGCCCTGAACACAACTGTCAGTTGTGTCCCTCCAAAACAAAAGAGCAAACAAAAAGAATATTGGTGGAGAATCATAGGCAGGTGGTGTTTGGTAATTTAGTACAGTAAGACTAAACTAAACATAATTGAAACTATATTGTCTAAACTAAAATTAGGTAAAAACCCTTTATTCTCCCGGAGTTACATAAATTAAATGAAACACTAAGATGAGAGTCTTTTTATGTTCCTGGATTAAAAATCTTAGTCAATATAAGACTTTTGAGACACACATTGGTCCTTTCACCAGAAGCTAAAGGAAAAGCACCATCCACACAGAGTATGTAGGTAGTACCTGGTTTGTTTACCTTTCCAAAGGAAATGTAAAACTGCTAGTTCAAAACGCTAATGCACATTTTAGACAGACACAAATTGGCAAACAATAAATTTTTTGAGTACATACCACTAAGTTTATATATATATACATACATACATGTGTATATCTTATATATGTACATGTTTATACATACATATGTATACATTTCATATATGTACCTATATGTGAACATGCAAATATGTGTATATGTGCTATATGTGTATATTTATGCAGGTGCACATGTATTATGTGTGTGCATGTATGCATATGCATGTGTACATGCCTCATCATGTATGTGCACATATGTGCATACACATATATACAAGTAAGATATGCACATATATTTGCATATCTCCACATATATATCTTGGTTGCATCAGTCTATGACAGGTTAAGATATTGCAAAATCAGAACAAAAGACTTAATCTTTGAAATAATCTATTTGATGGCCTTTTATCTTCATAAGAGAAACTGAGACAAATAGCTAAATTAGATAGCATTAAAACCCAGGATAAGATACTCAGTTTACTATTAGATTCTTAAACAGCACAGCTAATATCAATATAAATGAGACTTTGAAACCAGGCTTGATATAGAAAAATAAAGAGAAAAAGGTAGCAAATCTAACAATACCCCAGATGCATCTGAGGTGAAATATTTAACAATAAAAATACTTCATATCCTCCTGTGCACAGTCCACTTTGGGTTCTATGACAAAAAAAAAGGTAAAATGTACGAGGAGAAAGAGTCATATTGGTCATTAAATTATATTATAAAACATTTACTTTCTGAGCAGATAATTTGTTTATTTTTTCCTTTTTTCTAAGAAACCAGACTGGAACCATAGACAGTAGATAGAGAGTTTGCCTTGCATGCAGCCAACCCAGATTCGATTCCTCCACCCTTCTCAGAGAGCCCAGCAAGCTACTGAGAGTATCCCACCCGCATGGCAGACTCTGGCAAGCTACCTGTGGCATATTCAAAATGCCAAAAACAGTGACAAGTCTCACAATGGAGACGTTACTGGTGCCTGCTCGAGCAAATTGATGAACAATGGGATGACAGTGCTACAGTGCTTCTAAGAAACCAGTTTATATTTATGATAAAATTCTAAATATTAATAATTGTTAATAAGCATAAAAGAATACACCTCAAACAATTCAATCAACAGAAGACAGCTACAATGTAATATAATTTCTTCTAGTTTTTTCCCCTTTTGAATGATTGAGATCTTAGTTTCCATACCACTTCCAGACTTTTTTACTTCAATTGTACTAAAGCATTTTACTGGATCGTTAAATCTATTAATAAGCTTTTTAATATAAGTATGTTATTTTCTACTATGCATGTTAGAATGAATACTTTTGTAAACATTTTCTGTATATCCAATTATCTTCTTAATTTCAATTTCTAAAATAGAAAATAAAATCACTAGATCAAATATTTTTAAATACTTGAAGGGTTGTGGCAAATTTTGTGGCATCTAACATAAATACTTAAAAGTCCTCAGATAACTGTGAAGTAATTAATATATTTAAAAATATTTGTTGGGGCCGGAGCGATAGCACAGCGGGTAGGGTGTTTGCCTTGCACGCGGCCGACCCGGGTTCGATTCCCCGGCATCCCATATGGTCCCCCAAGCACCTCGCTTTGCACTTTCCTGAGTGCAAAGCGAGGAGTAACCCCTGAGCATCGCTGGGTGTGACCCAAAAAGCAAAAATAAATAAATAAATAAATAAAAATAAAAATATTTGTTAATTTTATCATTACATAGATATTTCTATTTTATTTTTAATTTCTCTGTGACTGAATCATATTATGCATTCATTGAAAATTTTGTCTCTCTTTAGCAACTCTACTCAAAGTCTTTGTGCATTTATCATTTGAAAATGAAAGAATTTTATATTAGACACTCAAAATATTTTTCTCTAATAGTAAAATAAAAATACAACTTTTAACAAGTAAAAATATTTCTGAATTTATGAAATTCTAAGAAAACACTCACTCCTATCAATAATCAATTAAGGGATGTATAGAGAAAAGTACAGTATAACTTTCTTTGTCCAAATACTTTGCATGAACTCCATCTAGCTAATGAAATGTCCATGCAACTTTCTGTGACTGATTCCAAGTTTTATACTAAACAGTTGAAAATGAAATAAAAGGGTTACATGACACTTCTCTAGAAGGTGGCTTACGAAACCCCAAAATTCTCTTTGAATAAAATACTAACAAGGTACTTTGAACAAACCTACTTACCTCCTTTCCCAACCGAAGTATTTTCTAAATGATATTAAGAGTACAAAGGTACTCTTTAGAGTTTAAACCACAAAGAGAAAAGAAAGCCGTTAGGAGGCGGGTGGTTTCAAGAAAAGTAAACAGATGCATGAATCATCGAAAAGGAAACCACAACCTAAATGAGTGCTACAGCAAAGGAGAGAATCAACCAATAATTACTGACAATAATTTCTCCAGAAAGACTTAGGTCTCACAGAAGGCAGGTACAACAGAGGGTGGAAGAGTTGGTTAGAGGTGAAAAGAACATTAATTAGAGGGCATATACGTACACTTGTCACCCTTTGTCCAGGCTCACAACATGGATGTGGCTGAGACTGATTTCAAAGAAAATTTTTTAAAATTTGAGACTAGCTAGTGCAGTTATTAGGGAATTTAAGACTTACCATGGTACACTGAAAAGGCAAGTTAGAAAGAAAAAAAATAGGAGAAAGCAAACAATAAATTATACCTGGGACTAATTCCACCCAGCAGATCTAGGAAGAAACATGTCTAAATGAGAGCAAAATGGGAATTGATAATAATGAAGAAGAACCAATAGAACAAAGAGTGCAATTATGAACTTCGAAAGCCTTAAAGATATTATTAAGCAAACACAAAGGAAAGGCAAGAGTAGACAAACTCAAATAAGTTTATGATTTGAAATAGATTCTCAATTATACTAAATGAAGGCAAGTTTTGGAAAAAATGACAAAGGAGAGAATTCACGTGATCCTGACTCTAGGCACAAACTTCTTTTACTAACAAAGGATTTATGTAGCCATAGAGAACTCTGTGTCTGCAGTAAATAATTTAGCAAGGTCCTAATTATGTAAATTCATTTCACTATTTTCAACTTTGAAAAAAAATCACAAAGGAAGATCTTTGGTAACAGAAAAAATTTAAATTGACAATGGAAAATCATAGTATAGCAGAAGGAAGATTAAAAATGAAAGAGGGAGAATAAGAATAAAAGGCATAAATAATAGTACCTTATATATGGTGAGAAAGTAAAAAAATATTTATGTGACTGGTGGACCAATAAAGGAAGTCTAAATAGAATTTAGAATGTTACAGACTAATGTGTATAGATGCCAGCCAGCAAGCAAAATTCCCCACTGAAGTACAATCAGAAATCAACGGACATGACTCAGAAAGGAAAAAAAAAATTGCTCACATCCTGGTTTACATGAGAGACACATCTGTCTGTATATACAAAGGTGGCATGGGATTAGGAGGTTTAATTAATGAATCTATAAAGGCAAGAGAAATCAGTCATCACTGTCATCCCATTGTTCATCGGGTTTGCTAGAGTGGGCACCAGTAATGTCTCTATTGTGAGACTTGTTGTTACTGTTTTTGGCACATCAAATATGCCACGTGGAGCTTGCCAGGCTCTGCCGTTTGGGCAAGATACCCTCGGTAGCTTGCCAGGCTCTCTGAGAGGGATCGAGAAATCAAACCTGGGTCAGCCGCGAGCAAGGCAAACACCCTATCCACTGTGCTATCTCTCCAGCCCATAAGGCAAGAAAAATAAGATAAAATAAATGGTGGTTACTATTGGCAGATGTAGCCTTGTTAGGGGATGACTGAGACAATGGAAATAGTGCTTAGTAGAAGAAGTGCCCTTCCAGATGAAAGTGAAATATTGTGGTCTGGCAGAAAATAAACTCTGGGGGAAAACTTGATAGTTGAAACTAGCTTGGTGGCAGCTAATCATCCACCATTTGGGGATTTTTCCACCCTCCTTGAAAGAATAATGCAGACAACTGAGCTGCAATCCAGAGAAAGAGATGTATAACTCAACTTTTGTCATGACTAGAGGTCAGTAGTGGCCTGGATGTTGGAGGGGCAGCGTGAAAGTGTGGACTCATCCCTCTGGACTCTTCTGCCCCACATATACCATTTTCAGCACTGTCATTAATCGTTTTTTAATCTCCTCATTGCCATTGCCCTCCTCCAAGCCATGGGCTACAAAAATAGAGAAAGATATGAAGAAGGAGGAGGAACAGAAGGAGCAGGAGGAGTAAGAGAAGACGATGATGACTACAAAGACAACGATGATGATGATGACGACTACGAGGACAATGATGACGACGATGACAACAACAACATCGATGAGGAGAGACGTTACTGGTGTCCACTCGAGCAAATCATTGAGCAACAATTTGCTATCACTGTCATCCCATTGCTCACTGATTTGCTGGAGCGAGCACCAGTAATGTATCCATGGTGAGACTTGTTGTTACTGTTTTTGGCATATTGAATATGCCACGGGGAGCTTACCAGGCTCTGCCATATGGGCAAGATACTCTCAGTAGCTTGCTGGGCTCTACGAGAGGGGCGGAGGAATTGACCCAGGTCAGCCACGTGCAAGACGAATGCCCTACCCGCTATGCTATCACTCCAGCCCATATATCCATATATATATATGTATATGTATATATATATATATATATATAATTGCTTTTCACACCTGGTGATGCACAGGGGTTATTCCTGGCTCTGAACTCAGGAATTACTCCTGGCAGTGCTCAGGGGACCATATGGGATGCTGGGAATCCAACCCGGGTCAACCAGGTGCAAGGCAAACCGTGTGTACAGCTCTACCTACTGTGTTATCGCTCCAGCCCTCCAAAATAATAATTGTGGGGCTGAAGAGATAGGGGCGTAGACATAGAACTTGCCTTGCACCAGCCTACCCTGGTTAAATCCTGGTTCCCTGAACTCTTTAAGGAGTGACCCTGAATGCAGAGCCAGTAGTAAGCCCCAATCACTGATGAGTGAACCCCTTTTCTGGGGGACAGGGAGATGACATAGTAGTTTGGAGAAGAAACTTCACATGTAGGAACCTGATTAATCCCCATCAGTTATATGGTACCCTCAAGAACTCTAGGAATCATATAAATCTAAGATGTAATTCCATGGAGCCAGAGAAGTAGAACAAAAGATAAGGCGCTTGCCTTGCATGTGGCCGACCTCAGGTTTGATCCTTGGCACCATATATGGTCTCTGAACTCTTCCCGGAGTGATCCCTAAGCACAGAGCCAGGAGTATTCAGTGAGTATCACTGGATGTGGCCTAAAAACTGAACAAGTAAATAACATGTGACTGCCCTCACCCCCCCAAAAAAAAACCCTACATAAAACTGTCAGTTTTCATGATGAATTTTCTAAACTAGTCGTAAATTATATGTTGATTATTTTTTTCATAAGACAAAAGGTAGAAAAAGAACAAGTGCATTTTGACAATCTCTGTGACAAAAATAAATTAATAAAGAAGTGAGCCTAGATAAGATATTGTCATGTGCAGTCTCTGCACAACTCTGGAGGAATAGCGAATTTTATATAACTGAATTTATTTATAATAAAGGGGGAGTAAACACATTTTAGGAAATGAGACACATCATTTTTTTTCCCAATGGAACAATTAAGTTTTCATTAGAACTTAATGACAGGATGACATTCTGGGGTTTGGAAGGTAAGCACATCCTCTTCATTATCAAATCAAATGTTATCAATATCAAGAGGGACTCTTCTTTATCCTGGATTCTTCCCACACACAATCCCTTTGCAAGCCTCTTCATAAACTTAGATGAAGTTGGAAACTAAACAAAAAGTTCCCTAGTGATAATTACATGTTCTCTCATTTCCTTATGATTTTTGCCTCCTAGTTATTTCATATTAATATTCAAAAAACTGGACAGCAAGCACACATTCAGATACCCTTCTAGGTTCATTTCCCAGCTAGGTACACTTTTGAATTGGCAAGCTGTTAAAGGGTTGGCAAGACCCTAGTGATTCATGTTTGGGCAACTATATCCATCTGTCTTGAAGGCCCGCATCCATGTTATTTAGAACAGCCTGAGTATACTTAATACTGCACCCTGTGTTCAAAGAGAAGGCTGGTTCTGAGTTCAATTACAATCCCTAGCAGTTTAAACGATAGCTGCTGTGCTATAATCTAAAATAAATTGCTTTTTCTCAAGAAGCCATGTAAGCTTTTGCACTACAACTTAGCAAAGCTGCTGGTTTTATCTCATTTGAAATTCAAGCAGGGTACAAAAGCTGGACCTCTGAACCTCCTATTTCTACCTGAAATGGTATTCTTCTTCTGGAGCTCTCTGTTTACCCCTAGAGTCTTCCCCTGGAACTAAATTTATGGGGGAGCAATACTGTATTTTCAATTTTATGCACAACACTAGTTCACTTTGTATTTTGCATTTGTTTTTCTATGCAAGTCTCACACTATACCTGGGCTCATTTGAAAATACCGTGTTACTGGAGGGAAGATTGGTTTGCCCTGTTCGCAGAGCTAGAAAGCTCATCTGTGACCGTGGGACCAAACAGAGGTGAAGACATCCACACCCAGTGATCCTGCTTGCCATTGCCAACTCTGTTCAAGTTCACCTCTTTCTCCTCTATCTACAGGGGAAAAAGGCAAAGGGAAAAAAATTGGCTCGTGCTCAAAACCAAAAATGAAAGACCTATATTTTCCTACTTCCCTCCTCAATAAATTTCCCCCAAAGTCCACAGTCTCTAGCTCACAACTGTTTTCTCTGAGCATTTCCGGAACCCAGCGCCTCAGGAGGGGCACAGCTGCCTCAGAGCTTCTCTGCAAGAGATGGTTTCTGATCCCTCAGATGCCTTCCCACAAAGGCAATTAAAAAGGTTTCCAATATTCACTATATTCTTTCAGATTTAACAAGGCAACATAATTAACACTGCTATTTTTCTGCCAGTCAACAAGAGAAAATTGCCCTTCCAAGAGATTTTTCACATTTACAAAAATAATCCATTAATACGTTTCCCTTTCAGATATTTTTTCTTTTTACTGAGATTGAAAGGGACTAGGTTGGGCTGTGCTAGATGGTATGTGCTCAGCAGCATTTTTCTGAAGGGAAAAACTTATTTATGCCCATTCAAAAGAACAAACTAAACAACAATAAATGAACACTTCAGACCAATTTAAACTCAGAGCCAATGTGAAGGCACGGAAATTTGATTTTTTTCTTTCCATCACATGTGGGCAGTTATGCCATGGGGGAGAGGGAGCTGTTCCTATCGAATCATATAAATCATCCATTGTTTTCTGAGGCCTAACTTCCTTGCTCGATGATAACCAGAAAGATAACCAAAGTGCACTGGATCTTGCAAGCGGTAGGGCAAAGTCGAGTATGTGTGCTGGGTAGTGGAGGTCATATGTGTGTGTATATATATATATATATATATATATATATACACTATATATATACATATATATAGTGGAGGTCATATGTGTATATATAGATATATATGTGTATATATCTATATATACTATCAGTATTATTAGGGGAACTGCTAAATGTTGCTAAGTGTACTGCGGTGTGCTCTCTTTACACAATAACAAAACTGTCTTGCCCGTGATACTAATAGCCCCCTTTCCTTAGGATGCATAGTGATCATTGTTGGGATAAAGACAATTCTGCAAGAAAGAAAAATGTGCTTTTTTGCCCATTTCTTATTTTGAAAACTCTGGGATGTTAGCAGTCAATAACTGAAAAAAATCATCTGGTAGTTACAAAAAGGTAAACTGCTTATTCATTCAACAAATATGCATTAAGCATCTATTACAATGTAATTAGTGCTATCAATTTATAATCAAGGAATTCTGAAACACCATTCTCCTTAAACTTCTTCCTTCTCTCTACAGCTATGAGTAATTTATAGGCAAGAGAGACAATAGCTTAATAGCTAGAGTTGTGCATAATAAAGCCAAAAATTACTGAGTTCTACTTTGATTCTGGACTGGAGCGAAAGTACAGTGGTTAGGGCATTTGCCTTGCACGCGGCTGACCCGGGTTCAATTTCTCTGTCCCTCTTGGAGAGCCCCACAAGCTACGGGGAGTATCCTGTCCACACAGCAGAGCGTGGCAAGCTACCCTTGATGTATTCAATATGCCAAAAACAGTAACAACAAGTCTCACAATGGAGATGTTACTAGTGCCCACTTGAGCAAATCGATGAACAAAGGGATGACAGTGCTACAGTGCTACTGTAGATTTTGCTACTTATTAGGCTTAAGATCTTAGATTGTTTATTTATCTCCCTGATTCTTGAGTTTCTTATTGGAAAGTGGGATAATATTGCTGCTTATCTCATAAACTGAGTTATTGATATAAAGTCATCAGATCACAGATAGTGTATAGTTTAACTTTTAAACTTTGGGTCACAAACTTACATGGTGTCACATAAACGAATGTAAGGGTCACAAAAGTGAATGTGTGGGGTGGATTCCACAAAGATGAGTTTCTGAGTCATAGGGGAGATCAATGACTAGCTTTTGGAGAAGTATCAATATGATTTTTTAAAAAATGAGGGTCTCTCCCCAGCACCTTCTCCTGCTTCCTATCCCCACCTTCACCAAAGAACAAAAACTGTTTGTGTAGGTAAGCCACTGTAGCACTGCAGCACTGTCCTCCTGTTGTTCATCAATTTGCTCGAGTGGGCACCAGTAAAGTCTCCATTGTGAGACTTGCTGTTATTACTTTTGACATATCAAATACACCACGGGTAGCTTGCCAGGCTCTGCTGTGCGGACAGGAAACTCTCGGTAACTTGTTGGGTTCTCCGAGAGGGCTGGAAAAATTGAACACGGGTTCGTGCAAGGCAAATGCCCTACGCCCTACTTGCTGTGCTATTGGTAAGCCAACGGTAAGCCAATCTCAATGGTATGAGATACTATTTCATTGTTGGTTTCATTTGCATATCCCAAACGATTATGCAGAACCATTTTTCATATATATCTTTTGTCTGTCTGCATTTCTGACTTGAGGAAGGTTCTGTTCATCTCCCCTGCTGGTCAAGCCCCAACCATTTGGGGGATGCTTTTGTTTACTTGTCAAGTTCTATCAGGTCATTATGTATCTTAGTTGGTTTTTTTTTTTTTTTTTTTTTGCTTTTTTGGGTCACACCCAGCGATGTTCAGGGGTTACTCCTGGCTTTGCACTCAGGAATTACTCCTGGCGGTGCTTGGGGGACCATATGGGATGCCGGGGATCGAACCCGGGTCGGCCGCGTGCAAGGCAAACGCCCTACCGGCTGTGCTATCGCTCCGGCCCCTATATCTTAGTTTTTAACCCTTTATCAGATGAATGGTTGACAAGTATTCTCTCTCAGGCTGTGGGGTGTCTTTCTGTTCTGGTTATCAGTTCTTTTGCAATGTAGAAGATTCATAGATGTAGTGCCAGTTGTTTTTCTTTTGTTAGCTTGGCTAATGTCAATGAATCATTAAAGATGCCTCTAGAGTCAATGTCATGAAGTGTTCTCCCTATGTTTTTCTCAATATCATTTGTAAATTAAGTTCTAATGAGTTCACTCTCTTTCTCTTTCTCTCTCTCTCTCTTTTTTGCATGTGATTGACCAGTTTTCCTAACACCATTTGTTGAAGAGACTTTTATTGTTCCACATCATATATATATATATATATATATATATATATATATATATATATATTGCCCCTTTATCATAGCAGAGAGTCTCTTGCCCACAAGCCTGGCTGTCTTCCCCAAGGCCCCTTGGAGGGAATGGGCTCCAGCTGCCCTCCTCGCCCCAAGCAGAGCTCCAGGCGGCCGAAGACCACCAGAACCTAGCCATAGCCATGCTCAAGGCCCCTCTCCACACTTTTGGACAAGCCTCATGCCTGAAGGTACTGGCAGAGGAATCCAGGTGTGTGTAATCCCATCAACGGCCAACATCCAGAGACTTAAAAGCAAGCTCCCAGAAGCTATCTTATAACCTACTTCTCCCTCTGGGAGAAACTAGCAAGCTACTGAGAGTTTCCTGCCCACATGGGACAGCCTTGCAAGCTTCCCATGGTGTATTGATATGCTAAATTCAGTAATAAGCTGGATCTCATTCCCCTGACCCTGAAAGAGCCTCCAATGCGGCATTGTTGGGAAGGCCCAGTGGAGAGAGGCTTCTAAAATCTCAGGGATAGGACGAATGGAGAGGTTACTGAGTCCGCTAGAGAAATCGACATCAATGGGATTTCGTGATTCGTGTGTGATTCGTGATTTATCACAGCGGTAGGGCGTTTGCCTTGCATGTGGCTGACCCAGGTTCGATTCCTGGGTGTTTCACCATGACCACCCCTTAAAAAGACAGTTCTGAAACCAACAGCCAAAATTTTTAAGGGGCTATAAAAATGTACATGGCATCTAATGATAGCAGAAGGAAGGAGAGAATAAGATTAAAGCAAGGATATAAATAATAAAAAGTAGAGAAGATCAATAAAACTAAACAGGGGGGGCTGGAGTGATAGTACAGTGGGTAGGGCATTTGCCTTGCACACAGCAGATCCGGTTCTATCCCTGGCATCCCATATGGTCCTGAGACCACCAGGAATGATTCCTGAGTGCAGAGCCAGAAGTAACCCCTGAGCATTGCTTGGTGTGACCCAAAAAGCAAAAATAATAATAATAATAATTAAAAAATAAAAATAAACAGTGGTTCTCTACAAAGGTAAACACAATTGACCATACTTTACCTAAATCGGTTACAAATAAGAAAAGACTTTCTGGGGCCAGAGTGATAGTACAGCGGGGAGGGTGTTTGCCTTGCATGCGGCTGATCCGGGTTCAATCCCCAGGATTCCATACGGCCCCACAGACCCTGAGCACCAACACTGCTGAGAGTAATTCCTGAGGCAGATCTAGAAATAACCCAGATCATCGATGGGTATGGCCCAAAACCAAAACAAAAAAAAAAAAAAAGAAGATGAAGAAAAAGAAGAAAAGACTCATTGCAAAAGTTAGAAATGAAGTTGGGTCTTTACAACTGAATTTTCAAGGTAAAAAGTGTTTGAAGAGAGTCCTGTTGAACTATTTGCCAACAGATTGGTTGGCTTAGGCAAATGGCGATGTGACCAGAAATGGAAAGCGCCCGGGCTGCATGCCAGCTCGGTGCTCTGACAAGTCTGTGTGCGTAAGGGATGCAGTTCTCATCAGAGCTCTCGGAGAGAAGAGCCTCATTTCAGTGGCTTCCCTGAAACTGCTTTCAGGGAAGCCACTGAAATGGTGTTGAAATAATTAATACCCATTCCTGGTGTTGAAATAATTAATACCCATTCCTCTGGGTTGAACTGGCGCAATAGCACAGCGAGTAGGGCATTTGCCTTGCATGCGGCCGACCAGGGTTCCATTCCTCTGTCCTTATCTGAGAGCCCAGCAAGCTACCAGAGTATCCCGCCCTCACAGCAGAGCCTGGCAAACTACCAATGGAGTATTCGATATGCCAAAATAGTAACAACAAGTCTCACAATGGAGACGTTACTGGTGCCCGCTCCAGCAAATCGATGAACAACCAGTCGACAGTGCTACAATGCAATGCTATACTTGATGATCTGTCTCTGGACTTTCAAGTCTATTAAACTGGTTGTCCTTCTTCCATTATTACATTGTTTTGATTACTACAACTATATTATATTACGTGAATTAGGGAAAGAAAAACCTCCATCTTCTTTTTATCCTGGAATGCTTTGACTATTCAAGAGTTTTATTACTCCATATAAATTGCAGCCAACTTTGATCTAAGTCTTTAGAAAACTGCCATGGGGCTTTTTTTGTGTGTGTTTTTGTTTGTTTGTTTGTTTGGGGGCCATAGCTAGTGTATAAAGGACTTAGTCTTGACTCTGTGCTCAGAGATCACTCCTGGTGGTTCTCAGGGTGAGGAATGAGTCAGCTGCATGTAAGGCAAGTCCTTACCTGCTGTACTATCTCTCTGAAAATTAATTTATTAGAATTTTTTTGTTTTAGTGGCTTATATTTATTATATATTAAGTTTAATTGATTGCCATGTTACTTTGTTATTACCATGTGTTTGCTTGCTTTTGGTTTATTTTCTTTTATGTACTTAATATAGAAATTGAGGTTAATTTGAGACTTTTCTTCCTTTTTTAGGACATTCACAGGTATAGACTTCCTTCTCAGCACTGCTACAGCTACCACCTAATTATTTTGACATAAAGAGTCTATTTTCATTCACTTTCATTGTACTTTTAAATTTCTTTTAAGACTTCTTCTTTGTCCTGTGAAATATGGCGGGGGGGCGGGGAATGTTGCTAATTTTTCACACTTAGAGGTTTATTTCTGTTGTGCTCCTATTACTGATTTTTAGATGGATGTTATAATAGGGACATGTTTGCCACAATTTCATCTTTAAAAACTTTATTAAGAAGTTGTAATGTTATCTAGAATATAGATTATTTTAGAAAACATTTATGAAAATTTCATTTTTAAATGGTGTATTAACGATGAATGCAGAGTTGTATATATGTCAATTAGGTATTATTGGTGTATTATACTTAGGTCTTCTGTGTTCTTGGTGGTTTGCTATATAGTAGTTCAACCTTTTGTTAAGAGGGTAACTGAAATTTTAACTATCTATTTTTCCTTTAGCACTATTAGGTTTTGCTTCAAGTACATTTTTTGTGTGCATGTATTTAAGATCATTGTTCTGGAGCGATAGCACTGCAGGTAGGACGTTTGCCTTGCACGCGGCCGACCCGGGTTTGATTCCTCTATCCCTCTAGGAGAGCCCAGAAAGCTAGCAAGAGTATTCTGCCTGCACAGCAGAGCTTGGCAAGCTACCCGAGACGTATTCGATATGCCAAAAACAGTAACAACAAGTCTCACAATGGAGACGTTACTGGTGCCCACTTGAGCAAATTGATGAACAATGGACGATAGTGCTACAATGCTACAGTTCTCCTAGAGCAATTGGTGATTTTATCATTATATAATGTCTCTAGATATTCTTTGCTATGAACTAATATAAAATATCTAGCTTAGTTGGATTTGAGGAAAGCAGAATGTGGCCTCCCAGTGTTGCTGAAAGGATGGAGAAGTCAATCCCTGCAATGCTTGGCCAACTCAAGGTATACAGTTCACTGCTAGGGCAGAAAAGAAGGCTCTAGTGAGTGCAGTGCTGGTGTGGCCTCCAGGGCTGCAACTGTTTGTGCTTGGGGGCTCAACTAGGGTTCAAACTTGAGTTCTTTATTTATGCAAGGCATGTGCCCCTGAGCTATTTCCACTATCCCTGAAACATTTTTTTCATCACATATCAATATATCTTGTTTTTCTGTTTGCTTGTTTGGGGGTGGGGGTTGACTCAGCTAATTTGGGGCAACTCTTCACATGGTGCTGGACAGTGCTCTCCTGGCAGTGTGAAGGAACCATGTGGTGCTGAGTTTTGGATCTGTGTCTCATGCATACAAAACATGTACTCTAGTACTATAAGTCACCTTCTTATGTCTCCTAACTGATCTTTGGACAGAGAGATAGTACAGCTTGTAGGGCATTTGCCTTGCACCCAGGTTCTATCCCCAGCACCCTATATGGTCCCCTGTGTCTGGCAGGAGTGATCCCTGAGTACAGATCCAGGAGAAAGACCTGAGCACTGGATGTGGCCTCCCTCAAATGAACAAAATACTTAGTAATATATCCCTTTTTCCATTATAATACTTTAATCAATGATTAGTAAGTAATAATCATTAATTGGAAGTTTCTTGAAAGAAGTATATGGTTGAATTGTGATCTTTTCAATATGTCAATATTTATCTTGTAATAAAAATTTTATGGTTTTTTTTTTTTTTTTTTTTTGCTTTTTGGGTCACACTCGGCTATACACACGGGTTACTCCTGGCTCACCACTCAGGAATTACTCCTGGTGGTGCTTGGGGGACCAGATGGGATGTTGGGAATCGAACTCCGGTCGGCCGCTTGCAAGGCAAACACCCTACCTGCTGTGCTATCACTCCAGCCCCAAAATTTTATGTGATTTATATTAAGGTAAGTATAAGTTCAGTAACAAGTCTCACAGTGGAGACGTTACTGGTGCCCACTCAAGCAAATTGATGAACAACAGGAGGACAGTGCTACAGTGCTATATTAAGGTAATTTATGACATAATAGCACTTCAATCTACATTTTATTACTTGTTTTCTACTTCTTTCCCTGATTCTCATTCCTGTTTCTATTTTCTTGCCTTCCAATGGAATATTTGAATACTTTTAGAATTTCATCATTTTTTATAAATGTGTTTTATATAAATCTATATTTATATACGTCTGTATTTATAGATGTGATTTTAGAAGTATTTTTTGTTGGTCATGTAACAAGTGTTCTCAGTCTTATTATTCAATCTCCAGTTTATTATAGCCTACTGCTATCAATATTTGACTACATTTGAGCTCAATATGGAAGCCTCACTTGCACTGAACATTTTTTCTTCACCTATCCAACTTTCTATCAGTGACTTGAGTATCAGATGGGGTTAAAATTTTTTTCAAACATCAAATATATTTTATACAACTCAGAAGGAAAAATGGTTTATTGTTTTAAGGATTATAGACATATAGCCCTTGATACATTGTTCATTCTTCCTTCCTTTTCTTCAATATTTCCTTTATTTGTTATTTTATTTCATATTAAAGTTTTCATTTAGCCTGTTTCTTAAGAGTAAGTCTACTGGTAATAAATTATTTATATTTACCTTCACTCAAGTATGTCATTTCTCCTTTATTTTTGAAAGTTATTGCCAGAAAAAGAATTCACTGAAGACAGTTTCTGTGTAATTTCCAGGGCGGCTAGGGGAAATCCCGATGGCTTTCTTTCTCACTGCCTGGGTTCGATGACTCGGGACGCTCCCCCAACCAGGGCAGCCCCTGCCATGTGAACGAAGGAGAAAAGGAGGGCCAAGCTGGTTGATGATCAGTTGCCATTTATTCCATTCTCCCCACGCACCTATTCCAGTCCCACTGAGCTCCCCATCCCAGCCTCACACTACTCCTCATTCCGTCTCCTCCTGTCTCTCCCGCTCATCTCTCCACACTCCACCTCGCAACTGCATCTCTCGTCTCTGCACACGCCTGCTCCTGCATTCCTCCCCTACATTCTTCTCCCTCTGTCCCCCTTGCTAGTCTCTCTGCACTCCATCTTGATGCCCTGGCCTCTCTCTCTCTGCTCTCTCCACAACTCCCCAGCATTGGGGGTAGCACATCAACATATCGAAGGCCCTTCCTGATGGTCCATCAGACTCAAGGGTGGAGAAATATCACCTAGGGGTATTCCTCCTCTCCTTACCAGTAACATAACTTACATCTTAATTAACATCTTAATTCTACTCCTTAATATTAGTTATGTTGTATGGACACAGTAAGAGAGACGTTGAGATTGTAGGGTGGCTCTCCTGGGGACATCTTGCTACAGACTCAGACTACAGTGCTCAGGCCAGATTAAGCTTTCCTAACACTAGCAGTGTCGAATCTAGTTATTACTTTTTGGATCATGACAGAATTTGTCCATGACCATGCTCTTAAACTTATAGTTAAGTATTATGGCGCTTTGGCCAGGCCCATTTTGATGCCAGGGTAGCTCACCACTTGTCCTGGGTCCATCCAGTCCCTTGTCAGGACCCTGCTTTTGGGGTGCTAGGAAGTAAGGGCAACTGAGGCTAAAGTCAAGAGAACAGATGCTCAGGGTGTGATATTATTCAGAGTCAATTAACTCCCAAGTTACAAAAGCATGTCTTTTAACTGTCTTCCTGTGTCTATACAAAAAGGACATCTCTCTGAATTAACTATGCATAGGATTTAAGGAGAAGAGAAAAACAAAATTTACAAGTTAACAGAGCACAAAGAGAGAAGTTACAAGTAAACACAGAGAAATGGGAGCACTGTGATGAGAGTAACCCAATAAACCTAAGCTCTCTGTGGCAAGGCAGAAAGGACAAACCAATGTTATCCTACAGGTTTTTTTAGTACTGAAAAAATAATTGTGGTATATAATTTTCTCTGTTGTATGAGAGAAATCCTACAATATGAATTGGTATTCTCTACATGAAATTTGTCATATCACAATGACACATTTCCAGGTATTTCCTCTTTCTATTTTTATATTCATCTATTTAACTTTATCATATTTGGCATTCATTCAACTTCTTGGATCTATAAGTTTGTGTCTTTTATCAAATTTACAGTGGTTTTAGCCAGTATTTCCTAACACATTATTTTCATTCCTGGGAATCCAATAATATGACTCCTGAACCTTCATCCATTGTTCACTGGTTTCAAAGATTCTTTTTGTCTTGTCCAAACCGGGTGAATTAAAGTGTTCTCTCCTCATATAAAATAATTCTATCTTTTTCATTTCTATTACTTATAGATCAATGATTTATAATATATTTTCTTAGTTTATTTGTTCAATTATTTATAAATATAAATGGATGGGTGAATATTTATATAATAACTCTTTAAAAGTCTGTCAAATAATCTTCATGTGATTAATCTTGATGTTCAAGTCAACTGACATTGTGTCTCATTCAAATTGTGGTTTTCTTGATCCTTGGTATGATAGATGATTGATTATTTTATGGTGTCCTCAACATTTTGTCTATTATATTAAAGAACTTTTGGTTCTAACTAAGGTCTTTTTTTTTAAGCAGTTATCCTGTTAAATTAATCATGTGCATCTTGGCTAATTTTATGGGCTGTGACTCTAGTGGCACTCTAATTTTCACAGTGTCTAAGATGTTATTTTGGTCTGCTTGATTTATCTGTTGTCCAGGAACTCTACAGGTTTTGTCATCAATCATGCTTTTGTGAAAGAGATTTATCCCAGACTTATAGGGTTTCGGGTGTCTCTTGGTGGGAACGGGAGATGGTGGAAATTGCATGCAGTGTCCTGAATTGTATTGGTGTTCTGAGTGAGAGGAGGGAATTTCAGACACATGAGGACAAAGAGACCTGGACACTGATGTCTACCTCCACTCTCTGGGTAAGCTAACTTGCCACTGGGCAGGCCATTGAACAGGTGAGAAGCATATGAGGCCCGAAGAAATGAATCTTCCTGAATGAATCCATTGACTTTAGTTGAGTATTTCCAGCCTTTTCAGCCTGGTGCTCTTAGAATTCCTTAGTTAAAAGGACAGTCTCAGGTCCAGTGGAAAGAGGGTATTTACTTGGGTTAACTGTTTTCTGCAAGGCTTTAATCAACCCTCAGTGTGGGTGTGGTCCAACTTGTTTGACAGTGCTAGAGGGACTTCCTTTCAGTCTGGGAAAGAATCAACCTCTACAGGGTTGATCTCCTGAGACTAGGTTGGAAAATATCTGCTTTGGATTATTGACCTCCTCATTGCAGTGAGAGGACTTTAGATGTCATGTTACTGTGTTGTTTTCTTTCTGAACACAAGGTCTTAAATAATTTCATTAGCACCTTTTATATGTCTTTTGGGTAACTGGTTGCTTCTTGCTTCATTTCCAGAGTTAATAGCTATGCTTAAAAAGATAAATGGTGAAATGGTGTGTATATGTATGTGTGTGTGTGTGTGTCTGTGTGTGTAATAAGTCCATGCCCTCCTTAGAGGGATAGGAGTTTATTAAATAAATTTTTAGAGTGTTGTGCTACACCTGGAAGTACTTAGGTGCTACTCCAAGTTCTGTGCTGAGGGGTAAGTGTGGACTGACCCTGACAGTGCTCGGGCAATCATATGGTTTTACGGATTAAATGAAGTCAGTCACATACAAGGTAAGTGCCTTAACCCCTATACTATTTCTCTGGCTCCTCTTTATATTTTTATTTGCATATTTTCATTCAACTTTATTATGACTCAATAGTTTCTGACCCTATACACATTTATATATTCATGGGTGTTAACGTTTGGAATCTCTTCAGAATTTCTTTTTGCTTATTTTACACTGCTTTGAAAACAGTAGTTTCTACATAAATTGTCCTTAAGGTAAATGAATGAATAAGTAAATGGCTGAGTAAATAAAATCTTATGTATCTTTACTTTAAGGCAATGAAACAAGACCTGTAAAGAGAAAATAAAGTGAAATTTACCAGCTACACAGGCGGGGGTGGGGGGCTAGGGTTGCGAAGGGGTGAGGGGGAGGTTCACCATGGTTCTTGGTGGTGGAATATGTGCACTGGTGTAGCGATGGGTGTTCGAGTATTATGTAACTGAGACTTAAGCCTGAAAGCTTTGTAACTCTCCACATGGTGATTCAATAAAAAATAAATTAGGGAAAAAAAAAGAATATGGTTGTTTGCAAAATGTAAGCATGACTTTTGTGTATCCTTTAAATGGACACAGGAATATCAATGTAAATCTTGCTTAAAGTGATTTACTGAGACATAGCACAGAACATATGCTCAATTGGTATTCACAGGTTATTGCACTCAGTCTTTTTCTACTTCCAGTCAATCAGAAAATGTGGTAATTCTGGGGCAGGCCTCCTGTTTATTAATTCCTTCTAGTTTATAATCTTGAACACAAATACACATGCATACTGACATATATGCACATTCTTAACATCCCTCCTACCACCAACATACACATTTCAAGCATTCAATTTTTCAGAAAAGATAAAAGGACGCAAAAAGGGGGAAGAAAAGTGTTACCTTTCTTTTCTAATATGAAACCACTGTCTCACCAATAAAATAGAACACAAAACTCCAATATCTAATATCAAATAGCATGGAAAGACATGGCTGGAAATCATTAGTTTTTAGAGTTCACAGAAACATCACAAAAGGTTGCATCTAAGAGCTTTAAGGAATACAATAGCATAGAAGGCCTGATCCACATGGACCTCAGCAGTTGGAGTAATGAAACAGCAAGAAGGAAGTGATCCTGAGCCACCAAGTTCTCTGAATGAACAGGAAAGGACTAGAAATGAGAACTTTGGGATAGAGAAGGCAGGATGACTGACCTGTCATTTCGCTACTGAAATTATACACCGTTGACAAATGGCATGGACTTAAAGAGAGTCCTTTATACTTGAACACCCCATATTTGCTGCATATAGATTTCTGGGTTTTGCTTTGTTTTGAGGTCCCAGACTTGGCTCTGCACTGAGGGACCACTCCTGACAGGGATGAGGAGACAATGTAAGGTACCAGCGATAAAACCTAGGTCAGCAGCTTGAAAGGAAGTGCCCTACCCACTCTACTATAGCTCGGCCTCAAATTTATCTATTTGGGATTTTACTTTTTGATAAACAGAAGTTTTAATTGTGGGAAGAGGGTTGGGGCCACACCTGATGGTGCTAAGAGATACTCCTGACTGTGTTCAAGGGACATTCCTGGCTGTGTTTGGGAAATCATATGGTGCCAGTGTTAGATCAGGGCTGGCTCTGCACAACTCAAGCACCTTAACCCATGTACCATCTCCCCCAGAAGTTTTCATTTTTAATGGCATCTGGTTTATTATCCTTTATTTTATTATTTTGTTTTTGCCTTTAAGGTTTCCACTCTGTTTAGGACCAGTATTTATTTTACTCTGCTTTCCTAATGGTTGGTTTTATGCATTTATTGCTTCAATTTAGCTACAATTAATTATAGGGTATGGTACAGGAGAGGCTATCATTCTTCTACTTTGAATGCATTTTTGATAAGTAAAAAATAAGGCTCCCTTGAGTAGGAAACTCAGCCTAGACATAAGCTGTTCATCTAGATGCAAGCTGTTCACCCTCTTTAATCAGAAATAGAATGAATGAAGCACTTTTTTCAAACACCTGAAAAAAAACCTCATCTCGTTTCATTACTTAAGACAACCTTATATTTCAGTATGCCTTTTTCTCCTGTAGAGTAGGAACATAAATATCAACCACCGTATCTCTAAGAATAAGGCAATTGCTTGATATGATCAAGTTTTCTGAGCACATTCTAAGTGGAGGCTTTTCCAATTCTGGTCACTCTGCATTCATAGGTTGCTACTGGCAAAAGTGACCAGTGGAAACAGTTCAAAAAACATCAAGGGTTTCCCTCATGAAACTATAAAAATGTCGGTGGGGGAGTGAAACCATGTCTTAGTACTTGGAACATAGTAGACACCATCTCAGACATATTTTTGTTGAATTTTACCATACTAGGGTATAGAAGTGGACAAGTAAAATATCAGTCTCCTACTAGAGCTTATAGTCGACTGGTATGAGAATGGAGAACTTGAAACAGCTTTAAATATCGAATTGTTATCCTGTCTGTAGTAATATATGTTAAAAGTAATACGAGGAAAGTTCTACGACCTATCCTCCACATATTTTAGAGATCAACTTGATTATTATCATTCCCTATAAGTCCCAAACTATATTCTTCAAAGCAAGAATTATGTGATGTTACTGTCACAATTCTTCCAACATGGGCCAATTAGTGCGACACAGATAAAACTCTTTTGCTGTTTTTGCCCCTTTTGAGTGCTAAATATTTAGAGAAAAATCAAAATAACATTCAAACTGAATGCATTTATGTTCATGAACTTTCCATTCTATTTATCATAGATACTATTATACATTTGTCAGGGGTGGGGAGGGCATATAAAATCACACTTTTGCTTTTTTTGGGAACATTATTCTGTTTTCATCTAGCAGCTACATGCTATCATGGGTGCTAATCTGTTCATCAGAAAAAAAAGAAACAGATCAGAATTACAAGGCATAATATATGACCATTCGACAAAACCAAAATTAGCAAGTGTTGGTCCTTTAATTTAACTTGCTATGCAAACAGATTTTCCTAGAAGAATTTTACAAAATGTCATCAAATCTAGAAATTAACAATTTCCATGCTCTTATAGTACAAGTTGTGCACTTGAAATCGCTTTCCAAGAGAAGGATGAGGAAGAGTGTGGCAAATTGATCATGACCTTAAATTGCAAAAGATTGACCATTTCCCAAGTATTTCTGATTCTTTTCCAGAGTGGTTCTAAGTTGTGCATGATGACTGTAATAGGACAGCTCTGTCTCTTTTAAGAGCAGGATTTAACATTTGTTTTATTTTTCTGCTCTTCACTCAAACTTTCCCTTTTCTCAGATATATCAACTATACAAGAAATATTACCTTATTTTCACACTTTAGGTTTTCTTAATTTGAGGTAAATTTGAAGCATGTTTTTGATCCAAAAATAGAAATAGAAATTACTTTCAAATTATTATCTATACATGAGAACACAGACATGAGTCAATGACAATGAGTGTGATACTGACTAGGATGAGGATCCTATTAGGTTCCTTTTACTAAGTATCTCATCTTGGTCCTCAACAATTCTTACTTCCTGTAGTCCCTTTAAGCACTTTCTTATAAAATTCCCCCTTTAATTGTAAGCAAAGGCATCCATTAGCAATTCCTAAAACAGAAACTACTGTTTTGTTGAGGAAAAAAAAAAAAGTAAATTCTCCTTAAGACCTACTTATTTTAATGGCAGGCCAAGGAAACTGTTAATTAACATTATGAAATAAGTATCTATTCAATGAACCTGATTTATATAAATATTTATTATATTTATTATAATAAAGCTTTTCAAAAGCACATATAAAGTAAAGGCTTGGAAATAGTTTCGGGCTTCAGATGGACTCGAGGGGAGCAATAGCTGCAATTGCATGGGGGCATGTTGTGGAAACCTACATGTAAAGAGATATAAACCTATGCTCCTAAAATGTATGTAGCCTTAATATCAGCACTATCATAATGAAAATAAATATAATATAGAAATATCACCGTATCACTGTCATCCCGTTGCTCATTGATTTGGAGTGGGCACAAGTAACGTCTCCATTCTGAGACTTGTTGTTACCGTTTTTGGCATATGGGTTACACTACAGGTATCTTGCCAGGCTCTGCCATGTGGGCGAGATACTCTCGGTAGCTTGCCGGGCTCTACGAGAAGGGCGGGGGAATCGAAACCGGGTTAGCCGTGTGCCAACGCCCTACCCGCTGCACTATCGCTTCAGCCCCCATAGAGAAATATGCTCTGCTAATTCCCAATCTTATTTATATGTCTCCACCTTTCTTACCTGTGGATTTAAAAACTCTATTTATAATCCAGATCATACAGCAATAAAATTTTTCTATATTTTTATTAAGGCATTTTCTAATATCAATAAACAAATTTTTAAAGTACTTCAAAATACCTTGGGATGGTCTATCTAACAAGCCTTTGATCCACTGAGTTAAACAGTGTATCTAAATATTATTCAACATAAATATATTTGTATTTAATGCATAAATACTGTGGTATGCCATTATAACAATTTTATCTTAATGTTTTTTTCTGAAAAGGTTCTAGAAAGAAAATTACTGCCTAAAAATTGTAAAATAGTATTCTTCCTAGGGAGTTTGCTCAACTCCATCACAGGATGTTAGCTACACTTTGTCTGTGGGCATTTCAGCTAAAAGCATTTCTACAGGGGCCGGAGCGATAGCACAGCGGGTAGGGCGTTTGCCTTGCATGCGGCCGACCCGGGTTCGATCCCCGGCATCCCATATGGTCCCCCAAGCACTGCCAGGAGCAATTCCTGAGTGCAGAGCCAGGAGTAACCCCTGAGCATCGCTGGGTGTGACCCAAAAAGCAAAAAAAAAAAAAAAAAAAAAAAAACATTTCTACAGAATGTGGAAATGCTTTCCACATACAACGTTCTTTTTGTTCATCATCAGAATCCCAAAGAGAGGACAAAATATTGAAAAACATTGTGAAGAAGGAAGCAAAGTTAATGTGAAAAGTTAGTACATCCAAAGCAACTATTAAAAAAAAACTGGATTAAGTTAGGTGAGTAGGAATATGATTTTATAAGTAATTTAAATTCTAATGAGATAGTTATTGTTCAACTACAGGCATTTTAATGTTTTAGTGACATTTCAGAAAACTGGTTGACATATAAAACCTTATCATTTCTCTCATTTACAATAACAGAAAATTGTCTTCTTGAAATCACTGGTGAGTAAAACATCTGATCATGAGGAATTGATTACTAGCATAAATAGTAGGTATCTATTTTTTCTACCAACTTCTTATATTTTGCTTTTTGCTACTCTTTTGTTATATTTTTCATAGAAATCTGAACAATAATATGGCACTATTGAAAATAATATATGTTATATAATCATATGTACTATTATTAATAAATTTGAGTAACCATATTTATGTCGAAATACCATATTTTACAATGAGTGTAGTGAGATATAGGAAAAATGCAAAGTGGCTGTATTAATTTTCTACTGCCTAATGGCCAAAAACCTGGTACTTAAAACAAAAGAACTGTAGAGGCCAGAAAGATAGTACACTGGGTAGAGTGTTTGTCTTGCCTTGCTCAGGACTGACCCAGATTCGATTACACAGGACCCTATGTAGTCCCTTGAGCCATCCAAGAATGATATCTGATCAAAGCTATGAGTAAGTGCTGAGCTCCATCTGATGTGGCCCCAAACCCAAACAAACAAAACAAACAGGATTTTATCCTACCAGCTTTTTGGAAGTCAAACATAACTAAATCAAGTTGTGGGCCAACCCACAATTCCAGAAGAGTCAAATTCTTTTTCTGCCTTTCCAGTTATAATAATAGTCTTCCGGACATGCCTAACGTAGTGGCTACATAAATCCATAGCCTTCAAGATCGCACTGCCTTCTTTTTAGTAGTGTATGTCAAAGCTCTTTGTGTCCCTCATTTATTGATAACCCTGCTAACAGTTAAGATTCCCTGGATAGTCCAGAATGATTCTCTCATTTCAAGGTCCATAACTTAATCAGGTCTGTAAGGGCCTTCTTTCTAAATAAATTTAATTCTGAGGTTCCAGGAAATTGGACATGGATACACGTTTAAAGACCATTTTTCAGTCTAAAACACCAGCTCAGTATTGCACAACAGCATATTCGCCAGATATGGGTCATGCAAATGATCCACAGGACACCTTCCATCATTTCTCCCTCTTTTAATGCTTCATATGCCTCTCCATTTGCTCTATTTCAGAATGAGGACAATGTTCTGTTTCCCAAATACAGAGTTTGAATAGGCTAAATCTGTTCACTAACAAATTCTGTTAGTACCCTCTTGGCTTTATTTCACTTACCTGAGCATAGTTAAATGCTCACACTAGATAATCAAAGTAACCTTGTTAGAAATAAGTATCAACCATTTCTTATTCATATTGATTTCTCAAAAGTCCATTTTAGGCTTTAATGAACAGAAGGGGGGGAAACCAAATATCTTCATTATTTTTTTAGTGTGCTAAATTAGGAAATTATAATCCATGGGGAAAAGAAACTCTATCTTCTAAACTATCTTAGAACAGTCTTTAAGATTATTTACTTTTGTAGAGACCATATCGTGATGTTTGTAGGCCACCAGAGCTGCACCTAGTAGGTGAGGAAAGTGGTGACAGGGATCAAATCAGGGTACTGCATATGTCATGCTCATGAACTACCTCAGCAGCCCTGAAGCACTCAGTTTGAATATCAGCCAAAGTAAAATTGGTCTTTCGTCAAGATAACTTGATCTAGAACTCATATAGAAAACTGCTTGCAGCTTACACCTGCCTGTCTTTGAGCCAGTGGGAATGCCGACTGGTTCAGCCCTTTTGGAAAACAATATGGACGATTCTCAAAAAATTAGAAATTGAGCTTCCATTTGACCCAGCAATACCACTCCTGGGAATATATCCTGGAGAGGCAAAAAGGTATAGTAGAGATGGCATCTGTATTTCTATGTTCATTGCAGCACTGTTTACAATAGCCAGAATCTGGAAAAAACCAGAGTGCCCCAAAACAGATGACTAGTTAAAGAAACTCTGGTACATCTACACAATGGAATACTATGTAGCCGTCAGAAAACATGAAGTCATGAAATTTGCATATAAATGGATCAACATGGAAAGTATCATGTTGAGTGAAATGAGTCAGAAAGAAAGAGACAGACATAGAAAGATTGCACTCATATGTGGAATATAATGTAACTGAGAAGTACAAGTTGGCAATAATGCAACTTCTGGCAGATATCTCTCTGGACTTAGTTACTAAAATACTAAAATACAGAAACCCAAAACAGAGAGGCCGCTAAATGTGGTCACTCGACCTCATACCTCTTCATCCTCAGCAGTGGAAAACAAATTATCTAATGCTTCCTTTTCAGCAGGTCTGACTTTAGGGGAGAGACTCTCCAAACAATAATAGTGAGTTTTGTTGAAATATTGAATGCAATCAAAATGAAAGTAAAGTGAAATTTATTAGTTACACAGGTGGGGGGGCTAAGGTGGCTAGAGGTGTGGGGGGGTTAGGGGTGTGGGGGTGCAGGGTGGAGCTATAATGAGATTCTTGGTGGTGGAATATGTGCACTGGTGAAGGGATGGGTATTCGAGCATTGTATAACTGAGACTTAAACCTGAAAACTGTGTAACTTTCCACATGGTGACTCAATAAAAAAATTAAAAAGAAAAGAATGTGTACACAAACTTTTTCCTTCAGTCTGTAGTAGCCAGCATTCCCATTTACACAGACTACCTAGAAGTAAACCTATCAACTCATTTCAGTCTACAGTTAATATTATAATTTGAGTTAATATTAATACTATGACGCATAAAATATAGAAATTTCATGGCCCCATTTGTATACTTTCCTTGAATAACAATTCAAGTTCCCATTTGAGTTATATTTGCATGCATTATAAACTCCTAAACAATGCCATTATTTTGACTTAAATAGGCATATGCAGGTAAAACAAATTAAGAGATAAAAAATGGGCTTTTACATTTTTCTTACTGTTCACGGTTTCTAGTGATATTCATTCTTATATGAGGGTTCTAGTTTCCATCTATAATTTCCTTCCATATAAAGAAATATTCTTTAAATTTTCTTATAGTTTAGATAGCTCTTCTGGTAATAAATGTTCTAAGATTTTCTTTATCTGAGAATGACTATTTTTCTCTACGTTCTTAAAGTATAGTAACTGGTTGGATTCAGAATGCTATATTGACAGTTTCTGCATTTTGTTCAGTACATTAAAGTTCTATTAATATCAAGCATTTATAACTTTAAATACAGGTTGGCAGCAATAGAAAAGAAGTTCCCTTATATTTCCTTATATATAGTTTGCAGATTACCTCTGGGAGCTTTGTGTGTAGAACTTCAGAAGAGTGTTTGTTTGCATTTTGAATATGTAAGTATATACCTCAAATTACATTTGGGGAGCATGGGTTATTAATTCTTCAATTTTTTTATGTACCATTTTCTTTCTCCACTCTGTCTAGCATACCAAGTACATGTTCATATTTTCACAATTATCCCACAGGACCCTGAAACTCTAGTAATTTGGTGGTTACTGTTTTTACTTATTTTCTATATTTTTCATTAAAAAAATCCTATTAATCTATCTTCAGATTCACTGATTGCTTATAGTCTCCTCTGTGTATCCATATACTAAGGGTCAGTCAATGACGTGGGGCAGCCGGGGGCGTGTATATTAAGAATGTGTGGTTCCTGTTTCCTATTTTCTGAATTGCTCTTTTCTGACATCTGAGATTATTAGCCTCTAGTTCTTCAGCTCAGAAAGACTGAATTTAATGTTGGAGGTTCAACTGCTCTATGTAGCACTCGGAAGAGGCTGACATAATTTTGTAGGGAAAACTTTGTGTATTTGGACCATATCTGGTTGTGCTTGAGCTTCCTCCTGACTCTGCACTAAGAGATCACTCCTCAGTGATGGATCTCAGGGAACCATATGGGATACTGGGGATCAAACCTGGATCAGCAAGCAGGGCAAACGGCATGGCGACTGTACCAGCTCTCTGGCCCTTAGTGCAGGAAAGTTAACCCATGCCTATATCTCCTTGTAGGTGCTAACTCTTCTCAAGAACCTTCTTGTCTTTGTTCATACTAAAGATATGTCAGAAAATTGTTTCTAATTTTTTTTTGACTTGGCATTTTGGCTAGAGTATACTGTTGCTTTTTGTGGTAATATGTTAGGATATATGGGATGCAGAAATCACTATTCTAAATGTTTAACATTATTGGAGTAATTTTATTGGTCACAATCACTGTCACTGTCACTGCCATCCCGTTGCTCATTGATTTGTTCAAGTGGGCACCAGAAACAGTAAAAATTAAAATTGCTCTAAATACCCTACAACACTTGGATAGCTAAAAATTATTCTATCACTTATAATATAAGTTCATTTTTAGATTAATGTTATCCTCATGTTATCTCACTCAAGAACACAAATGTGATTTTGGCTATCTACTTACCACCATAACAGGAATAAAGGGAGGATGGTGAATAATGTATAGCTTTTAATGCTTTTGCCAAGAGTCAATATACATCACTTCAGTTCATTTCTCATTGTGCAAAGCAAATCACATGGCCTTTTTGAAATTTAATGAGGTGAGAAAGTGCACTCACTCTATGTGCCCAGAAAGAAAACTAAATTCTTATAAACAGCGTGAATAGTTCTCATAGGGTATTTTGTGACAGATTTTTTTCAATTACACAAGACCAGAATTATCTATATGAGTTTTTTTAATGTTTCTGCAGAGTATCCTGATTTAAAAGATATTCCCCATCTTGAGCTTATAAGCTGTCTTGATGTGCTTTAGTTCTTTAGTATTTAGTATTTTAGTTCTTTAGAATAATTTGTATGTTTAATGTGTCTAAATAAATTTTCTATGTAACTGGTTTTCCATTGACTAAGTTCTTCTTCCACATATGTCCACTAATTTAATGTTCCAATGTTATCAATAATAACAAGTTTATGTATGCATTGATATGTTTCTGCAAATATTTTACCAATGGCATCTATCTTTGCCATATAGTCCCACATATAAATGTCTTAATTTTGTGAGGATGGTTTTACCCACACATGGTTGTGCTTGAGGATTACTCTCAATTGTATGCTTGGGTGCCACTCTCGGTAGAGCTTGGGGACCAGGTGGTACTGGGACTGAACTCAACCACAGACCAAAAAAAAGTACTTCAATGTCTGTACTAACTCTCTAATCCTAAATGCTAGTAGTAAGCACCCTATCATAGTTCTTCTTTTTAAAAAAATTTATTTTTTTTAAATTTTAATCAATCATCATGAAATACATTTACAGATTTACAGAATCTCATGATTGCATTTCAGTCAAACAATGTTCAAGTAGCCGGGTTTGATTCCTCCTTCCCTCTCAGAGAAACTGGCAAGCAACCAAAAGTATCCTGCTCACAGGACAGAACCTGGCAAGCTACCAATGGCGTATTTGATATGCCCAAAACAGTAACAACAAGTCTCACAATGGAGATGTTACTGGTGCCTACTCGAGCAAATCAATGAACAACTGAACGACAGTGCTACTATGTATCTTAGTTACTTGTGAATCTTACAGTTTTGTAGTTCTTACTAATAAATGTACAATAAATATATTTATAGTTTTCCAAATCTAAACTCATCAGATGCGAGTTGGGGATGGCATTGGGTCATACCAAATTGTGTTCAAGCTTACTCCTGGTTCTGTGCTCAGGGGTCACTCCTGTAGGAATTAGAAGACCACGACCATATATGGTACCAAGAATCAAACCCAGGTAAGTCTGCATGCAGGGAAATTCCTTACCCACTATACTCTCTCTCTTCAGTCCTCAATTAATCAATTTTAATGCCTTATACATTTAGGTTTTGTATGTTCAGAACAGATGATTACATTTTTTTAGTGCACAATTAGGGACTGAAGCCAAGATCTAGACATTCAAGACATTTACTCTTCTACAAGCCACATTCTTGGACCCACATAGTATTGGTATATTTCTTCTTTCTGGTATTTACATCATACTTAACTTCGTAATCTTATTCTATTGACTGAGATCGTGTTATACAGTAGCTAGTACACTGTTTAAATAGTTATAAAAACAGTAAATATATTAATCTTACTCTGACAGTAAACAGAATATTCTTAATATTTACACGAAAATAATGCCCTTCTATAGATTTCTGATGGAAGTTTTGTGTTATGCTGAGTTCATAAACTGAGAAATTACTAACATTTTTTGTTTAATGGATTATGATAATCTATATAAAAACTCATTGCCTCTTTTGTATTTTGATCCTTTTACTCTCATTTTATAGTGAAAGACAATTTTCAGCCAAATATAGCTTTGTCCATTTAAAATTCAGATACATAGGGCTTCATTTTTCTAGAAGTTTATTATGCTAGGCTTGTTTTCTTATTCAGATCTAGGGTTCTTTAAAAGTTTTTTTTGTTTTGTTTTATTTTTGGTATTGCTATTTTCCAAATAGCAGAACATGCATTATTACTGTTTTATATTTCAGAAATTAAAATTTTTTAGATTTAATAATTTTTAATGTAAAGATTGATTTTTAAAATAAAACAATGTAGGGACTGAAGCGATAGCACAGAGGGTAGGACATTTGCCTTGCACATGGCTGACCCAGATTTGATTCCCAGCATTCCATGTGGTCTCCTGAGCACCAGCAGGAGTAATTCCTGAATGCAGAGCCAGGAGTAACCCCTGAGCATCACTAGGTGTGACACAAAAAGAAAAAAAGTAAATAAATAAATACATAAATAAAACATTGTATTAGAGCCCTAAGGAGAAGATTAACAAATCAATTAATTACTTCAAAGCAATTGATTAGCCTGAACTTTCTAGGTGTTAGTAAAAACAAATAAACAAAAAAAATGTGAATGTGGTATGTGACCTATTCTGTAGCTTTCCTTAGGCTCCAAGAGCTTTTTCAGTGTCAACAGGATGTCAGTACTGATCTGAAAACTCGATCTCGGACTGCACAGTAGTCTTCAGACTAAATAGCTAATTACCTCAATCTCCTTAGCGTGCTTGGATCTTTGTCCTGAGATGAGTTTTCTGACATTTTCCAAACACGTAAGGTATGTCTTGGTATGTTTGGGAGCTGGCCAAATGGAGGTAGACCAGTCAGTTTAACATCTGGTTAACGAACACTAAATCTAGCCAATCAGGAGTGTGCCTTCTCATGCGCAGATCCCAAACTTCCAAGTCATTTCTGAAAAAGACTTGGGAATATTTTGCTTTGAAACTCAAATTTATGTTTCAATAGCTTATCATAAGTAATAATTTTTTCTCTACTTAACTAAGCATGGTTTTGTCTATTGGCTTAGCACTCACCAAGAGGCAAAAACCAAAATCAGGAAATGTGATGACTCCTTAAATAGAGTATGCTTTTCATTCTCAGAGAACAAAGCTCAATAATATTTAATAAATCAGCAATATTAGATTACTAAAATACTCTATATATTCTGTGTTTATCTGACCCAGGAAAGATCAATAAAAGTGTATTAAAGTCTCATAGAACAATTCTATTTCTATCAATTTTTCCTTTTATCTCTAATAGACCGTGTTTCATGTATTTTGAGGCTGTTACCATGTCAGTGAAAATCTCTTATCTTCTTTGGAAGAAAATATAATTTCATATTTATAGCCTTTGATTCTATGCTGTCTAAATACTGCCAACATTACTTCTGATTTACTTTGGTATTGCCTAATAATATCTATTCATTTTCTTAAAATCTTAAATGAGTTTTTAGGTATATCTCTTTTTATAATCCATGGTTATATTTTGTTTTATTGCTGAAATGAAAGTTTCATATTTTAATGGACTAGTTTAATGATTATTTTGTAATGCACTGAAGCTTCACAAAATATTCACACATCCACATTTTTGCTCTTCTCAATGTGTAAAAACACATGGGAACTATTATTTCTCTTTCACACTAAAGGAAATTCAAAACAGAATGCATTAAATATATGTCCCAAGATCATTCAAGCAATATGCAACAGTAGTAAAACTGTACTAAAAGTACTAATAGAAAAAAATATGTTGTTTAATGTGTGATACTTTATTGGTGAACATTAATATCCATATGGATTATATCGGTGAAATAATCTCCCCCTTGTATCCAATAGAAAAGTTTACATACTTTATTTGGGCTGGCATAAATGACACATTTGGCTGTACATCTTTGATTTTGCCTTATGTTTTATTTGTTTGGGCTTTACCATTGCCTTTGCTTCATGTGTTTGGCAGTTTAGATCTTGCCATGCATTCTTTTATTCCTTTATTTATTTGGAAATTATGCATCCTGTTTTCATTTCTAACACTGATACTTATTACATGGAAAAATAAAAGTTCTTTTTGTTTTATTTTGTTTTGTTTTGGGGCCACACCCAGCCACACTTAGGTTCCAGACTCTGTGTACAGGGTTTACTGCTGGTGGGATTTGGGGGGTACAATATGCTGTCCAAGGGATCAAACTTGTTTCAGCTGTATGCAAGGCAAATGCCTCATCTATTGTACCCTCTTCAGTCCCAATAATATTATTTTTAAATAAAAAACCTTTAAAGCTTTCAAATATTTGGAATTATGAATATACCCCTAGTAGTTAAAAGGAGGATTTACCAGCTATAAATTTAATCTCAGTTATATGATTTTGGGTTACTTATTTAATACAGATTAAATATTTAAGCCTTAAATATTTAGCTTACTGCAGCTGGAATGATAGCACAGCATGTCCCAGGTGATGTCCAGTACCCCATGCAGTTCCCCAAACCCGGGAAGGGGGTGATTCCTGAGCACAAGTCAGAAGTAAGCTCTGAGCACTGCCACATGTGACCCACCCCCCCAAAAGCCCTAGATATTTAACTTTTTAAAGCATTATTTCTCCATTACACATATCATCTTTCAAAAATATAGTTTTACAGTGCATTAAAATTACACTTATTTAAATATAATTTTATGGTTGTTTTCCTCATTAGTGATCAGTCTTAATACCTCTTACTTCTCGATTACTGAATTCTAAAATCTGATGTTTGACTCACTTACCTGACCAGTGTTTTCTAAATTTTAGTGCACTCTGAGCCTCTGAGAAAAACAGTTAACACAGAGGTTGCTGCATTATATTCCTGAAGATTTTGCTTCAGGAGATTTAGGCTTGGACTTGGGAATTTGCTCTTATAACAAGCTGCCAGAGATTCCTGATGTTACTGAACCCTGAACTTCACTTTGAATAGCACTCACCTGGGTTACCTCTTTAAGTTATTTACCTTGTATAAGAATTTTTGTGGTTTCACTTCTCTTGTGCATTTTTTTAAAAAAAATTTTATTAGTGAATCACCGTGAGGTAGTTACAAACTTATGAACTTTCGTGTTTGCATTTCAGTCATACAGTGATTGTTTACCCATCCCTCCACCAGTGCCCATTCTCCTCCACCAATGTTCCCAGTATCCCTCCCACCACCCCCACACCATCCCCCACCACCCCACCCTGCCTCTGTGGCAGGGCATTCCCTTTTGTTCTCTCTCCTTTTGGGTGTTGTAGTTTGCAATAGAGGTATTGAGTGGCCATCATGTTTGGTCTATAGTCTACTTTCGGCACGCATCTTTCAACCCGAATGGGTCCTCCCAACACCCTCTACTTGGTGTTCCCTTCTGTATCTCAGCTGCCTTTTCCCCCAGTATGTGAGGCCAGTTTCCAAGCTGTGGGGCAGACCTCCTGGTCCTTATCTCTACTACTCTCAGGTCTCAGTCTCCTATCCTGTTGCTTTATATTCCACAGATGAGTGTGATCTTTCTATGTCTGTCTCTCTCTTTCTGACTCATTTCACTTAACAGGATACTTTGCATGTTGATCCACTTATACGCAAATTTCATGACTTCATGTTTTCTGACAGCTGCATAGTATTCCATCGTGTAGTTGTACCAAAGTTTCTTTAACCAGTCATCTGTTTTTGGGCACTCCAGTTTTTTCCAGATTTTGGCTATTGTAAACAGTGCTGCAATGAACATAGAAATGCAGATGTCATTTCTACTGTATCCTTTTGCCTCTCTGGGATATATTCCCAGGAGTGGTAATGCTGGGTCAAATGGAAGCTCAATTTCTAATTTTTTGAGAATTGTCCCCAATACCCATCTGATAAGGGGTTGATATCAAGGATATACAAGGCACTGGTTGATCTCTACAAGAAGAAAACATCCAACCCCATCAGAAAATGGGGGGTTGAAATGAACAGAAATTTTCTCAAAGAAGAAATCCAAATGGCTAAAAGACACCTGAGAAAATGCTCTACATTACTGATCATTAGGGAGATGCAGATTGAAACAACAATGAGATATCATTTCACACCACAGAGACTGGCACACATCCAAAAGAACAAAAGCAATCGGTGTTGGCATATATGTGGGGAGAAAGGGACTCTCCTTCACTGCTGGTGTGAATGCTGACTGGTTCAGCCCTTTTGGAAAACAATATTGACAATTCTCTCTTCTCTTGTACATTTGAGTATCTCTTTTTTGTTACTTTAGCAATTTAAAGACAACTTGACTGTGTTTACTTCTATTGGGTATACTATTCCAATTTGCTCCGAGCAAATTTTATAGACCTTATAGGAATAGTTTAAATCAGATAATAGAAGAAAGAAACAGAGGGGGAAAAGAAGGCTGTCTAATTTTTGTCCCATTGTATGGTTAAGCTGGTAAAAGTAATCTGCCAACTTGTAATGGTATAAAATCTTTTTCATTAATGTCTGGAATATGGAAACACTTTCATTTATATGCTGATACGTCTTAGATTTTGTTTTTCTTTTAGATCAAAAGAATTTGAATTAATCTTGGATCACTACTTATATTCCAACTGTTTCTGCCACAAAACTACCTGTAATCCCTAAATTAGGTCTAGTACTTAAGTCTATGAGTTATCTTCTATATTTTTAATCTTTCTGTTCAAATTAACTTGATTCTTATTGTTCTTTTAATGACTTTGAATAAAAGCATATTTTTCTTCCACACTAGTGAAACATATTCTAAAGGATAATTTCTTTTAGTTTCAAAGGCTAACTTTAATTCTGTTATAGCAGTCCAGTATCTTTACATATATACTTAAAAACTTGTCTCTATTTGTAGATCATTCTAATTTCTCATAGACTAAGCATATTATCCCTATTTTTTTTGTTTTCCTGATATTACTGAGGATGTGAAATTTGTGAACATTATTTCATATTCCTGAATTATATCATCTTGGAAAAGCAACTATTACTTTGAACCTCAGAGATACTATTTAATATAATTTAATATGATTTAATGATTTTTTCTATATAACATGATTTAAAGTTACTTCTTTTATTATGAAAGAGCCAATATTAAGAAAGAGAAATGATAATTATCTCTATTTGTATGCCACTTGAACTAATACAGCTGGACTATGCGTTGATCTGAAGAATTTATGCCATAATTGCCAGATTCCTGAAAGGTTTTCATTTAGCACAGATCCTTGAATTGATAGAGAATATCTTTCTTGGATCACAATCTGGACTTTACATAATCTGAATGCAAAAAATAATAGCGACATGGAGCCGGAGAAACAGTAGAGCAGGTAGGGCGCTTGCCTTGCACATGAATGACCCAGATTCAATCCCTGGCATTTCATATGGTCCCCTAAGCATACCAGGAATGATTCCTGAGCTTAGAGCCAGGAGTAACCATTGAGTACCACCAGGTGTGACCAAAAGAACAGAAATAAATAAATAAATAAATAAATAATAGCAGCCATCTTCTTCATCATAGCACTATAGTGCTTAAATTATAATATAAATACAATATAATTTCTCCATATATAGGAGGCATAAAAATTCCCTCCCATTCCAGATGTCTGAACTCTAAATCCCTAGGATCCATAAATTTTTAGGTTTCATGGCAATGGAGCATTAATGTAACCGATGAAATTAAGGCCAATTTTCTAACTTTAACTTAGAGGACTAACCTTGACTCATAAGGTAGATCAAATGTAATCACAAGAGTTCCCAAATATGAAGAGAGAGAAGAAAAAGAGTTATAGAGTAATACAAAGTGAGAAAGACTTGAATGAACAGTGTTAGTTTTGAACACCAATCAGGGCCACAAGCCAAGAAATAGGTTGATTTTAGAAGCTGAGAAAGGTAAAAATACATTCTACCAAACAGACACTCAAATACACACACACACACACATACAAACACAAAACATTTTATCTGGTCAGCACCTTGATTTTATTCCAATGATGCGCATTTTGGACATCTATCTCTAAAACAATAAAATACTAAATATGCATTATTTTGAGTCACTCTGTGACAACTTATTATAGCAGCTATTAAAAATGAACACAAACCCAGGGGTTGGTTATGGACCATGAGCAATATACATACCACTGTAGAAAATGAAGACTTTGTTAATAGCAATATTTCACAAAAGTACTTAAAATTTGTAAGAATCTTTGCTCACTTTTGTAATTAGTCTCTGCATGATTCTGAACCAGAGGAAAGACAGCAGTCAAAAATATGTTCATGTTATAGCTATAGCAAAAGGGAATTGGTACTCTGAGTTGATAGAATTCTCTACAGGAATACAGAGTAGGTAGTTTCAATGGTAACAACTTTAACTATATAGATTGTACATTGATAGACTATAGGAATATTGCTACATAATTGCTCTGTCTACATGACTTTATCTATTAAGTACTTTATAGCAAATTTGGAGTGCTGATATCTCATGGGTAAGCTACTGATCTCCTAAACACTCCCTGATGAGTGAATGTAAACTTAAGATATTAACACTTCCTAATGATGGATAATTTTTTCTAAATGTAAGAATTTCTTTATCTTTAAATATGTATAAGCATAAGTTATCAAATTTTATATAGCACTAATTTGCCTTTGGGAAAGAGTAAAAGATCACATTTTTAATGCTTCTATTTTAAAAAGAAAATATAAGAGAAAGATTTCCATATGTTCTCGTTTGCCCAAGTAGGTAGGTCTCCATTCACTGATCTCTGGAAATCACTATGTTTATCCAAGATTTAACTCAAGAGACTAAAGTCATGGGTAAATATTAAGAGGGAATAGACAAAGGCCTATTAAGTTATAAGAACAAACTGCACTTTCCTAAAAGAAATACATTATTACTGGGTTAACATAACACTGTCTTCTGGACGGCCAGTCATGAAAGCCCACCTGGCAGCCATCATGTTTTACTTGAAGTTATCTTGCAAACTTACAGTAAATACAGCGAGCAGATGAAGGGTCAGAGCGCAGCATGATCTCATGAATAGCCTAAACACATTAATCTATAAGTACCAGAACTTAGGCCTTGAGGCTTCTTGCTATGACTATAGTAAACATATTTTGTTTGCATGCTGGCAAAAGCTCTTCCGTATATATAATTCATTAGCTAGGTCTTCATTATATAGAGAGGAGGCTGATCTACCATGAGTCTGGAACAGGGTCTAACATTTCTATCATTGCAATTATCAAACAGGAAGAAGACTTTGTATTTCCAGGAAACTGAAGTCAAAACACAGAGACTTAAAAAGATGGTCTTTGTCAATATAATAGATTACATGGTGACAGTGTTAATAGAACTACAAAGAAAACTGAAGAAATTAAGCAGCTGATACATGAAGAATCAAAATGGAAATCAGAGTACCCTAAGAAGATGGGGTGCTGAATTTTCTAATGGCATGATGCACTCTGGTAGAGCTAAAAAGGGAAGGATGGTTCCTCAGAATATAGATAGTTCATTAGTAGTATTAGCTGATGTGAACACAGTATGATAGAAAAATAAAAGCATCATAATTATGTCTAAAGACTACTAAATGGGAACTAGAATGATAGTAGAGTGGGTAAAGCACTTGCCTTGCAGACACCTAACCTGGATTCTATCCTGGGCAGCAGATAGGATCGCCCAAACTGATAGGATCCCCCAAATCCAGCAAGAGTGATCTCTGAGCACACACGAGTATACAATTCCCACACTTGTTTAAGGTAAACAAAAATCTCAATAATTCTAATTTAACATAATAATTTATAAATGTTTAGCATAATCAAATGAATAATAAATCACCTCTAAGTTCAAGTGCTTGCTATGCAAAATTGCCCATTTCCTAGAGCACTCAGAAATTGGTTTCTAATACTTTTTATAATTTTTGTTCTTGTGATGGTTACTTTTCAAGCAAACCTGGAAAATATATCATCTTCAACATTAAGGAGATAAAAGAGAAATGAAGAAAACAAAACAGGGAACCATTAACACAAGGAAAGAGATCAGAGGGCTGGGTTCTCAGGAAGACAGGTTTTAAATGTCACCATATAAAATTTACAATAAAAAAGGAATGTTCCATCAACATTCTGAGCATTTTTATCTACATGAATAATAAATCAAAAGGCTTTTTATCCATTTATGACTGAACATTATGATATATTGGGATTGTGATTTATTCCACTGATATCAAAAAATATAAACACAGTAAAAATATTACCAAATTGGTTCCCATGTTCTGGAAAATAAATGAGACTTGAGAGAACAAATATTATGAGATAGAGTATAAAGAAAAATGCAAATATTTCTGGTACTGTTAATTAATGAGCTCATTAAGATTTATTTTAAGTGACCACTTTCAAACTTTGCCACAAAGAAAACCAATGTACATTCAAAATTAACATTGCTGTCCATTTCATAATTTGTTTGGGGATCATCGACCTGAAGGTGCTAAGGGCTTTCCCATGGTTCTGTGTTCAGGGATGACACCTGATAGTACTTGGGGGACCACATATGGCGCTGGGGATTGAACCCACGCCAGCCCACGTGTAAGGCAAGCACCTTATCCATTGTATTATCTCTCTAGCTCCATCGATTTCATAATTTGGAGATATAGAGGAGAAATCTTTCCTTCTTCCTTTCTAGGCTGTCTGACTGGTCTAAGTGACACAGAGACATGATCAGAACAGAGAAAAACAAATTTAATTTTCTATATCAGGAACTCTAAATATATAGAGTTCAAAAGAGGCAGGAATTTAAGTTCCCAGGCCATCCTGAGTTAAGGGAAAGAGAGTAGGCATCTGGGACATGATGGAGAGGAATGCAGTTCTCATTAAATGGGAAGAATAAATGATTTCTATGACATGCAGGTAAGTCCTTCTGATTAAAACTCCATTCCTGATGATAGATCACTTCCTGATACAGGTAAACTATCTAAATTCTTTTAGTAAGTAAAGGGCTAGGTAAAGAAACAAAACAAAACCTTTCCTAAGTCTGTTGGATCTTGATTGCTTGCAATTGAAATAATTCAAATGCCGAAATGGAATATGTTGAGGTCAATATGCTCAGTATCCTCTGAGACACATCAATGATACTTGCCTAGAAGTTAGATTAATTATTAATATTTTTACCTTTAAAGATGCATGAAGTATGATTACTTATATAAAATCTAAGGTATTCAAAATGTATAGTGATTAGAAACATATATAAGATAATAAAATTATGAACAAAATAAAAAAAACTGCAAAAGACAGTATAGTAAGTATCTTTACTCTGGTCACAGAAAGAAAGGATTGGGGCAATGATAAGAGCAATGGAATATTCTCCATCTGGATCTAAGTAAATCTTGATGAAGGTGTTAATTTATAATTATCCACTGAACTGCACAAACATGTCTTATGGATCTTTTTTATATTAGTTAACTTCATAATTTTATTAAATAGGAAATTCTATGTTGGGATAATTTTCAAATTGATTATATGAGACATACTTATAGTAGGACTGGAGTGATAGCACAGCGGGTAGGGCATTTGCCTTGCATGCGGCCCATCTGGGTTCAGTTCCTCTGTCCCTCTCAGAGAGTCTGGCAAGCTACCGAGAGTATCCCACCTGCACAGCAAAGCGTGGCAAGCTACCTGTGGTGTATTATATATGCCAAAAAGAGTAACAACAAGTCTCACAATGGAGACATTACTGGTGTCCGTTCAAGCAAACCAATTAACAAAGGGACAGCAGTGCAGTGCTATACTTATAGTAAAATGCATTTTCATTGTTTATCTGCACTCAATTTAACTGACCATACTAAACGCTGTCTATTTTATCATTCAGAATAGCACAGTTAGATCACAAATACCGAAATGCAGAAACAGACAAATAAGACCACATATGCAGTACTTTCTGAGAGGTCCTGTTACATTCTATAGCCATTCCTTGTTATATGCTATAATATGAAAAGTTTTTATTTCATGATTAGTTCCTTCCCGACCCTGGATTGTGTGCCTAGAGTCTGTAAACAAAATTAGGCCTCATAGATGAAAATTATAATTTGCTTATAAGAAAGCAGAGAAGCTGACCTTTATAAATATAATCATGGCTAAGAAAGGAGAACTTCAAGTCAAAAACAAATCTGAAAAAAATTTTAATTTGCTCTCTAATAAAGTAATGATTTGCCTTTTATTATGTGCATTTCTTTGTGCTGAAAAGGAAAAGACAGCGAAATAGGTAAAAGGAATTCTCTATCACTCCTTTATACATGAAGAATTACACATCTGTCTAACAATACTAACCACTCTGAAAGATAATTATGGATCAATGCTTTAAAAAATATCCTGAATTGCCTGCAGAAATGGCAAAGAGAATTCAATTAAATTATTTGTAGAACCCAGAGTCTTTTTTTTCCTATCCATCTGTTACTTGAAATGGGATGACCTTTCAAATACTGCTTACGTTCTCAAAGCAAACTCTAAATAAAGAAGTGGAGTACGGCTTTTTTCCCCCCTCCTTCACCAGCTTCTGTACAGATAGAGCAATTGACTGCTATTCTCCCCCCATTCAAAGGAAAGCAGGTTTGGCTTCTAGAACATAAAAGAGGTGTTTTAGGAATACCAATCAGATCCTGTGTGCCTTCAGTCATGACATTTGCCTACTATCAAAAAAGGTGGGCTGTTTCTGAGATTAAGTGTTTTGGGGAACAAGCTACATGAAATTATTTACGCCTTAGAGAGAAATAGCAAGTCCTTCATGAAACAATGGGATAAAATTAACCTGGTTGGTGCATATTCCTTGTTAAGCTCTCCCTGGAAGATTTTTTTTTCCATTTTGTTTTTTAGATTTTTGGGTCACACCCAGTTTTCAGGTGTTACTCCTGGCTCCAAGTTCAGGAATCACTTCTGGTGAGCACAGGGGACCATAGGGGATGAGGAAAATACTCAGGTCGGCTGTGTGCAAGACAAATGTCCTACACGGGGTAAGAGCGGTCCAGCCCCCCAATTTATTTTTAAAAGCTAATTATTTAGCCAACAATAGATCTAAAACAGACTTTCTAAGGCTCTCAATAGAACTCATATCAGTTAGCAACTTGTACTTAATACCAAGCACTTAGTAGAAATATTTATGATAAATAAGCAGTACCACCTTTACCAGGTCTATATATTTTCTTTCATCTTCTTTTACTATTTGTCTCTCACTCTTTTTCTTTTTGGGGGGGAGTGGGCATGGTCTGTGGTGTTCAGGGTTGCATACCACTCAGGATCACTCTTGCTAGGACGCAGTGGACCAGTGATAGAACTCGGGTCAGCAATGTGTAAGACAGGCACCCTACTCACTCTACTATCATTCCAGCTCTTTCTGTCTATCTTTAGTCTGAAAACATTTTCTAATTTTTTAATATATATATATATATATATTTTTTGCTTTTTGGGTCACACCTGGCGATGCACAGGGGTTACTCCTGGCTCTGCACTCAGGAATTACCCCTGGCCGTGCTCAGGGGACCATATGGGATGCTGGGATTTGAACCCGGGTCGGCCGCGTGCAAGGCAAACGCCCTACCCGCTGTGCTATCTCTCCAGCCCCTTTTTAATATATTTTTAATATTTTTTAAAAATCAGGAATATTTCTATAGAAGTGAAGCAAATACAATTTCAAATGTTAATAAAATACAGAAATAAATATAAGAAAAAATCTATTACCACATTATCCAGAGAAAGCTACTGCTAACGGGATGAATGATTTATTTTAATGCTTAAATCTAGCATAAAATTCAACCATACTATATAAAAACTATAATATAGTCTTACATACCAATTCACTTTGTCATTCATGTATTTTTCTACTATAATGTAAATTGATGGACTCACACATACATTTTCATTTCAACTTGCAGTTTTGCATAGGTGTGTAATTATATGGACATTGTATTTTTTTAAACAATGAACTCTATATGAATAGAGGGATTTTAACTTTTTATTATTATAAATAAATCTGCAGCAAATATCTATGCACACATCTCTTTCCTTAGCATTAGTTTCTAGTAGTAGTATGGCTAGAAAGGAAACCTAAACATCGCTAATGTGTTGGGGGCTAGAGAGATAGTCCAGCATCGAGGGCACTTGCCTGCTGATCCTGGTCCCATTCCTGGCACCGAAAATGCCCAGAGATGATCTCTGAGTGCAGAGCCAGGAATAAGCCCTGAATCCCTGAGTACTGTCAGTTATACTCCTAAACTAGCTATACCACCCCCCCAAAAAAAATTGTTAGCGTTTTTAAAACTAATACTGCTGAACAGAAAACTTAGACATGGACACACACAGTTACACCCTGCAGAGCATTGAGAAACATCAATTTGGGGGATACTCCCAATCTGTACAAAAATCTATTATTATTCTAATTATCATTATTCTGTAATTAATGAGGCTGAAAGCTTTATAGGTGTTTTACATATCTTCCTCTTTGAATCACCATTCACATATTTTATCCATTTTCTGTAAGTGTTTTAATCTCAAAGTATGGTAACAAGGATTAAAAAATAAATACACAGGTAATCAGAAAAAAGTTGTAGAGCATTTCAATTTTAAAATATAAAATCAGTATTAACAAACAAATGCACACATGTATGCTAAAATAACTTTGACAGAGAGTAAGCACATGCACACATGTGCACCCATGCTCAGTGAAAATCAATGCTTTCAAGGCATTATATATTATCTAGTAATTGTTATCAATTTTAATATTTCAAGTATAACTATAATATAAATATATTCAACATTCTCCAATCAATAAACTATTTTTGTTCATGTTTTTGTCTTTTTTTAAATTATATATACTAAAGAAGACAGTTGCCAAATATTCATTTTATATGATAGATTGGGCTGGAGAGATAGCACAGCGAGTAGGGTGTTTGCCTTACACGCGGCTGACCCGGGTTCGATTCTTCCTTCCCTCTCAGGGAGCCTGGCAAGCTACCAAGAGTATCCCGCCTGCATGGCAGAGCCTGGAAAGCTACCCGTGGCACATTCGATATGCCAAAACAGTAACAATAAGTCTCACAATGGAGACGTTACTGGTGCCCACTCGAGCAAATTGATGAACAATGGGATGACAGTGCTATAGTGCAGTGAGGCATATTGCTTTTAGTTTTGGCTCCTTATAGTCGATTATTATAAGGGTGGGGGATTTTTACAAATAAGTTATTTATACTTGAAATAACTATTTATACTAGACATGAAAAGTGTCAATTTTATAAATTAGCAGTATTTTAGCTATTTGTTTTCCAAATATGATATATAGCTTAACTTCATCAATTTCTAGGAGTTCCTAGTTTTCTAATATGTATATTGTTTAATATTGTAACCTTTTTCTATTTTTTTGGCTTTGAACCACACTGGTGGTACTTGGATCTCTTCCCAACTTGGAATTCACCCTGTGGTGTTGAGGAAAGAAAGTGGTACTAGGAATCAGACCCAGAATTACTACGTGCTAAGCTCACCACACCAAACCATCTCTCTCACCCAGAATGCTTCAGTTTCTATTTCTTCATTTTTAGTGAAGTAAAATAATTTTATTGAAAGAAATTTAGTATAGAAAGCTGATTAGAGAGAAAAAGAGATTTAACTAAAATTTATTTTTCAGTTTAGTATAAGAAATAGTTTACAAATTATAGATAAAAAGTTAACTTTTAAGATACTATTTACGCATAAGCATACATAAACACACTGAATTTGAAAGTCACTTGCACTATCAGTTCTATATTGTGTATTTGAATTTGTTTCTCATTTCTAATCCAATGATATGTCTTTATCATGCCCAATAACATAGTTTAAATAACCACAACTTTATTTTAAACTTTATTGTCTAGAAGGAAAAGAAAAAAATTTTATTAACAAAATTTTTTATTAACATTTGTACTATTTTTATTACTGGTATTTTTTAATATTAGGGATTACTAGGCAAAATGCTTTGACTATTTTTATCTTGTGAAATATTTTACTAGGGATTTTGAAATTTTTTATTACAGTGAAATCAGTTATTGACTGTATAAAAAGGCTTTGATCTTTATCTATTAACCCTCCGATTTGCATGTTTCTTAGCAATAGTTTGTAACAGAGAGAAAGGAGGTGTAACAGAGTCTTAATATTTCTAGGAACATAATCATGCTATCTGAAAATGAAGATTTTCAGATAAATATATAAATTTATAAATAAAAATAAACTGTTAGATTTCCCCAAAACTCAGATTGCTTAATTTTATTGTTTAGTCATATCATGTTGAATTCATCACACAATGCTAGGTAATAATACTCATAATACACATCCCTCTTTAATTTATGTCTTAATAGAGAATGATTTATAAATGCCCCTGTATAATGTGATATTTTATGTTGAGGTTTTATAAATATTTTTAATGTTTAATTTCCATCTATGTCTATTTTAATTAGAATAATATTATAAATTTCTAATAAATGTCAGCAAATTTATTTTGACATGTGAAATAGATTGAAAATTTTATCTCCAAAATTTATAGCCACCTGTAATTTTAGATGTACTTATTTTGAAATGAAGTCTTTGCAGACAAAATTAGTTAAATTAAGATCAATTCACATTAGATTAAATGGGTCCTAGCCAATGGCAAGTGTCTTCATTACAAGAGAAAATGGAATACACAGGAGAACTCCTTGCAATCACAGAGGCAGAAATTGGGGCATAATAATATCTCTCAGAATGACAAAAACTGCTGAAACCACAACCCACTAGAAAGAAAGAGAATATGATTCTTTAGAGCTTTCAGAGACGATCATGATTTTGGTGACATTTTGACTTTGACATCTACTAGCCTCCATTAAGTGAGTAAAGTTTTTCTTAAGACACCCAGGTAATTTAGTATGGTTGTCCAAGGAAACAAGTATTGATTTATTTAATAATATACTTTTAAAAAATCACTGATGTTATTGATAAATAGATAAATTTCCAATTTTGTAATCCTTATAACTTTTCAAATTAACACTATTTGCAACATTTTATTGTATTTTAACTGGTAGCTAGATTTAAGTTGTTATTTTTTTTGCTTTTTTGGGGGGGCCACATCCAGCAATGCACAGGGGTCACTCCTGGCTCATGCACTCAGGTGGTGCTCAGGGGACCATATGGGATGCTGGGATTTGAACCTGGGTCGGCTGCGTGCAAGGCAAACGCCCTACCTGCTGTGCTATCACTCCAGCCCCTAAGTTGTTATTTTAAATTTTTTAATTGAATCACCATGTGGAAGGTTACAAAGTTCTCAGGCTTATGTTTCAGTTATACAATATTCAAACACCCATCCCTTCACCAGTGCCCATATTCCACCACCAAAAACCCCAGTATACCTCCCGCCTCACCCCTCCACCCCCAACTGCATAACTGATGAATTTCACTTCATTTTCTCTTTACCTTGATTACATTCCATATTTAAACACAAAATTCACTATAGTTGTTGGAGTTTCCCCCCAAGAAAGGCAGCCCTACTACCAAGGAAGCATTTGATAATTAGTTTTCTACTGCTGAGAATGAAGAGATATGTAGCCCCACTGCTCCAAGTACATAACTCTTTTTTTTCCCTTTTCCTTTTCCTTTTTTTTTTTCCTCATCCCCCTTTCTGCGCCTCATAGTATGGTGGACACCACGCCGCATTTCTCCTCGAAAATAGGAAACGACCAGGAAAGAGGGATATTTCCTCTTCTCGGCTGGTGTGGGGCTATTGCTTAGTTCACAGTCTAGAGAAATGGCTGCTACTTTGACTACCTTCAATATTTCAACAAAAACTCACTGTTATTGTTTGGAGTTTCCCCCCAAAGTCAGACCTGCTAAAAAGGAATCGTTTCACATTGCTGACAATTAAGAGATGTTAAGTCGTGCAGCCGCAGCAGTGGCCTCGCGGTTTTGGATTTCTGTATAAAGTCCAGGGAAAATTCTGCCAGAAATTGCATAGCCCAGCTCACAGTCCCAGTGCATTGCTGTAAGAAGTTCCTCTGGATGCCAAAATGGATTACATGGCCTCTGGATTCAAAGTCTTTAGGAGCAGAGGGTCCCTAAGTTGTTATTTTTAACTTATATACTTCTACATGCAAAAATTATATTGGTACACTTTTCAGCTGCCCTAAGAGCTCGACCCCGGTGGCAACTCAGCTACTATTGACAGGAGCAGCTCCCGGAGAGGCCCCCAGACTGGGATGGGAGCCCCTGGCCCATCTGCCGCCAGCGGGGCAGGGCTTTCTCTCTCAACTCTTCCTTATTGGGCGCAACAAGGCAACAGCAGGTTTTAGAACACAGAATGCAGGTACCAGCGGGACGTCCATCCAGGTGATCCCAGAGGGCAGGTTTGCCGGTCCCGCCCTTTACTGATATTTAAGCACAGCACCACGCGGGCCCAGCCTTTTCAGCTGCCCTAAGAGCTCGACCCCGGCGGCAACTGAGCCACTATGGACACGAGCAGCTCCCAGAGAGGCCCCAGACCGGGATGGGAGCCCCTGGTCCATTCGCCGCCAGCGGGGCAGGGTTTTTCTCCACAGGCTTCTCCATATGAGCACCACAAAAGGAAAGTAAAAGCTTGCAGGGATGCAAATACTGGCAGAATTTTCCTTGGACTTCATACAAAAAAAAAAACCCGCGTGGCCGCGTGACCTATTATATCTTTATTGTCAGCAATGTGAAAGGGTCCCTTTTTAGCAGATCTGACTGTGGGGGTTAACTCCAAACAACGATACTGAGTTTTTTGTTGAAATATTGAAGGTAATCAAAGTAGCAACCAAGACTCCAAACCCAGAGGTATTCGGTTTTTACTCTTGGGGATCCCAGGGACCCATGGGAAGGGGGCGTAACCAGCACACCCTTGGCCCAGATAAATCCGGAGCCGCTGAGTGTGAAGAGGACCCTCTGCACCTAAAGACTTTGATTCCAGAGACTTTTTACAGCAATGCACTGGGACTGTGAGCTGGGCTATGCAATTTCTGGCAGAATTTTCCCTGGACTTTATACAGAAATCCAAAACCGCGCGACTTAACATTTATAATTGTCAGCAATGTGAAACGGTTCATTTTGAACAGGTCTGACTTGGGGGGGAAACTCCAAATAATAACAGTAAGTTTTTGTTGAAATATTGAAGGTTATTAATGTAGCAGCCACCTCTCTGGACTGTGAACTAAGCAAAAGCCCCACGCTGGCCGACGCGGCGTGGCGTACACCATACTATGAGGCGCGGGAAGGGGGATGAGGGGAAAAAAAAAAGGGAAAAGGGAAAAGGAAAACAAAATGTGTTATGTAATTGTAGCAGTGGGGCTACATATCTCTTCATTTCCAGCAATGGAAAACTAATTATCAAATGCTTCCTTGGTAGTAGGTCTGTCTCTCTTGGGTGGAAACTCCAACAACTATAGTGAGTTTTGTGTTGAACTATGGAATGTAATCAAGGTAAAGATAAAATGAAGTGAAATTCATTAGTTATATAGTAGGGGGTACGGGGTGGGGGCGGGGGGGTATACTGGGGTTTTTGGTGGTGGAATATGGGCACTGGTGAAGGGATGGGTGTTTGAATATTGTATAATTGAGACATAAACCTAAGAACTTTGTAACTTTCCACATGGTGATTTATTAAAAAGTTAAAAAAAATAAAATCATATAACTATAACCACAAAAAATTATATTGGTACAAAACATGTTTTAGAGTAACCTATGTCAGGTTCTGATATTCATCTATGCTATATCCATATAAGTATCAAGAGCCCCTTCCTTTTTTTTACTATAGTCTTGAATTATTTGCTAACCATTAATAACCATAAGGTAGATCTGTCTTACATATTAAATTAAATTTATCTATAAAACCATTTGAGTCTGGTATCATTGTTTATGGCACATGTTTAATTTGTAATTAAAAAAATTATTAGTGAATCACCGTGGGGGTACCATTACAGACATACAAACTTTCCTGCTTACTTTTCAGTCATACAATGATCGAATTTTTTTTTAAGGAAAACATTTTTATTTAGACAGCATTTTCAACCTTTTTTTACTCCCAGAGAGCAGGGAAAATAGGAAAAAATGCTACATGGCTGGCAATTGAAGAAAAAAAACCCAAGATAAATAGTGTTTTGCTTATTAAATCAAATGCTATAAAAATTACAATTTTTAGCTACTGCAACACCTGTGCTTAGTTGCTACATGATAAGGTGACAGGGAAAATTGTTGACAGACTGCCAGCAAATGTCCTTGGATTGGCAACAGTTCAGGATCATTTGGGGGTAAGGAGAGCGAGAGAGAGACAGTGACAGAGAAAGAGAAAGAGACATAGAGAGACAGAGACAGAGAGACAGAGACACACACACAGATAGAGGACAGAGACAGACAGACAGACAGACAGACAGACAGACAGACAGACAGATTCAAAAGAGAATGTGGGTTTCTCCAGAGAGGAAAAAGCCCAGAGCATATATCTCAGAAGTAAATGCCAATGGCCCCCAAGATGGCAAATGCACCTGTTTATAACACATCCTTCCCCATCTTTCACATTTTTCTGTAATTTTTGATATCCTTGTTGATTTTCTTGCTCATATGAGTACTAAAAGTGATAAGTTCCTAAATAATCAGTTTCTTTTAGCTTTTCAAGTAAATGGCTATAGAACCATTTTCAAAAAATGTAATTGTTGATTTGTAAGTTGACCAAAAGGCAAAGAGTGTATTTCCCCTTCCACCCACACGACAGCCTCTGGATTGAATCAAAAGAGAATATTCCTCAAAGAAAGAAAAGGACCTTTTCTACTTAAGCGTATGAAAGTTATCGAGAATATAGAAGTAGCTTTTAACTCTGGTTAGAACCTCTACTCAAACCCATGGGGAATGTTCTCATCTGGATCATCAGTTTTCATCTGAATCATCACAGTAACATGAAGAGGAATTGCCTTGCAGGACATTTGATACTCTCCCAGTGTCTTAACAAAACTATGTCAAAAAACGGACATTTCCATTAAGCCAAAAAATTTCCCCTTTTTAAGAAACTCTGACAAACTTTTTTAAAATAGGGATTTATCTTTTCTCACACCTGTGCACATTTGAAAACACGTCCAACTCTTAAGAAACAATTTTCTCTAAAACTCTCCCAGACTTTATACTCTGAGCTTTTATTCAGAGCAGATGGAGAAAATGAGGGAAACAGATTTGCTCTAAAATCATTAGTGTTGCACCAGCACTTCCAATCTAAATGACATTTCAAGGGGTTATTGTTATGTGGATCAAAAGTTTGCCCTAGGCACAAAGAAACATAAAACAACTTTAAAACATTTTTTTACAATGAACTTTAATATTTTAATTCTTCAACATCATTCTAGTTGGATTTTAAACACACGAAATAGAGTGATCTATTTCAGAAAAGGGTCAGACTTTGTTCAATGGCCACTTTCTGATGAATCACTAAAATTTTTTTTAAATAATTCTCAAAACTCATAACTTGTCTGAAAAACTGGGAAGATATTTTTTTTATTTTTTTAATTAATAGTTTATTTTTAATTAGTGAGTCAACGTGAGGGTACAGTTACAGATTTATACATTTTTGTGCTCATGTTTCTCCCTTACAAAGTTTGATAACCCATCCCTTCACCAGTGCCCATTCTCCACCACCAGTAAACCCAACATCCCTCCCCCCCTCCCCAGTCTCGTCTCCCCCCACCCCACACTGCCACTATGGCAGGGTATTCCCTTTTGTTCTCTCTCTCTGATTTGGTGTTGTGGTTTGCAATAAAGGTGTTGAGTGGCCATTGTGTTCAGTCTCTAGTCTATATTCGGCCCGCATCATCTTTCCCCCACATGACCTCCAACCACATTTTACTTGGTGTTCCCTTCTCTGAGTTGCCCAAAATGAGAGACCAGCCTCCAAGCCATGGTGACAACCTCCTGGTACTTATTTCTACTATTCTTGGGTGTTAGTCTCCTACTCTGTTATTCTATATTCCACAGATGAGTGCAATCTTTCTATGTCTGTCTCTCTCTTTCTGACTCATTTCACTTAGCATAATACTTTCCATGCTGATCCACTTATATGCAAACGTCATGACCTCATTCTTTCTAACAGCTGCATAGTATTCCATTGTATAGATGTACCAGAGTTTCTTCAGCCAGTCATCTGTTCTAGAGCACTTGGGTTTTTTCCAGATTCTGGCTACTGTAAACAGTGCTGCGATGAACATATAAGTGCAGATGTCATTGCGACTATACTTTTTGGCTTTTCTGGGATATATTCCCAGCAGTGGTATTGCTGGGTCAAATGGGAGCTCAACCTCTAGTTTTTTGAGAATCGTCCATATTGTTTTCCAAAAGGGCTGAACTAGCCGACATTCCCACCAGCAGTGTAGAAGGGTCCCTTTCTGGGAAGATATTTTTTACTCACAGATATCAGTGTATTTTTAGTCTCCTAAAATAAGCCTGAGATGAACTATTTAGCAGGTGAGGTTCAGGTGACTACCATTCTATAATCTGAACTATTTCTGGCTTTCAAATGACCAGTTCATGAGAATACCTAAGTACACATTATATCAAGTCTGCTACAGAAATTTATCTTTTATAATTTAAGGCCAGAGCAATAGTAGATTGAGTAAGGCACTTGCGTTGCATGTGGCTAACCCAGGTTTGATCCTTGGAACCCCATATGATCCACCAGGAGTGATCACTGAGCACAAAGCCAGGACTAAGGCCTGAGCACAGCCAGGTGTCTCTTGCCCCCCCACCCCAACCAATTAAAAATACATAGTACACCTCTGTCTTATGAAATTAAAGAGCAGTCAAAGAGAATGATATCAAAGTAAAGAGAAATTAAAGTGAAATTTATCAGCTACACAGGTGGGGTGGGGGATTGGGGGGGTGTGGGGGAGGTTTACTGTGGTTCTTGGTGGTGGAATATGTGCACTGGTGAAGGGATGGGTGTTCGAGCATTGTATAACTGAGACTCAAGCCTGAAAGCTTTGTAACTTTCCACATGGTGATTCAATTAAAAAAAAAAATGAGAGAGAATGATATTAGGCACCAGGCCATCATAGCTTGTGGTCAATATTGCATCACAATTTTTAGATTACTTTCATGATACTTCTCATATTTTATCCTCATAAAAAATCTATCATAGATGCAGGATAAAAGAAGAAAAGGTCATAAACATAGAACTCTAGAGATGGTAGTGACATTAAACCTTATCAAGAACCTATTTCGAATAAGAAAATAGAGTCCATAGGGAAATGAGGACCTACACATCTAGATGGCAATGCAAACAAAACGAAGGTAAATCATCACAAGATTTACCAAAAGGATCCACAAAAGTAAGGAAGGAAAAAATTATGGAGGGAAGGACACTAATTCTGATTTACGGTTTTAGATTTGGTTTTGGTTTTTGTCTTGCTGTGTGTTTGCTTAATTTTGTTTTGCAACTTTAAAAATTCAATTCTATTGAATAAAAGTCTAAAATTTAATGTTGGCCTTTAAAGACCACTTGGTTATGACAGTTTTATGCTATTACCAGTTCTCAGGGGCTGGAGCAATAGCGCAGCGGGTAGGGCATTCGCCTTGCACGTGGCCGACCTGGGCTCGATTCCTCCACCCCTCTGGGAGAGCCTAGCAAGTTAACGAGAGTATCCCACCCACACGGCAGGGCCTGGCAAGCTACCGGTAGCATATTTGATATGCCAAAAACAGTAACAAAGTCTCATAATGGAGACATTACTGGTGCCTGCTCGAGCAAATCGACGAGCAACGGGATGACAGTGATACAGTGATACCAGTTCTCAGAGACAGAGATATAATGTTGAAAATCAGAGCTTCCATGAAGTATGTGCAGGTCGTTGAAGGACACATTAATGCAGTCGTGTTGCTGATGGGGAGCATGAGGAGCCACGAAGCAGGGAGGTAGTCTCAGAGAGAATATGAGCTACTACTCTCCTACTTGGCCCACCCGACCGGCCAAGCCACTGAAGTGCCTGGGGTGGTCTGGACTCAAAGCCTCTGCACAGGGTCAGCAGGAAAGTCCTGATCCAAATTTCTAGGTTCACTGTCTATACCTCCAGCAATGAATTTTTGGAGAAAGTAGAGAGTAAAGTAATACTTGTACTTTACTTTTAATGTAAAAGTTATATTTGGGAAATGAGAAAGAAGAGCGAGGGAAAACAAAATATGTTCCAGCTCTCTGGAACTTGGGAATCTCCCAGAGAAAAGAGAGCTCACAAGGGAGAAGAGATTCCTCGAAAAGATTTCACATCCCAAGTTGGGATGCAGGAGACCTGCATACGGAATGTGCCCCATAAGAGAGGAAGTTGCACATCCAGTGTATAAGAGTCTGAGCAAATCCCAAGTTGGAGTACATTCAGCTTCCTTACAAAGCTCCTTTACAATTTTTTTCTTTTGTAATTGAATCACCATGAGATGTGACATAGAGTTACAAAGGTGTACATGATCAGGTTTTGGTCATACAATGTCCCAACACCCGTCCCTTCAGCAGTGTACATTCCCCAGTTTCTCTCCCATCAATGCCCACGTCAGCCTGCCTCTATAGCAGGTACTCCCCCATACCTCTCTCTCCTTTTGGCATTATGGTTTGCACTATAGGTACTGAAAGATGATCAAGTTTGTCCTGTTACCTACTGCCTAAAGCAAAACTCTTTATGCCTTTTTTCCCAACATACTTCTGGCTCCATTGCTAAGATTATCAAAGAAGAAGGTTAGATGTTTCCGTTCAGTATTATCATCAATGTGATCAGAGCTATTGTTCCTCTGAGTCCTCCCTTGACTAGGTTCTCTTATGGGTGCTGCCTTTAGATTTCAAGCTGGAGCCACAGTCTGACTCTGCAAATCCGTGGCAGGAATTCCTTTGTAAGATGTATCTTAGTTTTGACTTTTTCAAATTTACTTGAAATATGAGACATCTAATGCCTTGTTCTCCCTCTTGGAGAACCTGACAAGCTACTAAGAGGCTATTCCTTGCACAGGAGAGCCTTGCAAGCTCCCCATGCATATTCATATCTCCAGTACAGTAAAAGATATATACTTACCTCTCGGAGAACCCGGCAAGCTACCGAGAGTATCCCGCACATACAGCAGAGCCTGGCAAGCTACCTGTGGCATGTTCAGTATGCCAAAAACAGTAATGATAGGTCTCATTCCCCTGACCCTGAAAGAGCCTCCGATCATTGGGAAAGATGAGTAAGGAGAGGCTGCTAAAATCTCAGGGCTGAGTGTAATAGAGACGTTACTGGTGCCTGCTTGAGTAAATCGACGAAAAATGGGATGACAGTGACACTTGAAATTCACTATGCAGGTCTGGAATCTCTCACCCTATTACCCACCAGCCAGTTCTAATAGTAATGGTATAAAGTACACATACACAAAGACTTAAACTCCCCTAAAAGCAAATGAAACATTCAATACTTCAATTAAGATCCCACCCAAGAAACATCCTCTTCTCTCCTGCCACGGGTGACATCCTAACATCCTAGCTGAGTATCTTAATATTACAATCTCTCTTTTGTACATGAAGTTTAAAAATTGTTGGATAAAGAATGTTGTGATACAGGGAGACAGAGGGATAGTACAACAATTATGGCACTTTCCTTGAATGCTGCCAACCTGGATTGGATTCCGGCAACCCTCTGAGCCCCTCCAGGGGTGACCCCTGATCACAGACCCAGGATCAATCCCCTAAGCACAGCCAGTATGGCACCCCAAACAAAAGGAAATGGCAATAAAGAAGAAAATGTGGCATATATACTCAATGAAAAACAACACATTCACTAGAAAAAAATGAAATAATGTATTTCATAGTAAGTTGAATGCAGTTGGAGGGTATTAAGCTGAGCAACATAAACCAGAGACAGAAGGAAAAAGCATGATCTCACTCATATTTGGGCTAGTGAGAAATAAATCATGGGTTTGGAAAATATCAAACAATACAAACCTCAGAGACTAGAATACAGACCTGAGAGCACTAGTCTAAGGGTAGGAAGGAAGTGGATAATGGGCTGCCAAGAAGCAATGTGGGAACATAGCAGAAAATCTTGAGCACATGGGTGATGCTAAGGGAAGTAGGCAACAAAAACATAACTGGAAATTAACAAATAATGGGTACAGAGGTGGGAGGAAGTAACATTGGACGAAAGTGGACACAGGAATGGGAGTAGGGTCATGGGTGGTAGGATGTGCAGAATCTTTGCATATCAATAACAGAAGCTTGAACACTATTGTGAACCTATGATCTAAACTATGCTTTTGAAATCACTGTATCACTGTCACTGTCACTATCAACCCATTGCTCATCTATTTGCTCCAGCAAAACGTCTCCATTGCTGGACACCAGTAATGTCTCCATTGTGAGACTTCTTGTTACTGTTTTTGGCATATTGAATATGCCACGGGTAGCTTGCCAGGCTCTGCTGTGTGGGCAGGATACTCTCGGTAGCTGCCGGGCTCTGCAAGAGGGACAGAGGAATTGAACCCACGTCAGCCACTTACAAGGCAAATGCCTTACCTGCTGTGCTATAGCTCCAGCCCATGATTTTGAAATATATTAATAAAAATAAAACTATGCTTCCTTCAAATAAAAATGTATTAAAATCATATGTTTTCTGTTAACAGCATTCTCAAAAATACATTTCAGTTTTAAACAGATCTTTGTTCTTATGCCATGTATTGAATAGACAATAGTAATTTTACATGATTCAATACAGAATATCTTTTAAATGTGCATCTAGTTATCATCATAATTCTAATGAGAGACTAAACTACAGAAAGTGCAAAAGTAAAGACATTTAAAGTGTGATCATTATTTTAAAAAGAAATCCAAGGTGTCAGCAAAAGATTATATCAAGGTTAGAGGACAAATCTCTATGTTAGAACGAACACTTAATTTATTGTCAGAATGCTCAATAATAGCCTTGACATTTAAAAACTGCATATTGTCACCTTTTAAACATCTGGAAATAGAGAATGTAAAACACAATATTGTATGCAGTCTGGAAAGTTTTATGAGTTTCTTCAAAAAAAAAGAACAAACATTATTTTCATTCCAGATCTGCACAATATATTCTTGCATCCCATTTGCTCTCATTCATTTACATTTTGCTGAATTCTGTTTTTGTCCATTTTCATCATTCAAAAGATTAAAAAAAATCAACAACAAAAAGCCCTCAAAAGATGCTTTCAGATGAAATTGCAAAGAAAGTGAGTACATGAATTAGTGAAGCAGCATCCAAGTTTATACAAATGTGGCAGTTACATCTTTTCTCAACTTGTCCAAGAATTAATTGCACTGCTGAAATTAGACATCCATCCTGCTCCATGCAGACAGGAGCCCAGACCGGAAGCAAACCCTGAATAACAACATTGCCTTATGATTCTTTTCACATGGCTACATTTTTGACATTTCTTTCAATATTCTACCCAGTTGCAGTGTGACTATGATAAAAGATTTCTGTAGGCATGACTGGCAGATCTGTGGAGAATGGCAGGGAAGGGAAACAGGCAACAAGTCCCTTACTGCCTCCAAAAAGCCCATGGGCATTCTGAAAACCTTTTGCATACATACTCTAAGTAAAGAATATATTTAAAAAATGGAAGCTGTGATAACAACTTGAATCCCTTGACAGACAATTCTATGATCCACATAGATTTGCTTCTTAATGGCAAAACCTCAGACACACAAGAAACTGATGGGCATATTTTTCTCTCTCCCTCTCTATCTGCCTCTCAATCTCCTCTGTCTCCTTAAGTGATTGTATTATGTATTTTAAACATAGATGCTGTGGGGCTGGAGCAATAGCACAGAGGGCAGGGCGTTTGCCTTGCACGCGGCCAACCTGAGTTCAATTCTTAGCATTCCATACATCCTGAGCACCGCCAGGAGTAATTCCTGAGTGCAGAGCCAGGAGTAACCCCTGTGCATCTCCGGGTGTGACCCAAAAAGCAAAAAATAAATAAATAAACATAGATGCTAATAACTTCAACATAGTACCTGGGTGGGAAGGGGAGGGGGGTTGGGACAACACCTGAAGATGCTCAGGGGCTACAAAGGGTCTGTGCTCAGAGACCACAAGATGACAGAGATTCCTCACGCAAAGCATATACTCAGCCATCTCAGCTATTTCTTCAGTCCAATATAGTACATTTTTATATTTACTCAAGGACAAAATATAAATGACTAGATTTGACTATAATGGAATTTCCTTTGTTACTTTTAAATTTCACTCAAATTACTTTCTTGGAATTCAGAACTTTTTCCTAGGCACCAAGAGCTGTCAAGTGACACTACTGTAAGCTAGCTTATCTCTAGTCAGTATGGTGCAGAGTTCTACCTACAAGGAAGAAATGGGGATCAACTCTCTTCTGCAAATGCCAATTACTGCTCTTTGTCTGTCCTGTTGAATAAGTCCTTAATGTAAGAATGACATATCAATTTTATCCTATCAAATTGAAAAACATTATTTAAAAATAACACTCACAGTTGGCAGGAGTGCAGGGAAAAGAAGCAAGCCCAAAGATGCTGGTGGGAATATAAATTGGGACAACCTTTCTGGGAAACAATCTGACAACACATATCAGGATGTTTTTGTCCTATTCTATTCACTGTTATTTTTGGAACATTGTCCCATATATTTAAATACCCCTCAAAACTCCTCAGACTTTTTACTGTCATTTTGCTTGTGACTATGATGTACTGCTTTTCACTGTTTTACACCATTTTCAGCCTTTGAGTTTTCATTATTGGTTATTATAAATAATGCTACAGAGAATATCTCTGTAAGTACATTTAAAAATGTAAAATTGCATTCTTTTTACTCCTGTTTATTTCTATAAATGAAACTAAAAATTTGAGCAAGGTTACTTGCACATGTAATTTTGTCTCAGCAACTAAGGAACTGTAGCACTGCACTATTGTCCCGCTGTTCATCGATTTGCTCGAGCGGGCACCAGTAAAGTCTTCATTGTGAGACTTAGTGTTACTGTTCTTGGCATATCAAATAGGCCACAGGGAGCTTGCCAGGCTCTGCCTTGTGGGCAGGATACTCTCGCTAGCTTGCCAAGCTCTCTGAGAGGGGCGGAGGAATTGAACTCAGGTCAGCCGCGTGCAAGGCAAACACCCTACCTGTTGTGCTTTTGCTCCAGTCTAGCTAAGGAACTACAATAAACAAATCAATTTTTTTTTGCAGGGGAAGGGGGCTACACCCAATGGTGTTTAGGGTTTGCTCCTAGCTTTGCTCAGGGATCACTTCTGGTGGTGCTCAGCGGATCATAGATGGTGATCAGCCCTGTGCAATGCAAGCACCCTAGCTGCTGTATTATCACTCTGGCCCCCATAAACCGTTCTTAAACTGGAGTTCCAGCACATTATTAGTTACTGGGAGAAATATCTATGGCAATAAAATTGACTCTGCTTATTTACACAGTCTTGAAAATAGGTAACTTCTCTAATGAAAACAAATTAGAGCACATGTTGTATTGAGTAATCATTGACTCAAAAAGGATGAATAAGGTCCTACCACACAGAACATACATTTCAAGCAGAAGCAGCAAGAACTTGCTGACAAAACTGCCTTCTGTCCTGGAGTAAAGATCTACTTTGCAAGTCCCTTAATGCGGAACACCCATGAGCACATTCTTTTTTAATTTATTTTCTTGAATCACCATGTGGAAAGTTACAAAGTTCTCAGGCTTATGTCTCAGTTATCCAATACTCAAACACCCATCCCTTCACCAGTGCCCATATTCCACCACCAAAAACCTCAGTATACCTCCCCCCCCGGGACCCCTGCCTGCGTAACTGATACATTTCACTTCATTTTATCTTTACCTTGATTACATTTCATGTTTAAACACAAAACTCACTATTGTTGTTGGAGTTTCCCCCCAAAAAAGACAGCCCTACTGCCAAGGAAGCATCTGATAATTAGTTTTCCATTGCTGAGAATGAAGAGATATGAAGTCCTGCTGTTCCAAATACGTAACTCTTTTTTTTCTCCTTCCCGAGCCACCAAGTTCATGCCTGCTTAATAGTTCTCATAATATGGCTGATGCCATGCCACCCGACAAGGGGAAAAAAAAACTGAGAAAGAAGGATATTTCCCATCCTCGGCTGGTGTGGGGCTATGACTTAGTTCACAGTCTAGAGACATGGCTGCAAGCAGTTTCTGGAACCAAAAGTACTCTAGTTTGCCTCCAGATCCTGGTCAATCAGCAGCAAAGCGGCTGCACAAAAGTGTGGCCACCCGGGTCTAATCTCGGTGTAGTGTGCACTGGTATCAGCCCCGGCCCGAGACTGCCCAAGCGTCCCACTTGGGCAAATATGTTCCAAGTACATAATTTTTTTCCCCCTTCCCGTGCCACCAAGTTTGTGCCTGCTTAATAGACCTCATAATATGGCGGACACCACGCCACATTTCTCCAAGAAAAGGGAAAAGAACCAAGAAAGGAGGATATTTCCTCTCTCAGCCAACGTGGGGCTATGGCTTAGTTCACAGACTAGAGAAATGGCTGCTACTTTGATTACCTTCAATATTTCAACAAAACGCTCACTATTATTGTTTGGAGTTTCCCCCCAAAGCCAGACCTGCTAAAAAGGAACCATTTCACATTGCTGACAATGAAGAGATATTAGGTTTTGGATTTCTATGTAAAGTCCAGGAAAAATTCTGCCAGAAATTGCATCACTGCAAGCTTTTACTTCCCTTTTGTGGTGCTCATAAGATGGAAAAGCCTGGAGAGAGAAACCCTGCCCCGCTGGCGCCACGTGGGGCAGTGGCTCATTTCACAGTCTGGAGGCATTTCTGCGAGCTGCTCGTGTCCAAAGTAGTTCAGTTGGCCTCCAGGATCGTGCTCGTGCAGCAGCAGAAAGCCATGAACACATTCTTATCAGCACTGGTTTGCACTAATTAATCTATTGTTTGTGGATAAACATTTTGAGTTTTGGAAACTAAAATATCAGAGTATAGTGAAATCATGTTCTGTGATTATTTGCAAAATCTAACCTGCCTGGTGGTATATGTAGATAATTTGCTGTCTGAAGACGGTTTTGAAGAAAACAATGATTGGCCTCTAAGTGAGAACTCCATATTGTAAAAGAATGTGATTAACATTTTGTAACCTATCATGTTGGAAAAATTTGAAACGATAACAGTCATTACTGTTAGGAGAATAGCACTGTAGCACTGTAGCACTGTCGTCCCATTATTCATCAATTTGCTCGAGCGGGCACCAGGAATGTCTCCATTGTGAGACTCGTTACTGTTTTTGGCATGTTGAATATGTCACGGGGAGCTTGCCAGGCTCTGCCGTGCGGGCAGGATACTGTCCGTAGCTTTCCAGGCTCTCCAAGAAGGATGTAGGAATTGAACCCGGTTGGCTGCATGCAACGCAAATGCCCAACCCACTGTGCTATCACTCCAGTCCATTTTCCAAAATTTATTCCATTAGAAAAATATTTTCATAGTTGAAAGAGTTTAGGAAAGAATGAGCACGAATCCAAATTCAAGTTTCATCTTCAAAGCACCGTAACAGGGTACAGGGAAATAGTTCAAGGAGTAGCGCATACATCCTGGATATGCAGGATCCTCAGTACAATCCTTGTACCACATGGCTCCCTGGGCATCACCAGGGTAGCCCTGGAAGCACTGTCAGGCTGCACACTGCCAGCCTTTACTCCAGTGGGTGGCCCCTATTGAAAGAAATAAGATCAAACTGAATCTCTATGAGGAGCTGTAGCTAGATGCCTTTGCAAGCATATTTAAACACTGAAGTATTCTTATTTTATGTAGCCTTTTATTTGGGGCTGTTGGTTTCCCATCAAGTACCACAACAAAAAGCATTCTGTAAATGTACATTTAGTAAATGTTTCTCTAGATCCACAACTTCTCAAGAATTCTGTTCTACAGAACCATTAAAATTGCATAAAAATCATTAAGGGCCTCAAAAAAACTTTTATTATGAAGATTATAACTAAGAATATTTATGATATTAAAAATCAAAAAGGAAAACCCTTAAAATCCTACTAATTCACTTTAAACATCAATGATAATCACATGTTATACATACAATATAAAACATATTTTCTACTCATGAGTAGAGATGCATTGCCTCACAGTTTAGAAAATCTTTTAGTATTTGGCTTAATAGAGAAAGAGGTTTCTCATATCCATCCACATTGTGTTGTGATATGCTGCTTCGGTGAAGGAGGTCAAGAAAATCCAAAAGGATAGTGCTTTAATGCACTACACTGTGAGGGCACCAGTAACGCCTCCATTGTGAGACTCGTTGTTACTGTTTTTGGCATATGGAATGTGCCACAGGTAGCTTGCCAGGCTCTGCCATGAGGGAGAATACTCTTGGTAGCTTGCCGGGTTCTCCAAGAGAGAAGGAGGAATCGAACCCGGGTCAGCAGAATGCAAGTCAAATGCTCTACCCTCTGTGCTGTCACTCCAGTCCAGTACTTTAATAGCCCTTTAAAATAAGTGTTGACATGAAAAAGTGCTCTACATCACTAATCATCAGAGAGATGCAGATCAAAACAACCATGAGATACCACCTCACACCACAGAGGCTAGCACACATCCAAAAGAACAAAAGCAACCGCTGTTGGAGAGGATGTGTGGAGAAAGGGACCCTTCTACACTGCTGGTGGGAATGCCGGCTAGTTCAGCCCTTTTGGAAAACAGTATGGACGATTCTCAAAAAACTTGAGGTTGAGCTTCCATTTGACCCAGCAATACCACTGCTGGGAATATATCCCAGAAAAGCCAAAAAGTATAGTCGAAGTGACATATGCACTTATATGTTCACCGCAGCACTGTTTACAATAGCCAGAATCTGGAAAAAACCCGAGTGCCCTAGAACAGATGACTGGTTGAAGAAACTCTGGTACATATATACAATGGAATACTATGCAGCTGTTAGAAAAAATGAGGTCATGACGTTTGCATATAAGTGGATCTACATGGAAAGTATCATGCTAAGTGAAATGAGTCAGAAAGAGAGAGACAGACATAGAAAGATTGCACTCATCTGTGGAATATAGAATAATAGACTATAAGACGAACACCCAAGAATAGTAGAAATAAGTACCAGGAGGTTGTCACCATGGCTTGGAGGCTGTTCTCTCATTCTGGGCAACTCAGAGAAGGGAACTGCAAGTAAAATGTGGTTGTTGGTCATGTGGGGGAAAGATGATGCGGGCCAAATATAGACTAGAGACTGAACGCAATGGCCACTCAACACCTTTATTGCAAACCACAACACCTAACCAGAGAGAGAGAACAAAAGAGAATACCCTGCCATAGTGGCAGTGTGGGGTGGGGGGAGACGGGACTGGGAAGGGGGGGTGGGATGTTGGGTTTACTGGTGGTGGAGAATGGGCACTGGCGAAGGGATGGGTTATCAAACTTTGTAAGGGAGAAACATGAGCACAAAAATGTATAAATCTGTAACTGTACCCTCACGTTGACTCACTAATTAAAAATAAACTATAAAAAAAAATAAAATAAGTGTTGATATTTTTTTTTGAAATTGCATCAAAATTTGACAAATGATCATTGCTTTAATAGGTAGTTGTAGTATGGGATCAGAAGAGATAACAATAAACTTTTAGTGCTCTATTATGTAAAAATCTAAGCACTACTTTGAATGGACCTTTACCCCCATGGAAATTCTATAAAAGGATGCATTTCTTGGGCCAAAATTATTGGCTCACTTAGCTATTCAGATGTTCCAAATGTTGACATATTTCACTATATGATATAAAAACTTAATTCATTTCTTAATATTACCATTGATCCCATCAGAAAACTATTCAATTATTGGGCAATTGTCAAGTTCATGGTAGCAGATACAAGCTTTCCAAAATGTTAGTACTAGCTTAAAAAACTTAAATTTGTATCATTGGCAATAAGCTAATGGTTAACTTGAAATAGCAGTCTTACTATGCACTTTTTAAGGCAATATTCAGATTCAAAAATAAAATCTGAATAACCATTTCATCTATCAATTATTCTTTGAGTTGAAAAATAGGTGTTTTATACATTACAGCCAATTCAGTTCTCCAATGAAACAGGAGGGCAAGAGCTTTTCTCAAACAGCTATGATATTTCAGAATGCAATCCATGTGCTTCCTATGTCAGCACACAGAAAACTTGAGAGCCAAAGCTTAAGTTAACAATGTTTACTATTTTTCATGGATATTGTCTAATTGGGATTGGAGCGATAGCACAGCGGGTAGGGCTTTTGCCTTACATGCGGCCGATTTGGATTTGATTCCTCTGTCCCTCTCAGAGAGCCCAGTAAGCTACTGAGAATATCCCACCCACATGGTAGAGCCTGGCAAGCTCCCCATGGCATATTCAATATGTCAAAAACAGTAACAACAAGTCTCACAATGGAGATGTTACTGGTGCCCGCTCAAGCAAATCGATGAACAACAGGATGACAGTGTACAGTGCTACACTGCTATTCTCAAATTAAATTATAGTATTGGGGGAGGCACAATAATCACCATTGTTAAAAGACTAAAGACTATTCCCAACATGATACAGGATCATGCATTGGTGAGAATCATTTCTGTGAAGTATTTACTCCAGCCCTTTCAGTATCTCACTGATCCAGATGATTTTTGTTTGTTTGGTTGGTTTTGGTTTGGTTTTATTTATTATTTTTTACAATTTTCAAATAACTCTTTTCTTTCCTAATCAAAGTAATTCCTCCTTAGGTTTTCTTTTTAAACATAATTTCATGGTAATGAAAAAATAAAAGACCAAAAGTATAGATTGGTTCTGCTACTATGATTCAACTTTCCATACTAATACCTTTATTCACATTTGCTTGTGCACCTTCAGAGCAAATATTCACAACTTGGTATGATGGCAATATGGTTTAGAACTGGCAGACACATCAAGAGGGTCCTAGAGGCCCCTCAGAGTCCATGAACCTTCTTTGAGAATTGCTCTTTTAGACTCTAAATATGAGTCTGACAAAAAAAATACGAGTTAGTTGTGGATAAAGTGGAAAATTCTCACTATTACTTGATAGCTTGTCCCCTGAGCATGTTAAATTCTGTGTGTCAATTGGCACTCCACATTTCTGGGCAATGATCACATTTCATCTTTATATTGAAAACCACTTGGTATTCTCTCAGGATCACACATGTGGGCAGCTATAGTGTCTGTTCCACGGAATCAAGGCTAGAGAAAACATTTTGACCTCCACACAGGCGAAAAATGAAACAAACTGAAAACCCCTCTGTGATAGGCTCCAGACCCAGAAGAAGCCTCAGGAGTTATGCTTATGTGACTTATCTGTGGTTAAGAGATACAGGAAGCCATCTGAAAAATGATGGCCATAGCTTGAAAATACCCAGGCCTGGATGTTTCATAGGGCCTCTCTGATAAGAAAGATGAGGTCAACCCAAGTCAATCTTCCTTGGTTTTTATATTAATGGACAGCTGACTGTTTAGTTTAATAAACTATCCATGGAGCGTATTTATTTTGAACCCTATTTCTAGAAGAATATTTCTCACCATACAATTCTTGAATCACTTGCATGAGAATCAAAGGGAGCACTAATATATTCTTGAAACCCACCAAGCACCAACTCAAGCATGTACCTGAGGCTCATGAGGCTGGGTCACCTACACAGCAGCGTAGACTGTACGTGGTGTATCTTGCACAAGGCATACAGCTGCCAAGGGCTGTGGCTTAGAATTGCATTTTATTTACAAACTGTTAATCTTAGGTAATCGGAGTTTTAGAGATTAATAGAGAATAGTTGCTCTCAAACAATATTGTTCTTTAGAGTTACTTGACTTAGGAGTTAGAAATAAAATTTTCTGAGTGCCATGGTGAAACCTCCTAAGGAGAACCTCTTGTTAAAGAATCCTGGGCATCTGTATTCCTAAGAAACTTACAGATAATTCTGCTGCTTGCCAAACTGGGAAGCTATTTTGCTAGACTAAGAATGGTATAGCAAGACACCAGGTCTAAGTTAAAGACAACAGAAACACCTCTTAGAAAATGGGTGTTTCCTCTGTTTTAACTGAATTGACAGAGTCGATCTTTAAAAAGAACCACTTATCTTTTAAAAGAACCACTGATTTTTTTTCTATTCTTCTCCATTATTATTGTATTGGGTCTCAACCTTGAATATTATTCTACCAACATTTAAAAATTTATTTTAGTCAGAATTTTTAGTTTTCACACACACAATCATAGTCTGTCTGTATTTTTCAATTTCCTTATTTTTTGCAAGATCCTCAGATTCCTTCAAAAAAAGACAAACTTAGCTCACTTTCAAATTATCAAATTAACTCAACTTTAAAAAAATAACGTATAATGTTACACACTTAACAACAGAAAATTAATCAATGTAAATGTTATGCATGGCAATGTTCCTAATCCTGAGAACATTTACATGAAACAGAATGACAAAAAAGACTATGGTTGCCAAAACAGTATTAACTGTGCAGAAATAAAGAATTCACCCCTTCTCAACAATAGGAAAGCATGCAGATACATCAATGATTTTTCTCTCCTCATCTAACCCCTGAAATAGAGTCAGGTAGCTTTCACAGTTGTAAGAGTACTGACTTAAACAATGGAAACTTAAAACGTACACTATTGTCCTGGATGCCAAAATGCCAGATATGTCAGTCCCTCAAAAAAAGACAACACAGTTCCAGATGATGGATACATGAAATGGGCTAGGTATCTGTGAGTCCAAACTAATATTTCATAACAGGTAGAACACTGTTTAATTGAATGTTAAGAATTGGAAGAGAAAAATTGAGGGTAATTCTATGTTTAAACTAGTTTCAAAAACCACTAACTTTCAGAGTTAAGTTTTTAAACTGTGGGGCCAGAGTGATACACAGAGGATAGGGTGTTTGCCTTGCACGTGCCAACCTGGGTTCAATCCTTGGCAGCCCATACGGTCCCCCAAGCACCACCAGGAGTAATTCCTGAGTGCAGAGCCCTGAGTAACCCCTGAGCAATGCTGGGTGTGACCCAAAAAGCAAAAAAAAAAAAAAAAAAAAGGTTTTAAACTGTGGATCTTCATGCTAATGTATGTATCACCACTCCAGGAAAGAGTGTTTTCCAAACATCTGACTTTTTCTTTTTGTAATCAGGCAAGCATTCCATGGGAAACATTCTGGAAAGTACTGATACAAGTATATCAAACAGTTAAGGTAAATGTTTAAATGTCTATCTGATCTATGGTAGAAGAATCTAGATGGCACTGAAATAGTGAACTACCGCCCAACCTTTAGCCCCACTACCTATACCTTTTAGCCTCTTTCTAATGACTTTTTCAGCTCTGAAAGAAGGTAATATTTATTAGAATAGTGTCTTGGAATAATTGGGTAGAAAACACTAAATAAAAGACTATGATTGCCCACATCACAGGGCAGATGAACAACAAGTCCTATTACTTACCAAGTTGTTGTTGTTGTTTTAAACCGCACTCCAATTTGAAATAAGAGCTCTAATCTATAAGCAAAACAAAACAAAATTCTCCTAGGAAATATTCCAAGAAACCATAACCTAAGCTTTTTTGTACCAATTCCTCTCTACTTATGCAGTAACTACCAATTGCCTACAGACAACACCTACATTTCTTAGCCTCTTAGCCTGATATATAATCTTAAGTTATCTCCAACTGAGTTTTTATCCTAATAGCTCTTTGAGGAAACCTTAGAGTTTATGATTAAGATCATGGGCTCTGCAAGTTCAAGAGCAGGTTCTACTCTATCATATTTCAAGTAAGTTATTTCACTTTTCTAAGCCCTAGATTCTCAGAGTGTACCCTCAAGAAATGGTGGCATCAGCATCATTTGCAGTTTATAGGGAGAATTGCAGATTCTCAGGTGATCCTTATATGTTTTAAGGGTTGAGACATAGTGTAAAAATCTCCCAGGGCTGTCCCCCTCACTGCCCATGTTCGGACTGGGCGGCCAGTGCCATGGAGCGGATGGAGGAGGAAACAAGGGCCAAGCCAGTTGATTGATCTGTTGCCGTTTATTCCATTCTCTCCACATGCCTGCTCCAGTCTTTGAGCTCCCCATTCTATTCACCTGTCTGGTAGCAAACTCAAAATAAGAAAGCACTTCCTGATTACCCATCAGGCTCAGGGGCAGAAACACCACCAGGGGGTATTCCTCTCCTCTTAGATCCTCCTAAGATCTTAATTAACATCTTAATATTAGTTATTTTTGTATGGGCACAGTAAGAGATACGCTGAGGCTTGTAGGGCAGCTCTCCTGGGAACATCTTGACACAGACTCAGACTACAGTGCCCAGGCCAGACTAACCATTCCTAACACTAGCACGGTCTGAATCAAGTTTAGACATTTTGGATCATAACAGCATCTGTCCATGACCAAGCTCTTAACTTATAGTTAAGCATTAGGCACTTTGGCCAGGCCCATCTCCATGCCAGGGTAGCACATAGCTCGCCGCTTGCCCTGGGTCCATCTAGTCCCTTGTCGAGACCTTGCTTTTGGGGTTGCTAGAAAGTAAGGGCAGCTGTGGCTTAGGTCTAGAGAACAGATGCTCAGGAGGAAAATATCATTTAGAGTCAAATGACTCCCACTTTACAAAAGCATAGCATTTACTGTCTTCCTGTGCCCCCACAAAAAGTACATTGCTCTGAGTAAACTATGCAAAGGACTTAAGGAGAAGAGGAAAGCAATACTTAAAAGTCAACAGAGAACAAAGAAAGAAGTTACAAATAAACACAGAGGAATAGGAGCACTGTGGTGGGAGTAATCCAATAAGCCTAAACTACATATGGCAATGTTATCCTACAAAATAGGACTAGAATTCTTATCAATTCATCTGAAAACTGAACTGAAGTACTTTTCCTCTCCTGTTTCACTTCCACTGCTCTGCATTTTCCTCTCGAGCTTCTCTAGATTTTGTTTGTTTGATTGTTTGTTTGCTTTTTGGGTCTCACCCAGCGATGCACAGGGGTTACTCCTGGCTCTGCTCTCAGGAATTACTCCTGGCGGTGCTTGGGGGACCATATGTGATGCTGGGAATCGAACCCAGGTTGGCCGCATGCAAGGCAAATGTCCAACTCAATGTGCTATTGCCCTAGCCCCTCAAGCTCCTCTAAATTTATCTCTTAATTATAAGAAATTCTAAAAATCTCTCAGTTGTGCTTCCCATTCTTTCCTTTTACCATCTTAATTCAAGCCATTCTCATTTTTGTCCAGATTTACTACACTGACCACCCAACTCATTACAATGCATATGTGAAAGGAGCTTCCATCTTGTTTCAAAATAAAGGTTAAAATCTTTCATCAAACCTATAGCTCCTACCAAGGTTGCCCCTTGTATCTCTATCTTTTATCTTGTATCAAGCTCATCCTGGATTTTCCTTATCCATCAATATAGGTTTTCTTTTTCTTTATACTAGTTGTTCTTTCCAATATGGAATATTTGAGAGTTATCTTTTTACTGGTTAAAAATACCCGATTAAAAACACAAATGAAAAGAAGTTCATATAGTAAACCTCTGACGGGTTAAATTCTATTAAATATATAGATGTCAACTCAAATGTCATCAATCCTGGAAGTATTCCTTCGTCCTCCCCAACAACCAGTACATGGCTAGACCATTGCCTAGTCTGCATACACAATTGTTGAACAAATGCAATAATTATAGTCATGCATTAATGTAGTTATTATGACAATCAAATGGATTGATTCTGTAAAGTGTTTGACCTGCTGCTTAGAAGAGAGTCAGAGTACACTGCGGTCTGTCAATCATACATATTTTGAAATATTTTAATGCTGCTAAAAATGAACTTCCAAGTAATGTGCAATGTGGGCTAGCAATTAGAATCACCTGAGATTTTTTTGTCCTCTCAGTGGCCAGACTCTGCGACAGAAAAGTTAAAACATCTGGAGGTGAGGCCTGACACTGGAGAATATTGTTGGAGTTGCGGTGGCTTATTTTGGGGTCATACCTGTCTGTGCTCAGGGCTAACATCTGGCTCTGTGTTCAGGTGTCCTCCTGGCAGGGCTCATGGGATCATATGCAGTGGTAGGATCAAAACCACGTGGGCTACATGCAAGACAAGTGCCTTATTTGCTATATTATCTCTCCAATCTCACAAAAATTTTATAAGCTCCATGATGGAATTCAAATATGCAATTAAGACAGTGAATGACTTCTGCACATTTTTCTTCACTTTGACCCAGATTTCTTGAGAAATGCGGGTTTACTGCTCACAAGGGCCCTCACTGTTTATTATGTGCATCCATGGCTTCACTTCTCCCATAGAAAGGGTCAGAAAAAGAATCCATGTAGCAAAGTCTAATAGTTCATTCCTATTACATCCCTTAATCATGGCAGAGCCTGGAAAGTTACCCGTGGCATATTTGATATGCTAAAAACAGTAACAAGTTTCACAGTGGAGACTTTACTGGTGCCTGCTTGAGCAAATTGCTGAACAGTGGGACGACAGTGGACAGTGTAGTGCTACAGTGCTACATCCCTTAATAGCCAGCAGATGACAGAAATTCTCCATTCACCTCCACAGCCAAACAACAACTTTTGGGGGTTAAATTCTAGTGGTATAAACTAGGGAGGAGTTGCAAAAATATATAGGTGAAGATGATACCAGTCCTTAGGCTTAAGTGTGGATTTAACAAAACTCAGAGGAATTTCATTATGATCCCACCACAGTTGTTTTGTTAAAGCAATTTCTAGATAGGAGAAATGAATTTCAACGGCAAAAAAGAAAGTTTAGATCTTCAGAGTGATCCACCAACCAACAACAAGAAATAGGTAAGATGAAGACTGCTTCAACTTACCTTATGTCCCCTTCACTAATGGAATATTTGGAGCACCAAGAGACCAAATTAAGAGGCTGCCTCTTCTGAATGGCCAGCCTTCTGTTTGTATAAATATTTAATTTTTTTCATGGTCTATGCCTTCCATTTATTCTTTTAAAATGTAAGTAGTGTAAAATATCAATAGAAATATTATCTATTTTAGGGGGCACAATGTGTGTGCATGTATGTAAGTTTATGTGTACACAGATAAACACACACATAAACATAAGAACAAATTCCAAAATCCCTTACTTTGACAAGCCAAATGCAGGCCTCAAACAATCTGACCACTTACAATTTAAACCTATCAAGTCAGAGCTGATACCAAGCCAACACAAAGAACTCAGAATTGTTATGAAATGCACAAGATTACTCTCTGGAAATAATATCGCAATGGGCTAAATTCCCCCTCCTCCTGATTTTTCGTGCTGGTAAATTGCAAAGAAAAAAATGGCATGATTCATGAATATAAATTTGTCTTGGCTTTTTAAGTCATACACTGGAATATTCCTCCTCAAACTTCAGCCAAATGAGAACACACAGATAATGACAATTTTACAATAAGTGGCTCCAGGATGCATGCTTTTCAAGAGCCTCAAGTGAAAGGCACTATAAAAAGAGTATATTATTATTATTATTATTATTTCAAGCACCCAGAAAAACCACAATCAATGATTAGCCATAACAATTAAACTAACAATAATACATCTGGAATAAGCTCAATGGTAATATGTACTTCATGCTTAATAGTTCAAATTAATTCAATCTGATAGCATTAGACATACCAGTTAGGAGTTGGAGAGCACCAAAATTCACATTAGCTTCCACTTTGAAAGATATTATGAAAGGAGAAGGAAGGAAATGAGGCTATAAACAGCAGTGGTAAATAGGAAGGCTCATAGATGATGGGTCAGGAAAAATTCCCTGCTATTAGCAATTCAGCAATGAAAACAAGAAGGCTGTTTCTTCTATCCTCACACATTCCTTCAAAGACAATAGACAATGACCAGGAAACCCTTTGGAGACAACAGATCTTTTTTTTTTTTTTCTTTTTTTTGTATTTAATTTGAAAAGTCTCAATTATTTTTTTTTAAATTTATTTATTTTTAATTAGAGAATCACCGTGAGGGTACAGTTACAGATTTATACACTTTTGTGCTTATACTTCCCTCATACAAAGTTTGGGAACCCATCCCTTCACCAGTGCCCATTCTTCACCACCCGTAAACCCAGCGTCCCTCCCACCCTCCCCAATCCCATCTCCCCCCCACCCCACCCTGCCACTGTGGCAAGGCATTCCCTTCTGTTTTCTCTCTCTAATTAGCTGTTGTGGTTTGCAATAAAGGTGAGACAACAGATCTTAAACTCTAAAATCAAAGCAAAATTATTGTCTCTGGGTTGAAAGTGCCTACTCCCATTTCCCACAAATGAGATCCAATAGAACAATTTATAATACTTAGGTCAAAGACCCCAAATCACAAAAATGGGACCTGTGAGTTAGGACAGACATGAAAATTACAAAGTTGTGTCTAGAGAGATAGTACAGGGGTTTAGATGCTTGATTTGCATGCAGTCATCCAGGATCAATCCCTGGTGCTGCATATGGTCCCCTGAGTACTACCAGGATCGATCCCTGAGCACAGCTGGGAATAATGGCCAATGCCACTCATTTCCACCAAAGTACACAGTTGTCATGTGACTACCTAACTAGTTTCATACCACTCTATACATGTATAGTTGCTTATTTTATACTCTGCGATTCCCTATAAATATTCTTTAAAATATGGTTTCTCTGTATCTCACGGTGATGCAATAAAACGTGTTTAATAAAAAGACACTAATCTAGAGAACAGCTTTTTTTCAATGTTAATAAATTATTCACAAAGAAATTATGTAAAGAACAAATAAGATTCGAGCACCTATTGCTTATTTTATTTTCACTTATACTATTCTCAAGAAAGTTTTGAGAAATGATTATTACTCACAATAACATTATGCATATTTATAAGCAACATTAAAGAATTATTTTCATGGTGTCATTATTTTAAAAAAACATAATTTCTCAACCTGGGCACTACAACTTGGCCCACACAATGTGTGTGCATGTGTGTGTGTGTGTGTGTATGTACATTATAAGAAATTTTAGAAGTATCATAGGCTTTGACCCCATATATGGTAGAGGTATCCCACCTCTAGTTGTGACAAATGAAAATATAAACATGGCCAAATGTTTCTTGAGGAGAATTGGCCCTGCTTTTAACCATTTTCTTAAGATTTTAAATAACCTGCTTCTGAATGACCAGAAGGAAGAAAAAGTTAAGAATATGAACCGATGCACTGGTGAAGGGATGTGTATTGGAATATTGTATGACTGAATATGAACAAATTTGCAACTGATCTCATGGTGATTCAATATATTTTTTTTAATTATTTTTTAAAAGAATATAAACCAACCTGGCTGGAACCATAGTGAAAGTAGTAATGCACTTGCCTGGCATGAAGCCAACCCAGATTCGATCCCCACCAGTGATCCCTGAGTGCAGAGCCAGAAGTAAGCCCTGAGTTGCACAAGGTGTGGGAGAAAAACAGAATATAAACCAACCTTGGGGTTCATCTTTCTTGTTGCAATTGATCAGGCACTGAGTCATCAGCTATGTGCAAGGCAAGCTACTAACCCCTCTTTCAAATACTTTTTATACAAAGAGGGCTCACAGATCATATGAAAATACTGAACCTAGAATTATTCTGCCAATTGTGCAGGAGTTAAAATAGAAGACTCAAGACAGTTTATTCTTATGAAAGACTGTTTGCAAGGTTTTTCCATTGGCTAGTTTCTGGGAACTTGGACGGGAAAACAATTCCTTATACTGAAATAAAGATTTTCCTAAATGACATAAATGATTATTGTGTCTTATTTATATAAATAATGTGGTTTGTGATTAACACGTTTTTTTAATGAAAGTCTGGAATTTGGTTCATATCTTCCCCCACCTCCACACCACCCCCCTTCCTCCACTTACCCAGTACCACTCAGGGCTTTCTTCAGGCTCTGCACTCAGGGATCACTCCTGGTGCTCAAGTGACTGCTGGGGATCGAACCTGGGTTGGCTTCATGCCAGGCAAGTGCCTCACCACTTTTACTGTGGTCCCAGCCAGGTTGATTCATATTTTTTTTTTAAAAATAATTTTTTTTAAGTCTGGAAATTGCCCAGTGTAAAGCCAGACTGACTTCCAATAAAAATCTTGTGCATTGTATCTTATGAGTTTCTTTGATAAACAACACTTTTGCTTTATTCCATTACTGGAGAAATTAAGCTCAATCCATGTGATCCTACTGGGAGCAGAGTCTGAAGCTTCCACCAGATTTTCTTTATACTTCACAGCATGAACCTCTTTTCTATACAGATTTTACTTTGTAAATTTCCACTATAGTAAACTATAACCATGAGTAAAACTACATCTGATAAAAAAAAAAAACTACATCTGATCTTAGGAATTTTCCCAGAGAATGGCAGAACCTAGGGGCACTCTTGGGGAAGGGAGCACTAAAACAGTCCTTCATTCAACAACTATTTTATTGGGTAGTTCTACTTCTAGCCCAGAGATTACAGCAGAGAATTAAACTAAATCCCCTACCTTGGAGAACTTATATGGTAGTGATCAGTGTTTATTCTATTTTATCTCAAGCTTCCTTCAAGGAAAAAGTAAGCTCCACGGCATCTCCTCTTATTTACTCGTCCCAATTTTTCTGATATAATTCATATACTGTAAAATTAACTGTTCTAGAGTTATAATTCAATGCTTTTAAGCATATTCACAGTCGTCCAACCATCACCATTATCAATTTTAGAACACTTTTCATCACTCAGAAAGAAGCTTTGTGCTAAATAGTAGTCATTGTCCATTTCCTCTCTATCTCTGAGTTCTGGTTTTATGGATTTGCCTATTCTGTATATTTTAAATGCATTATATAAGATATGGCCTTTTATGGCCAAAGAGAGAGTATAGGGTTTAAGAACTTGCTTTATAAGTGGCACCAGTATGGTTTCATGGGCACAACAAAGAGTGATCCTTGAGCACAGATCCAGGAGTAGTTCCTAAGCTCCACCAGATATGGCCAAATACCCTCTCCCAATAAAATATGGTCTTTTGTGACTGATTTTTCCCCCCTTAGCAGGCTGTTTTCATGGTTCATTTATACCATGGTATCTATCATAACATCACTTTTTTTTATTTTTGTTTTTTGGGTCACACCTGGAGATGCACAGGGGTTATTCCTGACTCTGCACTCAGGAACCAGTCCTAGAGGTGCTCAGGGGACCATATGGGGTGCTGGGAATCGAACCCAGGTCGGCTGCATGCAAGGCAAATGCCCTATATGCTGTGCTATCGCTCCAGCCCCATAACATCACTTCTTTAAATTACTAATTAGTGTCTTATTATAAGGATATAATAAGACATATAATAAGGATATAACACAGCCATGCTCAAAGTCACTCTTCACACATTCAGACAAGCCTCACCCATGAAGAGAGCGGCAGAGGAACCCAGGTGTGCGGAACCTGGGGCTGAGATCTCCAAGCCTGCCTGGATTGGGAATGGGCCTTCTCCACTCAGCCCCCGTTTTCCAGTAGTTTGGCAGCCACACCCACAAACTGCCCCCAGCGCCATGTAATCCCACCAAAGGCCAACATCCAGAGGCTATAAGACCAAGCTCCCGGAAGCTAATAGCCTTGTTCTCCCTCTTGGAGAACCTGACAAGCCACCAAGAGTCTATTGCCTGCACAGGAGAGCCTTGCAAGCTCCCCATGTTCATATCCCAAATACAGTAAAAGATATATATATATATACATATATATATATATGTATATATAAAATATATACCTCTCGGAGATCCCGGCAAGCTACCGTTGAGTATCTCACCTGCATGTCAGAGCCTGGCAAGCTACCCATGGTATATTTGATATGCCAAAAACAATAACAATAGGTCTCCTTCCCCTGACCCTGAAAGAGCCTCCAATTGTTGGGAAAGATGAGTAATGAGAGGTTGCTAAAATCTCAGAGATGAGTGTAATAGAGACATTACTGTTGCCCGTTTGAGTAAACCGATGAACAACAGGATGACAGTGACAGTGATATTATAAGGATATATCATATTTTATTGATTCACTCATCAGTAGAAGGATATTTAGGTTGCTTCCACTTTGTGATGGTTATGAAAATTTTTGTTCAAATTTTTGTGTGAACATGTCTTCCATTTCTCATGGATAGTTATTTGAGAGGGAAATGCTTGGGTCTTATTTAACTTTAATTTTTCAAAAATTTTGAACTATTTCTCTAAAGCATCTGTACCATTTTAGTTCCTACCAGCCATTCCTACCAGGGATGTATAATTTACCCAGTCCCTTTCTAATCCTTGTGACTATCTTTTCAATGTTGGTCATCCTAGGTTGTATTTCATTGCTATTTTGCTTTACATTACCCTAATGGCCAAAGATACTAAGAATATTTAATGGAACATGGTAAAGTTGTACATTTCCTTGGGAAAATATGCATTTAGGTCATATATTCTTAATTAAGTTATTGTGTTTTTGTTATTATTGTTGTTTGCTTTTTGGGTTACAACCGACGATGCACAGTGGTTACTCCTGGCTCCTGCACTCAGAAATTATTCCTAGCGGTACTCGAGGGACCATATGGGGTGCTGGGAATTGAACTCGGGTCCATTGCATGTAAGGCAAATGATTTATCCTCTGTGCTATTGCTCCAGCCCTGAGATCATATCTTCCTAATTAAATTATACAGTTTTTCATTACTGAGTCATTATTGGTTTCTTTTTTATATATTTTGGAAGCAAATCTCATATCAGATACATGAGTGGAAAAAACTGTTTCACATTCTGTAGGTAGTCTTTTTATTCTCTTTATAGTTCATTTTATTTGAAGCATGAAAGTCTTAAAATTTTTGTGATGTTCAATTTATCCATTTTTCTTATATGTCTGTGCTTTGGGCATAATATGTAAAAAGTCATTGACTAAATCAAAAGCATAAAAATTTATAAATTTTTTTGTTTAAGCTCTTTAGCTCTTTTATTAATATACTTGGTTCATTTTAAATTAATTCTTATGCATTATTTGAAGATAGGGTCCAACTTCATTCTTTTGTATATTAATGTGTTACTCTTAAGTTACACATTTTTTGAGTTAGCTTCAGAAGAGCTTCTTGCATGTTTTTTTTTATTGCACAAATTGTTGAACAGGTACCAGCGTATAGAATATAACTAATATATATATAGTACATAACTAACATATAGTGTATAATTAATAGCGCAAAATATTATTATTTGATTTGACATGGGGGAGGGGAATGGAACACACTTGCCAGTGCTCCAAAGCTACTTCCAATTTGGTGCTTGTGGGGTCACTCTTTGTGGTGTTCGGGGGACCATGTGCTGCGAGGGAATGAATCTGGACCTGACTTGTATGTCAGTATGCCCTCAGTCTTTTGAGCTGTCAGCCCCTAAGTGCATTCTTTAACATTAAGATTCTACACTTGTTCTTCCTTTTGTACAGTAGGAATATGCTTAATATTTTGCTATTTCAGGAGTCAACAGTACTATTTTTTTAACTCACATCATTGACTGCTATGACTCCTACTAATGACCGTCTTAGTTGTTATTTAGTACTTAGTGTGCATGAGCCACTGTGCTTGTATCTAACATGCATGAACTTGAAAATACTTCATATGCTTTAATTTATGTGATCTTCTGACAAACCCCAGAAGACTGATAGAATTGCTATTATTGTATCACAAACTATGATACTGAATCTCATCATACCATTGTAAATGAGTTTACCTTAGGTCACAAGCTGGATAAAAAGTAAAGTAAAGCATCACTAAAAAGCAAGAACTAAGAAATGTCTGATAACAATTTCTAACAAATAGTAAGAACACATGCAAAAATTAACAGGCAAAAATCTAGGACTAGTGAATGGCATTATTGGTTCTAGCCAGGATGCTAAAAGCAAAGGATTATTCTCCCTTTCTAACTAAACAAAGGGTTAGAAATCTTATCACTCAAGCTATAACTCAAAATTGATCTGATCCCTGGAACAGTTTTGTCAACACTCCAAAAACTGCATTAGTGACTAGGTGATTGATGAAGTAAGTCAATTAGAACTAGATTAGAAACCCAGATATCAACTCAATTACTTTCAACCTGTAAATTAGGAATTTATTAACCAATAAAATAATAGCATCAATTTTCATAACTACCCTTATCCTGTATCTCTTTAGAGCAAAATGTATAAGCTGTTTTTAAGCTTTGAAAAAAATGAATCTGTCAATCAATGTCTTGATATAGAAAACTTTATCATAAATCTTTCAAACTTTTGTTTCATGAACTTACTTTGTTTACAGACCTGGATATGTGTAAGGGTGATTCCTCACTGCAAGTCTAATTCTGTTTTCTTATACTGAATACTTATAATAGATGCAATGATGATAAATGACATTCATTGAGTCTCTCTTTATATCACATTCTATCTAAATACTGGAAAGATGGCAACAAATTTACTTAATCCAAAGGACATACTACTGTTCTTCACATTTTATATAGGATAAAAGTACTGTAGCACTGTATCACTGTCATTCTGTTGTTCATCAGTTTGCTCGAGCGGGCACCAGTAACATCTCCAGTGTGAGACTTGTTATTACTGTTTTTGGCATATCAAATATGCCACGGGTAGCTTTCCAGGCTCTGCCGTATGGGCTGGATACTCTCAGTAGCTTAGCAGGCTCTCTGAAAGGGACAGAAGAATCGAACTCAGGTCAGCCACGTGCAAAGCAAATGCCCTACCCACTATGCTACCGCTCCAGTCCAGGATAAAAGCAGATGCTTAAAAAATAACTGGCCTAAATAAGAAGCAGAGTAAGGACCCTAGAATCCATTTTTAATTCTTAATGAAATTTTGATATTGTTTAGGAAAAGACTCAATTAGGCTCGAATAGGACTAAGAATTACTAGATTAATTCTAAGTTGTATTTTTATAGTAGTAAAGCTGTATTCAATATACTTAAAATAACTTTATATACCAAATAACATTTTGAAGTTTATTTTCTCCCAGCACAGAAACATCACTACCTCTCCCCTGAGAATTTCTGAATTGTCTGCTGTGGAACTGGTCTGGGCTGAGCAAGTATTGCTTTCTCATTCTTAAATAAAAACCATTATAGAGAATGCAGAAAACAATTTCCCTTTCAGTTTCCCCACTTCTTCCCATATTGAAAGAGATGGGTCCTTAAAGTGCTGAAGGAAACCGCACAACATAATAAAACGCAGCATCAGAAATGTTCCAAGTCCCGTTACTCTCTTCCTATGTTTAGGAAACTACAATTTAATATAGGGCTCAGGACTCCGAGAATCTCATGTATTGAACTGCTAATACATTTTTATATTTTTTAACAGAGATAAACAAGGATGAGATAGAGAAGGCAGAGCTGCTGCTATGGTAAAGACATAATTATGATAAGACTAATCCAGCTACCAGCAATCGAGACAGATAGTGATTGTTCTGGGATGCTTTGTGTACTGTGCATGGTCAGAACACTCTATCAATATAAAATGTGAATGAGGCAGGAGCCTCAGTACAGGGAAGCAAAGAATCTATTACATGAGTCCATGAAATAAAGCTCATCCAGGAGATCAACGAACATTAATCCGATTACTAACATATTATTCCATTTTATAAATCGAAGCTCGAGTTGAATCATTTGATTAATAAAAAGAAGGAATATGAATGAGCACACTATGTCCACAACCAGAAATTGCAAATCTCAATTGCATTTTCCTTAATAGAATTTAAACCATATGGCAAACCTTTAAAATTCTGTAAGCTTAAAAGTTCTTCTATCAGCTCTAAGTGTATGGTTGTGCTATCAACCATATCATATTGCTCGGTTTCAACCACAAATACCTGAAGATACATGTACATTGCTGAAATATACAATTTTCTTAAAACTTGACTTTAGCCTCTACTTCAATAACACTGTAAAAGTAAGGAAGATTAGTTCAGTCAGTTTATTTTTAAATATTCATATCAACTTTTTTCTTCAACTGCTCATTAACATTTCTATTAACAAAATTTTTGACGCTTACTATGCATCTCTTCTGCCCTATAAAAACATTATTTATTCATTTATACGTTTAAGCCTCTTCCTCCACATTTTGCAGAAAAATCCAGGAAAATATGTGATTTAAAATGTTATCTCTTTTTTCTCCTGGACCTGTGACAGACATTAATTGATCGCAGCATTTCTTTCCATCAAGCCTGTTGATAAATTATTTTAACAGCACCCTAGCTGTATCTTGTTTAAGAAATAAAGGTCGGGGCTGGAGCAATAGTACAGTGGGTAGGTCACTTGCCTTGTATATGACCAACTCAGGTTCAATCCCAATATGGTCCCCAAGCCCCACAAAGGAGTAATTATTAAGCATAGAGTGTGTGCCTTAAACACTGCCAGGAGTGGCCCAAAAATTAAAAATAAAACTGGTATGTAATTTCTTTAACTAGTTAATAAAATTTATTTTATCTACTATAAAATGAATGGCTTAATGGGAATAGGTAGGAATCGAATGTTGAAGGATTAAGAGCTAAAAATAAAAACATATATTTTGATGGCCATGATATACACTTAATTTATTGTTATTATTATTATTATTATTATTATTATTATTATTATTTTGGTATTGGGATGCACCCAGATGTGCTTGCTCATGACTTTGTGCTCAGGGATCATTCCTGGTGGGTTCTAGGTACCGTACAAGGTGCCAGGGATTGAACCTGGTAAGCCACAAGCAAAGCAAGCATCCTACTCACTGTACTGTCTCTCCAGCCCCTAAGTTTTAATTTTCTATGAAAGATGCAATACATGATGAGACAGCTTTTCTTGTGTCTTATAAATTATACTGTGACATCATTGTCACTGTCACTGTCATCCCGTTGCTCATCAATTTGCTCGACCAGGAACCAGTAATGTCCCCATATGAGACATGTTGTTACTGTTTTTGGCATATCGGATGTGCCATGGGTAGCTTGCCGGGCTCTGCACTGCGAGGCAGTGATAAATTCACAGGAATTTCAAATCTAAATAAATAAATATAGAAGCAGAGAGGGTTTGGCCTACACCTGATTCTCTTTAGGGCTTTCTTGTGACTCTATTCAAATATCAATCCTTGGAGGTATTTGACAGATGGTAGGTGGGGCTGTGGATTTGAACCAGGGTCAAATGCATGCTGTGCAAGTATCTTAACCCCTGTACTATCTCTCCAGAATAAATATACAGATTTATATTCAAGGGATTGTTTCAGCTTACAAATATCAAATCAAAGAATCCTAGACTAGCAGAATAATAATGAACAATATCAAGAATTAAGAAAAAAAGTTAGTTACATTTAACTGCAAGCAAATAGTAGTGTTTATTAAAACAAATGATCTCTCAATACCAGAGAAAATAAATGTGGATTGGTTAATTAATCTTTCACTTAAGATACTGAAAATTACTTTTCATAGACTTTTAAACCAAATTAACAATCCACAAGAAATGAGAACATGACACAGCATGGCCTAAGGTAAGAATGAGTAATACAATGAACATCTACAATATCTGCTTGTCCAGCATGCATTCTTCATCAAGCTGGTATGAGGATTCTGACTCTCCTCTGATAATGGTTTCCTCCCAACCCTTTTGTCAAATGGTGTGAGGTGAGGTAGCCTGATAATAGTGATGAAGAGAACCAATCAATATGTTTTGTTTAATTAATGAATTAGGAAGCTAATCATTAATACAAGTCAGAGTTTCTTAATTCTGAAATTTAGACTAGAACTATTAAGATAAAGAATGCATGAAGTGGAGTGAAGATGGCCACTCCAACACATGGTGCTGGGAATATTGGGTAACTTCATGTAAAAATAAATGAGGCTGGATTCATATCTGACACCTTAAACAAATTCAATCCAAAGTGGATCAAAGACCTGGAGATCAGATCAATACTGATCTGATCTGGACTGGCAGAATGCTCCAAGATTTTGACCTCAGAAGTGTCTTCAAAAATGATTCTACTCGCAAAGGCAATAGGAATAAAAGTAAGCAAATAGGACTATATCAAACTAAACAACTTGCGCATGGCAAAAGAAATGTAAAAAGAGTGAAAGATAAATAACTGAATGAGAGAACATATATTTGCATTTGATGCATCTGATAAAGAATTAATATCTAAGATATATAAAGCCCTCATAAAGATCAACAATAATTTTTTTAAAAACCCATAAAAATGGAGGAGAGGAAATAACAAACTTCTGTGAAGAAGACATGAATGGCTGAGAAGCACATAAAAATTGTAATTATTATCAGGGAAATACAAATTAAGATGACAATAAGATCATCTCACGCTGTTAAGAATAGCACACATCAGACAACCAAAATCTGGACATTCAGTGTTGGTTGGGATCTGGTGTTAAAAAAACTGTCATTCACTGCTGAGTGGGAATATTGTCTGGTTCAACCCCTTTAGAAAAAATATGAACAGTTCTCAGAAAAGTAAGCATAAATCTGCCACAGGACCCAGTAATTTCATTTCTTGTTATCTATTCCAAGACACAAACACATGCATACAATATGACATATGCACATTCATTGCAGCCTTTAGCACAATAACTAAGATATGTGTGCCTGAAACTATTATGAACAACATTGTAAAAGAAAGAGGAAAAAAGGAAGGGAGGAAGGGACGGAGGGAAAGAAAGAAAGAAAAAAGAAGGAAGGAAGGAAGGAAGGAAGGAAGGAAGGAAGGAAGGAAGGAAGGAAGGAAGGAAGGAAGGAGGAAGGAAGGAGGGAGGGAAGAGGAAGGAAGGAAGGAGGGAAGGAAGGAGGAAGGAAGAAGGGAGGGAAGAGGAAGGAAGGAGGGAGGGAGGGAGAGAGGGAGGGAGGGAGGAAGAAGGAAGGAGGGAGGGAAGAGGAAGGAAGGTGGGAGGGAGGGAGGGAGGAAGGGAGGGAAGGAAGGGAGGAAGGACTGGTGCAAGGAAGGAAGGAGGGAGAAAGGGAGAGAGAGGAGGGAAGGAAGGGAGGAAGGACAGATGGAAGGAAGAAAGGAAGGAAGGAAAATATGAAGGAAGGAAGGAAGGAGGGAGGGAGGGAGGAAGGACAGATGGAAGGAAGAAAGGAAGGAAGGAAAATATGAAGGAAGGAAGGAAGGAGGGAGGGAGGGAGGAAGGAAGGAAGGAAGGAAGGAAGGAAGGAAGGAAGGAAGGAAGGAAGGAAGGAAGGAAGGAAGGAAGGAAGAGAGGGAGGGATGGAGCGGTGGAAGGGAAGGCAGGGAGGGGAAGGGAAGGGAAGGGAATAAAAGGAAGGGAAGGAAAGGGAAGGGAATAAAAGGAAGGGAAGGAAAGGGAAGGGAAGGGGAAGGGAGGGGAAAGGAGGGAAGGGGATGGGAGAGAAAGGGAGGGGAAGAGGGAAGGAAGGAGGGAGTAAGGGAGGGAGGGAAGGAGAGTAGGGAGGGTGAAAGGGAGGAAGGGAAGGGAAGGGAAGGGAAGGGAAGGGAAGGGAAGGGAAGGAAAGGGAAGGGAAGGGAAGGGAAGGGGAGGGGAGGGGAGGGGAGGGAAGGGAAGGGGAGGGGAGGGAAGGGGAGGGGAGGGGAGGGGAGGGGAGGGGAGGGAAGGGAAGGGAAGGATAGGAAAGAAAGGAAAGGAAAGGAAAGGAAAGGAAAGGAAAGGAAAGGAAAGGAAAGGAAAGGAAAGGAAAGGAAAGGAAAGGAAAGGAAAGGAAAGGAAAGGAAAGGAAAGGGAGGGGAAGGGAGGGGAGGGGAGGGGACGGGAGGGGAAGGGAAGGGAAGGAAGGGAAGGGAAGGGAAGGGAAGGGAAGGGAAGGGAAGGGAAGGGAAGGGAAGGAAGGGAAGGGAAGGGAAGGGGAAGGGAGGGGAAAGGGAAGGGGGAAGGGAGGGGAAGGGGAAGGGAAAGGGAAGGGAAGGGGAAGGGTAGGTCAAGGAAGGGAAGGAAAGGGAAGGGAAAGGGGAAGGGAAGGGGAAGGGTAGGTCAAGGAAGGGAAGGAAGGGGAGGGCAGGACAGGCAGGCTCAGACTTTCTTTAAAATTCCTACCAAGGACTGGGAATTTACCACAACTGACTGGAGTTGAGTGTGAGTATCCCCCTACCCATACCCAAAGCACTATGAGGACTAAGCAAAAGCAAAACAAAATAACAAGACAAAAATCCTGTAGGATACTGGATTAATGATTTTTTTTTTATCAGCTTAGCTTCTGACTCCCATCAAACTACAACAGAGATCCTACACATGAATGGTACCGACACGATGGAAGCAAGATGGAAAACGACTGAAATGAATTTCTGATATCATTTTTGGATAAGTAGATCCAACCATTCCTGAAGACAAAACCACTCTTCATATAGGTAAGTCAAAATATCTTTACTTTTATCAATTCACAGTTAAAGCTGAGTTCCTGTGCATTGCAAATAAGTCACAACTTAATGTATATTATTTAGTTTACTTAAGTATTAGAAGATGAGTCTCTAAGTCTGAATCACCACCAGGTTATAAAACTTAAATTCTAACACCAATGGGTTGTTACTTCACATAGTGACCTTGATAAGTCTCATTTCTTCTTTGTTTCATAATTTATAAAATAGGGGTTATAAGTAGTGGTCTAGACACTTCTGAATTTGTATACAGAGGTGTGGCTCAGTAGTATGTATGCACATATTCTGTAAGTATGAATTAAAACCTGGATTACTAGGACTGTGGAGAGTTAAGAAAAACACAAAAACACAGTTTAAAAAGATAATACACAAATGGACAATAAGCATATGAAACAATATCCAACATCACTATTCAATACATGAATACAAATAAACTCAACAAGACACCATTTACACCTACTCATTGACTATCAAAGAAGAGAGATAATAACATGTATTTTCTAGAATATATAGAAATTTGAAATCTCATGTTCTATTGATGAGAATGTAAAGTGTGTACATTGGAATACCTTGTGACAGTTCCTCACAATATTAAGCTAGCTTTAACATTGCTTTAAACACTTAAACTAGCTTTAACATTTAAACTAGAAATTGTAAAAATGCTAACTAATACCTCAGGTGGAAAAAATGTATGTATAAGCAAAAAAGAAATATATGTATACAGATATTCACATCAGCATTATTCGCAATAATAGAGAAACAACTTAAACATCCATCTACTGATGAATGGATAATTAAGTATAGTGCTTTCATAGAATGGGATATTATTCAGCAATTAAAAAAAATAAAATACTGATTTATGCTACAACAAAATGAACCTTAAAAAACATCAAACTAAGTGAAGGAAGCTAATCACAAAAGATTTCATAGTTTATGAGGATATTTATAGAAAATGTCCAGAGTTGTCAACTAAAGACATAGAAAATAGACTAACATTGCCAAAAGCTAGAAGGAAGAGAGGTTAAGTAGTTACTATCAATGGGTGCAGAAGGGACTTTTTGGTTTGTGTTTGTTTTTAGGAAAGATAAAAATGTTCTAGACTTATAAAGAGGTAAAGGTTGAAAACTTTTGTGAATATACTTGAAACACTAAATCACATATGCTAAAAATGGGTAATGTTATCCAACACAAGTTATATTTAAATTAAAAAAAATAGTGGAACAGAAAGGTATCCTTTTCTAATACTTACAAATATCATGATGTTAATAATAACCTCCTTTAGAAAAGACTGAAAGAAATGTTGTTCATACAAATACAAAGGCCAATTTTATAAGAAATATAACCAAATGTTAAGAGAATAGGAAAACAAAATTACCAAGATTTTTTTCCCCTAGGTCACTTGGTTTCCTTTGTATAAAGAAATGGTCAGCAAATATATAGTAGGCACACATAAAAGCTATTTGGAGACATTTTGAGGTTAACAGTATGCAACATATTGCCGCCACCCCAGTCTGGCCAGAAATATTATTTATGTCAGCCATTCACAGCTGTATCAGTCTCCCATTAAACATTCCATTTCCTTGTTAATAAGCTACATTATGAGGGAGACACATTGTCTGAATAAACTGCATTGTCCAAAATGCTGCCCCATTATTACAGAAAATGTAGAACCTAATTAGTATTCCTCTTTGCATAAGCCACAGCTTCCAAAACTGGTGCCATATTACAAAGGCTTAATTAATAAACAAGAGTTGGGCCATGACCGGTTATACTTCTCTGAATTTGATATTGTGAAGAAAGGTCACTGTTCAAATTCCGTTTACAAATATCTAAATTCTGGCTAGCCAATCTACACAGAAAGCCTGAGAATTCTCCGTTGCTAATATCATTGTGTTGGTGCACCAACAATAGCAAATGATTAACTACTGGGACATAAACCATTCTGTGAACTGCTCAGAGTGGGATGATGATAACATTGTATTTCAGCTGTATTATATGGTGCAATTCTTTTATTTGTTCATATGTATTTTCTATTTAATAGATGGGGGAACAACTGTGGCATTTCATATCACTGTGAAGCCCTAAATGTGACAAAAGGGGACAAAAAGGGAGCTGCAAACATCTCCACCAGTCTCCCCCAACGAAAGAGATGGGAGGGAGCAGGGTACATCATGATGAAGTGTAAGTACACAGTTCCTTTCTGCATTTCCAGCAGCTTGGTATTGATTTTCCCCTAAACTAACCCCAAAGGAAAGTCATTTATGTAAGCCACGAGCACTGAACTAATATTTGGGACCATAACATTGAGTAGCCCAGTTTATGAGCCTCAGCTAAAAGGAGCATTTGCATTAAACTGCACTCACCTGATTAAAATCCATCAACTATACCATCTTGAGAATTATATAGCACCTGTTATGCTCGGCTGCAGATTCTCTGCACACTGAGACAGACCATAATCAGAGGGCAGCAAGGAGCAGACCCAGAGAGAGCAGGGAGCAGGGAGAGCACATGCTATGCATCGAAAAGCAGATCACATTAAAGACCACCGGTTGCTCCACACTGAAAGAGCGCTAAGCCTACTGCAAACACAAAGCTGTGTGAACAGGATAATTGTTTCAATGAAGTCCATACTATGGCTTCGAGAGGGAAGTGAAACAGACAGGGTGGCTGAGATAGTGTTACTGGTTCAGTGAAGAGGGACTGGCATAGCAATGGAGAGTGGCAGACACCAGGAGCCCAGGAAATTGTCCCCGCCTCCACAAAATTGACAAGCGCTCATAAAGTCCAAGTGTGGGGTGTTTCAGCAGCCTGAACAAGTGATCTTAGATGACTGCCCTTCACATCAGCTCCAGGCAACGGCACGAGCTCCGAGTGCCATTGGTCTCCACAGGACCTGCTCACCATGACCAGAGATGGCATCTGAATCGGAAATGGGCTGTAAGAGCTGACATTCATGCAGCTAAAGAATCCTACCTGAGATATTGGTTCAAATCCTTGATCTAACCTATCTAGCTATGTAATCTTGCATAGGCAGGCTTATTCATCTTCAATCAGGCACTAGATGCAGATAACAAACAAATGTGAAATGATTACATAAATAAAGCAGTGTGAAAATAAAACCCTTAAGTGGTTTCACAACCTCAGCCCCCTTAACATTTAGGGTCAGGTAACTTTTCGTGGGGGCTAGCCAATGCATTTTAGGGTGTATAGGGGAGAAAAATTTCTCCAGCTTTGGTGGTTGGTATAAGAATTAAGTGGGTGTAAGTAGAACAATAGGAGAAAAGTAACTATGCAAATTACATAATATGCATTTGAAGATCCCACACTAGAATGGGGCTAAAAGGCCAGACTGCTATCTTTTCTTCAGAGAAAGAAAAAGAAAATGTTCTATGACTTTTTTTTTTAAATTCTTTTATTGATTCACCATGTGGAAAGTTACAAAGCTTTCAGGTTACAGTCTCAGTTATACAATGCTCAAACACCCATCCCTTCACCAGTGCACATATTCCACTACCAAAAGAAGAGAGGTTTGGTAAAACTGTGGCAGGAGGAAGTTGAAAGGGGGTGGGGGAGTAGTCAGAAGGAAATACTCTGCTATGCAGGAAATACTCTCTGGGGAAAAAATGATTTCTGGAAACAGTCTTTTTTGGGAAATAGCCCCTTTTGAATGTAAAACTCCTTTTACAAACGGATAACTTCTTCTGTTTTCAGAGCTTCACTGGATCCTGCAATTTCTCACAATAACCACATCAAAAAGATCTTTATGAAATGGGACAAATTGTGCAATGTCTTATTCTGCCACATTTCAGATGCTTGCCAAATCCCGGGCCTCTAACAACTGGTAGTAGGTAAAACACATGCTCTTAATTATATAACAACCAAATAGGTCTCTAGACAATACCAGCAAAATAGTCTCCTAACAGAGATTCACTTCTAATGTATATTCCAGACTTTAGATTCCAGTGGATATATGCACCATGCAACCATCCCATACTCCCTAAGTAGTAGGAAAATGTACTCTGACATCTCAACTTCACTGGCAATTCATGGCAGCAAAAATTTTATTGAGCATCTACTGTGGAATAAGTAGAAAGTAGAGCAGGTAGATATTATTCTCTTTGAGTGAAAGGTGGCATTTTCATGGCTCAACATCAAACAGAAGGGTAATGTTTAACTAACTACAGTTTCAACAAATAATACAACAGCAGAAACTATCTCTCTGCTATTAAAAAATCATCACTGATGCATATCTCAGAGTTACTGTCATTTGACAAACTGAATTTGGGGGCATTTTTATTCAATTTAGTTGCTTGCAGCTGTTTATTAGTAGGTAGAGAGTCTGACTGAAAGGACTATCTTAGGAGGTGGTTTAGCTTGAACATAATAAAGCAAAGACAGTGCGCTCAGGAATGAATCCACTCCTAATGGGTTGTTAGACCCTGGGCAACTCATTAGCCACACTAACATTCAATGGAGAGTCATTGTAAAGTGGTTAACAGGATAACTGCCACAGAGACAAAACAATAGCTGACTTCACTGTTGATACTGTTGCCTAGTTCCTTATGATTGTGCTTTTTAAAGAATTATTGTGGTCAATTATAGATGGCCAGAGAGTTAGTACAGAGGAGAATTTGCTTGCCTTGCATGTGGCCAACCTAGGTTTGATCCTAGCACCACATATGGTCCCCCAAGCCCTGGCAGGAATGATCACTGAGTGCAGAAGTAAGTCCTGAGCACTGTTGGGTGCGTATTCCCACGATATATATATACATATATATGTTTATATGTATGTATATGCATCTATATGACATAGAATTTACAGTTCAGTGGCATTCAGTACATTCTCAAAGCTGTACAATCATCATTATCTTTTATCTTCCCAACTATCTCCATCTTTCCCAACTGAAATCCCCCATTATCCAGTTCACCCATGACTGAATTTTTAAAGTATAGTTCTTATCAGAATACCAGTGGAGGAAGAAAAAAGACTTTTGTACGATAAAATTTTTCTCCTTGACTAAACATCTCAGACTCCTCTAATCCCTCTGGGTCTCCACTTTCCTTACTTATTTCTTCCCTGTTAGGTTCACACAGCCCTGCAAGAAAATCTTGATATATTAGCTAGGGAGGGCGGGGAGCGGGGAGGGGAATCCTCTCCACACCTAACCACCCTCAACGGATGATCAGATTCCTCATCCCCCACCTGTGGTATCTGATCCTCCTGGGCTACCTTCAAAAAGAAACCACTTTATATGTGAGTTTAGAAAGGAAGACTTTCCCATCTTAGTGACTTCCCATCCATGGGGTCCTATCCAGAGTGAGGGCCTCACACTGCTCATTGAATATAACTTTTTTCTTGTTCTTTCTGAAGACCATGACTTTTCACTTGTTCTTTTAACTTATTGCAACAGTTTCAGAATAATTTTCTGATTTTCACCTCTTTAACTGCCAGCTGGCCACGTGGTCTAATGGATAAGGTGTCTGATTCCAGATCAGAAGATTGAGGGTTCGAGTCCCTTCGGGTCATGTTTATCCCTTTCTTTAGGGCTGGAGTGACAGAACAGCGGGTAGGGTGTTTGCCTTGCATGCAGCTGACCTGAGTTTGATTCCTCCGTCCCTCTTGGAGTGCCCGGCAAGCTACAGAGAGTATCTCGCCCACTCAGGAGAGCCTGGCAAGCTACCCGTGGTATATTCGATATGCCAAAAAAAGTAACAACAAGTCTCACAATGGAGACGTTACTGGTGCCCACTCAAGCAAATTGTCCTGCAAATTGATGAACAACAGGATGACAGTGTTACAGTGATAACTGCTAGCAGGTCCTAGTTTCCTTTTACATGTAAATGGAATTGAAGGCAATTCAAACCCAGAGTATCCAGGAAATTAAATAACAATTGTACTTAAAATGGCTGTTATGTTGATGAATTTAGTATCCATCAAAGGCCTCCTAGCTGTAAGTGATGCATTGCATGTGGTGCAATGAATGAAGAGTTCAAAACATTAGCACAATGGCTCCTGACTGTGCTCTTTGCGTCCCCCTGCCTGTTAAATTTACCATCATAAATTTACCTATCACTATACTTACAAGTCTCACAATGGAGACATTACTGGAGTCCACTTGAGCAAATTGATGAGCAACGGGATGACAGTGACAGTGACACTCACTACTTAAGATTGGGACATCTCCTCAGTGTGACTCCAGAAGGAACTCCTTGAATATAGATATTTAGTATCCTGGAATTGTTAGCGAAAAAAACACTTTGGTCTAAACTACCAAAGGTACTTAACATAAAAAGTAAAAAACAGGGGCTGGAGTGATAGCACAGCGGGTAGGGAGTTTGCCTTGCACATGGCCGACCCGGGTTCAATTCCCAGCAACCCATATGAACCCCTGAGCACGGCCAGGGGTAATTCCTGAGTGCAGAGCCAGGAGTGACTCCTGTGCATCACTGGGTGTGACCGAAAAAGAAAAAAAAGTAAATAACAAACAAACAAAAACCCTTCCTTTTCATGAATCCAATTGTTTCTGCAAGAACATTCTATGGAGTGTGGGATGTGGGGGTAGAACTTCTAGTTATTTGCCAACTTTTCAAAAAACCTAATTTCACCTCAAACCTCTGCTTCAGCACCTACTGTGTTGTGCCAAATTATCCAAACTATTTTCTATCTTCTGTCATTTCTGATCCTAACGCAAGTAAGTTTAAGGTGTTTGTAGAGAGGAACCCTGTCTGGGCTGTCAGCACCTTGTCTGATCAGCTCCCAGCAAGCGGCCAGGCAAAAGCACACATGTAAGGATGCCCTGAAGCAGACTGTAAAAGAAATTGACCAATGAGACGAGCAGTCTCTGCTCAACAGCTGAAGCCCAGTCTGCTGTACTGCCAGTGGGACTGCCCAGGACAGTCTCTCCTTAGACTCCGAGGATAATGTATCTGGTACATCTGTCACCGTTTGTCCAGGCATAGTGACCTGGTAACGTTCCCCAGGCATTTCACTCCAGTGGCAGTTCTGAAGGCAATTCAAACCCAGTGGGTCATTTTACCACCATGGCCATTCCCTTCCCCATTCTTATCCATTCATTAGGATTTAGCAAAATGTTACTTCCAGAGAAACCTTTCCCATGGCTGTGAGACCAAAACAGCGAGAGTTCTGTTGAAACAAGAAAAGACACACAGACACACAGACATGCATACATGCATGCATGCACACACAAATAGACACATGCAAATAACAATGCAATCTTCAGAAAAAAATCTAGACTCAGATTTACTTTTAAAGATGTGGTTTGATGCACAACAACATAGATGGTAATATTTTCTGAGTCTTGGTCATCCATCACAATGGCCTGGGAACTTTTCAATCTATGGTTTCTCAGACTCCTCCCCACCCCTACATTGAAACATTAGGTCACAAGCTTGTGGCCCATGAAGATCTGTTACAAATCCACCCAGATATTCTGATGTAGTGATGTTAATAGAAACAAGAGTCATGCGTTGCTGCTGTGCACTTTCAAGCAAGTAACTTGACTTCTCTGATTCGTCACCTGTCAAATCGAATGCCCATTCACAAAGACTAAGGAAAAAAAAAGCAGAGGTGGGGTGGGGGATGTATACAAAAATTTGTCAGTGATGCCTTCGGGAACAATGACTATGATTACTATAAATTTTCTTAAGAAGCTGCTTACTGGTTCTCAAATAACAACAGTCTGGTTTAAAAAGAAAAACTTCCTCTGTTAGAGAATCATGTACCCAAAAGTAAGAGGGCTTCAAACCAGGATTATAGCCTGAAAAATATGAAGAGGAACTTTGAGAAGTATACCTCTAGAAAACAAGGCATGAGTCAGTCATTTGATTTTCTAAAGGCCTTTATTTTCTATTCCTATTACCCATTTCTCCTAATTAAAAAGAACCCCCAGTAGGTGAAACCATTAACATGCATAAGTAAAACAAAGAAAAGTAGCTATTGTAGAAAGCTAAAAAATTAGCCAATCATTTCTATTTTTTCATAGACTAAGGCTTTAACACTTCAATAGCTATAATAAAGTATTTATACTAGAAGAAAATTATATGTATTGGCTAGCAGACTTTAACAGAGTTCTGCTTTTAGATGCCAGAGGTTTAGCTGTATTATACGCTGATGATGAGTCACTAATCTTGCTTTTAGTTAAGGATGCCAACCAGCTCTGAACCTCAGCTCTGAGTGTCCCTGAGTCTGAGGGAAATGCCTGCATATAGACAGTTGCAAATCTCTTAAGGATACCAAACAATAAGATATCATGGCAGTCGTGATTTATCAACATCTCTTGAAGGGGAATCTTCCTTAAGGAGAGAGATATGTGAAACTAGGAAGAATTCCACAGCTCAGATCTGGAGGAGAGAATAAATACTCTATAGATGTAAAGGAAGAAAGCTCACCTACCGTATCTACATTGAAAAAGGAAGCTGTTCTGAAACTTAGGTTTGGGGGTGAGTTCTAGAGAGCACACCCTGAATCCTTCTGGCCAGGGCCAAGAGAACCAGACTGAAGCATTAGGGTTGCAAATGCTGACTTTGGAAGCACTATAAAGTCATAATCCATTTAGTAGCTGAGAAGTAGGTGAGATCACCATTTTTAGGCAACAGCTTCTTTTTCTATTTGAAAAATGGGAGCCATAAAAACATATATCTTCTTGGTAATTGAGCAAAAATAATTTAAAATTGCTTTTAACATTGGTTTGCAAGATTGTAAATATTTACACGTTTTAGAGGCACTATTCCAAGCCCAGCACCTAAAAACCCACATCTTGCACCACGGAGTTCACTGGAGTTTCTTTACCCTTCAGCCCATCGATCTCCTTAGGTAACCTCAGTTGTGTGGTTTGCTTTCAATGGACGTTCTTTGTTTCTTCACTTTGTTTCTTTATATATCACAGATGAGTGAGATCACTTGTTATTTATCATTCTCCTTTTGACTTCAGTTAATACAAACACCTGCATTTCTATTTATAGCAAAAGGCAAGATTTCGTCTTTCCTGATTAGTATTCATTGTGTGCATACAATTGTGTATGTTTCTAGTTCTATTTGTGTGTGTATCTCACAACTTCATTTTTGGTGGAAGGGTGATCCCCAGCACTTCTTAGGGGTACTAGGATCCTTCCTAGTGATACTATGCAGACCTGAAATCTCAGAGTTCAGGGCTGGTAATGGAGTGCTGCTCGAGATTAGAAATTCTGAGAGATGCCAGGGCTATCCTGGAGATGCTTAGCAGACCATGAGGTACTAAATATTTAACTTGGGATCTAATACATGCATGCAGCTCTTGAGCTACCATTCCAGCTCCATTATCCCATCTCCTCTCCCCTCCTGGTGCTCACCACTTAGGGTGATTCCAAATTTTGGCTATTATAGAGTTGAAATGAATATAAGTATATATTCATCATTTAAAATTACTGTTTTAGTGTAAAAATTAAATTTTATAAAGTGTACTTAATACATGCTCAATAAAAATAATCGATGATACCTTAATTATTACTCTTATTAATGTTAAGGGGGCTGGAGCGATAGCACAGTGGTAGGGCGTTCGCCTTTCATGCAGCCAACCCGGGTCTGATACCTCCGCCTCTCTTGGAGAGCCTGGCAAGCTACCAAGAGTAAGAGTATCGCGCCCTCATGGCAGAACCTGGCAAGCTACCTGTGGCATATTCGATATGCCAAAAACCAGTAACAATGTCTCACAATGAGATACATTACTGCTGTCCGCTCGAACAAATCGATGAGCAACAGGATGACAATGACAGTGACAGTGATTAATGTTAAGGAACATTCTTAAAACAAAAAAATATATGTCACTCTCAAATGTCTTTGTCAAGAGGTTTAATTTGGGAGAGACTTGAAGGACTAGATGACAACTGCCTTTGGAAAAGTTATGTACATGTAAACTATTTACATAAGGGTCTCTCCGTGGAAAACCTAATCAATTTCTTAATTTTTTCAATGGGGAAGGCAGATCTTAAATCTGTATATTTTTCTTTGCTTTCCCATGTAAACCTCCCCAAATGCTCTTTTATTTTACTTCCCAAAGCCCTTTCTCCTTCATCTAAGCTGACTTAATGAAGTCACTGGAGTTGTGTGTTACTCATAATTGCTTCTCTCTCATGCACATAAGGAGTATACAAGCCATTAATAGGCTTACTTCCCTCTTATCGAAATGTCTAATGTTCATTTGTCTAGCCTTTCTAGAGCCTGGAGGAATATAAGGTGATTTATTTACGTACCACTACCATCATCACACGAGTTGGCTATCGTCAAGTAATACTGACCTTTCAACGTACAATCAGAGAGTTTCATCCTGAGGATTCAAGGCCAAGCAGAATAAACACAAGACCACCCACTTTTGTGAAACTTGTGGCCAAACTCAAAGGCAAAATGTATGGGTTTTTATTTGACCAGCACAGAGTTTATAAATTAAGTATGTAGTGGACATTGTAAAATATGGTGACATAACACATCAGTTCTGATTTCTGGCATCCTTTTGAGAACATGAGAAAATCTGGGACAATGTGAAGATCTCCCACCACAGGCCAGTCTATTCTTCTGTAGTCTCCACAAACTCCAGACTAGAGGAACAGCTTTCAACGTGGAAAGTGGTCCACTAGCTTCTCTAATTAAAAGAAAACTCCCTCTGGGAACACATGATGAGAGGTGTGAGGGGAATGATGAGAGACAAGGAAGCTATGGACTCACATCTAGAAGACCAGAAATAAGGCACAAAGGAGATAGGAGTCTTGGCAGCTGCTCTCTTTCATGGTTTTTATTTGTCTCTCAGCTCAGCTTGCTTGGTTTGGCTGGACAGAGTAAACCCTAGAGGGGAATTCTGCTTCCAACTTGCTCTTTGCACAGCTAATTATTTGGGGCTCCCTGAAGGTTAGAGAGAACAATGACATCTCCAGCAGCTGCAGTTGGACAAGCTCAGTCCCTATTTCTTTGCCCCATTTTTATCCCAGGGGTCAGAAGCCAAAAAAAGGGGAGCTATTTGTTTTGGCCTTAAATCAAATCTGCTCTGAGACATAGACAGATGTTCTGACCTGAGACCAAGAAAGCTACTATTTCAATGCTTAGCAATTTTTTTTTCTCTTGCTTTTCCTGGCAGCCTCCAGACCCAAAACATGCATTTCCCTTGTTCAAACTGTTTACTTCTCTCCAATGCCAATGAGAAATAACAGTCAAGAGGGAAAACAAAACATTATATGCCAACGAGTTGCATCCCTACTCCTGTGTAAGGCATTCCGTATTTCCTCTGCAGATAAGCCAAAGACAAGTAGGGAATCTAACTGGAAAGGATCAGTGAAACAACAACATTCATTTGTCCACAACTTGCTAATAATTATCCACAACTTTTTCTACTAGATTATGCATGACAAGTCTTTTATAAACTAGAGAGAAAAATTAATGCCCCACAGATTCACAGTTGTGAGTCTGATAGCACAGTGGAATTATTCTCTGGGAGTTTCTGAGAGATTGTTTCTACATTCACCCAAAATCATCATCAATGGTGTCCCCTCATCTTAAACAGAATGAAATGGATGTGGTTAGTGGCTACATGCTGCTTCTAGCCTGCCTGCATCTGAGTACATTTTCACTCTTAGCTGTTCCAATAGAGATTCATTTAAAATTCTTCTCAATTAGATTAATCCCTCAATGACAAGGTAAGGCCAATTTTGATTAAATTTATACTCAATTTCATTTCATTTATTCATAATTCATGAAATACATATTTATTCTGCACCTCTTAAGAGCCAGACACTGTGTTATGAGCTATAGATACCAAGGCAATTTGAAACAAAGATCCTTCTTCCAGGAGTCTAGGGGGAGGTAGACATTAATCAAGGTATATCACACAATGCAAAGCACCTCTGAAAGAATATAAGGAGATGCATTTGGTATCAGGAGTATATATAAGAGAGAAGGTAATCTAACTAGGAAGTATAGAGACAGATAAATTATCTCAAAAGAAACAACTCTGGTTAGATTAATAGACAGCGTGGATTTGATTTGCAAAGTTTCTGTAGTAAGACTGAGCAGAGCTAATAGAGAAAGTAAAAAAAAAAATGCCAGCAAGAAGAGTCCAAGAGAGAGAGAGTTTTGAGAAAAATACTAGTTAGGATTCTCTAGTGCCTCAGGACTTTGAGCAATGGGAAACCCATTTAGAATTCATTAAGGCAAAGGGTAGCTATAGTAGTTGATATGATCAATGCATATTGTTTTGGGAGGAAAATAGAGTTGGGTAAGAGGAAAAGGGAAGTACAGTGTGGGACAAATAGTTTGGCTATCCTAGCCCTCCTAAACTGTAGAGAACCCAAAGTATTGGTAATTTGAACTCAAACAGGATTAGTGATAGAAGAAGTAAGATGATGCATTCTGACGTTATTTGCTATAGGAATAAACTAACATATCATAGGTGTTCCAGAGGCCCAAGACTTGTTCTACTGTGTCATCCTAGATTCTATGTGTAATTTCTGGTTAGGGAAAGATCAGGAAATCCCTTTAGAAAGAACAGACCAAGCAGGAACTGGGCATATCTGTGTTCTCTCTTCCCAGCAGCACGATACCACTCGGCACTGTGACTCATCATAGCTCTGTATTTGAGTTGATAACTTCTGCGAAAAACTCCACAGGAAAAGCAATTAAATAGGCAGGGAAGAAAACTCACCATTGAGCACTGAAAACAAAGATGGTAACACGCAAGTTTCAGTGGAAGCTGGTGACATGTTGAATTTCTATTCTACCGTCATTAGCACTTTCCCCAATGTTTTAAAAAATATTTTAGTGAATCAAAACTGTGGGTCAATCAACTACTCCATAATGACAAGTCCTGTGGTTACAACTTACTGCTGTCGCCGGCAGCTGATATGGTCGCAGTCCACAGGAGCGTAAGCAGCAAAAGACAAATGTTTCTCTTCATTCTTCCCCCAAAGGGAGTTGAGCAATGAGTAATAAAAGAACATAAATTATTCACTATGCTTTCCAGAAGTATTTGATTTAAGGTTTGGAAGAAACAATAGAAGGGGGAGAGAGGAATGAGAGACAAAGTCCTCAATGAACAAAACACGTTTGAAAATAAAAGGGTGAGTTTCTGTGGTAGCCTCGGTTCCCCCTGCACGGGGCTTTGGGGTTGAGAGCCGTGACCTCTGGCTCTCCAATAGAGAGAATGGGTCATACATTCTTTATGTGAGTTTGGGTAATCATTATCACCCTGCAGTCAAGAACTGAGGAGGTTTGGCTTCTGCCAATCACTTTCTTTGGAACTTTTGTGAAAATGTTCAGAGGGAGAAAGAGGGTCAGAGCAGAGGGCTGGAGAGAGGTTTGAGTTGTCTGCATAATAAAGTGCTGAGGGAGGGACAGGAGATTACTAAATGGATGGAGTTCGTGCTTTGCATGGATCAGGTGAAGCCCAGTTTCACCATAGAGTCCCCCAGCATTGCTGGGAGTGACACCCATGTAATGATAATTCCTGAGCATTGCCAGATCTGGAGCCAAAACTAAAAGCAATATGCCTCACTGCACTGTAGCACTGTCGTCCCATTGTTCATTGATTTGCTTGAGCGGGCACCAGTAACGTCTCCATTGTGAGACTTGTTGTTACTGTTTTGGGCATATAGAATACGCTATAGGTAGCTTGGCAGGCTCTCTGAGAGGAATCAAACTGGGTCAGCCACGTGTGCTATAGCTCCAGTCCAAAGCAATATAAGAAAGAAAGCAAGAAAGGAAGGAAGGAAGGAGGAAAGAGAGGAAGGAAGGAAGGAAGGAAGGAAGGAAGGAAGGAAGGAAGGAAGGAAGGAAGGAAGGAAGGAAGGAAGGAAGGAAGGAAGGAGGGAGGGAGGGAGGGAGGGAGGGAGGGAGGGAGGGAAGGGAGGGAGGGAAGGAAGGGAGGGAGGGAAGGGAGGGAGGGAAGGAAGGAAGGAAGGAAGGAAGGAAGGAAGGAAGGAAGGAAGGAAGGAAGGAAGGAAGGAAGGAAGGAAGGAAGGAAGAGAGAGTGAGAGAAAGAAAGAAAGAAAGAAAGAAAGAAAGAAAGAAAGAAAGAAAGAAAGAAAGAAAGAAAGAAAGAAAGAAAGAAAGAAAGAAAGAAAGAAAGAAAGAAAGAAAGAAAGAAAGAAAGAAAGAAAGGAGAGAAAGAAAGGAGAGAAAGAAAGGAGAGAAAGAAAGAAAGAAGAGAAAGAAAGAAAAGAAAGGAAAACAAAAGAAAGGAAAACAAAAGAAAGAGTTAAAAAAAGTATGGATGAGAGAAGGGAATCTGAAGAGGAAGGACAAAAGGTAGAGGAGAGAAAACACTGCCACCCTCCTGTTATTGATACGATTGCATGACCAGGAATCAAGCAATGCACTACATTGTGATTCTCACACATTTTGATTGTGGTGCTCACCAGGGGTTGCTCATTGGGTCGTGCTGTGGTACTCAGCCAATGAGCACTCCTCCAGTTGCAATTCTGCACATGTGTTCTCTGTGTGGGTACACCTTGAAGATGAGGTGCTTTACACACCTGACCAGAAATCATGTGTAGCGCTGAGGATCACAGAGGGAAGAGTTGCTGAACTTCATTTGGCACGTGCTGGTAGTCTAGGAATAGAACTTAAGTGCCTCACACTTAAAAGTCTCCTCAGCCACTGAAGCATCTCTCAGCCCCTCTATTCCATAAGAATCTTAGTTTTGGTTTTACTTTTACAGAATAAGAAGTAGACAACAATGAATAGAGCAATGCATGAGGCCAAGGAAATAATGAAGGAACTAAGGCACTAGCCTTACATATGAGTGACCCTGATTGAATCCTCAGTGTCCCATGCTCCAAGTTCTACCAGAAGTGACTACTGAGCACAGAGCTGGGAGTCATCTCTGAGTACAACGGGGCATGATCCAATTCCCTCTCTGCCCCACCTCCTGACCTCATAAGAAATACAATATTTGATGTCCTTCTTCAGGAATTTTCAACATGGCGAATATTTCAAAAAATTTTAACATTTTGAAATATAAACATTATAAAAAATTTTCTTTGTGAGTCATAACACAGGTGCTCCAAGGGAAAGCAAAGATCCTTGACTCAGGTGATCAAATCTGTGGGAGCTAAAAATACTCCTTCAACTGTTTTCATAAATATTCCTGAACACAGTAATATTCCCAAGAGCAAATGAAGAATCAAGACCCAGGGGTTAAATACTTTTCCCAAGTCACAATTATTGACCAGTGAAAACAAGAATGCACTCTGAATATTCTGATTTTTGAAAATGGCTAGATGGCAATTTTAGGTGGGGAAAACATACATAAATGTGCAAAGTCACTTTGGGCCAAGAAAAAAAAATCAAGTGATGGCATGTAAAAATGCTGAAAACATTGACAGCAGGAAGAAAGCTCTGACTGGACTGACTGTCAGGATTGGAGGTAACTAAGTGACAATCTGGGATTAGCATCAGCAACGGCATCCGCTGGGAAGGATCTACTGTGGACTAGAGAAGACATGACCAGAGATAAGCCTTTGAAAAGTTTATTGAGCCAGACATGGCTAGACAGAGAAACAAAAGGGGAGCTTGCAGAGAATGGAATGAACTCAGAACTTAGGTTTAGCACAATTCTCTGGAGGCACTGTCACTAAGAATGGAGTGGAATTTATGGAATAAGCAATACCATAAAAGAAAAGATCAAGAGTCACTGACGGCTGCGTTATTGTGGGTCTAAAAGAGAAAGAAACCGAAAATGATGAGAGTTTTTAAGCCAGGGTGGTAGAGCCACTAATGAGAAAGGCAACCTGGAGAAGGTATTGATTTGAGGAGAAACTTTTTGACATTGCAGGTGGAATGTCTGAGAAATCACTTGAAATGTAGATCCAGAGAAACAGAGATTTTATCACATGTAAATGCCCAATATGAGCCCAACATGAGTGTTCTAAATATGTTATTGTAGGAGTTAAGTACATTCTCTGTAAATATGGAGGCAGGGAATATAACCTATATAAGGGTATTCTACTAGGAAGAGCAAGGTACTATGTTCAAAGTGTTGTTTGGCTCTGTTCTCAGGGATCACTCTGGCAGGGTTAAGGGGACCATATGGGGTGCTATAGATAGACCCTTAGTCAGCCATGTGCTAGGCAAGTGCCCTTCCCACTGCACTGTCTCTCTGATGCCTGATTATGTCTTTATAACTTTATATGAAACTGAGATTCAGAAAAGTTTGATGTCTCATTAGGATCATACAAACGTACCAAGCCCTTCTTATATTTTAACAGTGTATTCTTCTCCAGTATTTCTTGATAAGTTCCTGTACAGATATTGTATAAGAATCATATATATCTGGAATTTAAAAAAAAAAAGATATTTCAAGCATTAAGAGAAAAACAAAATGGCTATCCCCAACCAGAAAAGACAGATATATGGATAGGTACTTCCTAAAGAAAGGAATGAAAATAGCCAATAATAAAAAAAAAATATTCAAATGTATTATTATTCAAAGAAATCTAAACAAAAACTCACAAGGAACCATTTGTATGTGTAATGCTGACAGAGATTAAGATTTATACTACCAAGTGTTTGCAATAATGTAAAGAATTAAAAGCTCTTAAGGGAGATGGGTTTAGTAGAAAGCTGAAAGGCAGGGCTGTGACCATCTTAAAAAATCTGTTACATTTTCTGTAATGATTTTTTATTTCTAATATTATGACTCTAAACTTTTTAAATTCAGAATGTGTGTGAAAATGCTCGTTCTGTTGTTCTTTGCAATATTAAGAACTAATATTTGATAGCTCTCCATTGCTGAGAATGTAGAGATATTAAGTCCCGCTGTTTGTTACATAACTTTTCTATTTTCCCCCCTATATATATAGTATAGTATATGTATATAGTATATGTATATAGTATATGTATATAGTATATAGTATATGTATATGTATATAGTATATTTTCCCCATATATATATACATATATCAAGAGTGTGATATCTTGAAAGGGAATTTGTGAAATTTAAACATCTCTGAATATTCCAATTTCAGAAGCATTTTACTTGGTTCTTAATTCCCCAAACACAAAAATTACATGGGGAAAATTACTTTGGGGAAAATGAATTTACTCTTGAATGAATATTTTCCTTCAAAATAGAAAATCATGAAGAAATTACACAAAGGATATATCATGATTTAATTTGTATTTTTTCTCAACAAATAATTATCAAATTTTGAAACCCAATCACAAACAACTTTGCAACTCTGTATCTCACTGTGATTCAATTAAAAATAAAATAATAATAATAATAAATGTCAAATTCCAGGAAGAAAAGAATCATCCATGTACTGGATTCCTCATTAAAAGTTCACTATCTGGGTCTTTTGTGCCCATAGCAGGAAGCTGTGGGTAAGAAATCAAATCAGAAGAACACGGGTTGAATAGGACTGGGTCAGCCCTACCCTCGTTGAAAGGGACACATTATATGTGACAAGTAGAATTTCCCTCTAGGATTTCTGAAATGACTGATTTTTCCAGTTTGACTTTGCAAATTAATCACACCCACCACTTTGGATAAGTTCCATACTTGGGATTTTCACCTGCTGACAACAAATGCTGCTGTTTTGGAATCCCATTGTATCACATTTTGTTGTTGGAAAATGTTGTGTAAGGCACAAGTGACCTGTGAAACATGGTTCCCAAAGCTTAACAGAATGATCTCCCGATTCTATCACCCAGACAGGAGCAACGAGATGACAAAACAGAGACTGCAGAGAGTTGAATGCTTAAAGACAGACATTGAATTTATTTGGGAAAATTACAAACTCTACTCTGTCACTTTTGAAATCTCAAAGAACTCTACATATCTCATTAAATATCCTCATGCTCCCAATAATATTACTTGTGACAGCTCTAAGAGAAGCAATATACATTGGTCCCCCATGTCTTTATGAATGCACAACTTAATCCATTTTGGAAGCAGCAGTGTTATTGAACCTGGACTTCTTTTATAACACAACTAATCTAGACACAAATTCTGGGGCAGTTCTGGAATATTATAGGTTGGGTGAGTTACAGTCACACAACCTAGCATTGCCCTTTAAAACATTTTTATGAGGTGGGGCCAAAGGCTGGCAAGCCTCTCCTTTATCACAGAGGAAATCTAGACTAAAAAGAAAAATAAGAAGTTTATGAACTATTTAAAAAATGAAGCTGCAGAGTAAAGGAGTTATGGATTAGGTTCCAATCCATTAATTTTTTATATTCTGATTTAGAGCCAGCAAAAGACATGCAGCCCGCTTCGAGGGGACAGAAACAGTTGGATGCAGAAGACACAGAAAAAGGGAGAGAAATAGAGAGGGCGGGGTAGATCCACTCATTTGGATGTTAATTTATACAGGAATCTGGAATTCAATCATCTCACATCCCCCAGGTAAGGGAGAGATTCGCTCCCCAATTTCATTTGGGAGTTCTATTACATTAAGCAATATTCTGTTTGGCCAGACATGCCATTCTTCACTTGAAGGAAATTAATTTCTTGATTCTTCCAGCTAATATAATCCCAATTCAGTGCTTGAAAGTTTTCTCAGGGCACTACTAGATGAAATAAAGTCTAATATACCTCTTGTGGGAAACTCACAAAATACAGACGGAAACAAAGAAGAGAAGCAAGAGGAAGAGGGCAAAGAGGGGAAGTTAGGGGGTGACCTTTCCCCTTGCAAGTTACACATTCGATTTGTTAACAGTAGTCTTTATTCTTCACTCCTTGGAGAAGAGCTGTTTTACGATTTCCATAGGTAGTTTATTTTTAAGCAAGTAAGGCCTCTGAACAGAATAAATAAAAGATTACAGGAAAAAGAAACCAGTGGTGATTGCTGGTAGTTTAGAAGGAAACCAAACAAACCTTTACCAGCAAAAGGTAAAGGTCAGGATCAATAAAAGGGCCTTTCCTTTCGAAGGAACACTGTTTTTAATCCAATACAAATAAATTCTTATTGTGACTCTATTGAAGACAAAGGAACTATCTAGCTATCCAAGGCAGATGATCTGACTAGGATTAAAACAAAACAAAACAAAACAAAACACAAAAAACTTCCCTATTTGAAATTCTCCAATAACATTAAAACAAAACAAAATAAAACTTATTCAATTTGCTCCCATCCTCTGCCTCACAGGCAAAGAAAAAGTACTCCTATAAACTAAAAGAAAATAAAAAGGATCCTCAGTTATAACTCAGATATAATTATATTGCTATGCATTGATATAACTTTATACAAAAATTGGCCTTGGGGAAAAATTTCTCTTAAATTTGTTTTTGGAGCATACTGGCTGAGCTCAGGGTTTACTCCTGGTAGACCTGAGGAACTATATGGGATGCCATTGTCAAAATCAGGTTAGCTGCATGCAAGGCAAGTACCCTACCCACTGTACAATTGCTCTGACCCCTTGGAAGAACTTTTAAATATAAAAACAGAAAAAATCCATAATAAAATTTAGTACATTCCCTATTGAAGTTACTTTGTTCACAAAGCAGTTATTTCTCAGACAAACAATGCCACACAGGAATTGATGATTTTAAATCAGAAAAATAAAAACACCTTTCCTTAATTTAGGGAAAGAGCTTAACTGGGTCCAGTGCTTTACATGAGGGTAGTCCAAGTGCAATTTCCAGCATCACGTGGTCTCCTAAGCAACACTGGGAGCAATCCCCTGAAGAAAAACCACTTCCAGAAGTGGCTCCTGAGCACTTCCAGATATGTTCCACTCAAAGAAAAAGTGGGAAAACAGCTATCTATAACAAAGCCTATCACTAATATTGGTCTTAATAGTGAGAAACTGAAAGCATTCCCACTAAGATCAGGCACAGGAAAGGATGTCCACTGTTCCTGCTCCAATTCAACATTTTATTAGAAGTCTTGGCAACAACAATCAGGCAAGAAAAGGAAATCAAAAGTATACAAATTAGAAAAGAGGTCAAATTATATCTATTTGCAGATGACATGATGATACACATTGAAGACCCTAAGGAGACCACACAAAAGCTCCTGGAAACAATAAACCAATATAACAGAGTGGCCAGCTACAGAATCAACACACAAAAATTGGTTGCATATACAAATAATTAATCAGAGGAGAAAGAGATCAAAGGGTCTATCCCATTTAAAATAGTTTCCCAAAACTTCAAGTACCTAAGAGTTAACTTAACAAAATAGGTGAGAGACCTTTTCCATGAAAACTGTAAAACACTTAAAAATGAAACTGAAGATCTTGGAATATGTAAAACTATTCCATGCTCATGGAATGGATGAATCAACATTGTCAATACAACCCTCTTATCTAAACTGTTATTAAGATTTAATGCAATTATGATCCAATTCAGATAACATTCTTCAAAGACTTAGACTAGTTAGTTATAAAAGCTTGTGTGGAACCATAAAAGATTCACATATGAAACTATACTGAAAAATAAGAAACTGGGAGGCATCTCACTGCCTAATTTGAATCTATACTATACAGTCATAGTAATAAAAACAGCACAGTATTGTAATAAAGAAAGACTCTCTGGCCAATGGGTCCGAATAGAATACCAAAGGATAAATCCCCATATATATGGCCAGCTAATTTTTGACAAAGGAGATGAACGCATGAAATGGAATAAAGATAGGAATTTTGATTAATGGTGTTGGGAGAGTTGGATAACCACATGCAAGAAATTAAAGCTAGATCCATATCTCACACCTTACACAAAACTCAACTCAAATTGGATCAAAGACCTTGAGATCAGACCTGAATCTATATAGTACATTGAGGAAAATATTGGCAGAGCACTCCAAGATCTAGACTTCAAAGGAGTATTCAATGGTCTGACGCCATTGGCAAAGGCTACGGAATCAAAACTAAACAAATGGGACTACATCAAACTATAAAGTTTCTGTGTGGCAAAAGAAACACATGCTAGTGGGAGGGGGGTATGCGGGGGTTTGGTAGTGGATCAAATATGAAAACTTTATAACTGTATTTCACAGTGATTCAATAAAAAATAATTTAAAAAACACATGCTAAAATTAAACAACAGCAAAGTGAGAGAAAATATTCACACTCAATACATCAGATAAAGCTTGATATCCGGGATCTATAAAGTTACACTATTTTTCAAGAAATAATACCTGTAGAAAGTCACTCAGGAGTCCCTTTTTTCACTTTTCTTCCTACTATTTATCTTCCAAACACTCAGCAGAATGTTAAAACCTGTAACAAATCAGATTTTAGGATGAAATGCACCAAAGACACATTCCAACCAGGAAGCCAATTAACATGAAGACCTCAAGACCCTATCTCATTTATCCTAAAACCGAGTATCTGCTTTCAAGAAATTTACAGTATTGAGATTTTTTAGTTTCTACTACTATAAATATTCTCTGAAACAAAGAGGAAAGGAGGTAATTTGAGCACTGTTCTTAACTTCCATGCACTTCCATGGAACCTTTCTCTTCTCATAAAACCCAGTGTAACAGTGTTTGAATTTCTAGTTTACTGAGCATTAGGCCCATGCTTGACTTTTTCTATAAAATACTGCTTTTCTGAAATACCATCAGTTTGATGATCCATCAAATGACAGGAAACACCAGGGCACATTACATTTAGCCATTTTCTTTATATATACAAATTATATATAAATATATAAATTATATATTTATATATAAATTATATATTTATATTTATAACAAAACACAGTAACTAGGTCATGCCTCAGAGAAACATAATAAACATATAAGTTAGGTAACTTGAAAATGAATTGGGGTTTTATTTAGTTGTCTTTCTCTTATTTCAATGCCAATAAAGAAAGCCTGAAATGTTTCTATTCAGAAAAATTTTACTTATCAATGCAGATAAAAAAGCAGTATTTTTAATACAATATTTTCTAATATAAGGCCTATTCCCTCACTTTGGATAAAATACACCTTTATATTTTTATAGGCCTATTTAGATTTTCCCCTTAAATTTTTTCAATACACTCTACTTATTAAATTTTACATTTGTAAAGGTAAGATTTACCTACTCTATGTAAATTTTAAAATGTATTAGCAAGACTTATTCATAATCACTGTATCACTGTCATCCCTTGTCCATCAATTTACTTGAGTGGGCAACAGTAACATCTCTATTACACTTAGCCCTGAGATTTTAGCAGCCTCTCCTTACTCGTCTTTCCCAACGATTGGAGGTTCTTTCAGGGTCAGGGGAATGAGACCTATCGTTACCGTTTTTGGCATATTGATTACGCCACGGGTAGCTTGCCAGGCTCTGCTTGAGAGCAGGACACTCTTGGTAGCTTGCCCAGCTCTACAAAAGGTATTATATATCTGTTACTGTATTTGAGATATGAATACACCACAGGGAGCTTGTCAGGTTTCCCAAGTGGGCAATAGACTCTTGGTAGCTTGTCAGGTTCTCCAGGAGGGAGAACTAGGCTATTAGATGTTGTACAGTGGTAACATGGCCATTAGGAGCTTGGTTTTATAGTCTCTGGATGTTGGCCGTTGATGGGATTATATGGCGCTGGGGGAAGTTTCTGTGTGTGACTGCCTAGCTACCGGAAAATGGGGGATCTGGGTGGAACAGGCCCAGTCTCTATCTGAGCAGCCTTGGAGATCTCGGCCCCGGGTCCCGCACACCTGGCTTCCTCTGCAGGTTCCTTCATGCATGAGACTCGTCCGAATGTGTGGAGAGTGGACTTGAGCATGGCTGTAGCTGGGTTCCAGAGGTCTTCAATGTCAAGGCTCTGCTTGGGACGGGGTGGGGGGGGACGAATCTCATCCCCTCCGAGGGGCCTGGTGAAGACAATTTGTCATTTGTCTGACAAATATAATGCTGACTGAAAAGTTTGGTGTAATTTGTCATGGGTACATTCAAGCTCCAGGCTGCTCTACCAGAGCAAATTCAACTTCATAAAGAAAATCATAGACAAGAAAGTTTTCTAGCAAGCTGCCAGTAACTAGAATATGGGGGCAAGATCTAAAGACTAACAAATATATAATGTTGAGACGGTATTGATGAAGTAGTCACCTAAGAAAGGAAAAGGGGAGATTTGCACATTTTTTTAATTGAAGGGAAAATGATGGGCACTGAGAAAAGGAGTCTTGATTAGTACTTGTAAATCTCTAACAGCTCTAGGAATTAATATTAAATTCATAATATTAATTATTACTTTATATATATAAAAACAAATATATAGTTTTTTTAAAAGTTCTACTTTATCAACTTATCATTAATTTGCAATTTTGTGGAACTTTGAGAGATTAACTATGCATCAATATGTGTGTATTTGTTACCACCTCCACAATTAAAAGAAAGAGAAAGCTAGATTTTTCCCATATGTAAGATAAAAAAGAAACATAATAAGGGAATATAAAATGGTCAAAGTGATCAGAACTGAAAAATTTTGCCTATGAAACTGAACTTACATGGGAAGTGGTGCTGGGGGGAATCCTTAGGTAGCTAGTAGAGGGAAGCAGGCTCTCTGGTGGTGGGAGTAGTGTTGGGAGTATTTCAATAAAAATGGGAATGGAAGGAGGAAGCAAGGAAGGAGGGAAGGAGGGAGGGAGAGAGGAAGGAAGGAGGGAAGGAAGGAAGGAAGGAAGGAAGGAAGGAAGGAAGGAAGGAAGGAAGGAAGGAAGGAAGGAAGGAAGGAAGGAGGGAGGGAGGGAGGGAGGGAGGGAAGGAAGGAAGGAAGGAAGGAAGGAAGGAAGGAAGGAAGGAAGGAAGGAAGGAAGGAAGGAAGGAAGGAAGGAAGGAAGGAAGGAAGGAGGGAGGGAGGGAGAAGGAAGGAAGGAAGGAAGGAAGGAAGGAAGGAAGGAAGGAAGGAAGGAAGGAAGGAAGGAAGGAAGGAAGGAAGGAAGGAAGGAAGGAAGGAAGGAAGGAGGGAGGGAGGGAAGGAGGGAGGGAGAGAGGAAGGAAGGAGGGAAGGAAGGAAGGAAGGAAGGAAGGAAGGAAGGAAGGAAGGAAGGAAGGAAGGAAGGAAGGAAGGAAGGAAGGAAGGAAGGAAGGAAGGAGGGAAGGAGGGAGGGAGAGAGGAAGGAAGGAGGGAAGGAAGGAAGGAAGGAAGGAAGGAAGGAAGGAAGGAAGGAAGGAAGGAAGGAAGGAAGGAAGGAGGGAAGGAGGGAGGGAGAGAGGAAGGAAGGAAGGAAGGAAGGAAGGAGGGAAGGAGGGAGGGAGAGAGGAAGGAAGGAGGGAAGGAAGGAAGGAAGGAGGGAAGGAAGGAAGGAAGGAAGGAAGGAAGGAAGGAAGGAAGGAAGGAAGGAAGGAAGGAAGGAAGGAAGGAAGGAAGGAAGGAGGGAAGGAGGGAGGGAGAGAGGAAGGAAGGAGGGAAGGAAGGAAGGAAGGAAGGAAGGAAGGAAGGAAGGAAGGAAGGAAGGAAGGAAGGAAGGAAGGAAGGAAGGAAGGAAGGAAGGAAGGAAGGAAGGAGGGAGGGAAGGAAGGGAGGGAAGGAAGGAAGGGAGGGAGGGAAGGAAGGAAGGAAGGAAGGAAAAAAGGAAGGAAGGAAGGAAGGAAGGAAGGAAGGAAGGAAGGAAGGAAGGAAGGAAGGGAGGGAGGGAGGGAGGGAGGGAGGGAGGGAGGGAAGGAAGGAAGGAAGGAAGGAAGGAAGGAAGGAAGGAAGGAAGGAAGGAAGGAAGGAAGGAAGGAAGGAAGGAAGGAAGGCTCCTTAAAAAGTTAAGAAACAAGACAGATGGGAGGGCCTCAGAGAACAGAACTCTACCCTTATCTAACTTATTTGACACATGTCAAGACATAATAAGTTTTACAGCAGGTAAGGTTCACCCTAGTTCAGTCACTAACACCACATCTGATCCCCTGAGCATCACTGAAATGATGCTCTGAGCACAAGGCCAGGAATAAAACCTGAGTACCACCAGGTATGATCCCAAGTCCTCCCAAAGTAAATGAAACAGACTTTAATAGAGGCATTAAACAGGCATTTTAACAGAGGCAGGTCACATATAATCATTTCATATATTAAAATTTTAATTTTGCCAAGTCACACATCTCCAACTGTCGGCAAAGTGCCCTTCTTTTTTGACTAGACCTTAAAAAATATCTGGCTACCACCTAAATATTTTTTTCTTTGTGATATTGATAGAGCTATGTGTATACATATAAACGAGTAAAAATGATACTGCATTTTTCCAAAAGAGAGAATGCATTCAAAGCACATTAGTTAAAATTAACTAAAATTAAGCAAAAAGACAGAACTTTCACATATCTGAAATCTCGAGGTAGAGAGAGCAGCTTACAGCATGGACTTATTTTATCAAATGCATACCCATACCTTTTTGTCAGATTTTTATTTTGGTTTTCCTTGTGTAATGGAATGAGTACTGTACAAGATTTCAAAGCTTTTTCCCCCCAACCTAAATTGCCCCTTAGAGGCTCAAACTACTAACAAACTGCTTCGCTGCATGAAACTGCTATCTACATTTGTCTGGCAAATATGACGCCGACTGAAAAGTCGGGTGTAATTTGTCACGGGTACATCCGAGCTCCAGGCTGCTCTACCAGAGCAAATTCAACTTCATAAAGAGAAGCATAGACAAGAAAGCCTTCTAGCAAAGTTGCCAGTAACTGGAATATGGGGACAAGATCTAAAGACTAACAAATACGTAATGTCGAAATGGTATTGATGAAGCAGTCACCTGAGGAAGGAAAAAGGGAGATTTGCATATTTTTTTAATTGAAGGGAAAGTGATGGGCACTGAGAAAAGGAGTCTTGGTTAGTACTTGTAAGTCTCTAATAGCTCTAGGAATTAGATCCCATTATCCATGTTCATCAAAGATGGGGAAACTAATGTTCAGAAAAGTCCAGGAACTTGTCTTGTCCACAGTCTATCTGCACTACTTAATGGCTTAACTGAATCCTGATCTTTGTTCTAAAATGCAATATTAGTCACTTACATAATGCCAATTTCTTATAAGTCACCTAGATAGTCAATTTTACATAGATATTCTGTAAAGCAACAAGTGGCAGATTGTTCTTCTTTAGTTTATTGTTCTTTTTTTATTTTAAGGCAATTTATTTTTATTTTTATTTTTTTGCTTTTTGGGTCACACCCGGCAATGCACAAGGATTACTCCTGGCTCTGCACTCATGAATTACTCCTGGCGGTGCTCAGAGGACCATATGGGATGCTGGGAATCGAACCCGGGTCGGCCGCATATAAGGCAAATGTCCTACCCACTGTGCTATCGCTCCAACCCCAAGGCAAAATATTTTATAGAAACTTATTTAGAAAAGACATGAGGAGAAAGATAAAAGTGCATGTTCAAAAGAAAAAGTTTTTTCCAAAATGAACAAAAACAAAGAAACATATAGAGACAAGCAGGCAAAATGCATGTTCAGCATGTTCATGGGAGAACACAGCTTGAAGAGCAAGCCAGAGTGTTCATTTTTTAGTTTTATTTTGTTATATACAAGTAGAACAAATATCGTTTTTAAAAATTGACAAGCTATAGAAAACCAGCTCTATTGCTAGTAAATGCATATTATTCAAAATATAGTAAGCACTTTTTATTTTTAAATTTTATTTTCATAAGGTTTCATATTCACCACTATTACACCTTCCCACCACCATTATTTTTAATTTTCCCACCACTATTTAAGCCTGCCTGCCACAGGCAGATTCTAGATAATTTGTTTTCTTTTTTATTTTTCCTTTTATTTTTGCTTTTTGGGTTACACCTGGCCATGCACAGGGGTGTGACCTGGCTTTGCACTCAGGAATTACTCCTGGCAGTGCTCTGGGGACCATATGGAATGCTGGGAATCGAACCCAGGTCTGCCGCATGCAAGGCAAACTCTCTACGCGCTGTACTATCACTACAGCTCCTAGATAATTTATTTTTTATTGCTTATTATGAGTATCATGAGAGGTTATGCAGCCACAAAAGCGGTCACGCACTCATGGAACTCTGAATATGTAAATGATTAGGGTCCAGTGACTTCTCTGTAGGGAGCTAATCCATTTTGAGATTCATTTGTGAGTCTCTGGACCACGGCCAATGGCACACTTAAATATGGCCCAGAGGCAGGTCATGGGTGTGACAGCCAGGATCTCAAGGGGCGGGGAGAAGGGAGGGGATGAACCCTCTATGCTGCCATGTGGCCTGCTATCTTCAGAGCCTATTCCACCATACCTGGGTTTTTCTTCTGAAAGTTTGTGACCACTGGGGGTTCCTCTGGAGTGGGCAGAGCTGGGACACCCACTCCATCTGAAGAGCCTCGGTGAAATCGGCTTGGCACGGGGTCTGGAGAGATCTCTGGGGAGCTGCTGTCTACCGGGATTCACGGGTACATCTTTCACAGTAAGCATTTCTAATAAAACTGAAAGAACCCAAGTGCTAGAAATAAATGCAAATGCATTTTTTAAATTGTTTTTTGGACCATTCTGGTGGTGCTCAGGAATTCCTCCTGGATCTGTGCTTAGGGATTACTCCCAGGGGGACTTAAGGGACCACATGAGGTGCCAGGTGAAAGGTCTGGGAGAAGTAAAGACACTGAAGCTGAGAAGAAAAAAAAAAAACAAAGCAGGTTTGTTGGGGACGATCCCAGGCAAGATTTATGGGCCTCTCAAGAGGCTGGTGAAGTTGTGCACAATGTGGGGCTGGGTGGGCATCTTATAGAGCAATTAGCCCTGGGCTAGGGGGTGGAATGGAATAAGTGAATAAGCTTCTGTGCACATGTTGCCAGACAGGAACTTTTGTGTAAGAAATTCTAACCGGAGGAGAAAATCTCCAGCTGGTTTCATAAGCCCTGCCTGGGGGTCCTCACCAATGGTTTCAAGGTCCCTTTTACCCCGAGTTCCCAGGCCAGTCCAACAGTGGGGATCAAACCTGGGTCAGCAGCATACAAGGCAGAGGCTTACCCATGGACTATTGCTCTGGCCCCTCTCCCCACTGAGAAGACCACTGGGTTTACTCAATTTCCAAGTATTTATGGAGAAAGCACCTGAGTCAAAACTATTCTAAACTTGAACACAGAAGACTCATGATTCATGATTGGATAAAACATGCTTTGTTCCACTGTAAGTTAGACCAAGCAAGCAAAGAAGCATCCAGAAATAGAACATTTTCTTCTTTCAGAATGATGAAAGACAAAAAAAAGTTATCATCAAGAGAAGCAGAATTTCATCCAGTAGTTCTTGCAGATTGTTAAGATGCTCACCAAGGACGAGCTGGGCCACCCAGCGACAGGAAATGTGATCTTTAGGCTCCAGGGGAGATACACTGGCACTGGAGACGAGTACAATCAGGGCTGATGCTGTTGGCTGCCTTTGGAGAGCAGACAGAGCTCCAGAAACAGATGCTGAGTCTCAAGCAGGCCCTCACTGTGGGCTGTTGTGCGGGACTGCTCCAATCTTTTTTACTGGTGGACAGATGACATTAAGGATCCGTCCCTAACTCACCAGAAGCCCGGATGATACTGGAAGTCAGGTATAGTTCTGGATGCCATCAATGCTATTCTGCACCTACATCCTGCTGGAATTCTACTGCCAGGAGCAGTACTCAACTCCAGCAAGCTCTTCTTGCTGATTTCCCATCAGACTGAAATCAGACAGATCCTGGACCTCATAACACCACTCTCCCGAACCCGCTGCATCCCCCCCACCATGATCTAGAACAATGTAGATCTTGCCAGGTTCACCAAAAAGAGGAAGAAATCAAGTGCAATAGCATACTTTTAGTACTTCTAGTCCTTTAGCTTCCTGTGGCAACTGCCGTGTACATGGCAAGCTTTGAGGAGGGGAAGCAACACACCAATGCCAAAAAGATATTCCTGGAGGTGGGATTCTTTCAGATCCAGGATGTTTATTGGGACTTCTTTGGGGACTCCAGTGTAATGGACAAGTGTGTGAGGAAAACAACTACAGCTGGTTTGGTGATCCAGTGTCTGCAAGGGGGCCTCTTTCTTCAGAGCAGTACCAGACCCTACAGATGGGCAGAAAGAAGCCAAGAAGGTGGCCTATGTGAGGGCACTCTTTGAGGAGCTTGATTTGCCCACAGTGTTCAGGCCATATGAGGAGAGGGCCACAGCTGTATGGCAAGTCAAAGACCACTTCCTAGGGCTAACATTGAAGCTCTACCAATGCAATATGTATATATATGTATATGTATATATATGTGTGTGTATATGTATATATAACCTAGAGGCACTCAATAAATTATTTTCTAACCTTTAAGTATATGAATTTATATAATGATCAGCATAAACAGAATGATGGTTCTACCTTAGCTACCGCATGAAGAATGGATAAGAAGGGGACTCGTGTAGAATTGGAGGATGAGCTATAATTTGGGGGGTTAACACTTGGGTGTTTGCTGGCTGCTTGCCACTGACTTTCAGGCAGGCCTGTTCTTCCTCTGTTCTATACTGTTGTCTGTCTCAGCACAGCCTTACAGAGTCTTCAGCCAAGGTTCTCTTGTCTTCTGAATTCAGCAAATAAGCAACCGCTGTGCTTATTTTTAGAGGAAGGGAGGAGATAGAAATTGGGACGTTTATTCCCTCAACTCCCTACAGGGATTTATTGCAGACTGAGTCTGTCCCTTCAGCCCAGGCATCCCATTCTATGAAATGCCCCCACCCACTTAGCTCACCCTCCAGGTGCCAATGCTCATCTCTGTCCCTCCTTTTCTCTTCAGGTGTGGATAGTACCAGAACAGGCTGCTATTAGCCTCACAGCACACACTCAGGATCTTTTGGTTTGAAAATGATCCCTTTTAGAACTCCAGTTAAATTACCCAATTTGTGTAGGCCATCTGTTTCCTGCTGGGTTCCTTACTAACACAGGGAGAGGCAATATTTAAAAATTTTTGAAAAATTTAGTTATGGGGTCAGAGAAAGAGAGAGTACAGGGGTCAAGGTGCTAGACTTGCATGCAGCCAATTCTGGTTCGGACTCAGCACCAGATCAAAGTGAGCACTGAGAACTTCCTTGAGTGATCCCTGAGCACAGAGCAAGGAGTAAGCCTTGAGCTTACAACGGCCAACATCCAGAGACTTAAAATGTCCGAATGTGACCCAAAACCAAAAAATAAAAAGAGAATTTTGTTACTATGATCCTTGGTTAAAATGCTAGGGCCAAAGAGATAATAAAGGAGGTAAAATACTTGCCTGCATGCAGCCAGCCCTGCCTCAATCCATGGAACTACACATGGTCCCCTGAGCACTGCTAGATGTGATTCCTGAGCACGAAGCCAAGAGTAAGTCCTGAACCCCATTTGGGTGTGGTCCCAAAACAAATCAAAACATTCTATTCTACTGAGGATTTGTATTTTAAAGCTATGAAACGCAGTTTATTAAGAAATCATACATGTCTATTCTGGGGGAAAGACTAGCATCATAAATTGATCAAAGAGATAAAATACCAAATCATTACTGTGAGGCTATATGCATATTTTTATTCTATTTTTATTGATTTAAGCAATTGCCTATTATTTGCCAGCCACTATTTTTGGCAGAAGATTGAGAACAAAGACCAATTCACAATATCAACTTTTTTGGATCTCATACTCCAGAGAAAAATCAGAAAAGAAGCCAATCAGCAGTACCTCATTTACTAATAAAAAGTTATAGGAGACAGAGTGGAAAACAGGAAAGGGAAGTGTTGACTTGTAAAAGGCATTATTTGAGCAGAGACCCAAAGGTAAATATAAGCATGAAATGATAGTATCCAGAGGAAGTATGACTCAGGAGAGGAAACTACTAGAAACAATTATTCGACTTTTCTTTTTGAGCAATATTGACAGGCCAGTGTGCCTGGAGCAGGGAAGGCAGGGGCAGCCTCTATAGTCACAGAGACAGGTGGGACAATCCCTCCAGTCCTTTGTAGAATTTTGGCATCTATTTCAAAAAGCCATTAGAGTTTTGAGCAGAGTGAAGATACGAAATGACTTCATTTTAAAAGGGTCATTCTAGCTGCTGTATCGCAGATTAGGTGGCAAGAATACAAAGAGGGCCTGAGATAGCATAGCCTGTGGGGCACTTGCCTTAAGAGAACCAACTCAGGTTCTATCCTCAGCACCGCACATGGTACTCAGAGTCCTGCCAGGAGGGATCCCTGAGTGAAAAACCAGAACTAAGCCCTGAGTACTACTGTGCATGCGTGCTCGCACAGTGTGTGCAAATCTGCATGCGTGTGTGTGTGTGTGTGTATGTTTGTAGGAGAGGAGCCTCCAAATAATTAAAAAATAATACAGAGGAAAAACACTTAGACAAAAATGTCTGAGACAGAGACAGTGGTGACTTGGACCAGGATATAGCATTTATGTTTGCTAAAGAGAGTCTCTTGCCTACACGCCTGGCTGTCTTCCCCAGGGCCTCTCGGAGGGGATGGGCTCCAGCTTCCCTCCCCATCCCGAGCAGAGCGCCTAGTGGCCGAATACTACCAGAACCTAGCTACAACCATGCTCAAGGCCCCTCTCCACACGTTCAGACAGGACTCATGCATGAAGGTACCGGCAGAGGAACCCAGGTGTGTGTAATTCCACCAATGGCCAACATCCAGAGATTTAAAAGCGATTTCCCAGAAGACAGCGATGCAGAGAGTCTCTTGCCTGCACGCTTGGCTCTCTTCCCTGGGGCCCCTCAGAGGGGATGGGCTCCAGCTTCCCTCCCCACCCCGAGCAGAGCTCCCGGTGGCCGAAGACCACCCGAACCTAGCTACAGCCATGCTCAAGGCCCCTCTCCACATGTTCGGACAGGCCTCATGCATGAAGGTAGCGGCAGAGGAACCCAGGTGTGTGTAATCCCATCACTGGCCAACATCCAGAGACTTAAAAGCAAGCTCCCAGATACCTTGTAGCCTACTTCTCCCTCTGGGAGAAACTGGCAAGCTTCTGAGAGTTTCCTGCCCACATGGGACAGCCTTGCAAGCTTCCTATGGTGTATTTATATGCTAAATCCAGTAACAAGCTGGATCTCATTCCCCTGGCCCTGAAAGAGTCTCCAGTGTGACATTGTTGGGAGGGCAAGTGGAGAGAGACTTCTAAAATCTCAAGGAAAGGAGAAATGTAGAGGTTACTGAGCCCGCTCGAGAAATCGACAACTAACGGGGATTTCGTGATGGTGATCATGAAGTCATTTTCTATAAGAGATCAGTGTGCATTGGGTACACAAAATCTGGAGTTGAGAGAAGAGGTTCAAGTAAGAGGGAGACTTGAAAAGAATCAGTTATATAGTCATGATCCTGGATAAATGAGATCCTCAAAAGAATACTGAGAGAAAAGACAAGTTCTGAAGTTGGAGCCTGTGGCATTGGGAATGCCATATAACAAAGAGGAGATGACAGAAAAGGAAACTGAACAGAGTGACCCACTTGGTGGATTGGAGGGCAAGCCAAAAGAGGACAAGGTCATACTACTAAATGAAAACTAGCATTTCAGGGGCTGGAGCGAGAGTACAGTGGGGATGGCATTTGCCTTGCATGCTGCCGACCCGGGTTCAATTCCCAGCATCCCGTATGGTCCCCCGAGCACTGCCAGGAGCGATTCCTGAGTGCAGAGCCAGGAGTCAGCCCTGAGCATCACTGGATGTGACCTAAAAGCCAAAAAAAAATAGTATTTCAAGAGAAATAAAGGGCAAGTGAGATAACTCAAGAGGTAGAATACATATTTCACATATTTAATATACATGAGGCTCTGACTTTGACCCTCAACCCCTCCTGGTCATCCCGACACACTGAGGTGGCTATGGAGGCCTATATGCAATAACCCTCCAGGGTCAACCAATGAGATACCAGGTGCACATCACCCACTAACACTTTCAAATGGAAAAATCACAGGGAATCTCACTTCCCTTCAGAAGATAGGAGTGAACCCTATTTCTTTGTGAAGGTAGTGAACATCTGGTCATTGTTGATAAATTGAGTCTAGGACTAGAAGAGGACAACAGATTTAGGGAAAAAATGGAATTGTTGACTCAGAGAGTTGTTTTGAGAAGTACCGGGGGCTGAAAATCAGATGGAGAGAAGTAGAGATAACACATTAAGCAAATGTTTAGGAAAGGTACTGCTGGATCAAATGGAATTTCTATTTTTATTTTATTAAGGACCCCCAAGCAGCTGTCATATAGGCAGTTACACAGGAAAGGGGCCTTATGGTAATGGAATTCCTAGATGTAATTCCTAAGATGGTCTTATCAGCTAAGACCTGATAAGGCTCTCACCTGGTGTCAGTAACAGACCTAGAGAAGGCTGACACCCCTCTGAGAGTCTCACCAACTTTCCTAGCACCCATTTACCTTTCCAATAACTGTGTACCATGGTTTCTCTTCACTAATTTTGGTGTTTCCAATTTTGCTCATTCGGCCATTTTCATGGGTATTAGGTAGCATCCCATACTTTTAACTTCCATTTCTTTAGTAATGAGTGATATGGAACATTTTGTCATGTGCCTATGTAGCTTCTATAGCTCTACTTTGGAGAAACGTCTGTTCAGTTTTTTGCTCATCTTGACTGGATTTCTTGTGGTTTTGTGGTTAAAATGTAATTTTCAAAATATATTTTGGATATCAATCTCTTGTCAGGCACATGATGTGCAAAAATCATTTCCAAATTGCTGGGTTGCCTGTTTCGCTTTTGTGGCAGCTGTTTGTTTTGTTTTGTTTTATAAAGTCCTCTTTAGAAACTCTGAGGTGGGGGCACACGTCATAGTAATAAGAGGACCATAAGATGTGGGTCATCCAACCCAAAGTTCCTGCATTCTAGTCTGCATTCTAGCTTGCACTCTAACATTACGAACCACCTTTTTAGTCTGGACAGGCTTTTTACTGATATGTGCTTTTCTCAGTAAAAGAAGAAGTAAGAAGTCAGATCATCCACACAACACAATAAGCAGGAAAAGATGCATTTGAGGTCTGAGGAAAAGAGAAAGTGAAAAAAGTAACAAAGAGTTTAGAGATAGGGCTGATGTGCATGTTTTTCATGTGGGGACCCCAGCTGCAACTGTGTCCAGCACGACCAACTGTGCACCAGCCCCCTAAAAAAGTAGCACTGTAGCACTGTTGTCCCATTGTTCATCAATTTGCTCAAGTGGGCGCCAGTAACATCTCTGTTGTGAGACTTGTTACTGTTTTTGGCATATCGAATATGCCTAAAAAAGTAAGAGAAAGAGAGAGAGAGAAAGAGAGAGAGAGTAAGAAAATAGTATATTATTCAAGTGAGAGAGAAAAAAGAAAAAAACTATGGTCTCTCTGATGCAATGAGAATTGGTTCTTCTAGAGTAACAACAGGAAGTACTCATGTTGACCAGGGGTGGGAGAATTAGCTGTGACTAAAACTAAATTGAAGGCAAAGAAAACTGGGTATGGGTATGCCGACTCTCCCCAACAGATGTGAGCAATTCAACCAACACAACATTCAAATATATGGAAATGATCGTTATTTTAGGTTCTTTCTCACTTAGCCTTTCAGGCTCCGAGAATGTAAGAAATAAATCTGAAACTCTACTTTGAAAATCATTCTTGTAAATTTTCCTTCATAGGTAAAAGCCCAAGTCCTAGATATAACAACAACAAAAGACTAATGACCCCTGACATTAGAATTTAAAATGCCCTGCATGTAAATCCACTTTCCCTCAGCTCTTTTGTAATGCAATAACCAGTGAGAATTAGAATTGCAAAAATGCCAAAAGAGCTACATGGAAATTATGCAACTAAGTAGTTTCACAATGATATTGAGAAAGGAATATGAAATGAATACAAGAAAGATAGCGCATACACACAGAGAGGAGTCAACTGTAATGTACATATGAGTTTTGATATGTGCACATGCATGTCTATGAGAGAGCAAGATAAAAACATTGGTATTTATTTGCTTTATTTTCCCCAAGCAAAAATTTTAAAATAGAGAGGCTTTGGTCACCTTTCAATAACATAACATATTGTTTCCCATTTTAGTTCTAAATATTTTTTTTTTCTTTTTGGGTCACACCCGTGACCCTGGTGGTGCTCAGGGGACCATATGGGATGCTGGGAATCAAACCCGGGTCGGCCGCGTGCAAGACAAATGCCCTACCTGCTGTGCTATCACTCCAGCCCCCTCTAAATGATTTTTTTACTAAATGTTACTTGTAAAAATAAAGGAAATCTTTGGAATATCTGATGTTAAAAAATAACATCAAACAATTTTCAAGATAGACTTGCCAATACTCACAGATACTATTTCCTTCTAATTACTATTCCTTTCATTCTTGAACACCACAGAAGTTCAAAGTTCCAGTTATTTCTCTTTGGGCTCAGGGAAAGCACTCAAACTGCCACAGCGAGAGGTAGATAGTTGCTTCCTGTTGCACAGTTAGACCATATTGACTATTGAAGACAAATCTAAAAAACCTTCTGACCCAAATGATACATCAGTTGCACAAACACTGATGAATATTTGTTCTCTTTTCTCACACCTCATATTTATTTCCTATTTTTGTACGCCCTGCAATGTTGTGATTTATGAGATAAATATATATGTATATATATATATATATATATATATATATACATATATACACTTCGATCCATCCACCTCTGGGTTATGGACCCAGCATGCTTCCGCTGTGCCACTCTGCCGACAGTGCTATTACAGTGCTATATATATATATATATAATATGTATATATGTATATATACATATATATTTCATATATATGTATATATACATATATACATATATATATATTTCATACACATTTTGTCTTTATCCACAAGTTCTTGGCTCAAAACCCCTAGGATATCAGAAAATAACTAAAGGTGGAGATTGCTGAATAACCAACATTGGCTTAGAGATCTGAGTCTCCACACTTGAACTCCACTATCTCAGCAGAACACAGTTCCACATCTTAGACCTTCCGCTTGCTCCTTCAGCAGCTGCTTATATCTGAGTATCTGAATCTACTCATCACCTCTCTCTGCACAGAGCAATAGCCGGTCTAATCCCTCAGAAACTACTAGTGGGGCTAAATACAAAGATTCATCCTCAACACAAGAGTACCAACACACCAACTCTGTAAACTCTCAAGTAATAACATTAGTGACACCATGTCAAGGATGTCCAATGAGCTCAAAGAAACAATGGCACAGTTAGTCAGCCGAATTTAAGAGAGCATGAAAATGGAAATGAGAAAACCACAGTCAGAAGTGACAGAAAGGAAGAGTTAGTAGGTGATACAAAGATTCAATAGAAGGGAGGCCAGAGTCAGAGTGCAGGAGGTAGGGTGTTTGCCTTGCATGTGGCCGACTCAGGTTTGATTCCCCCAAGCCCCATATGGACCCCTGAGCCAGCCAGGAGTAATACCTGAGCACAGGGCTAGAAGTAAGTTGACCAGAGTTGAAGATTGCAGTAGGCACTCAGAACCAAGAGGCCAGAAGAGTCTTAGTGAAAATAGACCCAAAGAAGAAACTGCCAACTTACAATATAATTGAAATGACAAAAGACACGAACAGAGACAGAATATTGAAAGCATGATCAAAAAAGAAACTTGTTTACAAAGGAAAGCCCATGAAATTCACAGCAGAACTGACAAATGAAACTCTAAAAGCCAGAAGAAATAGTGGAGATAGTAAAAACAAAAACAAACAAACAAAAACCTAAAATTCAATAAAATTAAGACCTTACTAAGAATAATTTATTTATCTAGATAATCATGCAGATTTGAAGGTGCAATGTAATGTACATGGATAGGCAACAGCTTAGGGAATTCATAGTCTTGGAACTATTTGTGCAAGAAGCATTAAGGGATTTCCTTTAAAAAGCAAGATAAACTCAGTGACCCTTTGTCATTGAGTATGGCATCCACTCACAGAGCTTTGTTTGCCCTCCACTAGATTAAGAACTGTCCTAACTTGATTCCTAACTCGATAAGGGTTTTTATACTTTTTCCAATAATGAATAAATATTTTATTTATATTAAATGTTTTATGCCTATCCAGGTGATTTTTTACAACTATAAATATTTTTTATTATAAATGTTTACTTATTAATGCAGATACTAAACCATTAAGAGAGTCTCTTGCCCACACACCTGGCTATCTTCCCCAGAGCCCCTCAGAGAGGATGGGCTCCAGCTTCCCTCCCCACCCCAAGCAGAGCTCCCGGCGACTGAAGACCACCGGAACCTAGCTACAGCCATGCTCGAGGCCCCTCTCCACACGTTCGGACAGGCCTCATGCATGAAGGTAGCGGCAGAGGAACCCAGGTGTGTGTAATCCCATCAATGGCCAACATCCAGAGACTTAAAAGCAAGCTCCCAGATACCTTGTAGCCTACTTCTCCCTCTGGGAGAAACTGGCAAGCTTCTGAGAGTTTCCTGCCCACATGGGACAGCCTTGCAAGCTTCCCATGGTGTATTTATATGCTAAATCCAGTAACAAGCTGGATCTCATTCCCCTGGCCCTGAAAGAGTCTCCAGTGCGACACTGCTTGGGAGGGCCGAGTGGAGAGAGACTTCTAAGATCTCAGGGAAAGGAGGAATGGAGAGGTTACTGAGCCCGCTTGAGAAATCGACAATTAAATGGGGATTTCATGATTCGTGACTAAACCATTGTGTATAATGTAATTCTTTATAACATAAAGCCATTATTCCCTTTTTAGGATAATACACACTTCTATACTTTGATAGGACGTTTCACATTTTCCCTTAAAATATTTTCATTCTCAATTTTACATTTTATTTATATTACATATAGATATAATATTTTTCTACTTCATGTAAATTTTAAAATGTATTATCATAGAATTATTCAAAATATTTTTTAATTTATGTACATGTAAAAATACAGTTTTAAAATATTTTACAAGCTTTTTGTGGAATTTTGCAGAATTTTTTAAATTTAGCTTCATTTAACTATAGGTGGGAGTAGTGTCACCACGTCTACAGTAAATTAAAAAAAAAAACACTCGGGGCTGGAGCAATACTACAGTGGGTAGGGCGTTTGCCTTGCATTATGCCGACCTGGGTTCGATTCCCAGCATCCCATTTGGTCTCCTGAGCACCACCTGGAGTAATTCCTGAGTGCAAAGCCAGGAGTAACCCCTATGCTTTGCTGGGTGTGATCCAAAAAGAAAAAAAATCTCTCTCATACATGGGATATAAATTAACATAATAAGGAAGCAACAAATGGCCAGTCACTAGAACTAGAGATTTTGCATATAAAATTGAGTTTACACGAGATGAGGTGGCTGCAAGGGGCCCTTGGAACTTGGAGGGATGTAGGTACTCTAGTGAAGAGTGGGGTGTTGGAATGACATTTGCAGGAAAAGTATAATTTACAGTATTGTAACTCCTACTACCGCATTTTTAAAAAGTTTTAAGAAAATAAACAAAAAACTGGAGGTCTCAAGTTTCCAGACCTATCTCTAGACCTCCTATAAGGAGAGGTAGATCATTGTTGAGTTCAATTGCCAACATACAGTAATTTAATCAGACATATATAAGTAGTGAAGCTAGAATTTTTTAAAAATCCTCTAAGTAGGGATTTTGGTTTCCAGACTGGGAAACCAGGGTGCTTCCACATGCTACCAAGCTACATAATGACAAAAGCTCCTTTGGCTGAGACCTTATACTATGTTGCTCTTCATTTGATCAAATCTTTTAGTATGCTCTGATTTTTGTTAGTCATCCTCACAAATTAATCAAATCTGAAAAAAGAGATCTTGGGAATCTCTGATTTATAGCTAGTCAGTCAGAAGTATAGGTAGCAACCTGTTCTTGTGACCAGCATCTAAAGTCTGATGAGAATATTATGAGAACCTCTTAACTGAAGAAAGATGATCAGTAGCACAGGTGACAACCTGAACTTGCAAGAGAATATAAGGTGAACAGTCCTGGGAAACTAAAACATTAACTCTGGAATATGATGCTCTCTGTGGCCACAGAAATATCAGAATCTAATTAACAGACTCCATGCTAGTATGTAAGAACGTTTTTTAGGAGCAGGGAAGTCTCCACACATTCACATTTCAGTTGGGTTCAGAAATTCACATAATGGAAGAAAGAATAGGTTGTCTTCTTTTTTTTTTATTTTAAATTTATTTTATTGAATCACCAAGTGGAAAGTTACAAAGTTCTCAGGCTTATATCTCAGTTACACAATGCTCAAACACCCATCCCTTCACCAGTGCCCATATTCCACCACCAATAAAAACAAAAACAAAAGCAAAAACAAAACAAACAAACAAAAAACAAAACAAAACAAAAAGTATACATCCCACCCCTCACCCCCCCAACCCACGCCGTACGTGAGTGATAATTTCACTTCCTTTTCTCTTTACCTTGATTACATTCCAGATTTCAACACATAACTCACTATTGTTGTTAGAGTTTCAAAACAGACTCACTATTTTTGTTGGAATTTATCCCCTAAGAATACAGCTCTATTAACAGGGAAATATTTGATAATAAGTTTTCCACTGATGAGAGTGAAGAGATAAAATGTCGCGCAGCCGCAGTAGTGGCCGCGCGGTTTACAATTTCTGTATTATAGTAATTAAGTCCGCAAAGATTTAAGTTTGAAAATGAATCATTTCCCTTCCAGGAACAGCATGTAGCCAAAGTTAGTTCACAGTCTCCATACATGGGTGCAAGCACTTGCTGGAACCCCAATTCCTAAAGCTGTCTCTGGTTCCCGCTCGTTCCACATCCACCGGCTCTGCAGAGGCATGGGCACCGGGGCTGAAAACCCGGCCGGCCGGAGCCGAGCACCGGCCCCGGCTGGGGCTGGGTTGTCTTCTTTATTCATAAGAAAAATGTAAGGAAAGCCATTTTCTAACAAATTTCTCCTCTCTAACATCTGTCACATTTCAGGTTCTGTCCTACCCTCACATAGCTAAAGAAAACGACCTGAGCTTGAAGTTCTTAGGAAAAAAAATAGATTCTCCTTGGTCAAAGTACTTGTGATAAGTAAACATATATATGTAATATATGTAAATTTGTCTTAGCCATTGTACTAAGATCAAGTACATTTGAATGTTGCTGTGAAGGTATTTTTTTAGGAGCTTGAAAGAGGTTAGGATTGCTTTGTATTCTTTGGATGAAATAACCTTTAGGTCAGTAGACTTGGTGTATAGAACATCACCTCCACAGTGCAGGTGGATCTTACCCAATGAGTTATAGGCCTTCTGAAGAAGTACCACCACACTACCAAGAGGGAATTCTGCCAGCAATTTGCCTTTAAACATGAACTGGAATAGCAACTTTTTCTTGGATCTCTAGCCTGTGAGACTACCCCTACAGATTTTGCACTTGACAGCCTCCATAAAATGAGTCAATATTTAAAATAAGCAGATTGGTAATTACACCATTATAGCTTAGGTGTCTATTCACTGCCTTTGAACACAGTCCTCATTGACTCAACTGAAATTCACCACTTCATGAACTGGTAACATGCCTTTATGATTATCAGCCTCCTTATACTAGGACTTTTACTCATATCAACTTCATTGGCAACTGCAAGAGAAAGCATGGGCAAAAGTGCTATATCAGTCACAGTGTCCTATGGGAACAAGCACTATCATAAGAGTCATCGTGACTTTTGTTTTTGTTTTTTTTTGCTTTTTGGGTCACACCTGGTGATGGACAGGGGTTACTCCTTGCTTTGCACTCAGGAATTACTCCTGGCGGTGCTCAGGGGACCAGTTGGAATGCTGGTTGGCCATGTGCAAGGCAAATGCCCTACCCACTGTGCTATCGCTCCAGCCCTGATTGTGCCATTTCATGACCATAATTCTTCATAATAATTTGTCGCTACCTTTATTTTTTAATTATAATTACATAGACATTTACTTCAAAGTTACTACAGCACATAGAGATTATTTTTAATAAATCTGGAGAAAAAATAATTATAGAACATGTAGACATTGAGATGTACAAGTCAAAAAATAAACACCTTAAACACCTTGACCCCATAGCTACTGTTATCTACTTGTTGCTAGCACTTACTGAGCTGTTATTATGTACCAGGTAGTGTGCTGAACTTTTTAACAAATTATTTCTATCCTCCTAAAGTTAGTACTCTTTTCTTTTTTTTTTTGGGTCACACCCAGCGATGCTCAGGGGTTACTCCTGGCTTTGCACTCAGGAATTACTCCTGGCGGTGCTTGGGGGACCATATGGGATGCCAAGGATCGAACCCGGGTCGGCCGCGTGCAAGGCAAACGCCCTACCCGCTGTGCTATCACTCTGGCCCCGGTTAGTACTCTTTTGATGTCCAATTTGTAATGAAAGTAAGGAATAAGAAAAGAAATTGCATAGATAGAAAAATCACATTTCAGATATAAGCTAAGTGACAAAACCAAAATTCACCTAAGTCAGAATAATGCCAAAACCCATGAATATAATCACTAAGTTAAAAGCATAGTGAGGGGCTATGTTTTTAATAATATATTTTGAAAATGAAGAACAGATAATGTCCTAGTCATCATAATGTGAATAGGCAGAGTATTCTATGCCCTGTCTAGCACATAACCAAATCGACATCCTCCCAATACAGGGCCTCAAGCTTTCTTGCCCAGGGCAGTAGCTTGAAGGAGAAGACTGTTCCATGTTACCTACTCTTATTAACTCTGTCCCTTACATCAGATCAGTCTAACCCTTCCACCAGTCACACTAAAGTTTATCTAGAGAACTCTGATTTTACCCATTTCAAACTACCCATACATCCTCAATCTCATCATTTTCCCTATAGTACTCGGAATCTAAAAGGGCAGATATTATTAACTCCATTTTCCAGGTGAAAGCTGGCCCAAGGTCACACAGCAAATCAGTGGCCAACCAGGACTGGAAAACCTATCTCCTGACATCTAGCCCAGCACACTTTCCATTATGCTGTGCTCCTTCCTCCTGTCACTTTCACTAGCCCCGAGGGCCTTAGAGTTGATGGGGCATGCTACCAATCCCTCAGGGTAAAGCTGTCCTGAGTAGAAAAATGCATGTGTGTGCATGTGCTCTCTTACACATTAGGTTCACTGTTATTGCATCTGCTAAATCGGTTTCCAAACAGTTCAGTCAGGGATGCAGAAAATTCCCAGGATGCCTTTTAGAAACAGAACCCAAGGGCAACTTCATCATGAAACAGGATTTCCTCATTTGTGGGTGAACAGGTGGGAGGGTAGAGGACAGGCTGCTTGAAAAGTGGGACAGAGGCTTGTTCTGTTAATGCTCTTTGAACTTCCATTGCTATTAAGCAGTGACAATGCAAATTCTACTGGGATAAAAAGAAGGAAAGCTTCACCTTAACCCTCCTATGCCTTTCTAGTTCTAAATTACAAGGTATTTGTTGAACTACAAGGCAGTTGATATGGTTTTTTCAGGAATCAAAAATGTATAGTTTGACTCACCCTATAATACAATTGCACTGTAGCACTGTAGTCCTGTTGTTCATCAATTTGCTCAAGAGGACACCAGTAATGTCTCCATTGTGAGACTTGTTGTTACTGTTTTGGGCATATCGAATATGCCATGTGTATCTTGCTGGGCTCTGCCATGCAGGATAATACAATTACAACAAAGTAAATTGTAAGGGAGTATGAAGAAAAATAATTCCAGAATTATAATTCCCAAATTAAATTAAAATAATTCCACAATTAGGTTATGGTCATATTCCAGCTACATACCTGAATCTACAAAAAAAAAGGTAAATAAGTGGAAGTCTAAAAGGCTCACTTTGCATCAAAGTCAATTTTGAATCAAAGTCAATATTTTCAGGTGACAATATTTGTTTTGCATAAACTAGGCAGATATTTGCCTCAATGGCATCAGCCTCAGCAAAACAGACATTTATTTCTCTCAGGTTAGGTTAGATGATTGGATACCACAAGGCAGTAAGAGGAACTACAAAATTTAAAGCTGAAAGTCAAAGGACTTGCACTGGGGATGAAAAACAAGGTTTCAAAACATGCTGAAAATCTAGCACCAGTGACCTCTTACCAGGTGAGGGACAGAACTAAAAGCTTAGAATGATGTTACCTTGAAAATCATTCGAACCTCTTTCGCCTCTTGGGAAGCTCAGCCCAGTAGATCTCTCTTTTTTTTTAAATTTAATTATTTCTTTTTCTTTTTGGGTCACACCCGGCGATGCACAGGGTTTACTCCTAGCTCTGCACTCAGGAATTACCCCTGGCGGTGCTCAGGGGACCATATGGGATGCTGGGAATCAAACCCGGATCGACTGCATGCAAGACAAATGCCCTAACTGCTATGCTATTTTTCCAGCCCCCAAGGCAGTAGATCTCTTGAAAGCATTTCTCTATCTCTCCTCTTTGTGTCTCCTCTCTCCCTCCAGTCCCTTTCTCTCTGTCCCCATTTCTTTCTCTCCATTTTTCTCTCCATTTCTCCTTCCTCATATGCCCTTAAGAAAACTATTTTCCTTCAAAAATAAAGACAAAAATAAGAAAATGATTTTTAAAGCTTCCTAATTTTCCCCTTTCCACTTTAACAGAAGAACATTTGGAAAGTTTAGACACCAGAAGTCTAGCCACCTTCTTTCTCAAATGATAATAACAACAACAATTTGCTACAGAGTCATGAATCCTGGAAATGTGGGAAAGTTTTCTTTTAAACAAGAATAATTATCAATGCTTAAAGTGGAAAGGTGATTTTACTGAAATACTTTGCAACTGGGCAACTTAGAGTAGGGAGTGAGGATAGTGGTAAAAGTGGAAAGAAAAGGCAGAAAAATAAATCAAATGTGCTCTCAACTAAAATTGTGGTGTCCGTGTAATTCACTCATGATACCATGTCACTGAGAGAAACAGAAACACTACCCAATGTCCAGGAAGATCTTCCTATTTTCACTAAGACAAATGACAAAACGTAAAAGGGAGGAGTCCATTCTTAAGGTTCAGAAACACTACAACAATCATTCGCTTCTCTCTGTTGTACCTTTCTCAAGATTCTTCACTGGGCTGGCAGCTGGCTGGCTCAGAAACTCTCTCCTGGCTCTTTGCCAAACATTCTAGCACCCACTCTGGGCAGCTTGTTCTTTTCATCTCTCAACTCTATTAAGTAGTTCGACATAACCTCTCAATTTCTTTCATTTTCTTCTGCTTTCCCTAGTTTAAAAAAAAATAAGACCTGGAAATTTACCAAGGTAGCACACATTCTTCCTGCACAGTAACAAGAAGCATGGTCAGGGGTTTAAGGTCCATATGCTGATAATTTTATTCTGTAACACGTTACTGCATTTTGTATCTTAAAATTCCATTGTTGGAGGGCTGGACATGTGGCTCCAGTAGTAGCACACAGGTGTTGAGTTTGTGAGTTCTGAGTTTGTCTATATTTTGGCAAGTAAGGTTTGAGTACCCAAGTATATAATAATAATAACAACAACAATATCAACAAATTCCATTGTCAACAAAATTTCAAAATCTATTGATTTAACAGAGGAGTTATTTCAGTGAGAGACAAGGAATACACCTTAAGAGATCTAAGAGAATCAAATTTATTTTCACATGGTATCAAATGAGTAACAGATATACTAGGATTTAAAAGTAGTCTTTTTCTCCCCATCATTTTCATAAAGTCAACAAATGTTGCTTTACAACAGGCACTGGCCTAGAGAGTAGGAACAGAAATGAGTAAGTACATATCCTAACCTCGAAGAAACCTCTAATTCAGTGTTCATCTAACTGTATGCCTCAGAACACATGTCCCTACATAAAAAGTTTCATAACCCCAGTATTTTAGGAATCATTTCATAATCAATATGCATCCACATGCATATATATCTATCCTAATCCTATATTAAATTTTATTTCCTTATTTCGGAATTTCTCATTTTTGGAAAGTCTCAGTGAATGACTTGCCCTTCAAATCAAGCTTCTTGAGATCAGCCTACAAATACAAATACAGAGACACTATACATTTGGCTTTTAAAAAGAAAGATAAACTGGGGGCTGGAGCGATAGCACAGCGGATAGGGCGTTTGCCTTGCACGCGGCCGACCCGGGTTCGAATCCCAGCATCCCATATGGTCCCCTGAGCACCGCCAGGGGTAATTCCTGAGTGAAGAGCCAGGAGTAACCCCTGTGCATAGCCAGGTGTGACCCAAAAACCAAAAAAAAAAAAAAAAAGAAAGATAAACTGGCTTTTTAAAAAGATGAAATATGGAGATAATAGAAGTGTTTTTATAAAAATTAAATTGCCTTTCAACCATAAAAGGCAAATCAATGTAAACACTGTCAAAGCTGAGACCTTCTCTGTCTGCTTGCTACACTGAAAACGTGAGCAATGAGAAAAAGCAATCTATGAGTGCTCGTTTCACTTGGTGGAAGTATTGGCAGAATTACCTAGATTTCAGGAATATTAGAAAAAAATCATCGGTCAGATAAAATCCTTCGTATGCATGGACATTGCGCTTAAGAAAACTTTCTGTCATTCAAAGAGTAGATGTTGACAATTCCCTTATCAGTCCAGATTCATACTTGGCTCTACAGCCAATTATAACACAAATGGTTATTTTCACACTAAGTCTGTCCTACACTGTGGTTGTAGGCATTTTTCCAGAAGCTTAGCTTGAATCCTGCTCCACTGATATTCCCAATGCTTCTTTCTTTTTTATTTGTTTAAATTTATTTTTTAATGAATCACTGTGAGATACAATTACAGACTTACATACTTACATGATTACATTTCAGTCATACAATGATTGAGCAGCCATCCCTCCACCAGTGCCATCCTCAACCACCAATGTTCCCAGTTGTAGGATAACATAGCCTCAGGTAGTTTAGGTTTATTGGGTTACTCCCGTTATAGTGCTCCTATTCCTCTTTGTTTATTTGTAGCTTCTTTCTTAGTGTTCTGTTCACTTGTAAATAATGTTTTTCTCTTCTCCTTGAGTCCTTTGCATAGTTTATTCAGAGCAAGTCCTTTTTGTATGGACACAGGAAGACTTAACAAATGTTATGCTTTTGTAACCTGGGAGTCATTTGACTCTACATGATATTTTCCTCCAGGGCATCTGTTCTCTTGACCTAAGCCTCAGCTGCCCTTACTTCCTAGCACCCCCAAAGCAGGGTCCCTACGTGGGACGAGAAGGACCCAGGGCAAGCGGTGAGTTGTGTGCTACCCTGGCATCGAGATGGGCCTGGCCAAAGTGCCTAATGCTTAACTATAAGTTAAGAGCTTGATCATGGACAAATGCTGTCATGATCCAAAGAGTGATAACTAGATTTGGACCCTGCTAGGGTGAGGAATGATTAATCTGGTCTGTGTGCTGTGGTCTGAGCCTGTGGCAAGATGTTGCCAGGAGAGCTGCCTTGCAAGCCTCAATGTATCCCTTGCTATGTCCATACAAAAATAACTAGTATTAAGATGTTAATAAGTTCCTGGACTAAGGAAAAGAAAAAAACCTTAAGAGTGAGGAAGGGCTTTGGAATGCCCTGCCGTCAGGAAGGGCTTTCTTATGTTGATTTTGCTACCTGGCTGGGTGTAGCCTAGAAGGCAAGGTGGGAGAGAGGAGGAGGAGACAGAGAAGCCAGGGAGAGGAGGCAGTTGATCCAGAAAGAGGCTGGAGCTGGGAGTGTGGGAGAGGAGAAAGATGAAAGATTGAATAAACGGTAACTAAGCAGCAACCAGCTTGGTCCTCGTTCTTCCTTCGCCTGTCCTTGACCACCGTTAAAGCAGGACTAGCCGTCCCGATCCAGTCCACACACTGCGGTTCCAGGGCACCGAACGCGGGCGATGAGACAGAGCCGCCTGGAGAGCCCGCGAGTGCACTCACCCCTCGGCGAGCTTTAGTTTTTTACGCCCAGTATCTCTCCCGCCTCCACACTCCACACACACCCGCCTCGGTGGCAGGCACATTTACTTTGACTCTTTCTCATTTTCCCAGTGATTCTTAAAACGCCTCATATCTTTAATAAATTTCTCTTCTATTTAAACTTACAGATTTAAACCAACCAGACTGTGTAACATCCATGACCATATTTTCCTTCTCCCAATTTTATTATAGAGAAAAGTAATTATTCTATTCATTCATAGCCTAACATTTTTCTCTCAGGAAATTCTAATTAAGAAATATTTTTCCCATGGAATCTCCACAGTTCTTTTTTACCCCAAGTCATAAGTATGTATAAGCCTGACCACTAGTAGAATCCCACCTAAATTCCCTTTCCTATTCAAACTCCTTTTATCTTATTTATTGCATGAAAAACACCTTTTTGTCAGTCAACCTGGAAACATATTTGGCTAAGTCAAGAACCTAGTTCTTCATTTACTTTTCAGATTGTAGGGCATATGAGACACATCACTTTAAAAAAAATTTATTAGTGAATCACCATGAGGTACAGTTACAAACTTATGAACGTTCATGTTTGCATTTCAATCATACAGTGATCGATTACATCCCTCCGCCAATGCCCATTCTCCTCCCCCAATGTTTTCAGTATCCCTCCCACCACCCCCACCCCAACCCCCACCGCCCCACCCTGCCTCTGCTGCAGGGCATTCCCTTTTGTTCTCTTTCTTGTTGGGTGTTGTAGTTTGCAATCATGTTTAGTCTATAGTCTACTTTCGGCACACATCTTTCAACCCGAGTGGGTCCTCCCAATATCCTCTACTAGGATACATCACTTTTTTGAAAAAAATATTTATTGCTCTAGCTACTCCACTCTTCAACAGTCATTTTTCCTGCATTTGGGGTTAGGAAATGTACAAAAAGAGGGGATTACATTTTGTATAGCAATACCATCTTTCAGAAAACTTTGAAAGTGTTAAGACATCTGTCAGAATAATTTTAAAACAAAGACTGAACGTTTAAAACAAGTCTGTATGTTAAAGCAGGCAAGAATGCGAGAGATTGGGGCTGGAGTGATAGCACAGCGGGTAGGGCTTTTGCCTTGCATGCGGCCGACCCGGGTTCGATTTCCAGCATTCCATATGGTCCCCTGAGCACTGCCAGGGGTAATTCCTGAGTTCAGAGCCAGGAGTGACCCCTGTGCATCGACAGGTTTGACCCAAAAAGCAAAAAAGAATTAGAGAGATTATTGTCCAGCATGGGGAGTGACTCAAAAACTCAGGAAAATGTAGGGCCACCCTGGTACATCCTCTAAAAGAAGAGTTCTATTACCTTCTCAAGATTTTCATTTAAAAGTCCAGAATAGAGCTAGGAACTTAAGAGAGTTGTTTAAAAAGTTAGGATTTGATACTACAGAGATAGCACAAGGTTAAAGCACTTGCCTTATGTTCTGCTGACCCTAGTTGGAAAGATGGCACCATATATTGTCCCCTGTGCACTACCAAGGTTCAGTCCTCTGCAAAGAGCTAGGAGAGCTTCTGGGTATCACTGGGTTGTGATCCCTGCCCCCATAAATTAAATAATTAAAACCAAGTTAGTGCTAAAGAGAGCCTGGCAAGCTTCTGAGATTATCCCACCCCCATGGCAGAGCCTGGCAAGCTACTTGTGGCGTATTCGATATGTCAAAAACAGTAACTACAAGTCTCACAATGGAGACGTTACTGGTGCCTGCTCGAGCAAATCGATGAACAACGGGATGACAGTGACAGTGCAGTGCTAAAGGGAAAAAAACTTTGAGCCTAAAGCTCACCCTCTGTGTGTAGGAGGTGAAGATTCAATTCCTGACACCCTATGCGGTCCCTCAGTACTAGGAAAAGCCTTGAGTACTGCAGTGTATGACCCCAATTGAAAAATAAATAAATAAATAAATAAATAAATAAATAAATAAATAAATAAATAAAAAGTGATGGTAGAATGTATACGTAAACCATAGAGACCTAATGCACAGTGTAAAAAAAACATGAACAAGAACATAGGCAGCACAATCTTGTCATAAGATAAATGTTGCTTCAATGACAATCATAATATGCAGATGTATCAAAAGAATATATACTTTATATTTACAAAATCTAATGTCAAATTTATCAAATAAAAATGCTAAAACTATTTCAATAGGCATGAGGAAAAGAAAATTCCTGATGTAGCAATTAAAAAAAGATTTAGATCCGGTGTGTGAATTCCCATAGAATTCTACTTAGCCCCCTTATCTTTGTCAAAGCAAACTTAGTTTCACATCACTAGTGCTTCTCATTTATCTTAATGCTAAGGATTTATTTCTTATGCAAAAGTGTTCATTTTTACCAGCCCAGAACTTAAAAAAAATCACATTCTTTGCTCCAGAATTTTTATTAAGCCAAGGTGTCATCAAGCTGAAAATCTGCAGACAAAATTTTGGCTTTCTTCCACAGGAGACTCAGAGAAGTGCCCAATCCAGGCAGCAATGGATTAGCACAGGCACTGCTGACAGATTCCTAAGTGTTAGGAAGATAAAAACACAGGTGGTCCAAAACATCACACAATTATTTCTGTCCTAACCTAACCTTGTGAGGATCGGGCCCAGGACAGAACACAAGAATCTATTTAGCTTTCTTAAGACTCTTTTTACAGGAGCCCGCATTCTAGAATAACTTGATTTTCTGCCCCTGAGCAAGGAATTCAGATACAGGCATGCTGGTTCGCAAGAACGGTGGTGGTCAGACCAGATAATCAGACCCATATCACATGACCCGTATCACAAGACCCAGGACTGCCCCCAGAACCAGGACATTCCTGAATATTGGCGCAAATACTTATCTCTAAAACCATAGGCTAAAGAGTGATGTCCTTTTAAATGGATTGGTTAAGAAAGTTTGCAATATTACAAATCTATTGGCTATGAAATGCGCGGGCTCTGCTGTAACGGCCGGGGAAGGCCTATATAAGATCTCCTTTGGAGAAGCTCGGGGTCTTTTGCCCAACCTGCTGGACCTGCGTGTCTGTGTAGGCAGCTGGACCCTGGCTAGCCAGTCTTACAATAAACCCTGCTTGCTGTTTGCAGTCTCTGGAGTCTCTTTGTCGTTATAGGGAGATCTCGATCCGCGCCCTAACAACCTGAACCAATATGCTTTTCTAGACTGCCCCATGAAAGTGTGTAGCTTTCTTTTTTTCTAGACTGCCCCATAAAAGTGTGTACTTTTCTAGAAGGTTAAAAAAATTACTACTGAAACTCAAAACAGTTTTTTTTTCCCATGATGGGCAGCTTGGAACCAAGTTTGTAATGTGGTATCTGAAAGTACCAAGATAGTCACTTAAATAAAAAATAAATACACATATAATAGACTATAAGGATTGTCCCAGGTCTCTATTGATTATTCAGCACCATAAGGACCTAATCAAAACATTAATAGTAAATACATTAGCCAGGAGAAAATCATCAAGCCGGCTAAAGAATTTCATAAATAATAGCTTTCCAAGGGGAAAATGGTGGGCAAAGTCCAATAAGATATTTCAGACAAAATGGTAGATATTAATAGTTATGATCTGCACAGCAAGAGTCAAAGCAAAGAAATGTCAAAATCAAAATCAGTCAAAATCCAACAATTAACCCAAGGTCAAAATGTAGAATGTCTGTTTATTAGAACATTCTCTAGCTGTGTCCAATTATACCCAAACACCTCCTTAGAATTAATCCCCTTGATGGTATGGGTGTCTAATACCATCAATGCAATTTTCTTGATTGTTAATGAAACATTCCTTATTAATCACTATATTAAATCATTCTCCCTGGTGTTTTCTCCTAAATACTATTTGTGTATCATTAAATTAGTTCTGTGTTCCCTGGGCCTCATCCCTGAGCTGTCAGTTGCCACTGGGTAATATATGTTTTCTCATAAATTATATCAATCCAGCATCTTACAGATGACCAGGCAACTACTTAAAGAATAGCTGAAATTTGAGCTTTCTACCAAGCTGTCTAATTAAGCCACAATATCATTGCTCCTCTAGTTTACAAGATAATCATCTAATTCCCTTTTGTTAAACTACTCCGGCCTTTGGCCTTCTGGTTATTCACTTGGGAACTACAGTATAGCTTCCTAGATAAAGCTACAGTGAAATTATTGTGACTTATTACAAGTTTAATTAATGCCAAACAATGCCAGCCTGATCTCTAGCTTAATAGTCTCCTTTTCATGTAGCCGCACCTTCATTTTGCTTTCAATAATCTTCTTGATTAGTATTTTTACAAGTGTTACAGTCCTTCAATTAAATTAAAACAGAAATTTTACTGGACTGTGTTGCTGTTTTCTGATTTTTTTCCCCATAGCTTTTGCAGTTAGATCTATGGTGAACGATATGAAAGGAGATATAAAACTATAGTAAAATTATCTTTATGATGACATAATTAATAGAGAAATGTATATTTGATAAAACTTTTCAAACCTCATTTTATTCATTTATTTCACTTGCACGTTAAGAAGCTTCAGAAAGCTGGGAAGGGAAGATAACACTTCTCTCATTTAATAGATTATTGAGTTTTACACTAAGTCAACACACACCAAACACATGAACGCCCAACACTGCTCCTTTTATATTGTTCTATTTTTCTTGAATTATTTATTTTACTTACAATCTAGAGGACGAACCTCATGCATGAAGGGACCGGCAGAGGAACCCAGGTGTGTGGGACCTGGTGCTGAGATCTCCAAGCCTGCTCGGATTAGGACTGGGCCTTCTCCACCCAGACCCCCCATTTTCAGTAGCTAGGCAGTCACTCCCACACACTGCCTCTGGTGCCGTGTAACCCCACCAATGGCCAACATCCAGAGACTATAAGACCAAGCTCCAGCCTTGTTCTTCCCCTTGGAGAACCTGACAAGCTACCAAAAGTCTATTGCACACACAGGAGAGCATTGCAAGCTCACCATGGTGTATTCATATCTCAAATATGTAAAAGATATATACATACCTCTCGGAGAGCCCGGCAAACTACCAAGAGTATTCCTCCCACATGGCAGAGCCTGGCAAGCTACCCGTGGCATATTCAATATGCCAAAAACAGTAGCAATAGGTCTCCTCACCCTAAAAGAGCCTCCAATCTTAAGGAAAGACAAGTAAGGAGAGGCTGCTGAAATCTCAGGGCTGAGTGTAATAGAGACGTTACTGGTGCCCGCTCGAGTAAATCGACTAACAACAGAATGACAGTGATACAGTGACACAATCTAAGTAACACTGTCATTTGAACAAAGGATAATGCTAAATTTTATTGAATTTACATCTTTTGGAGAGGAGGCGGGGCACACCCAGCTGTGCTCAGCTATACTCCTTGTTCTTTGCTCAGGTTTCATACCTGGTGGGGCTCAGAAGATCAGAGAAGGTGCCAGGGATCAAACCCAGGTCACCTGCACTCAAGCTTGTCCTTAACCTCTGTTCTATCTCTTTGGCTTGGCACTGTATTTTTTTTTTAAGTCTTCCAAGTGGACTGGAGTGATAATACAGTGGGTAGGGCTTTTGCCTTGCAGCCAATCTGGGTTCAATTCCTCTGCCCCTCTCGGAGAGCCCGGCAAGCTACCGAGAGTATCCCGCCCACACAGCAGAGTCTGGCAAGCTACACGTGGTACATTCGTTATGCCAAAAACAGTAAGAACAAATCTCACAATGGAGAGGTTACTGGTGCCCGCTGGAGCAAATCGATGAACAATGGGGCGACAGTGCTACAGTGCAGTGCTATAGTCTTCCAAATAGTGCTCAGGAAGTCTCATTCTCAGCCAACAGGATCTGTTGGTTCGATGGTAGGGTCTGAGGAAGCAGACCATACCTGGTAGTGGGGACCAGCTAAGTGGTATCCAGAAGATGCTGTTAGAGTGGACATATGCATGTTCATCACACAAAGAATCTCGGAAACTGGAATTCTGCATGACATTTCTAGAAAACACATCATCAGGGACAAGACAGCAGACTGAGGAGTTAGCAAGTGTCCACTGTGAAGAAGCCAAATCAAAAAACTCCTCAGAAAAATTGTAGGTGGGATGGTAAGAAACAGAAGCAGGGAGTGTGTGGTGTGGAAGCCAAAAGAGAATTTTGAGAAGCAGAAGGTGAAAGTTATGATGGGGAAGAGCCCTTGTATGTGGTGGCTGAGTTTTGTGTCGAGAGAGTAGGCAAGGTTAGAAGTCGTCTGTTGCAGTTACGGAATCTAGAGGTCTGTTGAAGTCCATAACCCATTTCCTACACCACAGGCGAAAGAACATACCATCAGCTTCCCATGGAGAGAAGAGCCTCCTTGATTCATTCACTGTACTCCTGGCATGACCCAGGGACTGAAATAGTATTTTTTATTTTTGTAGCTTTGCTCTCTGCCGCATCTTAAAGCTGACCTTTGTGGGCCTCGCCAGCTTTTTTTTTTTTTTTTTTTAATCCCAGAGAAAAGCACAGCTACAAGTAATGAGCAAGATACAGGGGCATGAAATCTGGGCCTCTGGGGTTATGCTGTTACAGTTGCAAAGGGTTTTACTGGGGAGTAGGTGATAGCAAATCAGTTTAAGCAACAAGTATTTTTGGAGAATTTACCATATGCTTAATAAGAAGCCAGGTGCTCTGGGAGACAGCACTAAATGAAAATTTTCCTTTCCTCTGGGAGCAAAACAGCTTCTGGTAGAAACAAAACCAGTGCACAGGCAACAAACAGACAGGTACAAAACCTACAAAGCACTTTTCACAATTAATGACAAAGTGTGGAATTATCTATGGGAATAGAGTTAGAAGTAGAATATAATGTATAGTCTTTTTTTTTTTTTACATCCGTATGTTTCCTAATATTTCCACACTTTACAGGAATTAGTACTGAAATCAGAAGGAAAAAAAAAAAGCAATAGTTTCTTTTTAAAACAGCTGCTTTATAGAAGGAGATCTTAGTAGCAAAATATAAGACAGCCCTGGGCTAAATCCAAGGAAAGCTCCTTTCTAAAAACTTGGCCATAGGCAAGTAACTTAACCACTCAGATTTTAATTTCTCTTACACAAAATCTTATAGACAAGGGGGACAGCAGCAGAGGCGTCTGGAAAGAAACCAAAAAAAAAAAAAAAAAACAAAACCCAAACAAAAAACCAAAAAACAAAGACCCACCAACAAATCCAGTCAAATTTACAGGAATGAAATGTCTTCAAATTTTATAAGCTGATTTTAGTTTACATCTTAAAGTCCCTATTAGGTTACACATATAAATGTAGGGGGGAAATGCAGTATAATAAGCTTATGAATGCAGGTGGTTTAAACTGTAGCTTGGGAGCAAGAGAGATAGTAGTACAGGAGGTAAGGCTCTTGCCTTGCAAATACTAAGTCCCAGATCAGTATGGTACCACAAGCACCATCCCATGCTCATTCTTAATCGAGGCTCAGGAATAAATTCTCAGAATTTCCTGGGTGTGGCCCAAATCCTTCTATACCCCAGCCCCCACCCTCCTACAAAGAAATCAAACTCCAGCTCTGTTACACAGGAACTGACCTCAAATAACACCTGACTTTCCCGGGTTTCAGGTACTTGATCAATAAAATGAAAATAACAGAACCTACCTGATAGGGGCATTCAGAAGATAATGTATGATCAAGACTATCATGCTACAAAGCATAGAATAAGTACCTAATGGTGTTTATATATAATTATAATTATTATCTGCAAAGGCTTTTTATTTCAGACAAAACTAATAAAAGACAAATATGAAAAGGTACATGTTTTCTTGTCTTTATTATATATTACTAATAACTGCATGATCTTTCACGGAGAAAATGTGAAGTATTTATGAACGAATAAATAAATGGATCAATGGAAGAGTAATGAGTGCATACATGAATGGCTGGTTTTACCATTTTATCAAGAACAATATGTACAAATAAATTTGGCCTACACAAGAGAAAAATATATTTTTCAGTCTTCAAATTAAATCCAATGAGTTTGAAAATTCATTACAGCCAGTTCTCTTAATTTATTCAACGAGAGAGGAGTGTCATTTTTAGAGGTTAAAAATACTATTTAAGGGTCTGAGAGTTAGTACATTAGGTAGGGCACTTGCCTTGCACATGGTCAATGCAAGTTCAATCTTCAGCATCTTGTATGGGCCTTTGAGCATTGCCAGCAGTAATTTTTGAGTGCAGAGTCCGGAGTGACCACTGAGCATTGCTGGATGTGGCAAAAAATATCATAAAAATAAAAATACTACTGGGTGACTCAAATTCCAGTTAGAAGTATAACCCACAGGGAAGGATAAGAGTGGTTCCTCTATCTCTAAGATCCTGGGAATTATCTTTTGAGGAAGAGTCAACTTATGAAAAGAGAAAGGAGAGAATGAGTATGAAGAGAAAGAAACAGGATAGGAAGGGAATAAAAAATAGAGAAAGTATCTTTTCATTCTAGAAACATACATATACATGTATAGACATATGTGAACCGTACATGGTAACAGGGATTTGAACTAGGTGCCCTGTACTCTTTCTATGGCCCTTACAGACATATCTTACTGCTAGTCACTGAGGGATATACAATTTTATCAGACATATTCTAGACAAAATTTCCATAAGGGATAAAGTGCAGGAGATTCCATCGGGGGTAAAATCTTTTTATGGGCATAAAAAGAAATACTTTCTTTTCTTGATGGGGTGGGGTTAGATGGACACAACCAGTGATGCCCAAGGGTTATTTCTGACTCTGAACTCAGGAATCACTCCTGCCAGTGCTTAGGGGATCATATGGGATGCTCATGATCAAACCCAAGTAGGGGGCAAGCAAGGCAAGTGCCCTACCCACTGTGATGTTTCTCAGGCCCCAGGAAAGGTTTTCTTATACTGGAGAATATTTGTTGATATAAATGCCACCAGCCCTAAGTAAGACAGAAGCAAAATCTTATGAAATCTTATAAAAGAAGCATAACAATTCACATGCCACTGTTTTCTTTCATATTTATCCATTCTTCTGAGGCTGTGCATATGTTGCTTCCTCAGAGAAGCCCTTTTTTCCCTCCCCTGGGCTTTGGTACTTTGTTATATGTTTAATAGCATCTGGTTTTCTTCTACTAGCACAACTACCACTGTTATTATCAGTATTTGGATAATTAATTATTTATTATTTGTTTCTCCTGCTGGGACATCTTCCAATCCCATGATGGTAGTACTTCTGCCTCCCTGGGAATCACCCAATCATGCACATGCCTTTTATGACATAATTAAGTGGATAGACACATGGAAGTTAGATCCTCACTGTTTCTTAATTCTATGAAAGTGCCTACTCACTAAAACCGCTATAACTCTCAAATAAGTACTCATGACATGTTTGTGGCTATTTGTAAACACGCATAAAATGGTGAAAAATTGATTGATCGGCATATGACCCAAACTAGGATAAACAAGGTAACACAACCTTCTTTCAAATCTCACTGATCTATTTAGTATCACAATTTCCACAGTTTTATGTTTTTGTTTGGGAATGTTGCTGCTGAGGTGGTTGCCAAGTGAAGGACAGTATAGTCAAATGTTCCTAATTTCAAGAAGACTAAGACATGCCTTATGAGAATGTAAAAGTGTTGGAGAAACTGCATTTGGGCATGAGTTCTATATTGTGTTATTAGTCCCGAGTTCAGGACTAATGAATAACTCTCTTTCTGCAATATTTTCTGCGTGTTTTAACTGAGAAGCAGGCACACCTGGTGGTACTCAGAACTATCCTTGACACTATGCTCAAGAGTGACCCCTGGCATTACTCAGAGTTCCCTATCGGGTGCCAAGGATTTGAACCAGAGTCATGACCACAGCAGCCACATGCAAAAGCATGTGCCTAATCTCTGTCTAGTGTAAGAACATTTACTAAATAACGTGTCTTTAGACAAAATCAAGCATTTAACAAAATTTATGTTGATCAATGAGAGAAATGTGGCAGACACTTATAGGAACCTACACCTATTTTTTTTCCTTTGAAAAATTGCTCAGCATTATGTTAACTCATGTTTGCAGTAATTTTATATAATAAAACTTCTGCAAAAATTGAGTCACAATTGTACATATTATATACATATATCTATAAATCCTATATGTTAGCTTGCACTCCTTGTGTTCGGATGTACTCCAATACTTCCAAGAGATTCCTGACACATAGTATCAAACCCTATGCTTAACATGTCTTGTTCTGTGAATATATACATATATACCTACAGGGTATACCTATGAAGTTCAATTTATAAATTAGGCATAGTAAAATATTAATAATAACAATATAAAATTATAAAAGCTGAAGAGATCTATCACGTAGCATTTAAGGTGCTTGCCTTGCAAGTGGTCAAACCAACTTCAATCCCTGGCACACATATGGTCCCCTGAGCAAGCCAGATGTAACTCCCAAAACCAAAACAAAATAGAATAATTATAATAATAATAATTTTAAATGAAATTATGTTACAATTATGCAACATATAAAATCATGAGAGTGTGGCCTCTATCACACTGAACAATAGATTTTGGGCTTCAGTAGGCTACATGAACAAACCAGCATAAGCAAAACTCAGATAAGAGACTATTATATATTTACATCTAAAAGGGTTGTATGTATGCATAATATACATGTCTGTTTAGTACTTCTTAATCATTTTTGGTCACAAAATTTTTCTAAGAAATATATGTATATGTGGGCATGTATAGAGTGTCTTATGCTGAACAGCTCAGGGTGGGTGCTAAGTACAAGTATTTGCATTAATGTCTAAGGGAATCTTCTCACTCTAAAGAGTTATTCACTTGATGAAACTCCGTACACATACAAATATACATGTATTTGCATATAATTGGACCATTAGATCTCAGGTTAAAACCTGGACAAAAATATCAATATCAAGAAGAGATATTTTATATGTATCACATGGATTATTTTACATTGTTAAAATTTACTCTATTTGAATGTGCACACTAGCAAAATACTTAGATTACTCCAATTTATATGTAGCCACAGAAGGAAGATAACTTGTTATGAAGCACTGGCTTAAAACATTTCCTAAGGTGAAGTAAACATAGGCAGAAAATTTAAAGTTGGAAGATAAATCACATCAAAAATATTAATGCCAATTCGTCTCATTTACTTGTCTAAGATTCCCTGGATTCTCAAGTCTGTATGGTAGGTAGTAATATAAAATTAAACTTCTTTGATATTGCAGTTTTAAAGGACAATAACTACTAATTATCTGACTCTTTGTCTCCTGAAAAACAGATATTTCTTAGTTAAACTTAGATTCAATGATGAGGATAAAAATTGAAAAAATAACTATAAATTGTTCTGTGGAAATTATGATTGTACTTCTAATAATTGTACTACTAATAATTCCACGCTCACTAAAAAGTAAACAATTCTGAGTGATTTATACAGGCCAAAGTTGGCATATGTTGTACCACAGGTGGATGCCAGGTCACCAAGAAAACACTTCACAGCTTTCCCAGAAGTGTAGAGTCAAAAAGGTCACTTGTGGTAAAAGATCTTTTGGATTAGTCTTCTAAATTAATGCATGAATTAAAGATAATTTACATATAAATAGGCTAATACACTGGCTTTGAAATTAAATGAATTTTTAAAAGACTTAAGTAACTGCAGGAAAGGTCAGTTAGATATTAAGTATACATAATGTGATTTTTGAAAACTGCTTGTCTTATTGGTTTATTAATATCTTGCATTCATTTTTTAGAGTCATTCTAAAAAACCATGCGCATAATTAACAAGGTTCTAATGACAGGCCGCAAAGTAAGGAAAACATACTTCACAAATTGGTATCTAGAAGGGCAGATCTAAAGTCTGGACATGAAAACAGTCAAACTTAAGCTTTGTCCACATATTTACGTTCTTGGATTGAAATATATCACAACATATTTTAAATAAGCATGACATCATTCTAGTGAAAGTTACCTTGACATGTAGGTTCAATGATAAATGATAGCTCTTTTAAACCACAGTTGTAAGTGGTGTATTGAGTTATCAGAATGGTTTCATGATCATAATCTGTAGTCCTGATTTGTCTTTTTGGAGGTATAAATTTTGAGTTTTTATCAGCTATGGTGATGAAATAGAGTTAAACTTCTAATAGTATGTCCATAATTTTGACACCACTATTCTCATGAACATAAACCTAAGATTAAAACTGTTGAACTCCAAGATAAATAGGTTTAGCAGAATGCATTTTAGAATAGTCAAACTATTGTGTATGATACTATAGTGGCAGATAATAAGCATATGCACAACACATAGAATCCTATAACACAAACAGTACATCTTAATGAAAAATAAAGTTTGGTAGGAAACATGTTAATGCTGATTTATCAATTATAATAAATGTGCCATGTCAATGCAAGATGCTGATAATGGCAGAAACTGTAGGAGGAATATATTTCTTTTCAGTTTTTCCATAAAACAAAAATTATTCTAGAAAATAATTTGTAAATCACAGGGAAAACATAATAATAGAATCAAAGACAGTTCCTTTCAATAAATGATTTGCAAACTATGTTCAGAGGAGTCACATAAGTCTTGGGAAAAGGTTTACAGACTCTTCATTTGGAGATGATAGGGAAAAGGAGAAAGGGAAAAAAGGGGACAATGCAAGGAGCCCATCCAAGCCAGGTCCTTGAGTTCCTACTCAGTCAAACATAGCAACTCATCTATTATTCGAGATATATAGTATTTTTCCATACTCTACACTGAAGAAAGATTCTTTAGAAAAAGATAAACAACGTAACCACTTGCAATCCCTGAAAAAAAAAAAGAGCAAAATTCTTAACTAAGGATCCCATATGTGAATATTCTGAGTTACTGAACAAATAAGCAAATGTTTAACTAAAATTTCACAGTTACCATTATTACAAGCCACGACTGGGCCATTATTACAACCAAAACCTAAATGAACACCTTGGAAGAAACCCAACTCCTCAGTATTTACTAAGTGTAAACCATGCACCCGACACTGCTCAACTATGCAACATCCTTTGAAGGCACAAGTAAATACAAGCCATAGTTCAAGTCTTCAAGAAGTGTATAATGTTATAGGGGAGATAAAACTTTGCTCATAACAAAATAAAAACCAACAGAACATGTCTGAGCCACTCGCTGCACCAATTAATGAGCAAAAAATAGATTTCAGGTCTTCTGTCAACTACCTGCAAATTGCCAGTTCTGAAAAACGTTAAGGTCAGTAGGAATGATCACACTTTAATCCCATTAAGTCTTGCTTCCTAAAATCTTTGTCTTCTTTGAAAAAGGCAGGGTGAACACTAGCACTGTCAGATCATGAATAAGAGCTCTCATTTAAAAGCACATGAGAAAGAAAAAGAGCAGATTCTAAGCAATAGTGAACTATTTTGTAATCTCCAGCTGTATGTGCAAATCTCTCCTAAAAACTGAGGTCTCTGATCAGTACTCACTATGAATCAGTTCCCGGATCTTTCAGATGCTGGGTCATTTCCAAACAGGAACTGTGGGCAGAAAGATTTTGTGACGTCTCTCGGGCTCTTGAGAGATGTCCTGAGAGCAGAGACAGCCTCCAATCTGAATGGCTTCCTGCCCCAAATCTCTACTTCTGCAGAAATAAACACCTTACGGTGGCTTTTTCCGCTTTAATACCCAGAGAAAACACTCAGCAGTTTATAACAGGATTTTTTTTTAAGCTTGCATGTGTGTTATGCTATAAATTCCTCTGTTTGTGGGTGTGAGAATAAATATCCATGTATATAGATCCATGCACACACGCACACACACATAGACACACACAGAGTATGTTATAGTTAAAACCATGCTGTTGACAGCCACTCAAATCCACAGAAATTTATGGCTCTAAATGCAGGCACACATTCAGGATAAAGACAGGAGGATTATAAATACTTCAACAATTACCAGAATAAAGTACCAGAGGAGCATAAACATTTGCCACATAGCCTCTCACTGATTCACACTGAAAGGCCAGCAAACCTGTTGCAAATGAGTGACTGGGAGATCAAACATGATTAAAAATGCAAAAAATACTATCCCCAAATGGCACACTTTATTTGACAATGAACTCTGGACTCAAAGGCACCAACGTAATCTATGAGCAAAGTGCTTTTTGGTAATTCACTTGCCCACTGAGGCCCACTACTGAGGAATCATAATATAAGATCCACTTAAAGTAGGCAGAGTTCTTTGCAGTCATTAGTAATTCTACCTCGAGACTTTCCTTAATAAAACATTTTTTTTCATTGACAATTGATGGTTTGTGTTTTACCAATATGAGGCCCAGAAATTGTTAGGAACTTGCATAATGCATTAGCTATGAGAAACTGAATAGTGGCCTATGAGTACGTATAAGAAAATGAAAAGTTGTGCCAAAGTGATTTAGGGATGTATTCTTTTACTGAAGCTAGAATTGGAGAAGTTAAAGTTGGGTAAATAAATATTTTTGTTTGTTTTGGGGGCCACATCAGGCAATGATCAGGAGTTAGTCTTGGCTCTGTGCTCAGGAAGTATTCCTGACGGTACATGGGGGGAAGCATCTGTGATGCTAGGGATTGAACTCGGGTGAGCTGTGTGCAAGCCAAGTATCTTGCCTGCTGTACAACATCTTCAGCTCCCCCAGATATTTTTAAATGAAAGATTCAGGTATTTATAAGACACTAGGAGCTCAAATGGAAAGAAATTAGTCCTCATTTCCTTGCTGTTTCAAAACAATCTGATTCTACTACATGTTATTTTATATAATATATATCTCTTTATATATATGTGTGTATATTGCCTACACATACATACATAGGTATGTACACTGTCATCCCATTGCTCATCGATTTGTTCAAGCGGGCACCAGTAACGTCTCTCATTGAGAGACTTATTGTTACTGTTTTTGACATATCCAATATGCACGGGTAGCTTGCCAGGCTCTGCTGCGCGGGCTCGATACTCTCGGTAGCTTGCTGGGCTCTCCGAGAGGGGTGGGGAATCGAACTTGGGTCTTCCAAGTGAAAGGTGAACACCCAACCGCTGTATGTCTAAATATATACATGTAGCATATGAAATTTATTTTTAAAGGAGCTGGAAAATAATACAGGGGTCAGGGTGTTTGCCTTGCACAATTGATCCAGGTTTTATACCTGGAACCCATATGCTTCCCCATCCAGCCCCATCAGGAGTGATCCCTAGTGGAGAGCTAAAAAGTAATCTCTGAGCCACTGGGAGCAGCCCTTAAACACAATAATTAATAAAATTTTTTAAATTTGGGGGCTGGAGCAATAGCACAGTGGTTGGGCGTTTGCCTTTCATGCGGCCGACCCGAGTTTGATTCCTCCGCCCCTCTCAGGGAGCCCAGCAAGCTACTGAGAGTATCCCGCCCGCATGGTAGAGCCTGGCAAGCTACCCGTGTGTATTGGATATGCCAAAAACAGTAACAATAAGTCTCTCAATGAGAGACATTACTGGTGCCTGCTTGAACAAATCGATGAGCAATGGGATGACAGTCTGACAGTCTTAAAAATTATAAATTCAAGAGAGAACACAGGTGTTTATGCATAAGAATCAGTTGTTAAGGTTTAATGAACAAGTGATTTACTAAGAACTCCCAGAGAAATTCCTGAGCAAGTAACAAGCAGGACAGAGAAAGTCTGGGAACTATGCAAGGGTAGGCCTTGGGGTTCAATCCTATCAGAAACTGCCCCCAACTGGGTAAGGAACTTGGGCTCTCATATTCCCTTGCCACTTGGTCATTGGCTGAAGCATATCCAGCTCTCAGCAGGTCTAATGATGCTAAGTGGACCCAGAAAAGATGGGTACATGGGCAGCCACAGGAAGGAAAGTACAAAGAAGTTGAGGAATTCCTAATAATGGTGAAAGGGACCTGAAGAGATTTGGGTGGTTCTCTGACACGTTCTCTTAAAACAAGTCAATCAATGATCCATGTCTCCTTGCATGCCTGCTCATATTGATTTTTTTTTTAAATAAAGGTGCAGGTAAAGTAGGGTTGGAGAATTCTACTAGTAAACAAAAATACACAAAATAATAGCCTACAGTCTCACACTCTCTACTTCTCTCTCAAGTAATCCTTGCTTATACTTTCCTATGAATTGTTTTATAGAAATTTACATAAATACCATGCATTATTGTAGTAAATTTACAAATTTCAAAATTGAGCTACAGTATTCATAATGTTCTATGTGCTTTTCTTCACTTATGAATATATCTTGGCGGTACTGGGGAGATAGCACAAGTAGTCGCATCTATATCTAGTATTTATAAGACTCTGAGTTCAATCCCTGGCACCATGCTAAAACCTGAGCATTGATGGAGACTGGAGAGATAGTACAGTGGGTAAGGCAGTTGTTTTGCATGTGGCTGACCCAGGTTTGACTCTCCACATCCCATATGATACCCCAAATCCCACGAGGAGTGATCCCTGAGCACAGAGCCAAGAGCAAACCTGAGCACCATTGAGTGTGGCTCCAAAACAAATGAACAAACAGAAAATACTGAACTGCACTGAACTCTCAGGTCTGAACTGTAAGTGCCAGGCACTGCAATTGGGCCTGCAGGTGTTGTCCCATTAGCCCTGAGGACTACTAGGGATGACTCCTATTTTAAAAAAGAACATAATTTAAATTCATTACAGATAGATATAGGATACAAAAATGAAGGAAACAACAAATTTTCAAAAGTCCAAAGAAAAAAAAAATAAAATTGTTTTCTATCCTTAGGTTCTCAATTTTAGTATCTGTTTTATGTCTAACTATTATTTCATTTTGTTTTTGTTTTAGATTTTTATTTGTTTGAGGGCCACAACCTTGGTGCTCAGGACTTACTCCTGACTTTGTGCTCAGAAATAGCTCCTGGAAAGGCTTAGGGGACCATAGAGTGCTGGGAATTGAATTCACATTGGCTATAAGGTAAGCATCCTCTTCACTGTACTATCTCTCCAGACCCATCAATTATTTCATTTGGATTATTGCAGCTACTTGATTTTCCACAGATGTCAATATAAGACACTTTACTATTATGTTTATAGCTCCTTGCATATACAAAGTTAGCACAGTCTGTATTGCATAGCTCTATTGTTAGCTACATCTTGAAACCCACACTTTAGAAAGGCTCCACATTACAAACATATCCTCACCAAAAATGATGAGAAAACACATTAAAGCATCTGTTACTTAGAACTTGGTGCCAATCTTTTGTTCAATACAACTAGTAACCTCTTTTCTTAGTCTAATGCTATTCTCATCCTAGGAAAATGCTTCTCTACCCCTTTTGCTGCGTGTCACTGAAGAGAAGGTGACCAAGTCAAATGTCATGGGGGGCAGGGGCATGTACTTGCAATACTACAGAAAATACAGAGGCTCACTGCTAGGGGGGAGGGGTGGGATTTGAGCAGCAGACGAGTTTAAATGAGAAAAAGACAAATTAATTTGTCAAATCCTTCCTCGCAGACAGCATGACTGCAACAGATTCTTGCATTAAAAATTCTCAGTTCCCAGTAGGGCTGCACATCTATTTTCTCTCTTATAATCTGGAGCTATTTCATAGTTCCAGAGGTCTCACAAATTCCAGCAGCCTCCACAAGGCTGTTGCACAGTGTGGTTCAGTGCCTTTGGCAATGCTATTAAATAATGTCTGCTTTCCTTAGTTTTGAATATATGTAGGTCACAAAATGACATGCATAATCACTGACGTCAATTCTTGACATTGGCACCTAAACTAACATTCAAGACAACTGGAAGTAATTTAATTTCATCAAAATAACTAATAAGGTGTCATTAAACGTTTTAGAGAAAAAGGAAAAAAAGATGAAATCCAGGATATTTCAATAAGTCAACATTTTGATATTGCTTAGTTATATTTTGTAGCTTGCCGTTAAAATTTTGATAAGGATTTTTGAATATTTTATAAGAAATCTAGCTGCCCACCAAACAATAAAAAAATAATTTTCACTTTTCTAATGTGTGTGATCCAGGTGTTCCTACAGTGGCAGATGCAGGGGAGGCCAAAAGAGTACAGACTTTGGAGTGGTGGTGCTCACAAAAATGGTGAAAGGTAACTGAGCAGATCTGGATGGGTCTCTGGTATCTTCTCCTAAGGGCCAATCTATTTCCTTATAAAGGGATATTTTTATAAAGAAAAGTATTTACCCAAGAGGAAAATGTAGCACTGCACTGTCATCCCCATTGTTCATCGAGTTGTTCGAGCGGGCACCAGTAACGTCTCCATTGTAAAACTTGTGGTCGACCCGGGTTCGATTCCTCCGTCCTTCTTGAAGAGCCCGGCAAGTTACAGAGAGTATCCCGCCTGCACAGCAGAGCCTGGCAAGCTACCCTTGGCATATTCAATATGCCAAAAACAGTAACAACAACAGGAAAATATAGAAAAAAATATTATGTGATGCAGTTTAGCTTTTATTTCATACTGTTTTGCTTTTTGTTTTGTTTTGTCTTTTGCTCTCAAGGCCTCACACAGTTTTTTATTTTTTTGGGAGATAGCAAACTTTTATTTTTTTTTTTCTAAAGGACCAGACAGTAAATATTTTGGGCTTTCACAACTGCTCATTTGTGTCATTGCAGCACAGAATAAATAAAAAAAAAATGTAAATGAATAAATGTTACCTGCCTAGAGGCCTTCATGGCAGACCCCTGCATTATATTATTATTGCAAAAAGACACGCATTATTTATTAAACATTTTTTCCCTTGTTACACTGCTAACTGAAGCCAAACAACACAACATGCCACTACTTCACCCTAAAAGAAGTGTCTTTTACCATGCACTTTCTGACAGTTTGGTGGGTCCTATTCAAAGGCTCAATGAGTGCCTTAAATAGGGTATCTTAAACATTTTTGATTATAACAAATTTATTATAATACCAACATTATTTTTTTTAAATGACAGTGAAGAAAATAAGTTGGAAGAAATATGCAATAATATGTGCACACTATTCTTATCTCTTAAAAGTCATCCAAACACTTTAATTAACAGAATATGTGCAATAACAATTGAATCAAGTTGATATTTTGCCAGTTTTCAGTAAAAAAAAAAATACCTGTTTTTGGATTTTGTTACTAAAATTTATACTGTCATGACAAGGATGAAGAACACTTCTTAAAAGTTTGTTGGATGAATTTATAAATCACAAATTACAAATCACAAAATCCCGTTAATCAGCGATTTCTCGGGCGGGCTCAGTAACATCTCATTTCGTCCTTTCCCTGAGATCTTGGAAGTCTATCTCGACTCCCCTCCTAACGATGTTGCACTGGGGGGCTCTTCAGGATCAGGGAAATGAGATCCAGCTTGTTACTGGATTTTGCATATAAATACACCATGGGAAGCTTGCAAAGCTGTCCCATATGGGCTGGAAACTCTCAGAAGATTGCCAGTTTCTCCCAGAGGAAGAAGTAAGCTAAAGAGAGTCTCTTGCCTGCATGCCTGGCTGTCTACCCTGGGGCCCCTCGGAGGGATGGGCTCCAGCTTCCCTCTCCACCCAAAGCAGAGCTCCCGGCGGCCGAAAACCACCGGAACCTAGCTACAAACATGCTGGAGGCCCCTCTCCACACGTTCAGACAGGCCTCATGCATGAAGGTACAGGTAGAGGAACCCAGGTGTGTGTAATCCCATCAACGGCCAACATCCAGAGAGAGACTTAAAAGCAAACTCTCAGAAGAGAGTGATGCAGAGTCTCTTGCCCGCACGCCTGGCTATCTTCCCCGGGGCCCCTCGGAGGATTTATAAATACTGTTAAATATTTAGACAGATGGTATGTGGCCTCCATTTAAACTCGTGCCTGAGCTCTATGAGCCTCATGAATTACATTCTAGTAAATTCTAACTCACACCTATTGACAATTCTATGGCAGTTGGTGATCAAGTACCCTGCTTCCCACTCTATTCTTGTGCCTGCCCCCAAAACTTATTTTCCACACTGTATTATTTTAGAATCATAAGTTGGAAGCCAGCATTTTTAGCTTCAAAGGTCCTTCAATTGCTTTTCATTATATTCAGGACAAAATAGCTTTGATATCTTCTAAAGACCTGCTCATCTCTGTTTCTAACTTGAATAGTCCCTTATTTAGCCAGTGCTTACTCCTCTGGGGGTATCTTTTCCTATGTGACCTCAGGACATTTGCAAATGTCATCTTTCTAGCTGTTATGTTTCCCCCTGGCTTTAATCACTTTACCAAGCTGACTTCATTCCACTCCCTAGAATTCTCCTTAAAAATCTTTTTTTTTTTTTAAATTTTATCTATTCAGGGATGATTTTCATTTCACCTAATCTGACTTGTGTGACCTTTGCTATTTTCTGTTACTAAGCCTTCAGAATTTTATGAAAAATTCTCTAATGATGGTATTCATCAGTTTATTCTTATTTGCTCTCCTGCAGCCTCTCTAAGCAGGAATAGTTTTCTATTTGATCACTTTCAGTGTCTATTAGAAAATCTGAAACTGGCAGCTACTGAAAAGATATTTATAGAATAAACAAATAAGATCACATTCTAGACATATCTCACGCCTTAGCATGGAAACCCCTATCGGTACAGAGATGGGAAATCAGGGTCATTTAAACTAATGATTTACAAGTGAATGTGGGTCCATCAGTCAAGCTGCTCCACCAAGATTAGTTCTTTTCAGCCCCTCTCTGTTATCCAGATGTCTCCAATTCGGGTATAGTTTCTCCACTGACTCTCTGATATCCTCTTCAGTCGCCCATAATATATCTTGCACCCGTCACTTTTATTGTCTGAATCATTCACTTTAGAATAATATTATGGTGCCTACATGTTCTAAATCTAAGTTCCATCAATAGGGTACTTAGCAGAGTCTGTGGGAACTTAATCAAGTGTGTGTGTGGGGGGAGTAGAGGGCATAGAATGAAGTCTCAAAACATTAATACAACTAATTGTTATAGGCTGCTTTCCCTTCTGAGGCCAACATCTCACCCTGCTAAGCAGAATCTAGGACAAAGGCTTGGAAGCAGGAAGCTTTACTTTTGAGGAATTGTAGAGTAAATGGAGAGTAAATCAGGAAAGAAGTCACTTTAAATGAGGCCACACCAAACTGAACCTGAAAGAGTATTCTAGTGCAAATAACTGATACAAAAAGTGGTCACAGGAAAAAAAAGTTATGAGGAAATGAGCAATCAGAGTGAGGCAGAAGAAGAAGCCAAGAGAATCTGTGGCGTCAGCCAAAGTCTAACCTAGGCCTAATCCCACAAGGAGCCCTGAAGTGTGATGATGTCAGTCATCTCACCATGACAGGCTCAGTTAATCACTGGCCCCTGACAAATTAGTCGGATTTCAGAGACACTTTCTAGGGAAGATAGTGCCCCTCACTGAAGGCTGCTTCTCTTGAAATGAGTTCACCTGTGAAATATTGAATTCAATAATCAAAGTAGTAGGGCAATGGTAGATGATCCAGTAAAGATAAACTTGCAGGGGGAGGGGGAGCGTGTCTGGAGCCATAGCACAGTGGATAGGACGCCTGCCTTGCACACAATTGACCCAGGTTCAATTCCCAGCATCCCATATGGCCCCCCAAGCACTGTCAGGAGTAATTCCTGAGTGCAGAGCCAGGAGTAACCCTGTGCATCTCCAGGTGTGAACCCCCTCCCCCCCAAAAAAAAAAACAAAAACAAAAAACTTGAGGGGGCACCAATAGCATCTTGCACAAATTGAAATGTAGCATAAGATTATCTTTTTAGGAACTGGAGCAATATTACTGAGGGTAGAGCATTTTTCTGGCACCTGGCCTATCCAGGTTTGATCCTCACATACCATATGGTTTTCCAAGCACTGCCAAGGATAATTCCTGAGTATAGAGCTAGGAGCAACCCCTGCTTTTGTCAGGCATGCCTCCCACCCCTCCCACACCCATCACCAAAGAATATCTTTTCAAACTGATAACCACTGTGGAAATTAGGGCTAAATATCGCCAGAATCTTTATTATATATTTCATATCTATATCTATATAAGGTGCTTTAGAATTGCTTGGACATGACATAGAAGAGGGGAGTGCTTACCGCTCCCCCCATTAGATTAGATAGGGTTACTCTATTATTTATTATCTTTCTTGTACTTCCAGGACTGAGCAATATCACAGCGGGTAGGGCATCTGCCTTGCATGCAGCTGACTCGGGTGATTCCTCAGTCCCTCTCAGAGAGCTCGGCAAGCTACAGAGAATATCCCGCCCGGGCATATTTTTTTTTTGACATTTTAAATTTAATTTTTATTTTTTATTTATTTATTTTTTATTAGTGAATCATTGTGAGGGTACAGTTACAGACATACATTTTTGTGCTCATGTTTCCCCCATACAAAGTTTGAGAACCCATCCCTTCACCAGTGCCCGTTCTCCACCACCAGTAAACTCAGCATCCCTCCCACCCTCCCCAGTCCCGTCTCTCCCCACCCCACACTGCCAATATGGCAGGGTATTCCCTTTTGTTCTCTCTGATTAGGTGTTGTGGTTTGCAATAAAGGTGTTGAGTGGCCATTGTGTTCAGTCTCTAGTCTACATTCGGCACTCTTCACCCTTCCCCCGTATGACCTCCGACCACATTTTACTTGGTGTTCCCTTTTCTGAGTTGCCCAGAATGGGAGACCAGCCTCCAAGCCATGGAGACAGCCTCCTGGTACTTATTTCTACTATTCTTGGGTGTTAGACTCCTATTCTATTATTCTATACTCCACAGATGAGCGCAATCTTTCTATGTCCGTCTCTCTCTCTGACTCATTTCACTTAGCATGATACTTTCCATGCTGATCCACTTATATGCAAACTTCATGACCTCATTTTTTCTAACAGCTGCATAGTATTCCATTGTATAGATGTACCAGAGTTTCTTCAGCCAGTCATCTGTTCTAGGGCACTCAGGTTTTTTCCAGATTCTGGCATATTTGATATGGCAAAAATAGTAACAAGTCTTACGATGGAGACATTGGTGCCCGCTTGAGCAAACTGATAAACAACAGGAGGACAGTGCTACAGTGCTACAGTGCTTGTACTTCCAGACTGCTCACCAAGTTATCACAGAAGATTTAGCAGTTGGAGATAAGAAGACTACCCAATAATGTTGTTTAGGAAGGAAGTTGTTTGCTTGTTTGTTTGTTTTTTGCTTTTTGGATCACACCTGGCGATGCACAGGGGTTACTCCTGGCTCTGCACTCAGGAATTACCCCTGGCCGTGCTCAGGGGACCATATAGGATGCTGGGATTTGAACCCGGGTCGGCCGTGTGCAAGGCAAATGCCCTACCCGCTGTGCTATCTCTCCAGCTCCAGGAAGGAAGTTTTGAATCAAACAGTCTCAAGCTGATTTCCAGGTCCACAGCATAGGCTCATGTAAAAAGTGAGGATTCAAAATGAGCATCAAGAAGACTCCAATATATTACTTAGTTAACTTACCTATAAAAAGAATGTGACAGTCTATTTTTGTTGTTGTTGTTTGTTAGTTTACTTTTGTTTGGGGGCCAAACTGGGCTCAGCGCTTGCTCCTGGCTCTGCACTTAGTAGTGTCGGGGATCACACCTGGTGGGCTTGGTACTGTGGAGTCCTGGGGGGTCAGCTGTGTGCAAGGCAACAGCCCTACCTGCTGTACCTGTCCTATTCGTTTAGATGCCCTACTAGGAATTTTCATTGAGCTATAGTTGTTCTTTCCACCATACTCCTAAATATTCTCGTAAATATTTTAGTCTACTTGCTCGATACACATTTTCAATTAGTCAGGACACATGACAATAAAATCAGCATTAGGTGAAAAACAGCCACAATTAACAATTAATGTATCAATCTCATGGTAGTATCAGACTCTATTTTCCCCAGGATAAGTAGTATTGGATGCACCGCTCCATTTATTGGTGATGATTATGATGTCGGTGGGCCCCACAGGTGACTTATGTGAAGTGGGGAGGAAAAAGACGGTCACTTTCTCCTCATCCATCTGTCACCCGGAACCCAGGGTTACTGGGTTCTTGTCTTGGCTCGAAGAAAGGAATTTCAGGAGTAGACAAGCAGTGGGGCTGGAGCGATAGCACAGCGGGTAGCGCATTTGCCTTGCAGGGAGCAGACCTGGGTTCAATTCCTCCGTCCCTCTCTGAGAGCCCGGCAAGCTACCGAGAGTATCCCACCTGCACGACAGATCCTGGCAAGCTACCCTTGGCCTATTTGATATGCCAAAAAACAGTAACAAGTTTGAAAATGGAGATGTTACTAGTGCCCACTCTAGTCAATCGATGAGCAATGGGATGACAGTGACAGTGACAGCGACAGACAAGCAGTGAAGCAAATAGCTTTTATTTGGAGGGTTTTAAGATGTGGAGGGGGAGAGAGTGAGAGTAATGCACTCGAGAGAATGTGGGCTTCTCCAAGGGCCGAGAGAGACCCTAGACACATCCCAGACACGAAAGCATGAAAGTACACATCTCAAGAGGGGAGATGGGGGCGCCACATGTGCTTGGCCACCACATGTGCTCGGGGTGCCACACGGGCACAAGCAACACATGGGCTAGGGCAGACCAAGGGCGGCATATGTGTGCCCTTCCTTTGTTCTAGGTGACCTTTATAGAGTTTCTCCAACCTGTCCCCATGTGGGGCTTCTATTTAGGTCAAAGCTGGTTGCTAAGAAAGTTGGGGGGGGTGGAGGATGGGAATGGTGATAATCATCTTTGAAATTCCTTTCCTGGCCTTTTGTTCCTACAGGAGCGTTTTCTCATTTTCTTGGTCTGTTGCTGGCTCCAGGTGAGGGTCTTATCAGGCCTTAGTTCCTTAGTTTCTGTTTTTCCTGTTTATTGCAAGGTTATAATATATATATAAACACCTCTCTGAGATCCTGGCAAGCTACCTAGAGTATCCCATCCGCACGGGCAGAGACTTGCAAGCTACCCTTGGCATATTCGATATGCCAAAAACAGTAACAATAGGTCTCATTCCCCTGACCCTGAAACAGCCTCCAATCATTAGGAAAAACGAATAAGGAGAGGGTGCTAAAATCCCAGGGCTAGGAGGAATACAGATGTTACTGGTGCCCGCTCGAGTAAATTGAAGAAACAACAGGATGACAGTGATGGCAAGGTTAGCTTTTGCCATTGCCTTGGGAGGGGGCCTACCCTGTCTACCTGCCTACATCAATTACATGCAGAAAATTTATTTCAAAAACCCAGATATTGTCTTTTTATGAGAACAAAGAACTCTGCTAGACTTTCTATATCGATGTTTATCATAATAGAAATTTTGTCACTGCAGAGTGGTCCTTGAAGAAACTTTTTAATGGCAAACTGTGATTCCTTCCTCCACCAAATTAAAAAAAAAAGGTACTAAGTTCCCATACTGAAACAAATTTGAAATACATAAAATTTCCATCAAGTTACACCGTTGTTAAGAAGGATTGTTTATGAAGTTTAGAAACATAAAACATTCAGCCTTTCTATTTTAACAGAGCCAGGTAAACTCAAAGGCACAGTTCATTTTTTTCATCATGAAGGAATGTCTGCCAATAAGTTACAATCACGTTATTATCATTCAATCATGTTCCTAATAGGAATAATCTCCTAGTAATTGGCATATTCTAGTCAAGAGATGCATGCAAATGGTTACGAGAATCATTAATGATCTGTGCTGACTTTCTTGGTAAAAATGACAATAGATTAGTTTACCAGATGCTGGATCAAGCCATGGGCCATTAACAGGAGGGTATTCTCCGAGTGTTTTCAGAACAAATACCAGCTGGTTTATTTTCAGTTTGCAGATATAATCACATGCATCCCGCGTTACATCTACCACAGTGCTGTCAGATATATCATAAATTAAAAGCTCCATGGGCTCATTATCAGCTCTTATTCTTTAAAGCAACACATTGTCTTGTCGAGACCCCAAATATTAAATGATCATTTAAAGAAACTAAAGATGAACAGCTTTGAAAAAATAAAATTTCCCTTAAAACTATTTAAAGTACTCAAGTAATCTTAATGTCCTACAACTTTGCCTCAGTTTTGTGGGGGGCGGGGGAGGAATGCAACAATTTTCTGTTCCATCAGGAAAACTTTCAGGCCAGTCTTTCGGGAAAAGGGAATCAGTTTATTAGGAAACTTAATAGACTGCCTTCAGAACCGAGGCATTGCTATCAAATAAATAGGTTAAAATAAACCTGACTCCAGAAAATTTAATGTACACAACATTAGTAACCAGAACGACTCGAATTTCTCAGTAATCTGCTACACAAATGCATGCATCTGAGAACAAGCTCCCATCTTGCCTGGATCTTCAGAACAAATGGAAAGCTTGTTTAAATTCCTTTTCTGTCTCACTTGTGTACAAGGCTCCTTTCTCAATACTGAGTAATCCATTTGAAGACAAAGGGATGTTTGCAAAACAAAACCGAAATTAAAAAAAAAAAAAGAAGAAGACCACCAAATGGGAGAGTTCCTGTTTTCAACTGTTGATTGTATCACAGTTGCCATTTCTCATGATCAGATTATCCACCTGGAAAGTGTAAGAAAAACAAATCTTCCAATTAGCACTTCCTGGGAAAAGTGCTGAATCTCCAGAACCAAAACCTTGACGGGTGGCAGTGCTCCTAATCTGGGAAAACATCACGTGAAGGCAAGGGGGCCTGTGTGCGCACCGCATTCCCCTGCAAGTGCGCGCGCACGAGTGCGACACGACGGCTGCAATTAGCGCCTATATGTACAGTAATTGTTAATTAGCGCATTTGTAGCCAGCCACCGCGGAAAAACAGGATGGCATTCTTACATCGTGATTAGGGGTTTTGTGAGCATTTGGGGTGGGGGGACACTTTCTCACTGGAGACTCTTCCGCCCCATTCAGCGCATTCAGCTCTTTCTACGGGGAAGTTTAAAAGCTGCAGTGATAATCCCCTAAGGATGACTTGGAAGAGTATAAAAGGTGCAGTGTATGAGCTATTGGCTGAGGAAGCCTTTTATGTGGAAAGCCACTGAATGGGTGGCTGAGGACAGTGGAAAAAGAGAGAGGCGGACTTGTCTTTCTAAGGTGGTGGGCAGAGCTGGGATACGCAGGCAGTTGGAGTCCCCTGCGCCCCCCCATCGCTGCCCTGCTCCTGCCCCTGCAGTCACCTTGCACCAGCTCCTCGATGCCATTTTCTCCTCAAAAGGTAGGGGGCGGGGGGAGTGATGCGAATTTTGGTAGGGACCCAGTTTCTCACTGAATGCCAGCTCAGCCAGCTGGCACGGAACAGGCCAAGCCTTCTTCGGAGGGGGTGAGCAAAACCCAAATTAGCATGCTTCATTTTTAAAACTTGCTTGTATTTAAAGACTAATTCATGACAAACAGTGGCTCCCCCACTGAGGTCTGGCGCCCCGGGAGCTGGCACCCAACCAAACACATGCAACTAATTGCCACCCTCAGATGACACGCCACTAACAAGCTCCATTTTGAGGCAGTAGATTCACTAAGAATGTAACCCCGGAAGGCAGCGGTCGCAGAAAAGCCCCTTTCATAGCCCTGTTCTAGGCTAACCAATGCAGTGAAGCGCCTGAAAAACACTTTTGTTTCCCCCTGTCCTGAGGATTTATCTCCACAAACGGCTGCAAACATGGCTAACATGGAGGACCGTGGCCAGGGCACTGCGCCCCCCCTAAGGGTTCATTGTTCTCTTTGCTCCAGGAAACACAAGTGGGCCATGCGCTCAATGCCCTGTACCTTGCCCCACTGGCAGATCTGTTCATACCCAGTGCGTCTCACTGTTGAATGTCCAGGCCTCCTCTGCATACATACAAAGGCTCTGGAGCCAGGGTGCCTCGGTTCCAATCTCAGCTCCACCACATGCTAGAAATAGGCTGGGAGCAGAACCTATTTATGCCTCAGTTTCCCATCTACAATCCATAAAAACAGTTGCACTTATCTTGAGTAGAGTTTGTATGAGTATGAGTGAGTAAACTGAGTGGCGTGCATTTGACAGTACCTGGCATGTCATCTTTATGAAAGAAATCCTTTAAATCTGAGCTCATTTAGCCTTATGATGGAAATTTTTCCTGCGTTGAGTCATTGAGTCAAATGCCACATATATCTCCCCCTAAATTTCCCACGGATATTGCACTTCTGTGTCTTGGATCACTATTCCTTGATGTTTTCTACTGTTCTTCCCTAGTGCTCAAGCTTACATGAGCAATCATTTCATTCTCAAAACCCACTTCAATGCCTTTTCATCCAGGAGCCTTCCTTACTATTCCAGTTACAATGACTATGAAGGTATTATCTAGACATATAACTATATGTACATGCCTATTTGTTTTCAGCTCTATGATAGGTATATCTGAGCATCATCTTTCAAAGAACAGAGTAGGCAATTCAAAGACTATTTGGTGAATAAACAGATGGTCAAGTGAATAATGTGCTATATTAATAATTATCTTTACACTACTTTAGTTTTGAAGGGCACTACCCAACAAAAAGGATAAGAGACTAATTTCCTGAGGACTTTCATATTTGTTTTGACAAAAATTAATATTTCTATTTATTTTGTCATTGACTTTGACTCACAAATCAAATCTACCAAGAAGATTTGTCAATATCTGCATTGGTCCACTAGGACTGTCATAGCAAAATAATATAGATTGGATGGTTTAAACAACAGAAATATATTTCTCAAGAGTTCTAGATGCTTAAAGTTCAAGATCAAGATGTCAACAAATTTTATTTCTCCTGAGGCCTTTCTGTGATTAGGAAAATGGCCACTTTCTAGCTCTGCACATGGTCTTTATGTACATGAATCCATTCTTCCTCTTTTTATAGGGACAACAAATTACATAGGATCAGGGTCCTACGTTATAAACAACTTAACCTTAATTGATGCATTATTTCAAAATACAATAACATGGTGGGGGTGAGGAAGATGACCACTGTATGAATTCTGAAAGGAAAAAATTTTTAAATACTTATAAAAATATTACATACATGCAAATATAATAATAATAATGCATGCAAGTACTCAAAATATGAATGTTCTGAAAATGACCAACTCTATAATATGTGTGAGAGGTGGATGGGGTGAAGCATGCACAATCCTTTGCTCCTTGAGGTAAAAAGGCCTTACATTCTGACCGTGATCATATTAGGAAAAATTTCAGTCAGTGAAAACAGACTAGCCACTCAAACACATAGCTCTTTTATTGACATAAAAATTCCACTTCTTTTCAAAAGTTGTGGAATTCAGTTAGAGGACACAGGTACTCCATTGCTGGAGCTAGAAGAATATCAGCACCTGTGGCAGCACAGGATCCAGTTACAGCTACAACTTCTCTCAAGAATGAGTGAAAATTTCCAGTTCCCTCCGCTGCACTTTCTAGACTAAGGACCACTTCAGTCCTTCTAGTGTACAATTGATCTGAATTCTATGTTTCTGAATATAGACCAAACACTTTGTTTGTTTTTTCTTCTTTTTGGGTCACACCCTGCCGTGCTCAGGGGTTACTCCTGGTTCTGCACTCAGGAATTACTCCTGGCGGTGCTTGGGGGACCTTCTGGTATGCTGGTAATTGAACGCGGGTCAGCCTCGTGCAAGGCAAACGTCCTAGCCCTACCTGCTGTACTTTAGCTCTAGTCCCTAGACCAAACACTTTATGTGGTCTCAAAACTCAGAAACTCTGGATCAGGTTGTTGTGCCATTTTCTAATTATATTTGCTATCATATAAGTTTATAAGCTCTGCCAGATATAGCACCAAAGCATTAATAATAATAGTAATAATTCTTTTATTAAGGTAGTATTGCTTTATGGGCTGGAGTGATAGCACAGTGGGTAGGGTGTCTGCCTTGCACGTGGTCGACTGGAGTTTGAGTCTTCTATCCATCTCAGCAAGCCCAGCAAGCTACCAAGAGTATCCCACCCTCATGGCAAAGCCTGGCAAGCTACCCATGACATATTTGATATGCCAAAAACAGTAACAACAAGTCTCACAATGGAGATGTTACTGGTGCCCACTCGAGCAAACCGATGAACAACTGGATGACAGTGTACAGTGCTACCATTCATACCAAGTGTCTTGATTTTCACCCATTGTTTCAGAATCCCAGTTAGATTCTCATTTCAGTCCATATGCTAATGACACCTACGGTATTTGATCAGATCATTTTTTTTTTGATGCTTAACATTTTTTTCAGCTGAAAGAATGACTTATAGGCCCACACATCCTTCTGGAAGGATTTTTTAACCTATTTAAGCATAGGATTGTGCTGAATCGATTCATTAGCTTACCTCAACCAGTGTGGTATAGGGCATAGAACCAGTGCCATGGTAATAGTTTCCTATAGTTCACATAGACTTTTCTGAAAACACTGTAGTGCTTAGAACAGGAAACAACACATCACAAAGTCATCCAGCTCCATTTAGGGAAGGGACAGTATCTTCAGGAGGTCAAATAGCACCCTCTTTTATAATCCCAGCATCTAACTTGTTGACATAGGAATATTCCACACCTCCACCACGATTTACCAATTTGTCTAAAATAATAAAGAGGAAAATAAGAGGTTATTAACTTCGCTCTCATTCTCCAGTCAATCTTTATTATAAATTATTTATCAGTTGAAGTATTGCCAAGAAATTTTCAGGCCTCTCTCCAAAAGCATAATCATTTTCAAATGAACAGTTAACCATTTTATTTACCTAGAAGCCATAGAACTTCTAGAAAAGCTGATTTTTCTGGAATTATTGTTGCATTATAGATATGGAGGGAGGTAAAAGAGATCTATGTGAAATGTGAATAAAACTTTCCTCCCATCACTCATTTATTAATGAATTGGAGTTATAGAATCCAAATTCAAAAAAGACATTAAAAATATTTTTTTTACAAATTTTATTAAACACCATGATTTATTCATAATGTGTTTTAGACATACAATGTTTCATCATTAATCCCCCACCAGTGTCAAGTTCCCTCCACCAGTGTTCCCAGGTTCCCTGTCCTACTGGCCTCCCTGTCCTGCCATCTTGACAGGAATCTTTTAAAGTTTGGTCATTAAAGTTTGGATCTCATGATTTCAGTGTTGTTGACTCTGAGCTCTGACTATTTAGCTCTACTGATCCTTAACACCACAGATGTACCTTGACTCTTGGACCTTGTTGCTTCTCATTGGTCTCCCCTCCCTCACACCCTCTGCTAGCCCTCTTCCTAAAATATTTCTTAACCAGCTAGGCATTCATAACTTTGTTCCTAATAGCATGATACTCTGCCTATCACTTGTGGCGAGGCCAAAGGATTATCTGTCACCATTCTTTATGTCCAATGGTTGATCGATAAGATATACCCCAAAGTCATTTTTTTTCCACAGGGCTTATATCCTGGATGAAGAAACTGTCAAAAAAGAAGGGAAACAGAAGATCTATGAAAAGGGGAGATTAACCTTAAGTAGGTTATTAGTAGCAGGAATCATAATACCTAGATTAAAAAAAAACTAAAACAGGAACCTCAAAGGGTGACTATGGCATGGGAAAAAAATGTTTCTATTAGTGGGTCTCAGAGATTCCAAATTTCTGGTGACATTTACTTCTCTTGTATTCTAGCCATGTGCTGTTCCATTACTACTACTGTAGCTTCTTAGGGATAATTTCCCAGAAGTTACAGTGTGCAGTTCACATTGTCAGTCTCTTTAGATGATCATCAATAATTCCAAGCGTTATGTAAATGTCTTTTTAGAGACAGAGTAACGTATTGCTAAAAATACTACTTTTTCATTCATCCTTTGACTTTTTTCCTTTAGAAGAAGGTCTCTTTTCAAATGAATCTTTATATTACTTAGACATATTTTGATAGCCTTATCAATGAGAATAAAGTCTAGGGCAATGGGATTTCCTTTAAGTTTTAAATATATACACTGAGGTACATACATCATTCTCACTGAGCCTGGGAATTAGCTCTTTGCGAGGCTCAGTCATCTACTATAATATCAGATATACTGCACCAAACAGCCGTCAGGTATGATTTTTTCTTTTAATCTTTTTGTACTTTGGTCTACATGTGGCAGTGCTCAGAGGTTATTCCTGGCAGTGTTCAGGGAACCAGGTGGTACTGGGAATCAAACCTGGGCCTCCAACATGCAAAGCATATGCTCTGCCTCTTTGAGTTATCTCTGTGGTCCCAGGTGTGAAGTTTTTGAAATTATTTTTGTAATTCTGCCTCTGAGATTACTTGATCATATAACAATTCCATTTATTTAATTTTAAACTAGGCTAAAATGTATTGGATTTTATGATGTGTGTTTAGATATTCTAGACATGTGAGCTAACTTGTAAAACATCTCCAAATATAATTTTTTTAATTATTAAATTTAGCAATAAATAATACCATAATATTCATTTTTTCTATTTTAATACATATATCATTTTTCTGATTCTTCAACTTCTCCATACTTTAAGAGCAGAATATCTTTTGGGGTGCTTTAAAAATGTTTTGTCTCTAATCATTAGACCACAATCTAAATGTTAAAGAATTGTGGAACATGTGAATGTTCCAGAATCTCATGTGTGAGTATTTCAGGATCTCATGTTCCAGTGTTCTGGAACATGTGAGTGTTCTAGAATCAAATGTGCAGATGGGAGGGGAGTTTCCTCAAAAGAAATGGGATACTATTAAAGCCAAGTTGGCCCAAACGAATGTTTCTCAAATCTCATGTGTTGTAAAAGCAGTATACAACCCTGATTTTAATCTGAGTTGTATACTTTCTACTCAAGTTCACCTGTAAAAGTCATCTTTCTTAAGTTATTTTTCTAACTTTGATGCATAATTGCCTTGAGCTCTTTTTAGACGGAAAATTACCAAGTCCCATTTCCAAAAAATCTCAATTAATAGATCTAAGTGGAGCCCAGAAAGCAGTTTTAACATTCTGAAATGTTAAAAGTCTAGGAAACAGATTGACGTGGGTGAAATTAATGATAACAAATGCTGATTTTAGTTTTGACTTGAAATACTGGAGAATTTCAGTCAATTTTGGCCTAATGTATCAACTGTAGCTCAAGGTAGAATCACTTGGAACACTTTTCTTTTCTCAAGCTACCCATAAAGATTCTGATTTATTTAAATAAATACATTTTATTTATTTATTGTTTGGGCCTGGACATTGGTTTTGTTTGTTTGGTTTAATGGCCACAACCAGCAGTGTTTACTCCTGACTCTGTGCTCAAGGATCATTCCTAGCAGAGATCAGTAACTACGTGAGGTACTAGGGATCAAACTGGAATTGACCATATGCAAGGTAGTTGCCCTACCAGGTGTACTATTTCTCCAGGCTCCGTTAAGACTTTTAAAGCTACCATATAAAAAAAACTACTGATACTGAAAGCCTAAAAGTACTGGCTCTCATTAAGGATTAACTCACCATCCATAGAGCCTAAACTTTGTAAAATGAAACACTTCAGCTGTGTTTTAACAAAATTATAATCCCATGCCTATCTCTTATTCACTGTTTGTTTCAGACCAAACATATCCAAGTGGACCTCATAGTGACAGAACACCAAAAATTGATCCTTTAACTTTAGTTTGCATTTTCTGGCAGAATGATTTAGTAGCTCTATTATAAAAGAAACTCCAATATAATTACAATGTTTGAGTTATAAACAAAACCCAAAAAGATGCAATTAGGAAGTCCTTTAATCAAAACTATAATATGAAACAATTTCTGACTGCAGTTAAGAGCTAACTCAGAAATATTAAGAGTAAGCTCTGTAGCCCTTTGATTTCTGCCTCCTACCCAAAAGAGCAATACTACACATTTTTTTTTCAATTAAGTAGTTTGACAATCTGAAGAAACCCCACGGTGTGTGATTTAATGAGCATATACTGTATGCATGTGATCGGCAGGCTGACAGTTTCTCATTTCAAACTGACAAGAGAACATTGCACATTAGTAAAAAGGGTTATTATTTTTTAGGGTCTCTTTTCATTAAATAAGCTTTACAACCGAGGAACACTCTAAGAATATTGGTACAGCTGTCATTGGTGGTCCCAGAGTGATCTTACTCTCTGTCACTCTTCAAATCCTCAAGACTTGATGAAACTACTTAGCTATTTTACAAAGCCAAAGCACAATGGGCTGGAAAGACAGCTCAAAAATTTGAAGTTCCTGAACAGACCTATCACCCTCAAGGAAATTGAAATGGTAATAAAAAGTGTCCCCAAGCACAAAAGTCCTGGCCCAGATGGAGCTGGGTGTTGAGACTGGCACACATTCAAAAGATCTAAAGCAACCAGTGCTGGTGTGGATGTGGGGGAAAAGAGATGCTCTTTCTCTGTTGGTGGGAATGCTGACTGGTCCAGCCTTTCTGGAAAACAATATGGACAGTCCTTCAAAAACTAGAAATTGAGGTTCCATATGACCCCACAATACCACATCTGGGAATATATCCTGAGGATGCAAAAAGCACAGTAGAAATGACATCTGTACCTATATGTTCATTGCAGCACTGTAAAAAACTAAAGAGCGCCGAGGGGGCGCGAGTGCACTCGCGGGCTCTCCGGGCGGCTCTGTCTCACCGCCCGCGTCCGGTGCCCCAGAACCGCTGTGTGCCGTCGGTCGAGGGCAGGCGACGGAAGGAAGAAGGAAGAAGGCCAAACTTGTTGCTCGATCCGTTTATTTCATTCTCTCCCGCTCTCCTGGATCTCTCCCCATGGATCTGCCCCATGGATCTGGCTCGTGGATCTGGCCCCCAACCCACTCTCACAGCCTAGTTAAATCTCCACAGCATCAGGGGGTTGGGGCCTACATGTAGGTGTGGTCACCATCAATAGGGTAAGGTTCCTTTCCCTTAGGGATGCTTCTCCTAGGACTTAATTCTCTTTCAGCAGGAGGATCCACCCAAGGGCGGAGTCCCATGAATGTGTTTCTCTTCTCCTCAGCCAGCAAACATATAAGAATTCATAATATTAATTATTTTGTATGGACACAATAAGAGATGCATTAAAGCTTATAGAATTGCTCTCCTGGGGCCATCTCAATCTCAGACTACAGTGCTCAGGCCAGATCAGTCTTTCCTATCCCTGGCAGGGTCCCAGTCTCATAATTACTATTGGATCATGACAGCATTTGTCTATGATCAAGCTCTTAACTTATAGTTAAGAATTAGGCACTTTGGCCAGGCCCATCTCGATGCCAGGGTAGCACATAACTCACCGCTTGCCCTGGATCCTTCCTGTCCCACGTTGGGGACCCTACTTTGGGATCATAGCTTTAAAGTAAAATATTCAAAAGGCACAAGAAGAGGAGAAAGGCAATATTAACTTATATAATATAAATTCAGTATCCTAGGAAGGTCTGACCTTGCAAATTAGCAGAGTCAGATTAAGGGAAAGCCGAGGATTAACTCTTTTGGGGAAGAGAGCATGGAGAAGTGATTATAGCTAAACAAAGGGATGGAAGAGATTCGGGAACACCTTGATGGGTGTGACTGGGGTAAGCCTAAACTCTGGGTAAAACTGGGACAAGCTACTTGTGGCAAGGAGGGAAAGGGCAGAGTAATGTCATCCTACACAGCACTGTTAACAATAACCAAAATCTGGAAATAACCCAAGAGCCCTAGAACAAATGATTGGTTAAAGAAATTTTGGTAAATCTACACAATGGAATACTATGCAGCTGTTAGGAGAAATGAAGTCATGAAATTTGCTTATAAATGGATAGACATGGAGAGTATTATGCTGAGTGAAATGAGTCAGAAAGAGGGGGACAGACATAGAAGGACCACACTCATTTGTGGAGTATAGAATAACATCACATGAGGCTGACACCCAAGGACAGTAGATACAAGGGCCAAGAAGATTGCCCCATAGATGGAAGCATGTTTTATGAGCAGAGGAGAGAAGGCAAATGGAATAGAAAAGAGATCACTAAGAAAATGATGCTGGAGGAACCAGTCAGGATGGGATATACATGCCAAAAGTAGATAATGGACCAAGAATGATGACTTTTCAGTGTCTGTATTGCAAGCTATAATGTTCAAAAGTAGAGAGAGAGTATGGGGCATACTGTCTGCCATGGAGGCAGGGGGAGGGTGGGAAAGGGAGGTATATGGGGGATATTGGTGAGGAATGTGCACTAGTGGAGGGATGGGTGTTTGATCATTGAGGAATCATATAAGCTTTTGAATGCTTTCATTTTCCTGACAGAAAATGAAACTGTTTTCCTTTGCTTGCAAAAATATTCAGAAATAAATTTTCTGCAAAATACACTGCAACTGTATTTGTTACTGAAGTTTGTGACTTTACTTCCTAATTTTCTACATCATTAATCATATTTTAAATTTGTTGTAATTTACCACCAAAGTAAACATTTCTTAGCTACATAGATTTAATGAAGCAATGATCAGGATTATTATCACCTGATTCCAGATATTCCTTACTTCTCACAGCATATATGATGGAGTCATAACTAATTGCTTAAAAAGAGAGATAAACAATGTCAATCTTTTATGATGAAATAACATGAAGCTTTAGCATCATTATTTATAATATAGGGATAAAAGATCAGAAATATTTAAAACATTTAAAATGTTCCAAATATTTAAAAATAATCGGAATTTTAAAAGAATGTTAGTAGTACCATCCAAAGTAGTATGTGATATATTGTAACAGTTGAAAGGTCTGAAATTCTGACACTTTAGGATAAGACTAGTGAGATGGTGTGGTGGGTTAGGATGGATGATTTGCATTTATTGATTTCCAGGTTCAATCCCTGATCCCAACTGTTTCCCTAATCCCCCTACTCCCTGCAAAAAGCTATAAATTCAGTTTTATTGATCAGAAGTAATAAAATGTATGAATTCTTAAGCATTATTTAGATATCACTTCTCACTCTGAACTGCAAGTACTGAATCAAAATTCTATCCTGTATCTGATGGCCTTTTTTCATGCCAAATTAGGAAAAGTTGTCTACAATTTCTAAATTCATATTGTAAACATGTACACTAGAAATACAGAACTCTGTAAAAAAAAATCCACTCATGAATAGAACATAGCTTAGCCGTATTCACTTTGCAAATGTGAGGCTCTGGGTTCAATTCCCAAGAACATATAAGAAAAACATATAAGAAAAACTGTGCCTATATAAAGTTTTAAGGTGTATATTTCATATTTTATACACTACTGTACAAAAAGAACTAGACAAAAAAATAGTTCTGTTTCTTGGCTGTAGTGATAGCACAGCGGGTAGGGCGTTTGCCTTGCACGCAGCCAACCCGGGTTCGATCCCCAGCATCCCATATGGTCCCCTGAGCACCGCCAGGAGTAACTCCTGAGTGCAAAGCCAGGAGTAACCCCTGTGCATCGCCGGGTGAAACCCAAAAAGCAAAAAAAAAAAAAAAAAAGTTCTGTTTCTATCTGAAGTGCTGAGTTTTCCAAATTTCCCATTTTTTAAATCTCAGTAATTATTTATAGAATCAAACAGACTAAATTATTGATTGGTTACTAAAAAAATACAAAAAGGTCCTATAGATTCTTTTTTTTTTTTTTGGCAGGGGTGTGTGTCACACCCAGATGCTCAGAGGTTACTACTGGCTCTGCACTCAGGAATTACTCCTGGCGGTGCTTAGGGAACCATATGGAATGCAGGGGGTTTGAACCTGGGTCAGCCACGTGCAAGGCAAACGCCCTACCTGCTGTACTATCGCTCTGACCCCAATCCTATAGATTCTAATATGAAAACACTAACAATAGACCATCATGTTTTCTCAGAACAAATAAAGAATGTAGGGGAGAAAGCTGCAGCCACAGACACGGACATGAAGCTGGCTCTGCCATTCACCAGCTTACATTTGAGATTGAGCAACACAGAGTACAATGTCTTTGACTATCAAAGGGGGAAATATTTCTAATTTATATAATTATTGATAACAGGGGTGATACTCAATATATTTAACAGCTAGCACTGGTGAAGTCACCAGAAAGAATTACTGAACAGCTATTCTTCTACACACTGTTAAAATATGAACTCTGGAGTATGAACTTTTGAATGCTCGGCTTAATCCTGGAACATGGAAAGTGCTTAAAGATATAAAATGCATTAAATGGAGCATACAGTGTACAGAATGCATAACAGTGTGTAATTAAAAACATAAGCAGTCAGTTACGCAGCCATCAATGCTCTACAAACACATATTCCTTTTTCGTTTGTTGAACTTTGATTTCATGGTTTAATTAAATGGCTATTAGTTTAAAACAAAGAGTCTCCTGTATTTTTTGATGTACAATTGAGATAGTTATCAAAATAGACTCAAAAATAGAACTTTCACTTGAAATTTTATCAGGCATCTGCTCATTTAGAATTCTTCTCACTTACTGTCTTGAACCCGTTTATTATTTATTAGTTGTTCTTTTTCCTGTTTATTTTTGTTTATAATATTTTCTTGTTTTGTTTAGTTTGGAGCCACACTGACGATGCTCAGGAGCATTCCTGGCTCTGTGCTTAGGAATCACACACGGTAAGCTTTGGCGACCATTTGCCAGGAATCAAATGTGGGTTGGTCGCCCGCAATGCAAGCACCCTACCCATTGTATTTTCTCTCTGGTCCTTTCTGATAATACTTTTTATCTTAAAAATATATGCGGTTAATATAGCCATTACTCAGCGGCAGCGGCAGCATAGCGGCGCCCACGTGGTGATCACCATCTTCCAGACCCCAATAACTAGAGGTACAAGATTGCAGTGACATGGCGCACAGGAGATCTCGGGAAGGGAGGGGTGTTACCGGCGCGCTCCCAGCCCAGACAAGATCCAGCACTGCCACACACAGGAAACGGCTCCTCTGCTCCTTAAAGACTATGATCCTGGAGGGTTACTAATCACTTTTGGCACCCAGCGGCTTCTTACAAAAATGCATCTAGACTGTGAACTGAGCTACAACCCCAGGTCACCCGGGGAGGGGAAAGGTTTTTCTCTCTCGACCTTGTCTTTTGGTGACTTCTGGCAGAAATCTCTCTGGACTTAATTACTAAAACATCAGCTGTCCCGGCCGCACGAGCTCATATAGTCTTCACTCTCAGCAATGGAAAACAAATTATCAAATGATGCCTTTTCAGCAGGTTTGATTGTCGGGGGAAAATTCTAAATAATAATAGTGAGTTCTCTGTTGAAATACTGAATGTACTCAAAGTATAGAGAGTAAAGTGAAGATCATTAGCCACTCAGGTTGGGGTTTGTGTGGGAGGGGGGTATATTGGGGTTCTTGGTGGGGGAACAGGTGCACTGGTGAAGGGATGAGGGTTTGATCATTATATGACTGAGACTTAAACTGAAAGCTTTGTAACTTTTTTCACAGTGATTCAATAAAATAAAAATAAAACTCAATATATATATCCATTACTTCTCTCTCTCTCTCTCTCTCTCTCTCTCTCTCTCTCTCTCTCTCTCTCTCTCGTTTGGGCAGCACTCAGGGCTTACACCTGGCTCTGCACTTAGGGATCACTTCTGACAGGGATTGGGGTACCATATGTGGTTCCAGGGATCAAAACCCAAATAGGCTGCATGCAGGACAAATGCCTTACCTATTGTTCTATCTTTCAGGTCCTATTTCTTATGTTGGTTCCATGATGTATCATTTTTTATTAATTCACTTTAAATTTGCCTGTAACTTGTATTTTGAGTTTATGTTTTAATAAAAATAGTTGCAATTGATTTTTAAGATCCATTTTGATACATTCTGCCTTTTAATTAAAGGTTATAGCCCATTATATTTGATATAATGCTTAAATATATAATACCATATAGACTTAAAATAATTAACATAATTACCTAATAGAATTAGGATTGTATTGTAATTTATACAGTGAATATTTTTGTGGTCGTTTGTGGGCTTTCACAGCTCATTTAGAATTAATTTCATACTACCTCATATAAAATTTTAAAACCTTGAAATTATTTAAGTCAATTTACTACCTGCCTCATTCTTTTTGCTATAATTGTCTCATGCACTACATCTACACAAAATATAAACAAAATAAGGAAGTATTAAAGATTTCCTTTAAAAGGTTCTGTTATTTAAAAATAATAACACAAAACTTTATTTTATATATATGTATTGTAGCCTCGTACTTAAAATCTCTGAGATTTGTCAGTCCTTGTTGAAAATCTAAACTTCCATCTGGCATTATCTCACATCAACCTGACCCACTTCCTCTAACATTTCTTGCATTGCAGATCTGCTGGCAATGGATTCTCGTAGTTTACTTGCTATGAATATGTGTTTAATTTGCCTTTATTCTAGGAGAATATTTTCACTATACATAGATTTCTGGGTTGAAAAGATTTTCTTTTCTCTTTACTTTAAAAAATGTAATTTCACTATTTCTGGCCTTTATAGCATCTGATGAGAAATCAGTGGTCATTTAAAGCATTGTTCCCTAGAAAGAGAGTAATGTGCCATTTTTCTCTGGCTTCTATCAAGATTTTCTCTTTATTGTTGGTGTCCAGCAGTTTAAATATGATGAGCCTATAGCATGGTTTTCTTTCAACTTATTTCAATTTAGTTTTGTTAAGTTTCTTGATCTATATGTTTCATTAAATCGAACAGTTTGAACCATTACACCATTATATCTTCAAATATTTTTTCCCTTCTATTTCCTTTATCCTTTCCTTCTGAAACTCCATATTAGAATTTTGTTTTTTTTTTACAAAGGTCTCTAAGACTATTCATATTTCTATTTGGTTTTTATTAACTCTTTTTTTGCTTCCTATTGTTTAGGGGGAAAAACCCTTTTCTATTGATCTATCTTCAAGTTCACTAACTCTTTCCTCTGTTATTTGCAATTGCTATAGCTTCCTCAGAGAATTTTTATTTCAAACTTTGTACCTTTCAGTTTCTACCCTATCCCTTTGGTACATTTTGACACTTTCATTTTTACTAAGGCTTTGTTTTTAGTGAGTATATTTTTCTTGTTCTTCATTAAATTAGATTGCAGTAACCACTTTAAAATCTTTGTTAAATCTCACATCTGGATCATTTTGGAATTGGTCTCATTTTTTTCATCTTCAGACTGGATTTAATTTTTATCTTTATATATAATGTGATTTTGTATTGTATCATGTAAATACAGTGGTAGGAAGATTCTAAAATCTGTTAAAATATTTGGAGATCACTCATTCATGGCTTTGGGTGGCAACTACTACAGTTACCCTCAAAATAAAATATATCTCTTGGGTAGCACCTTAGATTTTTCAACCTTTATCTTTCATTATGTTAATTTGTGCCTGCTCCATAAATGCATAGTGCAAAGCCAATGGAGAATTTGGCTAACACTTGTACAGAGAATTGGGAACACCCCCTGCCTCTCTCCTTTCTAGGAGATCTAGCTTCACTTCCAGTGGCTTGGATGTGAATCTAAACAGTGGTCTTTGGGTCTTGAAACCAAAATATCTATTGGAATTTTTCCCCAAGTGACTTTGAATCAAGTGCCTACACTCATTCTAAAGGTTACAAAATGAGGGTGCTACTCTTTACTGGTGCCCTGCCACCAAAGTTTGAAGGGCTACCCCCTACAGAATCCACTTGCTTACTTCCATTCTCTAGTGCGCTCAGGTAATTATACCACCATCACTCTCCTGCAGCTAGACTTTATTTTATTGCAGCCAAAATTATTATCTCTGAGAATTCCAGGTTCAATAGACTTTACCTAGCCAGATTAAAAACAGAAACAAGTAAAACTATTTAGGAAACATTCCTTTCCATTTCCTCATTCCTTTTCTCAAAATACTGGAACTCATTACCTTATCTAGTAGTTTGGTTTTGGGTTTGAAATAGTCAGCCTTAGTGCATCCTTGGTCATCTTTTCATGAGTACATGAAAAGGTATGGAATGAAAACATAGTCTCAAGTTAAGTGATAACATGGTAAAACATCAATCATATCTGACTGGTGGACTGGCAGCACTTAATGTCAAAGTAATGAGGCTTATACAGGATCATGACTACCAAATATTATCTAGTGGTACTTTGCCGTGTAATGCATTTTAGTTTATTTTGGGGGCATCTGGTACCTCTATATGCTGCCAAATTGAAGCTATAATAAAAAAATATCCCAATAGCACTAAAAATAATGCCTTTAACTTTGAACACACAGCTGGCAGGAACACATTTCTTTCTAATAATAATATGAATGTTTCTTGAGAACTTACGTATGCCAGGCATATTGCTAATAATCTTATAGAAAGAAAATCTTTAATTTAATCTTCTTATTTGTTTGTTTTGGAGGACCACACCTGGAGGTGTTCACAGTAGGGGGGCAGGCATTGAGAGATCAAATGGGATGACCAGGGATCAAATCCTGGTTGTCTGCATGTAAGGCAAACACCCTATTCAGCTGTATAATTGCTCTGGCCCCTTAATTTAATCTTTAGTGTAACAATTCTATAAGGTAGTTGCTATACTTAATCTTATTTTACATAGGAAGAAATCAGAATTCAGAGGGGTTAAATGAACTGACTTCGCACGCCAAAAAAAAAAAAAACCAATAAAAACCACAAAAATAAAAATCAGTATTTTCAAGAGGAGAAATAGAAAACTGTGCGGTAATGATGTATATGTCCTTTCCAATGAGAATAGAAAAGAGAATTCTTTTTTCAAGAAAGGAGAATTATTACAGATTCTTAATCTTGAAATTATAGTCATTTGCAAGTCTTTTATCCACTAATTACAGATAGTAAGATACCACTTTTTCCCATATTTATTTTATGTATCAATATATTTTACATAAAAAGGGTCTTGTTCAGGGCTTAGAAACTATAACCAAGACAATAACACAAAGATAATATAATTCCATGCATACTTATAGTAAAGAGGTACACAATACCAGTGATCCATTTCACTTACTATCCTTAATTCAATGTTTTCCAGGTGAAATTTCTATACAAAGAGTTAATTCTACAAGAAAAGTCAGAGAAACTAAAAAATGAAGATGCCAAGAACATGAAAAAATGCTCTACATACATCACTAATCATCAGGGACATGCAAATATAACAATGATATATCACACCACAGAGACTAGCACACATCTAAAAGAACAAGACCAACCAGTTCTGGTGTGGATGTGGGGAGAAAAGGACTCTCCTTCATTGTTGGTCAGAATGCTGATTGGTCTAGCCTTTTTGGAAAATAATATGAGCATTCCTCGAAAAGCTAGAAATTGAGCTCCCATTTGACCCACTTCTGGGAATATAACCTGGGGACTCAAAAACACACAAGACAAATGCCATCTATATACTTCTATGTTTATTGCAGCACTATTCACAAAAGCCAGAATCTGGAAACAACCTGAGTACCTGAGAACTGGATAAAGAAACTATGGTACATCTATACAATGGAATATTATGCAGTCATTAGGAAAAATTAAGTCATCAAATTTGCTTATAAATGGATGGAGCTGGAGAGTATCATACTGAGTGAAATGAATCAGAAGGACAGGGACAGATATAGAATAACTGCATTCATTTTGGGGATATAAAAATATATGTAGTATAAATCAAATATCCAAGGCTAGGAAAAATAGGAGCCAGGAGGACTCGTCAATGGTTGGAAAGAAAAAAAGAAAATAATGAGTCTTCCTTACCAAAGACATGGACTATTTCTTCATTTATTCAGGTTTGCCACCAAGGTTTTATAATTCTTCTCAGTGCGAGAACTTGTATATTTTGTTTTGGATTTATAACAAAATATTTCTTTGGGGGGAAAGCTGATGTAAATAATAATGTTTTTAATTTCAGATTCCACTGTTTCAAAAGTTATGAACATTTTATAAATTGACCATTATTTCCTTTTGCCTTGCAATAATAACTTATTAATTCTAGTAAAAAAATTTTAAAAATTAAAAATGAAGATGCCTGCTTCATCCACCCACTTTACGCATTTGGTGACTACCTCTATCATGTGTAACAATGTTTTGGAAAATTGCAAATTTTAGGGGTAATCCTGACCACCTTCCAAATTTCACAAAATTTCATTAGGCCCAAAATACTATGGAATAAGAGAGAATGAAGACTAGACCAAGAGTAAGTAGTCATACATACAAAGTAGAATACGGGTCTTAATCAGAAGCAAGAAAATGAATAAGTATCTCCGTGTTCTGGCATAAGGCTATTCGATAATTATCACACATGCTAAATTGAGAAATTTAGAGACCTCAAAGTGGAAAAGACTGTTGTTCAGGCAGTAAAGATGAGGAGTGATGATGGAACATGACAGGAGTTCTAAGGAGTTAAATGAACATAGTCTTCTAAGTGACAAGGAAAGTTTGCCACATTTGTACAGTTATCTTCTGTTATTGCTATTTTTTTAAAAAAAGCACATTCAACTTCTCCAGTAAAGTAATTCAAAGACATATAAAGACAAGTTGTTATTTTTCCCATATTTTCAAGTCTTTTTATAAAATTTACTCTTCACTATCCCAACATATGCCACTAAGAATTCCTCTGACAGAGAACAATCCCATGTCACTTTAGGAGACACATGTCATACCAGCAGCATCAACCTCCTCCTCCTCCTCCTCCTCCTCTTCTTCCTCCTCCTTCTCTTCCTCCTCCTCCTCCTCTCCTCCTCCTCCTCCTCCTTCTCCTCCTCCTCCTCCTCCTCCTCCTCCACCTCTTTCCTACCCCCTCCACCCTTCCTCTTTCCCCTAATTTCATTTAAATTTCATGATCATTCTCAAACCATGAAAAGCATAACAACTTAATTTTGTAACTGTTTAACCTCTTTTCATACATAAAAATTATTAAATATGTGTAACTGTCTGGTGGGGGGAGAATAATATAATAGTGTGTCAATCAGATAACAGCTCAGCTACATTTCATAGAAAGTAAAGGTAGTGCTTTCTTCAAAAATGAAGTCATCACTCCTTTATTCAACTGACATAATATTTATACCCCAATTTTAAAATGGCTGCTACAAATAGAAGTTGAGAGAATGTAAATTTGCCAAGGGAATCAAGCCCTGAAATCTTACCTTTAAAAAAATTTTATTTTATATGTACAAAAAAGTTACACTAATAGAAAGATCCTGTAGCAGGTTGACTATATCAATATTTTGGGAAAACTTTTAAAATTAAGAAATATTACCTTTGGGGTTACTGTTACCCAAAATCTCAGAATGCTCGATGAGAGGATGTTCAAAGCTTTTCTAGGTACTCTGGGCAGGCAGATAGTCCTAGGATACCTACAGCATAAACAAGAAATTTAGATTATTTGGTACTGCTCTGGATGCCTTTGAAGCACAGTTTTACTAGGAATATTTGCAAAGAATACTGAGCATCATACACTGACATTATTAAAAAAAATAAAGGTATGTGTGTGGTTTCTTTAAGTCTGATTATGAGGAAGGTGTCATTCAGGAGTGGGTAATATTTTTAGTTTGGTGTTTGGTTTTTGGTTTTGGGCTCCTGGTGGTGCTCAGAGGCTATTGCAAACTCTGTGCTTGGGTGTAACCCCTGGCATTAGGGGTACCATATGAGTATCAGGAATTTGAAACGGATTTTGCAGGATGCAAGGCTAGTGCCTTAACTCTCCAACCCTCAAAAGTGGCTTACGTGACCAAATCAAAACACATAAAGTAACTGGCAAAATTATGTGTTGACACTTCATCTTCTCATTTCAGATCCATACCTGGTCTAGCTACCCTATTTGACCCTCCTCAGAAATTAGTCAATCCTAGCACTGGATTCTTCCATCTTACAAAATGATGATTGACTCACAAGTCAGAGAGAGGAGTACATCTCTTATGTTATAATGGACTAAGCCAAATCATTTGTCTAAAGAGTAATTTTTAGATCAATTTACTTTCTTTACTTTGAAACTGATTGCATCCAGACAATAGAATGGAAGATGACAGTGGAAAGAGCATGATGTTTGGGGTTACTGGCCTGAGTCTGAATCACAATAATATGACAATCACCTCTGTGACTTAATATGATTGCTCGCTTTTATTGTCCTTCTTTCCGCCTCTGTCAAACAGATATAATATCTAGAAAGTACATTTATCAAGAGAATTTGTTTGCATTAGGAAAAAATACCAAGCACACAATTCTTTGCATAATTTAGGTACTCAGGAAAGGTGAGAGTTTCATGCCCCACCTTACTGGCAGTGATAACTCCAAAGCAAAGAAGCAACAAGGAGACCAGAGAGTTCATTGCACATAAATCACTCAATATCAGAGTCATACGGTCCAGCTCATTGGCTCTTCTCTATTCTGACCTGTCCCTGTAAATTTCTTCAAAATAACCTTCTTTGAAATAAAAGCATGATAATTATAATCATTCATTTATTCTACAGAAATTCTTAAAAATTATTCCCTTTCTTCATCCAATATGTCTAGACTATATCTTGCCAAGCGTGGTAACCAAGAACATATAAGCATTTTGGGCTGGAGTGATAGCACAGCGGGTAGGGCGTTTGCCTTGCACGCGGCCAACCCGGGTTCGAATCCCAGCATCCCATATGGTCCCCTGAGCACCGCCAGGGGTAATTCCTGAGTGCATGAGCCAGGAGTGACCCCTGTGCATTGCCAGGTGTGACCTAAAAAGCAAAAAAAAAAAAAGAACATATAAGCATTTAACTATAAATGTTGATTTTCTACTAAAGTGTCAGGCACTGCATTCTATAGCATTGGACATAATGAACCCCATATTTCCTTCAAAATGACTTTACTATGGTAGGCAAAAAAGAAGAGAGGCAACAAAAATCTGCAAAATACATGATTAAATACTGCTTCATTGTAGGAAAGGAAATGGTGAATATTGACCCTCTCCCACCTCACCCTCAAAATAAGAAATGTTTTAAGTGCTGGTATGTAGTGCCTTACTTGGAAGTAAAATCACTACATACATAAGATGTAAATTTAAGAACATGGTGAGGCATGATGTGCCTCCCTCAATACAATTGATACCCAGGTGAGAACATTTAGGGACAAATAGGGAAAACATTATATGATGGCAGACAAATAGGGAAAACATATGATGGCAGACAAAGACCTGGGTCAAGTAGCTATAAGCCAAAAATATCAAAAATTTCCAATAAATCCCTAGAAATTACGTAGAGACAAAGGAGGATTCCTGACAGGTTCTATTTGCCTCGGTGACAACTTCCACTTAAGATCTGCAGCCTGCAGTACTGTGAGACACCACATTTCTATTTACTTAAGCCACCTAATTTGTGGTGCTTTGTCATGGAATACCTGGGAAATAAATGTACTGGATTTGGGGAAATTGTTTCATTTATAGACAAAATAATCAGGAAAGATCTCGCTGCAAGGGTAATATCTCAGAAGATGCCAGGATGAGGTATAAAAGAAAGCTGCAGTGATGAAGACTCTGAACATAGAGATGTCTAGTGAGGGGGAAAGGAAAATGCAAAGATCCAAGGCAGAAGAAGTGGTGAGTTTGGTAGGTAATAAAAAAGAGTAGGAAAAAAATCAGAGCTGCATCAGGGAATTGGAGAAGGTGTTGAATCTTAGAATAATTCTAAGGACTAAGGCTTTACCTCGCAGCAGGTGGGAAGCTATTGGTTATTTCTGAGAGGAAGAGAGTGAGATCTGACTTACATGTTAATGAGATGTATCTGGCTCTTTGAGTATTAAGCTGAAGAGGTACTTTCACTTAGCAAAGTCTTGGTGAATAAAGGTGCTAGTAAGGTATATAAGGGGTAAGAAGAAGTTGCTGTCATCTGCTCATATTTCAGATGTAGATACAAAAATCTGCATTGAAGAGTAGGTAGAGAAGTATGTCTACATTCTTGATGTTATCTTGAACACCAAGATAAGTTTATTAAAAGTTTTTAAATTGTTAGAAACTTTAATATTTTATTTTACTGATTGATTATCTGAAGAAATGATTTCTTTTTCTTCAGAACAAACCATGTGAAGAAACTGGCAATGTACTTAACATTCAGAGATTAGGCAACCAAAATATGTACAGAACTTCTAAACCATGAAAAATGAACAAACAGAAAACAGTGGCATTTCAAAGAAAAAATCTTAATATACAATGAACGGAAAAAAAGAAACTCAGCATCATCAACCCAAAATACAAAGACTAAAGCATAATGTTCTAGTTCTGATAAAACCATGAATTGATATTTCATTCTACCAATAAGTTTTCTAACATTTATCGAAAGTAATACTACAGGGGCCGGAGCGATAGCACAGAGGGTAGGGCGTTTGCTTGAACGCGGCCGACCCGGGTTCGATTCCCGGCATCCCATATGGTCCCCCAAGCACTGCCAGGGGTAATTCCTGAGTGCAAAGCCAGGAGTAACCCCTGAGCATTGCTGGGTGTGACCCAAAAAGCAAAAAAAAAAAAGTAATACTACATATAATCTAGAGAATAATGGTTCTTCTTGTGGGACATAGGGCTCAAAAAACATACACATAATAAAAAGTTTTGTTTGATATTTGGGATTTTTGTAAGTATAAAAATACTTGCACATAACTCATTCCCCAAATGGAATGGGTCTATAAAATGTCCAGACAAGAATAGCCTACAATTTCTAAAAGAAAGAATTCAGTTTAGTATACATCAATATGGACAACTTACATGAATAATATTATGTAAAACTAAGAAAGAAAATTTGAAACATACAAATATAATCCCATAGTACATATGGGTAATGGATACATATATAGTATATTCAAAAATACAAATAATAGATTGGAGCAATACACCCAAATTCAGAAAGTGTGAAGGGTTAAGGGAAAAACAAGTTCTATTAAAAGAGAATTTAGTTCAACAGTTATTGCTTTAAAACACACACAAACTGAAAGTAGCTATGAATGTCAAAAAGATGTTTGTTTTTTTACAGTAGAAATACAGGTTTATGATACATTTTTTGTGCTTGTCTGTATTATAATATTTTTCTCCAAATGGTAGAGGGAAAAAGGGGAGAGGGAGGGAGAGAGAGGGATTGAGTGGAGGTGTTAAAAAAGAGAAAGAGGAAATTGGTTGAGGGGAGAAGGAAGAAAACCTCAAATTCTATCTCTAGCATTTGGAGATGGAGAGAGCTTGACTTTCTAAGGACAAAACTCAAAACTATGTTTTAATGATCAGTGAGAAAGATGGTGACTCCTCCCTGTGTAACTCAGTATGAAGGGCTGAGTGTCAGTTCGGCCAGCAGAGGGTATTTTATGGCGTTTGGAAAGGCAGGGAGATCTGAGATGGAAGAGCAGAAGGCCACCAAGTCACGTACCCGCTGCATCAGAAACCATACAAAAAGATGGAACACACATTTAGAGATGAAGTAAACGAAAATTACCAAGAATGTCTTTTCAATTTTTCTAAAGGCAGTGGTAATTCTGTAGGATCAAGGAAACAATATTCTTGTTAGTTCTTCAGCTGACAGCAAATTTGCTTTTCATATTTCTCTCCTTCGAGCAAGTCTGCAGTAATTTTTATATGTTTCAAGGTTTGAGATTATATTTTCCAAAGTGAAAAATATACAAAATATATTATATTTTGTCTTAAAAATGTTTTAAGATTCTTCTTTTTTTTTGCCATCAGTTACTAAAGATCTTTTTTAATACAAAGAGACAATTATTTTTTTTTGTTTTGTTTGGGGGCCACACTCAGTTGTATTCAGTGCTTGCTCCTAGCTCTATTCTCAGAGATGTTTGCAGCAGTGCTTGGGCCTTTGGACCTGATGCTGTGCTGGAGATCAGATCCAGGTCAGAGTATGCATTACCCACTCTGGTCCAAAGAGGCCATTTTTTTTTTTTTTATGAATCACCATGAGATAGAGCACTACAAAATTGTTCATGATTGCATTTCAGTCATACAATGTTCCAGTACCCAACCCTCCACCAGTGTAATTTCCCAACACCAGCGTTCCCAGTTTCCCTCCCACCCCTTCAAGCCAACCCCCACCCCAGCCTACCTTTATGGCAGGCACCTCTCTTCTCTCTCTCTCTTTCTCTTCCTCTGTCTCATTTTAGGCATTATGGTTTGCTACACATCTATAACCCTTTACCTGCTTTCAACACTAAGTTCTTGTCCAGAGTGACTATTTCCAACTCATATGCCATAATAGATCCTACTCTATCTTAACTACTCCATCTCCCACACCATTTACCAGCCATTGGCCAGTCCTCCTGGCCCATTTTCCCTAGCCTTAGGTATTAGTTTCATACTGTTTCAAGGAGGTCATTTTATTATTATTATTATTATTATTATTATTATTATTATTATTATTATTATTAGTGAATAACTGCGAGGTACAGTTACATACTTACAAACTTTCAGGCTTGCGTTTCAACCATACAATGATCAAGTACCCATCCCTCCACCGGTGACCATTTTCCACCACCAATGTTCCCAGTATTCCTCCCACCACCACCCTCACCCCAAAAACCACTCGCCACTCTGCCTCTGTGTCAGGGCATTTCCTTTTGTTCTCTCTTTCCTTTTGGGTGTTGTAGTTTGCAATAGAGACATTGAGTGGCCATTGTGTTCAATCTATCTTCTAACTCTCGCACTCATCTCCCAACCTGAGCGGGTCCTCCGAACACCCTTTACTTAGTGTTCCCTTCTCTATCTGAGCTGCCTTTTCCCCCAGATTTGAGTCCAGCTTCCAAGCTGTGGAATAAATCTCCTAGTTCTTATCTCTACTATTCTTGGGTGTTATTCTCTCATTCTGTTACTTTATATTCCACAGATGAGTGCAATCTTTCTATGTCTATCCCTCTCTTTCTTACTCATTTCACTTAATGTGATACTTTCTATGTTGATCAAAGAGGTCATTATTAAAGAGACTATGATTGTGAATAATGTTCATTTTCCTCCTGGGGGGAGAATTTATGGAGAAAAAGGAATTTGCAAAAAAGTTCTATAATCATGAAGGAAAAGTCTATGAAGACCCAATTTGGACCCAATTGATCCTGGGCCAATATTGTGAGCTTAAAAATATTTATAGGTAGTCAAACACTTAAAGAAATATCTGGCAATCCCTATATCTTTCAATGAAGCATCTGGGAAATAGAAAACACAAATTCAATATGATATTTGCCTCTTTGCTTGGACTCATCACAGCCTTAATATTTAAATATCATCCTTTTGCATGTGTCATCCTACAGATGGGATTTGAGTTGGTGTCTAACAATAAAACAAACAAACAAACAAGGTAGAAAGGGAATGTTATGAATAAGTTACCAATGTAAATGTGCTATTTTGCATCTTTGAATTTTGGTGATGATAAACATGATTCCGCACATGGAAATTAGACTTTTCAGAGCTACTACACTGAATCACTTAATTTGTCTGAGCAAGCAGTTATAATAATAAGGCTGATATGCACTGCAATAAACACTGGACTTTTAAATGTATAAATTGAGTATGGAATAACTTCTTATGAATGCAAAAACAGTGAAGGACAAATGGTCTGAGAACCAAAGAGGGATGGAGGTAGTGGAAATTGTTTGCTTATTTCTAATCTCTAGGATGAGAAGGAAAGTCCCCAAACATAGTCAAAATATGCTGTAATTATCACTATGAAGCTGTTCAATAGCCAATCACAAGAATCACAGAGACATGAATGAAAAAGTGGCAGGAGAACTTTAAGGGATCATCAAAGATTCATTTTAGAAACAGAAGTTTCTACTTGCTTACTCAGGGCTAGTAAAAAGGAGAAATATGTCGTAGTTTTAGTCAATAGTTTTAATCAAGAAATATGTCATAATTCTACTGTCAATAGTAAAAAATGTTGAACTTATTATGACAAAATGGAAATGTATTTGCAACTCTATATCCTGATGTTCTCAATTATTTTAGAAAAGAACCATTAGCACTTTTGTTTCAAAATTTCACCCAGAGAAAAAGAAACTAATATGCAATTTGCCTGGTCACATGATAAGAAAAAGAGGAATGTTTAGGAAAGCTTAGAAGGCTTACCTATTTTATCAATATTATACCACTGTGAATTTCTGTCTTGCTCATAACCAAGTTAATCAAATTTAGCCCCAAAAGTACTGCATTTAAGATAGTGACATATATCCACATATAGATGAATAAAGCTAAACTCCTAAAATTCAACAGATTTGTAAACCAATGATAAATACTTTTTTGAAACACTATATTTTTCTTTACAGATACATAAATTTGAAAAATTGATAACATGTATATTATGTGCTATACATTATAAATATTTATATGAGATTGATAAATTTTACAAATATACAGTCTAATAAAAGTGAGGAGAGGATTTAAAAAATTTAAACAAAAATCTAAATAGATCTATAAGTATAAAAGTTTGCTCTATCCTAAAATGGCATTGTTAGTTTTACATTAAAAAATATTATAGACAATTCTTTTCTTTTTTTAAGTTAAATCCCAATGAGATAAACGGTTCCAAAGTTGTTCATGACCGGTTTCAATCATACAATGTTCCAATACCCACTAGAGTACGTTTCCCACCACCAATGTCCCCATTTTGCCTCATTCTACCCTCCCACCCCCAATCTGCCTCTACAGCACTATCTCCTTTCTCTCTCTCTCTCTCTCCTTTTGGTCATTATGATTTGCAGTACAGGTTCTGTAAGGTTATCATATATAGCCCTTTGCCTACTTTTAACACTCTATTGCTGTCCTGAGTGATCATTTCCAACTTTCATTGTGATAGCGGTCCCTTCTCTGTCTTAACTACCGTATCTTCTTCCCCCAAATTGTGACAAGCTTCCAACCATGGATTAGTCCTCCTGGCTTTTAACTACATTGTCCATGGGTAATAGTCTCAAACTCTGTTTGTTGTTTTATATCCCACATATGATTTCAATCATTTAGTCTGTCCCTTTTCTTCAACTCATTTCACTCAGCATCATACTCTCCATGTCCATATAGAGTTTTTTTTTCTTTTTGGGTCATATCCCAGCGATGCATAGAGGTGACTCCTGGATAATGCACTCAGAAATTCCTCCTGGCGTTGCTTGGGGGACCATATGGGATGCTGGGAATTGAACCCAGGTTGGCTGCGTGCAAGGCAAATGCCCTACCCACTGTGCCATCTCTCCAGCCCCTAGGTAATTCTTAAGTATCTGAATTAATAAGGAAAAAAAATCTCCATTGATGTAAAAAAAATCAACTGATAGTTATAGAAAGAATATTTTAAAAAATAAAATGTTATTTCATCATTTAAAAATTATAAAACTTTTAGTTAGCTAGGAGCAAACAATGTTTTTAATCTATCAGAGGGCAACCGCAGGCATCACAAGCAAATACCATACTCAATGGTAAAGTGCTGAGATATTTGTCTTGTCTTATATTGTTATATTTTATGTTATTTTACTATATTAAGCCATTCTCTTCTGGTCCACAGAGTCTCATTTAATAGATCTGCTATGAATCTTACAGAAGTTCCTTTATAAGTAAATTCCTTCTTTGATCTTGTTATTTTCAATGGATTTCTTTGACTTTTGTCAAATGTGTTTTGGATATTTTTCTATTTGGGTCCATTTTCAATGTGAACGTTCAGGCCTCTAGGGTCTGGATGACTACACTCCTCAACTCTGGAAAGTTCTTATCTATGATTTGACTAGTAGTTTTCCATCAATTCTTCTTTTTATTCCTTAAAAACTGCAATTATACTTGCTCATCTTGAACTCAGCCCATAGTTATCTGGTGTGATAATTTCTTTTAGTTTCAGATTTTTTTCCCATCGTATGTTGTTTTCTAGTAGTTTCTTGCATTTATTCTTAAGGATCTTCAGTGTCCTCACCTGCTTTATTCTGTGGCTCAGACCTTCCACTTAGTTTCTACCTTAACTATTCTACTTTGAATTTCTGTCACTTCGAAATGTAGTTATTTCATTTCTGCTTTCATGGTTTCTTGTTCTTTGCTAAGTACCTATACATGATTTCTTTGAGCTCATTGAACTTCATCAACATGGTATCTCTACAGTCCTTATATACGAGGTTACAGAGATAGCTGGAACAAGCAGACTCTTCTGTGCTACTGGTTTCAGTCATTGAGCTTGGTGGGATTCTACATGGCTTCCCTACTGTGTCTCTTGTGTTCTCAGGGTGAATCTTTGTAGTTCATCCCACTGGAAATCTTTGAAAAATTAGGTTGAATCTTTTCCTTCCCTTCCAGGAGGTACTGGTGTGTGCAGTATGAGGTGTTACAAGTAAAGCAGTAAGTGGCCAGGCATAAGCAGCTGCATGGTTCAGGATAAAAGCAGGGCATGAGAATTATGGGAAAGAGGTATGGATGTGTGCCTGGGAGGTTGAATAAACTAGAAGAGGGTGTAATATGTGGAAGTAAGCCTCCTAAGATGGTGATGTCCAGGCATCAATAGCATAAATTTTGGAGACATAAACAATTATATCCTTAAAACATATGTAGTCTTAAGCTGGACAGATCGTACAATGTTTAAGATGCTTACCTTGCACACAGCTACCTGGAATTTAATACCAAGCATCACCAATAGTCTCCTTACTTAGGTCTTATCCTTAAGCAGAGCCAGGAGTAAGGTGTGGCCCCGACCTCACCTCTCCCCTACCAGGTAAACATATATCGTCACATAGTTTCAAGCTTGTTATTAATGTAACATATTAAAAGCATACATAACATGAGACTTTTTAAATTAATCTCCAGTACTGAATTTGTATACTGCTGTGATATAACAGCAGTACTAGACAACTTGATTCAATTAGCTAAGAACAGTTTTGTGATGCTCCAATTCTTTGGCAGGTAGAAAATTGAGACATTTCTCTAGTCTCCTAAGATTAAATAATTTCTGTATTCCTAAGAAACTCTTTAGTGCTAACAAGTGCATTGCTTTCCCAACTAGAATATAATTGGAAAATATTTAATATTAAGTTATGATGTTTGAAGAAATTGTTAAAAACAGTAACTCCAAAATCAAGAATGTGAAGATATATAATAAGGATTCTCCCAAAGCAGTACTGTGAAGCAAAGAAGAAGACAGAACTGAATAATGTATATTTTTAAAAGGTAAGTTATTCTAAAAGCAATTACTGAAAGGTAAGAGTTCTTCTCAAGGTTCTCAACCTTGTACACTGAAAGGAAACTTCTTATAATGCAAGACTAAGAGAGCCAATTACTTCAGGACCAAGCTACATCCTAAATTTCTGGACTTGGCAGTTCAAAAACTCTTAGAAAGTGTTATAAAATCTTCACTAACAACTCTGACTTTATAAATGTGACGCTAAAAGGATGAATGAAAATGAACTAATTAAATAGTAAAAGTAGAGAAGAGGAAGCACTGAATTAAAAAAAAAAACAACTACCAGAATGTCAGTGTATTTCCACCACTTTCACGAGCTTAGATCATATTTGTATAAAAAATATTAATAAAAATTATCAATTATATTATACTTGCAAGCCTTGAAAGCTCCCCATGGCATATTCATATCTCAAGTACAGTAAAAGATATATACATACCTCTCGGAGAGCCCAGCAAGCTACCTAGAGTATCCCGCCCTCACGGCAGAGCCTCGCAAGCTACCCATGGCATATTCTATATGCCAAAAACAGTAACAATATTTTTCATTCCCCTGACCCTGAAATAGCCTCCAATCATTGGGAAAGACGAGTAAGGAGAGGCTGCTAAAATCTCAGGGCTGAGTGTAATAGAGACATTACTCAGCACGCTCGAGTAAATCGACGAACAATGGGATGACAGTGATACAGTGATATTATACTTAGTATGCCAATAACTTTGCAAATATTATCTAATATATCCGTTATAACAAAATATGAGGGAAAAACTATAGTGATACTGTACTGGAGTAGAGACTTGGGACGTTTGTTCAAGACCAGCTCACCACCCAAGTGGTAAGATCAGGATGAGACCAAAATATACTTTAACTCCAAAGCTGTACCCTTATTAACACTCCGCATAAAAGTGCATTACCTTCTTTGGATGATCTAAAAGGTTTCCTTCAGAAATAAAGTGCAAAGATTTATGATGGAAGATATGCCAAAGGATAAAGCCTAGCTTTTGAAGTGACTTTTGAAGTGAAGTCCAGGAGATTATCTTTTTGAAGTTTCAGATCTGTATAAAATATTACTTACTTGATAGGCTTATAGGACACTAAGGATTAGAAATAATACAAGACTAATGAGCCTGAGTTACAATGGTGATAACCAAGTTCTACAAAATGCCTAGTATATGTCAGGTACTAAGCATTTTTCACATGTTAAATAATGCAATTTCACAGTAATTTTAAGAATACTTTTATTTTTATTTCCTTTTCAGAGAAGCAAAGAAGTTTCTTTGACCTAAATCACAGAGTTAAAATGCAGATGTAGGTTTCCAATAGACTAAATTAACAAATTTTCATATTAGAAAGACTCCTACAGATATACAGATTATATTATTTCAGAAAGTGTTGATCTCATTGAGAGTTAAACATAAATTCAAGAGGGACCTTCTGTTTTCGGCTCTACCAGCCCAGGTAAGACTTGTCTCTGGCTAGTATCACTAGACCAGTAGAACTCAAACAGGAAGCAGAGCCCGTCCTACCTGTGTGGCTCTCTGCAGCCTCCACATCTGACCTGTACTATATTAAGGGTCCAAGTAACAGATTTCATAGCCACACTAAGGCCTACTTGACAAACTATATGTTGCTCACAGTTATTTTTCATGTCATTCTGTGAGAATGTGAAGACAGAGAAACCTCTTATTTAATCCCTCAGCATCTTGGCGGGGGAGGTTAACTATAAAGACTCATTCCCAGCACAGCAAGAAAACTAATGGAGAAAACACATGGAAATCCACCAAGCTCAGTCAGCAAAAACTGTATCACTGAAGACATACACAACACCAGTAAACACTCACACAGTATCTGGAGTGTCACTATAACGAAGATGCTCAATGAGCTCAAAGAAACAATAGCACGGGTAGTCAACAAAGTACAAGAACTAATGAGAGTCAAGGTAAAAACACTAATACAGTTGGAAATGACAGTAAAAAGGTCAGCAGAAGTTCTCAACAGCAGAATAGCAGAAACTGAGCAAAAGTTTGAGATACTTCAAGATGAGCAGGAGTAAACGACTAGGAAATAGCAGAAAGTGGTATTAAATAGTCTGAAAAGAAATAAATAGCATACCAGATAACTATGAGATGAGTTCAATGAAATAATATAGGAATCATCAGAGTCTCTGAAGAACATGAATGCAATGTTATGAAGAAACAAAAGTGAAAGAAATCATTAATAAGAACTTCTTGGAGTTAAAGATTACAGACATGAGATCCAAGAGGTTCCAAGGGTTTCAGTGAAAATAGACACAAGTAGGAAAACTCCAAGACACATTAAACTCAAATGACAAAATCCAAAGTCAGAGACCAAATACTGTAAGCAGTATGATCAAAAAAGAAATTTACTGAAAAGGAAAGCCCATAGGATATACAGTAGATCTATCAAATGAGACTCTACCAGCCAGAGAGTATGCAAGGATATAGTACAAAAACTCAGCGAAATGACCACTTCACCAAGAATACTCTATCCAATTAGATTCATTCAGATTTGAAAGAACTATACAAAGTTTCATGGATGAAAAACAGCTTATGAAATTCATTCACAGTTTTGCAAGAAGTGTTAAAGAACTGGAGAAGTTTTCATCATGGGGCATTGAGAATGGCGCTCATTAATGGTGCGTATCAGTTGTCCTCTACTACTAGAAAAGTTAAAAACAGCAATTAACCACCACAAATTGACATCTATTGATTTATTTTCTGATAATTTTATTTGCCATTTAAAAATTATTTTAAATTGAGTCACAGTTTATAACACAGTTATGAAGTTGCTCATGATTGGGTTTCAGTCATATAACGTTTTAATGCCTATCTCTTCAGTGTATTTTTCCCACCACCAATGTCCCCACTTATCCCCACTGGGCCCATCCAACCCACTTTTTGTCTCTTTTTCTCTCTTTCCTCTCTTCTCTCTTTCTCTCTCTGTCTCTCTGTGTCTCTGTGTCTCTGTCTCTCTGTCTCTGTCTCTGTCTCTCTCTCTCTCTCTCTCTATCTCCCCACCCCTCTCAATCCCTCTCTTTCTCCCTCTTTCTCCTTCTCCCTCCTTTCTCTTTGCATTAGGCTTGCAATACATACAGGTACTGAGAAAGATACTGAAAGGTTACCATATATTTTCCATCCTTTTAAGTTCTTTGGAGCAAGTAATATAAAATAAATGTGTTATATATCTGCCAGGGGCCAAAAAAAAAACCCTTCATTTATCACAGAGAAGATATAATGGCTACTGAAATAAGATTCAAGTATAAAATAAAATTTACTGCAATGTATCTTATATAATTGAGCCAAAACTTAGTTATGTAAATGAGAATATACAGCATACAATATTGTATTAATAATTTGAATTTCTTTACTTACATAGCTTAAAATCATATAGCAATCAATCACTTCAAATTGACTTTTGTTGATTTATTTTTGATAATTCCACTTGGCATTTCTTTAAGTTTTGTTGGAGTGAATAATATCAGATAAATATGTTATATGCTGACCAAGGTGGCAGATCGGTGGGTGGTAGAAAACCTGGTAACCCTGGTGGAGGGAAGAGGACATTGGTGGTGGGATTGGTGTGGAACATTGTATGTCTGAAACAACCCTATCATGAACAACTTTCTAAGTCAAGGTGTCTGTATAAAAAAAATAATAAAGTGTAAAAAATAAACTCAGGGGAATGAAACTATCTAACTTAAAATACCCTCTTTCAAGGAGAAACTATTCGAAAGAATGTATATATTACCAAACATAGTCAGTAGGATTTCTCTATTTCTGTTACCTGGCTTATGACTTAAAGTGTTGCTACCATGTTGCTTTATACTGACTAATATAATCACTCTATTTCCATAAAATTGCTTCTTTATATATCTGTCACCTAAAAACTGTATTAAAAATCATGTAGTATGGAATCTTTGGGAATATTTTTACCCTCTTGCTTTCATCTATGAATGTTTCTTGCTGAACAGTATCCCATGTAATGAAGGTAACACAGTTTGTTTAATGATTCACCCAAGGAAGGACATCTGGGGTTTCTTCTAATTTGAATCAGTTACAGATAGACCTTCCATGCATTTCATGTACGGAGTTTTGTATTGCCACAAATTTTTTCCCTAAGGGTAAGTGACAGAAGTATCATAATCACATGTTTAGTTTTACAAGAAACTTTCAAAGTATTTCCAGAAAGGCAGTGCCATTTTATATATCTTAGTCATTCAAATGAATATATAGTCATATATCACAGTTTTAATTAACATTTCTATTATGGTTAATAATGCTGCACATCTTTTCTTAACTTTATTTGACACCTTCATAGTCTCATCGGTAAAATATTCATTCATGACATATGTCCATTAATTTTTTTACATCATCATTTACACAGGTGTTTATAATAGGTTTTCAGGTTGCTAATATTCAAGTTTCTGACTTCCAATCCAACCGTCCAGTATTTCTTTGCCTTCACCTCTGATCCCAGATTAACTCCCAGTCCCCATCCTGACTCTTGATAGGTCTTTAATTGCTAAACTATCTACTTATAGTAGTATTGGGTCTAGTGGTTTCAATATGAAAAAGTACAATATTTTGTTTCTCCACCAAAGAGAGGTCCAAGACCCCAACCTTTGCCTCTATGTTACTTCCAGACCTCTTCTTGCTTCTTCCCCCACTTCTATCTTTCCTTGGTACTTCCATTTATATAATGTATTAATGTATCACCTGCATCACCTGTCATCCCGCTGCTTATCGATTTGCTGGTGCGGGCACCAGTAACATCTCCATTCATCCCTGTTGCATCCTAGTGTAGCCCAATGGCGTCTGCTCACTCCAGGAACACGAAGAGCATAAGCAGCCTCTCCTTACTCGTCCTTCCCAATGCTGCCATATGGGGGACTCTTTCAGGGTCAGAGGAATGAGGCCCATTATTGTTATTGTTTTTGGCATATTGAATACGTCACAGGTAGCTTGCCAGGCTCTTCCCTGTGGGTGGGATACTCTCGGTAGCTTGCTGGGCTCTCTCAGAGGGATGGAAGCTTTTGGGGCGGCCTCTAATTGCCTTTACAGGTGCTCCCAGTGAGACAGCCTGCCACGGGGGCAGGAGATTCTGGGAGCTTTGTTTTATACACTTTGAATCTTGGCCGTTGATGAGATTACATGGCGCTGGGGGCAGTTTATGGGTGTGACTGCAAAGCTGCTGGAAAACTGGGGATCTGGGTGGAAGAAGATCAGTCCCGATCTGAGCAGTCTTGGAGATCTCAGCCACAGATCCTGCATACCTGGGTTCTTGCCGGTTTGTTCCTTCATGCGTTAGGTATGTCCAAGCATGTGGAGAGTGGCCTTGAGCAAGGCTGTGGCTGGGTTCCAAAGGTTTTAGGCTGCTGGAGTTCTGCTTGGGGCAGGCAGGGAGACTAAAACCCACCGCCTCTGAGGGACCTCAGTGAAGACAGCCTGGTGTGGGGACAGGAGATTCTGCAGGAGATTTTTTTTTCTATAATGTAGAACCAGCATTTTGCTCACACTTGCTATATCTACCATTCATGTTGTTCTATATACCTCAGATTAGTAAGAACATTTAGTATGTATCTTTGTCCATGTTGTTCTATATACCTCATATTAGTAAGAACATTTAGTATGTATCTTTGTCCCTCGGTATAACTTCACTTAACATAAGATCCTGAAGTTCCATCCAAGTTGCATGATTTCATCGTTCCTTATGACTACATAGTATTCCACATACCACAACTTCACTGTTTTTAGATTGCCCACTGTTTTTGGATTGCTAGATTCTTTCCTCACCCTGACTATTGTACTAAGTGCTGTAATGAGCATAAGTGTACATATATCTTTTCAAGTGAATGTTTTTGCATCTTGTGGGTAGATATAAAGAAGTAGGATCCACAGTTCAGATGGTAGCTCTATTCTTAGTTTTTTGAAGAATCTCCATCATGTTCTCCATAAGCACTGAACTAGACAAAACTCCCACCAGCAGTGTACGATTTTCTTTTTTACCACAAACCCCTCAGTGCAAATAGTTACTATCCTTTCTGACCTATGCCATTCTCACAAGTGTAAAGTGACATCTCATCATCATCTTCATTTGGATTCCCCTGATAATAAGAAATGAAGATCACTTTTTCCTATGCTTCCATATTCTTATACGGAGAAGTTTCTATTTCTTCTATGCACTTTAATATGGTTACTGGGTTTACTGGTTTCTCTTTGTCAGTACTTTTAATCTTGGACATTAAATTTTACCTGACATATTACATACAAATATTTTCTCCAAGTCAGCAGGGTGTCTTTTGACTTAACCTGCATTTCTTTTTGCCATGCAGAAACTTTTATGTTTGATAAAGTCCTGTTTGTTTATTTTTTCTGTTGTCTTTTTTTTAGATTTTTTTCAATTTGATTTTCATAAAGTTGTTGTTCATGGACTGGATCGATAGCACAGTGGGTAGGACATTTGCCTTGCACGTGGCCGACCCGGGTTCAACTCCTCCGTCCCTCTCAGAGAGCCTGGCAAGCTACTTAAGAGTATCCCGCTTGCATGGCAGAGCCTGGCAAGCTACCCATGGCATATTTGGTATGCCAAAAAAAGTAACAACAAGTCTCACAATGATGACGTTATTGGTGCCCACTCGAGCAAGTTGATGAATAATGGGATGACAGTGTTTCAGTGCTAAAGTTGTTCAGAGTAATTGATTATATTCAATATTTCAACACCAATTCCACCACCATTACCCCTTCCCTCCACCATTATTTCAAATTTTCTCACCATCACTAAAGCCTTCCCCACAGGCAGATGCTAAATAATTTATTTTTGTGTTGCTTGTTACTCTACTTTATGGACTCGATTTCTTTGTTATCAATTAGCTATCCATAAATCTGAGGGTTGATTGTCAGATACTCAGTTCTGATCCATTGGTCTGATAATCTATATTTATCCAGCGCCATGTTGTTGTACTTTAGTTTTATAGTTAAGTTTCAAATCAGAAAATACAATACCACCAAATTTCTTATTTCTCAGGGAGGCTTTGTGTATTAGACATGTTTTATGGTTCCATAGAAATTTTTATCAGTGACCATTCTGAGTCCTTGAAGAATACCACTGGGATTTTGATAGGGAGTGCATTGAATCTATATAATAATTAAGGTAGGAATGTCATTTCCACAATGTTGACTCTCCAATACATGAATACTAAGTATTCTGACTCTTTCTGAGGTATTCTTCTGTTTCTTTCTTAAGTAATGTGTAGTTCTTCAGAAGTAAAGATGTTTTACCTTTTGAAAAAAAAGCACTTTAAAAATTTTGGACATTAATTTAATTGGAGTAGACTATTTGATCTCTCTTCTTTATGGTTCACTATTTGCATATAGGAATATAACACATTCTTATGCATTAATTTTATTTAACCTGCCCATTTTAAAATGGATTTTTTTTACTGGTAAGATTGAGAGGTGTTTATTTGTTGTAAATATGACCCATTGTCAAATATATAATTTGCAAATATTTTCCCAAATGCAGTCTGTTTTTTTCCATCTCTTACTCAGGTCTTTCACAGAGATAGATGTTTCAAATTTGAGGAAGTTTAGCAAACTTTAATTTTCTTTTATCTGTGTTGGTGTCAAATCTAATGCTTTACCTAATTCCCAAATGCAAATAATTTTAATGTTTCTTCTAAACATTTCATACACTTATGTTTCATATTGAAGATCATTTTATAACATTTATCCCCTTAAAATATTGTTTTAGGACCCCTGAGATATAGTGAGCAGGGTGCTTGCCTTGAATGTGGTCAATCTGGAATCTATATCCCTGGCATCCTATGTGGTCCCCTGAAACCCACAAGGAGTGATTTCTGAGTGCAGAGCCAGCTATGAACACTGCTGGGTATGACCCAAAGACAAATGAAATATATTTTTAACTATTTCATATGTTTTCATATAAATTTTAGAATTAAGATATTATTTAATTTCTTAAATCCTGCCAGAATTTTGTTAGAAACTACATAAAAGTTATACAATTCATTCAATGCATGCATTGGTTTGTTGTATCAACAAGTTATACATTTTTATTAACATCTATGTATTTCATAATTTTGAACTGCAATAAATTAAATTTTTAATTTCAGTGTCCACAGGTACACTACTAAGATACAGAAATTTAGTTGTTCTAAAACATGATCTTATACCCACCTACTGTAGGATTGTGTTTTATAATAATAGATATTACATGTACCTATTTTCATTGACCTCACTTATTTTTTTTAAGAATTTTACTTAAGATCATCTAAGATTTTCTAAGCAGAAATCATATCATCTGCAACAGTGACAGTTTTCGTTGTACTTTCTATTTGCATATCTTTTATTTCCTTTTATTGCTTTATTGTACTGACTAGAATTCCCTGCAGTATGTTAAATAGGAGTAGTGAATAGACATCCTTGCATCACTTTCTGAACCAAGGAGGAAAGTATTCAGTCTTTCATCATTAAGTATAATGTTAGCTGCATGTATTTAAAATTACAAATGTTCTTTATCAAATTGAGAAAGTTTTTCTCTAGTACTATTTTTCAAAGTTTTTAGTACAAATTAATGTTGGATTATGTCAAATACTCCTTCTACATCAATAGGCAATATAATCACTTGCTTACTGTCCTCTTTAGTTTGTTAATATATAGTTTTATGTTGCTTTGCCTATTTTCATAGAGGCCACAATGATGGTAAGGGAGTGGGGGACCTGAGACACTCCTAGTAATGCTGAAGGCTGTGCTCAGGTCAGCGATTCAGTGCCACTCAGACCTGGAAGTGTTCATAAGCTATACAGAGCTACGAAGTGTTGAGCTTGGGTCTGGCGCCTGGTTTGCATCTGGTAACAGGGATATAACACAGGACTGGAACTCACCCATGAAAGACAAATGCTATGAGCTAAATTTCCAGCTGAAGTTTGTATTTTCTGAGAAAGTTTTCCATTTCCTCTGAATTGTCAAATTTGTCTATAGAATGATACATGACATTCCTTTTATTTTCCCTTATAACCTATAATTATATCCCATTTCATTTGAGATACTGTTAATTTGATCCTTCTCTGTAAATCTACCTAGAGTTTGTGAATTTTACTAATTTTATTGAAGAACTAGCTACTGTTTTCTTTCTTGCTTGCTTGCTACTATTGTGGGGGTCACACCAGCAGTTCTGAAGACCCAGGGCCATTCCCAGTGTGCTCAGGGACTGCGAGGGCCACTTCCAGAGGTGTGGGGGCTCATGAAACACTTGGAATGAACCCAAGTCCTGGTAGGTGTAAAGTATGTGCTCCACTACTTGTGGCATATCCCTGGCCTATAATTTCTTTTAATCAATGCACATGTAATATATTTTCATATTTTTCAATCTAACTTATTGTTTTGCTATAAATTTCTTTTAGATTATACATATAGTCTACAAACATATATAGTCTCTTGTTATATGTGTGGGATATAATTTTTAAACAGTGTTTTCAATCTATTGTGAAGCCAGCCAAACTTTAATGTAATTATTGAAAAAGTGGAATGGAATCTATCATTTAATTTGGCCTCTTCTGTGGGTTTTTTAAATCCAGTTGTGTCTTTGTTTTGTTTTTCCTGCCTTATGTAGGTGATTATTTAAAATTCTATTTTCATTTATCTCAAGACTTTTTTAGTACATTTCTTTGTATTATTTATTTAGAGTTTGCTCTGGGAATTGCATAATATATTCACAACTTATCAAACCTATTCATCATTTTACCAGTCTGAGTAAGTACCAAAAAACTTTCTTCCCATTACATAGCCTTACCTTTCAATTTATAAAAAAAGATATTAAATATTTCATCATTTATATTCACATTGGAGAGCACTACAATTCCATTCTTTTATTCCTGGGGAAATCGAAGGATGGTAGGGTATAGGATTCTGGGTTGACTGTGAATTCACTGTTGACTGCTATTTTTTTCAGTATCTGAAAATTTTAAGTTCCTGAGTATCATTAGAAACAAACAGAAACTGAGACATTTACAGAGAGCTCAGGAGCTAGATTCTACTGGGTTGAAATGTCACCAAGCTACAGGAAAAATCTAACTCCAGTAGGAGAAATCAGTATATAAAAACTAACTGCAATTACCAGCCTAAGCACAAAATTGCAGGTATATACAGTTCAGTGCTGACACTCAGGGACATGAGTAACATTGTTTGAGAGAGTCTGCTGAAACTCTTCAGAGCTAATGTGTAAGATGACTCTGAAGGCCAGAGAGTAAATGGAGTTTACAAGTAGAGAGTAAAATAGGTACAAAAGGCCTGAGAGAAATGGAGAGGATAGCACCTTTTGGGGAATGATAAAGAGTAGTGAAGGACTGAAGTTCGGAACATCTGTATAATATGGGGAAGTAAAGAGGAAAAATAGTGAGAATTAGGACTCTCATCCTCTATTAAGTTTAACTTTTATCCTTAGAACCACCCAGAACTTCAAAAAAAAAAATGGGTGATTTGCAATATTCAAACAATGACTGTTGTTATGATACCCTTTTAAAAGTAGCTTTTCAATGAATTATCCATTCTCTATTCATTATAATTATATTTTATTATATTATTTGTAATAATTATATATTAAATATATTAAAATATATCAAATATATAAAAATTTTAAATTATGAGTTGATAAAATACATAACAGGCCAGTAGGAATAGCAGATTCGGTTAAGTTTCTACCTTCTACTCCAATTTAAATATACTCCTTGCTGCCTGCTCAATATTATAGTGTCTCTGTGATCAATAACTGAAGCAGCATGGGATGAGATCAGGGCTAGATGGCAGCACATTAAGTAAAGCTTGTTATCTTTCCTGTAGCTTTTCATTTCCTGGGTTTTGTCAGTTTTTGTCAAAACATTAATATTACTTAATGTATATTTTACTGTATTTGCTAAATGAAGAAGTTTCAATGCCAGGGACTAACACAAATATATCAGAGTCATGCACTGCATGCCAAGTTCACATTGATTTCAGAAATGCCCGAGACATTTAGAAAAAGATGTCCTACTTCTTTATCATGTTGGCCTTTCACCCAGTCACATACCCCACCATACATTATGAGTATCTAGGATTGTTCTAGAATTGAGCTCTCCTCTGTCTTCATTGATTAAAACTGGTATCATATATCTGGAGAAAAATAATTTACAGAAAGATTAAAAACAAAGAGAAGAAAAAGTATACTTCATACAATTAAATGGCTTGGTCTTATTCTCTTTTCAAAGTATTAAAAAAAAAATGTCATCATCCCACTTTCTCCCATTGCTGGGACTGCCATCCTGCCTGCAGTTGCAGACCGCAGTTCAACAACACCGCAGCCTTGCCCCAAGCCCAGGTGTGTGAGTGACCGCAACGCGCCCTCCCGGGGCCCACGCCCCCTAGGACCTGGATCCCCTCCACTTATAGCACAGCTGAGGGCGTGGCCTCCAGAGCAGGAGGCGTGGCCTCCACTGTAGTGGGTGTGGCATTCCTGGTAATCTGGAGTCACATGTCAATCTTCGTCACCTAATTCCAAGAGTAACATTTTAGCTATCTCAAACACTATAGGTCAATAGTCCACTATTTCACCAAAATACTTGTGAACACAAGAAGCTATACAAACCCAATATAAATGATCACATCCTTAGAAAGCTTCACTGTAGGCTCCATATAAGGCATAGAGGAACACCTGAGAGGAAGAATATATTCTAGAAGGAGGAGGGAAAAAGAGAGAACCACCATCGATCGAGTTCATCCAGAATCCTTTCTCACTACAAGAGGGGATAGTGATAGTGAACAGGAAGGTCACACCGCCATACAACCACAACAACATGAAGAAACAGCGCAACTCCCCACCACAAGGAAAGGATGATGAAGAGTCCAGAAGCCTCAATAGGAATTACCCACAAATATGAGCCACAGTTATAGAAATCATTGCTGAAAAGTTACCAGAGCTGGAGAATGTAGGCATCCAGATTCAAGGAGCCCAAAGGGTGCCGGCTAAAAAAGACCCTACTAAGAAGACTCCAAGACATATCATAGTTAGAATGACGGATGTCACGGATAGAGACACAATACTGCAAGCAGCAAGATCAAAGAAGGAAATCACATACAAAGGAGCACCCCTTAGATTTACAGCAGACCTATCAGACGAAACCCTCCAAGCCCAAAGACAATGGTGGAATATAGGAAAAAACTCAATGAAATGAATGCTTCACCAAAAATACTTTATCCGGCTAAACTGTCACTCAAACTCAAAGGAACAATACACTCTTTTATGGATAAACAACAGGTCCAGAAGGATTCACTAGCAAATTTTTCCAAACATTTAAAGAGGACCTATTGCCAGTTCTTCTCAAGCTTTTCCAGGAAATTGAAGAAACAGAAACTCTCCCAAATAGTTTCTATGAGGCTCATGTCTCCTTAATACCAAAATAAAATAAAGACACCGTGGAAAAAGAAAACTACAGGCCAATATCACTGATGAACACAGATGCGAAGATTCTCAACAAAATATTAGCAAATATAATTCAACAACTCATCAAAAACATCATATACCATGACCAAGTGGGATTCATCCCAGGGATGCAAGGATGGTTTATCATTAGGAAATCAATTAACATAATCCATCATATCAACAAAAGAAAAGACAAAAATCACATAATCATATCAATAGATGCAGAGAAAGCATTTGACAAGATACAGCACCCATTTATGATGAAAACTCTCACCAAAATGGGTATTGAAGGAACTTTCCTCAATATAGTCAAAGCCATCTACCACAAGTGTAGGATAACATAGCCTCAGGTAGCTTTGGTTTATTTGGGTTACTCTTATCACAGTACTCCCATTCCTCTGTGTTTATTTGTAACTTCTTTCTTTGTGTTCTGTTGACTTGTAAATACTGTTTTTCTCTTTGCCTTGAGTCCTTTGCATAGTTTATTCAGAGCCATGTCCTTTTGCATGGGCACAGGAAGATAGTAATAAATGCTATGCTTTTGTAACCTGGGAGTCATTTGACTGTACATGATATATTCCTCCTGGGCATCTGTTCTCTAGACCTAAGCCTCAGCTTCCCTTACTTCCTAGCACCCCCAAAGGCAGGGTCCCAATGAGGAATGGGATGGACCCAGGGCAAGCTGTGAGTTATGTACTACTTTGGCATGGAGATGGGCCTAGCCAAAGTGCCTAATGTTTAACTAAAAGTTAAGAGCTTGGTCATGGACAAATGCTGTCATGATACAAAAAGTAATAACTAGATTCGGAGCCTGCTAGGGTTAGGAATGATTAACCTGGTCTGAGCACTGTAATCTTGAGTCTGTGGCAAGATGTTCCCAGGAGAGCTGCCCTACAAGCCTCAATGTACCTTTTACTGTGTCCATACAAAAATAACTAGTGTTAAGATGTTGATTGAGTTATTGGGCTGAGGAAAGGAGAAAAATAACTTAAAAGGTATTTTGCCTGTGGGCAGTCAGGAAGGGCTTTGGAATACCTCTAGATTATGTTTCCTTTGAGCCTGGTGGGCCCTCAGGAAGTGCTTTCTTATGTTTATTTTCCTACCAGACTGGGTGCAGCATGGGCCCAGAGGGCAAGGTGGAGAAAGACAAGTAAGGGTGGAGAGACCAGTGGGGGAGAAGCTAAATTCAGAGAGCTGGGATTGAGGAATGAGCAGCTAGGAAGGAAGTATGTGTGAGATGAGAGAGATGAAACATTAAATAAATGGTAACTAATCAGACACCATCTTGGTCCTCGTTCTTCCTTCACCTGTCCTTGACTAACAGCCTTCCCGATCCAGCCCATACACAGTGGCTCCATAGCACCAAACATGGGCGATGAGAGCCTATAAACACATACCCTTCAGCGTGCATAGTGTTTTACATACATACAAGTCTATGGCGAGCATCATCCTCAATGGGGAAAAACTAAGAGTTTTCCCTCTAAGATCAGGGACGAGACAAGAATGCCCATTCTCATCACTTCTGTTCAATATAGTACTGGAGGTACTTGCAACAGCAGTTAGGCAAGAAAAAGATATCAAGGGCATTCAAGTAGAAACGAAGAAATCAAGCTCTCACTATTGGCAGATGATATGATACTATATTTAGAGAACCCTAAAGCCTCTACCAAGAAACTCCTAGAAAAAATAGACTTGTATAGTAAAGTTGCAGGCTATAAAATCAATATCTAAAAATCCATGGCTTTCCTATACGCAAATAATGAGAGAGAAGTAAGTGACATGAAAAAAGCAGTCTTGTTCACAGTCATGCCTCAGGAAACCAAATACCTCGGAATCAGCTGAACTAAGGAGGTAAAGTATTTGTACAATGAAAACTACAAAACGCTACTTCACGAAATAAAAGAGGACACGAGGAAATGGAAAGATATCCCCTGCTCATGGATTGGGAGAATTAACATTGTCAAAAAGGCTATACTCCCCAAAGTACTGTACAGATACAATGCAATCCCCATATGGATTCCCAGGACATTCTTCAAAGATAGAGCAAACACTCCTGAAATTCATATGGAACAATAAGCCCCCACAAACAGTTAAAGCAATCCTTGGGAAAAAGAAGATGGGAGACATCACCTTCCCCAACCTCAAACTCTACTACAAAGCAGTAATAATTAAAACAGCATGGTACTAGAACAAAGGCAGAGCTGCAGATCAATAAAAAAAGCAGAATATCCTGACACATACCCTCATATATATTATCATCTAATCTTTGATAAGGGAACAAGAAATGTGACGTGGAGCAAGGAAAGCCTCTTTAACAAATGGTGCTGGCAAAACTAGACAGCTATATGCAAAATAAAATGGGCTCAGATATCTACCTAACACCATTTACAAAAGATCAAAATGGATTAAAGACCTCAAAATCAGACCAGAATCCAAAAGGTACTTTGAAGACGAAGTTGGCAAAACTCTCTATGACATTGAAGATAAAGGTATCTTCAAAGATGACATATCATTGGCCAAGCAAGTGGAAACAGAGATAAACAAAAATCTTAAACTAAGAAGCTTCTGCACCGCAAAAGAAACAAGGCCTAAAGTACAAAGACAGTCTACAGTATGGGAAAGGATATTCACCCAATACCCATCAGATAAGGGGTTGATATCAAGGATATACAAGGCACTGGTTGAACTCTACAAGAAGAAAACATCCAGCCCCATCAGAAAATGGGGCAATGAAAGGAACAGAAACTTTCTCAAAGAAGATATCTGAATGGCCAAAAGATACATGAAAAAATGCTCTTCATCACTAATCATCAGAGAGATGCAGATCAAAACAACAATGAGATACCACCTCACACCACAGAGACTGGCACACATCCAAAAGAACAAAAGCAACCGGTGTTGGTGTGGATATGGGGAGAAAGGGACAGGGACTCTCCTTCCCTGCTGGTGGGAATGCCGACTGGTTCAGCCCTTTTGGAAAACAGTATGGGTGATTCTTGAAAAATTAGAAATTGAACTCCCATTTGACCCAGCAATACCACTTCTGGGAATATATCCCAGAGAGGCAAAAGAGTATAGTAGAAATGATATCTGCACATGTATTTTCATTGCTGCACTGTTTGCAATAGCCAAAATCTGGAAAAATCCCAAGTGCCCAAGAACAGATGACTGGTTAAAGAAACTTTGGTACATCTACACAATGGAATACTATGCAGCTGTTAGAAAACATAAAGTCATGAAATTTGCATATAAGTGGATCAACATAGAAAGTATCATGTTAAGTGAAATGGGTCAGAAAGAGAATAGACATAGAAAGATTGCACTCATTGCACTCATATGTGGAATATAAAGTAACAGAATACGGAACTAACACTCAAGAATAGTAGAAATAAGAACCAAGAGGTTTTCCCCATGGCTTGGAAGTCGATCTCACATGCTGGGTGAAAAAGATAGCTTAGATAGAGAAGGGAGCACCAAGTAAAGGGTGTTTGCAGGACCCGCTCGGGTTAGGATATCTGTGCTGAATGTAGACTATAGAATGTAGATTATAGATGGAACACAATGGCCACTCAATGCCTCTATTACAAACCACAACACCCAAAAGGAGAGAGAGAACAAAAAGGAATGCCTTGCCACAGAGGAAGGTGGAGGGGGGGAAGATGGAAGGGTGGTGGTGTTAGGGATACTGGGATCATTGATGGTGGAGAATGGGCACTGATGGAGTGATGGGTACTGGATCATTTTATCATTGAAAACACAAGCACGAAAGTTTGTAATTATGTAAGTGTGTAAGTATGTAACTGTACCTCACAGTGATTCACTATTAAAAAATAAATAAAAATATTAAAAATCTTTAAAAAAGTTAAAAAATAAATAAATGTCACGCTGAATGCTATTGAATATTTTACTTCAAATTGGTTAAAATACAAAACTGTAATGAGGTTTTGTAAGCTTCTTATATTGAACCATATATTGTAAGCTTTTTATATTGAACCATAATCTTGAAAAATACTGTAAGCTAAAAAAAGGAAAAAAAGAAAAAGAAACCAACAATACTTTCATACTTCCTCTCAAAGGCAGACATTTCTCCTGCCTTGGAGAAAAGCAAGAATGGATTCATTTGGGTACTTAATCTAATTTAGACAAAGTTGTGAGGCTTCTTCCATTGGTTGGGAGCTCCCTAGCACGTGGTCTTCATTAAAGGGAAAGAATTATCAGAGTCTGACGCCTGAAAATAAATGTCAAACTTGGGGCTGGAGATGAAGTACAGTGGACAAGCTCTCTTGCATGCAGCCAACCAAGGCTCAACACTTGGAACCACAGACAGTTCCCAAACACCACCAAGAGTGATTTCTGAGCATAGAGCCTGGAGCATTCTCTGAGCACCACCTGGTGTGGCACAAAGACAAAAATGAAATGGAAGGAAAGAATGTAAAACATATTTAAAGCAGAAAACGAATGTACAAAAGTTTCTACGGAAATGAAGTAAGGGGGTTATTGATATATTGCAACATTAGAGCACTTGTCTTGCATTTGTAAGTACTTGGTGATTCCTGGCTCCATTGAAAGGGGTGGGGTTGGGGGTGGAGACATAAAACAAAAAGATAAAAGAGAAAAATGGAATGAACCAGGCAATTAACTAATATGGAGTAAAGAATAAAAAAATCAGCAGTTTCTTTGTGTTAAAATACTTAAGAATATAAAATAATTGCCTGCATTCCTTTGCCAGTAAAGGTAAATTTTTAAAGGTTTGCTGTAAGTTTCAAATAAAAAGAGGATACAGTGAGCCCGACAAGGGGACTTGTGCAGGAGTGAGTGTTAGGTGGCTGAGAGCTGCCTCCCCAGGCAGGTTGGCAGTGGCAGCGGACAGATGAACAAAATGGGAATTGGGCCCCAGGCTGGTCAGTAGTTGGTTTAATTTCTTTCTCCTCCATGGCTTGGTCAGATCTCTCCCTTTATGGCACAGCCATAGTTGTAGTTTTGGTCATAGTTCTGGTCATCACAGTTCCGTCATCATCCTAGTCTTCTCATGAACCTAAAAGTCCTCTCCTTTGTTATCTCTTTGTTATCTCTTCTTCATTGTCTTGACATAGGCTCATAGTCCTCTACATCCAGTCATCATTGTCACCTGGTTCTCGTTTTAGTCCTTGCAGACCAAAAAGTCCAAAGTCTCAGTTCTCCTCTAGTCTTCAATGTCGAGTCATTGACCTTCTCGTTCTCAACATCTAGTCTTCAGTGTCTAGTCCCCAATGTCTTCAACATCTCTTTCTCAGCATCTCGTTCCCCAATGTCTAGTCCTCATCTCCTTCCCTCTTACCCCTTACAGCATAGTTATATAGAAATCATGAAGGGTGGGGATAGAAAGGTGGGGTTCAATATTATCATAACAAAGAGATGTAAAGCTGCTCCTTCAAGAGATTAACTCAAAGGAAAAAAATCTCATTTGAGGAGATTACTGCAGATTACTACGAGATCTACTCAAGGGCGGGATTCCATCCAGCATGTATTCTTTTTACCTTTCCTCAGCTAGTAATCCATTTAAACCATAATAGTAAATTTACTTATAATAGTTCTGGGCTGGAGCAATAGCACAGCAGTAGGGCATTCGCCTTTCACACAGCCGGCCCGTGTTCGATTCCTTTGCCCCTCTCGGAGAGCCTGGCAAGCTACCAAGAGTATATCGCCTGCAAGACAGAGCCTGGCAAGCTTCCTGTGGCGTATTCAGTATGCCAAAACCAGTAACAAGTCTCACAATGTAGACGTTACTGGTGCCTGCTCGAACAAATCTATGAGCAACGGGATTAAATGACAGTGACGGTGATAATAGTTCTAGCAATGTCATTTTGTATGAGTACAGTAAGAGATATATTAAGCTTAAAGTTTGACTCTTCCTGAGGACATCTCACTATATATTCCAGAGCAGAGTCCTCGGGCCAGGTTAGTCTTTCCTAATTTCAACAGGGCCCTTATTCAATTACTTCTCTTTGGGTCATGACAGAGTTTGTCCATGACCATGCTCTTAATTTATAGTTAAGTATTATAGCGCTTGACCTGGCCCATTTAGATACCAGGGTATCTCACAGCTTGCTCTGGGTCCATCCAGTCCCTCATTTGGACCCTGCTCTTAGAGTGCTAGGAACTAAGGGCAATTGAGGCTTAAATCCAGTAAATATGGAGGCCCAAGAGTAAATACTATTTTGGAGTCAGTTAACAATCATGTTACATAGCATGGCATCAACTGCCTTCCTGTGTCTATACAAAAAGGTGATTGCTAAATAAACTATGCAAATGACATAAAAGAAATTGAAAAGCAATGTAGAATTATTAGTTGTGACTCAGTTGCACTGTTGTAGTGCAATAAACACTATAGGCTATATAGGCTACATAGGCTTCAATAGGGGTGGAGCAATAGCACAGCGGGTAGGGCTTTTGCCTTGCCTGCAGCCAACCTGGGTTTGATTCCTCCGCCCCTCTTGCAGATCCCGGCAAACTACTAAGAGTATCTCGCTTGCATGGCAGAGCCTGGCAAGCTACCCATGGCATATTTGATATGCCAAAAACAGTAACAACTAGTCTCACAATGGAGATATTACTGGTGCCCGCTCAAGCAAATTGATGAGCAACGGGATGACAGTGACAGTGACAGTGATAGGCTTCAATAAACCTTAAGCTTCCTGCGGGAGCAGCAAAGATACCCAGGGTTGTCCAACTCATAACTATATGAGAAGAGGCTTTAAGCAGTGCAGAGAAACATGTCCAAAAGGATACAGAGAGGGATAAAAATCTGGGTATTGCATGGAGGGAAATATAGAGATCAATTTTAAATAAATAATGCCACTCTATATATTTCAGTTAAACAGATTCTTATGTTGGTTTGTACTGGTTCTACTCTCTTGAGAACTTTTGAAATTTGATCAATAGTGTTTAGGTAGGATTTTCAGTTCTTTTGAAAATGCAAATTATTTCTGGAAAAAAACTTTTTCTCACAATTAGAAACTTGATGGAAATGATCTTTTCTGAAGATTTTCAACATATGGAAGAGTATGGAACTGTAGACAGAAGCAGATTTGAGTTCATACTCATTAAGTTATTTAGTATGGCAGTCACAGAGACAAAGAGAACATAACATACACATCATGATCAAAATGGAAAACTGTTAGATAACATTGGGTTGTCCTTGCTCCTCCCCCAGGGAGCTTAAGGTTTATTGAGCCACTCCCATAACAGTGCAACTGAGGCACACCCAATTCCATCAAGCACTAATAATTCTATATTGCTTTTCTCTTTCCTTTATATCTTTGTATGGTTTATTTAGCAGTGTCATTATTGTATAGACACAGGAAGACAGTTTATGCTATTCTTTGTAACATGGGAGTTAACATAGTAAATTTACTATGACTACTTAAGTGGATTACTAACTGAGGAAAGGAGAAAGCAACACACCCAGGATAGAATCCCACCTTTGAGCAGATCTCCTAGTAATCTGTAGTAATCTACTTAGGTGAGATTTTGTCCTTGAGTTAATATCCTAGAGAAGTGGCCTTACCTCTCTTTGTTGATTTAATGTTCAACCTCATCTACCCTACATCATTTCTATCTAAACTAGGCTGCAAGGGGCTGGGGTGCTCGACAGTGTTGCCAAGGTCGCCATGATCACAAGGTTAGAGGAGGTCAGAAGAAGAAGAGACCAGAGACTGAAGAAGAAGACAATGGCATCAGACTAGAGACCAGGAGAAAGAGCGAGTCAGAGCACAACAGCATGGATGGAACACAGAGGATTTAAGAGAAGAGCAAAACGCTTAGAAGTAGAAGACGGGGCTGGAGCGATAGTATAGCGAGTAGAGCATTCGCCTTGCATGCGGCCAATTCCCAGCATCCCATATGGTCCCCTGAGCATCGCCAGGAGTAATTCCTTAGTGCAAAGCCAGGGCTAACCCCTGTGCATCGCTGGGTGTGACCCAAAAAGAAAAAAAAAAGAAGATGCAAATTAGAAGAGGACAGACTATCCAGACTGGAGATGAGAGACTGAGACTAGAAACAGAGACCAGAGGAGAGACTACAGAGACAACAGTTACATAGAAACTAGAGAGACAGATAGAAAAGAGCAGAATGGCACACACAGAAGCAGAGCACAAAGGAAGAAGATAAAAAGAGAGCACAACGAAGAGAAGACAACAAGAAGATGAGGAGGAAAAACTGAGACTTTGGAGACTTTGAGGTCCCTGAGGAGATTAGGATGATGGAACTCTGATGATCAACACTACGGCTGTAAGGACAACTATGATTACCCCGTAAAGGGAGAGATCAGATGACACTGGGAGTCTGCCCATCGCCTATCCTTTGCCCATCGTCTCAGTTCCTGGGAAGGCCCTCCTGTCCACCAAACGCTGCCTCCAAGTCCTGCTCGCTCCTGGCCTGCAACCCAGCCTGCCTTCGCAAAAGCCCACCGTTCTTATTTCTTATGTATTGTTTCTTATGTGGGCTAGAGCGACAGTACAGCGGGTAAGGTGTTTGCCTTGCATGCAGCTGACCCTGGTTCGATTCCTCCGCCCCTCTTGGAGAGCCCGGCAAACTACCGAGAGTATCTTGCCCACTGGGCAGAACCTGGCAAGCTACCATGGTGTATTATTGATATGTCAAAAACAGTAACAACAAGTCTCAAAATGGAGATGTTACTGGTGCCTGCTTGAGCAAATCGATGAACAATGGGATGACAGTGACAGTGACAGTGTTCTTATGTATCCTGTTGAGTTGAGTTGTGAAAATTCACAGTTAAGCAGCCAGTTACACCTAAATTATGAACAAATAAGCACAGAACATAGCATCTCTGTTGAAAACGTTTGCTTATCAGAAATGATTTCCTGATTTTTTACTTTTAGCATGACACAACCTTTACTGAGGGCACCATATCATACATGCAATACACAAAAGTGTATCTAATATCCCTAAGATCTGTGTAAAATGCCCCAAATTAGCTAACACAATCACATTATTATGAAGTTCTATACCTTATAACTAATAAAACAAGTGTAACCAACCTATTTCATTTCAGTAATCTGATACTGATTTTCACTTTAGACTCTACAGGTCTTTAAACCCTTCTCTGCTCAGGATATTATTTTATCTAGATTGAAGTTCAATTCCTAGCTCCCAAACCAAATTCCTCATCCTTTTGTACAACCTGGAACCTAAGATTGTCTTAATAATCCAACCTATTTTTTCATAATTTTATTTAATTAAAGCATTGTGAATTAAAAAGTTATTCATAATTGGGGTTTTGACATCACCAATCCTGCATCAATGTTAACTTCTGCCACCAGTGTTCCCAGATTCCCTCTCCTACTCCTCCAACCCAGCCCCAGCAGATTCTCCTAACCTAAGATTCTCTTTATCAATCTAACAGATTTGTTTTGATATTTTACTACTCTATAGCAAGTCATCTTGTTTAGAAAAAATGGAAGTTAAGATTGTGAACTAAAAGACAGGCTGTCAATCTAATAAATAAATTCCTGTTGAAAAGCAATTGCAAGCTTACATATTAACATAATTTATTAGAACAATTAGAACACATCCTTGTTGTCTTTTAATTAGAGTATTCCTTGTTCTGGTAATTACACTAGACAACAGAGAATAATAGTTTCAGGATTCTAAGATCATTGGTAGACTGTGGAAAGAGAATGATCAATAGTGCTAATCTACTGGAACACTTAAATTCCCAGAAAGAGATCTTTCATCATGGGCAATCCTTTGTTTAATCAGCATTATTTCTCAATGTCTATGTTCATCTTTGCCAAAGATGCAAAGTAAAGATGCCAGACAAATAACAGGCATATATTCCTCTCTTGAAAACCTGGTCAGAATGGGTCACCTCTGGTTTCTAGTACCTCAGACATTGTTTCACTCCACTCCAAGATGCCAGCAAATAACCACCAATAAATGATTTATGATTCCACGCAGAATAGCATACCTAGGAGTCTGAATGTATAACAAGGAGAAGATTTTAAAGTTTTGATCTTAGGTGAGAAATCATAAGCTTCCTCAATAAAAAATATATCAAATATATAAAAATTTCTAATAAATGAGTATTCTGAATATCAAAAAATGAGTAACTAATAATACTTCCATAATGATGATGTTCTTGTATCACTTCTATCACTTGTCATCCTGTTGCTCATCGATTTGCTTGAGCAGGCGCCAGTACCATCTACATTCAACCCTGTTGAATGCTAGTGTAGTCCGATGGCATCTGCTCGTTCCAGAAACATGAGAGCCTCAAACTGTTCATTCAGAGTCTTGACGAAGAAGTCTGACCATCTCATAGGTGTGTGGCCAGGCATTCTTTTTACATCCGGTGGAATGAAGACGTTACTTTCAGAAATTAATGGGGAGGCTCTGTGATAAGGAAGAGATCTTGCTTTCAGAGCTAAACTGAGGCCTTAAGATATATGCAGTGAATTAGTGTTTCTGCTTTATGTTTTAGAGACCACTAAGAATTCAAATACTGTGCTGTTATAAGGCTTCTTATAAGAGCACCCTATGCTTCTATCACCAAGCATAATAAGAAATCTAAGCTTTCAGAATGACTAAGATTCAAAATCTTTTTCAAAGATGTATAAGTTAGCCTATCTGTCCTCAAGGATAATTCACAGTTGAGTGGCAGCAGGAGAGGACACACATAGATGACACAAGAGGAGTTTTCTGTAAAAACAGGCAACACCAATATCCCACCAAAAGCCCAAATTACAGGATTTTCTGTTAATCAATGCAAAGTTGTAATGAGACCATGTCTAGACAGTATTGATCTCCCACTAATAAAAAAAAATCAGAATGTGACTTCTTTCTAGCTTAATCCAAATGACACACAAATTGGGATCATTCATCCATACATTGCTAACACTCTCCCTAACCAGACATGTTTTATATCATTGAGGTAGTCAAAGGCACATCTGAGTTTCCTCTCAAAATACATATTGAAAATTTTATTTCTTACTTCAAGTAGGAAGTAAGCAAGTTACTTGGAACAAGAGAGGTAGTCCAAAGGACTGATGCACATGTTTTGCATGTAGGAGACCCACGGTCCATTTCCATTATCTCATGGTCCTTGATTACTGTTGGGGCACCCCCTAAATATACATCAGGAGTATTTAAGTTGTGCTTGGGGACAGAGATTGGGGCTTGGGATGGAAACATTCAAAATATGGTGTTGGGAAGGTATAATGGTGGTGGGATTGGTTTGAATATCAAAGGTAATCAAATATTGTAAACTATCTTATAAAATAAAATATTTTTTTAAAAAGAAGCACCTCTCAAAATTATCAGGAGCACTAGGAATACTAAGAATCATTACTTTGATCTCTAAATCAGTGAGATCTAGGAGTCAGAATTCTCAAGAAGCACATATATATATATATATATATATATATATATATATATATATATATATTTGAATTCTCTGTGGTCAGTCATTTTGAAGTTAGGCTGAGCCAGAAAGTCAGCCAGGAGTATACAAGATGGTAGAATACATATAGAAATGGAGATAGAAACTTCCCCAAGCTATACAATGGTGAGGTATGATTGGAAATATTAGCAGACAGGAGAGGAAGAGTATCAATTTACATTTGACTTCAATGAAGTCAGGACTTTGAGGTATTCCAGTGGCTTTTCACAGAAGAAATTATTTTAAGGTTCTTTTATGTTCTTAGTGAAGAAAAACGAAGCAAATATCTTATCATTATAGAACATAATCCAGTTACACATCTATCCTGTAAAAGTGCTTAATAAAAACATCATTCATGGAGACCTCCATCACTATAATTAGGTCCCTCTAAAAGGCCACCTAAAAACAAAATTACAGTTTCTGTGTCCTAACCAAAACATCACTACAAGTTCTAGAAATCCCCTGTACTCTAAAGCAACCAGAGGAGGGTCATCAATGTGGCCCAAGTGACAGAGTATATGTCTTTTATATTGGAGGCCCCCCTCATAATTTCCAGTACTGTTCTCTCGTATTCTATGGACCCCCGTATTCTACAAGAGCCGTAGTGGACTCTGAGAGATAAAGGAATAGTCTATAAGCTATTGCATTGCTGGATTTTGAACACTTTGGGCACTCACGCAAGTTGAAATTCAAAATGCAACAAAGCAGTAGCTCGGTAGCTAATAATCCTATTTATTGATAGCATAGGCTACTTCCACTGACTGCATGTAGTTTGTTATAAGTTTAATAAAATCAATACACTTGCTTGAAATTGAATAAAGGATAGGCTATCATAAATTTTCTTCTCTGTCTGTTAATGAAAAACAGAAGAACACTATGATAAACGAAAAAGAATGAGACTACGAGCTACCTTCGCTGCAATGTAAGCTCATCTGCGGGCCTAGTTCCAAAGACTCATAAATCTTGAAAGAGATCAACCAGCCACTAAAATTTTCTCAGACACCTGTTCCCGGTTGAAACCTCTAGAGTGATCTCAGGAGGGGTTGGGCCAGCTTCTGTCCTACCAAAACCCTGGCGGATGCTTCCACACCCCAAAGCAACCACCATGCCTCCAGCCAGACTTTACCAACTAAGGACTGAGCCTCACAGACTGCTCAAATAGTCTGGATCTTCTGGAGCAACATCCAAACTCTGCAACACTGATACACCACTACTAGCACACCAGATTGAATGGGATGTAACACAAAAGCAAACCAATCGTCTTTATTTTTAATTGAGTCACCATGAGATATAGCACTGCACTGTAGCACTGTCATCCCATTGTTCATTGATTTGATTGAACGGGCACCAGTAACGTCTCCATTGTGAGACTTGTTGTTACTGTTTTTGGCATATCAAATATATGCCATGGGTAGCTTGCCAGGCTCTGCTGTGCGGGAGGGATACTCTCGGTAGCTAGTAGGACTCTCAGAGAGGGATGGAGGAATTGAACCCAGGTCGGCCGCATGCAAGGCAAATGTCCTACCCGCTGTGCTATCACTCCAGTCCACCATGAGATATACAGTTACAAAATTGTTCATGATCAGTCATCAATGTTTCAAAATCCATTCCTCCACCAGTGTCCATTTCCCACCACCAATGACACCAGTTTATCTCTCCTTTCCCCTTCCTCTCCTTCTCCCTGTCTCCCTCTTTCTCTCTCTCTCTCTCTCTCTCTCTCTCTCTCTCTCTCTCTCTGGCATTATGGTTTGCAATACAGATACTGATAGGTTATCATGTTTATTCCTTTACCTACTTTCAGCACGTGCAGCCCTTATCCTGAGTGATTATTTCCAACTGTCATTGCCACATTGCCATAGAGGTTCCTTCTCTATCCCAACTGCCTTCTCCCCCAGGCCCTGAAGCAGGAGAAGCAAACCAATATTGACTAACAACACAATAATACAGAAAACTTAACTTGCAGCAATAGTTTATCAAATCCTCAGACTAGGATTTAATGCCCCTATGGTGAGATACAACTTTCACAAATTTTATTCTATGGAAATATTTTTTAATTGTTTCATTAACCAGTTAGTGATAATAAGCAATATAAAATAAAGTAATGGTGGCCTGATACAGAAAGAGGCTTGGGGGGTAGTTAGGAAATTGGCGACAATACTGGAGGGAAGGTGACAGTGTTGGTGGGACTGGTGTTAGAATATGAATGCCTATAAAAATAATTATGAATTTAAAACATGGTGCTTAAAAAAGTGGTGGTGTGAGGGGAGGGGAGAGAATGAGTTAATGTTTTTCCTTTTCATCTAAGAAAGAGAAAAATACATGGGTTCTAGACTAGTGTATAATATTCTGGCATATGTCCAGGGTGTAAGGTTAATTTACAGTCCATCCCAACACAGAGACAAGTATGCACATATACCTTCCTAAATATCAAAAGGAATATAGCACTGCACTGTAGCACTATCGCCCCCTTGTTCATTGATTTGCTCGAGCAGGCACCAGTAAGTCCTTTTTGGAGACTTGTTGCTACTGTTTTTATGAGACTTGTTGCTACTGTTTTTGGCGTATCAAATACACCACAGGTAGATTGCCAGGCTCTGCCGTGCAGGCAGGATACTCTCAGTAGCTTGCTGGGCTCTCTGAAAGGGACAGAGGAACCTAACCCAGGTCGGCCGCATGCAAGGCAAATGCCCTACTCACTGTGTTATCGCTCCTGTCCCATAAGGAATGTATAGTTATAAAAATAATTTAAATACATATATATTTAAAAGATGTGCAACTTATTTCAAATCAGGCTCTAAAGTGAGATTTTGAATGATTCCTGAAAACTTTAACTCTTTATTAGGAACTATAAATTCCCCAAAAAATGCCTTATAGCACAGATATACTTTATTATTACTATTACCATATAATATTAATCATCCATTTTGATTTGGCCACATGTTAAATTTACCAAACATAATATGAGATACACTCCTCTATTGATTAGGAAATTGATTGAAAATATTCATGAAGTTAGCAGAAGCATAAGTAGTAAATTCTGGAAATAAGAAATAAATCACAGTTTTTCCACAAGTAGTAATTAAGCCATTTTACACAATCATGGGAAATAGATTTTTTAAAGGGTTATTCATGAAATAATTGACTGTAAAAGAGGAAAAACTTATATGGGTAAGTGAAGTGCATTTTTGTCTCTGTGTCTAGATTTGAGCCCAAAGAGAAAAACTATTTCTAAAGTCTTGCCTAGAATATGGTTCAACCCATGGTTTATTTACAAATGTTTTCTGCCACTTAATGTCACGTGATAATTATTATGAAGGACTAACTAAAGTATATCTCAGGATTATATAAATCTTTTCTGAATGCTGAAAGTATAAAGGGTTATCTGCTAGTTGCCATTCCCTCTCACAGAAATCATGCATCAGCCTTTTCTTCTCATATGTGATTAATCATATCTCTGACTGGCTTCCAAACTTGAGGAAATTTTCCTGAAGCCTTCAAAATCAGTATAAGAACTAGTAATTTCTTCCCAGGATGAATACGAAAGAAGTTGTGCCATTCCTGTTAATTTGTTTCTAAATTCAACTTGGTCTTCATTAGAGCTACATGGCTGCCTTATTAGTCAATGTCCTCTGTGACCCCAGATCATTTTTCCTTGAGGGTGCATATTTGTTCACTAACTACATTACAGTTTTGTGATCTGCTGGATTTTCTTCTAATATTCTACACTGCATTTGTCCTAAACTAATGAATTCCATTCTTTCTGGCTTTTACTTCTCCTATTTATTACACTCACTTTGAACATGAAGTTATTTTTCAAAGGAATTCATAATTCCTTATTCTTAGCTTGGCATAACAATGAACTTAATAACCATTGTATTTAATCAATCTACGAGTATACTGAAGACAATTTTTATTAAAATTTTAGTGCTCCAATTCTTCCATTCCCTCAGAAAATAATTTTCTTGGCATTTCCTTTCACCTACTTTCTAAAAGAAATGCCAGTTTTGTTATGCAGAATTAGTGAATGATAAGAAAAAATAGAACCAGGAAATTGGGATGAAAATAAGAGTGAAATAGTCCTATTCTGCAGTTGTAGTGTATATAGTATAGCTATTTTAGAACAAAGGAATGATAGAGAACATGTGACTATGAACAGAGCAATTCAACAATCTCTGTGGGGGGCGGGGAAGAACAATGGAAGAAGAGATGCCATCCAAAGTGCACAAAATAATTTTAAATGTTATTGGAGAAACATGAGAAAAATTTATAATTTTTGTCGATATAAAACTATCGTAATTTGCTATACTTTAAACTTCTTAAAATTTAAGAACAATGATTTACAGAGTTATTGGTACTTGAATCTCAAGCATAAAATATTCCAACACCAATCCCACCACCAGTGTCCACTTCCCTCCGCCAGTGTTTCCATGCTCCTTCCTGCTGCCCCTGCCCTGACCCTGCCATCTGCCCCTTTGATACACATTTTAAGGTTCAGTGGTTGTAGTTTAGATCTCACGTTCAGTGCTACCGAGTCTGTGCTTTGGATATATAACCATACCACTCTCCCCCATCACCAGTTTACCCAGCCCCTGACCCTGCTTGTCCATTACTTCTTTTTCTTGCCCTCTTTTTCCTCCCTCCACCCTCACCCCCTGCCCCCTATTTCTTTCCTTCTCTGTCCTTCTTCTCCCTATACTCTGGGACTGAAGGTGATCTAGGCATCTCCCCTATATTACAATACATTTCCTCCTTCAGTTATTCTATGCTATATTTTTGTGTGCGTGGTGATGGCAGGAATTTGGGCCACTCCTGGCAGTGCTTCAGGGCTACTACCAGAGGTAAAAACAGGGTTGGTGACAAAAAAGGCAAGTGACTCAACCTTTCTGCTATCCCTCCAGGCTGATAAACTATCTTTTGAATGAATCACATAGGGTTCCCGAATCAATTATGCTGCCAAATATTCTCCATTGTAGATGTTTATTCTTTTATGTTTGGATATTGATTTCTTCAGAACCTTAAGACATAAGTCATACTGCTTTGTATATTCAAGTCTGATAGCAAATATTTGAGAACAAATAACTGACTAGGGAAAAAGAAAAAATAGGGGAAGCAGTAAAGTTCTAATAAAAGATCTCTAGGCATTCAGTCAAGTGTTTTTTGTTTTTATGTTGGTTTTGGGGGGCCACACTTGGCAATGTGGTATCTGAGCTCAAGTCTAGTCTTCTGATGTAAAGCATGAGTTATCTCTCCCTAGCCCGTCCAAATCACCTTGTCTTTGAAGAACTACCAAATGTTCAGAACTGAATTTTTACCAGGTAGATAATGAAATCAAACTTCTAGACCCTCCAACACTCTGTTAATTTAATATAGCAATTGATAGGTTTGTCTTTGGTAGAATTAAATAAGGTCGTTAAATTGCACTTGTCACAGAGAGGGTATTCAATATATGTATGTGCTAAATTTTAATCTAAGTTCTATTTTATTCGACCCACAGAAAAAATAGTGACTGTTTTTTTTTGTTTTCCTTTCTATGCTGGCATTTTCAGTTATGTTTTGCCTAAAAAGCCATTCCAAAGGCCCTATATTCTAAATGGACATAAGGAAAATCTGCTGCACAAGAGAAGCACTGTCTCACACTCGGGGTCCCCTCTTAGCAGACTGGCTCAGCATCTCAGGCCCAAATCATGGGCCTGTCAAACAAGGAATGGGACTTTCTTCTCAAAAAGACATTTTGTGGACTCTACTAATAAAGTACATAGCCTCATGAAATCCAGTTGGCTTCATAATAGATCATAAAAGCATAAGTACTGTTCTATTGGCACTTAGAATAGGATGTCTATTTCATAAATATACAAATGGGAGCTCAATTTTCTTCTTTCCCTCCTTCCTCTCCTTTTCTTGAAAATTTTGCCAAGGTAGAAAACATAGCTGACACTTCCTTGACATACTCATCTTTTTGGCTGTCTTATGAATTCCCTCGAGGGTGCTTCTTTATATTTTTCTCCTGCATTTATGGTGTGATGGAACTCAGACACTTTCAATGCTACAAATGCTTGACTTGCACTTTCTGCTTGTTGCTGATGCACACCATCATCATCATTGTCATACATCTAAAGAGTATCTATGGCTATACCCTCTAGGAAGCTAGTTCTTGCTCCCCTCCACTGCCCCCATTAGCACAAGTCTCTTTACCATTCTTCTCTCCTATTGAAATCTGCTCCCAACTATTTTTTCATAAGATATTTTAACTCTTCTTTTCTCTCTCTTAAGTTGACTCTCTTTTCTTTTACTCCTCTGCCCTCTTGGGTCCTATGCACCTGTGACTCTATATTTACAGTGGTTTAAATCTCCACATTTAAAACCTCTTAGAATGTTACTGTAAAATAGCCTTTGCTAAAGTATTTTTGAGCAAACTCAAAAGTTCATAAGTTTGTAACTGTATATTACAGTGATTCTATAATAATTTTTTTTTTAAAAAAAGAGCAATGTTAACCAAAAAAAGGAGCCTCAGACATTTGGAATGCTGGGGTTCCAGGTTTCAGATCTCAGCTCCCCCTCACCACACTGCAAGATGGTAATTAGAGTTATAAACTATCAGTTCCATCCAGGCAAACTCTTTAAAAACAGGCACAGTTCAATCCTTAACACTAAGACTGAGGGGCCAGAGACACAGTACAATAGTTAAGGGTTTGCCTTGAAGAAAGCCTACAAGGGTTTAATCTCTGGCCCCACATGTGGTCTCTAGTGCATTGCCTGGAGTGATCTTTGAGCACTGAGGGCACTGCTGGGTGTGGCCCCAAAATAAAGAAAAAAATATTCAAGCTGTGCTATATATTTTTTTAAGGAGATGAAGGTGTAGGCAGTGGATTTAGCTGGACAACACATCTAGCCTTTGGCACTCTGGCAGTTACAAATTGCAACTTGAGTAAGTTATTTATGTTTTTTTAATCTTCAGTTTACTGGAATAAAAAAGAAGGAGAATAAAATATCTACCCAGTGAGATCACTGTGAGGAAGAAATAAGGCAATTTTCATCAAAGATATTCAATGTCTCTTATGGCATGTGGTATGCACCCAAACTTCGTAGCTATTGTTTTTATTTTTAATGAGTTAATATGTTGAATAGAATAGATATTTCTTTAAAGAAGTTTGCAAAGCTGACCTTAAGCAGACATGAATATATTATTTAGGAGAATTCAGTTCCAAATACCATTCTGTTCTGCATTTTCACACTTTGAAGTCATTAAGTAGTTTTAAATTGAAGACAAACAGAAAGTTAGGGTTTTGAACCAAAGGAAGAGATCATCAGTTATAAATCTGGATATATCATTAAGAATCTCTATTTTCAGAGAGTACACCCTTTTAAAATATATTTACTACAGTTATCCATGGAGACCGAGTATTTTTGTCAGCAGTTGCAAAACTGTCTCCTGAAGAGGAAAACAGTATAATTATAACTAGCACAGACTTCATACGTTAACCTTTCATACATGGGAAGTACAAAAAGTAGAGTCTCAAAAGTAGAGGTACAGAAAAAAAAGAAAGAAAAATAGCAAGGAAAAAAGAAAAATGTCTAAAATATTTTAATCTTGCATTTCATTTCTGATTGCTGTTAACTTTTTTCATGGAAACTGTTCAATGAAAAGCTACATTCAACACCAAGAATAAAAATGTTTGCTTCTTAAATGACTTCATCTAAATTATATATTAATTATGAGCTATAGCACAGTGGGTAGGGCATTTGCCTTGAACACGGCCGAACTGGGCTTGATTCCTCTGCCCCTCTTGGAGATCCCGGCAAGCTACCAAGAGTATCTCGCTCGCATGGCGGAGCCTAACAAGCTACCTATGCTGTATTTGATATGCCAAAAACAGTAACAACAAGTCTCACAGTGAGGACGTTACTGGTGCCTGCTCGAGCAAATCTATAAGCAATGGGATGACAGTGATACAGTGATTATTCTAAAAATTGAGTTAAGTATCAAATTATACAATGGTGTCAATTAGATTCAATCCAACAGTGAGTGAGGCTTCTATCTTTTTGTTCAAGTTGTTAATTTTGGAGGTCACCCACAGTGGTGTTCTAGGGACAAGACCACTTCCGTAGTGTTTTCACTTTTTTTGTGTGATGAATAAATGCTTCTAGGCCACTAATATGGAAAATTCATTGTAGGTCTTGCTTTGTGAAAAGAACAAACTGTTTTGCTTTGTATAATCAGAAGCGATTTCTGCTGTGTGCTTGCGGAGCAAGTTATTTATCCTTTAAGTTCCTGTCTTCCTCATTCTGTAAGAAGAGGATACTTTTTCTACCACTTTCCCTATGGTCCACTTCCCTCCAAAAAGTAATTCCTAATCCAATTAGCTAAATTCAATTTAATTTTTTTAGCAAATGGCAGGATAACAATACAACAAAGGTTTTGCCCACCATTTCTAAGCTAGAAAAGTGAATCCTCATGGAAGGGTTACCAGTTTCTTCTTTCTCCCACCTTCTTCCAGGGTTGAAAATAGTATCAATGAACCAAAGAGATTCTCAAGCTTAGAGTTCTTCCTCTTCCTAATTCATTTTTCTCTCTTTCACACACTGTCCCCCATATAGAGTTCTTTGCAGACTGGTCATCTAAAGAGGTTATTTAGCAAATAGGAAGAAGTCCAACCTAAGACTCTTTATGAGAATTCACCTTTATGAGAGATCTACAATGGAATGTCTTGGGCACTAGTTCAAATAATAGTGAAGAAGTATGCTGTATGCTGTTACCATTTCCAAGTTAAAATTGCCATTTTTCAAACTTGGATCTTTAAGACAGTCAAATGTAGTCCGTCAGAAAGGCCGTTGCTGTCTTCCTAATCTAAAGGTGCATCTTTACTATGACAAATCATCATTGCATTGTTGTTGCCCAGCCTGATTTATTTCTGACCAAGTCCAAGAAAATGTGAGCCTTTTCTTTTCCTTTCTCCCCTTCCTTTCTCCCCTTCCTTTCTCCCCTTCCTTTCTCCCCTTCCTTTTTTTCCTTCCTTCCTTCCTTCCTTCCTTCCTTCCTTCCTTCCTTCCTTCCTTCCTTCCTTCCTTCCTTCCTTCCTTCCTTCCTTCCTTCCTTCCTTCCTTCCTTCCTTCCTTCCTTCCTTCCTTCCTTCCTTCCTCTCTCCCTCCCTCCCTCCCTTCCTCCTTCCCTCCCTCCTTCCCTCCCTCCCTCCCTCCTTCCCTCCCTTCCTTCCTCCCTCTCTCCCTCCCTCCCTCCCTCCTTCCCTCCCTTCCTTCCTCCCTCCCTTCCAACCTCCCTTCCTCCCTCCCACCCTCCCTTCCTCCCTCCCTTCCTTCCTTCCTTCCTCCCTTCCTCCCTCCCTCCCTCCCTCCCTCCCTGCCTGCCTCTCTCCCTCCCTTCCACCCTCCCTTCCTCCCTCCCACTCCCTTCCTCCCTCCCTTCCTTTCTTCCTCCCTTCCTCCCTCCCTCCCTCCCTACCTACCTCTCTCCCTCCCTCCCGCACTCTTTCCTTCCCTCCTTCCTTTCTTCCTTTCTTTCTTCCTTCCTTTTTTTTCTCCTAGCTGTGCTCAGGACATATTCCTGGCTCTCTGTTCAGGGGTCACTTGTGGAAGTGCATGGAATCATATATGTGGTGCCAGCTATCTTGGCATGATACAAGAGAAGCACCTTAACCAATGTATCTCTTCAGACTAAAATATTCTCTAATTCACCACTTGTTCATTCGGATTCAAGTGACTATCATGGAGTATATGCTCAGTAATTATAACTAGTACTGTTTACTTCTCACACTTGGTCCTGACACTTCCTCTGACCAATCAGGTCCAATATAATCTTTTGAAAGCTTCTCTACAGAATAGCCCAATGATCCTAGCTGTTATACTACAGACTTTCTATATGTTTAGAGAGCATGATAAGCACTGCACTGCGCTGTTGTCCTGTTGTTTATCAATTTGCTCGAGTGGGCAACAGTAAAATCTCCATTGTAAGACTTGTTGTTACTGTTTTTGGCGTATCAAATACGCCACGGGTAGCTTGCCAGGCTCTGCCTAGAGGGTGGGGTACTCTTGGTAGCTTGCCGGGCTCTCTAAGATGGATGGAGGAATTGAACCTGGGTCAACCGCGTGCATGGCAAATGCCCTACCCACTGTGCCATCACTCCAGTCCAGAGAGTGTGATATGATTCACAAAAGTTCTTTTCTCCAATTAGAATTTATGTAGTCTACTCTGTATTTAAATGGTTTGCTCACTTAATTTCACCTTGAATAAAACCCAGTATAAGGGGCATAACATAGGAAATGTCTCCACATACCAAGAATAGTCATTAAAATAACTTTCAACATTTACTCTCCAGGCCCATACCACATGCATACAATAGGGATCACACATGTGCACTCCAGATAATAACCAGCAGGGAGAGAAAATCATCTTTTAAGGAAGGCAAACCCAGGGACCAGAGCAATAGTACAGTGGGGAAGGCTTTTGCCTTGTTTGTCGCTGACCCAAGTTCAATCCCCGATATCCCATATGTTTCCTTGAGCACCACCAGGAGTAATTCCTGAATGCAAAGTCAGGAATAACCCCTGAACATCACTAGGTATGACCCAAAATACAGAAACAAACAAACAAAACAAACCTCAAACAAACTAAAGGGAAGCAAACCCAAAATTATAACACTGATTTCAAGTACCAATTAATAACCTCTCTTTTGTGTGGTGGAGACTCCTTAGCAGTGCTGAAAGTTCAGGAACATACTCTTGACTACACTTGGAGCTCTCTCCTTGACTCCTTAAGAAAACCACAATCGAAATGATAAAGAATATATATGCACAATATAATGTTCCTCTGGAGAATCCTAATACAAGTGTAAACTCAACCTCAAAGATTAATAGTCTTCTTTATCAGCTTGGCATCTAACTGCATGTCTCTTTATGAACTATATATTTTTCATGAACTGGAGTATGACATTCCATCACTCATCTTAAACTCTCTTTATGTGCTTAAAACATTTTTTTGGCCACACCCAGCTGTGCTCAGGGTTTACTCCTGGCTCTGCGCTTGGAATCACTGCTGGACAGACTTGGCAGATCATATGTTGTACTGAGGATTGAACTTGGTTTTCCTTGAGCAAGGCAAGAGCCCTACCCACTGTAGTATTGCTCTGGTACCTTAAAGCTTTTAAAAATTATATTAAAATGTAAAACATCAAGAAAATATATGATGAGAAAGAATTGAAAAAAGTAGTTGGGAATGTTACATGTAAGGCAGTCTTAAATATGAAAGAATTTTTTATTTCCTTCATCTGTAAAAAGATTGAATAGACAGGAGTCAAGTAGGGAGTTCAACAGAAGCAGTGCATGTTTTACAGCAGGAGACCAAGGTTCGATCCATTTACCAGCATCCCATATGATTTTCCGAGCACCACCAGGTGAGATTTCTGAGCACAGAGCTGGCAGTACTCCTTGAGCACCACCAGGTGAGGCATCCCAAACCATAAGTAAATGAATGAATAAATAAAAATTATTCAAAAGGGACAATTGCCAACCTGTATATGTAATCATTTAAGGATACAGAAAAATAATAGCCCAGATATCTACTTATATTTTTTATTTTACCGATTAAAATGGAGGTTTCCAAACAGACACTGACACGTATGTCTTAAGTACACAAGAGCTGCCCTCATTCCTCAGTGAGATTGTTCCAGAGCACATCTTCTTATCTCAGCTTGAGACATCACACTCTTCAAACGATGTGTAAAGTTGTCTCTGGAAGCTGTCTCCAAAGATACAAGTGTTTACATAAGCAGTATTCTCTTGTAAACAAAAAAATTCATTCCTCTTCTAAAGTATTTTGAAGAACATGATATACTTGTTTTAAAAAATGTTTTTGTAAAGTGATCAGAGATCTAAAATCAGCATCCTAAACTTTGCCTTGTGAAGCCAGAGAGCCCAGAATCATGATTCCATCTGAATCCCACGCTCTGCTCTGATCTCACTGATTCCAGCAGATGACTTTTCTAAGCACCCAAACCAAACATTGGGTGGGGTCATTTCAACACATTGTGATTTCCCAAAGCTAGCCTAAAATACAACTTTATATTTAAATTATACGTATGCTACCCGTGGCGTATTCAATATGCCAAAAACAGTAACAACAAGTCTCACAATGGAGATGCTACTGGTGCCTGCTCGAGCAAATCAATGAACAACTGGAGAACAGTGCTACAGTGCAGTGCTACAGTGTCTGTATATATATATATATATATATATATATATATATATATATATATATGTATATGTACACACACACACATATATTTGGCTTTTTGGGTCATGCCAGTGATGATCAGGGATTACTCCTGACTCCGCACTCAAAAATTACTCCTGGGAGTGCTCAAGGGACCATATAGAACTCTGGGGATCAAGCCTCGGTTGGTTGCATGCTAGGCAAATGTACTATCTCTCTGCCCTGTCTTCAAATTTTATATTCTTATCTAAAATACATTTCAAATATAAAGCAACTTTGCTGTCTTTTCAAAGGAATAATCTATGTCGTGATGAGGAGCAAGCTTAGCATTTGTATTTGTGTACATGTTGGGTATTTTAGTCCAAGCCTATCTTTCACTGTATGGTCCTGCTTAGCAGTGCTCAACGCTTACTCCTGGCTATGTGCTCTGTGCTCCCTCCTGGCAGGCTTGGGGTGCCCAGGACTAAACTCAGGAAAGCTGCTTACAGTTCTATCTGCTGTACTATAGCTCCGGCACAGTGTACCCTAACTTTAAGACAAAATACCAGTTGTTTCACTCACAGTTTTGCTCTGTGCTCCACCAGACATTTAATCTATTTAGGCCCAGTTAGTAAACCTGAACTTATAAAACAAAATTATCTTTTTTAAAAAAGGTCTTTTATTACAAGCTCTACATTAGTTTATTTTTCACTAATTTTACCTACAACGTATATATCTGCTCAACGTACAAACAAGTACATATATTTTGCATGCACACACACATACACAATGCACACAAACACACACAAACTGTTATATATTTTTAATATATAATTTCTTTAACGCCCTCAATAATATAGCAAAGATATCTTTATAAACTTAATTGAAAAGCCACAAAGACCAAACAAAAGCAAATGCAATATGCAAACATCTAACTACACCCCACAACCCCAAACAAAACACCCATCCAAGTTGAGGGGTACAAAAATGCTCATATTCACCAGGAGGAGAGAAAAGTAACCAAATCATGTCATTACTGGAATTTCCTACTCCCACATAGCTTATAGTCAAACCAACAGAATGACTAAAACTCAAAGAATTACAACACGGACACTCATGATCACATCAGACCAGTGATACTCTTTCTCTAGCTTTCCTGATAGAATGCTTTTAAAAATTTCCTTGACAGTAACACTGACTAAAGAGGATTTTTACACAGGACCAGTGGCTGAAAACTCCAGGCATCAAGGAGTTAGGAATGGGGTGCCTCTTCCCATCTCCCTGCCCTCCCAGGTTCTCGTTGTCATGTCTACAAACCACCTTTGGGTGCCATTGAAGTGCATTAATGGCCATGATCCAGAGACTCACAGGTGAATCTTGAAACAGAGCAGCACACTGCAGAGATGTCTCTGGACTCCAGTTATTTGAAATTTTAGAATTTCAGGAGTGCTCAAATCATTTTTTTTTCATTTTTTTGTTGGATCACTGAGAGATAGATCCTTATAGACATCTCATACTATTCAAAACAAGCAATAAAAAATAATAATGGTGGTGGGAAGGTGTAATGGTGGTGGGATTGGTGTTGAAATATTGAATGTAATCAATTATTGTGAACAACTTTATGAAAATAAAATTTAAAAAAAATTTTGGAAAAGCCTTTTGACTCACCTGTTCATCTATGCTTAGGAGATGTATCAACTAGGATAACTTAGCTGTATATAATCACAACCCAACCCAAACATCAGCCCAAAGTGGTATAAAGGTAACATTCCTCTCTCTTTCTCTGTGTGTGTGTATTCATGTGTGTTGGATGCACACACTCACATCAAAACATCTGAAGTTAAATAATGTGTCACTGAGATGAACCCCTAGTGTCATCTGTCCCAGGTTTCTCTCTCTCTGTCCTTCTTAGGCAGGGATTTCATTTCTATTGTCACAGACAGATGCTAAACCTCTAGGCACAAGGTCCTCACTGTAAGTTGGTCAGATGTTCTGGAATTTAGTTGACCAACTATCCCTTTTTCAGGAAAGAGAGAAGAGAGAATGAAAGAGAGAAAGATCATTCAGCTGCCCATCCCGAAGAAGATTTACTTCTGTAAATGAGTGGGTAAAGGCAAAGGACAGAAACAATAGGCAGATGCCAGTCAAGTCTGGCCCTTTCACCACAGAGGGAACCCTCTGGTGATATCCTGTGGTCTCTGGCTAGCAACAAACCTCATTATTTCTCTACACTATAAGGGAAGGGAGGAAGATTATCATTGGTGCTCTAAACAAAAATAGATTTCTGTTAGAAAGGAGAAATAGATCTTATTTAGGAAGGAAACTATCATTGTCAAGGACACAGGTATGTGGCATAAGCAGAAAAAGCTATAAAAGGCTAAGTTCCTCTTGATAACTGGTCAAAGGAATTATTCCATGTTGTTTCTGTCCCATGGAACAAGGGAGCTCAATTCTTTATCTCTGCAAGTTCGTGCTAAAGTCTTCCTATCAAATATTAATTTTGTATTTTTATCATTTCTATTTATTTTTTTCTGAGGTAGGTGGGCCTTAAGGTTTACTTCTTACTGCTCTCAAGGCTTATTTCTGGCTTTGGGATAAGGGATCACTCATTTGGATTTGGGATCAGGGATCACTCATGGTGAGCCTCGGGTGACAATATGGGGTGTCAAGAATCTAACCCGGCCTGTAGCATGCAAGGCAATCACTTTAGCCACTATAGTATCTTTCAGGTCCCTCATTATCATTTCTTCCAAATCTTAAAAAAAAAAAAAATTAATTCTGTTATAAAAGAATAACAGAAAAAAAAATTTTTGAAAAAGTAAATACCCAGTTTTAGATCATGGATACTTATTGGTCAAGCTAATCATAGAAATACTTTATCTTTCTACTATTTGATGTTTAGTTGAAGGCAACCAATATAGTTACAATAAATGAGTGGAGATTGGAATTTCCACGAAAGAGCTTCACTTTTGTTAAAAAGCTAGAGCTGCACAAAATGAAAGCTTTTAGCTCATCTGTTCCTTTCTGTTTTGGAAAATGTCATGTGAAAGTTTTGTGGTTAGTGTTGTAGCAAGCATCTATTGACCACTCAACAAAAGCCAAAAGACTATAAGTATTCTGGGGCTGAAACATAGTGATTTATTTACAACATTTGAGCTAGCAAAGCTACTTTGTTTTTCTCCTTTTTCTTTTTGGGTCACACCCAGAGATGCACAGGGGTTACTCCTGGCTCTGCACTCAGGATTTACTCCTGCCGGTGCTCAGGGGACCGTATGGGATGCTGGGAATTGAATCCGGGTCAGCCGCATGCAAGGCAAACAAACACCCTACCTGCTGTGCTATCGCTCCAGCCGCTCCAAAGCTACTTTGTGACCCTCTACCTCTCTGTGTAAATTAAGTTTTGGGAAGGAGGAGCCCAGCAGTGCTCAGGGATTAACCCTGGCTCTGCTCAGTGTTCACTCCTGGAGAGGTTCAAGGGACACCATGTGGTGCAGGGGATCAAACCCGAGCAAGTGCCCTACCCGCTGTACCATTGCTCTGACCACTAAGTAAAAATATATTCCTATGGCTAGGAATTTTATGCAACACTTAAAATGCAACATTACTTGCATTTTCTGTTGACTATATCTGAAAGCATTCATAACTCATATATAACCTCCTGTTTTTATGGAACAAAAGTAACCACATTTATTGTTTTTTTTTTTTCCCCCTGTGGCACCTCCTCAAAGTTCTGGTAGTTAGTAGCGTATTTCCCACAGTCTAGAAGGATTCATGACCCCTCTCTCCGACCATAAGGAACTCTTCTTTTAAGACTGACAAGATGAATGAGCTACAATAAAGGTGAAATCAATCTAAAAGAAATGAAAAGGCAAGAAAAGAGAAGGACCTTGAAAGCATCTATGCTAGGTAGTATGAGGGAATAGTTCCAAGCTTATTATTTTAGAGGGAAGATATAACATCTACTCTATTTAACAAGTGAAATTAAATTATTTAAATCATGAGGGTACATCAATTAAAGTACCTGATTAAGAAGAAAAGCATACTGCTCGTAATAAAATGTTGTAAAAGATATGGAGGTGAGCAGGGGAACATACCAACACTTAAGATCCAGAGACAGGCTGGAATGATAGCACAGCAGGTAGGGTGTTTGCCTTTCACGTGGCCAACCTGGGTTTGATTCCTAGAATCCTGTATGGTCTGCCAAGCACCACCAGGAGTAATTCCTGAGCGCAGAGACAAGAGTAACCCGTGTGTATCACCGGATGTGACCAAAAAAGGGGAAAAAATATCCAGAGACTATTCATTGAAACTATAACACATTCAAGGCAGGTTCTGAGTTGACATAGGTGTGACAAATGGTGTGGACAGAGTTGATGCCTTCAAAATTACTAAAGGCACAGATGGAGGAAATAAAGCTGACTGAAAAAAATCAAGAATTGTAGAATTACAATAATGTAAAAACTTCAAATTCATCTCAGCATTCAGTGTTCCTCAATTTGAACCCTTTCCTCATGCTTCAACCAAAGTGAATATTACAGGGTGGAGAGGCCACACCCAGTTGTGCTCACGGATAGGGAACACTCCTCACATTGCTTGGGAAAAGCATACCAAGTACTGGGGATTAATCCTGGATCATCGTCATGCAAAGCAAGCACCTTACCCACAAAACTATGTTCCGCCTCACTGACTTTCATCTGTTCCCATCCGCCATCTTCCTCAGTGCATAGATTCTGACATACTGACGTACTTTCACAAGTCTCAAAATCCCACAGTCTCTTAGGCATCCACTTTATTCAGATAATGCCTACTCACTATTGGTTTCTAAGAAGAATCTATCTCACAGACGCATTATCCTTCACCATACTGCACTCCAAAACCAATGGCTTCTACCTCCAAATGCAGTATCTTCTTACGACACTTGTGATAACTTGATTAATGATGCTCTTTTACCTTCAAAACACAAGACTAGAGAAGGTCACAATCAGTTATCACTTTACCCCCCTCCTTGGTGATCCCCAGCAGTAAGGCTGACAGGATTGTCTTGGCACACACAAAACACCAAAGTTTGAAACCAGAGCCTCATAATGACTGAGCAAGTGCTAAGGCATTGAGTCAGTTCCAAGCTCCATATCTGTTCATTTTTACCTGGGTTCTGACATTTAGAAGGATTCATTGTACAAATATATATTGGCCACTTGTAAGCTACCATTGGGCTGAACCATCTTGGGAGAATAAGTGTGAACTCATTTAAAATAATAAATTATTAAGTATAATTTTAATGACTGAGATATACTTTTTGATATTTTAGTTAGATATCTAGGAAAAAATGAGTGTCCTTTCTAAACTGTTTCATTATTCTGTGTTCAACTAAATTTTGAGAACAATGCAAGGTGTCAGACAATCCTGGATTCTAAGGCTCAAATAACACAGCTGATAATAGTGACAAAATCTTTTCAATATTGATTTGTGGGGATAAAATGTGAAGGTACATGAAAAGTTTTAATCCACTTGCTACAAAGTTAGCACACATTGAATATTAGTGAAGTTTCCTCACTGTTCTGTCCATCAACAGCTGAAACATAAAGTAAATTCAAATTGTTGAAATGGTAATAAATTAATAAATTCCATACTACTGTGGATGTCACTACTATTATTAATGGCAGATAGTACTAGTGCCACGTGAGCAAGTGGCTTCTGTGAGGTAGGTGAGGTACATGTTTGTTTTGATCATAACTTTAACCAAACATCTAGCATAGCACTCAGCATCTGGGGTGTATATATGAAAACCTTTCTGAATGAGTCATTGGAAAAATGGCTTAACCCAGGTAATGATACAGTAACTCTTAAAAGAAAATAAATGTAAGAAAGTATTCAGCAAAGAAGGGAACAGGAAGGGAAAAATGCATTGGACTATTTTTTTTTAAATAAAAGCTTTTAGGCAGCAATATTAGAAGTTCAATTTTAGTAAAGTCAACTGGAGAACTCACTGAGAATTTTGTGTTATAACGTGGGGAAAGCTGGAACCAATAACAAAGGCAGCAGACTCAGAACCATGACATCTACAACCATGTTTCAGACCCTAAAACGTCTAAAAGTCAATTACAAGATTCCTGAAAACTGCTGCAATTTCATTCATTCTAAAAGAAGATTCTGAACTATGTTCACATCTCTCACCTGCTCCTACTGCGTTGTCTACCAGGGTGGTCTCTATTAGGTCAGGGTTTCTGTTCTCTCTTCCATCCTGCTACGTGACAATAAAGCCCAAAGTGCTTTCCACCCCTAGAGGAAGGTTTGGTGAATGTCCTATTACAAATATTACACCGGACACAAGGCCAGTCACTAATATGAAAAAGAAAAGAATAAATTACCCAAATAGGACAGGAATAGCCATTCACTTCAAGAAAGGTCTATTTTCTTGAAACGCTGCAGCTCTGAAGTCATTTAGAGTTTGCTGTCAAGAGTCCTAGCCGTGCTCATTACCTCCACCAGCAGTCCCTCTAGACTACTAAAGACTTATATGAAATATATATATAATCATGGGCTGCAGTGCCTAAGTGCAACAGGATGATTTAATAGCACCACAATAGCCTTCACCCCTGATATTCATCTCTTACTGTCTCTTCTTTGGTGATTCAGACAAAAACTTGGGAGGCAATCTGTATATTGATATTCCCTAAAAAGGATTTCAACAGCTTAGGAAAAATTGTTTTAGCAGTTTTAAAAGCCTTAAACTGAATGGATCGTATTTACAGATGCACCTTCTATTTCATAACAATTAAGATCTGCTAACAGCAATATTCAATTCCTGTCTAAGCAGAGAATAAATAACGGTTACATATATGTACTTTGAATAAAACAGAACTGGGTGCACCAATTAGTTGCCTACGACCTTTATATTAACTGAACAAGGTATGTAATTATATGAACCTCCATTTCACCATCAGGTAAATGATATTACAGAGATACAGAAGAGTTCTAAAAAATGTAAGATGTTATAGGAATGGCTACTGCGGTCAGTGCTGCTATTGTCTGACCAGAGACGTAGGAAGGTGAGATCTTAAAAAGAGGAGCTAAGGAGATAGGTCAAGAGGCTGGAGCACATTATTTTCACGTGGTAGGTCCAGGTTCCATCCGAGGCACTGTACGCTTCAGTGAGCACCACCAAGAGTAGTCACTAAGCACCACTAATTGTAGCCCCCAAATAAAGGAGGATATCTATTTGGAGAATGAGAGAGTTGCCAGAGAGAGGGGGCATTAGAGGGTGCATGAGAGAATCATCAGATGGGAAGTCAGAGATATTCAAGCTTGAGAAGAATTAGAGTCATTAAAGTTTCTGCGATGGAGAAACGCTAAGTGAGCACCGTGGAGAGAAACTGAAGAGAGGAGTGGTCCCTGACTGAACCAGATAGCACAGTGAGGAAGGTGCTTGCCTTGTAGCAGCTGAACTTATTCCTGTCCCAGCACTATGTATAATACCTGAGCCCTGCCAGAGTGATCCCTGAAGCAGCTATGGACCAGGAGCACACTATGAACATTACTGGGTGTGTTCACCAGCAAAACAAAACAACAAAAAGCAAAACAAAAAAGCATGGTCCCTAACTAACAGCCAACAAGAAAATGAATACGTTAGTCCCACAATCACAAATAATTAATTTCTGAATATAACCTAATTGAATTTGGAAGTGGATTAAGTGGTTCCTTCATATAGCCTCTAGAAAGGAATATTACTAACATTACTAACACTTTGATTTTAGTCTGTGAGACCCATGTTGGGCTTCTGAACAACAGGAGAAAAAGAGGGAGAGAGAGGAGAAAGAGACAGAGACAGAATTGTTATATTTTAAAACCACTAGATTCTAAATTTATGAAATTTTTTTTTCAATTTTGTTTTTTTGGGTTTTTGTGGGGGGAGGACACATCTAGCACCGCTTAGGGCTTACTCCTAAGTGTGTGCTCAGGGAACACTTCTCAATAAGCTCAAGTGACCATTTGGATGCTGGAATAGAACCTGTATTCCCATGTGCAAGACAAGTCCCCTACATACTGTACTATTTCTCCAGCCTCAGCTCATGGGATTTTTAAATTCCTGCATTACAAAAAAACTATTGCATATAAATATGATATAAGACAAGGGTCAAAAAGTATAATATACCTTATTTTTCTTCTTTTCAAAGCACTTGATAGGTGTCATTTGTGAAATAAACAAATTGATTCAAATTGTGATGGATTTCTTTAAATAATAAATAGTGAGCTGGAGAGGTGCTACAGCAGATAGGGTGCTTGCCTTACAGGTGGCCAACTCAGGTTTGATCTCCAGCATCCTGTGGTCTCCTGAATACCACAAGGAGTATTTCCTGAAAGCAGAACCAGGAGTTATCCCTGAGAATTTCCAGGTCTGGACCTAAAACAAACACACGTTAAATCTTAAGTATCTCCTTTTTGATGATCCCTGGGTAAGGTAGAGAAGATATAGTAGTGAAAAATATACTGTGTTTTAATAGAACTGCTCATGCTGGAAAAGGACCAATAGCAACACAAAGGATGTATTAAGACTATTAAGGCAAGCTCAACATGGACATGAACAAAACTACTAACAAAGAACAAAAAAAATAGAATAAAAATCACAATTAAAATTTTTGAGTCCTCTTTTTTCTATCTTTGTAACAAGCCTATGAATTATAATCATGGCCCTCTACATTGTGAAGATAAATAATGTGAGCTAAAGGAAAGTGAAGAATTCCTTCATGGCCAAAAGGCACATTAAAAAAATGGTCCACATCCCTAGTCATCAGGGAGATGCAAATCAAAACAATGAGATATCATCTCACACCACAGAGACTGGCACACATTCTAAAGAACAAAAGCAACCAGTGCTGGTGTGGATGTGGGGAAAAAGGGACACTCCTTCACTGTTGGTGGGAATGCCAACTGGTTCAGCCTTTCTGGAAAACAATATGGACAGTCCTTCAAGAACTAGAAATTGAGCTTCCATATGACCTCGCAATACCACTTCTGGGAATATATCCAGAGGATACAAGAAAGCACAGTAGAAATGACATCTGTATCTATATATTCATCGCAGAACTGTTCATAATAGCCAAAATATGGAAACAACCTGAGTGCCCTAAAACAGATGACTGGTTAAAGAAAATTTGGTAAATCTACACAATGGAATACTATGCAGCTGTTAGGAGAGATGAAGTCATGAAATTTGCTTAAAAATGGATAAACATGGAGAGTATCATGCTAATGAAATAAGTCAGAAAGAGAGGGACAGACATAGAGAGACTGCACTCAGTTTCTCAGTAGGATAGCATCACATGACGCTGACACCCAAGGACAGTAGATACAAGGGCCAGAGGGATTGCCCCATAGCTGGAAGACTGCTTCATGAGCTGAGGGGAGAAGGCAGATGGAATAGAGAAGGGATCACTTAGAAAACAATGGCTGGAGGAACCAGTTGGGATGGGAGATGCATGCTGAGAGTAGATAATGGACCAAACATGGTGACCTCTCAGTGTTTGTGTTGCAAGCTATAATGCCCAAAAGTAGAGAGAGAGTATGGGGAATATTGTCTGCCATAGAGGCAGGGGAAGGGTGGGAAAGGAGGGATATACCCAGGATATCAGTGGTGGAGAATGTGCACTGGTGGAGGGATGGGTGTTTGATCATTGTGAGATTGTAACCCAAACATGAAAGCTTGTAACTATCTCATGGTGATTCAATAAAATTGTTTTTTTAAAAAGAATTCCTTCATGTTAAATAGTGGAGTTGCTGAGTGAAATGAGTCAGAGAGAGAGGGACAGATACAAAATGACTGCACTCATTTGCGGAATATAACATGGTATGAAAGTAACACCCAAGAACAGTAGAGACAAGGGCTAGGAGGATTTCTCCATGGTTGGAAGCCTGCCTTATGTTATGGGGGGAAGGCGGTTGAGAAAGAGAAAGGACCCCTAAGTCGATGAAGGTTGGAGGGATCACTCGGGAGGAGGATGTGTGCTGAAAGTAGACAAAAGACCAAATACGATGACCTCTTAGTATCACTCATGCAAACCATAATGCCCCAAAGTAAAGAGAGAATAAGAAGGAAAGTGCCTGTCATAAAGGCAGTGGGTGGGGTGGGGTGGTGGGAAGGATACTGGGGACATTGGTGGTGGGAAATGTGCCCTGGTAGAGAGATTGATGTTTGACTAGTGTATGACTGAAACTCAATTACAAAAGCTTTGTAACTCTATCTTATGGTCATTCAATAAAATAACTAAATAAATAGTGGATCTGGGATTTAAGCGCAAGCTGGGATTTCAGCCCCGTATACACTTTTCTATGCTTCCCCAGTTCTACTCAGGTGGAGGATAACTATAGGATAACATTGGTTTGTCCTTTCTCCCTGGCCGCAGGTACTTGTGTTTGTTGATTGCCCCTCAACCTGTCAATTACCTTGGTCTCCTGATCAGACTCTGACTTGTGAATATTGTCTTTCTCTTCTCCTTAATGTCCTTTGCATGGTTAGCTATTTCAGAGCAATTGCTTTTTGTATGGATTCAGGAAGACAGTTAAATAGACAAGCCTGTGGCTTGGGAGTTGATTGACTCCAAATAAAATTATCTCCTGGACATCTGTTCTCTCGACTTAAGCCTCAGTTACCCAACTTCCTAGATCCCCAAAAGCAGGGTCCCAATGAGAGACTGGATGAACCCAGGGCAAGCAGTGAGCTATGAGCTACCCTGTCATCAAAATGGGCTTGGCCAAAGTGCCTTAATGCTTAACTGTAAGTTAAGAGCTTGGTCATGAACAAATTCTGTCATGATCCAAAAAGTAAACATAGATTGGTACCCTGCTGGGGATAGGAATGATTGATCTGGTCTGAGCACTGTAGTCTGAGTCTGTAGCGAGATGTCCCCAGGAGAGTCACCTTATAAGCCTAAAAGTGTCTATTACTGTGTTCATACAGAATGGTAAATATTAGAAAGAGGAATTAAAGATGTTAACTAAGTTACTGGTCTAAGGAGAGGAGAAACACACCTTAAGGGCTGTTTTGCCCTCATGGGCTGCAGGTGGTCTGGAAGACTCGAAAAACATTTTGATTGCACTTCCTGTGGGGAGGCGTGGTTGGGGTGGTGTGGTGAGAGGACATAAAAGAGCGGCTATTGGGAGAAAAGGGGGATGTTGAAGGAGAAGGAGAGAAGAAGATGAGAGATAGCAGAGACACATACAGCCGGAAATAAGAATTGCACAGGAGGAGAGAGATAGACACAAACACACACACACACACACACACACACAGAGGGTTGGAGAAAGCTGGGAGAGATGACAGATTGAATAAAGCACAACTAATCAGCAAACAGTTTAGCCCTCATTCTTCCTTCTTTCACCCAAGGCAACAGCCATCCTGGGTGTGTAAGTGGCTCAAAAGCACTGAATGTAGGTGGTGAGAACCACCCTGAGAGCCTGCAAACATTCCCTGCACGCATGAGGGGTTTACACAGCCCGAGAGTGGGGGGTTTTACACACTCAGGGGGAAGGTTTATTAAAGGAGTCAATGCCTGGATGGGTACCATGATCAAGCAAAAAAATAATAAGTCAGCTGAAATATTAGTAAGGTCAATAGATTGGGAAGCAGGTGCATAAAATAGCATAGTCGTGGCAAAATTGTATATTTTCTGTTCTTAAGAACGCATAACATTTATAAGATTTGTCATAAAGATGCAGATACTTATTCATATTCAGATATACACAAAAGAAGTAAATTCATCAAGATAGTGAAAGCTAAAGGTCAAATGAATGATGCACACTAGTGTTATTAGATCTTCTAAGAAGTTATCATTGTGAGCTGAATTGATCAGCGAAGTCCTTATGAAATAACAAAACTTGAAGAAAGTTTAACTGTGGCAGATGTTATTGTTGATATAACCAATTTTATACAATTCTCTCTTGACCCTAGGTACAGAGATTCCTGCCTTCTTTTGATTCTTTTAATTCTCAAGATTCTTTTGGTCAGGCAGAATTATCTACACAATAGGCCATTAAAAGCACATATTTTATTTTATTTTATTTTATTTATTTTTTAAATTTATTTATTTTTAATTAGAGAATCACCGTGAGGGTACAGTTACAGATTTATACACTTTTGTGCTTATACTTCCCTCATACAAAGTTTGGAACCCCTCCCTTCACCAGTGCCCATTCTCCACCACCCGTAAACCCAGTGTCCCTCCCACCCTCCCCAATCCCATCTCCCCCCCACCCCACCCTGCCACTGTGGCAAGGCATTCCCTTCTGTTTTCTCTCTCTAATTAGCTGTTGTGGTTTGCAATAAAGGTGTTGAGTGGCCGCTGTGCTCAGTCTCTAGCCCTCATTCAGCCCGCAACCCCCTTCCCCCACATGGCCTTCGACTACAATGTAGTTGGTGATCGCTTCTCTGAGATGACCTTTCCCCGGAACGTGAGGCCAGCCTCGAAGCCATGGAGTCAACCTCCTGGTACTTATTTCTACAGTTCTTGGGTGTTAGTCTCCCACTCTGTTATTCTATATACCATAGATGAGTGCAATCTTTCTATGTCTGTCTCTCTCTTTCTGACTCATTTCACTCAGCATGAAACTTTTCATGCCCATCCACTTGACTACAAAATTCTTGACCTCCTTTTTTCTAACAGCTGCATAGTATTCCATTGTATAGATGTACCAAAGTTTCCTCAACCAGTCATCCGTTCTGAGGCATTCGGGTTTTTTCCAGATTCTGGCTATTGTAAACAGTGCTGCGATGAACATACATGTGCAGATGTTGTTTCGATTGTACTTTTTTGCCTCTCTGGGATATATTCCCAGCAGTGGTATTGCTGGGTCAAATGGGAATTCAATATCTAATTTTTTGAGAGTCGTCCAAATTGTTTTCCAGAAGGGCTGAACCAGTCGGCATTCCCACCAGCAGTGAAGAAGGGTCCCTTTCTCCCCACATCCTCTCCAACAGCAGTTGCTTTTGTTCTTTTGGATGTGTGCTAGTCTCTGTGGTGTGAGGTGGTATCTCAAAGTTGTTTTGATCTGCATCTCTCTGATGATTAGTGATGCAGAGCACTTTTTCATGTGCCTTTTGGCCATTCGTATTTCTTCCTTGGTAAAGTTTCTGTTCATTTCTTCGCCCCATTTTTTGATGGGGTTGGATGTTTTCTTCTTGTAGAGTTCAACCAGTGCTTTATATACCATTGATATCAACCCCTTATCTGATGGGTATTGAGTAAATATCCTTTCCCATTCTGTGGATAGTCTTTGTATTCTGGTCACTGTATCTCTTGTGGTGCAGAAGCTTTTTAGTTTAATGTAGTCCCATTTGTTGATCTCTGTTTTTACTAGATTGCTTAGTTCCGTGTCACCTTTGAAGATACCTTTATCTTCAATATCGTGGAGGGTTTCGCCGACCTTGTCTTCAATGTACCTTATGGTTTGTGGTCTAATGTTGAGGTCTTTAATCCATTTTGATCTGACTTTTGAAAAGCACATATTTTATATCAGGGTTAAAGAAATAAAGTTTCATGACAATTTGAGTTGGACATATACCATGAAAACTAAAGCAGTTTTGGTACTGGGATTTGTGAATCAATTTGTTATTGCAGCATAACATGGTCTCGCCTAACTAAAACAGAAAATTTCTGAAAGGTGAAAAAATATGGAGAATGCAGAGGCAGCATATAAGTCATGTATCTCATGACCTTTCTCAATAACAAATACATGAACATACCAGAATGTAGCTTGTCATGCCATATCTTGATAGAATTGAAGGTCTCTAAATAAAAACATAAAAGAAGGCTGAAATGGCAACAGGAGAATGAGCTGCTACCCTTGGGTGATCATTAAAGATCTCAGAGTAATAGCATTATTGATGCCTCAGCTAGAAGCATTACTTTTTCTATACTTTCTTTTTTCTTTGCCATTATAAGCCTTATATTCCATTTGGAAAACAGTATTTCATAACCTCCAAACCTAGCATGAGTCCTGTGAAACCTAACCTAGAGTCAAATGGCCAAAATCAAAGACTTGGAATTTTTTCAAAGCTATCTCATTTTACACTGCAATGCTTTCCCTCTCTACCAAGAAAATGTTCCTGCATGATAGACTGCCATCTCTTGCTATATATTACAATTATTGCCCTATGCCTGTCACTCCTTATTCTCTTCCTAGATGCTTGTGCCTTATTAATTCAGCACTTTGAAACAACCAATAAGAAGCAGAGAGCTTCAGAAACTCTTTAGAGATCTCTTTTACTTTACCCCCTAGGAACAGATAACATTATTCAATCAATGCATGAGTAGGATTTATTGGTAATTTGTTTATAATGTGTTCCTTCACCATGAGTAGCAAATGGTCTTCAATGATGCAGTAATAAATTTTAGCTAAACTTTTTAATAGGGGCATTATCGTCTATGCTATCTCCTGAAATCAAACCTCTTTGAACTTTATTAGCAAACAAACTTTAAGAGTTTAAAGGCAAAGTCAAATAGTCCTCAAATACGTATTATTCTCAAAGCAGAGCCATATCAAGATTCTAACCATATCAAGTAGATATTTAAAGACCCACCCAGAATTTGAATATCTTTGCATTTTTGTGAAAATGGCAGTAATTGAGGGTAAAGTAAATAACAGAGAGAGATTTCTGAGAGACTTATTTAACTTACAAACATTTTAGGGTTTCTAAGTACTTGGCTTCTAAAGACACTATCAAAGTCCAGTTTTCATAGTTTGGAAGCAAGTTCCCAGATAACCCAAGTTCCAAGGAATTGATCTCTGCTTAATGCTAATTAAATTGGGATAGAGAAGGGACCATTATGACAAAGATAGTTGGAAATGATCACTCTGGATAAAACTGCGTGCTGAAAATAGGAAAAGGAACAAACATGATAACCTCTTAGTATTTGTACTGCAAACCATAATGCCAAAAAGGAAAGAGTGAGAGGGAAAGAGGGAGGGAAGGAAAGAGAGGGGGGGTAGGGAGGGAGGGAGAGAGAGAAGGAAAGTGTGCCTATCATAGGGGCAGGCTAGGGGAGGAGGATGGTGGGAAATGGACACTGGTGGAGGGATGGGTGTTGAATCATCTGAATCATTGTATGACTGAAACCTGATCATGAGAACAGTTTTGTAACTCCGGATTTTATCTGGGTCTAGGGCATGCCTGTAACGCCTGCTTCCCATGATCTCCTATGAGCCACAAAACTGCAAAATTCATACCTCTGGGTTGAGAGCCTTAGAAGGTGGCTCTCGCCACATGGATGTTGCTGCCGCCACCATTTTCCATGCAGAAAAACAGGGTAGAGAGGAAAAATCCATCCCCGGGCGGCACAGAGTTTTAGCACAGCTCACAGTCTAGATGCATTTCTGTAAGAAGCCGCTCTGGGTGCCAAAATAGGTTAGAAGACCCCTGGGATCTTTAGGAGCAGAGGGCCCGAGGACATCTTATTTTTGAGATATATTTTATGCCATTAGTTGCAGAGAAAGTATTAATAGGTTTTATTGACTCAAACAGAAACCAAGTTAGACAAGAATAAAATGAAATGATATTTAATAGAAGGATATAAAATTGTCCCAAGGATTAAGAAGCAAGGTTGCTGCCAGTAACCCCCAGTAATAGGACAGATAAGGCAGGTAATAAACCCAAAGAATACAATTTCTGTTTCAGGTCCTTAATTTTATAGAAAATGTGTCGATTTACAGGCTCAAGGTTTATCTGTCATAGTTCTAGCCATTCATAGAGAATGGTTGCTTAAATTTCAATCCTAAATTACAGGAAAAGAAACCCTAGGGAATCAAGCTTAGAATAGGCATCCAACTCTAAATGAATAACTTTTTCGAGGGAACCATGTGGTTACATATATAGTTGCTAAAACCTAAGGGACTTCTCTCACAGAGAGCAAAGAGAGGTACCTGAAAAAAGGAATGCTTTGTAAATATCACAACTGCCATATGGACCAACAGAGGAAAATGGAAACCAGAGTTTAAGCAAGGGCCATCATTAGTACATAATATTATAGCCATGTTTTTCTGCTGTTTTAAAACAGACTTCAAATGCTCACATCTGATACCAGAAATGAAGGATGCTACATTTTGATGTTTCTTCTCAGTGCTAGGATGCTGCCAGTATCTTCTTTGCCGTACCCTCAGTGTCAGCGTTCATAAAAGGAAGAAAATTAATGAACTCTTACTCTACAATTTATGTTTTACTTAAGTTTTCAAGTAAATATCTTGGGCATTTGGACCCAATCCACTGTTATGATGACATTTTTTTCAATTTACTGTGGTCACCCAGTTGCTCTTTGATTGGATAGTGGAATTCACTCAGTTGCTCTTCTCAGACAGTCATTGTTTTCCATCAGTATATGTGAATAGTGGTAGAGGGCACACTCACGTGATCTTGGAAATGAGACAAATAATACTGCTCTGTTGTATATTTAATACATCATTACAGATATATTGCTCATAAAAATGGGTTGACAGATACAGATTTTTAAGTGTTTGAAGATAATAGCACATTGGAGGAGAGAAAAAGGTTTCATCTTTTTGTAACAACAGATGCTGCTAGTAATGCTTTAAACATTATCTTCAGCCAATAATAAGGACTACTTATTATCCTTATGCAGGGAGTATGGTATCACTAATCTGGAAAGAAATTCAGAGGGTGATAAATAGAATTTTAATTTCCTGAGCAAAGCCACTGAAGAGTAGCAAAATATTCCATTCCAAATATACCCCCACAGTCTACTGATTATTTTGAGCACTAACTAGGCACTTTAAAAAAACAGCAAATGCTAGGAGAGGATTTTTATGAACAACTGTACTTTCCTTAAGACAAATCCTTGAAAAAGAATGCAAATGTCATAAATACGTAGGCATTTTGGCAATCAGAGAGGACTGACTCATCACAGGAAAGGAGATTAGAAGTGGACACAATGTCCATATAAATTCTTTTGCATTCTATCAGACTTCCTATCTATTCTTCTAAGAGTTCATTTATATCCTAAAAATTCTTTGTCTCTCAAGAGGTCTCTCCCCTTTCCCTGTCACTGTCACTGTCATTGTTTTCCTGTTGCTCATCGATTTACTCAAGCGAGCACCAGTAACGTTTCCATTGTGAGACTTGTTTCCTATGAAAAGAATATTTATTTTATTAATTAATTAATTTATTTTTGCTTTTGGGGTCACACCTAGCTATGCTCAGGGGTTACTAATGGCTCTTCACTCAGAAATTACTCCTGGTGGTGTTTGGGAGACCCTATGGGATGCCGGGGATCGAACTCAGGTTGGCTGCATGTAAGGCAAATGCCCTACCCTCTGTACTATCGCTCCCGCCCGAGAAGAGAATATTTAATCCTTGATTCTAAAGCTACTTTTTGGATTTGCTCATCTTTTCCTGGATCTCTCTCATATATGTATGGATGTATATTAATAAACCACCTTGTTTTCAGTTTGTTAGTGTTTTTATTAAATGGGTCTCAGCTAAGAACTAAAAATAGAAGAAAACCAATTTCTCCTCATTACACAATGCTCACTGTGAGACCCTAGAATTATACTTTATATATGTTATAAATCACATAGACCATGCCATAGGAAAACAGCCATATCATTCGATTCTTTTTGTTATTTTTTAGTTTCGTATTGAGCCATGCCAGGCAGTGTTCAGGAGCTACTCCTGGCTCTGTGCTCAAGGATCACACCTCCGAGTTCTCAGGGAAACATATGGGGTGCCTAGGACTGAACCAGGTGGGTTGTATGAAAGGCACAAGGCAAGCACCTTAACATTTGTGCTTTTTCTCCAGCCCTCTTTTAGTTCCTTTTTCATAAAAACAGACAACTTTCTGCGATCCTGGCTCCTTTAGTTGTTCACAGCTTCAGAGTATGGAAGGAGCCACTTTTCTATGTGGAAGTTCAACTCCTCATTGTAAAAATCACAATAGGGAATATGGGAAGGGGAATAAGTCTCACAGGTTATAGCAATGTGAGGCAATCTGGAAAAGAAGGTTCTTCCACATGCCAAACCACAGACCATAAAATGCAAGGGACCCCCATGAGACCCAACAGGGACAAGAGTCACTTGTCGAACTCTCATGACAATGCCCTAGATATCGTCAGCATAGCCTCACCAGGGAATTTTTTTATTAATTTATACACATGCCAGCTTCTCTCTGTACTATTATGAAAAGACTACACAATAGCAGCTTCAACAACATGATTTTAAAAAGAAAGGAAGTCCCAGAAATATCTGTTTCCATATGTAGCTCTTGCCTTCCTGTTCTTATCCACGTGCCTGCATTGACTCTTGCATATCAGCAAACCTTGCAGACCTGTACTTTTGCAGAGTGTTTTCACATTATATAAAAATCACTGAAAAATATAGTATGATTTTTGCATTTTTTTCATTGTTGTCACAGTGATATTGCAGACTTTTATAAGTATAAAAGTCCTGTATCTCTGAGAACCATTTCTTTCTTTTTCCCTTTAAAATTTTTTTTTGAATCATGGTGAGACACAGTTACAAAGCTTTCATGTTTGAGTTTCAGTGATACAATGATTGAACACCCATCTTTCCACCAGTGCACATTTTTCACCACCAATATCCCCAGTATCCACACCCCCCTCCACCATGCCCCACCCCTCCCCGTGCCTCCATGACAGACAATTTCTGAATTGTCTAGAAAATTCTGTCTCTACTTTTGGGCATTATGGTTTGTAATACAGATACTGAGAGGCTATCACGTTGGTCCTTTATCTGTTTTCAGCACACATCTCCCATCCAGAACGATCCCTCCAACCATCATTGACTTAGTGCTCCCTTCTCTATTCTGGCTGCCTTCTCTCCCAGCTCATGAGGCAGGCTGCCAAACATGGAGCAATATTCCTGGCCCTGTCTCTACTGTCCTTGGGTGTCAGTCTCGTATTATGTTATTTTATAATCCACAAATGAGTGCAGTCATTCTGTATCTGTCCCAAAGGACCTTTTCTAATCAGACTCTGCTGTCAGATTGTTTAGCTAAAGGAATTGACCACCAAGATTGCCACCTGTTAGGTGACAGCCTCACTGTGTCATAATTTTGTCAGCATTAAGTAGTAGCATCTATTTTTTAAAAAGTGAATTATTTATTTATTTAATATTTTTGTTTGAGGGCCACACCCAACAGTACTCAAGGCTTACTCCTGACTCTGAACTCAGGGATCACTCCTGGTGGTGCTGGGTGATCATATGGGGTGCCTGGATCAAGTAGAGGTCAGCTGCATGCAAGGCAAACACTTTACCCACTGTACTATCTCTCCATCTCAAGTGAAAGTTTTAGAGTCCAAGAATATTTTCAAAATGCCATTCTGTTTTCAGACAGTCCTATATAAATTAGGAAGGTGTACAGGAAATGGTGATATATTTATTGACTCATTCAAGACCATAAATATTTCACTGATTTTTTAAAAAAAGTACAGTGCCAAGGCATATACTACAGAGTTGAATTTGTTAGAGAAAACAGAAGCAGGCTAACACATTTCACAAAAGCATGCAGAAAGGAACTGTGTGTGTCACCTGCCAGGTGCCCCTAAGGGCAGCGCAGTCCTTGAAAGGGGATTTAATTTGCTGGAACTGCTGGTTTGACTTTGCTCATTGTATGAATTTCCTCTATAAGGAAATGTTCTTCACTGTTTCTGTCCCATGAGCACCTGTTGCAAAATACATTTGTGGGCAGTAAACAGCTCCACACTTATTACAGGGTTGAAGCAGGAAGGCAGGAAGCTAATTGCTAGCGTGAATTATCCAGCTCAGAGGTCTGCAGTTCTGAAACTCGAAGCTCTGTGTAACACAACTTAGCACTCTGACTCCAAAAAAATTATACACTTTCTGGAAGACACCTCGGGGGAAGAGAAATCAGATATCTCATGTCTGGAATGTCTTTCTCCTTTGTTGCCCTATCTTCTTACCTTCTTTATTTAACCCATATCATCTCTGGGAAAAGTCTTGAGGAGCAAATGCATAAATGATAGATAATTAAATAGATGATAGATAGACAGACAATTAGATTGATAGATAGAAACTAGTCCATTATGCCTAAGTTTTCTGAGTTTTTTGGTTTGTTTTCAGAAGTGCATTCCCAGTGGTGCTCAGGGAGCCACTTTGAGAACAGAGTCTAGCAGTTCAGGGCTTGAACTGTGAGTTGCCTATCCCTGTGACACTGAGAGACCATTAGACTCTCTAACCTTCTAAACTTCCGAAGCTTAGAGGTCATGTTTTCCCCAGGATCAAACTTAGAGTGTCAGGCATTCAAAGAATGCACTCTACCCCTTTGAGCTATTATCTGAACAAGTTGATGGTTGTCATATGTGTTTGTGTGTGTATAAAGTTTATTGAAAATATTATAGCAAAGTAGATGCATACAAAAGTATGAAATACTTCATGAATTTCTGGGTAATTCTTATACAGGGACCATGGTAATCTATGTTTCATTCCAATTTTAGTATATATGCTGCCAAAGCAAGCACTGTTTCCAAGGTATTTTCAGCACAGAAACTTATGCCTCAGAAATAATTCTAGGGGCCAGGGAGAGAACTCAGAGCTACTGTGCAAGTTTTGGATGCAGGAGGTTGAGATTTGATCACAGGCTCCACATGTTCCAGGAACAACCCCTGTGCATTATTGGGTATGGTCCCAAGTGAAATAACAACAATCAGCAACATCATCCTCATCCTATGCTATTCTGTAGAATTATTTTTCTCAGCTCACAATGTAACCAGAAAGAAGGATCAATTTTAGAGATAGTCCTCACTAGAAAGAATTCAAGGGGAATACAAATTTAATAATTACCTGAAAATCTAATATATACCAAGAAATAATACTAAATTTGATAGCCTTAAAATTGTATAACTCCTTTTAGTATTCTCAGAATTATAGAATAGTGATATTGTCAAGGACTAGCAACAACGTACAAAAGCCCATAAGCTTTTTGACTTAAATTTTGTAGGCAACGATGCTTAAATTGGAAAATAAAGATGACTATTTATCTTCTTGTACATCAGACAGACTTCTGCAACCTACGTACAACTTTTACATTTTTATATTCTTTTTTTTTTCTTTTTTGGGTCACACCCGGCGATGCACAGGGGTTACTCCTGGCTTTACACTCAGGAATCACCCTTGGCTGTGCTCAGGAGACCATATGGGATGCTGGGAATCGAACCTGGGTCAGCCGCATGCAAGGCAAACGCCCTACCCGCTGTGCTATCGCTCCAGCCCCCATTTTTATATTCTTAGGTTTGAGCACCAAGGTTGCTAATATATGGGAAAACTGGCAGGGTAGGGAGCCATACAATCTTTGTTTATTAATTGTTTGAACTTTGGGTAGGGGGTATAGAAAAAGACTAAGGGAAAAGAGAGAGACAGAGACAGAGACACAGACAGAGACAGAGTGAGGGAAAGAATTACACTTCAACATTCATAAAGAAATCTGCCAAAATCAAGAAGCAGGAGAATTTGGCCTCCAAGATGATTATACTTGTAAGAGAAAGACCCGGAATAACTGAGTTTTTTTGGGTAACCTCCTAAATTTCTCTCCAAAGAGACACATATAAAACTGTGCAAGTGGTTTTCTGTTGTGTCATGAAAATATTTAGTAACAGTCTTGTATAAGTGAGTACTAACTGCTGTTCCAGGGACCTGTGGATTTGCTTTGTAATGTTATATCTTTTAACCAGTTGCTTTGTTGCTGATGTGTTCTCCCAAAAGACACACCTTCTATAGTGGCATTTACTGACCTTACTACATGGAAACTTTGTGGAAATACTCAAACCATCCAAGCTAGCTCTATTTCAGGGTCCTGGCAGATGCAGAGGCCCAGTAAGGACAAGACGGAAATGGTGACAAAGGGATGTGGCAAACCTTAACTAGCCAGTAAAATCCTTCAAAGGAAAAAAATTCTATTGACAGTTTGGTTGACCTCTGATGTGCTAATGGAAAAAAAAAAACATTCCTTGGCCAATGTGTACTTCCCACTTCAGAAAGTCTTTTTCATTTTTGTAAAGGAAAATTGAAAGGCAAATTGCTTACAAAATCGACATCTAGGATATTTAGGAAGACCGACAGAAAGGTGTGGGACTTGCTGCTATAGAACTTTTTAATGTGGCTAGTAACAATTTCCTCCTACCAAACAAGTGCCTGTGATAATGTATTAAACACTGCTCTCATTTATGAACTATAATAGATCAAAATTCATATTTTAAAAAATGTTTTGGAATTATTGACCTTTATTGAGCACATTCTACTTAGTCTGAATATTCAATAATATTGGTATTCAATAACAAGCTACCTGTGCTTGTTATTGAATACCAATGAGTTATTTCCTCATCTACATAAATAAAACTACCTCTTAAGGTTGTGTAAGACATCAAAAATTAAGTAAAATAGAGGCTGATATTAATTATTCACTAAATAAATTAATTTTCACCACTGGCAACAGTGGAACACCATCTTGCATTAGTGCCATTGCTTCTCTAAGGAACTTCTTCAGAAAAGATGGCATCCTTTTTCTAAAGATTTTCTTGGGTGAAAGATTCTCTTGGGCTAGTGACCAAATTCTTGATTAGCTTCAAAGGCCTTATGAACCCACAAAAATTAAATGTGCAATGGTAAAACTTCAGAGACTTTTTTCCTAAGAAATAACTTCATATCTTTTATCATATTCTGAGGTTAATAACAAATGTCATAAGTCACAGTTTAACTTTTCCTTCTATTTCCAACAGATAACTAAAGAGCCATTTCAAGCACAATGAAATGGGAAAGAGAGCAAAAGAACCCATATACTTCAGTTGTAAACCAACTTTATAGAGGCTTCCCCTTCAACAACTTTAGCCTACATGGAGCCCTCTCCTGCAGTCTCACACCATACTTATCTAGCAATAATTATGATGTATCATCATCATCATCTTCATCATCATTCCGTTGATCATCAAATTTCTCAAGCAGTCTCAGTAATATCTCTATTCATCCTAGCCCTGAGATTTTAGAAGCCTCTATTCATCCTTTTCAATGGTGTGGTGCCGCATTGGAGGCTCTTTCAGGGTCAGGGGAATGAGACCCAGCATTGTTACTGGTTTTGGCATATGAATACGCCAAGGGGAGTTTGCAAGGCTCTCCCATGTGTGCAGGAAACTCTCAGTAGCTTGCCAGGTTCTCCCAGAGGGATAACTAGGTTAATAAGATGTCTCTTCTGAGAACTTGGTTTTATAGTCTCTGGATGTTGGCCGTTGGTGGGATTACCCAGCGACAGGGGCAGTCCCTGGATGTGACCACCTAGTTACTGGAAAATGGAGAATCTGGGCAGAAGAGGCCCAGTCCCAATCTAAGCAGGCTTGGAGGTCTCAGCCTCGGATCCCACAGACCTGGGTTCATCTGTCAGTTCCTTCATGTGTGAGGCTCGTCCAAACGTGTGGAGAGGGGCCTTGAGCATGGCTGTGGCGGGTTCTGGAGGTCTTTGGCCGAGAGAGCTCTGCTCAGGGCGGGATGGGAAGCTCAAGTCCACCCCCTCCAAGGAGCCCTGGGGAAGACAGCCAGGCATGGGGGCAAAAGACTCTCTGCCATTATGATGTATGGAAGAAGAAATTCAAGATGATCTGGTTAATGCTTTCATCAACATCAAGTCTCCTTTGTGGTAGTAGGTGAGCAGAGATCAATTATGGCCTTTTAATCATGCTTAGCTCTGTTCTACCTCTCACAGCATGGATAACCTTGGAAAAAATCCTTATTCTGTCACTATCATATACCAATGATCAGATTTTCTTTTTGATTCCATCAGAAGAAATATGAGATAATATAGAGAACAGTCACTGTCACTGTCACTGTCACTGTCATCCTGTTGCTCATTGATTTGCTCGATTGGGCACCAGTAACATCTCCTTTGCGAGGCTTGTTGTTACTGTTTTTGGCATATTGAATATGCCATGGGTAGCTTGCCAGGCTCTGCCGTGCAGGCGAGATAATCTTGGTAGCTTGCCAGGATCTCCAAGAGGGGTGGAGGAATCAAATCCGGGTCAGCTGCATGCAAGGCAAACACCCTACCCACTGTGCTATCGCTCCAGCTCATATAGAGAACATAGGCAAATAATAGTATATATCAGACAAGAGTAGATCTACTAACACATTCTCTTACCATGACTGGATTTTATTTTAAGTTTTTATTTATTGAAGTACTATGATTTATAATACTATTAATGATGGTTTCATGTGTACATAATTCAAACATCACACCCCTCATCAGTGTACCTACATCTTCCCTCAAAGACTCCCAATACCCTTATAATATTCCCCACAAACAGTTCTGTGGATCAGTTTTACCACTGTGTCTTGTTTTGCCTTTTGTTGCTACCTTGCTGTGTATTTTTAAGTACAATATCTGAGATAGATCATTCTGTATCTATCTGGTTACTTGTGATTGACTTCACTTAGCAGGATATCCTCTAGATTCATCTACAATGTGGCGAATTGCATGATTTTTTTTCTTAGAGATGCATAATATTCTACTGGTTTATACACTAGAATTTTTTGATCCACTCATCTGTAGTTGGGAATTTGGGTTGTTTCCATATCTTGGCTATTGTAATAGGCACTGTGATGAACATAGTTGTGCATATATCTTTTTAAACTAATATTTTTTTTGTTTGGGGGCCAGGAAACAGCATCACTAGGTTGAGGTGGGTGATGAGTGTGATGTTGGAAGTATGTACACATGAAACCATCATTAATAGTATTGTAAGTCACAGTACCTCAATCAACAGCATAAGAGATCTATTCCTACTGTTTGGATAGATCTCTATAGTGTTTTTCATAAAGGCTGAGCCAGAAGACACTTACATCAATAGTTGGGTGAGGGTTTCTTTTTCAACACAACTCCACTAATACTGGCTATTTCTGGAATTTTGGATATGTGCCATCCTCACAGGTGTGTGATGATATCTCATTGCTGTTTCAACTTGTATTTACCTAATCATGAGTGAAAAATAAGCACTTTTCCATATGCCTGTTGGCCGTCTGTGTATAATCTTTGAAGAAATGACTGTTTATCTCCTCACGCCATTTTTAAATGGGGTTGTTGGAATTTTGATAGTTGAGCTTTGTGAATGCTTTATAGATCTCGGATATCAATCAATTATCTAATGTATCATGTGCACATATTTTCTTCCGTTTGGTAGGGTGTCTTTTATTAGAACTTTTATTAGAAACTCAATTAGAATTGAGTTTCTTTTGCTTTGCAAAAGTTTTTGAATTTGACGTAGTCCCATTTGTTTATTAAGGTCTTTTTGTCTTTGCCACTGTGGTCACTCTTTAAATTTATGGCCAATTTCCTAGAAAGTTCTGCCAATTTTATTCAATGTATTTTACGAATTCTGGTCTAATCTTGAGTCTTTAATCCACTTTGGATTTGCTTTTGAATGATGTGAAGTATAGTTCTAATTTCATTTAGAACTTGAGATATTGACATGTGGACATGACAACAAATCCTTTTATCTCAAGAATTGCTCTAGATGTTGATGGACCTAACTCCCTTATAAAACCATACAGAGTAGGAAGATGCATCAGGAAACAAAACCCAACCTTTCATTGCTTATAGAAGACACACTTAAGTTCTCATAGACTCAGAGTGAATGAATGAAAGACAATCATACAGGCTAATAGCAGACAGATAAAAAGAACAACCATACTGGTTTCAGACCAAATATCATTCAAACTATAAAAGATAATAAAGGATAAAAAGTATATATATACACACACACACATATACCAAATGAAGAGGTAGCTAAGGTTACAAAGCAACTGCTAATAGACTTAAGGAAATACATTGATGACAGCACAAAAGTAGCAGGAGAGTTTCAACACACAACACTTATCATTGGACAAATCAAGTAGGATCTCAGTAAATAAGCAAGAGCCCAAGAGAAGAACCAGAAGAACTAGGTCTAATAGACATATTCAGAACCCTCTCCCTCCTCTCCCGCCCCCGCCCCACAATAAACTTAATATGCATTCTTCTCTGCATGTGGGACATTCTACAGATAGATCACACACTAGGACACAAATTGAACAATCACAACATAAGAAAAATAGAAATCAGACCAAGTTACAAAAGAAGACATCAATCATTAAAGAAAGAGGCAAAAAGATTAAATACCTGGAAACCAAACATGTATTGCTAAATAATGAATAGATCAAAGAAGAAATCAAAGAAGAAATAAAAAAAATTCCTGCAAACAAAACATAATGAAGACACCAACCTCTAGGCTATGGGAAACAACAAAAACAGTACCATGGGGCAAGTTTACAGCAATTCAAATGTACACAAGGAAGAAAGAAAGGGTTCAAATCAATTATCTAACTTCTTAGCTAGAGAAACTACAATAGAAACAACACATGAATCCCAAAGCAAGTATAGGGCAGGAGATAATAAAAATTAGAGCATAAATAAATTATATAGAGAACAATAAAAAGGTCAATGAAAACAGGATTTATTTATTTTCTTGCGTCACACCAAGCAATACTCAGAATTACTCCTGGATCTGTACTCAGGAATTACTTCTGGCGGTGCTTGGGGGACCATATGGCATGCCGGGGATGAAACCCGGGTCGGCCTCGTGCAAGGCAAATGCCTTACTGGCTGTGCTATCGCTCTGGCCCCAGGAATTGGTTATTTGAAAGAATAACAAGACACACCTGTATGTAGACACACCAAGATAACAACAAATAAATAGGATTAGAGATGACAGAAATTACATAGACACTTCAGATATATATATACAAAAAATCATAGGAGGCTATTATGAACAACTTTGTGCCACTAAGCTCCAGAACTCTCAAGATTGAACCAAGAGGAAATAAGAAAACCTGAATAGGCCTAACTAAAGTGAAAAAAAAAAAAAACTGAAACAGTAATTAAAAATCTGCCCAAAAACACAAGTTCCAGTCCAGATAGATTCACTAGTCAGTCAATTCTATCTAAACTTTAATAAAAACTTGGTGTCTATACTTCTCTAGTGCTTCCAAAACATTGAGGGCACAGGAATGCTTCTTAACAGCTTATCACTGAACTTTAGTCTGGTTCTTCAGGCCAGTTCTACTGAAATCACAAATTTATCTCAGATTTCTCTCTAAGATCTACCTTTTCCTTCCTGTCTCTCTCCATTCCTTCCTTCCTCTCTCAGTTTAGAGGCTGTAACTGTGGCTGTCTGGTGGCTATTCCCAGTTCCGTGCTCAGGGGTGACTCCAGGTGGTGTTCCAAGAGTCATAATGCAAAGATGAAGACTGAATCCAGGAGGTCCTACATGCAAAACATATGATTCAGACCCTTATGCTACCTCTCTAGCTCCTCAGTATTTCTTTTTTCTTTTAAATTTTATTGAATCACAGTGATATAGTTACAATCTTTGCTGTTGGGTTATAATCTCACAATGATCAAACACTCATCCATCCACCAGTGCACATTCCCCATCACCAATATCCCCAGTATACCCCCCTTTCCCACCCTCCCCCTGCCTCTATAGCAGACAATATTCCCCATACTCTCTCTCTACTTTTGGGCATTATGTCTTGCAACACAGACACTGAGTAGATAATCATGTTATCTACCTTTGGCACAGACTCAAACTTCTTCAAAGCACAGACTACTATTTTGGGAAAGTTTTCAGATGCTAACTACTACTGACATTCATCTTTCTGTTATAATTTTGTGTCTCCTGTTTCCCTACCCTAGTATTCTATCCATCCCTAGGGCTAGCCTCCTACACTAGGTAAGACTATTCCCACTTCTTACAATGTCTAATTATTTGAACTGGAGTGATAAGTACAGCGGATAGGGCATTTGTCTTGCATGAGGCCGACCCGGGTTCGATTCCTCCATCCCTCTCAGAGAACCCAGCAAGCTACTGAGAGTATCCCGCCTGCACAGCAGAGCCTGGCAAGCTACCGTGGCACATTTGATATGCCAAAAATAGTAACAACAAGTTTCACAATGGAGACGCTAATGGTGCCCACTCGAGCAATTCGATGAGCAATGGGATGACAGTGGTACAGCGGTACCCTCAGCAAGCTCTTCAAAAATACAAATGATTTGGTGGATTCAACACATAGAGGGATTTAATTTTCTATGTTTCTACTATTCTAATAATCAGTTTACTGCATTTATTTAGCATAAAGGGACCTTGATTACATGGGCCTCTGTCATTGCTGAAATGAATGTCATAGTATCTCATGAAATTTAGCAAATCCAGATTTGTTCTAAAAGAACTTAAGTTGCTTGAGAACACAAATTGAAGGTGGAATAATTGACAATAATGATAAACATAGCTCTTTTTGTCCTTCCTATATGTCAGGCACTGACCTAAGCATTTTTATATTCTTATAGGTATTTGGGGGAAGTGGAGTTAGGCTACTTCTGGCAGTGCTTGGGGGATTATACAGTGCTGGGTTCAAACCTGGGGCTGAACTTGGGACTGCATTCCAAACCTTTGATTCCTGGCCCTATGTACATTTATGCACACACATATTTTAATATATCCTGCTTTAAATATATATATATGTATACATATATACATATATATACATTCTTAGGGATTAGTGTTCTTTGAAAAATATGAATACATTGTGATTATAAATTGTTGATTCTACAACTTTACATGAAAATATGGTCTCAATTTACCAGGAAATGTAACATATATATTGTTATGATATGTTACATTTTACATATTAGCACACATCATAACATAACTATTTCCTTAAGAATTTTTCATAAGAATCAGAAATATTATATAATAAGTGAAACAATTGGTATTCACTTTTTAGTTAAGTTGGGCAATGAAGCCAACTATGTAACACTTAATTGACTACATTGTATTTTAAAATCTGAAATATTAGTCCCATAATTCCTGTTTTAAATGTACAATTGATTATTTTTGCCTGTTTTAAATATTTAATATAATTCTATTATATTTTCTACTGAAACAGTGAAGGTAATTGGAGTTACTATATTTAATATATTCAATTCAGTATGTGGTTTAAAAGCTTGCAAAGTTTCACTTGCTAGGGTTGTGATCTGGCCCTATCAAGCAAGTAAGTTGCCTATAAAGGAAGTTAAAGTGTTAAATTTATATATTTGTTTTATATTAATGTTGAACAAATTACCTACATGAGCAAATACAAAAGATTATTTAAGTACAATTGCCCTTTTATGGTCTGGAACAACAACACAGCAGGTAGGGCGTTTGCCTTGCACATGGTCGATCTGGTTTCGGTTCCTCCATCCCTCTCGGAGCCCAGCAAGCTGCCGAGAGTATCTCGCCTGCATAGCAGAGCCTGGCAAGCTACCCAGTGTATTCAATATGCCAAAAATAGTAACAGCAAGTCTCATAATGGAGAGGTTACTGGTGCCCACTCAAGCAAATTGATGAGCAATGGGATGACAGTGCTACAGTGCTACCCTTTTACAATATTCATAAATCACACAAAAAAGGTTCTAAGTTTATCTAAATGCTTAAAAATTTAGATTTAGTGTCAGAGTATGGTTCAGAAGTAGAGTAAATGCATTGAATGTGTCAGGCCTGGGGTTTTTCAACCAGAACCACAAAAATTAAAAATAAGTTGATTTGGGGCCAGAGCGATAGCACAGTGGGTAGGGCATTCGCCTTGCACGCGGCCGACCCGGGTTCAATCCCCGGCATCCCATATGGTCCCCTAAGCACCGCCAGGAGTAATTCCTGAGTGCAAAGCCAGGAGTAAGCCCTGAGCATCGCTGGGTGTGACCCAAAAAGCAAAAAAAAAAAAAAAAAAAAAAAAAGTAAAAATAAGTTGATATATATATATATATGCATACACACATATATAATTTCAATCAGTGGAACATTAATTTAAAATACAAATTAAAAGAAATAGATACTCGTTTATAAAAGTTGTCCTTTAGCTAGCGAAAATAACTCACATTGACAGACAGATAAGCAGGAGTCAGTGTTCTAAAATATAAATCTAATTTGATCGTGGCATGGCCTAAAGTGCCCTTTTAGTCATCCATTATACTTTGGAGAATTTCTATACAGCTAACTCCAAACTTGCAAACTAACACAAAATTTACCCCTCACCACTTCTACCACAGCATCAATTATCCTCTCGCTCCTCAATAAACTATGTATTGTCACATTAGCATTACCTCACCCCCAGTCCATCTCATGTATCACAAATCCATAACTGTAGCAAGATATTTAGATCGCTATTGTCTCTGCAAGAATTACTTTCCCCAGTATACTTTCCCCAGTATATTTCCCAGTATACCATAAGATTCTGCTTAAGATTTCATTCTGTGTTCAACTGTCACTCACTTTAAAGCCCGCCCCTAATTGCCTCTTCCTCTTACTTTTTCAAATACATTAATTTAATGTCACTAAAATATTCTTAATGTCTGAACTATACTGTTTGCTGTTTCACATATTTATGTTCCCTACCCTTCAAATAAAGCAAAAGCTTAATAATAAGTCTATTTCTTTCTAAAATATTGCCTGTTACATATTAGGTGATTAATAAATATTTATTACATGAATAAATTTACATGATAAAACCTCTTTGATGTAATACATGATTATTTAAAGACATATCCCTATATAACATTTAGTGCTAAGATACAGTTATGAGGGTTTACTTGAGAAATTCAATTATATGATTTTGAGGTAAATGTCAACCAATTGCCAAAGTTAGGCACCATGCCAAGTAGACCATACAAGTAAATATGATCCCTCTCCAGGACACTTGCCATCCACATTAGAGGCATTCAAAAATCTTGGCTAGATGCCTATGCTAATAAGAAAGTAATCCAATATTCATGAGAACTTGAAAAGTCATTTTTTTTTCTGAAATTGTCTTGACTTTTCTGTAATTAACATGTCATTATCATCAGAGGGCTAATAGAGCAGGATGGCAAAAGCACCATTTTATGTAAGAGTACTTAGAGGGACAAAGGCATTTATTCAAATATGAGTGACTTTTGATAGCAGAAAACAACCAACTCCGAGGCTCATGAATACTAGAAACTAGTATTAGTAAACAGAAGAAATATAGGGTTAGTTGGCATCAAGACAGAAAGGGAGCATGTTTTAACTTATCTGTAAAGGGAAAATATGTTCTGGAAATGACTGGGGAGTGACAAATTCAAATACTCAAGTACCTTAGAAAATTCTATGATTTTATCCAGTTTCTTTAATGTATCAAAGTTCTTTAAAATATTTCTTCCTTTGTTAGATTAATTTTTTTAAAAAAAGTTTTGAATATCTACTAAAACATTTCTTTATTTTGTCATCATTCTGTCCCATATCAAGTTAGTTCACAAGAAAGGCAGATATCCTACACGCTACATTATCTTTAGCAATCTGAAAGCAACATGAAGCACGTCTGCAGAATTCAGTTGACAGAATACCTAACCTAGCCTATTCCCAAACCTGTCTGAATCTAAAATATCAATAAAATTATAGTATATTTAGTTAGATGAGCAGCCTATTCCCAAACCTGTCTGAATCTAAAATATCAATAAAATTATAGTATATTTAGTTAGATGAGCTTTGAAAATGGACTGGAGTGATAGCATAGCAGTAGAGCGCTTGCCTTGCATGTGCCAACCCGGGTCCAATTCCTCCGCCCCTCTCAGAGAGCCCAGCAAGCTACCAAGAGTATCCCACCTGCACATCAGAGCCTGGCAAGCTACCCATGGTGTATTCGATATGCCAAAAACAGTAACAAGTCTCACAGTGGAGACATTACTGGTGCCCACTCGAGTAAATCGATGAACAACAAGAGGACAGTGCGACAGTGCTACAGCTTTGAAAATACTGTAAAATACATTTTAGCACGTTATGTGAGTACACATATACATTTGTGTATATATATATGTATAAATACATTTGTAAGAAAACTTCTCACAGCTAGGAAAGAGTTCATTCCTCCTGATGAAGCAGTTTGCTTCCCTTTGTAACTGATGGATAGCACAGATTCACTTTTCACTGGTGGGGATAGGTGATGCATGGGGTGGTGGCTGGTCATCCAAGAAACTTAGTGATCAGAATAAAGTTGCTTTAATTAGGTTGTCTACAAAGATTTCCTCTCTTCCCTCTTTCTGCATCCATTGATCTTGACATATAGATTTGCTTAGATTTTAATTTTTTGTACATGTGTCTATTCTTATGCATTGACAAAGATTCATGTTGGAATAATTTTTTTGTCAAAACAATGACGGGAACCCGCACCCCTCTGCCAGCCCCCACCCCCAGAATGTCTCCAAATTAAAGTCTTCCATCAGATGTGTGAATCGCCGGGGCTGGTCGCCCATCCTCCCCACACCCCACGCCTGCACTCAGCTTTCTACCCGAAGGCAAGCTTCTCCCAGCATCTTGCTGGGACCCGCAACCTCCTGCCAGTCACTGCCATCAGAGTGCCCCTTAACTTAAGTCCTCCATCAGGCATGTGGACCCCTAACGTCAGACTCCCAGATCTACCTACCCAGCACACCTTTTAAACCTCTAACCAGAAAACCACGCAGATGCACTAGAAGTTAATTTGTTTGTACCCCACATTTGAGGTACTAGTTAGCCCAGGCCTCACATATACCTATCAAAAATCCATAGCAATACACAAAGATAGCCCAACTGCAGGAGGAAAAATATTCAACCACACCCAAAAACCTCCAAAACGCAAAAGTCACTATGGTAAAACAATGCAGAAACTCACCAAGCCTAATGATGGAAGTTGCTAGCCCAGATGAGTCAAAGAGTACTAATGAATTCTATAACCTCACAGATAAGAAATTTAACATGGAGCTTTTAAGGATGTATAAGGATCTCATAGAAGCAATAGAACACAGTGCTGACAAAATATAAGAGGATATGGAAGTGGAGGTAAGGAAAATGCAAACAAAAACACAAGCAGAAATGACAGACCTAAAGAACTTGATAGATGAAATGAAAAACTCAGTGGAAGGCCTAAGCAACAGAGGAACAGCTCCGCACATCTGGGAGGCCACGCCCCCTGTCGCAGAGGCCACGCCCCTACCGCACTGCAGCTTGGGGGCTGGGATGGTCTGGGTCCGGGAGGATGGCTGGGACATAGGAATGGCGGGTCAGGGAAGGTCACACACCTGGGGTAGAAAAAAAAAATGGTGGCGGTGCTCAGGAACAGCACACAACTGGCCAGGGGCATCAGTCCGTGGGGATGGGGGGTGTGTTGGGACAGTCTTGGTCTAAGAGAATGGCTGGGATGCTGGAATGGCGGGTTCAGGAAGGTCACACACCTGGGGTGGGAAATTGTACCAACGATCTTTTCAGACCATGATGCACTAAAATTCAAAGTGAATCACAATCAGAAATAAAACTTCAAACCAAACAGCTGAAAACTAAACAGCTCACTACTGAACAAAGAGTGGTTTAGAAAGAAAATCAAAGAGGATATCAAAAGATTCCTAGAAACAAATGAGAATGAAGACACTAGTTACCAGAACCTATGTGACACCACAAAAGCAGTGTTAAGAGGACCCTTTATGGCACTACAAGTATTTCTCTGGAAGGAAGAGCAAACTCACATAAATAACTTCACAGCTGTTGGAGAATGGCCGACAAAAGGAGCCCAAACCAGACAGGAGGAAAGAAATAGTAAAACTTAAAGCAGAAATTAATGACATGGAAACCAAAAAAAAAAATCCAAAAGGTCAGTGAAACCAAGAGTGAAACCAAGAGCTAGTTCTTTGAGAAAATTAACAAGACTGATAAACCACTAACAAGACTCACAAGGAAAGAGAAAGAGAGGTCCCCAATAAACAGAATCAAAAAGGAAAAGAGAGACATCACAACAGAACACACAGAAACTCAAATAATTTGAAAAGCTTTATGCCATGAAACTAGACAACCTCAAAGACATGAATGAACTCCTGGACTCCTATAGTCTCCCAAAGCTGACCCAAGCAGATTGGAATACCTGAACACACCTATCACTCTCAAGGAAATTGAAATAGTTATCAAAAGTCTCCCAAAAAACAGAAGCCGTCGCCCAGATGGATTCACTAGTGAATTCTTACAAAACTTCAATGAGGGCCTACTCCCAAACTTGTTAAAGCTTTTCCAAGAAACTGAAGAAACATAAATACTTCCAAACAGTTTCGGTGAGGCTAATATCACCTTCATATCAAAAGCAGACAGAGATGCCACCAAAAAAAAAAAAATTACAGGCCAATACTCCTGATGAATACAGACGCAAAGATCCTCAAAAAAAATACTAGCAAATAGAATCCAATAACTCATTAAAAAGATGATACACCAAAACCAAGTAGGATTCATTCGGGGATGGATGCAAAGATAGTTTAACATTCACAAGTTAATCAACATAATACACCATATCAATAAAAGGAAAGGTCAAACCATATCAATAGATGCAAAGAAGGCATCTGACAAGTCTGACACCCATTGATGATAAAAATTCAGCAAAATGGGAGTTGAAGGAACTTTCCTCAATATATTCACAGTCATCTACCACAAGCCCACAGCAAGCATTATTCTCAACGGGGGAAAAACTAAGAGCCTTCCCTTTAAGATCGGGAACAAGACAACGCTGCCCACTCTCACCACTCCGATTTAATATAATATTGGAAGTTCTTGCCATAGCACTTAGGCAAGAAAAGGATAGCAAGGGCATCCAGATAGGAAAGGAAGAATCAAGCTATCACTATTTGCAGATGACATGATACTATACTGAAAGAACCCTAAAGGCTCTACAGCAACGCTCCTTGAAACAACAGGTTTGTATAGTAGAGTGGCAGGTCATAAAATTAATACCCAAAAGTCCATGGCTCTCCTTAAGTAAATAAAAAAGAAAGAGATATTAAAAGAAAAATTTTATTTCACAATAGTGCCTCAGAAAATTAAGTACCTTGGAATCAGCTTAACTAAAGAGGTGAAGGATCTATACAAAGAAAACCACAAAATACTACTTCGCGAAGTGAAAGAGGACACTAGGAAATGGAAACACATTCCCTGCTCATGGATCAAAAGGATTAACATTGTCAAGAGGGTAATACTCCCAAAAGCATTGTACAGATTCAATGCAGTCCCTCTAAGAATACCCATGACATTTTTCAAATAAATAGACAAAACACTCCTAAAATTCATGTGGAATAATAAAACCCCACGAATAGCCAAAGCAATCCTTGGGAAAAGGAAGATAGGTGGCATCACTTTCCCAAATCTTAAACTGTACTACAGAGTGGTATTAATTAACAAAGCCTGGTGTGTTAGAATAGAAACAGACCCACAGACCAATGGAAGAGTGTTGAATATTCTGACACTGCCTCCAAGCATACGATCACTTAATATTTGATAAAAGAGTAGCTGTCTGTCATCCCATTGTTCATCGATTTGCTTGAGCAGGCACCAGTAACGTCTCCACTGTGAAACTTGTTATTACTGTTTTTGACATATCGAATATGCCATAGGTAGCTTGCCAGGCTCTGCTGTGCATGAGGGATACTCTCAGTACCTTGCTGGGCTCTCTGAAAGGGACGGAGGAATTGAACCCAGGTTGGCTGCGGATCCAGTAAGAAAAGCCTCTTCAACAAGTGGTGCTGGGAAAACTGGACAACTACATGCGAAAGAATGAGCGGAGACCTCTGTATAATGCTAAGCACAAAAGTCAGATCCAAATGGATTAAAAACCTCAATATCAGATCTGAATCCATAAGGTACATGGAGGAAAATGTAGGCATAATCCTCCATGATATTGAAGCTACAGCTATCTTCGAGGATGAAACACCACTGACCACGCAAGTGGAAACAAATATAAACAAATGGAACTACATAAAATTAAAATGCTTCTGTACTGCAAAAGAACAGTGACTAAAATACAGAAAGAGCCCAAGGAATGGGAAAAAATATTTACCCAATACCCATCATAAAGGGTCTTAATATCCAGGATATACAAGACATTGGTAGAACTTTACAAGAAAAAGACTCCAAATCCATCAAAAATGGGGAGAAGAACATAATAGAAACCTCAGCCCCCCAAAAATTCAAATGGCCAAAAGTCACATACAAAAATGCTCTACATCGCTAATCATCAGGGAGATGCAGATCAAAACAATGAAGTATCATCTTACACCACAGAAACTGACACACATCAATAAGAACAAGAACAACCAGTGCTGGCACAGATTCGGGAAGAAAGGGACTCTCATTCATTGTTGGTGGGAATGCTGACTGGTCCAGCCTTTCTGGAAAAAAAAAAAGGACATTCCTCCAAAAACTAGAAATTAAACTCCCATATGACCCAGCAATCCTACTCCTAGGGATATTGCATCCAGAGATGCAATAAAACACAGTAGAGATAACAACTGCACTTGAATGTTTATTGCAGCACAGTTTACAATAGCAAGAATCTGGAGAAAAACCCGAGTGCCCAAGAACAGATGACTGGTTAAAGAAACTTTGGTATATCTACACATGGAATACTCTGCAGCTATTAGAAGAGATGAAATAATGAAATCTGTGTGTAAGTGGATGGACACAGAGAGTGTCATGCTAAGTTAAATGAATCAGAAAGAGAGGAACAGACAAAAAATTACTGCACTCGTTTGTGGAATATAAAGTAGCATACTATGAGACTAACACCTAAGGACAGTAGAGTAGACAGTAGATCCTCCTAAGGCCAGGAGGATCACTTTACAGTTTGGAAGCTGGTCTCACATGCTGGGGGAAAAGGCAGTTGTGATGGAGAAGGGACTACTAAAGTAAGTGATGGCTGGAGGGATCGCTCGGGATGGAAGATGTGTGCTGAACATAGACTAAGGACTAAACATAACGGCCTCTTAGTATCTGTATTCCAAATCATAATGCTCAAAATGAGAGAGTAAGAAGGAATGTACCTGCTACGGAGGCAGGGGATGGGGTGGGATGGGGGTGGTGGGAGGGAAACTGGGAACAATGGTAGTGGAAAAAGTGTACTGGTGGAGGGATGGATGCCAATCATTGTATGACTGAAACATAATCATGAAAGTTTATAACTGTATCTCAGGTGATCAAATAAAAAATTTTAAAAAGCAATGATAGATATAGTAAAATTTTAAACCTCCCTTTCACAAAAAAGTCATACACTATATTCATGCCAGATTGAAGTAAATATATAAAAAATATCTTGGGACTGAGAAATCACTAGAGAATTGGTATAGATAAGGACAATGTGTTTAAAGCCAAGAACTTTACAAGTATTGTTTTCTATGAAAACAAAACAAACATTTCTATGAACATGGATGTCTATGTGGAAAATAAGTGAATTGCAGAGATATTGGAGATGTCTCATCAAGTCTCTCTGATATAGCAGGACTAGGGGAAATCTAACGCCATAAATTCCATTAAAAGATTACATAATTTTTCAAAAAAATGAAAAACATAACATTGGGAACTAAATTAACTGTGGAATCTGGAGCCTCTTGCTTTCCAGATAATGGATTTTCTAGCACTTTAAGAGTTATGAGTATGAGTGGGCTGAAGCTATAGTACAGTGGGTGAGGCACTTGCCTTGCATCTGGGTACAATGCCTAATACCACATATGGTTCTTACAGCCATTCCAGGAGTAATTCATGAGACAGAGCCAGGAGTAAGCTCAGAGCACAACCAGGCAGAGTTCAAAATATTAATCCTAATACTAATCATGATAAGTGTTAAAGAATTTTGCAAGGGAGGTTTAAATCTATTTTTATTTATTAGTTTTGTTTGGGGACATACCTAGTTGTTCTCTGGGCTCGCTCCTGGTTCTGTACTGAGATCACTCCTGGCAGTATTCCATGGACCATATGCAATGCCAGGGATCCAACTGGACTGGTTACATGTGAGGCAAGTGCCTGAACCCCTGTACTATCTCTGGTCTTTAGTCTGACCTTTATTTCCAAAGAACATGTTCTATAAAGTGCAATCCAAATTGTATGTTACCAGTTAAAACATATAGAAGCACGATCATATTTTCAATTCCTTTCCATGAATACATTTTATTGTTTATATTGTCAACTACATTTAACTGAGTGTTTCAAATAGAATTAAGAAGGCAAAGGTGCAATGGGAAATCACTTTACATTAAAAGTAAAAATACAAAGATTACCAAATTTTGACAGAATAAATGGTTCTACTAAATCTTTTTTCTGGAATCTGCATCACTATCCTGTCCTAAAGATACTCTAAACTTCAGATCTCTTTTATTTCTTTCAAGAAAAAAAATGAATATATGTTGTATACAAAGAGATAGTATAGCAGTTTGGACACTAGCCTTGCCTTGCATACGACAGACCTGAGTTTGATCCATTGCATCCCATATGGTCCCCTGAGGAATGTCTGACAGGAATGATTCCTGAGTGCAGAGTCCTGAGTAAACATGAGCACTACTGGGTGTGGCCCCCCAAACAAACAAAAATAAATAAACTCATTAATCTCTTTAAAATGTTAGCTTTATATAACATGAAAAAGTAATTCTATTTCTCAACCTATTCTTAGATGGGAAAATAATTACTGGATCATTATTTTTATAGCTGAAAATCAACTGGTTGATAGATATTAAAAACAATGTTTTTTCATTCAATAAACTTACTTTATACAAAGGTAGTTATATTCAAAATCAGTATAATTCTTGTTACAAAAAGGAGATTAAGGGGGAATAATAAGCATTTAAACCTGATGGCAGAGCTCCATTATTTTGAAGTGGGAACATAACCAGAGTGCTCAGATCTTACACCTGGTTCTATGTTCAGGGATCCCTTGGGCAGTGCTCAGGGAACCATATGCCTGTTCCAGGTATCAAACTTCAGTGGACTACATGCAAGACAAGTGTCTGAACCTTGTGCTGTCTCCCCAACCTGAAGAAAAGGTCTTTGCTACACAACAAATATGCATAATAAACATGTATGCTCAAATTCTTTTTTAATTACATAGATATTTAACAACAGATTCAAATGGAATATGAGCACAAACAAATAAATAAAGGAAAATACTAAAAGTTTGGAATCAAAAGAAGAGGCAAAATGGGTGGTGGGCTCATATGTTTCAATTTAGTTTTGGCTAGTGCAAAAAAGATAAATAAGATGAGGCATATATGTTGTATAAGAGGGAAAAATTGTTCTCCAAGATACAACATTTTTTTGTTTGTTTGTTTTGGGGACACACCATAGAACACACCAGGGGATATTCCTGGCTCTGTGCTCTGGAGCACTCCTGGCAGGGCCCAGAACACCCTTGTGGTGCTAGGAGAGAACTCAGGTCAGCAAGCCAACAGAGAGATTCCTATATCTCCAGAGCCCAGAAAATTTTAATCTATACAAATATGTGAGTATGCTCCACAATATTGCATTTCAGTTTTAAATTGAATCCATAAATACCTAAAATAAAACTTTCAAGGAAGACTTATTACACCAAAAAAAAGTGATGTTTTTAACTATTTGTTTATTTTGGCTTAGAACCACACCCAGCAGTGCTCAGGGCTCACTCTTGGCTCTGTGCTCAGGAATGAACCCTTGTGGTACTCATGGGATTATATGCATTGGCAGAGATCAAACTGGGATCTGTAGCATGCATGGCAAGTGCCTACCAACTTTACTATCTTTCTGGCCCCCAAAGTGATTTTTAATGCACAAGACTGACCTTTAAAACTGTGATTTCCAAAAGTAGCTACTATCAATTCTTCCTTTTAGTCTCATGAAACTCTTATTTTTATGGGACATAGTGTCTGTTTTCCCTTTCTTCACTCTAGGAAGGACTACCTATTCATACTAAGCAGTGTTCTTATTCCACATGCACTGGTTAAAAAAAATCTAATAACTTTTAGCTGGGTGCTTTCTATGAAAGTCAGCTTCTGTGATATAAAGAATCTCAGACTAGTCTACAAAATGGTGAAATACTTATTTGTGGAGGATTGATGTCATGTGGGCAGCACTTAAACCAAATACATAATAATTTCTTTCACCATCCAGGTCAGATTTGCCATCAGATGAATGCAACCCTATGAATGACCCAGTCTTATATAAAATATGGTGGAACAACTATCCAGCTCAGTCATTCTGCCAAATCTTTTTAAAAAAATTATTGAATCTCCATGAGATACAAATTTACAAAATTGTTCATAATTGAGTTTCAGTCCTTCAATGTTCTATCATCTATCCCTTCACCAGTGTCCACTTCCCTCCATCAATGTTCCAGTTTCCCTCTTGTCCCCCAGTCTACTCTTTGGAAGACACTTTTCCTTCTTCCTTTTTGACACTGTGGTTTGCAAGACTGCTACTGAAAGTAAAATGCATATCACTTTGCCTCCTTTAACCACCACTTCTCGTCCAGGGTGATCACAATCCACCATCTCTGTCATTGTGGTCCCTTCTTTGACCTAATCACCTTCTTTACACTATAGCAAACTTTCTAATAAGGGCCAGTTCTCCTGGCCTTCATTTATATTATCTTTGCATAGTATTCTACTGTGCTTGGCTTACAGAACATTGGGAAGTGATGAGAATCATTCTGGTTTAAACACTAAAATATGAGACATAGAGTTAGTACACCAGGTAGTGCCTGCCTTGCAGACACCCGACCAGGGTTTGACCTAAGGCATCACATATGGTCCAACAAGCCTACCAGGAATGATTCCTGAGCTCAGAGGCAGGAGTGCACACTGAGCACAACTGGGTGTGGGCCAAAAACAAATACAGAAATCCACTAACAACATCTGCAGTAGCTTATTAAAAAAATGACAAAGAAATAATAACCAAAGGTATTCATATGAAAACTTAATCTCTAATCTTGCAAGTGTAGGTGTTGGTACCTAAAGCCTGACAGCCATTCTCCTAGAAGCCCAGAAAAGCTGGTAAGCCCTCCCCACCATCTCTCCTCAGGTAACTCCAGCAGTAAACCCAGGTTGTCAGAGTATCTGTAGTAGGAGATTACACACAAGTGTGGCATTCAAAGCTTTCGAGTCTACAACCTTACAGATACCCAGATCACCTAATTATGATAGCTAGTGGGATTTGCATGTGTATGCTCCATAGGAGCACTATAAACAAAGAAACAATTTTAAAATATGGATATGAACTTAAGAGTGGGGGATACTGGTTAAAAAAAAAACACTCCATCTGGGGAGATAGAAGAGCATATGCTCTATTCTTGATCCCAGAGATATCCTGTCCTCCAGAGCACTGCTGAGGGTGACCCTGGGTCCCAGAGCAGCATGGAAGAGCACTAAGCCATCAGAACCACAGCACCATGGCCAAGCATTGCCAGTGGCTTCTGAAACCAAAGGGCATGATCATCACTATTGCTGACCTAAAACTTAAGTCTAGCCAGTGTTTCTCTCAGTCCCCATAAAGCACTGTTTGGGAGGACTGTCCACCAGAACCAAAAGCGTGTCTTCTAGTTTCTCCCCATAAAGTGTTAATGCCATACTTTCCAAACTGCTGTCTAAGGATTCAGCTTCTATTTTGAATAGGCCTTAATATAAAGGCTGAGTGCAATCTTCACCACTGGGAAACTGGTGGGTCTTGGCATATTCTCAAATATAGGGAAGCTTTAGCAATAAAGAGGGTGCTAGGACAACTACAAAGACTTCAGAAGCAACCAGGAATTTGGAGCAAGATGATTGACAAGTTTCATCTCTTACATAAGCCCAGTCATAAAGACTGGGAGAGGTGGTTGAATTTTTCTAATGCAAAGAAATCAACATAGAGAGCCAAGGGAAATAAAGAAGTAGGGCAATATGTTTCAAGAAAAAGAAAAAAGATAAATATCAAGAAGTCGATTTTCCCATACTTTCCTTCCTTTTGCTGTTCTTTGTTGAGGTAATGGGGAAGTCACACACAGAACTAATTGTGATGCTAGCCCAAATTTTATATTCCTATAGTTGTAGTGTATGCACATGGTCTTGTCATGTGTTATGTTTTCTAAGTTTTAATATTCATGAACATTCTGGTTTAATTCTTGCTACGGATCATACATTTTAGCTACAGTGCTCACATAAATGCTTGCGTAAGGCTGTATTTCTGGCCACAATACTCATATTCCAGTTGTGGTATTCACTGGGAGTCACATACTTAGTTAGTGGTGCTTTCAAATACAGTATGCCAGACATCACACGCTCTACTCTATGTGGTGCAGTAGATCTCAAATATCCCAACCACTAGGACTATGCTCGATACACAGCAAAAGAATTTAAATTGTATCCTCTACTGTAACACCAGAACATTTTGCCACTGGAACTGATCTTCAGTGAAATGGAGATAACTGACTATCCAAGAGTGAATTCAAATTGACAATCATAAAATGTCCCCCAAGAAAGCAATTAATAAAGTAAAATTTCAACAGCAACAATAAAATAAAATATTCAAAAGGTTCTAACAAGAATTATAAAGGTTAAAAGTACTATTATTAACAGAAAGGGCTGGAGAGATAGTAGAATGGCTAAGGTGCTTACCTTGCATACATCCCCAAACAATTGAATTTCTGGCATGGTATATATGTGGTATCCTGAACACCTCCAGAAATGACTAAAGCATAGATTCAGGAGTAACTACTGAGCATTACAGGATGAAGTCCACAAACAAACAAAAGAAGCACCAAATGCTACAACTAAGATTCAAGATAATTCAAAAGCAGATTAAAACAATCAGAAGGATCAAAATTTAAAAATAAAGGACAGAATAATTTGTACAATCTGAAGAGCAAAAAGAAAAATAAGAATCAGTAGAGAGAAGAAATACCAAAATTTGTGTATGGGGCACCATCATCAGAACACATTATAGGGCTAAAGGAGTTTACAGGAGAAAGGGGAAAGAAGCTTATCAGAAGGAGCAATGACTGAAACATTTACCTAATTGGGGTTGAAAACAACATCAGATGCAAGATGCAGAAAAATTTCCTCAGAAGCTGAATTTAAAAAGCTCCACACCAAGATTATTACAATTAAATTGTCAAATGTTGGAAATAATAAATAATAAGAGCAACAGGAGACAGGTAAGTCATTATATTTAAAGGGAGTCCTCATATAATATGTAAGCATTTATCAGCAGAAATTTTGCAAGCATGAAGGGAGTAAAATGACAAATTCAAATTCCTCAAATTAAAAAAAAACCCCTTCCAATCAACAATATCCTAAAAATCTTCAGAATTAAAGAAGAGATTAAGAGTTTCCACACAGACACACACACAAAATCTAAATGAGGTCCAGAGAGATAGCACAAGAGTTAAGGTCCTACCACTCATGCAGTCCATATTAGCACCACATATGGTTTCCTAAGCACTGTTAGCAGTGACACCTTAGCACAGAGCCAGAAGTAAGCTCTGAACACTGGTGTGTGTGTGACCCCCCAATTTTTTTATTTTTAAATTTTTTTATTATTATTATTATTTTGCTTTTTGGGTCACACCCAGCGATGCTCAGGGTTTACTCCTGGCATTGCACTCAGGAATTACTCCTGGCGGTGCTTGCGGGACCATATGGGATGCCAGGGATCGAACCTGGGTCGGCCGCATGTAAGGCAAATGCCCTACCCACTGTGCTATCGCTCCACCCCCCCCAAATTTTTTTAAAGTAAAAATAATTTATCACCACTGTACTACTTTAATAATAAATGCTAAAAAGAATTCTTTAAACTGACAACAAAGGATGACAACTAGTTATAGAAAAACTTATACAAGTATAAAACTTGCTGGTAAATGTTAACATATAGCTAAATTTAGAATAATCTAATATTATAATGGGTCTGGCATGTATGAGGCCCTGGGTTTGAATCCCAATATCACCCCAAAATAAAATACAAATAAAATACAAATTATTGGAAATAACTATAATAATTTGCTAATGGGTATCACTGTACCACTGCCATCCCATTTTTCATCCATTTGCTCAAGCGGGCACCAGTAATGTCTCCATTGTGAGACTTGTTGTTTCTGTTTTTGGCATATCAAATATGCTGCGGAAGTTTCCAGGCTCTGCCTTGCGGGCGAGATATTCTTGGTAGCTTGCTGGGCTCTCAGAGAGAGATGGAGGAATTGAACCCAAGTTGGCCGCATGCAAGGCAAAAGCACTACCCACTGTGCAATCACTCCAGATATACAATATAAAATATATAAATTGTGACATCAAAAACAAAATTTTAGATACATGTAAGAAATGTAGAGATTTTACATATATTTGGCATTATCATCTTAAAAATAAAATGTCTGTGTAAGGTTCATGATAATCACAAATCATAAGACTATCATAAACACATAAAAGATGAAGAGAAAGGAATCAAATACATAATCCAAAAATAGAGACAGGGAAAGAAATGGAGATATGAAATACCAGAAAATAACAATGTGACAGTAAGTTCATAACTATAAACACTACTTTAAATGTAACTGGAAAATATTTTACAATTGAAGGACTAAGAGTAAAAGATTAGATAATAGGACACGATATACATCATCTCAAAACCTCATTTCAACTTTAAGAATTCAAAATAAAAATTTAAAATCATTTCAAAATAAAATTAAGTTGAAGAGATGCAATAATGTATACCATGCAATTAGAAGTTAAAATTTAAAAGGCAGCTATACTTATGTCAGGTGAAATGTTAAGTCAAAGACAAAAAAATAAACAAAGAAGGTTACAGTGCAAAATAATCAATTCATCATGAGGATAAGACAAAATGTAAGCACTTTATATTGGAAAATTTAAGCAGCTATAAATATGAAATACTTAACATTTTAAGAGTTATATGCAATACTACAATAGAGATAGTCCTTAATGTTCTATTTATAACAGACACATAATCAAGACAGAAAGTTATTAAGGAAACATTGACTTAAACTACACACAGAACCAGTTAAACCTAATAAATATATATGGAGTCTTTCATTAAAAACTATTTAAAAAATAAATCATTCTTAAGGTCAGACTGAATGACTCTGTTAAGACAAAAACAAGCCTTAAGAATTTTTTTTTAAAAATGTAAAACACATCAAACATTTCTAACCATAAAACTAAAAACCAGATACATAAAGAAAACTGGAAAATTCATAAAATATAAATATTAAACAACACACACCCAATGCTGAAGGGGAATAATATGGGGAAATAAAGTATCTTGACACAAACAGAAACATAAGATACCAAAAAGTATGGCATTCATAAAAATCAGTTTAAAAAATGAAGTTTGTAGTGATTTAAGAAAGAACATACAGGAGTTAAGGACATAACTCAAAGGACTAGTGTGCATGCTCCTCCTGCAGGTGGCCTGAATTCAATCCCCAGCACCACATGATTCCCCAAGCACCACCAGGTGTGATATCCATGCAATATGCTGGGAGTAGCCAAAGAACATCATTGGATAAAATAAAAAAATAATTATAGGGGGTGGGAAAAAATTATAAAAGGACCCAAAATTTTACAGCAAAGAACTGAAAAGGAAAGAACAAATTAAGCACCAAGATACCTGAAGGAAGACAATAATGAAGATTAGAATAAGAATAAGTGAACCTGAGACTGAAAAGATAAATAAAAAGATCAACTACACACTATTTTTTGAGAAAATTCACAAAATTAATGATTAAGCAAAAACAAAATAAGAGAGAGGATTCAAGTGAAAAATTCAGAAATGAAAAAGAGATATTTAAACTAATTATATAAAAATTATAAGAAACTTCTGATCAAATACATGTGAACAAATTAGATAACTTAGAATAAATTCCAAGAAACATATACCTACCAATACTAAGTCATGAAGAAACAGAAAATCTACATTTGATCTTAGCCAAAAGGCCGAGAATCGATAGAAACAGGAAATCTAAAAGATACCAATTTCTAATAAGGATAACAGAACAGTAATTAAAACCTACCAACAGGGAACGTGTAGGACCAGATAGCTTCACTGGTTACTTTTGCCAGAATTAAAATAATTAATACAAACCCTTCTCAAATTCTTCTAAACTATAGGTGAAAAAAAAACATTTATAACTCATTGTATGAGGCCAACATTGCCCTGATACCAAAGCCAGACAAGGATCCAATCAAAAACAGAGAAAAAGAAAAGGAAAAATGAGGGCTGGAGAGATAAGGTAGTTGAGATGCTTTCCTTGCACTCAGCCAATCCTAGTTCTAACCCCAGTACTGTGCACGGTGTCGTGAACTCTGCCAGAAGTGACCTCTGAGTACAAATAAGGTGCAAGTCCAGAGAGTGCTGGTGTAGCACAAAACTGGAAAATAAAAAGAGATAAAATTTTAGCTAAACAGCTCTGATAAATCATAGGTGAAAAAAACAAAGGCAACAACAAATGATTAGCAGTCTGGGACCAGAGAGATATATAGTACAAGGGCTAAAAGCTTGCCTTGCACGCTACTTATACGCGTACTGGAGCACTGCAAGAGTGGTTCCTGCACAGAGTCAGTAGTCTTAAGCAAAGCCACGTGTAGACCCCAAATAAAAACAAAACAAAAATTTAAAACTTTGTTGAGAATCACACACTATAAATAATGGAATTCTTGGGATAGAAGAATTCACTTCAGTCTACACCAATCAACATGACACACTACATAACAAAATGAAGGATAAAAATCACATAATGATATAAATAGCTTCAGAGAGAGAATTGGGCAAAATTCTATCTTTTATGAAAAAAATTCTCAACAAATGGAGTCTAGAAGGAACATACTTCAACTTGGTAAAAGTCCCATGTGGCAAACATAAAAAAAAGATAAACCCAAAGAAATTGATTTTATTCCTTAAGATCAAGTAGCACTGTGGCACTGTAGCACTGACATCCTGTTGTTCATCAATTTGCTCGAGTGGACACCAGTAACGTCTCCATTGTAAGACATGTTACTGTTTTTGGCATATCGAATATGCCACGGTAGCTTATCGGCTCTGCTGTGTGGGCGGGGTACTCTCAATAGCTTGCCGGGCTCTCCGAGAGGGACAGAGGAATTGAATCCGGGTTGGCCGCGTGCAAGGCAAAGGCCCTACCCGCTGTGCTATAGCTCCAGTCCACAAAGTTTTATAGATACCATAATAGTTTCAAAGCCAAATATAAATCAGTGCAAAAAAAAACCCCAGAAAATTCGTTATTGGCCTTTCTGAAAAAACACACAGGCCTGGGCTTGCGAAACATATCTTGCATGCATACGTCTCTAAGCTCAGTACCCAGCACTACCTTTCCCCCCAATACCCATCCCCCCAACTATCAGACATAGGCTGTCTACCATCACTGTTATACCAGAGCAACTCTGTATCTCTGAGTCATCAGCTCCATGTCGCAGGCTGAATATCACCAGGATATCTGAATATCTGAGTACTGCTTGGGAGTCCTCCAAAAGCTTGCACATACACACATGTACACAAAAAGATTAATGCAATAGAAAATCCAAAAATAAAATACACACATATGGCCACTTTTTTAAAATAGGGAACACTTGTCAGCAATGTTCAGACTCTAGAACCCAGGCTTGGCAGTGGGGTGCTTAGAGACCATCAGCACCATATCCAGGGCAAGTGAGGGAGTAGGTGCATAAAGAGACCAAATCCTGAACTTCACATATGCCAAATATGTGTCTTTTCACTCGAGTTACCTCCCTCACTAGAGTGAAATTGGTCATGTCAATGAATGTGAAATATATTTTCATTTATATCTTCAAATAATTTTTCATCAAAGTCTTTTCATTCTAAGAAAGACATTCAGAAAAGACTCCTGTCAACAAATCAATAGACACTGGGAAAATCAGATAACTACATGCAATAAAATAAAAAGTGGCCTCAATTTATACAAAATATATACATTCTATACAAAAATCAACTCAAAGTATATTAAAGACTTTAAGATAAGATCCAAATTCTAAAATTCTATGAATCGGATATAGTGAGTTAGCTCCTTTGCATTGGTTTTAGCAATGATCATTTTTCAATTAACAACACAAATGAAAGTAAATAATAGGTACTATATATCGGCATTATAAAACTAAAAAGCTGGGGCTGGAGTGATAGCACAATGGGTAGGGCATTTGCCTTGCATGCAGCCAACTCAGGTTTGAATCTCAGCATCCCGTATGGTCCCCTGAACACCGCCAGGGGTAATTCCTGAGTGCATAAGCCAGGAATGTCCCCTGTGCATCGCCGGGTGTGACCCAAAAATTAAAAAAAAAACAACAAAAAACTAAGAACTCAAAAGCTGTGAACAGTAAAAGAAACCACCAACAAATTGTAAAAGGAACCCATGGAAATGGATAAATCATTTACAAATTACATTTCTGATATGGGATATTAATACATATGGGTCTTATAGAACTCAATAGTAACAACACACAAGTTAAATAATAATGGTCAAGGAATTTGAATAAAATTTTTCTAAGAAAGTCATAAAAATGGCCAACAAGTAGATGAATGGGTGCTCAATATTAATCTTCAGGAAAATGAAAACCAAAACCAGAATGATATACACCTGTTAAGATGTCTATAGCAAACAAGACAAAAGACAGTCATTAATGGGAAAGATGAGGAAAAAAAGCCTGCGTATTATTGATGGTAATGTAAAGTGAGGCTCTGATGAGCAACAGTGTGAAATTCCTCAAAAACATAAAAAAATTAACTAACATATAGTCCAATATAGTTTAGTAAACCTAACTGTGGGTATATAATCAAAGGTAGTGAAGTCACTATTTAAAAAAAATCTGCTTTTCTATGATCATCGCACCATTGTAACAGCTAAAGTATAGAAATAATCTAAATGTCAGCAGACAGATGATTGAGTGAATCAGAATATGTATGAAATCACGGAGATGGCTTTGCAAGATGGAAGTCTGGATTTGATCTCTGGCACTGTCTGGTCCTGAGTCCCACTGGATGCAAGCTCCGGGGCACTGATTCAGAAGGAGTCCCTGAGTACCACCCGGTGTAACCTGACCACACCTCCAATGTGCTATACCATTTGCCATTTAAAAAAGGAGAAATGCTGTCATTTGTGAGTATGAATGAAGCTTTAAGGCATTCAACTAAATGAGATAAGCCATACAGAAATAAATTCAGACTATCATTTAGAAATAAAATGTAAAACAAAGTGAAAATCCCAGAAATACAGAGAAGAGTGGTGGTTATTGGAGGTTGAATGTAAATTAATTAAAAAAACCTTATAAGTAAAGAGCCACCCACCCTCAAAACAACTTTTACTCATTAGGTAAATAATGTCTGAGGATTAACATTTTTCCATGAGTATTATAGTTGGTTTGCCTTGCATGCAGCCAACCTGGGTTCGATTCCTGTGTCCCTCTTGGAGAGCCCGGCAAGCTACTGAGTATCCCATCCACACAGCAGAGCCTGACAAGTTACCCGTGGCCTATTTGATATGCCAAAAACAGTAACAAGTCTCACAATGGAGACGTTACTGGTGCCCGTAAGAGCAAATCGATGAACAATGGGATGACAGTGCTACAGTGCTACTACTATATTTTATAACTGAAACTTGCTAAGAGAATAAAACTTATTTTTTCACAGTTAAAAGAAGTAAACTAGGTAGACGAGATAGATGTTTTAACTAGATGACTGGAAGTCTTTCATAATGCATTACATTTATGAAATAATTATACTTCATATTTTAAATATAAATTTGTTAATTATACCTTAATAAAACCAAAAATAACTTATTGCTACAATAATTAACAATTTCCAAATAAGAAAAATTTCTTCTATGACTAAAATGTTGGAATGCCTAGAAGCAGCTTCTCTTAATAAATTCATCAATAAACATAAAATATAAAATGAACTGCTCTACTTTCCCTAAAGACCCTATGTAGGTCAGATTGCCCTAGGACACATGATTAAGCTAGTTTGGGTTCAACTCAGGACTAAATAACACAGAGTTATGTTTTCAGCTCTGTTTCTGTAGGCAGTTTGGAGTCTTCCTGGGTGAATGAAGGCCTGCCAAAACCCAAAATCAATAGGGCCTCTTCAAAGATGACATCCCCAATGGGTAAAGATATTTGACTCCACACATCAATGGCATGAGCTATTGTCATGGAAATTCATCAATAGGTCCAAGATCTCATTAAAGTCTTTTAATTTCTGCTTGGTAGCATTAACTTTTAATTGGTGCTAAAGACAGTGCCTGCCACTAAACAATGATGTTGTGATGGTCATTGGAAAGTGTCTTACACAGGAATTCTCGGATATGCTAGAAAATTCTTCTGGCTATATTTACTGGCTTGATAGGTTGTATATACATTAAAGTTCTTTGTCGTTCTCCTCCACTCTCATCTATGCTCTTATCTTCTTTTATCAACAACCTGAGAAAGTTTCTCTACTTCTATTTTTAATTTGTGTTGTTATGAAGGGATTTATTCCACCCACTGTTTCAGGAATAGACAACTAGCTCAGGACAGTACATTGACATTGAAGCTGTGAACTTCACTTGAGTTATTAAAACCCGTTTCCTGCTGCAATGCTAGATTGGTGGAATGGAAAGTTACCTATTAAGTTTTCTTTTCGGAAGGTAAGTAACTGCCTTAAATAATGGATTGATGATTTGATATTCTGGATCTAGCAGGTCATGTGAACTATATTCTTTCAGTATACAAGGTAATAAAATACTTAATTTTATTTCCTTTAAACTTGTATTTTATATCATAATCATTTTCAAAAACCACAAATTTGTAGGTTACAATTTTGTACTGTACAAACTATGAGCTGATAAAATACCTCTTTTTGTTTGTTTGTTTGTTTGTTTGTTTGTTTTTGGGTCACACTCTGCGATGCACATGGATTACTCCTGGCTTATGCACTCAGGAATTACACCTGGCGGTGCTCGGGAACCATATGGGATGCTGGGAATTGAACCAGGGTCACTCATGTGCAAGGCAAATGCCCTACCCGCTGTGCTATTGCTCCAGCCCCTAAAATACCATTTCTCTTCTCAGACTCTACAACTTCTTATAATTCTTTTCTGAACTTTAGGTAAAAAAAAAATACCAAGACATTTAGAGAACAGCACTCTGTGAACAATATCATATGTGATCTTCATAAGCTAAGTTTATCATGAAGAAAACTGAGATATTCATGGCACATATGGCTCAAAAGTTATCTTTCAGTTAGAAAGATAGCACAGAGGGCTGAGTGCATGTGCTGTACACAGGAGGCCAGGTCTAGATCCTTGGTAATACCAGGAGAGACCACAAGCATAGAACTCTAAGTAACCACTGAGTAGCATCACAAATATCCTCTGCCCCACAAAAAAAGTAGTCATTCAAATTGAATATGGCCCCAAGACTGAAAACTAACTCTTCACTTAGTGCAAGGACTCTGTGACTGGAATCAGTAGATCTTTTGCATCATTTTATCTTATGGTGGCCAGATGTGAATAGTAGACAGATTTGGGTTCTGCTTCCAGAGTATGGTCAAATCCACAAAGATAAAGACTTTCCAATAGGTTCTAATAGAGCTATTTCATTTCCTTTTAAAATTCTAATATTAAATTTTTGGTTTTGGTTTTTATGCCACACTCAACTATGGAGCAATAACACAGTGGGCAGGGCATTTGCCTTGCACACAGCCAACCCGGGTTCGATTCTTCTATCCCTCTCAGAGAGCCCCACAACCTACGAGAGTATCCTGCTCACACAACAGAGCCTGGCAAGCTAAACGTGGCATATTCAATATGCCAAAAATAGTAACAAGTCTCACAATTGAGACATTACTGGTGCCCGCTCGAGCAAATCCATGAACAATGGGACAACAGTGCAACAGTACTACAGTGCTACCCAATTGTGTTCAGGGCTTACTTCTGGGTCTCTCTTTACTTCTACCAGGGTTCACCCTGGCAGACCTCAGGGGAGCGTGTGCAATGCTGAGGATGTAATCTGAGTCAGCGGTGAGTAAGATAAGCACTCTCCCCACTGTAATTCTCCAGCCCTAATTTCTAATATTTCATCTTTATAGGGCTTTCAATGTTAACATGTTGTTTTTTAATTGATGCATTAATGTGCCTGATTTTTTTCTGTGAAATATAAAATAGGTAAGTTTACCCTTGCAAGCAACCCAAGTTTGTTTTGAATAATCTCAGCTTTTAAATTGACAGCCAAATTTGCTTTCTTTCTCCATTATTCCTCTCATCTATTTTCTTTGGACATATCTATGGGGTGCTCTCCACCATTTGAGTTTTCCCTCTGAACTACTTCTTTGTTCTTTATAAGGTAAATTATAGTGAGTCTTCTCTCTGCCTTCCCTAAACTTATATCTCCTCATAATACTCCACTCAGCACCCTCTTAAAACGCAACCGATCGTTGGGGCTGGAGCAATAGCACAGAGGTAGGGCATTTGCCTTGCATGCGGCCGACACGGGTTCGATTTCCAGCATTCCATATGGTCCACTGAGCACCGCCAGGGGTAATTCCTGAGTGCAAAGCCAGGAGTAGTTCCTGTGCATCGCCAGGCATGACCCAAAAAGCAAAAAATAAATAAATAAATAAAAATATGCAACCCATCCTTCTCTAGAGAATACAGAGGGGAGGAAAGCTATAAATAATTCCAAAAAATAGGCTGACCTCATGTAAGATAATATATAAATATTGCTAATAACATTACTTAAACCATAAAAACAAAAAACCTAAGTGCCATACAATAAAGGGATGATTAAACACATTATCCAATGTGAGAAAATAACTTAAAGTTATTAAATTTATGATTTATAATTTCATAATTCTAATACTATTGGGAAATGCATAGAAGGTAAAAAACATGTGATCATGAAAATACAATTGTTAAGATACCCATGCATGCAACATAGCCTGTAGATTTAATTAAGGGTATGGGTAATATCTAGAAATGTGCATTCTCCAAGTTTTACACTAAAAGTAAATTAGTAAAATATATAAAAAGATATTTTAAAAAATTTAGTTCCACTTATTACACATCCAGAATTTTCTACCTATTCTGTGGAGGCAAGAAAACGCCGTTCTTTCGTGATAGCTTGTTTTTGTGAAACAAGATTTGCCATGTATTTAGCAATGTTGCCATTAATGTTTTTCTTGCTCACTGGATATCTTGTACTAGAGTCAGGCAGTCACCCTATTAAAGTCATTCTTAATGGCTACAACTAACTGCAGAACCTGAGCAAGTCCAGGATTGATACTTCTCTGCTTAAACAAGGGTCTTTCCATTTGGGAAGCCACACTTAGAAGGGAATTTCCAGTCAAACTTAGGTCAAGTTTCGGATCCTTTTCAATCACAAGATTAACAACTATTAAGAAACAGAATTCAGGGGCCAGCAAGATAGTACAGAAGGTAAGGCCCTAGCCTTGCATGCATCCAACCCCAGTTCAGTTCCCAGCACCCAAGTCTACCAGAACTAATCCCTGAGCACAGAGCCAGGAGTAAGCCCTGAGAACCACTGAGCATGCTAAGAAGCCAGAGAGAGAGAGAGAGAGAGAGAGAGAGAGAGAGAGAGAGAGAGAGAGAGAGAGAGAGAGAGAGAGAGAGAGAGAGAGTCAGAGACAGAGACAGAGACAGACAGAAATGAAGAGAGACCAAAGCGTCATATAGAGGTTTGCACAAGAAATTCAAGCCCTGTAGAAATCCCAGCAGGGTAGTATAGAATGTATACTTTGCTAGTAAATTTTCCTAGCAAAGTTCATTCAGGAACAGGAGATTTTCAAAATTTTCAATATTGTCTCTAAATATTTGGATTCCCTAAAATTAATACTCAGAGTCTGACAACCCAACTCATCCTTAGCAACTTGCATCAAGTACTCAGAATTCATTTTAAGAATGGTTTTGCTTAATATCTGGCAGTTTCTGCTTTTGATTAACTCTTTTTACCAGTAGAAGTACCCGTTGAGAAAGCTCTTATCATTTGAGAAACTCATATCTATATGACAATACAACCATACATTTTGACAAACATTTTCTTCCCTTACTGCCCCCTGGGCTGGAGCGATAGCACAGCTGTTGGGCGTTCACCTTTCACGTGGCAGACCCATGTTCGATTCCTCCGCCCCTCTCGGAGAGCCCAGTGAGCCACCGAGAGTATGCAGCCCCCACGGCAGAGCCTGGCAAGCTACCCATGCGTATTGAGTATGCCAAAAACAGTAACAATAAGTCTCAATGAGAGACGTTACTGGTGGCCGCTCAAACAAATCGATGAGCAATGGGATGACTGCCCCCTCAGCTTCCCACAAAGGAAGCTTCTACACCCTTGCTCGAAACTCCCAGATTCCCTTGTACCTTCTTTACCCGAAGAGAGCATGTAAGCTGCAACTGCCTGGCAGCTACCAGATGTCATATTTTTGTCAACTTCAATACATGCATTCATAAGTAATTAAAACAATTTTCTCTTGCTAATTTTTTATCAGTTTGACTTGTAGTCAACAATCATTAACCTAAGGTAGGTTGAAAGAGGCATTTTTTTCATCTATAGTGTGATACCCAAATCATCTGTGAATAAAATCAGTCTCTCACATAAGTACAAAATAATGATCAACTTAAAGAATGCTAAAACTGGGGTCGGATAGATAGTACAGTGGGTAGGGTGGTTGCCTTGCATGTGGTTGACCCAGGTTAGATCCCTTCCATCCCAGATAGTATTTGCACACCTCTCAGGGTGATTCCTGAGTGCAGAGCCAGGAATAAGCCCTGAGCAAAACGCAGTATGGCTAAAAAATTTTAAAAAATAATAAAATAAAATTTAAAAATAGAACCATTGTAATACTATTTTATATGCAATTCATATTTACCGTTATTCAATCCCAGGAGTATACACTCTCCCAATCCAGAATCACACCCTTAAGACGTTTTCAATCACACCCTTAAGACATGCTCTTAGTCTTTCTGGAATCTGGAAGAGTGCCTCAATCTTTCTTTGCCTGTCATGATATTAATCATTTTGAAAAGGATATACCTGAGACCTTGCAGGATATTTATGTCGAGGTACTGCTTCCTTGGGAACTGACTCATATAACATGTTTTTAAGAGGCATATGCTCAAGTGACATTATATTCTATTGCATTATGTCAGGAGGCACAGAATGAAAGCTGGTGCCATTACTGCTGATATTAATCTAGATACAATGGTAAAATGATTGTGGTGTGTGTGTTTGTGAGAGAGAGAAGGAGGGAGGAGAGAGAAGAGAGAGATAAGAGATAGAAGAAACATAGAAGAGAGAAGAGAGAGGAGAGAGAGAGATGAGAGAGAAGAGAGAGAATGTATAGGATTTGATATATGCTAATGCAAAACATAGAACGTTAGATCTTAAATATTTTAATTCAAAGGAATTTGGGAAAATAACAAAAGCAGAATGTCATTTTGAATTAAGCTCCTGGTCTCTACACTGAAATGGGCCATAAACTCTGCAAAATGGGCCATAAACTCTACAGTTATTTGAGAGGTGAACTATAAATTAAAAGAAAGGAGCAACCTGTATTTAAAGACAAAGGGACTACAAGGAAAGACAAAATAGTTTAAGAAAGTACAAAAACTGATGTTTGACAAATGGAACTATCTTAAACTGAGAAGCTTCTGTACCTCAAAAGATAAAGAGACCAGAATACAAAGACAGTCTACAGAACGGGAAGAGATATTCACCCAATATCCATCGGATAAGGGGTTGATATCAAGGATTTACAAGGCACTTGTTAAACTCCACAAGAAGAAAACATCCAACCCCATCAGAAAATGGGGCGATGAAATGAACAAAAACTTTCTCAAAGAAGATATCTGAATGGCTAAAAGAAACATAAAAAAATGCTCCTCATCACTAATCATCAGGGAGATGCAGATCAAAACAACAATGAGATACCATCTCACACCACAGAGACTGGCCCACATCCAAAAGTACAAAAGTGACCAGTGTTGGCGTGGATGTGGGAAGAAAGGGACTCTCCTTCATTGCTGGTGAGAATGCTGACTGGTTCAACCCTTTTGCAAAACAGTATGGATGCTTCTCAAAAAATTAGAAATTGAGCTCCCAATTGACATAGCAATACCACTTCTGGGAATATATCCCGGAGATGCAAAAAAGTATAGTAAAAGTGACATCTGCACCTATATGTTCATTGCAGCACTGTTCACAATAGCCAGAATCTGGAAAAAACCCAAGTGCCCAAGAAGAGATGACTGGTTAAAGAAACTTTGGTACATCTACACAATGAAATACTATACAGCTGTTGAAAAAGATGAAGTCATGAAATTTGCATTTAGGTGGATCAACATGGAAAGTATCATGTTAAGTGAAATGAGTCAGAAATAGAGGGAAAGAAACAGAAAGATTGCACTCATTTGTGGAATAAAGTAACAGAATGGGAGACTAACACCCAAGAATAGTAGAGATAAGTATCAAGAGAAGTACTCCACAGCTTGGAAGCTGACCTCACATGCTAGGTGAAGAAGCAGTTCTCATAGAGAAGAGATCACCAAGCAAAGGTTGCTAGGCAGGCCCACTAGGGATGGGAGATACAGGCTGAAAATAGACTATAGACTGAACATGATGCCTACTTAATACCTCTGTAGCAAACTACAACACCCCAAAAGAGAGAGTGAGCAAATGGGAATGCCCTGCCACAGAGGCATGGTGGGGTGAAGGGAGAGGATGGGGGTGGTGGGAGGGATGCTGGGACCATTGGTGGCGGAAAATGGGCACTGGTGGAGGGCTGGGTACTCGATCATTGTAAGACTGAAACATAAGCATGAAAACCTATAAGTCTGTAACTTTGTCTCACGGCAATTCACTAATAAAATTTTAAAAACAAACAAACAAGAAAACAAAAAAACTGATGTTTGAATATATCCTTAGCTGGAAAATAGAAAAAGGAAGAGAGCTACTCCCAGGTGGTGCTCTCTCCTTTGGAAACATCTTTCCCTCTACTACTGCTCTGGGGGCTTCCTTTCTCACTTTCACTGACTTCAAGTGTAGCAATTTGATGATCAGCTTCACCATACTGCTTCTAATGCGTAATCCTTCAGACTGATATTGTACCTACTGGAGTTTTCCCCCTCAGGTTTCCAGTCTATAATACCTACTGGATCTTTCCGCCTAAGGGTTCCAGCTTTCTTTGTATCATCTTTCTGCATCTCAATGAGTTTCAGGTATTCATGATTTTAGGTTGGTTCTGGAGTAACTTCTTTAATCCATGTTATCAGTCTCTTCCCACATACCCACTTCATTAACACTACAGAATACATTATTATGGAAGCATATATCTATTTAAATTTTTTTCCAGGGGCTAGAGCGACAGTACAGCGTGTAGGGCGTTTGCCTTGCAGGTGGCTGACCCGGGTTTAATCTTGGGCACTCCATATGATCCCTCAAGCACCACCAGGAGTAATTTCTGAGTTCAGAGCCAGGAGTAACCCCTGAGCATCACTGGGTATGACGAAAAGAAAAAAAATCTTTTTTTCAGTAAGACAATGATTACTTTCTGATTTATAATATATTTCCATTTTATTTAACCTATAACTATTTCCACAGTGTCAAGTTGACTTGAGTAGCATTTTAAAACGATATGTGGTTTCCCATTGCATGAAAAGCAGAAATCAGATAGTGTGTATTAAGTATGTTTGGTTGTTCTTCATAATATCAATAATCGTTTCTTGCTAAAATTACTAGCACAAACTTTATAAACTTGCCTATTAAACATAAATATCTAGATACATGATTGTTGCATCAAACAGTCTAAAAAACACATTGATATTCACAGCAGTAATGTGTGAAAGTAACTAATAGAGACCAGAGAGATAATAGAGCAGGGCGCTTGCCCGTATGTGGCTGATCCAGGTTTGATTACTGGTACCACCTATGGTCTCCAGAGCACCACAGCAGTGATCCCTGAGCACAGAGTGAGGAGTAAGCATTGAGCACAGCTAGGTGTGGGCCAAAACCCAAAATAAATAAGAAGATAAAATAAGTGTACCCTGCACCCAGGATATGCCCGAACTTCGCATCATGAGTTTTTGGAATTTCTCCTAATCTATTAGTTCTTGACATCATAATCTCAGCAAAAACGCAGGACAAATACATTTAGAATAAAACAATAATGATGTGTATCTGAAAATATGTAAAACTTTTCTGAGGTTCCAAACAACAGAACATGCAAACATTTGAGGAACAAATTCATTCAAAGATAAAGACTATTTTGCTCTGCTTTCACATTTCATTCTTTAGTACCATAAAATCAGGTGCAACTCCTGACATTCCTTCCCATTTAGTAGGTACAGGTTGGTTCTTGGATGGTTTCTTTGAGGAAAGCACAGACCCAAAGAAGTTGGGTTTGTGAGAAATCTTACCACTTCAGAACTGTCTTAATTAAAAGTCCTTACCAACTTTCCCTTCTCAGTTATAGGCTAAATAAATTTGGCTTAATTTTTTTTTAATTTCAGTCTCTTGTATAATGGCCCACACTTCTAAATTACACTTTTAATTGTAAGACAACATCATGAAATTTTTTTCTCAAAACCATCTGTGCATTACACCAAACATGTGACTGCTACAGATAACACCATTATTTGCACAACCCAATCTTCCTGTTTAGGGTTCAAGAAGCTTGAGAAAATAATGCTGTTGCACAAAAACGGTACGTGATCAGAAACATTTGCTTTAAAATTTGATATTTGGTGTGTGAAGCTTCTTAACAAGTGTTTATTAAACTGCATAATTTTAAAGCCTGGAGTGCTATATTGCAATGTTTTCCTGGGAGTTGATCACATTTGCATATCCTTTTACACTTCCTGGGAAATTAATATTGCCTTTTGTATCTTGAACTTAGCTAATATAACTTGCCATTTTTACTTTTCATTGATATGAATAATATAGAGTGAACCCCCAAAGGGAACCCTACAATGCCGACATAAGCTTTATCCTTTCGCTGTTAAATTTTTTTCACATGAATATATTAAATCAAGATTAATAAACCTTCCTTGAATCCACTGGTCCTGCAGGAAGGGAAAACTCACAATGTTAAAGACTGCCCAGCAAACAAAAGAAAATTTATACCTACAAGTGGGGTCAAAGGCTCTAGTTCATGAAGTTTTTGTGAATTCTAAAAACTGCCTGAAGTCTTTTGCTAAGAAACAGTTTGACAATGTCCAAATGTTTATGCAACAGTATCCTAACAATTAAGATACCAAAGCCCAACTTATTTCTTTCAAGGATACATTTTTGTACGATGTTAAAATCTGGTCACAAGTCCAGTATTTTAAGAATTCTAGCTGAAATGTATGAGGATAGGGATAGAATAATAATAAAGACAGAGCATGGTAGGGGTGGACAGAGGAAAAGAATATCAGCAGTAGCAGAAAAGCACCCATCAAATTAAAAAAAAATATCAAAGGCAAAAACGAGCAATCCCTGGAAACACCAAACTGCACAAACTTTACTGAAGTCCCCAAAGGTCACTTCTACCCAACTCATCAGTCATGTTAGGGAATACAAATAAATTTCCCTCTCCCAACGTAGAATTCTTGACAATGAATGCCTTATAATAAAGGGAGATTAAAGAGAAAACCAATTCAATTGCATACTTTCAGATATTCCCCCAAATGTCTGATATTCAAAATCAGCCAGAAGATTGAGGCTTCCATCATTATGAGGGGTGTAGGGGATTTGATAGCTGTAAGGTAATTCATGAGAAGAGGAGAGAGATGGTATAAACACAGGTTGTCTGGCCAAGCAAGTCAGTAATGTCTGGTAATAACTGTACTGTCTCCCTCAAAGGGTCGATTTTCATTACAAAAGGTGGCTTCTACTCTGTTATCTTCTGTAAAAAAATTACAAAGATGTGGGTGTGCGCTCGAGGGAGGGAGAGGTGCGATGTGTGTTGTTGTTGTGTTGTTCTCAGGTGCTCAAGGTGGTGCTCTCTCTCGCGCGTGCGTGCCACACACGTTCGGTGCTCTCAAGCCACTGTGCATAGACCAGATCTGGATGGCTCCTCCTTGTGCTCTGATTCTGTGTGTGCCGCTGTGCTCTCTTCTGTCTATCTCTCTATCTCTGTCTCTACCTCTGCAGTCTCTCCTCTGGTCTCTTCCGACCTCTCTCTGTCTCTGCTTCTGTGTCTTCTCTCTTGCTTCCGTATCTTCTCTCCACTTCTGTCTCTTCTCCTTACTTCTGTCTTACCTCTGCCCTTCTGTCTTGCCTCTGCCCTTCTGTCTTGCCTCTGCCTTTCTGTCTTGCCTCTGCCCGCTTCTGTCTTGTCTCTGCCCTTCTGTCTTGTCTCTGTTCCTTCTCCCGCTTACAGTCTTAGTTTATAGGGTGGTGACACATAGGGTGGTGACACAAAGGTGGGTTGAACATTAACAAATCAACAAAAAAGGGTAAGACCATTTGTCCAGGAGATTAACAAAATCTCATCTAAGGAGATTACTCCAGATTACTAGGAGATCCACTCAAGGGTGGGATCCAAACAAGGGTGTGTCGCTTTCTTCCTTCCTCAGCTAGTAGTAATCCGCTTAAATAGTTATAGTAAATTTACTTCTAATATTTCTAGCAATGTCATTCTGTATGAGCGCAGTAAGAGATATATCAGACTTAAAGTTTGGTTCTTCCTGAGAATATTCACTATATATTTCAGACCACAGTCTTCAGATCAGGTTAGTCTTTCTAACCCCATCAGGGTCCTAGTCTCATCGTTACTTTTGGATCATGACAGCGTTTGTCTATGACCATGTTTTCAACTTATAGTTGAGTATTGTGGCACTTTGGCCTGGCCCATTTCAATGCCAGGGTAGCTCACAGCTTGCCCTGGGTCCCTTCTGTCCCTTGTCGGGACCCTACTTTTGGGATGATAGGAACTAAAGGAAACTGAGTTGAGAAAGCAGATACCTGGGAATAAATAATATTGGAGTCAATCAGCTCCCAAGTTACAAAGCCTAATATTAACTGTCTTCCTTTGTCCACACAGAAAGGTCATGGTTCTAAGGTAAACTAAGTTCCCTGAGGCAAGGCTGAAAGGAGAAACCCAATGTTATCCTACAATTTTCTGCATAAAATATGATAAACTATGCCAGAGATGTGGCTTAACAGTAGAGCACTTGTCTCCTTCATGTGTAAGGTTCCATTCAAATATTTAAAAAAAAAAAAAGCACTTTAGGTCGCTAGCAAAGCATGGTCACCCTGAGCATCTTTGAGTGTGATTCTGGAGCACTACAGTGTGGTCCATAAACCCAAATCAAACAAAAATTAATTCAGAATAACTCCTAAGTCAAAAAGGTAAATTTTGTTAGTTTGGGGTCACATCTAGCAGTGTTCGGAGTTTGCTCCTGGCTCTCTATGCTCTGGAATAACTCCTGGCAGGTTTGGGGGACCATCAGAGGTTGTGGGGATCCAATCCCGGTCAGTCACATGCAAGGCCTGTGTCCTATGAACTATATTATCATTAAGACCCCTAAAGAGGTAAATTTTATGATGGTCAATCCAGCTACAACTCCTTCTCCAAAAGCTGCCTTATCTTACTTACAATTCAATTAATAGCAAGAAAACTAAATAGCAATACACATGAAAATTTGGGGGCAACATGAAGATACTGGAATAACACCACTGGAATTGATACTCTTTATAATAACAGAAAGCCCTCCCCCAAAAAAAGTGAAAAACAGTGAATTCATTTGAGTCTTGGTAATGGAAATCAATCAGGAGGCTATTGGAGAATTGCCAGTGTTGGATATTTTCTCACCAGTAAATGGTAATCTTAAATAATTTTATATTAACTTTATTAATTGTTAATTAACTTCATTTGTTTTTTGCCTCAGCTTCCAATATGGCTTTGTACTGCACTGGTCTTTATCCAAAATTATTTTTATGTTTTGTTTACTAAGGAATTTTTTGCATTTACTTTACAGAAAATTAATTAAGGCTGGAGAAACAGTATAGCATGAGAAAGTTTTCCTTGCTTTTGTTCCAACCAAGTTTGATTCCGACACCCTATCTGGTCCCCCTAGCCCACAAGGAGTGATATCTAAGTGCAAAGCCAGGACTATGCCCTAAGCATCATGAGATATGGCTCAAAATCAGACAAAACAATTAAAATATTTTTCTTAATTACTGAATTGTTTTGCAGCCTTAATTCTGTATTGCCTACTCCATTTAAGTCAAAGTAGAAATGAAGTTGTTTCATACACATAATGACAAAAATAACTAAAAATGAAATAGCACATAAATATGTTGAATTAAAGATTTTGTAGAATGATATGAACAGTACTGACTCATTTCTTACTGAATTTTAAAAAATAATTTTTATTTACATGAAATATTAATGGAAAAGTGTGTGGGGGGAATATAGACATTGAAGAAAGGCTGCAAAATATACTGGTTGCCCAAATAACATGATACTAATAATGGTTATTATTTTTTGCTCTGTTTAATGTTTTTGAATGATAATATCTCTTTAATTTTCATTCCCTTACAGTTAAGAAAACGTTTTTTTTTTAGTTAGAAAAGAAGTAATGGAGTAACAGCACTGGGAATCTCCAGCAATTACTGTAGATTTAATAAGGCTCAATGGCATCTCACTAACATTATGTATCATAGAGTAAAACAGGCTGAGAACCACTCTCTAGAAGGCAGTAATAAATTTCTATGATACAAGGTAAAAATTTAAAATGGGAACTGCTTTATTTTTGGTGACTGTTCAGTATCCTATTTTTAACAATAGCAATTTATTTATTTTGTTTAAATTTTTTATTAGTGAATCACCGTAAGGTACAGTACTTACAAACTTACGAACTTTCATGTTTGCCTTTCAGTCATACAATGATTGTTTACCCATCCCTCCACCAGTGCCCATTCTCCTCCACCAATGATCCCAATATCCCTCCCACCACCCCAACCCCAACCCCCACCACCTCACCATGATTCTGCTGCAGGTCTCTCTCCTTTTGGATGTTGTAGTTTGCAATAGAGGTATTGTGTGGCAATCATGTTCGGTATATAGTCTACTTTCGGCACACGTCTTTGAACCCAAATGGGTCCTCCCAACATCCTCTACTTGGTGTTACCTTCTCTATTTGAGCTGCCTTTTCCCCCAGCACGTGAGGCCGGTTTCCAAGCTGTGGAGCAGACCTCCTGGTCCTTATCTCTACTACTCTTGGTGTTAGTCTCCCATTCTGTTATTTATATTCCACAGATGAGTGTGATCTTTCTATGTCTGTCTCTCTTTATGACTCATTTCACTTAGCATGATACTTTCTATGTTGACCCACTTATATGCAAATTTCATGACTTCATCTTTTCTAACAGTTGCATACTATTCCATTGTATAGATGTACCAAAGTTTCTTTAACCAGTCATCTGTTTTTTGGCACTCCGTTTTTTTCAGATTTTGGCTATTGTAAACAGTGCTGCAATGAACATACAAATGCAGATGTCATTTCTACTGTACCATATAATAGCAATGTATTTAATAGATTTTCTTAGCCAGACTTAGGTTGAGATCATTTAGGATCAGTAAGATATATTTTGTAGTGTATATTCCTATTAATTTTGACACCGCCAAATAACCCACAACACAGTTAATATATAGCATGTTAAGAAAGTATGTTAGAAATTTTGTAATCCCCCAAAATTCCCTCACATAGTGAACACCTTGTCCTCCAACCTTGGTTATCACAGATTCAGTTTCTATCCTTATAATCTGCCTCTTTTTAACCAATTATAAAATATTTCATATTCATCTATTCATATATTACTTCTATGTAATTTATTCTTCTTCATTACTAAGTAAAGTTTCTGTTGCTTAACTATAACATAGTGAATTTATCCATGGTGATGGGATTTGACTTCTCAAATTATCTTTAATCTATTCCTTTTTATCTTTGATATTTTATTTATCTATTTTTTTAGTTCACGACTTTATTTCATTTTATTTTAGCACAGAGGGTTTTTGCCTTACATGTGGCCGACCCAGGTTTAATTCCTCCGTCCCTCTCAGAGAGCCTGGCAAGCTACCAAGAGTATCCCGCCCCATGGTAGAGCCTGACAAGCTCCCCACAGCATATTCAATAGCCAAAAACAGTAACAAGAAGTCTCACAATGGAGACGTTACTGGTGCCTGTGTGAACAAATCGATGAATGGAACAACAGTGCTACAGTGCTACCATGAACTAGTTACAAAACTTTTATGTTTGAGTTACAGTATACAATGATTAAACACCCATCCCTCCACCAGTGTACATTTACCATCACTAATGTCCCCAGTATCCATCCACTCCCCGAGACCATCCCTCTGTCCCTCCCTTTCCTCTCTCTCTTATGGGTATTATGGTTTGCAATACAGATTACAGATAATGAGAGGCCATCATATTTGGTCCTTTATCTACTTTCAACACACATCTCTCATCCTGAGTGATCCCTCCAACCATCACTGACTTAGTGATCTCTTATCTATCCTGACATCTGTACCTGTATGTTCATTGCAGCACTGTTCACAATAGCCAGAATATGGAAAGAATCTGAGTGCCTGAGATCAGGTGACTGGTCAAAGAAACTTTGGTACATCTACACAATGGAATACCATGCAGCTGTTAGGAAAGCTGAAGTTATGAAATTTGCTTATAAGTGTATGGCCATGGAGAATATCATACAAGTGAAATGAGTTAGAGAGGGACAGACATAGAATGACTACACTCATTTATGGAATATAAAATATCAGAATATGAGACTTTAATCTATTCTTGAGTTATACCGTTTGTAAAAGGCTAATTCAACCTTAACCTCAGGGTTATTTATATCTAGAAATAATCAACCAGTGTATGCTATCATTCTGACTGCAGGGATGAGTCAAAAATGGTCATATGGGCCAGTTTGATGGAATTATATTAAATGTAAAGCCATTATTGCAATTGCTAGTATCATGACATTACTAATCTGATATATCAGAAGATATTGAACTATATCTCTGGTAGTTTTATACCACCACAGAAAATTCCAGCTTGAGGTTAAGGCCAGTGGAAAGCAAAATAAAACCAACTGGATAAGAAAAAGTTTAACATAACTTCAGGACCTGCATTCAAGCATATCTAAAGATTTACCCCTAAACGTTTTTAGTAAGAGTTAATAAAATTTCTTCTAGCATTAACCACTTAAGGTTATGTCCCTGATTTTTTAAACTAAATTATGTTGATTTAAGAAATATTTCATATTCCATTCATTAAGGCAATTATAGCAAAGCTTTGAAAATAATACAAAATAAATGGGCATTATGTAAGGGCCCCTCATATATTTATCATTGTACTATTTAGTTAAGTAATATTATCAAGAAACCTCTTTACTCCCATAAATCCCACTTGTTTTCTCATTCCCAAAATTAAGAAAACCCTTTTTTCCTCATTACAAAATAATATTCTGAAAATTACAAAGTCTCTGTTGGTTTAAATACAGAAGAAAAATTAAGGTTATTATTACTAGTATATCTATAAAATAAAAATGTACACATAAATTAAGTACTTAATGGTAATGGTAAGAAGAGAGTTGAGACATCAAAGATTTAGCAAATAATAACCATAACCAGTGACATTTTTTGTGTGCTTCATGTCAGGCATTGTATTAAGTACTTTGTACTCGATCTCATTTAACATTATCAGTTAAACTGAAGAAGCATTGAAAACCCAGTTTTAAATGGTTTCTAAACATTCTAGTTAGTTTAGAAAACATAAAACATGTTTGAAGTGAAAAACAGCAACTGGTAAAAGCAAAATATAAACTCAGATCTGGGTCACCAAAATCAAAAAGATGAAAGGCATAAAGCATTAATTAAAGTACAATTAAGTTATAAACACCAGCATTATAAATTAATTTAGGAACTTTATTCTTTTTCTAGAACTGTGTACAGTGCATTTAACTCATGAAGACACAAGACACCTAGTGATGTAATCACAGGTAGTGAATGATAGGGTAACAACATATTTCTAAATGTCTGGATTGTTAACTTTATATATTTGTTATTATATATGTGTGTATTATATGGGCTGGAGCGATAGCACAGTGGCTAGGGCATTTGCCTTGCACGCGGCCAACCTGTGTTCAATTCCTCCATCCCTCTGAGAGAGCCTGGCAAGCTACCGAGAGTATCCTGCCCACATGGCAGAGACTGGCAAGCTATTCGTGGCATATTCAATATGCCGAAAACAGTAACAACAAGTCTCACAATGGGGACATTACTGGTGCCTGCTTGAGCAAATCGATGAACAGGATGACAGTGATACAGTGATACGGTGATATGTTATATAATGTTATAAACAAATAGAAACCTTGAGGGGGGTGGGAAAAATGATTTTGTATGTGGCACTAAAATGACTCCAAAAATTGTATTTACAATGAGGAAGTGGGCTTTTCTATCTTAACTATTCTAGAAAATAAATACCCTAAGTAGAATTACTTCTAAAATAACTGTATTCAACAAAGAGACATGGATGAAGCACGAACAAGTTAGATATAGTCAACCTCTTCAGATGCTGAGTCTTACCCTCAAAAATCTCAAAAAGGTTTGTTGGTTTGGTTTTTGTTTGATGCTCCTGGCTCTGCACTCTGAAATAACTCCTGGCAGGTGTGGGGCAGCCAGTTGGAAAGCTGAAACTCAAAATTGGATTTGCCTCTTCAAGGCAAGAGTCCTACTCACTTCCGGAACCAAGGAAGAATAGTTTCTTAAACCTGATGACCCTGCCTATAAACTAGGGAGTTACCTGTTTTTGTTTTCATTTCTAGTTTTCCAGCTTTGGTCTTCATCAGATTTCAAGAGCTTAATTTTTAAGCCACCCTTCATTCCTGTCTAAAACATCATTAGTCACTCACTCTGTCAGTTATTCAATGATGACCTCTATTTACTAAGCCCTTGGCTAAGGATCTTAAGTCCCAAGTCTCCCAGACTAGAAGACAAGGAGAGTTAAGCAATTAGCTTTCTCCCATGTCCCTGTGTTCTCCAGCCCTCCAGCGTCTCTGCTGTTAATCCTTTGAGTACTTGTTGCTTTTGAGATTCAATACGATTAGTTTGAAAATCAAGGGTGAATATTAATGTAAAAAAATAAATTAGAAGAAAACATGCGTGAGCTATTTTAAAAACCAAATGTGTCTAACTATAACTCAAACACAAATGTATTTTGCAAGGGAAAAAAAACCTGAAAGATACCTATATAAATAATTTTAAATTCCTTTGCACAAAAAACCACCCTAAGCAAATTAAAACAAAATTACATGGTAGTAAAAATACATTTATAGAAAAATACAGATACAAAATATGTGTATAGATATAGACACAAAAGATAAAGCACCAATTACATTATGAATCAGTTTCATCAAAGTGTCATATAGACTTTTCTCACTGTGCTCCTTCTAATAAATGTCATCTTGGAATGGAAACTAAGCATCAAGCAAGTTTCCACAAGTCTTAAAAGAAATTATCACCATTACTTAGGAAAAATGCAAATTATTATTTTAAATTTGTTCTTTTCCTTGTTATTTATCAGTAGTTTAAAAAAGTATAGAATTTAAGAGGATGAACCTAACTCCCCTATAAGTGTATAGGATTCACCACATCTCCCATGGATTTGGCGCAGAAATGCAGATTATTCCAAGAACAGTCAAGGCCCTAGAAGACAGGAACATTTTGCCTCATTGTAATCCTTCGTCTATTTTCTTTTTTTCTTTTCTTTTTCTTTTTTTTTTTTATTTTATTGAATCACCATGTGAAAAGTTACAAAGTTCTCAGGCTTATGTCTCAGTTATACAATGTTCAAACACCCGTCCCTTCACCAGTGCCCATATTCCACCACCAAAAACCCCAGTATGCCTCCCACCCCCACCCCCCACGCCCGCCTGGGTAACTGATGAATTTCACTCTTCTCTTTACCTTGATTACATTCCATATTTCAACACAAAACTCACTATTGTTGTTGGAGTTTCAACACAGACTCACTATTATTGTTGGAACTTATCCCCCAAGAATACAGCCCTATTGACAAGGAAATATTTGATATTGAGTTTTCCACTGATGAGAATGAAGAGATAAAAAGTTGCGCGGCCGCAGTAGCGGCTGCGCAGTTTACAATTTCTGTATTTTAGTAATTAAATCCAGGGAGATTAAAGTTGGAAATTGAATCATTTCCCTTCCTGGAGCAGCATGGAGCAAAAGCTTAGTTCACAGTCCAGATATATGGTTGCAAGAACTCTCTGGAACCCCAAGTCTTATAGCTGCCTCTGGTTCCTGCTCGTTCGGCATTCCCGCGGCTGTGCAGAGGCATGGCCACCCGGGTCGAATCTCGGCCAGAGCCCGAGCTCTGGCCCCGGCTCAAGCCTGCCCAGGTGTCCCGGTTTCATCCGTTGTCTATTTTCTTATCAAAAAAGCAATCTGCTCACCCACTTATGACCTAGAAAAATGTAGGGAGTTGTGGATGTATGAGTCAGATTTATGTTTATCTGTGGTCAAATCTTCTACATGTGCAAAATTAATTTTTTTAATTCTCAAAGTAATGACAAAATTATCCCAACATTGTTATGTGAAATTCTACCCCTTCTCATTTTTCTCTTGATAGTCCAGATTCCTTAAATCAGGATAAATACTACAGATCCGCCCTACTTTTTTAGAATATATTCTCATAAATTTTTCCATCGGTATGTGAGTGAATTATTTGTCCTTTGCTAGGCTTGCCTGATGTTTTGACTACTCATCCAGTCTGCAAAAAACACAGAGGAATAAGGAATTTTCAACAGTCAAGTTATAAATAGATACTCTCTAAGTTTTAAAAGCTAATGGGGAAAAACTGGATTTAAAAGTTTTTAATAAAGGCAAAATAGAGAAACAACACTGGAAAGAAAAAACTGTAGAAATGTTTTTTATTATTCATTTAATAGAATTGGCCTATAAGCATATTAAAATATGTTTATTTCACTTACATAATGAGAAAAACAAATTAAAACTATAATGAGAATTAAGACAACTATAGTACACTTATATAAGAGGTTAACAGTAGGGATGCCGGCTGTAGAGTGTATGGGGATTGTCTCTACTATCTCCACATCTTGTTTATAGATCTGAAAATATTCTAAACTTCTTGGTTTGTTTTAAGCCACATTGACAGTGCTCAGGACTTACTCTAGACTCTAAGTTTAGATCACTCCTAGTGGTGCATCGAAGATTTTATAGGGTGCAGGGATTAAATCAGTATCATCAGCATCCAAGGCAAGCAAGGTAGCCGCTGCACTCTCTCTCCAGCTCCTAAATCTAAACCTAACATAAATTAAAAGTTTTTTTTAAAAAAGTCTGGTGAGAGAGTGCAGCAGATAGGGCACTTGCCTTGTATGCAGAGCAACCCAGATTCAATCTGACATCACATATGGTTCTCTGAGCACCTCGAGGAGTAATTCCTGAGCATCAAGCCAGGAATAAGCCCTGAGTGCCATTGGATGAGGACTCAAAACCACCCGCCCCCCGTCCTGCCCTCAAAAAAGAAAGAAAGAAAAAAAAGTTTGCTTAAAAAATAACTACATTGGGCCGGATGAGGACTCAAAACCACCCGCCCCCCGTCCTGCCCTCAAAAAAGAAAGAAAGAAAAAAAAGTTTGCTTAAAAAATAACTACATTGGGCCGGAGATATAGTAAAGTGGTAAGGTACTTGCCTTGCAGCAGTGGACCCAGATTCTATCTTTGGCATCCCCTGAGCACCACCAGGTGTGGCCTCAAAACCAGAAACAAATAAACAAGGAAACAACAAAAAAACCCAGAAAAACCCTACATCAAACACTACTTCTCATCTGCTAGAATAGTAAAATTATGTTTGTAAGTATATAGACAGTCTTTCAAAACCTCAGTAGAGGTAAATTTGTTATAAGCTAACAAAAAAATTATTTATTTACCTTGTCTATCTACCTGTCTATACATTTACCTAACCACAATGGCAGTTATACAAATAGCTATGAATACACATCTCCAACCATACCAAAAACATGGCACATTGATGCATTATCTGAATAACAAAATAATAGGAAAAATCTAAGCTATTCATTGGAATAACATGTTATACAAAGAAATGTCAGTCAGCTCTATTAAAGAATAAGGAGACTATAAATGAAATGGAATAATCTCTAGGGTGAATAAAAATCAAGGTGAAAAGAAGTGTGCAGAATGAGAACTTCTACATAAAACAGAAAGTAAGCATATATATGGATGTTTATGCTAGTTTTTATTAATGTACACATAAACAATAAGTCAGAAAAATTAAAATATTTAGGATAAGGATGAATAAGATCAGATAGGAAAGACAGGGATGGAACGATATTTTTTTGAACTACTTTATCTATTTTTGACTTTTGAGCCATGCAAAGCTTTACTTATTCAAAACAGAAAATAAGTGCCAGAGAGATACTACAGTGGGTAAGGCACTTGCCTTGCATGTAGCTGACCCGAGATCAACCATGAGCATGGTATGTAGTCCCCTGAGTTCCAGTAGTGCAGATCCCTGAGCACAGAACCACAGTAAGCCTTGTGCACAAACAAATGATACAAAACACTTTTTTTTAAAGGGAAACTAGAAAAATATTTTTAAATAAAGCCTAAACTTAGATACAAATATGAAAGTCAATAAAATTATTTCTATATCTATATCTATAAACATAACCACACAGGAACAAATATTAATTTAAATAAATTTTGAATCCAGTATAATAAAGTTACATCCTTAGTAAAACAGTTGGGCAGACAAGTGTAAATAACTGTTGAACTTTAATTTGTTTGTTGAAAATGATGTTGATGCAGTAATTCAGAAAGTATTTCTGTACATGAGACAATAGAGCAATGCCCAATAGAGCTCTCAATATACAAATTCAGAATAAAAATGACTAGGAATCCTGTAATGTTAGATTTGAATTGTTGAATTATGAATTATTACATATAAATAACACATACACATCAAAACTTACAGATGTACTATCTGCATATATACATACTCTGATATAATGATTCAGTTCATATACATGTATATATTTATATGTACATGTAGATATATCTGTAGCACCGTAGCACTTCGTCCTGTTGTTCACTGATTTGCACGAGCGAGGACCAGTAATGTCTCCATTGTGAGAATTGTTGTGACTGTTTTTGGCATATGGAATATGCCACGGGTAGCTTCCCAGGCTCTGCCGTGCGTGGGGGATACTCTCAGTAGATTGCTGGGCTCTCCGAGAGGGATGGAGGAATCAAACCCGGGTTGGCCGCATGCAAGTTAAATGCCCTACCCGCTGTTCTATCACTCCAGACCTGTATCTATATATAAATATACAATATACAGTATTTCTGGGCAGAAAAATATAGATTTTTAAAATATGATATATAATATTAAGTCTTTCTGAACAGAGTTCCTAAAACCCTCGGATTTTCCTAATTGATCAGAGTTACAAAAGTGTCTTTTGTTATGTTCATGAGGTTAATTAGAGATTGTTCCTAAGGATAGGGGTTTGGTTGTCAGGGGGAAAGTACTAATTATAGAGTTGGAACTTTGAGCAAATCCATTTGACCTCCAAAGAGGGGAAAGAGGCTAGAGGGTCGATCAATGATTCATTTTTTAAAAAATTACAGACAAAAGAAATAGCACAGTAGATAGGGACTTTAGCCCTTGCACGCAGCCAACCTGGGTTCTATCCCAGCATTACATATGCTCTCCTGAGTCCTCCAGGAGTGATCCTTGAGCAAAGAGCCAGGAGTAAGCCCAGAGTTTCAATGTGTAAGAACCATTCACCCCCCATCTCCGTCCCAGCCAAAGAACCCCACCATGATACAAGCAGCTGTCAATGTTTTATTGTAGCTATTCTTATAAATGGGGCTGGAATGATAGCCCAGTGGGTAGGGCGTTTGCCTTGCATGTGGCTGACCTGGGTCCGATTCCTCTATCCCTCTTAGAGAGCGTGGCAAGCTACTGAGAATATCTCGCCTGCACGGCAGAGCCTGGCAAGTTATCCGTGGCATATTTGATATGCCAAAACTTGATATGTCTCACAATGGAGACATTACTGGTGCCTGCTCAAGCAAATCAATGAGCAATGGGATGACAGTGATACAGTGATTCTTATAAATAAACCGTTCCAAATATAATGATTATTATATGATTCTACTATGGCACAGTGAGAAGGATAGCTTTTGTTACAAAAAAAATACTTAGCAAATAAAGATATAAGGATAAACAACTAGAAAAATCCCACTAATCAAGCTTCGTTGATACATAATAAAACCAATGGCTGTAAGATTCCAGGAAAAAACTAAGATTACTTAGTTACAAGGTAGGGGAAATAGAATATTGCTCAACTATAAGAAAAACAGAAACTTCGCCTTTTGTTACATAATCAAAATGGCAGTGTCATGTTAAGTGAAATAAGTCCAAAGGAAAAAGACAAATACAAGATGATCTAATCCTACAGGGTGTATAAATAAGTAAAAAAGAGGAAGTAGACAATATCCAATTAAAAAAAACACACTTTATACTCTGACAAGAGAACAGAGGTTACCATGGGCTGATGGAGTGGGTTAGAAAGATCCTACTGACTGTGTTAGGGAGGTATTGGCACTTTGGGGGTAGGCAAGGTGTAGTAGCATAATACCCTAAATTATACAAATATTAACACACTTGTAAACCAATGCTGCTTCAATAAAAATAAATTTAATAATTAATAATATATATATTTAAAATGCATAAATTTCCCCAAATGGAGGAATCTAAAGAATATTTATAATCAACTGATCAATACAAAAAATTATGACACAAACCAATTATGTGACACTTTATGTGAATAAATATAAGATGTACTACTTTGTAGAAGTTTTGCTATTACTAAAAAAAAATTGAATCTAACACTGAGGAACGATGGGAAAAATCCATATCATAAAGCACAACATAAAATAGGCCTAAAAACCTCAAAAATAGAAGATTTTCCCTCTCTCTGAACTTTGGGAATTCCCAGCCACTGGGACTTAAGGAACTAAAGTTGTCTCTAAATCAAAATAGGTGTGTCAAGGGGTTCCGGTTGCCAGCTGACACCTGGAACTTCAGAGATACTAAGGTGTCCACACAACTTCTCTATTCCACACCCATATACTCTAAAGACTGGTGGGAAAATTTCAGGTTAAATCTGTCCCAGACTATGGAGTAATCCCCCTCACCCTTCTACCTACTGTCCTTGGGTATTGGTCTCGTGTTATGTTATTTTATACTCCACAAATGAGTGCAGTACTTTTATATCTGTCACTCTCTTTTTAACTCATTTCACATTGCGGTGAATCAATAAAATTTAAAAAAAATCTGTCCCAGAATGCCTACATTAAAAACCCCAGTGTCTGGTAGGACCATACCTGTCTGTCCCAACTGAAATACCAGTACAGGGTCATGGAAATAAGAGTAACTGATCATAAGCATTAGTTCTTTCATGAAAAATAAGGAATCAAGTCAATACTTAGATAATCAGGAACCTAAAGCTCAACTCGCAGCACCCACAAACCTCTAAGGACAATAGGGAAACAAAGGAATTTAGCTGTGCTGGCAGATAGGAATAGAACAAGTCCAGGCAAGATCTTGAGCTCAGCAAATTCTCCAGCCTTGTCAGGGAGGACCTCAAATGCGATGCTCTACAACTAAACTGTGAATCTTTCTGGTACATAAGTGAGGATAAAAGGCAGCTGAACAATTGTGACAAAGTATTAATAACCCCGGGCAGGCCAGGGCTCTGTGGCAAAGATGCCTTCCTTGCAAGTGTGAAGACGTGAGTTGATCATGAACACCACCACATACACCAATTGAAGGCTTGGCAGCTGTGCAACCTGGGACGCCTGATGCCACCAGGGACTTCTAGCTGCAGCATGACCAGGCCTATGTGAGGATTGCAGCAAATCTACAGCTAGCCTAGATTTAAGATTAACTGAGATTTTAAAAAGACTTGCAAGCATTGTGCCCAGGTCTGCCACCCTCTGTGAACACACTTGAGTACCCAAGCGACCCCTGATGAGCTCCAAATTGACCGATAGGCAGAATGAGTGCAAGCACCTCAACTAAAAGAGTTCAACCCAGCCTTGCATCCCAGTACATGGTCCGTGGAGCACCACAGGGAGCGAGTCCTGAGAAGAAAGCTGGGAGTAGGCCCTGAGTACCACCAGATGTAGCCCCAGTCCTTTCCCCACCTCAGTTTCTCATGAATGGGTTTTGGGAATCTATCATTTTTTCAATCTCCCTATATCTTAATATTTTAAAAATTTTTAGAAAGTTGAATGAAAAAAAATTGGTGTAAAAAGCATGAAAATAAATCAAAGACAAGTAGCATTTTTCAAATGCTCACTAAATGTCAGGCCCTATTCAGAGATATTAATAATACGAACCCACTTAATTTTCATAATAGTTCTATGACTGATAATAATACCTCCATTTTGCAGATGAGGATCTGAGGCCAACTAAGGTGAAATAACTTGTCCAAACAAGTCATCAGAGTAGCCAATCCTTTTGAATCTAAGAAATTTAAATTCAGAGCTCATTAGCATAGCCAAGATATTTTTCTGCCTTTCAAAATAATAATAAAACTGATTGGTAAATTTCAATCAGTAAATAATATTTACTGATTGGTAAAATTCAATTGGTAATTTTATATTGAATAATATGAAACAATCTTATTAGTAGAACACAATGCTAGTTACATCAGTCTAATGACTACATGCATTTATTATATACCTAACAGAGAACTCTGGGTTTTTTATTTTGGTTTGGTTTTTTGGTTTCTGGGCCACACCTAGTAAAGCTCAAGGATTACTTCTGGCTCTGCACTCAGGTATTACTCCTGAATGTGCTCAGGAGACTATATGGAATGTCAGGGGTTGAACCTGAGTCAGCTGTGTGCAAGGCTAATACCCTACCTACTATACTATCTATCTGGCCCTCCAACACAGAATTATGAAGGAATCCATTAACTTATTGGTCCCTTCTCTCCTATGTAGAAAAACAAAACCACCAATAATTAGAGGCCAAGTATGTGGGGACCAGGACTATTTCTCCAAACCGCCTGGGGGCACTGGAACTGGGCAGTTCCATCCCAGCTTCTAGCCTACCCCTAACCCCAGAAGTCAAGCCCTCAACCTGCCCCTGGCGCCATCTTGCCACACTCAGCAGTGAAGAATCCTGGCCGGCGGGCACACAATGCCAGAAAAGGCTCCAGACCCCAGAGTGAGCCTATAACACCAGGGTGCCCCATATGGAGCAGGTGCAGTCTTCATGCCTTCTCCAGATGGAATCCCAGAGACCATGAGCTTCTACAAATATGGCTCAGGTATGTGGGGACCAGGATTATTTTTCCAAACCATGCGGTCACTTATGGCCATGATCCCAGAGTCACACAAACCAATCTCAGAATGCAGCGACTGCTGGCAGAAATGTTCCTGGACTATGAACTAAGCTATGGCCCCCGTGCCGCCCCAGGAGGGAAAGGATTTTTGTCCCTTGGCCTTTTCCCCTTTGTAGCAGCAGGGCGACCAACACCTTTCAGAGCCAACTGGACAGAGAGGTAGGAGCTAGCAGTGATGGGGTGCGCGGGAAATCTCACAACGGGAGGGTGGCAGAACCAGCCCTGCTCCCCACTTAGACAAGACCCCAAGCGGCCACCCAAGAACGGCTCCTCCATTCCTGAACAGCCATGATCCCAGAGGCACACAAACCAATCTTGGAATGCAGCAGCTGCTGGCAGAAATACCTCTGGACTTAATTACTAAAATACCAGAATTCCAAAACCGCACAGCTGCTGTTGTGGTCGTGCAACATCATGTGCTCTTCATTATCAGTAATAGAAAATAAATTATCTAATCATGTCTTTTCAGCCAGTAAGATTGTTGGGGAAAAATTTCAAATAATAATAGTGGGTTTTCTGTCGAAAATTCAATGGAATCAAAGTAAAGAGAGAGTAAAGTGAAAATAATTTGCCACACAGGCAGGGTGGGAGGTGGGAGGGGGGTATACTGGAGTTCTTGGTATTGGAACATATGCACTGGTGAAGGGATGGGTGTTCGATCATTGTATGACTGAGACTTCAACCTGAAAGCTTTGTAAATGTTCTCATGGTGGTTCAATAGAAAATAATAATAATAATAATAATAATGATGATGATAATTCACCAAGGCAATGGGTGTGAGGGTGAAAGTGATTTTTATTAATACCTACCTACTACTAAAAACAGTATGTTCAGTTATGGGTGTGCTTTGAAAAAAATCAAAGAATCAGCATCTATATCTAGTAGATATGAAAAAAAAGAGTAACTAAAGTACAGATACTTTGAGGCTTGGAATATTTTTAAAAAGTCATTATAAACTAGTCCATTTCCTCAGTCGGGAGCTACAAAAGACCCTAACACTGTGGCAATGGTATCATTAGTAAATTTATCAGTTTTTCTCTCCCAGTGGCACAGTGGGGTGCTCTCTTTAACTCGATAGAGTATCTAGCTTACAACAGTCTCTGAAAAAAGGAAAAGTCACAAAATGAAAAAAAAATAGACATGAATAGCTATGGAGAAGAGAGAGGAGGATGGACAAAGGCAGTTATACTAGAAAAGAAAGTGAGAAATGGAAAGGGAAATGTCAGAAATCAAAGGTTAAAAGAGAAAAGATCAGGATTTAACAAAAGAAGTCTCTTATGAAAGAACATGGACCAGCAAGGACATAGAAATCACGACCAGAGTTGGAGCTTGAGAACAGAAGGCGACAGACAAAGAGGAGCCGTTACAGCAGAACCATTCACCGGTCACTCATTACTCATTCATTTCACACCCACAATGTAGCAAGTACTTTGTGGAGCTGTGGGACACAGAAATGAGTAAGCAGTGACTCTTGCTCCCAAGGACCTCAACTGCTCAAAATATTCTCATTTCTCGCAAGTTCCTGTTTCTACGATGTAATTTTAATTATTGCAGCTGCACCTAGTTATTTTATATGTCAACTTGACTGGGTCACCCTGATTAAAAATTATTTCTGGGAGCCAGTATGTGGGTGTTCCAGTGAGATTAGCATCTGAATCTGGACTCAGTAAAGCAGGCTGCTCCTTGCTGCTGTGGGTGGGTGGGTGGGCACCATACAAGCCTCAGAGGACCTAAAAAGAAAGAAACAGGGCAGAGAAAGGGGAAATTCATACTTTCTGCCTGGCTGTGCAGTGGGGGCACCAGGCTTCTTCTGCCTTCAGGTGTGTCTCACATGTTGTATCTTCTGGTTCTCAGAATTACACCGCTGACTTTCTAGCTGAAGGCTTCCAAATAGCAGAAAGTACAACTTCTCAGATTCCATAATCACATAAGTTAATTCTTGATGCTATATAACAAGTATAGTTTATTAATTTTATTTCTCTAGAACAGTGTTTCTCAACTGGGAGCCATATTCTGGGGACAGATATTCCACGGGGACCAAAGGTCAAAATTATGTAAAGGAGGGGCAATAGCAAAATACTAGAGGACCAGCTGGTTGGATGGAGGAGAGGGAGACACAGGAAGGAAACAAGGTAAGAATGAGGGCTATGGTCAGAAAAAAAGGTTAGGAAACAGAGAAGACTAACTGATACACTAATATTCTCAGAAGTAGTTCACCTGTTGTAATTTGGGGAACATACAACTTCTATAACAGAGAGACTTTTAAATTTTTGCTTTTGGGGTCATACATGGTGATGCTTAAGGACTCTTTGGTCTCTGGGGGTTGCTTTGGGGACTATGCAGTGCCAAAGATCTATACAGGGTTTCCATAATGCAAAGTAAGCTCTCCAACTTTTGAACCAGATTTCTTACCTTAATGGGGATTTTTTAATTTATTGTTTGGTTAGTTTGGTGTTTGGGTCACACCTGGAGCAGCTCAGGGCTTATTCCTTGCTCTATGCTGAGGAGTGACCCCTAGTGCTGTTCATGGAATCACACATGGTGCTGGGAATTCAAATGGAAGTCAGTGGAATGCAAAACAAGTGCCTAAACTCCTGAGCTATCTCTTATCCTTAGTGGGAACTTAACAATGGCAGTTGCTATACTAAGCTAGTAAGCCGTTATGGAAAAGGTTGTGTTTATATTTCTTACATTTTGGCAATGTACCAGGCAGCTTCATTAAAGTGGTGCTACAGACGAACAAGTACTTCCAACTTTGGATACAGCACACTTTGTACCAGCCCCTTCCAAAGTGGTGAACATTGGCAAAGGATATGGAAATCTAAAGAAAGATCAGGTGTTTAGGGAACATGTTTCATTTCTGTTCTACTTAACCCACAGGGCTCCTCTGAATAATGGCTATGTTTGTACCCAGAGTAAATTCTGGGCAAAGAAAGATATAAGGAAGACTGTCCCAATTAGAAAGTCTTATCTGGTAACTCCCACTTAAATATAGCTAAGCAGTGCTCAACTGGGAAAAATTAGAAACTGTTTTTCCACATGTCTATAGGATGGTATCTACTCTTATGAAACTTACTTTCTGAAAATTCACATTTGAATGTGATTAGCATTTGAAAGGGTATTCTCACTGTCATTCCTGTTGCTCATCGATTTGTGGACACCAGTAACATCTCCATTGTGAGACTTGCTGTTACTGTTTTTGGCATATTGAATCATGCTGATGAGATACTTTCAGTAGCTTTCCAGGATCTCTCATTTATATATATATATATATATATATATATATATATATATACATAGATATAAAATTCTCTCTGAGTGCTATTTTACTTTATTCTTACTAAAATGTTCTGTTGTCCTTACTCCGGGGGGTTGGAGGACAATCTCCCAAACACCCTGCTCTTCCACTAATACTCAGGAGACTGCCAGGCTTACTCTGAGATGTGGGGTCTATACCCCCTTTTGTTAACACACATCATTTGATGAGTTTTAAAGGTATGACAGCACTTCATCAGCAGTGTCAGACTGACCTTATTCTAAGCATCCCTGTAGTGCTAAGTATTAAAAATGTGCATCTCTACAGGGCCAAAGAGCTAGTAAAGGGGTGTCGTGCCTGACTTGCATGCAGTCCCCCTTGCCTCCCCCAGCATCCCAAGGTCCCACCAGCACCGCCAGGAGCAACTCCACAGTAAAGTGTCAGGAGTAGATACCAACACTACCAGGGGACACTTTCCAAACACAAAATAAATAACTGAATCTAAGTTAGCCTCACCTGACCTTTCTGCCTTTCGGGACTCAGACCAGTCGTAAAGAACCCAAAGGGCAACGTACTCTGTGGAAGTGGCCGTCACGAGATGTGCCCAGCCTGTGGAGTGTGTGTGTAGGAAAGCATTATGGGAGAGGGAAAAGGGCCACTGGCTTTGGAGTCAGAAGTACTTTCTAAGGCAGCTGATCGGTTTGGCAACTTGAACTCAGCAAAAGTGGTTATTGGCAGAAGTAACAAGGATGGTTTTCAGAGCAGGTGTATCCAAGCCCCCTACAGGAAACCTACAGAGTGTACAGCAAGAGCTGACCAAATTACCCAGGCCAAAAAGTAAAAACATTAATACCTTTCCTTTCCCCCGGAAAAGGTATTAACATACAATATTTTTTCAATTTTGGGTCAGTCCCTGTGTTGCCTGGGGAGATTCCTGGCAGAGAGGTCACTCCCACAATTTTCAGGAGACTATGTGGTGCCAGTAATTAGGCTCAGACCTCTGGCCTGCAGAGAATGCATATTCTCCAAGAGGAGTACTCCACAGCTTGGAAGTTGACCTCACATGCTAGGTGAAGAAGCAGCTCTGATAGAGAAGGGATCACCAAGCAAAGTGTGGTAGGCAGGCCCACTAGGAATGGGAGATACGGGTTGAAAACAGACTATAGACTGAACATGATGCCTACTTAATACCTCTGCAGCAAACCACAACAACCAAAAAGAGAGAGTGAGCAAATGGGAATGCCCTGCCACAGAGGCAGGGTGGGGTGAAGGGGATGGGGTGGGGGTGGTGGGAGGGATGCTGGGACCATTGGTTGTGGGAAATGGACACTGGTGGAGGGAGGAGCAGTTGATCATTGTATGACTGAAACGTAAGTATGAAAACCTGTAAGTCTGTAACTCTGTCTTACAGTGATCAACTAATAAATAAATAAATAAAAATAAAAATAATGTTAAAAAAAGGATGCATATGATTCCTTTAAACTGTCTCCCCAGTTTTATATTCCAACTAGAACATCCTTCATCCTCAACCTACAGTCTACATGAAGGGATAATGAGCATGGAAATAAACACACAATTTATTTTTTTTTTTACTGTTTAACACCTGGTTCATTCCTTTGGAACACTGCTCCAGCTCAAACTCATTGTGATTCTCCTGAAATTGCAACTAAGGGGGCTTCATCTTCCCCAACAGAGGTGGGAATAGAACTCAACCTAACCAATTTCAGACTTTTGAAAGGTTTCTATGAATCAGCTGAAAGTGAAAGGAGTTTCTGAGATCTTAGATAGTTAAAGTCACACATGTCTGAAACTGCTTAGGGACTATTTATCCCATCACAATACTGAGACTGAAGGAAAAATAACACTTAGAGAAGAAAATATCTAGAAGATGGGGAGGAAGCCGTAGCAAATTTACCATGAAGCTCTTACAATTTAAGTCTTATTTTTTTCTAGCAATGTGGTCACTTGAAATCTTAACAGTATCAACATCAGACCTAGATCCATTCATCAGAGAATCATTTAATTTGGAATATAAAACAAAGCATTCATCTGTAGTTATCTGGAAAAGCCAGTTTTGCCTCATTAGACAAATGATTCATTTGCCCTTTCCTTGGATTCAATTCTACTCAGTTTTAAGTCAAGAGTATCTGGCCTAAAATATCATCTCTAAAATGTCTGACATAAGGTTATGTTGAGTTGCTGCACCCGCCCCCCTTCTTTTTGGCAGGGATTGGAGAGAGGGAGGGAAACCCAGAAGTGCTCAGGGGATACCCCCAGTTCCATAGTGGTGGTGGGAAGTGATTCAGGCAATGCTCTGGGGACCATACAATACTGGAGCTCAAGCCTGGGTTGCTGTTTTCTAAACATGTGCTCCAGTCCACAGAGCTATGTCATTTTTGGCCTAAAATGACTTTTTCCTCCATTTTCTGAGGCTTCATGACCTATAATATCATTTATGCTAATTTCATACATACATTTTTCCACGAATCCTTCACCCCAGAGCCCCAAAGACCCTTCTCTTCTCCCCTTCGTGACCCCTCCTTAGTAAGCTCAGCTCTGTAAATCAGCTCTCCAGTTTTGATTCCTGAAATAATTTCCCTCTTACTATATTTATTTGCATACCACCTATAAGAGAGATTATTTTGAGTGAATCAATCTTTGTATTTGGTTTAATTTGGGGCCACAACCAGTGGCATTCAGGGCTTACTCCTGGCTCTGCACTCAGGAATCACTACTGGTGGGACTCAGGGACCATATACCATGCCAAAATTGGAATTGAACCTGGGTTGGCTATGTGCTGGGTAAACATTATACCCATTATACTATATCTCCTGTTCCCTGAGCTGATTATTTGTAAGTAACTACAGACATTGAGGGAAGCTCTAAAAACAGAATGGATACTATTCAACTGTGAAGATACATTTATATAGAAAATATCCATTACTAAGTGTCTCCCCTTTTATTTGTAAGTAACTATAGACACTAAGCTCTAAAAACAGAACTGATACTATTCAACTGTGAGGGTACATTTATGTAGAAAATATCCATTAAGTGCCTCCCTCTCCATAACAGGAAAAGATGGATGACTTTAAATCACAAGAAAATCTCATCAATAAAAAAGGCATTAAACTCCAGAATAAATGTTATCATTGTTTTCTTTGCTTTTCCTGCTAACCATGTGAAATGACTTCTAGCCCCTCTCTTTGTTTTTAGTTGACAGGATTTAAGGTAGAGACTTGGGTCATCTCTGAGTTACACTTGATTTTCCTGGGTTTATTACATCTCTGCATAAAAATTTTTAATGAAATCCTATTTGTTTTACTTGTGTTAACTTGTCTTATTATAGAGGGGAATCTCAGTAAAAAACTCCTAATGGTAGAAGACAAATTATAGTTTGTATCTTAGACAACCAAAAGAAAACAGATAAATGAAGACAAAAATAAAATAATGGCTCTTAACCTGGCAAGAAAAAGTAGAATTCAGTGCTACTTTCCACATTCATAATATTTATTTTAAAGGATTATTTTGCTTCTGTCCACATTACCAGAAATTATTCTACATCAAATTCCAACACGAGGTTCTTAATATTGACTTCAAACAAAAGACAGTGGGTATTACCCCAGCAAGACTGGTTTATGAGGAAATAACAACAGAGAAAGTTATTTTTTTCTTATACCTCCTTTGGAAATACTCACTTGGAAAGACCCCAATAGAAGAAAGAGATACTTACTTCCTTCTTCTGGGGTGAAGTGGAAACTCATTTTGCATTGGAGAAGCAAGGTATGCAGAGTCCTGTAGTTTGCTGATGGTGCAACAGTGAATAAGTACTATTCTAGCCTCCCAACATCATTTCAATAGGATTTATATAGTAATTTCCACAGTAACAAATTTTAAGAAAATAAACCATGGGACAGCCTTTAAACACCAAAGATATTTTTCCTTAATTGGCTATAAGCAAAAGAAAAGGACTAATATGATATTACAAAAAAATCTTAATGATATCCTTTTGTGTATCATCCATTTACCAAACAAGTGTATGTGTATTTACTTGTCCATGCATAGAATACTTATTTTCTACTGAGAGTTGCATTTTCCTCTGTGTGTTATCCTATATGATTGTTAAGGAATCCCAATACTAAGATCTGTGTCAAACTCCTTCGTAACAGTCCTTGGGCACCCATAATTTATTCTGAATGAATTATATTAGCCATCTAAGATGCTTGGAAATCTGCAAAAGAAGCATCTTTGGAAAAGATTCACTTAAATCACGATTCTTGGGAATTTTTCATTCAAAAGGAACTTTGGAAGGTCATAAAAATTTACTAGATATTAAACTATACTCTTCCTATTAGAAACCTACAAAACTGCTAAAAGTCCAGTATTTTGTTCTATGTGGTTTTAAACATATACATCTCAACAATTTAAAGAAAACAAGATGTAGTTTTAAGAAATATTCTCAAAAGCCATGAGTAACATTACATTTGTTAGAAAGGGTCAAATATTTATTTAAAAAGAAAAAAATATACTTCATTCCCCATAACATTAGGAAAGAAATCAAAGTGGATCATTGATCTCTTTAAATTATTAATTCATAACGACCAATGAAATCACTGGTTTACCATAAAGTGTCTTATTTTACCAGACACTTGAAGACAAGCAGGCATTATGAGAAAAAACAGATTTTGTGATTTTGAAAAGTCAGTTAGTGATGAGCAATGCCTCAACTGAAAATCAAGTCCTAACACTATTCTAATATGCCTTGCCCCCTTCCCCAAAGAAAAAGAACAAAATCTGCTCTGACCCCATCAAAAGTGTGTACCCAAATGATTTTGTTTTAAAAAAAAAAACTTACTCTCCTCTCCCCACCCTGCACCCCCACAACTTACTGAAGTATTAAAAGAATAATCTATATTTATTCTGGTGAAGATTTTCCTCATGTCAGCATTTTAAATGCCACTATAAAATGCTGACAATAATTTTGTGAATGTTGCTCTAAGAAATTAAATCTCTTAAGTAATAGGTTTTGAAAGTGTTTCTGTCTCTGCCTCTAACACACACATACACACACACACATACACACATGTCAGTTACCTTTGCCAGAATGTTCTCTAATCAAATAAACCACAGGACAGGGAAATCCACTATAAACTACCACAATCACTACTGTATGAAAATAAAAGAAGTATGAAAATGAGCAGAAATAACTACACTGAGACCTGAAGCTAATGTGTGCCATGAGCTTTTTCTAGCTGGGAGGTGGTGATGCAGAGGAATTACCAGCCTTTTCTGTGATTTCACTTCATATTTATAATTGAATTTGAGCTTATTGGGAGACCAGAGCCAATGAATGAATTTCTACTGTTGTCAATTTTCCTGATCCATAAAATGGTTTTAAGTCATATCTGGTATATAGATTAAATGAAACAAATATATAGGAAGCATTTAGTACAGAGCCTTTCTCATAATAAAACACTAGAATGTAGATGCAATTGCTGTAATTATTACCATCATTTCAAACTGCCACAAAGCATGTCTCTTGGTTACATACACTGTATCAATCCTTCAAACATAAAACACTGATGAGAGAAGAAGATAAAACAACACAATGCAAGGAAATACAAGACAATAGAAGAAAATACAAAATAAGATTTAGTCAAAACATACATTTCTTTGACTTTATGCAGTCACATGCAACTTAACACTGTTTGTGTCAATAATGAACAGCATATATGACATTGCTACATGCTATTCCAATATGATAATGCACATAACTGACATGTGCAGTAAATTATACCCTCTTGATTTGTGTGATTACACTCCATGACATTCGTGGAATGACAAAATCTCAATGCATTTTTGAGAATGCATCCTTGTCTTTAAACAAAATATTGTTGAAATCTCTATTACATGTGTCAACACTAACACAATTTGGACTATCAACTACAAGAGAATTACAAATTTTATGAGTGGTCATTTTGGATAAAATTTTCCCAGCTTTGACTTTTGCTACTAAAAATGTGACCCACTAACTAGAATATGAATGCCACAGGGAACTTTAAAGAAATATAGATTTTTTTCCAGGTTATGCACAATCTACTTACTGAATCATAATTTTATTGATATTACAAGGTCATTTATATGCAGATCAAAGCTTGAAAAATGGATCTGTAGAGCAAAAAACTTAGTGAACTTATTATCTCAATCTGGGTGGTTTCTATTTTCTTTATGCATAATAAACCTCTCCAAAACACAGTGATTTAAAATAAATGGGCAACAATTATTTATTTGCCCTGCTTCTCAGTGGGACATCTCATCTTTGTCCCACATGGTATTGTTGGAGGCTGTTCAATGGGGACCAAGTTGGCTTCCTTTACTCATATGTTTCTGGGCTGTTGTAGCTGGCACAGCTGGGAACGAGCGGGACTTTCATTTATATTTCTGCAATCCTCTCTCACTTAGTGCCTTTTTCTTGCATATTCAGACTTGTTACATGCAAATAAGCCGACTTGTTATATGTGAGAGCATAGAACTCTAAGAGATTATATCTCCAATTATCCTAAAGACTAGATCGAAACTGGCATAGTATCATTTCTATTATTGAGTGGGGGGAAAGGTTGAGCCACACTGGGCTGCCTTCAGGGCTTAATCCTGGCTCAATGCTCAAAGATCATTTCTGAGGCAGGAGTGATAGTATCAAAATCACTTCTGGGGCAGAAGCCATCGTACAGCAGGTAAGGTGCTTGCCTTGCCCAAGGCTGATCCAGGTTTGATCCCCAGCATCCTGTATGATTCTTTGAGCCTGCCAGGAGTGATCCCTGAGCTTAGAGCCAGGAGTAGCCTCTGACCTTCATCAAATATGGCCGGAAACAAAAAAAAAATCACTACTTGAAATGCTCAGGCAACATTATTCAGTGTCAGGGATTGAACTGAGGTCATCAGAATAGATGGCAAGCACCTTACTCTTCTTCCCCACACTATCTCTCAAGTCCATCAATAACATTCTATTGGCTTAGGCAAGTCAAAAGATAGACCAACACTCAAAAAAAGGGAGGGACTTCTTTCCCTCAAGAGAGGAAAAGTCTTAATGGAGAAATAATCATGCATGTACAGAAGGAATTTGTTGGTGCATCTTCAGTGACCAGCTATCATAAAGTGTCTGTTACTTTATCTCTTCCTTCAGCCCTCTGTTCTCATGATTGGTAAAACATCTGCCTAATTTCAATTATACAACTATATACGCATTCCACTGAGAGCATAAGAAATTTTAAGGCATATCTCCCCTGAAGGAGCGTGTTATAATAATAATAATAAAATTGGTAAAAAAGCATACAAATCCATATCTTAAAATTTAATAACAATAAAATATTTTAATAATAAAATACTTAAGTGGCAGTCAAGATAATAATAGAATTGATATCTTAAGTCAGCTAACTATTCACTTAATTAATTGTGCACACAATAACCATTCTGAGTGCTCTGGGAAGAGAATCAAAGTAAAGGAGATGGGCCAGGAAATAGGAGGGACATGCAGCCTGAATAACCTTCACACAGCAAACTAAGAGGGATTTCAAGAAAGAAAATTAACAAAAGATACATGAAAGATAAAAGAACTAAGGAATCGAGGAAATGGGTTATCAGGACACAAGGCCATCATGAGTACCTCTGCAAATTCTTTGATAGTTAATATAAATTCAATGCTGCTGAAAGAATTTCATGTCTCATAATGCCCATTTTTACTATTCCCTTAGATGTGCTCATAAGTCATTTGTGGAATCACCCCCAGCAATATAACCTTGAATTAAAAATGAAAGACTTTTACTAACCTTATAAATTTACTGTATTTTACAGGGACAGTGGGAGAACAAACAAACAGAAAAGTAGGCATTGTCAAATGGAAAATTGTAAACTTCAGCATTCCTTGTGTAGGAACTAGCACATTTGGTATTTTTAAGTACTATCTTGTAAATTTTACATTCCGTTAGAAAATAAAAATGGAATAAAAGATACTGCTTAGAAGAAACATAAATTTCAAGCTCCACTGCAGGAAAATAAGCTCTGATTATAAGACATAGTCCATGTACTTCAATATGCCCGACACTTGTTTTACTACACATTCATGTATAATGGATTGGTTTTTCCAGCAACAGAGAATGAAATCTACAAGTTATTATTTAACTTTTAAAAAAAGTAATTTACATCCTTCTCTTTTTCCTCTCCTTCTTTCTCCTAAAACATAATGAGCAATGGGGTTTCTGAATAGGATTAATTAATTCCATCTACTACAATGACAAAAACCTATTTCAAATGTTCATGAGTTTGAGGTTTTTGTGATACTACATGAACTAAGAGAATGCTGGAGCATTTGGCTATACATTTCAAACAACTGCTCTTCAACATGTTGATAGTAGAAAGGGCTTGTAGAAAGTTGTTAATGAACAGTAATAGACTTTAAATTTTATTTATTGTTGAAAAATACTGACTGAACAACTTCAAAAGCTCTCTACCAGTTTCATAAATAAGTCATTAGAAATTCAGAGCCAGAAGATTTATGTGTTTTTCATTTATTCAATACGTTTCCAAATCACCATTTTGGGCAGGAAGGATAGACATGTTGGAAGAGAGTGGTAGCGCTAAATTCTGTGGAGTCATGATGAGAAATAAAGAAAGATGTACAGGGGTAAAAGTGATAGAACAGCAAGTAGGGCATTTGCTTTCTTTGTGCCTGACCCGAGTTCAGTTGCCAATATCCATTATGGTCCCCAAGTCCTGCCAAGTGTGATCCCTGAGCACAGAGCAAGAGTAAGCCCTGAGCAATCCTAAGTGTAACCCCAAACCAAAATAAATAAATAAAAGGAAAGTAGTCACCTCAATATTAAAAGTGCTAGAGCAATACTATCTAATTAAAAGGTGTTGTCATAGAAATTATAACACCTCGTTCCAAGAAAGATTTTCCAAAGAGAATACTTCTCAGAATAAGTCATGATGTCTTTTCATCTTTATATCAGACATTTAAATGATACAAATAAAGCATCTCTAAAATTTTCTTAATTTATTACTTTTGAATAGATGATACCTTGCAAGGCAAAGATGGTTCCAAACAGATATGTTCTTTCTAATGGCTTAATTTTATAAGTGTATGGCTATTTCATAATTTATTTACGTAGGCCCTTATCACTTGTTTAAGCTGTTTTGAATCATTTATTAAATACCGTCATGAATATTTTATATTTAGATCTTTAAAATATAATAATATTGCTAAAATAGATTAAAGAAATTAAACTACTACGTCTAAGAGTATTGTGCATTTTACTTGATAGTAATAGCTTTCCAAAGACAATGTAATAATTTATACTTTGATTCATGGTACATACTAATATATTATCTCTCATTGAACAAATTCCAAGATAACCAAGTTTATTATCACTTTTTTTGCCAACTAATCCTTTCCCTCTTTACAAGGGGGTTAAAGGTAAATATCATCTATTTTTTGCTTATAAGTATAAACAGGCTATAATTATTATTGCTCAAGATCAAGACCATTTCATTACCCACTATCCCACTCTGTCCTCACTATGCTATAATTCTACTGGTCATATAGATCTTTTAATTTGCAAACCTCTTCAGAATACAGATTATCTGCATTCTGCAGACATCTGTGAAAAACCATCCTCAAGTGCATATTTCATGGTTGAATATTTTTACATAACATCAGCTAGAGCACATCCTTCCAGTGTTCTCACCAAATGTCACAACCTGCCCTATTATATCAATAATCAACTCCAATTAGTCATTTTCTCCCCATAGTGGTGACAGCTATAATAGCATGTAGTGGTCTGATGAAGTTTATAATACAAAATAGAGAAGAGGATATTAAAAGGAAGAGGATACAAAATTAGAAAAGTATTAAGAAATTCCACTTCCTAATGACTTTTCTGAAATGATAGTCAAGAACGAATATTAAAATGTAATGAATTTTGAAAAAAGGGGAATAAATAAATTCACCCTGGGAACATATTCTTATTCCAGATAGGAACCTCATTTTATTGAAGTCATTAAGTGTCATCTCAAAAACAAGCATAAATAATATTTGGTGAATAGAAAGACAATTTCAGTCTTAAGTAGAATTGTGTGATGAAAGTAAATGCCAACAGCAGATGGCATATTATATGCAGTGTATAGTAATAAATAGATAAGAAGGCATCACATGGTTCTCCCCTGAAGATATATTCCTAATCCTGCCGCGTCTCACCTGGTCCACTGGGGTTGCTGGTCCCAAGCACACTCGCGTCTCCGGACTCGGACACAGAGTTTGCTGACTGCTTCTCTCTCTTGCCTGCTTCAGTTCCTACTAACCACAAATGGGAGAAACCACTTTTTAGAAATGTAAATCAGATCAGCTCTTTCCATTTGATTCTATAACGATTTCCCTCACAATAAAAATCTGAAACCTGAAGTTGGAGCAATAGTACAGTGGGTAGGGCATCTGCCTTGCACCAAGCCAACCCGGGTTCAATTCCTAGCATCCCATATGGTCCCCTGAGCACCGCCAGGGGTGATTCCTGAGTGCAGAGCCAGGAGTAATGCCTGTGCATTGCCAGGTGTGATGCAAAAAGCAAAAAAAAGTATAAAAAAAATCTGAAATCTTTTGCCATAGCTGAAAATGTCCTTTACATAGGGTCCTGCCACTTTTCCAACAAGCTCTGTTCCCTCTTAATCTCTACACTGGCCTGGAACAAGCGCAGTCCCATCTCAGATACTCAGATGTTGCTGTCACTTCTAGCTGGAGTATTTGTCTCCCAATTATTCACATGCATCCTTTCTTGACTTCAAGCAAATTTAACCTCAAATAAATCATGAAAGAGGAATAACCAGACTATCCAATCTAAAGAACAACCCAAAATTCTATCAAAGTAAGCTGATTATAACTTTTCTTATACAATTTAACCCATCCACTTTATACTGTATTAGATATATGCATGTTTATGTATGTTTTTATAATGCATATCCTCTTTAGAGTGTAATTTCCAGGGAGTTAAGAAGAAAAATTACAATTTTATATCCCAGTTCGGCTCAAAGTCATACTATCATTTTGACCACCACTGAGAAAAAAAATCATTGAACTCATTTTGAGTCATATTCATTTTTGTCAACAAATAGTTGATGAGTATTAATCAAGTTATTGTATAAGAGGCATTACATATTACATTATATATAACTAATGAACATCTCGCTAGGTAGGAAATTCCAGAAGCTTAAGTCCCAGTATATACTCCTTACACAGAAGAAACAAGAAACTTCCAATAGTTTGGGAGAGTGGGGCAGCCAGTGAACATCAGGCTGTTTGGAGGAGAGATTTGCACAGGCAAAGATGACAATGAAAGTAGCATATTAAAGGGAAGTTTCAAAATCAAAGATCTAGGATAGGAAAGCAAGAAGAAAATGATATTCTGAGTGAGTACAGCCTGGAAAAACACAAATTATATCTGTTCCCTTTGTTGCAGGCAGGTGTGTGTGGGGGGCGGGGGCTTGGTAATATCTGTTGGGGAAAACAGTGTCTGAAACCTAAACTTGCCTGAAAGCATGAAGACCTTTGGTAAAAGAGACCCATGTCAGGAGCCTGGAAAATTAGTGAGATGCAGAATTCCAGGTTCAAGCATAGAAGTATCTCTGAGAGGAGATGGGGCTGGATCCCCAGGAGGAAAAGCACAGTTAGAACAAAGGCCACACAAAGAATATCAGAGGAAGATTATCAACTGTCCCCAGCTCTTTCCCTTGGCAATCAATGTAGCAACAGACTCCCATGAGGGAGTGGGGTGGCAGAGAGGGTGGAGGGGGTGGGGGCATTCAGGAAAAACTGTTTATAAACTAACTTGGCAGAGAAAGCGGTATACACATGTGCCAGCATCTCCTCTCCTGAGATGTGGACTTTTATAGTTAAGGCCCACTTCCACCTTCTGTGGTAATGGCCTGCAGGGCCCTGGTTGGAATCTATACTGGTTTGCTCCATTCTGGAGAAGACTATATTCTCCCTTGAGCACATATCAAAACTTACTCCTCCCTTTCCTTCTTTCCTTCTCTTTATCCCCCCCCAAAATTCGCTTTACTTCAGTACTCACCTCCTCCTGAAATACTTTTCTGTGATGGAAAGGCTCAGAACCCCAGAAGCCTGGGTAAGATTTAGGATTGACTTTCTGTTCCTGCAAAGGACAGCTCCTCACTCCAGCCTGAGTCCACTGCTCCCTGAGAAATTGGTGGCCAGGATCATCTCCCTTGCCACGCAGAGCAAGTGGAATTCAAGTGCAGCTTGAGAGCTGCCTCACGGGGCAGGAAGGATGCGAGTGTTCATACTGTGCAAGGGTTCACCAATACACTCTCATCAATGCTGAATTTCTCAGGCACTTCCCTAAGTGACAGAGGTGGGTAGAGAAAAGCAGAGATTTTCTTCACTAGGTTCCTGCTTCTCTTGTCCCCATTTCACAGACAGGACCCAGGGAACCCTACACTTCCCTGGTGAGGTCAAGTTGCCACTGGAACATCCCATTCAATTTACGTGGTGCTATGTGGTATACTGACCGAACAAACCAAAAAGTACTACATGGAGAGACTCACAGATAAATCTCGGAAGAGACTGACAAGCTGCAGAGATGCCTACAGACCCCATGCCAGGTTGAACCTCATATCTGGAGCACCCTGAAAGGGGTTCAGTGTGTCACCCCACCTGTCCAAACAGAGCCTCAGCAATCAAAACCCTCCAGAACTCAATAGACACCAAGCTCACGTCTGATTTCCACAGGCTCAGACAAGCCTCATCCATGAGTGAATCTGTTGAAAAACCCAGGTATGTGGGTTTTATGACCAAAATCTCCAGACTCTCATGGCGGGAGGATGGGCTACCTACCCATTTCTATTAAGAGCTTAATTATGCCCCCCCCAAGATATTGAATTCTTGGTTCCTGATACTTATGAGTGTTATGTTGTTTAAAACTAAAGGATTTAATAATAAATCCCATTAAGTCAGGCCCCAGTTCAATATGACTAATTTCTTTATAAAAATTGGACATTTAGGCATAGCAACAAGCACAAAGGGCCAGGCAACATAAAACACAAGGAAAAGATGGTTGTCTACAAAAAAGTGAAATGCTGGAAGCTGATAAAAGTAGTAGGAGAGAGCCCTGGGATAAATTCACTCTTTGAGTCCTTAGAAGGAGCCAATCTGTTTATATCTTGACTTGGAATATGTGGTCTCCAAATTTTCTTTTTTAAATTTCTCTTTTTAGCTGCTCAAAAAAATGCTATTAAAATGGAATTTTTTCTATTATGGAACAATATGAGTTTCTTCCTAGGTATACATATTTTTCTTAGTCATTATTTATTCCAAGTGTTTTAGTTTTCCTTCATTTCTGGCTGTGATTAATTTTCATTTTTAAAGCATCATGGTCTGAGAGGATTGTTGATGCAGATAATATTTTCCTGACTTTATGGAGACTTATTTTGTAATCCAGAACGTGGTTTATTTGGAGAATGTTCCTAAGCAATGCAGAAGAATATGTACTCAGCATTTGGGGCAGAAGGGCCCTATAAGTATCTGCTTGTCCCATCTTTTTCATTTCTTCCCTCAAGGATAGTATTTCCTTGTTCATTTGTTGCCTAGCTGATCTATACAGTAGAAATAGCATAATGTTAAAGTCTCCTACTACTTTTGTATTATTGTCAATATCATCCTTCACATATATTAGCAGTTGTTTTAAATACTTTGATGGTCCCCCCACATATACGTTTAGGAGTATGAGTTCTTCTAAATGTATTAACCCCTTGATCATTTCTATCACTACTTGAAAATCTGAAGTCTATGTTGTCTGATATGTTGAATACCTCCGGAACCCAGCCACAGCCATGCTCAAGGCCACTCTCCACACATTTGGAGAAACCTCACACATGAAGGAACTGGCAGAAGAACCCAGGTGTGCAGGATCCGGGGCCGAGATCTCCAAGACTGCTCAGATCGGGACTGGGCCTCTTCCACCCAGATTCCCCATTTCCCAGTAGCTAGACAGTCACACCCAGAAACTGCCCTGGGTGCCGTGTAATCCTATCAATGGCTAACATCCAGAGACTATAAAACCAAGCTCCCACAAGCATCTAAAAGCCTAGATCTCCCTCTTGGAGAACCTGACAAGCTACCGAGAGTCTACTGCCCACACAGGAGAGCCAGGCAAGCTCCCCGTGGCATATTCACATCCCAAATACAGTAACAGATATACACACACCTCTTGGAGAGCCCAGCAAGTTACCGAGAGTATCCCACCCGCAAGGCAGAGAGCTTGGCAAGCTCCAAGTGGCATATTTGATATGCCAAATACAGTAACAATAACAGGTTTCATCCCCCTGACTCTGAAAGAGCCTCCAATTGTTGAGAAAGATGAGTAAGGAGAGGCTGCTAAATTCTTAGGGCTGAGTGTAATAGACTGATGCCCGCTTGAGTAAACTGACCAACAACAGGATGACAGTGATACAGTGAAACAGTGATGTTGTCTGATATAAGTAAGGCCATCCCAAATCTTAAACTTACTTAAGTGAACAAGAATTAGTTATTCTAAAGTCAGGCGTTACATCAATCATGGGTCTGGTGTCTGGAACAGCAACTGTCCAGATGTATCAGAGTCTATCTTTAAAGAAAGTAAACTGGACTCAGAAGAGAAGGGTAGAATGGTAAACACCTGTCAAACTGTAAGAGGCCTCAAATCAGCCTGAGGATTGATTTTTAGAAAATATTCTATAAGCTTACACTTTTCTAACTAGCTCCAGAGTCAAACTCTTGGAAGCCATGCCCTTTATTTTTGAGTGCAATAGGACTCTTATTTTTAAGAGAGCTTGAAATATCAGCCTCAAACTGCTCTAAAAACTTAAGAACAACGTATAAAGAAAATATGATTTTATGCTGTTTGAGAATACATACTACACAGTCACAATTACAATATTATCTTTTAAATGTTTATATCAATTATGATATGGCATTAGAAGAAGATGGTACATGAAACATTAAGGTAAGCAGGAGAACTATTTTCCCACACTCTTGTAAGTAGTGTGGGAAAATCAAGGACTAAGGTAATACTCAGAGATTTTCCTAGGCAAAGAGCAGAGTAGAAGGAACATATGGAAGCTATTTCAGCACACAAATAAGGCTCTTCAAATACTTGCTAGATATTTATTTACACTGTCTAATTACCAACTGGAGCTTTAAGCAATAGGAATTAAGAGCACAGATGACCTAAAGTTAAGCCACAGTTTTCCTTAACTAGCTGTGTGAGTTACTTTATATGGAATGAACTTAGTTGTTATTTTTTTCAACAAAATAGTATATAACAGTAGTATTCACTATTAAATTGATATGAGACACAAATAAGTAAATGCATGATAAACATATAAACGTGTTTGTCTACAATAACAATACAATAAGTCTACACACAAATATGTTTGTATTTGTGTGTGTGTATTTGTGAGTGTGTTAGTATATGTTACAAAAGGTGCAGGGGCAAAGAGAATGGTGATTTTAGTCACTAAAAAGTTGAAGAGAAATTTATGGGAGAAAAACTTAAAACCACAAAATTTTTAATATAATTGCATTAAACTAAAATTCCATTACTACACCAAGAAAACGCATGCAGGGCTGAGATGTGGCTCGAAAGGTAGACAGCGTGCCATATTAGTGTGAGGTTGTAGGTTCAATCCCCAGTTCTTCATAGCCCTACAACGCTGTCAGGTGTTGCCCCAACCACCACCACAAAAACAAAACCCATGCTACTCATGTTTCTGTTTTATTGATAAAATGTTTCCCAGACATACAGAGACGAAAAATCCATGGGGTTAATGATTGCAAGGGCCAGTGGTGGTGATGACAGAAGTGGTGGCAGGGAGTGAGAAATAAAGATCCCTTTGAGATGGTACTATCTAATACAAGAACTACTACCTGAAACACCAGAGGAAACAACTAAGAAAATAATTGGGTGAAAATACTAAGAGCAGGGCTGGAGTGATAGTACTTGCATGCAGCCCACACTGGTTAGATCCCCAGCATCCCATATGGCCCCCCGAGCACTACCAGGAGTAGTTCCTAAGTACAGAGGCAGGAGTAACCCCTGAGCATTACCAGGTGAGGCCTCAAAACAAAACCAAACAAAAAAACTGCCAGTTGAGAGAACACAAAGCACCAACTGAGGTTCAAAGAATCACATGGTCATTACGTAAAAGAGCAGAGGGGGCTTGGGAACAACTATACCTGTAAAAGTAAAACATTCAGTCAAGAATGTAAATTACAACTTTTTTTCTGAAGGCATTGAGAAGCCCATAAAGGACTTTAAACAGTGTAAAGACATGATTGCACAATCACTCGTCATATCAAGAAAACCATGGCTCAGGGGAATGAAAAATCATTGAAAAGTTTAGAGTAAAGGACTGAATAAGAAAAACAGTTTTATCATTATATTAAGTGTCTAACACTAGGGCTTTTGTAAAAATTGTTGGACTGGGAAAATAGCAGGTACCAGGGTAACTGCTTTGTATGTATGAGTCCAGGGTTTAATCCCGCAAACTACCTGGGCCTTGAGCTCCCCATAAGAACCATCTCTCAACACCAAGCAGGGAATAACCTCCAAGCATCACTGGATGTGGTCCCAAAACACAAAATCAAATGGCATCTCACGCAATTGTTCCTTGGTTTAACTGTATAAGTTTGCATCACACAATAATTCATTTTAAGTGATATTTACTAAATCTATCTCTCCCTATCTCTACCTATGACCAGGACTCAACTTACATTAAAATAGAGGTTGAAACTCACAGATTAGCATTATAAGTGCTGAGTCATCTAAGGCAAAAGACATTTCTACGAGATGGTAAAATTCCAAAGGCAACAAAAAGCAACATACATGTGTACATGTACTAATATATATCCTGGGATGATTAAAACACAACAGTGTATTCATAGGCATTGTGAAATACTCATTCAACAAGAATTTACTAGACATGTATTACATTCTAGCTTGTGCAGATATTGATAATAGAATGATGAATAAGAAAACACAGTATGACAACAATAACTTTTGCATAACAGATAATAGTATCTTGATTGTCAAAAGCACATGAAAAAGAAAATCAGATGAGTAAAGAGCAGTCCCTTAATTTAAGGAGGCTTGGAGAGGCAATAAAATATTTTAATTAAATCTTCTCTGCTGAGAATAGACAGTTTTTGAATGCTTGTGTAAACTGTAAATGAATTGCATGCAAATATATTCTTGGCATCATAGCTTTCTAAATGGCACTATAACTTTTTAAAATATAAAATACATTTGAAAGTCAAATGCCAAAAAAATTATTACAATTCTCACTTGCCCACTTGATCCCAAATCAGAGCACTCACTTAAAAGTGAAATGCCCATTCCTTACACTGAGTGGGAGGAATGCCTGCGAATGTAATCACACTTTCTCTTTGTCGCCATAGAATCTTGGTGCTGATATCACAGAGCAGATAAGTCAGTTAAGGTCCATGTGGGCAAGAGGAAAAAGAGGGATAACATGTTCCCCATCCAAAACTATCTTTTTCTAAATCAGCTGCCTATCATGCCAAGACCTCACAGTGTAATAATGGTAATTTAATAATGTAGTCAGCTAGGCTCTCCCACATTAGAAAGCTCAGGAAAATAAATGAGGCTTGCAAGCCAAACAGAGGGAAACTTCTCCAGGCGGCACCTGCAGCAGGGAGATACCTAGTAATGAAATACCCGCTTGTCTCCATTCATTATGCAGCAGGGAAGCCTGAAAAGGCAGGCTGGAGAAGGTGACGCTCTCAACATGGAAATAAAGAAATATGCTCACCTGTCATGGCTAGTTCTGGGAAAGGGGCTTGGAAGGACTTTCCAGGGATTTTCCATAGGGATGTAGTAAAATTTCATCTGATGCAAGGGAGGTAATTACGTGCTTGAGCACATTCACCGGATAAATTAGCCTCCTTAACTTCATTCTCCCATGGGGGAACTAGAAAGAGAAATAAGGTTTAAACTCCATAGAGTTCCCTCTGCCTCTTACCATAAATGTGTCCTGGATGCCTGGCCAATCAGTCCGGTGTTAGAGAGGGACCCATTATCTTTGACCTTCATGTATTTGCCTCTTCTGACAGAAAATCCTCAGAAAGTCTTTAAGACAAAGATACTAAGATCTCTTGGAGTTTTTCACTTTCAGGAAAAAAGGACTGTTTCTAAATATAAAAACGTAGCAAAGTATTTTTTTTTAAAAAAATTATTCAGTTGTTCTTTTACCTGTTTCAGGTTTTTTGGAAAAAAAAATTACCTGAAAAAAAGAGCTTTGTTTACCAAGTATGTTATCAACTTGTTAACATCTATTTTCTTCCCTTCCCTGCTTTTCTTCTTCAACTGCCAAGAGAATTCTAACAATTCTCCATCTTAGCGTCTTTATGAGGAAATTCTGACAGGTTACTGTCTGCCATCCTCTGCCACTTGCACAACCAGTAATGAAATGTCAGAGGAGGAACAGTTCATTAAATTGTAGAATCTACTTTGCATCCAATCACAATCAATAAAAGAACAATGAAAGATGCCTTTCAGCACATGATGGAACCAGCATAATTCATATTTTTAAAATAAAATTGGCCCATCAAAAATAAAATATTAAGTGCAAACTGAATGTTTGATAAACATCTTGCTTCATTGGTTATGAAACTCCTTTAGCTCAACTAAAGATATCACAGCCCGTTAAGAAGGTGTTTTCTAGCAATAAGCCAAGAAACATGTCTATATTCTGAAAATGATATATGAGAATAAAAACTCTGTCTGAATATGCCACACAGGTTTACCTGAATTGGCATCTTTAACAAAACTTCCTATGCTCTCAACTCCACAAGTATTTATTTTAAAAAAAAAGCTTAGAACAGAATTGAGACTCTGGAGTTATATGCTGCATGTTTTAATCCCACATCTGATACTTGCTAAATATGAAGTTATAATCACTTGCCTTCGTTTCTGGGAACCTCAGTTTCCTTGTCTGCAAAGTGAAGAAAATATAAGCCACTCATAGGTCTGCTGTGAGGATTAAACAAGATAGTGTGCATAAAGTTCGAAGTGACAAATAGTGATCTTGGGAAAGTTGATATCTTTTAAACTATTTTTATTTGATGCTATTTACTGAAGGGTCTGACCATTTAACAACATTCAGATTCTTGACATGTAGTCAGTTATGTTATACTATTGCACATTACTTCCCAACATAAAAATTAAGGAGGGAGATGGTTCAAAGGTCTGTAGGGCATATTTTGCATGTGGGAGCCCCAGGTTAGCTCTCCAGCTCAGCATAGGTCTCTGAGCAATGCTTGGAGTGCCGCCGAGGCATGGCTGGTGTGGACTCCAAAAATGAAAATTAAGAAGGGCTTACAGTACAGGGGCCCTTCGTTCTAACTGCCACCACTCATTTTCTTTTTTTTTTTTTTAGTGCCTATTTCCTTTGAATCAAGGGTTCTCAGAAATTGCACACTCCCACCCTTGCTTGCAAACTAACTCCATCTGAGTCAAACTACAGACCACGGGAGGCAGTTGTGAAACTCCTCAATTTATAAAAGTCTACTTTGAGGTTTGGGTTTGTTTTTTTCAGGTTTATCTCTGGGAGAACTTACTAAAGCTAACTGTCCACCAATTTTATTAAACTCTGTTCAATTTTAGCATTTTTAAAGAGCATATGGAAACCACACTGGCAGTGACCATTTAAACTTCCCAGTGGATGCCAAAAATAATAAAAGGACAGTTAAATGACCATTTTTGAGCAGAGCCAACAGCATGTGGCCTAATTATCCAACTACATGAAAAATTCTATGGATTTTGACCAGTGTAAAAGGGCTTAATATGCGTAATTCAGGGCACAAATGGCCACTTCACTGGGCTGTGTAGGAGCTTCTGAGTGTAAATGTAAGTTCCAGGTCCATCAGGGTAAGTCTCACGTCTTTTTTCCTTTCTGATTAACTTATAAGAAGCAATAAGCATATAAGATGATAAAAAGTTGACAACAGTTAAACCACCAATAAATACAAGCAAACAAAATACCGCTAATCTAATGCTTTCCATTTTATTCCCTCACTACAACCTTCTGAGGAAGATATTATTGACCATGTTTTATACACGAGGAAGCCAGACTTCAGAAAGGATTACCCCAGAGAGAAGGTAACCATGAGTGTCCTAGTTTTCCCCTATTTGCCCCTTTTGTTTCTCTCTGCTTCAGAGGCAGCTCCCATGCCCCCTGACTTCTCTTGTGCTAAAGCAATGGCAGGAAGTATTGGGAGCAGAGAACGGAAGGAAATCGTTTGGGTTTGGGCTATTTATTCCTTCCCTCATCTCCCTACACAATTGTGGATTTGTACAGCACACAAATGCCCATGTTCTCTACCTATGGTGACAGTTTCTATAAAAGGTCTGTCTTTGATAGAAACTAGCTTGGAAACTGCCAGGACTCTTTTGTCCCTTTAGACTTTCTATGGATGCTACAACATTGAGGGCGGGAGGGGGGAGGGAGGGGGATCTTTTAATTTCACCTACACCTCTGTCTCTGATTTTGCTCTGGGAGGATGTGAGGTAAATTCAGCAGTGTTCATGTTTGGGGGAGCATGTGGTGCCAGTGATCAACCAGAGGCTCCTGCATGGAATGCATGTGCTCCAGCTGTTTGATCATATGCCCAGCCATGCCCACATCTCTGTCAATATTCCTTTCATTAAACTCTATTGATCCCTTAGTTTGAATGTGTGAACTATCTTGAGGAGAATCCCCTCTTAGCTGGTTTGTCTCTCTTTCTCCTTCCTCACATCATCTACCTTAAATAAGTTCCCCACCCTTCCAGTTTAGCTAGTTTCAACCCCTGATATTTCATAAGACATCCTTCACCAGGGGCTAGAGCGATAGCACAGTGGGTAGGGCGTTTGCCTAGCACGCGGCTGACCCAAGTTAGATTCCTCCATCCCTCTTGGAGAGCCCGGCTAGCTACTGAGAGCATCATGCCCACACAGCAGAGCCTGGCAAGCTACCCGTGATGTATTCGATATGCCAAAAAAAAGTAACAAGTCTCACAGATGAACAAGATGCTACGGTGCTACCCTTTGCTGGATCAGAGCCGAGTTAGGTGAGGGCACAGGCTCCCCAATCAGACCTTCTGACACAGCAGTTCTGTGGCTCAGATAATAGCAAACATTCTGTATATGTTGAACCACAATTTCAACCCCCTTTCTGCAATTTTCCTTACTCTCAAGATATCTTAATTAATATTAGACTACTATAGAAAGCCTTCCTTATTTTTTCTGTTTTAAAAATCATTGTTCCCTTATTTTGTTTTCATCACTTAATTTCAAACACTTATTCAAGAATTCATTTCACTGAAATTACCAAGAGTCTACCAGACACCAAGTACTCTGAGTCAATGCTAGGAATAATTTTGTAGATAAAGTTCATATGTCTCATGATCTACGTATTTTACCTTCCCTTATTTTCCAACTTAGGTATGAAATATAATGGATTTCTAGAAATCAGAATCAGGAATTTGAAAAACCTTTGGACAGTGCTGCACATATAATGAATGTTCTTTAGTTGGTGCAAAAAATGATAATTAGTGGATTTTAAAAAAAGCATCTAAGGTATCTTATTATTTTTATAATAGCCAAACCTTCAAAATTTCATTTGTGGTTTAGATTTACAGCACATGTTGATTTAGTCTGCTCTGTTTCAAATGGTCACAAGCCACAGGTGGCTAAGTGGCAACCAGATCAGACAACTTTGGTAAGCCTTAAAGGTATACAGATTAGGAATTTGAATGATTAAGACTTTCCTTTTTCTTTTTCTCCTTTAAAAATATTACTATTTATACTTTAATTATTAACATGTACTATTGCCGCAACATTTAAAAAATCATTTTTAAGTGTTAATTTTTTTTCTGCCTCTGGAATATTCCCTGGTTATATGTTTTCACAGTTTCTGTGAACTTCATGCTTTCTAGAACTAGACAAAATGCCTTTTTCTTCCTCTCCCTTCACATGTGCTTTGACTATTACATAGTTTCAGCCCCCAGGCAAGAGAGTAAGGATCAAATAGCATTATTCTTCCGAGAGGCTGCTGGGCCAGCCCCTGCTTCTCAGGGCTGTCACCCAGATTCTATCTGAACCCCAGGCACCATATTAGCAGCTCTCATAGGTTTGCAGAAAGGCATGGAATAGGACCAACAACTGCTTAATTTGAGGATAATTAAACAGTGATGACAAGCCTTAATCTCCAACTTGTCATCAGACTGTAATCACCAATTGCTGCAGCAGCAATCTGCAATAAACCTATTGAGAGAGATCTTGACCAGAATAAAACGGGTGTGTTGGTTACCCAGACAAAACAGAAAGAGGAGAGAGCAGGGAATTCCAAACTCTTATAATACCAAGAGCAGCAATCCAGACCCCCAAACAGAAGTTTAAAATATTAATGTGTCAAATCAGCTTCCAGTAGAGATATTATACTTTCCCCCTGACTTCCATCTCTGGTGGAGAAAGTAACACACAGGTGGAGATGTAATCCCATTGACTGAGGACTTGCAAGAAATTGGAGCATCTCTTTCCATGAATCATTGAGAGGTTCCTTGAAAAACTATATCTGACCCACTGTATATGCAGGATTCCCTGGGTAGATGGTTATAACATAGGAAGTCAACCACAGCAGAAGTTCACTAATAAAAAGCAGAGATAATAGTTATGATGTGTTAGGAATCAACTAGAGGTCAAAAATCAGGCAACTCCCATGTAGCTTACTATTATTTTACAAGATGAATTTATTATAAGGTAGTCATTTTGTTATTCTCTAAGAGAAGAGAATATTAATTATTAAAGAAGTCTCTTAGCATGCCCAAAGCTATGCAAAACCTGAATTGTACTCATACTTGGCTAGCCTACCTCCCTAATGTGACCTCTAAATCACACGTGCTCTTTTGCCTTTGAACTCCAAGACCTTGCATGGTGAGGAAACAGCATAGGAGAGAAGAAAGTGAAGATACAGGGAGATGAAAAATGAAAGAGTTAACAAATCCCCAAAGAAGAAATGGCACAGGTAGAAAGTTAGACAGTCTAGTAAAATCTGCATGGTGGATAACTATTTGGATACCAATGTTATAAATGCAACTGTAAAATCACCCTTTCCACACAGGTGGAGGGATGGGTAAACGATCACTATGTCAGTGAAATGCAACATAAAAGTTCATAAGTTTGTAACTGTACATCACAGTGATTCTCTAATAAAAATTTTTAAAAATAAAATAAAATAAAAAAATAAATAAAATCAACCTTTCCAGACTCACTGAAAAAGCCAACACTCACACATTCTTGGCAGTCTAGCACAGAGTTAATTCACAGAACTCCTGGGTAGTCTTCCTTAAACCTTAGGGCAATGTTGGAACTTATATTTTCATAGAGTATAATGGGAAGAAAATAACTGGTGTGCAAGACTAAGAACCATCCCATATGAAAAGTAGTTTAAAATTAATAATTTTAAAGATAAGAAAAACAGGAAACTAGAATAGAAAAAGAGCCATGATAATGGTCAAATAGTAAATGGACTAATATGTAAGGTTTAATCCATGTAGTCTTCCCTAAAGACATTTGGGGTCAACCAAAATATCCACTCACACATTCACAACCCAAAGCAATGAGAGGAGCAAACCCTGATACAATTCTGCTTCGGGGCATATATATATAATATAATAAAATCAAACTTTAAAAAATAATACATATAAATAAAAAATTATGTTAAGTGCTTCAGATAAAATTTAAGAGTAGTTATGATTTTTGTTTGTGATACAAAACAGAAAATAATAAAGAGACTATGCAGTGGAATAACTTTCAGTTCATTGTTTGGAAAACCTTTCCAACAAATCACACAACAAGAAATGGCCCTGAAGGAGCAGACTTTCCTGTCTGTACTAGATGTACCCAGCTGAAGGGTAGGCAAAAAAGGGACAGATTGAGCCCAGATTAGAACACCAAGAGTAAGCATACCCTCCATAACTTTGCAGGTCTCTCCCAGCTTGAAGACATTAACATCCCATTGTCCTAAACAAAATCTTTTCTTTAATTTGCTAAATGTAATTTCCAGGGAACTTGGGACGTTTACTCTAAGAATTAATATCTGTAGACTGAGGGGAGTAGGGCAAACCAGTCCTGTACTGCTCAATAGGACGTGGTATTTCACATTTTATATCACTGATATGCTTTTGTTTCACTCACTGCCCTAGAAACTTCATGAGGGTAAAAGCTCAGAGGCCTGCCACTGAATCATCAGTGTATGGGACATATGAAATGAATAAACAAACACAAGACCAAGATGACTGCCCTCCGATGCCCTGATGGATCTATCACATCTTCCAGAAGGGCAATGGAGAGGATTGTTCATGACTTCTACTCAGACCTCTTTGACAGCCATGTCCACCTGCCCACATACCAAATTCCACAGGATGGATATGTCATTCCCAACATCCTCCCTCCCAAAATCCAACACGATTTTTGAGGATTCTGCTTTGAATAAACAAAGAAATAATAAACAGAAAGAATAAGAATCTACTAAAATATATTTTTCCCTCCACTCATCATGTTATGCCTATTAATCTTTTAATTGAAAAAAATTATTTATCCGGGAAAAATATTACTGAAAACAGAATAAATGGCATTTAATAGATCGTAATATTTTAGTTAACATTTATAGGCCTATGCATTGCATTTTATTAAAGATTTGATGCATGCTACTCCTTCTGTGAAATAAAGAATACATTAGAGAAGATCAATACAAAACTGAGGCACCATATGTAAAGCGCTAAGGCTTTATTCACTGAAAAATTATGAACCATGCTGGAAAACTTATCCAGATCAAAGTTAAATTAAATTATTGATCTTCATTCATTCCTCTTTTCTTTGTGACCACCCCCTGATATTTTTAAAAACCATATATTGTCCCTATGCAGCTAATGCATCATATTCTAGGCCCAGCATGAATGCCAACAATTTTCTAACATTAATTGTCAGATGTCACAGCGTTTAGATTTATCTGTTGAACTCCCTGTGCATAAACTCTAAATACTCAGCATAAATGTGTGTTTTTGCAGCACAAATTCAAAAGGGAAAAGGGTAATTTTCATTTATTCGATACAAATGCAAAGAAATAAAATGTTATTTTGCTTATTATCATTCACTACTTTAAGTTTCCTAATGCAATTTATTGGTTGAGGTCAAAACATTTCAATTGATTTTTTAAAAAATGACTTAACTGTATTTCTAAGCAAAGTGATACAATCAACACTTTGTGGAGTCATTTAATTTTCACACCAAAGTCCCCCTCAGATGTGCAACTCAAAGTCGGTAAGCAGTTTTTCCAATCACTTTGAGGATTTCTTTAAATACAAAAATCTCTCATCCCCAATCAGCCTCCAAAGCAACAGAAGAATGTGTCTTGAATTAGGATTTTTCTCTCACTGGCTGAAGAGGGAAAAGAAGTAAATATTTTGTAAGATATGCAAATTCCACGGGTCCATGTTAATTCATGGCAACTGAAGTAACAGAGGGGTTTAGGGCAGGAGTGATCTGTAATTTGGGGCGGTATTTAGTCAGTAACTTTTGCCTACTAGGAAAATATTTTCTCTTTAATGAAGCACTGTCAGAAATAGAGGCTTCTTCATTTTCGCTAATAGAGATGAGATCATGCTGACTTGTGCTCCAAATGAGGCAGAAATCACCCATAATATGTAGCCTGATGATTTGTTTCAAAATATACTTCAGAGTTTGATGAGCAAAACAGGAGCTCACAAAATGTCGGCCCCCTCAGGTGGAGAAACCGTCCGCCGCTTTGCTTCCCATGCTGACTTGTCCCTGCAGGAAGCTGCCCACATTAGGGACATGCCCCACGGTCTTACACAAATGCCAATCTTTGTTGCTGAAACCAGGGGACTGAGCCTCACAGCAGGCTCCAGGGACCCCGTCCGTCCCTCTACCTGCGCTAGCCAAGAGCCCTTTGCGCTACAAATCAATGTCGACTAACATAAACTCCAGGAGAAAGCTAAATACCAGCAGCAAAAATATGTCTCTTGTGTACTAGTGCCCTCTCCCCCCCACAACACACACACATATGCAGTGTTTTTGCCAGGTGATAAAGAAGAAGCAAAGGAGGCAAAATAGCAAGCAAAGGCTGAAGAGAAAAATAATCGAAGAATTGCAACTTAAGTGTTGGAAAGGGGCAAAGTTTTCAGAAAGGACTGTCCTCTGCAAAAATATAGGATCTTGAGTGAGGTAGAGCAGAAGGTTCTCTGGAGAACCAAGTGAAGGTCACCAGTGCACCAAGATATTCCTTCACCAGGTTTGAACTTCCTGGGGCTGAGAATTCCTAGCATGGAATCCATTTCCCAAGTAATGGACTTGATTATACAAACTCACAGAATCACTGCATATATTAGAATGTCAAAGTAGGAGTCTATCACTTACAATAAAACTGTCATGGAGATGATAGCATGGACTATTTCCTTCCTGAAGAAACCCTCTATGCAAAGGCAGATCTTAATCAGGCAGCAACTTGTGGTGTGAGGAGTCTAACAAGAAGAGTTCATTTGATTAACTGAACATCAAATGACATCAGGAGATGGAGTCACTAATGGGACAGAAAAAGCACCTAGGCTAGCTGCAGCTCTCTGCAGTCATTGGCACAATGTGTTGGCATTGCCACCAGGGCAGCAATGCTCCAATTTCCTTGAAAGAGGCTTTTGATCATCCACATTTCTATCCTTGAGCAAACACAGTTTGAAAAGCAACATCTTTCCTTTGTCTTTAAACACCAACATCATTTTCATCAACGTGAACTGAAATAGGCTCATTGTCACAAATGAACAGATACAAAAGAGCACAATAAAATTATCCTTTTGACTTCACCCAGAAAATTATAATTTTTCAGCTTCTTCCTATATGTACATTTTAGGTTCACCGTACAAAACTTCCATTTTGCAGATTAAAAACAATTGATCAATAGGCCATTTTTATGTGGTCTAACGATGCACATTTTGTATTAAAGAGTATGCTTAAAATTCTGTCCTGTTGCTTTTCTTTTAATTAACCAAGGCTCGGAACCAAGGCACAGATTTTCAAACATCATGAAGCAATACTATGACAGATACTCTTGTACACACTTCTTTGCTAGATCCTCTGATTATTTCCTTAAATATTCCTACATTTTGAATTGTGTCTGCACACACCCATCTATTTAAATACCATCTAAATTGGCTTTCATTCAATTACAGTAGGGTTGAATAGTGGAACTCTTTTCTTGGTTTTTTTTTAAGACAGCTTCTAAAGAATCTCTAGTTTTCTTTATTCAAAAAGTCTGTCTCCACTAACCTAGATCCCACTAGAACCCCAATAATCACTATAGGAAAGCATTGACAAAAGGATATTACTTCCAGCCAATAGGACACAACCTTCCCAGTTTGTAAAATTCACCATGATTTCAAGCATATCTCTCTCAATCCAAATATTTTATACACTGGCATAGACTGGAAATTCAATCCCCTTGATGCACAGGGGCCAAAACATCGTCCTAGCAATTCTATTTTTTGGAACCCTTGGCATGCATGATTCCTGGAACATCACAAATGAAGACATTTGAGTATTACAGTCAGAAGCATGATCCTGAGGAACATGATGTAATCTCATTACCAAGTAAGTATTACCACCAGAATGCACACAATCATTACAATTTAAGGAGTGTGACTCCTAGTGAACAATGTGCAAACAACTGAAGTGTACATCCCCAATTAGCACCACAGCTGAATGTATAAGCACCACAACCAAGCTTGTGTGTGATCCCCGGTCATATTGATAATAGCAAAAGGAAGAGAAAGAAATATAGTTTCTATACTTTAGATTTTTCAAGCAGTCCAAAGTCCACATTCTACATGATGTCATCACTTATCATTAGAATGGTATTATAGAATCACTGTCCCTGTCATTCTATCCCATTACTCATTGATTTGCTGGAGCGGGCACCAGTAACGTCTCCATGTGAGACTTGTTGTTCTGTTTTTGGCATATTGAATATGCCACAGGTGGCTTGCCAGGCTCTGCCGTGTGGGGGAGATACTCTCGGTAGCTTGCTGTGCTCTCCCAGAGGCGCGGAGGAATCAAACTGGGGTCGCCACGTGAAGAAAACACCCTACCCGCTGTGCTGTCGCTCCAGTGTAGTTCCATTATTTTTAACTATGCACACTATTATAAAATGAAAATCTATTATAAATGGAAATCAGGCTTGCTCTTCAAGCCCGTATTCACCCTTGAGCACCTATCTCACTTTCTTGTCTCAATGCTTCTTTGCTTCCTGATTCCACAGTGGAGAAGCCTGTGTTCTCTCTTGAACAGGTCCTTCTACCATTCTCTCCCCTCACCTCTTTCTAAGTAAGTTTCAATAAAAACATTCTTGCTTCACCAAAGAGAAAAACTTGAAGTCAAATCATACAAAAGAATATGTTGCAAAAATTTATTTATTGCAGAATAACATGTAACAATCATAAAAATATGGGTTCTTAAACATCATAAAATTGATTGTTAAATATAAAGACTAAAAGAGATTTCATTTCTTGGCTCTTTAATCTAAAGCAACTAAGAATGGTAGACTGGAGGCCTGGGAAATGACTCAAGGGGTTAATGCACATGTTTTTTATGCTGTGGGGCTGGGTTTGATCTCTGGCATCACACAGTCCCTCCAGAACTGTTTACAAACCCTAGGCACAAGCCAGGAGTAGCCCCTGAGCACTACCAGATGTTCCCCATGGAAAAAAAATTTTTTTTAATATTTGGTCTCCTTTTGGTGATAAACAAGGCTACTTTGTAGCAACATTTAAAAACTTGTCTGAAAAAAAGGTACCTTATAAAAAACTGAAACCCATTTATTTAATAGAAATCTATTCTTTCCATTAATGAAACTTTTATTGATTATAATAAAATATGTTTAGAAATCATTTTATTTCTGGTGCATTTTCACCCCTTTCTCATATTTATTTATTTATATATTCTCATTTTCAATTGTTTTAGTGGCCAGGCGGTATGTCCTCAGAAAGCCATACCAAGCCAGATCTCACCCAGGCCTCAGGCATGCAAATCATGTGATGGACCACCTGAACTCATCCGCAGCCAAACGATTTCGCTTCTATTGCAAAAGAGCATGTAGACAATGTCTGATTTTTTATAAATTCATCTTTAATTAAGTTTTAATCTACATAATTATGCCATATGCCAGAAAACTGTCCAAATACAAACTATGAGATGGTTTTACTACCATCCCTTTAAGGCCATTAAAAAGATTTTCTATGGGATAAAGATTGGGTGATTTATCATGGTTTTATGCTCCTTTAATCTGCTCCATCTTCCCATTGTAAAATAAATATTGGTTTTAAAATAAATGGTTCTGCCCAGGTTTTGATGAGAAAAATTGACCTGTAAATCACAAGCTCACAAGTGCCAAACCTGCAGTCCAATGTTAACTAGGCCATCCTGATGAAAAATAAGTCAATTTTTTAGAACAAAATCTAAGGAAGACAATTATTTAAGTATATTATCAATACTGGAATGTAACTAATTTGAGATATAAGCTTCCTCAATGCCTGTTTTTTAATTCTCAAAGTAACCACTAGTTGAAGCCAAACTTAAACTTCAATGGATTTTTTTCTCAAATGCGAATATGCAAACTATGTACCTGAAAACAAATACGTGTTAATATAAAGGTATATCAATGTTATATAAATGAAAGTTCTATCAACCACTTTTCTCATACTCAAGAAATAGAATCAACAGTTACTTAGAATATTTCAGAGCTCTAAGAAATTGACAATATATGTATTCTCCTGTTTGTAATTACAAAGGGCAGCGACACTCTTATCTCTCCTGCCACCTGCATTCGGTAGTGTCACACAGCTTGCCCCACCCCAGGGAGCTTGATGGTGATGGGCAGGTGAAGGAAGGAAGGAGAGCCAGGCTGGTTGGTCTCAGTTGCAGTTTATTCCATTCCCATCTCCATTCTCCTCTGAGTCTTCTCCTGCTTCTCCCTCCACCATGGTACTTCATTCTCCTTCCAGATCCCCCTTCATTCTCCTCCTGGCTCTGGATCCCCCTTCTGCTTCTCTCTCTCCCGAGTCCCTCTCACTCTCACTTCTGACTCTCTCTCTCTTATTTCTGACTCTGACTCTTACTTCTGACTCTGACCCTTACTTCTGACTCTGACTCTCACTCGTTTTGTGCTCTTTCTTTTACCTGCTTCTGGCTCCAATGACTCCCTGATTCTCTTTTGCCTTGTGCTCTGCTTCTGTGTCTTCTCCCTTACTTCTCCTACAGTCTTATTTTATATAGCAATCACATAGGGTGAGTTGAACACTAAAAAATCAACAAAAAGAGGTAAGACCACTCCTCCAGGAGATTAACAAAACCTCATCTAAGGAGATTACTCCAGATTACTAGGAAACCTGCTCAAGGGTGGGATTCCAACAAGGGTTTGTCGTTTTCTTCTTTCCTCAACTAGTAATACACTTAAATAGTTGTAGTAAATCTACTTCTAATATTTCTAGCAATGTCAATCTGTATGAGGATAGTAAGAAATATATCAATCTTAAAGTCTGGTTCTTCCTGAGGACATTCACTATATATTCCAGACCACAGTCCTCAGACCAGGTTAGTCTTTCTAACCCTATCAGGGTTCTAGTCTCGTCGTTACTTTTGGATCATGACATATTTGTCCATGACCATGCTTTCAACTTATAGTTGAGTATTGTTGCGCCTTGGCGTGGCCCATTTTGATGCCAGGGTAGCTCACAGCTTGCCCTGGGTCCATTCAGTCCCTCATTGGGACCCTGCTTTTGGGGTGCTAGGAACTAAGGGCAACTCAGTCAAGAAAGCAGATGCCCAGGAGTAAATATTGGAGTCAATCAACTCCCAAGTTACAAAGCATAATATTAACTGTCTTCCTGTGTCCATACAGAAAGGACATTGTTTTAAGGTAAACTCTGCAAAAGATGGAGAAAAGCAATATTTAACTTACAATACAAGTTCAATGTCCTAGAAGGATCTGATCTTACAAGTTAACAGAATCTGATTAGGGGAAAAGGTGATTTAACTGGATGGGGAGAAGAGCACAGAGAAGAGTTTACAGATAAACAGAGGAATGGAAGTGACTCAGGACCACTGTGATAGTTGAAACCAGATAAACCTAAGTTCCCTGCGGCAAGGCTGAAAGGACAAACCCAATATTATCCTACACTCCTGTAACAAACACACTGGCTAAAACACACAAGAAGAGCTGAATGGTTCGGTCCTGTTTTGCAAACTCTGTGATAAGCAAGGCTACTTTGCAGCAGCATTCAAAAACTTGACTGTTGACTGTATTTTTAATTTTCAGTACATCGTGGGTTGATGATACACTTGTGAAATATAATTTTAAATGTACTTTTAAACAATGACTAACCACTATAAGCATATCTTAGCCAGTACTGTTCCACAGAAGAGTAATGTCTGGACAATTACCATACACGTGAAATTTTAAACTGTCTAGTAATCACATTAAAATATAAAAATGATTAATTTTCAATATTAGTAAAATGTAATCCAACATGTTTAAGACAATCATCACCTCAACATGTAATCATTATAAAACTACTTTTGATATATTTTCATTTTTTAAAAAATACTATCTTGGGGCTGGAGTGATAGCACAGCGGGTAGGGTGTTTGCCGTGCAAGCAGCCAACCCGGGTTCAAATCCCAGCATCCCATATGGTCCCCTGAGCACTGCCAGGAGTGATTCCTGAGTGCAGAGCCAGGAGTAACCCCTGTGCATCGCCGGGTGTGACCCAAAAAGAAAAAAAAATTACTGTCTTGGGGCCAGAGCAAGTACAGCTGGAAGGGCATTTTTTTCATGTACTCAACCAATCTGAGTTTGATCCCCAGCATCCCATATGGTCCCCTGATCACCACCAGGAGTGATTCCAAAAAGCATATCCAGGAGTAACCCCTGAGCATTATCAAGTGTGACCCAAGAAAAATAATAATAATAATAAATAAATAATATAAATTAGTAAAAAATTAAAATACTGTCTTCCAAATTTAGTGTCCATTGAGACTAGAGCATGTCTCAATTCAGACAAGCTACATCTCCAGTACTTAATAGCTTCATGGGGCTAGTGGCCACTTTGTTGAACAGTGCAATTCTACAGCATTTTTCCTCCTCCCTCTTGACAGTAATACTGTCTAAGACACTGCTCCCCTCAAAATTGTTTTCTGCTTGCTTCCTTTCCATAGTTATCTGCCTATTATTTCTAACTGAGGACTCCATTCTTGGTAAGGCCAATACTTAAAGGAAAGGCACTGATTGGTGTGTGGCATACCTAGGTTTGATCCTGGCACCATATATGGTCACCCCCTCAAGTTTTGCCAGGAGTGAGCACAGAGACAGGAGGAAGATCTGAGCACTGTCAGGTGTGGCTCAAAAAAACTAAAAGAAGAAAGGAAAGAAATTAGAAAACTCAGCCAACTGCAGCTATCTTGATTCTTCCAATTAGGAAGCATCTTACCATTAATGAGGTTTGGAAACAGAAGGAACTTTTTTCCCCTCTCTAGAAGCAATCACTATTCTGAATGGAGTTGGTTTATTTCTTCCTATTTCTGTTTTTATACTTTCTCTGCAGATTAAATTCTTAAGCATTTACATAAAGCTTTCAACAGGGAAAAGTGTTTGCGTTCTACAGAAATTTAATGCATTAATTTTAATGTGGAAATTTAATGCATCTGACTTATATAAATCCTTACTATAATTCAGTGGCAATTGCCAAAAACAATCTAATATCTCTCTAGCATTTCATTCTGTGAACTATGTTTTTGGATCCTGCACGACCTTCTGGCCTGCATAATTCCTGTTTGTCATTTAGGTCATAGCATAAATCTTACTTTTTCAGGAAAAGTTTGCTAGTCTGCCCTTTACCCTAATAAAGTTGGAGTCCCTGATAATTGCTCTTAACTTTACTATAATGTACTTTCTATAACTGTAATATCTATATTAATAATCATTGTTAAATATCATTCTCCATCATAAAAATATAGGATAGCATCAGCACAACTCCATGTAAACAGTAGATTTCTGTAAGTTTTGTTATATGAATAATTCAGTATTCCAAGAAAAGAGACTCAAAGTCTACTTAGCAAGACATCATTTTTCTCGGTGTCTGTATTGGAACTTAAGATGTGTATATCATCATGAAAAACAAGCATCTAGATTTACTAGAACATACATTTCCAAACATAAAAGTATTTATTGCATATTATTTTGAGTAAAGAATGTACAGTCCCTGAAAATGTACTGAGATACCTTTGCGGTCTACGTGCATAATATATAGGGTGGACTCCAGCTGTTGATGGCCAGTGTCACGTCTTTATCCCACACACAAAATAATTATCTTTCTTTATAATACCACATGGCCCAAATAAGAAGTGAGGATTGGGTTGCTGAACGTGCCTTAGCACCACGGGATGAGGGATTAGAGGGTTCCTGCCATCGTAGAGGTTTGCCTGTTTTTCACTTTTCTCTCCCTTTCTATCTTCCTCTTATCAATGAAGTTTGCCATACATTTATATTTTTAGTGAGTCATTCAAAGAATGTCCATCTTGTTGTTCTTCTCTCTATAATTTTGTGGATTTGCTTTGGAATGTTTTATATTATATTTTTATATCTTCTGCATTTTATGTTATTTATTCATTCTTTGTTTGGGTTTAACTGTGCTATTCCATTTTACCTTTTTGATTGAATGCTTAACTGACCAGTAACCAGCATTACATCATTTTAATATATGTATTATGCGTAATGCACACATATATGCATACACACATGCATAAATGTATATGCACATATATATGTTTTTGCTTTTTGGGTCATACCCAGTGATGCACAGGGGATACTCCTGGCTCTGCACTCAGGAATTACTCCTGGTGGTTCTCGGTGACCATAGTGGATGCTGGGGATTTAACCCAGGTTGGCCGCATGCAAGACAAATGCCCTACCCGCTGTGCTATTGGTCCAGCCCCAATATATGTATATATTTGTGACTCAGTAAGTATCACTTTTATTTACTGCCTCTATAACTGTATACCAGAAAATTTTAAATAATTTATATTATAAATTCTATCATCACTTTTCTTTGGCTCATGTTTTACTTAGAAGTATGACCTTGAGTTTCTAAACATATGGAGTTTTTTATGTCTGATGACATTTAGCTTCTTGATTTTTCACCTCTTAAATAAAGTATGTAGTCAATAGACTGGGAGAACACAGGGGTTAAGGCATTTGCCTAGAATCTGCCAACCTCATTTCAAAAACTGGCACTGCATATGGTCCCCCAAGCATCACAAGGAATGACTTTTAGTCTTAGTACAGAACCATGGGCAGTCCTTAAGCACTACCAAATATGGCCCAAAATATGAGAAGTAAGGATAAATGGCAGGCAGGAAAAAAAGGACAAAAGGAAATATGGAAGGAAGGAAGGAAGGAAGGAAGGAAGGAAGGAAGGAAGGAAGGAAGGAAGGAAGGAAGGAAGGAAGGAAGGAAGGAAGGGAGGGAGGGAGGGAGGGAGGGAGGGAGGGAGGGAGGGAGGGAGGGAGGGAGGGAGGGAGGGAGGAAGGAAGGAAGGAAGGGAAGGAGGGAGGGAGGAAGGAAGGAAGGAAGGAAGGAAGGAAGGAAGGAAGGAAGGAAGGAAGGAAGGAAGGAAGGAAGGAAGGGAAGGAGGGAGGGAGGAAGGGAGGAAGGGAGGAAGGGAGGAAGGGAGGAAGGGAGGAAGGGAGGAAGGAAGGAAGGAAGGAAGGGAGGAAGGAAGGAAGGAAGGAAGGAAGGAAGGAAGGAAGGAAGGAAGGAAGGAAGGAAGGAAGGAAGGAAGGAAGGAAGGGAGGGAGGGAGGGAGGGAGGAAGGGAGGGAGGGAGGGAAGGAAGGAAGGAAGGAAGGAAGGGAGGGAGGAAGGGAGAGAGGGAGGGAAGGAAGGAAGGGAGGGAGGGAGGGAAGGAAGGAAGGGAGGGAGGGAGGGAGGGAGGGAGGGAGGAAGGGAGGGAGGGAGGGAGAGATAAAGGAGAATGTAATGTTTCCTAGGATGTATATTCTAATGTTTCAGTTTTGAAAGTCTACATATGCATGTCTGCTCAAACTATAGATTTCTGTTGCTTCTATTTTGTCCTTATTATTTATAAGTTTTCATTTATTTCTTGTATCAGTATTTAAGAGAATATTTTTTGTAAGTTCTCAATGAAGGCAGAATCTCCTGCACCCGCACCAGGCTGTCTTCACTGAGGCCCCCTCGGAGGGGGTGAGTTGAGTTTCCCTCCCCACCCCAAGCAGATCTCCGGCAGCCGAAAACCTCCAAAACCCAGTCACAGCCATACTCAAGGCCACTTTCCACACACTCAGAGGAGCCTCACCCATGAAGGAACCGACAGAGGAACCCAGGTATGCAGGACCCATGGCTGAGATCTCCAAGCCTGCTCCAATCAGGACTGGGCCTCCTCCACCCAGATCCCCCTTTTACCAGCAGCTTGGTAGTCACACCCACAAACTGCCCTCGGCACCATGTAATCTCATCAACAGCCAAGATCCAGAGAGTATAGAACAAAACTCCCGGGAGAGAGTGACACAGTTTTTCCTGGAGTGCATGGCCATGCTTATGACCATGCAACCTCTTATACTCTAGCCCACTGATGTACCTAAAGCAGAACACATATGTTTGGTTTGAACATACTTGCTCGTATTCTCTTATGTATGGGCTTAAAGGGCACCAGAAAGGGACCTAAAGCAGCACACATGTGTTTGGTTTTAACGTACTTGCTCATATTCTCTTATGTATGGGCTTAAAGGGCGCCAGAAAAACAACCTTTACACATTTCCCTCTTATTGTGGTGGGAAGATGCTTGCTGGTTGGGTGGGTGTTTGAATAGTTAACTACTTTATGAAAATAAAATGTATAAAAATCACACACACAAAAAGAAAGTTCTCAATGAAGATTAGGGAGATAGCTCTCGGGGCTAGAGAATATGCTGTACATGTGGAATCCCTGGGTTGATCCTGGCATTGCATGGTCCTTGAGAGAACCAGAAATAGCCCTTGATCACTACCAGCCATGGCTTCCTGAAGAAAAACTTCCCATTTATTATCACTATCAACACACTTCATAGTTATTTAGTCAAATTTTACTCTATAATTTTGAAATGATACTACTGGATAATATAGGTTTAGGATAAATACGTTTTTTCTGGTGAATTATTCTTTTGTCATTAAATGATAACTATCTTTATCCACAATAATACTTTTTGTTTTAAAGTACATTTTGTCTGATATTAACACTGTGTGACTTTCTTTTGAAAGGTAATTGCAATGTATATTATATAAATTTCCATCTATTTTCTTTCAGTCTTCCCATGCCATTATCCTTAATAGGGGTATCCCTTGTAAACAGATTACAGACTCTTGCTGTTTTCTTTTTCTCATACAATTTAAGAACATTTTTTCTATTTATAGAATAAATTGATAATTTTTATACTTATTCTGATTGCTAGTATGCTTAGACTTATTTCAACCATTAAATTGATCTACAATTTAGCACATCTCTGGGGTTATCTCTATGTATACCACAGCAAGTATTGATGTATTTTGTTTAAACTCACAGTTTAGCTCTTATCAGTAAGTCATTTAGTCACATCAGCGAATGATGTTCCCTTAATGCTATAAAATAGTAAGACCCTATACAAATATCATTTTAAAAATCTAAAATTAAGGTGGTCAATCCACTATCCGATTTCTTTGTTGTAGCATAAATATGAAAGAAAGAATCCATCATTCATTTCCTTCTGATGATGTTCTTCACTCCTTCCCCCAATTAGTTTTTCCAATATGTCACAGTTTTCATCTTGGCTACTCCTTTCCTACAGTCTTCTTCTCATTATCTTTTACATAGATAATTGAATTAGTATCTTTTTCTCCTTGTCTTCATATACTAATTTCCACTGTAATTCATCCTACAGTTAAATGAGACTATGCATTGCAAGTTAAAATATTTGAACTTTACCTCTGGCCAGTGCATTACAAACCTAAAATCCAAACACATACTCTCATAACTCCAAATATACTCTAAGATATTTTTTATTAATTTGTGGTTTTATCCAATTAACATTCTAAAGATTCTAAATGACAATGTGATAATTGAGCTGTGCTTTCCAATAGTAGTGCCAGAGTTTGTCTTTTCTCCCAACCCATCAACTTTCTTTTGTTCTCAGAGTCACTGGCACCAAATGATCACCTAAAGTGACAGCTTTTAACTTTCAATGTGTCAGTAAGCACATCTGGCTGTTGGGTTGCTAGAATTGTCCTAATGCTAGAATTGTGCCAAGTCTGACACTGTGTTCTTGAGTAGAGCTGATTTGCAATTGAAAGATACTGTCATCAAATAAGTCTTTAACATAGTAAGTTATTTAATTAATGTAGACTTTGATATGACATCATAAAAACTCATGGTGTGGAAGGATAATAGTCTGTTTTAATTGTTATGAGATAATGAGGAAAGAATAAAGGCAGGATTAATATGTAAATGATATGTTTTTATCAAATGAAAAACAAATGATATTATGGGAACTGTGCCAAAGAAGCTTTCTCAATATTTCAAATAGCAAAATGTAGTGAGAGTAAAGGCATACCAAATTAAAGAAGGTTTGGCATTAGTATATTCAATATCCAGTTAGCAAACATATGTTAAATGATTAATCAATAAACACTGAGTGTAAACACTGTTGTAGGCACCGAGGATATAAAAGCAATTAAGACAAGCAAAATGCCTACTTTCATAGATGTTACGTTTGAACAATAAACAAATTGAACAATAAACAATTAGCACAAACACTTCTAAGATTACGTTAGATAAGATCAAATCACATGAAGAAAAACAAAAGCAGCATGAGGAGACAGAAAACAATGGAGACAAGAACAGGTACAATAGGCAGATCACAGAAGAATTTTCTAAGAAAATAACATTTGAGCAGAAATCTAAATGAAACAAGGAGGCGAAGCACAGAAATATCTTGAGGAAAAGACGTTGAGGCAGAAGTAACAGCACATAGAGATGCTGATGTGGGCAGAGTTTGATACTGACATGGAAAAAGGTTGATTTAGCTGACGAACAAAAAGAAAAATAAAGAAAAACCCCAAAACCTACAAATAATAAAAGCAACTAAAGAAAAAAAAACTACAGTGGTCATACAGAGGGGACAAAGAAGGAGAGTAATCTGAAATAAGGTGAGAGAGAAACAGAAGCTAAATCTTGAAGGACTCTGAAGCTATGACTAAGAGATAGAATTTTATTCTGAGGATGATAGGGAGTTACTAGTGGGTTCTATGAGATTCATGCATAATGAAAAGGCAGGGGTGCAGGGGCAGTTAAGAATGAAGATTTGCTGAACAAACAAGATAGTCTGCTGGTTGTTTCTATTTCCCTAACGAAATATGAAGTGAGGGGATTAGAGGAATGGGAGAATTAGGACTGGGACTTGGAGGATTGAGAAAACAGCAGTCAGGAACTATTGTGAAGATCTGTCTCAGAAAGTGTACGTGTTAGGTAAATGACAGGGAGTGCGAAGCACAGCAGGGGATCCGTCTGAAAATTGAGGATACAAATCTAAAGTGAAGCAGTTTAGTATGGTTCTGTGTTTTCCATTCAACTTCACTGAGACCCAAAAATGGGTTGAAAACTAAGTGATGGTCAGAGTGATGCCAGATAAATTTGACAAAGACATATGAGTAGAGGAGAGATTAGCCCTGGCATCTAAACTGGATAAGGAGGAAGTGAGGGCATGGAGGGAATGATGAATAGTGCATAAAAGTAGCAGGTCAATATAGTAGAGGCACCAAGGGATCAATAATATCTATTGGACAAAGTATACTCGATTGCATAAGGAGGCATTCCTGGAAAAACAGAAGGTGGTAGCCAGAGAGAGATACTTTGAAATACATTCTGTTTTCTTGTTCATTCTGGTTTGGGGGCCAGAGCCATCAGTGCTCAGGGATTACTCCTGCTTTTTTTCTCAGTGTTCACTCCTAGTGGGCTCAGAAAGCCATACAGGGTGCCAGAAATCAAACTCAGTTCAATTGCTTGCAAGGCAAGTGTGCCACCTGCCGTACTATTGCTCTGGCCCCTGAAACACATTTTGAAGGTTAGTGCATTGTTTACACAGGCACAGCTTACTTGGGGTAAAGCAACTCTGCATTGTGTTAAACTGTCTCAAGTACTGAATGAACAGCATTCAACATCCTTGCCTCGTGCTCTCCCAAAGTCAGCTGCACTCCTTACACTTTCAAGTGTTCTCATAGACTAATATAACCCAGACTGGATCACTGGCCTGAGGGTGTACAGAGACATTTTTGCAAATAAGAAACAAAGAATTGAGAGGCCAGATGAGCTTTCTATGTGGACAGTTTTACTAAGAATAATGGATGATAACAGTAATGTACATAAAGATGGGGGGTAGAGAGTAAAATATACAATAAATGTTAACAATATTTAGACAATAGGATAGGAGACAATAGGATAATCTGATAGTATGTAGGAGAGGAGAGGAGGAAGAAAGAGGCTGTCTAGAAGAGGATTAAAAAAGTCAGTTTCCAGCCACTGAGAAGAAAACAGCCATCACCTTAGGGAATTGCCAAAAGTATCAATAGAGTTTTTTCTGATGACAGAAATGTTGAGCTTCTATGTCCTCTAATAACACAGAGTCCTACATATCTTGTGCCTATAGAGTCCCTGAAATCAGGCTATTATGTCTGAAGAACTGTTTCTTTAAATATGTTTTTATTTATCAAGGCTCTGTGGCTTACAATATAGTCAATGCTCATCTGTTAATGATGGCTTTCTGTGCACATAACTCCAACATAACCCACCCTTGACCACTGTACTCATCTCCATCCCCCAAGGACCCTAGTGCCCCTCCATGTCAACAACGGTTTCCAAACACAGTTGTGTGAATTAGTTCTGTTGTATTGTCATTGGCCCTTTTGGGCTATATGACTGTGTATCTTTAAAACCCACACATGAGAGAAATCATTCTGTATCTATCCCTTTCCTTCAAACTAACTTCACTTAGCAGGACCACATCTGGTTCCATCCATGTTGCAGGAAAATTATTCTTTTTTTTAGAACTGCATAGTATTCCATTATGTATACAGACCGCAATTCTTGGTCAATTCTCCCATAGTTAAGCATTTGGGCTGTATCCATATCTTGACTATTGCACTCAGTGCTGCAATGAATATAGGTGTGCATATATGATTTTGAATTAATGTTTCTCTGTTTGGGAAATGGATGCCAAGAAGTGTATCTCTAAGTTGTATGGTATCTCAAATCCTATATTTTGGAGAGATCTCCATATTTCTTTCCACAGCAGCTGAACCATAGTGGCTGAGGATTACTTTTTCCCCATATCCCTGCCCATACCGGCTATTTTCATACTTTGTGATACATATCATTCTTTCTAGCATGAGATATCTCATTGTTGGTTTTCTTTCCACATGCCTATTGGCCATCCATGTTTCTTTTGGGGAAAGGTTCTGTTCATCTCCACTGAAAAGTCCTTGGATATTTTGTTGGTGAGTTTTATGACTGCTCTATAGATCTTGAATATCAGCACTTTATCTGTTGCTCTTTTTATTATAGCTTGAGTTTCTTTTGATGTGCAGAAGTTTTTTTATTTGATGTAGCTCCATTTATTTTTATTTTTGTCATCTTTGCCTCCATAGTTATCCCATTGAAGACACTTCTGCAGTAAATGTCCTAGAAATTTATGCCTATATTTTCTTCAATATGTTTTATGAATTTTGGTCTAATCTTGAGGTATTTAATCCACTTTAAGTTTACTTTTGTGAAAGATGGTCTCTTCTCCACCCCTCCTCTTTTCAGCATCAGTTTATTATCCTGTTTTTAATATCTCAGGGTTTTTTTCCACTGAGGAAACAATAAACAGACATTGAGGACTATCTATTTCCTTTCTTTGTTTCATCATACTCAGCATATGAATGAGATCAGCTCATACTTGTCTTTTTCCTTCTCACTCTACGTAGCTCATGACACAAATGCACAAGAAAATTTTAATCTCTGGGTAGTGAGGGAAAGAGAAAGGGTAGGTGTGAGTCCAAAAAAGTTTTAAGATCTGGTGAAGGAAAGTGAAAGAAATGATACTCGAAAGTATCAGCATTTCCAATAAGCCGAATGTCAAACTCTGATTTTATTTCTTTTTGCCTTATCCAATATCAAATTCTGTGGCATATTGTTATGGAGACACTTGAGAAATTTTTCTTCAGTAATCTAAGATGTCACCGCTGTACAAGAACTATTCCTTTTTTATTAGAAGCACCCGGTATAAAAGGATTATGACTATTGCCTGATTTTCTGGTGCCTATGAGTGCCATCCCTAAAGGCTGAGTCTGACTCAGTGAAAGAAGGAAGAAGAAATGTAACTTCCCTTCTCTCAAAAGATGTTGTTGCTTGGAACTTGTATTTCTTGGGTTTTGTGTGTTTCTATTTAATTTAGGGAATAAATTAATTGTTACCCAAACTGGAATAAAAATATTCTGATCTGCTCTTGCCATAAGATAAGATATGCGTAATGCATGCTTTAGAAATAGAAAAACAAAAATCATGCATACCCTCGGTCTACATCACCATACAGACTTCCAAAATGGTGTCTTACATGCTTAGAGGCTCTGTTGCAAGATTACCAGCAAAACTCTTATCAGCCAATTTGTTCCCTCATCAACCAACTTGACATTGACAATTTAGGGGCCCTAAATCACTCACCCAGTGGAAGAATCTTCAGGCAGAAGACTGGCAAAGTCCCGTTATCAGAACACTGCTTCTTGACACCGCCTTTGATAAGAATAAAAAAACAGTGACATGTCTTTGATTAGTTTTTGTAATTTGTTTTCAATTTCCATATAACTATAATTAAAGTATCAAAACATTCTGTTCTTTTTACAGATAGAGAGGGGAACGGTTGTCCATAGATTAATAGATCAGAAAATACACCATTAAGTTAAAGGTCTCTGTGGGCCTAATCAATATAGCTGGTCAATTCCCTAGTGTACAAAGATCCATTTCTCTTGAATCTGAAAGATTTTAAGGAAGAAACTTTCCTTTCAGGTGTCCTCACATAGAAGCTTTAGTGATAGTACAGTGGATAGGGTGCTTGCCTTGCACATGAGTGTCCCAGATTCCATCCAGAGCGTTCCATATAGTCCCCTGAGCGACATCAGGAGGGAACCCTGAGTGTAGAGCAAGGAGTAATCCCTGAGCACCACTATCCCCCAAACCAAAATAATAATAATAACAATAAGAAGTTTCCATTATTATTTGTATATTTTATGTACTAACCTGACCCGAAGGAGGCTGTTTACATGAACTGTACTTCTAATTTCTCGGGGTTTTTCATAGTCAGGCAAAGAGAAAGAAATTAAGAGTTCATAGATTTCCACAGCATTGATGAATTTGGTTCTGTCAAATGTCCATTCCTAGAATACACTTTGGACTCAGGAGACATATTTATGCTTCCACTATATTAATTTCTTAGTTCTTAGTAGTTGGCCCAGGGTTGAACTAATTATTCTTGCTTTCCTCTTTCCTCTTTGGTTTCCCCAATGTGATTTGATCATCGTGGAAGCCAAAATGTATTTTGATGCTAGAACATTAATACCAGTTAACTATTCTGTTCTCTAACCATGGCCAAAGAAGTAATCTTTAAACTTATAAAATTGGTTGAGAATCCTCCACGAAGAATAAGTAAATGGAATGCCCCACCTTAGCCTCTAGGCAAAACCTATCTGCCACAATAAAGAGCAGCAAAAAGCTACTCAAGTAATCCAATTGCCTATTTTCTCTGTGCACAAGCCCCCCTGGTGGAAGAACTAATAGGTAGTAAAATAGTTATAATAAAAATAACCACATTTAAAAAATAATAAGGAAAAGTTGATTTGCAATAAGAACAGAATTGTGGAATTGAAAGTCAAGTACATTGATTAACAAATAGGAGCTGCAACTGGAAAACTACTCCTCGGGGATGAAGTAGGAGGATGAATGATTTACTAAAAGGTCAACACTGTTCTCTTATCTTCACCACCCATCAGTTTTCATCACCTCCAATTTGTCTACCACACAACAGAAAGCAGATCATAAAATATTCACCATAAAAATTAACTTTAATTTTGCAACTCAAAAAAGAAACGTAGTCTTATATAATCAAACCATATGGGCAAACTACTCAATTAGTATTCCTCAGTTATATTAGAAAAAGTACTGACATTTAAGACTCTATAAGAGATAAGGTACTCAGCAAGTACCAGAACTGTGCTCTATGATTAGCTCTGCTGATCCACTATTATTTCTCAAACAAGAGAAGATTCAATGAATCCCCTCCCCTGAAAAAAACAAACAAACACTGCAATAAAGGAAGAAGGAAGAGGAGGATGGTGTTATCATCTCTTTTGAGTTATCATCTCCTGGAAGCCAAGCAACTCTGTACTCTGTGCTCATTGCTGGTCTGGATGAGAGGCTATCAGCCTCAACATACCTTTCATACACTGATGGATGACCTGTGAGATGAATTACTAGCACACTTCAATTTGATAGCATTTGTAGGAAAAGAAACATAATGTCAGAAGAAAATATATTTTTAGGCAGGAGTGATTCTGAAAATTAACATATTTACAAATCTCCATATTGCCTTCACTGGACCTGAAAAAAATCATTAAGTCATTTTAATAGAACCGATGATTCCATTAAAAAAGATTGAGCTTTCATATAAGCCAGCAATTCCATGTCTTAGCATCTACCCCAAGGACCCCAAAACCCTACTCAGAAAAGATGATTTCACCCTATATTCATTCAGCACAGCACTATTCACAATAGCCCAAATCTGAAAACAACCCAAGGCCCCTGGATAGATAGGTTGAGTGAGGAACAGTCTGGTGGAGAGTATCATGTTGGAATATTGTATGTATGAATCCTAATCATTAAACTATTGTAAATCATGATGCATAAAATAAGCTACAATCTTTTTTCTTTTTTTATTTTTATTTACTTTTTTGCTTTTTGGGTTGCACCTGGCAATGCACAAGGATTACTCCTGGCTGTGCACTCAGGAACCACCCCTGGCGGTGCTCAGGGGACCATATGGGATGCTGGGATTCAAACCCGGGTTGGCCATGTGCAAGGCAAACGCCCTACCTGCTGTGCTATCACTCCAGCCCCTACAATCTTTTTTAAAGGAAAAGAGAGTAGTTCCCTACTCTCAATCCTGACATGGCCAAAAAAAAGAAGTCATAAGAAATTTTCTGGATGGTGGGTTGAATTCTTGTTTTGTTTTGAATAGGAGGAAAAGCTGGTTTTGTGTTTCTCCTTATACTATGCTCAATCAGCTAGTCATTCCATGGCTTTAAGATTACAATGTAAGCCCATTATAATAATATGTGTATGGACGGGGTGGGGCGGGGAGACAAAACAGTGCCACTAGCTACGAAGTCTTGACTTATTCATCCACTTTTAATCATTTGTTTGTTTGGATGTCTGTGTAGACACGATCAAGGAACAGTTCCTAGGATTTTATGGGATTTTACTGAAAGAGAGTTAAGAACTAAGATTGTAAGGAGAATCATACATTATTTCCAAGAGGAGAGAAGTCAAAATAGTTTCTGGGTAGCCCAAACACAGAGCAGTTATACTGTAAGCCAAAAGTTAATTCTTAATGTGCGTTGATAACAGAAATAGCATAGATAAAATTCTTGGTCATTTAGAAATGTAATAATAAACATATAAAATATAATATAAATGCATACTAAAATATCAACATTGCTGCATCTGTACACATCTTTTAAAGCAGCTGCCATATTTATTATGCAATTGTGTTTACATGCTTTCCTTCCCATTAGATTACATGCTCCCTTAAATCAAGGATCATTTCTTTTCATCTTTGCTAAGAATCTCTAAGCTTTCTTGCTTTCAAGGTCAGAATCAAACTTAGATAGAGTCTAACTATAAATGCCTAGAAAATACATTTTTGACTCTAAGATCTTATTTATTCTAAGCAGCCCTACTTTTAAAAAAAATCAACAAATGTTAACATTTCCAAACTATCCCGAAGGTAAGAGAAAATAAAAATTAAATGGCATCAAGTGATATTTACCTTCTCAAGACATGACAATCCAAAACAAATGAATGTGGCAGCTCCTTTTACTGATCTATAAGCTAAATTCAGTACCAACTGGAAAATTCTAACATCCTTCCCCATGTCATAAAACACACCAGCTCACCAGTCACTGGAGGGTCTAGCAATCTTATATGAGCACTACCCCCAGATCAGATAAAAATTCTGAATGAAATTTATAAGGTTTGAATAGAACCAAAAAGAAAATGGTGACATTAAGAGAGATTAGATGGGGACAAGACTTATAACTATTGATTCCCTGTTGGCAATTTCATGGAAAAATACACTGTAGATATACAAAGAACATTTGGCTTGTTTTCAATTCTTTCTTTTTAAAGTTCTTAAAAAAATCAACCAAGAAGGAGTAGAAGTGAAAGATTTGTGGCTGGAACCCAAAGGTTTTCTCCAGAATAGGAAGCTTTCATCACTACACCATAATTATGCAAATATTCTCCTGTAGAGTCCAATACTTTTATTTATTAAGCTTTACCACTGCCATCCTGGTAACCCAAAGAAGCCAATCTATAATGACTCAAGGCACATTTCACAATAGACTCCAAAGGACACATGAAGTCATTTGCTAAAATGACTCAATCCAGATGGAAAACATTCTGACCTATACATAATTGATTGACCTTTGCAATGCTTTCCTTGTTATTTATATACTATCATATGCATGAATGTATATCAGTGGTATTTACACTTGGCAGCTACTTTTGAGAACACATTACTCAATTGGAATTTGCAGCGTTTTATGACCATTTCCTGACCAAACACTCACAAATGAAGGACGAGAAAAGATATTATCTTAAAAATAACATTTAATAGGCTCTGGGGAGTTTAAAGCTCTCTTACTCTACTTGTTTTCAATTATACTAGACAAGATATAAAGCTGAATTTAAACTCCTGAAATAAAGGCTATTAAGGAGAATTTTATGTGTGTATCAGTTGGGGTTCAATAATAATAGTGAATTGTGATTTACCAAAGAAATAGAATGTTTTGGATATTTGTAAGAAAAGTCTATTTAGTGAAACTGCACTGCACTGTCATCCCATTGTTCACCAATTTGCTCGAGTGGGCACCAGTAACGTCTCCATTGTGAGACTTGTTGTTACTGTTTTTGGCATATTGAATATGCCACTCGGGTAACTTGCCAGGCTCTGTCGTGTGGGTGGAATACTCTCGGTAGCTTGCTGGGCTCTCCGAAAGGGATGGAGGAATCGAACTCAAGTTGAGGCGTGCAAGGCAAATGCACTACCTGCTGTGCTATCGCTCCAGTCCGTTGAGTGAGTGAAACTACGTAAAATAATAAATTACCTGAGAAAGCAGAGGAACCTCTATGACATTATTTTGCCTTTTTATTTCATTATGAATTTGGTTTTTCAAAAAAAATAAGCTAAATATTATATGAAATGCAGATTATTGGGATGATTCAAGATAACCCTAGATTTGGAAAGGCAAATAAGCATCAAATATGTCTTTAGTACCATTATGCCAACCCAGGTGGACACCAATAACTAACTTTTTTTGTTTTTGTTTTGGGGCCACACTCAGCAATGCTCATGACTTCTTCATAGCTCTGCATTCAGGGATCACTTCTGGCAGGGCTCAGGGATCATATGTGATGCCAGAGATCAAGCCTGGGTCAGCTACAGGCAAGTTAAGTGCCCTACTCGCTGTACTATCTTTCCGGCTCCTGATTACTGTGTTCTTAGCAAAATAATCTTTGTAGACTCAAAACACACTTCCAATAGTGTTTCAGGCAAACATTATTAATTAAGTGAATATAGAAATAAAGCAAAATATATCTGCCATTGCTAGACTAAATAATCATGCAGTTATTTTCAGAGTCAAGTACATATTAATATTACTGCTCAAAAATATTATTAATAGTAATAAATCTTTGTTATTCAATACTGGTTACTCTTCTTCTAAAGTAAATTTTCAACTATATTCTCTGAATTCACAGGCATATTTCACAGTTTTGTTCTGGTAATTTAATTAAATAGATAATATAATTAATTAGCAGATTATATTTTATACCCTGTATTCTATCTTTGTTGTCATGTACACTAAGACTCAATCTAAAACAAAACAGGTTTTAAAAACTCAAATTTAAAATTATGTCTTTGATTTCTAGGAGAATATTCAATCAAATTTAGCAGTTTTTCATGGCCAGACAGTTCCTGTGATCCTTAGCATAAATTGAAAGGAAATGTTATTCTAAGTAGAATAAGATGGAAATGCTTGCGTGTTGTGTAGGAATAGTATAAAACAGTGAAAAGAGAATTAAATAGATTTATGTGTATATGCAGGGATAAATGTTAGAAACAAAAAGTCAACGGAATATATGCTATTGATACTTTATAAGTAGTATTCTAGGTTACAGAGTTACAAAAGTCCTGACATACTGATCTCCTTAATTCTGGGGGTGAATAGTAGCTAGAGTCCTAAAGCCCTGGTGAGAGATATAACTAATATTTATGCCAAGGTTAAAAACAATATTTTTTTTATTTTATTCTTTAATTAGTGAATCACCATGAGGGTACAGATACAGATTCACACATGTTAGAATTTGTTTTTCTCTCATACAATGTTCCAAACACATCCCTCCACCAGTGCCCGTTCTCCATCACCAATAAACCCAGTATCCCTCCCCCCTATCCCATCTCCCTCCCACCCCACCCTGCCTCTGTGGCAGGGTACTCCCTTTTGATCTCTCTCTCCAATTGGGTGTTGTGGTTTGCAATAGGGGTATTGAGTGGCCATTGTGTTCAGTCTCTAGTCTAGTTTCAGTGCACATCTCCCTTCCCGGGCGGGATCTCCAACCACATTTTACTTGGTGAAAAAACAACATTTTCAAGTAGAATGTATGACATGATGTGAAGAAGTTGGGAAGCATTTGACATGTGGTAGAAAACTGCTTTGAGAATGCTCAGAGACTAAGTATGTCTTGTTTTAGAATTTGTATACATGTGACAAAATTATTTTATGTGACTGGAGCAATAGCACAGCAGGTAGGGTGTTTGCCTTGCACTCGGCTGACCCGAGTTTTATTCCTCTGTCCCTCTTGGAGAGCCCAGCAAGCTACCAAGAGTATCCAAGAGTATCCCGTCCGTGGCATATTCAATATGTCAAAAACAGGAATAACAAGTCTCACAATGGAGATGTTACTGGTGCCCGCTCAAGCAAATTGATGAACAGTGGGAGGACAGTGCTACAGAGAAGGTAAAGGAAAAAGACAGATGAGTAAAACATTGTCTATTAAAATGGAAAGGCAGGAGATGGCAGGGAAAGAACACGAGTTGGTGGCATTCTCATCATTCTTAAATTGGATGTAGTGTTCATAGATTTTTAGTTCATTATGCTTCTCAAAGATTATCTTAAAATAATAATATTTCATAGTAGCACTTTTATAAGACACCAAGATGTTGGCCCTGGAGATTAGGGAAGAGAAGGAAAGAAAAAGTGGAGGGGGGGGGGAAAGAGACAGATTAGAGCAATGGGGGCTAGATCAGGGGATTAAGGTACAAAGGTGGTGTTAAAGAACGATAAGAGTCAAATATCCAAACCACAGAGTCAACACACTGAAATCAAGATACCCAAACTTTAACAACTGAACTTAGAAAAGTGCCTGTCAAGAGCGCAGGCTGTAGCTGAAGAGGGTGGGGACAGGGGAGGGAGGATGGGAAAAAATCTGGAAACATTGGTGGAGGGAAGTTGACACTGGTGGGATCACTGTTGCAATATAGTGTATCCAAAACTCAACTATGACTAACTTTGAAAATCTCCGTGCTTTAGTTAAAAAAAAATAGAATTAAAAAAAAAAAAGATATTGCTACCTATGGTGGTAGCTACTACGCATGTCTTAGGCATCAAAAAGACAATTTCCTATTGAGGAAAAGGAAGCAATCTTCTGATAAGACAACCAATCAGGCTTCACAGGGTTCAGCCATAATAGCAACTTTGAATCCACATCCGGACTTAACATTATATAAGTCCCATTTCTCTGAGTCAGAACATGAGTGGAACATGAGAGGGGCTAGTACAGCAGGGAAGGCTCTTGCCTTGCATGCTGCCAACCCAGGTTTGATCCCCGGTAACCCATATGATCTCCAAACCCCTGCCAGGAGTGACCCCTGAGTACAGAGGACCACTGGGTGTGGCCCTAAAATTCATGCCCAACAACTGATGAACAAATAAAAAGGGGTATCTTCATATGACAAAATATAACTTGATTAACTAAAGAACATAGTACACATATATGCTGCTACAAAGATAAAGATGCTGCTTTAAAGCATTATGATAAATAAAAACCTCAGTCACAGTATCTCTCATATGGTGTGATTATGTATACATAAAATAAATAGAATAATGAAATAATCAAGTCAAAAACAGATTTGCAGTTGCTTTGGTGTTGCAGGTTTGAGGTATAGAAGAAAGTGTTATCTAATACATGTTTGGCTTTTTCTTTGAGCTGACAGGATTATTCTAAATTGACTGGGGTGGTGATTATATTTATTGGTGAATATACCAAAGGCCACTGATTTGTACATTCTAGGCACATGATATGGTATATGAATTGCATTTCAATGAAAACTAAATAAACAGTAGAGGACATTCTTTAAAAAAAAAGACATCAAGATGAAGAAACTAGCTGATTTTCTAACTTGTTTAGTTCTTCACAGTACAATATAACTACAATTTAAGAACAGACAATAGTTCTTAAGGAAGGCCTGAACCGAACTTAGAAAAGGTTTCTAGTAGCCAAAACCCTACTCAATGACAAGAATTTGTCCTAATAATTCAATTAACAAGTAGCATATTCTAGAGGTTTGTAACAGTCATCTATAATGCCCTTCTCAATAACAACAAGCTTCCTTTCTGCTAATGCAACTCAAGTAGCCCAGAGGTTTCTAAGGGTCAACTAGAATACTTTCTTCAATTATTCTAAGATCTTGCTTTAATTCAACTATTCATAAAAAATGAAACATTAAAATTCAATTTCCCTATTCAAATAAAAATATGAAAATCATGTGCAAGCCTCTTAATTAAAATTTATTTAGTTGCAAGAAAGAAAAAATCCACTTGAAGAGCTCAAGTGGAGGAATGATTTTAGATAAGCAACTGGAAGTATCCTATAGTAAATTGAGTAGTATGCAGATTAGTCTGTGACCGCACACAAACTACACTATATAGGCTTCACAAGATATAAGAATTAAGAAGGGAAGGAGGAATTTACATTTAATATGGACACAATGACTCTCTCACATGGTTTATAGGGTCCTATTATCTCTCTTTCTGGAGCATTTATCTTATCGTCTCCTTAGATATGTCTTCCCTGCTTTGGTTTATATCTCCTTGTGTTTAATTGTAAAGCAAAGTTATATCCTAAGAACAACTTCAAAATACCTAGAAGAAAATAACCTTGATTTACCTAATCAAGGTCAAGATTAGTCCACACCCAAAAGAATCAGTCACAGTTCTACACCAAACAAACACGGGGGCCAAGCAGGTACTAAAGTTGGGAAGTGAAGAATGGGATGTTAAGACCTGGGAAAAACTGAGCTTATATTAATATGCTACTTCCCAATTTTGACTAATCACAGAAATCCAGATTTTCCTTAAAATTTTTAAATATTGAAAACATATCTCTGGTGGTGGAGAGATAATACAGTGAATAAGGCATTTGCCTTGCACCTGGCAGACTCAGTTTCAATCACCAGACCGCATATGCTTGCTCAAGCGCCCCAGAAATGATCCCTGAGTAGAGAGCAAGAAGTATTTCCTGAGTACAGTCAGGTGTGGCTCAGAAAATTAAATAGATATAAATAAAATGAAAGTATATATGCAGAACATGTTAGGCTACATTCCTTTGTGTCTTACACAGAATGAGCTGTGGATATTCTAGATTTAGGAAGTCATACTAGGCAAACAGGGTATTTAAGGAAAAAAGAAGGTTCCAGCAGAAAGATTCTTAAGTCAGGTAGTCATCAATAACAAAATGGGCATTATATTCTACTCTTCAAGACATGTATGCATGGAAATACTGAACTAAACTTTTTAAATTGTAGTGCTCAAGATCAGATTCTAAATTGGATGGAGATCATTGGACACTGATGAGCTCACAGAAAATTATATTATGGTACCAGGAAATAAGGCAAAGAAAACAAAACCAATTATTTACTTCTTTTCTATCTATAGCCAAAATACTTCATACAAAGACAACTCAGTACACAGCAATTACAGAATTATTTTTAAATTAACTCAAGATGACAGGCAGGGATACTCACCACTATACTAATGAGGACTGGCACGACAGCACAGCAGGTAAGGCGTTTGCCTACCATGCAGCTGACCCGGGTTCAATTCCTCCATCCCTCCCGAAGAGCCCGGAAAGCTACCGAGAGTTTCCTGCCCACACGGAAGAGCCTGGTAAGGTCCCCGTGGCATATTTGATATGCCAAAAACAGTAACAACAAGTCTCACAATGGAGATGATACTGATGCCTGCCCGAGCAAATGGATGAGCAACCGGATAACAGTGACAGTGATACAGTGATAGCATGCCAAATCACCAGAAATAGACTATGGAGAGATTTACATTGTGACCTAACTTGTGTTTCTGATTTTGGATGAGACAAATAACCTAGAGAAGTTTACATAGCATCTTTTCAACCTCCATCCTTAACTAAAATACCTAGTACTAAAACACTAAGCAAGCCATTTTTCTTTGATGTGTAGGCGAGCTTCTGAAAAGCAGGGACAATTTCTAATATTATTTTATGTACCAATAATTATTTTAAACCAAATAAAACAAAAAATCATAGACATATTAAAAATATATCTCTATATTCTAGCAGCCAGAAAATTGAGACTTAGCAGTTAAGAAAATAATTAAGAAAAATGTTGCATTCAAAATTTATTCCTACCTTTTTTTGCATGAATTTTTTCAATAAAATCACTTTAAACATTTTCTTTAAACATGAAATGCATATACAGAACATGTTGAGTTACTATTAATTCAAAATCACATAGCTATGGAGCTTTTGGGGGAATTTGTAATTATACTCAGACTAAAAATCCTTTAGGTACCTTCTGTCAGCTTATAGATACATAGATAGACAAATAGATACAGATTTTTTTCCTAGTATACATACATTGACATGGATATAGTATAGCTACTACAGAAGGAGGCAAAGCTTTGGCAAAATTATCTACTGAAGGTTGTAAACTCCATATGTTTAAACTTTAGAAATTTGGTAAATTTCCCTAATACTAAGAATTGTCTAGCAGTGATTGACTTTTAATGAAATAAGTTAAAAAATATTGAAGATGTAGCACTGTAGCATGTAACACTGACCTCCCGTTGTTCATCGATTTGCTCAGCAGGCACTGGTAACATCTCCATTCTGAGACTTGTTACTGTTTTTGGTATATTGAATACACCAGGGGTAGCTTGCCAAGCTCTGCTGTGCAGGTGGAATACTCTTGGTAGTTTGCCGGGCTCTCCATGAGGGACAGAGGAATCGAATCTGGGTTGGCCAAGTGCAAGGCAAACGCCCTACCTTTGGTGCTATCACTCCAGTGCTTTGAAGATGTAAATACTATTTATAGTTAAATCTTTTTCTTCACTAATTACTGCAGTTGATGCTAGTACGTTTTATCATTGACAACTGGAATGATTTTGGTTTGATGTCTCCCCTTTTCTATTAAAAATAAATGGAATGTTTCATTTTATGTTGCTGTTCCAGATCTAGTAAAATTTTATTGTGTAACTTTCAAACCTAACTTATGAATGAGAAGGAGGGCATAATATCAAAGCATAAGCAGATCAGATGAAAAGAGAGAGATCCATGTCTTTCTGTCCTTGAACCTCAGTTAGTAAACATTAACTTTAATATTCTGCCTCAAATATAAGAATTTTCTTATTTTTCTTATTCTAGTGAGCTGGAAATATCTACAAATTCTTGTTTTGGGGGTGGGAGGAGGGTATGTGGAGGAGGTGAGGCAATGCTTAGAGCTTACTGCTGCCTCTGCATTTAGGGTTCACTTTTGTCAGGGCTAAAAGGACAATGTGGGGGGATCTGTGATCAAAATATGTATAAGTCAAGAGCCTACCTCCTATACTAACTCTCTGATCTCATTCAAGTGCCTTCTTTACAAAATATTATTTTTGGCAGAGGGAGAGACAGTATAGTGTTAAGGAACATGTTTTGCATGTGGCCAACCCCTGTTCAATCACTGGCACCACATAGACTCCCAAGCACTTCTGAGTATAAAACCCCCTTAAGTTGGGAAGAGGGTGAAAAATAGATTGGAACAGAAGAGTAGATACAAGGGCATTAAGTTAAAGGGCTATTTTAGTAATAGTGATAATTTAAACTACAAGTAGGGATAGTAGAAACTCTGGTATAAATTTATGAAAAATATTTAAGAGAGAAACTAATTGGTTCAGATGGTTGTAATACATTTTACGTGTTAAATTAAAAATTGCAACATTTCAGTTGGTCTAAAAATTATACTTCCCAATCACTTCATAATTTTTATTACTATATTATTCAAGATTTATCTCAAATATTTTTCAAAAATGTCATGATTTTTAATCTCACTCTACAGTGTTTACTTAAAATATTTATGACTTATGAAGTTGAGCAATTCAATTTTAGAAAATAATTATTAAAATGTATATAGTGCCTTCTTATAAAGATGCATTATTACAAATCATATTTTAGACAACCTTGTCATGTAACTTCCCAAACTGATTTGCAGAAGAGTCATCTTTGTAACTAATTAACAATACAGATTATTTCCTATCCCAAGATTATGAAGAGACTCTAATTTTGCTTCTTCATTGAATTTTCAAGAACCTTCAATGTAGCAATGAATGAGTGAAAAATAAAATATATTGTTATTTTATTCACAATCCCACAAGACAAATGCCAATAATTCAATCTCAGTATGAGGTATGTTTTAGTATTCTGTCCATATTTACCTAATTAAGAAAGTTCTCTTTTAATCCCATTTTAATAAGCATTTTTTATTAATGAGTAAAAAAAGTAAAAACTTCCTCCTTATCTAGAGGGATGTTGGTACAGTTTTATATTTTTACTCTTCTAATGTGGTAAATTGTGTTGAGTGATTTTCAAATAATCAACATTCATTCTTGGAATGAACCCAAGTTGATAAAGATATATTATCCACTTTATATATCACTAAATTTGATTTAGTAATGTTTTGGCTAAGGTTTTTATATTTATCTTCATGAGAAAAATTGCACTGTGAACTTCCTTTCTTTTAATACTGTTGACTTAGAGTTGGTGATATGCTGGGCTAATCATATATTTGCATATGATTGGTATTGCTTCTTCAAATGTTTGGGATAATTTGCTAATTTAGCTAGTATTTTTTGTGCTATGATTTATATTTGTGGGTTGAATTACATCATTAAATATATGATTTAGGTAAATTATTTACGGCAGAGCCTGGCAAGCTACCCATGGCATATTCGATATGCCAAAAACAGTAACAACAAGTCTCACAATGGAGACGTTACTGGTACCCGCTCAAGCAAATCGAACAACGAGAGGACAGTGGATAGTGCTACAGTGCTACATACTAACTTTAGCATTTTTAGTAAGTTTATCAATTTAATTTCTTTTAAAAATGTATTATGATAAAATTTATTATATTTTATCATATTTTAATAAGTGCCCCCATGCCAGGCTGTCTTCACCGGGGCCCCTCGGAGGGGGTGGGTTGAGTTTCCCTCCCCGCCCCAAGTAGAGCCTCCATAGCTGAAGACCTCCAGAACACAACCACAGCCATGGTCAAGGCCCCTCTCGACACGTTTGGATGAGTCTCACGAATGAAGGAACCGGCAGAGAAACCCAGGTGTGTGGGACCTGGAGCTGAGATCTTCAAGCCTGCTCAGATCAGAACTGGGCCTCTTCCATCCAGATCCCTCATTTTCCAGTAGCTAGGCAGTCACACCCAGGGACTGCGCCCAGTCTGTGTAATCCCATCAAGGGCCAAAATCCAGAGACTATAAAACCAAGCTCCGGTAAGTGCGAGGCAGCTTCTCTGGCTTCGGGGCCGCTCGACATCTGATCGGAGAACCTGGCAAGCTACCAAAAGTTTCCTGCCCACATGGGAGAGCCTGGCAAGCTCCCTGTAGTGTATTCATATGCCAAAACCAGTAACAATGATGGATCTCATTCTCCTGACCCTGAAAGAGCCTCCAATGCAGCACCATTGGGAAATATAAGTAAAAAGAGTCTGCTAAAATCTCAGGGCTAGGATGAATAGAGACTGCGCAAGAAAATCAACAATCAACGGGATAATGATGATGATGATGATGATGATGATGATGATGATTTTTTAATATATACAGTTTAGTGGTATTTCTTTCTTTCTTTGAGAACTAGGAATTTTTGCCTTATCTTTCTTCTTTGTTTTACCAGAGTTTATTGATCTAACTTTATTTTTAAGAACCAAGTTTGCTTTATTTATTTTTATTGCTTGCTTCATATTTTGATTATTTCTGCTCTTTTCTTGTAACTTTTTTGAATTTATTTTGCTCCTTTAGATACTTAAAACCAATGTGCACATCACTGATTTTCAGTCTTCTTTTTTTCTAATAAAAGAATTTATGGACAGACATAGACCCTATAAATACTGTTTGAACTGCAATCCCCAAAGTTTGATATATTGTATTTTCTTTATGACCTAAAATATTTTTAATGTTCATTGTGGTTATTTTAAACACAAGAGGGAATGAGTATTAATTTCTAAATATTGGCGCTTTCTCAATATCAATCTACTATTAATTTCTACCTTAATACTACTGTGACCTGAAAAAGAAATTCTATTGCATTAACTAGTTGAAATTTACTGAGAGATTTCTATTTAGGAATAAAACTATTTTCTAAATGTTACTTGCATACTTGTATGTTTAATGCGTATTTTTTAGTTGGGTACAGTGTTCTATATATTACAATAATTTCAAGTGTTTTCAATGGTGATGTTTAAATCTTCCAAATATTTCTTGAATTTTTTTCTGCATGTTTGTTCATTATTTTAAGTGGTTTTTTTTATAATCCAACTATCAGTTCTATTTTTCTCCTTTTAGAGAAAAATTAGTTTCTTAGTGTTTAACCTTTTAAGGTCATTTTATTTATGTGCACAAAGACTACCTAACAGTTATGCTTCAATGTTTTTGTTTTTGTTTTTCCATTGGGAATGGGCCACACTTAGCTGCACTCAGGGCTTACTCCCGGATCTGTGTTTAGGGACTATTCCTGGGGTGGGGAGGGGATTCCAGGGATTTTACCTGGTGCTGAGAATCAAACTGGGAGTAAGTCTCACACAAAGAAACACCTTAAACTTCATATTGTCCTTCTGGCCCTAGTTATGTTTTTCATATTAATGTAATTACTATTATATTTTGCATTGAATCAACATTTCAATGTTTTCTTTATTTTTTTCTATGATTGTTTATTCCTAAATCTCATTTTGTCTTTAATTACACAAAAAATAGTTTTCTTTAATTAATCCAGTATCTCTGTCTGCCTATTAGTTACATGTTCTTAAGTGGTTACCCTAGAATCTAAAATACATTCCCTTAACTTATTAGAATCTACCAAAATGAATATTTTTGCCACTTCCTGAGTAAGAATTTAACATTTTAATTTTATTTACCTCAAAACCCACTCTCAATTTTGTGTTATTCTTGCTTTATCCTATAAATTGTTTCACTTTATTTTTATTGTAATTATACATATATTTGTTTATTTTTAGGGAATCCCAGCATACACAAAAACAGATTTAATAATGTAATTAAGTCTCACAAACTTTGCTTTTTAAAAGAGGAGTGGTTGGTTACCAATTTTATTACATCTCTGCCCTATACATATTCCTCCCCACAATATTATTTAAAATCAATTCCAAGCATCATTGTCTCTTGTTTATATTGTTACACACTATTTATCATCTATTTGTAAAATCTTAGTATGTTGTTTAAATCACACGCCATATCATTATCAAAAATATAAGATGAGGGGCTGGAGTGATAGCACAGCGGGTAGGGTGTTTGCCTTGCATGCGGCTGACCCGGGTTCGATTCCCAGTATCCCATATGGTCCCCTGAGCACCGACAGGAATAATTCCTGAGTTCAGAGCCAGGAGTAACCCCTGTGAATTGCTGAGTGTGACCCAAAAAGCAAAAAATATATATACATATATATATAAAATGAATAAGAATGCTTGACTATAATCAGGTCTTTTTCAAATGTTAAATTTCCAAATAACTTGATTATCTTAACCATTTTAGAGGTATTTTCAAGTAATGATCCCAACAAATTCTGCACAATGTGATAGATTATTATAAATGTTAAGGCTGAATCTATAAATTCTATCATTTTTTTCCCTTGCTATCTGCTCATTCAGAAAAATTGGTTTGTTGGGACAGATGGTTAGGATGTTTGCCTTGTACGTAGCCAAACTGGGTTCCATCTTCAGCATTCCATATGGTACCCCAAGCACCACCAGGAAAGACCCTTGAGCACCAAGCGAATTCTACTTTTTGGTAAAGATTTAATCAGATTCAGGTTCATTTTCTGTTTAGTTTTTGGCACTGCTACTTCCTTATTAATTGTGTTTTACTTTATCAGGAGGCTCACCATCTATGCTGTATTTTTATAATAGTCACAGTCATTAACAATGTCTGGATCCATTTGGTTTGGGATCCTTGGGGTATATTCCAAGAAGTGAAGTTGCTGAGTTAAATGGAATCTCAGTTCCTACTTTTTTTAGGAATGTCCATATTGTTTTCAAAAATGGCTGGAGCAACTGATGTTCCCACTAGCAATGAATGAGAGTCCATTTTTCCCCTACACTTGCTCATATTTTTTTTGATTGTGTAAGTCTCTGTGATGTAGCTCACTGTTGTTTTGATTTGCAACTCCCTGGTTATTAGAGATGCAAAACATTTTCTTATATACCTTCTGGTCATTTGTATTTTTTCTTTGAGGAAGTTTCTGTTTATCTTTTCTCCCCATTTTGTGATAGGGATGGATGGTTTTTTTCTTTAAAGTTCTACCAGTGCCTTAACATTTGGTATATTATCCCCTTACCAGATGAGTGTTGGATAAATATTTTCTCCCATTCTAGGAGCTACCTTTGTATCTTGGTTATTATTTTCTTTGAGGTGCAGAAGCTTCTTAATGTAATCCCATTTATTTCTCTTTACTACCACTTGCTTGGTCAGTGGTTCTTCATCCTAGATGATGACTTTAGCTTCCATGTCATGGAGACGTCTCCCTACATTTCACTCTAAGTACCTTATGGATTCAGATCTGATATCAAGATCTTTAACCCATTTTGATTTGACTTTTCTGCATGGTATTAGAAAGAAGTCTGAGTTCAATTATTTGTACGTAACTGACCAGTTTTCCCACCATCACTTGTTGAAGAAACTTTACTTGTCCTACTTTTCAGTTTTTGCTCCTTTATCAAAGATTACCTGAGTATAATAAAAATGTTCAACTTCTATTTGATTATGCTAGATAGACATAATATTATCAAAAGAAGATTCCCTCTGTATATATTATGGTAATATAATAAATGTAGCATAATTCCCAAATTTATGCTATCTTTAAAAGTAAATTCCTTGTATTCCCTCATGAACAATTGGTAATACTGACCAATTATTATTACATTAATATTATGACTTGTAAATATAAACTTTTTATTCATCATGGTTCTTAATTTTATGGATGTTTAAATGATATAATCTTTAAAGGAGTTAGAACTCTAGTAAATGTTATTTTAATCATTCAAGTGGTTTATATTTATTTATATTTCCTTATATATACATTCATTTGGATGTTTTTATTGCCTTCCTGCATTTCTACAATCCCATATGGAACAATTTCTCTTCTAATTAAGAAGATTCCTTCTACAGTTTAAATACTGAGATACTGATAATTAATTCTTTAATATTTTTTAAACAATAATTTTCAAAATCTATGCTGAGTGTATAGAAAATTTTTAATTGGCAATTATTTTGACCGTATTTTATCTCTATTTCTTCTATGTTCATTTCCAAGACCAGACATTTCAACGCCCAATATGACTATATAATTTTCATTATTCTTACATTCTTTTTGTAGTTTTATATTTGTTCATAATTTTATATTTTTTATCCTCTCTGCTTTTATCTGGATATTTCTACTGGCTTAACTTCCAAGACACTACCCTTGCTTCTGATATACCTGAAAATATTAAATCCATCTACTGAGCACTGGCAATCTGTTGTTGTAATATTAAGTTTGAAGTCATTCATTTGATTATTTTTATAGATTCCAGATGTCCAGTGAAAAATTCTCGAACAAATTCTCTCATTACTTAGAAACCTAAGTACGACATTTCCAATATATGAATCACCTCTCATTTTTGGCTATCTATCTCTTAAGTCATTTGTTCCTGTTTCTAGGCACAAACTCTAATTTTTGGTACGTGATAGATACATCATTTATGGAATACTGCACTAGTTATAACAAGGTTAATTTTTACATAAGATGATGTAACTATTTTTTTCTGGCAAGTCCAGTATAGACATACCATCTTGTTTCAACTGAGGCTGCTCTGTTTCTGCTTTGCTATTATCCTGGGATAAAAACAATCAAAGGCCCTGGTCAAATGCCTTGAAGTATTTACCAGGATCCTACCTCTTAGAACACTGCCAAATCCTCTGCTTTGTCCTTTGAACTAACGTATGGGTTCTTGACTTCGTTTTTTGTTGCCTCCCTCTGAGAATATGCAGCAAGTCTCAGGGGGAAACTCCATGCTCCATTCACTTCTCTGTGTTTGCTTTCCTCAGGAATCTTGGTTCTTGAAACCATGAATGACCATTGATCCAGAAAAATAATTAAACTGTTTCATTTTATAAAATAAAACTTTAAAAATTATGTTCATGGTTGATGCTTTCGTGTTTAAGGGGTTGGGATGAGGCACACTAGGCAATCTTTGACTTGGTGGGGGGGCATACTTCTGGCTTGAGTGATCCCTGTATGGGTACATGGGTGATGGGTATTGAGTCGGAAGTATTTTCATGAGAAACTACTATTAGAAGTATTGAAAATCAAAATAAAAGAAAATAATAATACCTTTTTTTTAAAAAAAAAAAAAGAATAGTGACTCCCAGGGGAAACAAGTGGTACTGGGAATTGAACCAGTGTCAGTTCCATGCAAGGCAAGTGTCTTAACCTCTTAATGATCTCTCAGACCCTTGGCTTCCCTTATTTTAAAATAGTTTTAAAGTCATCGCATTTTCATTATTCCAAACTAAAACATGTAGCAAATAGTAAGCAAAGGAGTTTGACCTTCACTTGGCAATCCACCCTAAGATAATGTCAGGAAATCTGGAACTTTCTCAAGTAGGAATATGAAAGAGAAGAGAAAGAAGTGTTATTTATCACAGACAATACTCAGCACAATTTTATTGCACCTTGGGGAATCCAAAGCTTTTAAAGATGCTATTATTATTTGGAAGCTCTCCAGAGAGCACTAAGAATTAAAAATAGCACCTGTACCCTGCTAAGTCAAATCACCTGTTTATTACCCAAAGTGATGAAAATCATTTAATAAAATAATAGACCCCTGGCCAAAAATCATACATACAATTCATGTGCCCAGAGAAGCTAAAGAAAATGTGTACCCCGACTTAACACAATTTCAAGTGGATAGGTCAATTGGGGGATAATTTCACTGCTTTCAAATATTAAAGACCTCAAAGCTTTTAAAATAGTCAAGTAAGACAACCGTAGTAGCATCTTCTGTTTATTTCATTGCCCAGTATTTACATAAAGTCTTGCTTTTTCCATCACATTCCATGTTTTCCCCTTAGGAGAATCTGATCTTCCACTTTCTTTGGACTCCAGATAAAGAAACGTGACTCAGACTTGGCCAAACTATCTGTCCTATTAGCCAGTTATTAGTTCAGCAGTGACTGTGTGATCCAACCTACTCTTATGAGACTTGGCACTTGGATTTTATAAAGGCTGAAAAGAGAAACTACTGGAAATATAGTCTAGAACATTAATGTTCAATATGATCACCACAGAAAGAAAACTTACTAAAGAATGAAGTTGAAACTATCTATTTTAGATATGTGAATCAATAAAAGTCATTTATTGCTTAAAGCAGGTTAGAAAGACTAGGTTTCAGACATGCAAACAGAAGTTCTAACCAATAAAGCAACAGCATAAAAGATTAGGGCAGCAACTAACTCTAAACCACAAGAGTGGTTAACCTTCAAGCCAAAGACAAAAAGTTGCTAATTGAAATGAGGCAGTGACATTAGGAATACAGATAACATACATGCTACAATTTATTCAGTCTACTGATAATATTTTAATTTTTCCCATTTTCATTTAAATTAATCTTAAAACATGAGACCCCAAACTAATAAAAAATATTACATAACGTTGGTTCACTATTAAAGTTCCAAGGACAGATTACATGTGGTGTTTATACCTGCTCCTCACAGATGTTTAGATATTTGGGAACTGAATCAAGTTATGAAAAATTCAAAGAGGAGCCAGGGAGATAGCTGATGAACACATGTGTAGCATACATGAGGCCTGAGCTTGATCTGTAGCAGCACATGACCCCCCCCAGTACCACACAGTCCCTGCTAAATAGCAATTTCAAGACATGAGAAAATTGACTATTGCTATATGTTTTTAAAATTTTGCCTTCAGCATTGTCTTACTATTATATCAATGATGGTGGGACTAAGTGTATTTCTAAGAGAAATATACAAATAAAATAAGAATTCCTCAACATCTGTTTTCCCTTCCTAGTGGGCACAGCTTACAGCATATATGTGTGTGTTGATCACATATTCCTACTCATGGTATTAAATTATAAATTATAGTTAAAATGAACAGGGCCATATTTAAATATGAGTTTGATAACCTTGAAACACTTCCCTAAATGATCATCTCCTCTTCAAATAGGCATCTAATATAATTGCATGATAAAAAGTCATGTTAAAGTAACATAAGGTGGAGGCAGCACATACCTAAAGTTATAATATTCTAAAAAAAGATAAAATCAAAGGTCAAATTTCCTAAAATTTTGTCCCATTGAAGTTTGAATTAAGACTTTATTTACCTCTGTAATCACTGTCTCCAGAAATAAGGAGATAAATATTCTATGAGTATTATAGCCATGTCAATATCCCCAATAAATAGATACTTGTAGAAAAATAACAGGTTTGTTGATAATTTAAGGTATAATTTTCAATAAGTCAATCATGGTAGATACCATTTTCTGACCAAGTCAAATTTCACCAAGGAGTATTTTTCAAACTCTATTCTCTGAAAATTTTAAGATTGAAAACCACTGTTTTATTAGTACATATACTATGAGAGCATTAATATATCAAATTTTCTATCCTATCTACCCTATCCTACTCAAAATTATCCTATTCTGTCACATCCTAGTCCATTCCACTATACAGCACAAAAAAACAAATACCATTCAAAAATTACTGAATTGGGCATGGAAGAACAGTACAGAAATTTGAAATATCTGCCTCAAAGTACATGGCTATGAGTTCAAATACAAGATGCCCCAAAGCATCATGCAGCATGGCCCTGGTAGCTCAACTGATCTCAGTAGTTCAGTCCCTACTACTGCAAGCAATGTCTACTTGCACTGTAGCTAGGTGTGTATGCGCTATCCCTGGGAAAAGGGATGCAATCCCTGTTAAGCATGAGAACTGGGAGAAAGAAAAAGAAGTCAAATGAGCACCATAGTAGGAGGTGTGACCTGTAGAACAGGTGTATGAGTACAATCAACCCAACAGCAGTGAGTACGAGAAGCCCATGCTTTGTGTGCCTCAACTTAGAATACTTGCCCGGTAAGTTCACGTGCAAACACTGTGTCTACAGGAAGCCAACCTCAGCGAACATTGTGGCAAAGTGTACAAGCATCACCACCTGACATGCAATCCTGGCATCATATCAGCGATAAAAAAGGAGTGAGGGCAGACAAGGGATGAAAGGGGAAATTAGTGAATCATGAAATTGTGCTTCTAACCCACTAAAAGTGTATGCAAAACTAGATATACAACATATGATTTATTATAACTGAAACACATAACACATTTTACACTAAGAGAATTACACATATTCAGATCATTACCAGCACTAATTTCTGATGAAGACTTTCCTGAAAAGAAATCAAATCAGCTCTACACAGAGGAAATTCCTAGACCATTCATTAACTTCATCAAATATTATCATAAGGCACTTGAAGTGATATGTTTCATTCAGAATGCTATCTTCTCTCTGAACATACTTTGAAATAACCTAATCCAACCTCACCATCTCAAATCAGTTTCAAAGGTTCTAGGTTTCCCTTCTTAAATGTGTTTAACTCATTTTAAGGCTCTGTTAAAGACAAAAAAACAAGAAGAAAAACAAGAAGCCACAAGGTTATATTCTAATGTAACCAAGAGGTAGTCCTACTGTTATTTGTTCTGTTTACTGTGTGGTATCAAATGCTATTTGATTACTGTTTCACTGAATAAAATGTTTCCTCAATGAGCCTAGAGGAAGACACTGATTTGATGCAGAGAAATTGTGGCAGGTAAAACAAAACACTCTTTGTTCTACACTGGTGTATAATTTGATTCCTGGGTTTCATAAAGCTCAGATCTTACCATTATCCCCCTTCCTCAGTATTCCTTCTCACCTTGGAAACAAGCGCTGAGGAAGAAAATGTCTTTGCAAGATCTCATTTACTCGATAATTCCAATACCCAGCATCTCTGGATCTTTGGGGTTTTTTTTCTGTTTTTAAAAATATGGCCAGCCCAAGCAATAGCACAGCAGGTAGGGCATTTGCCTTGCACTTGGCTGACTCAGTTCAATTCTTCCGTCCCTCAGGAGAGCCCGGCAAGCTACCAAGAGTATCCTGCCCACACGGCAGAGCCTGGCAAGCTACCTGTGACATATTCAATATGCCATTGTAACAACAAGTCTCACAATGGAGATGTTACTGGTACCCACTGGAGCAAATCAATGAATAATGGGATGACTGCGCTATTTAAAAATATGATCTGCTTTGTAGTAGAATTTGAAGTAGGGGAAAGTGATGCACCCATCTCTTTTTCCCCAAGGATTGCTTTAGTTATTCGTGGGGGTTTATTGTTCCATATGAATTTCAGGAGTGTCTTGTCTATTTCTTTGAAAACTGTCATGGGTATCCTGATAGGGACTGCATTAAATTTCTATAGTGCTTTGGGCAGTATTGCCATTTTGATCATGTTAATTCTCCCTATCCATGAACAGGGGATGTGTCTCCATTTCCTAGTATCCTCTTTTATTTCTTGAAGTAGTGTTTTGTAATTTTCCTTGTATAGATCCTTCACCTCTTTGGTTACAATCAGTAGTAATTAAAACAGCATGGTATTGGGCTAGAAACAGACCTGCAGACCAATTGAACAGAGTTGAATATCCTGTCACAAACCCCCAAATATATGGCCACTTAATCTTTGACAAAGGAGCAAGAAATGTGAAGTGGAACAAGGAAGGCCTCTTCAAAAAGTGGTGCTGGAAAAACTGGATAGCTACCAGAAAAAATATGAACTCTGATTTCTGTCTAATGCCAGGCACAAAAGTCAGATCAAAGTAGATTAAAGATCTCAATATCAGACATGAATCTATAAGGTACATAGAGGAAAATGTAGGCAGAACTCTCCATGACATTGAAGCTAAAAGCATCTTCAAGGATGAAACAGCACTGACCATGCAAGTGGAAGCAAACATAAACAGATGGGACTACATCAAACTAAGAAGTTTCTGCATTTCAAAAGAAACAGTGACCAAAATACAGGAATACCCCACAGAATGGGAAAGAATTTTACCCAATACCCATCTGATAAGGGATTAATATCCAGGATATACAAGACACTAGTAGAATTGTACAAGAGAAAACTTCCAACCCCATCAAAAAATGAGAAGAAATGAATAGAAGTTTCCTCAAAAAAGAAATACAAATGGCCAAAAGGCACATGAAAAAATGCTCCACATTGCTAGTCATCAGAGAAATGCAAATCAAAACAACAATGAGATACCATCTCACACCACAGAGACTGGCATACATTCAAAATAACAAAAACAACCAGTGCTGGCGTGGATGTGGGGAAAAAAGAGACGCTCTTTCACTGTTGGTGGGAATCCAGCCATTCTGGAAGACAACATGGACAGTTCTTCAAAAACTAGAAATTGAGCTTCCATATAACCCCACAATATCACTTCTCAGAATATACCCCTAAGATGCAAAAAAGCACAGTAGAAATGACTTCTGTACCTATATGTTCATTGCAGCACTGTTCACAATAGCCAAAATATGGAAACAACCTGAGTGCCCTAAAACAGATGACTGGTTAAAGAAACTTTGGAATACTATGCAGCTGTTAGGAGAGATGAAGTCATGAAATTTGCTTATAAATGGATAAACATAGAGAGTATCATGCTAAGTGAAATGAGTCAGAAAGAGAGGGACAGACATAGAAGGACTGCACTCATTTATGGAGTATAGAATAACATCACATGATGCTAACACCCAAGGACAGTAGATACAAGGGCTTGGAGGATTGCCCCATAGCTGAAAGCCTGCTTCATGAGCAGAGGGGAGAAGACAGATGGAATAGAGAAGGGATCACTAAGAAAATGATGGCTGGAGGAATCAGTCAGGATGGGAGATGTGTGCTGAAATTAGATAATGGAGCAAACATGATGACCTCTCAGTGTCTGTGTTACAAGCCATAATGCCCAAAAGTAGAGAGAGAGTATGGGGAATATTGTCTGCATGTAAGCAGGGGGAGGATGGGAAAGGGGCAGTATACAGGGGATATTGGTGGTGGGGAATGTGCACTGGTGGAGGGATGGGTGTTTGATCTTTGTGTGATTGTAACCCAAACATGAAAGTCTGTAACTATCTCACGGTGATTCAATAAAATTTATACATATATGATCTGGTGTCAAGGGCCTCGGGTACACTAGTGGTGTGGAGGAGTGGTGTAGCTAATATTCAAACCGCAGAGTCAACAACACTGAAAGCAGGAGATCCAAACTACAACAATCAAACTTCAAAACACCCTTATCGAGGAGGCAGACTTGGGGTGGGAGGGAATCTCACACTAGCAATGGGACTGGTATGCTGGAACACAGTACACCTCAAATTCAACTATGTGACTAACTTGGTAAATCTCTAACTTCAAAAAGAATTAAAAATTTTTAAACGCTTTTATGGGGAGGTAACACAGTAATATAGTGCATGTCTTGCCTGCCTTTAGGTCCTGTGCTTTGACACCTACCAAACAAAGACAAAACCACAGCAACCCCTCACTCCTTCCTCTCCCCAAATCTGACAACAACAACAACAACAACACAACATTTTAAAGAACCGCGTTCAGGGGCTGGAGAGATGGTAGAGCAAACGGGATGTTTGTCTTGCACACAGTGAACCCAGGTTTCATCCCTGGCATCCGGTATGGTCCCCAATGCATTGGTAGAAGTAATTTTTGAGTATAGAGTTAGGAGTAAACCCTAGACATCATCAGCTGTGGCCCCCAAACAAAAATAAATAAAAATAACTGCTTTCATTGGTCAGTGCACTTGCCTAGCATGGTCCCTCTATATTGCTGGGTGCATCCCTACAGGTCCCAAGTACTGTTAGGGTGGCTCAGGAATCCCTAGCTCTGCAGAGACTGAGCAGCACAGCATCTTGGGCCCTCAAATTAAACGGCTCTTGCATTTGCTCAAAGGGCCCTTGAGCCTCCTGAACCCTGCTTGAGAGGGGAAAATACCAAAAAAGGAACGGAGAACATCAGGCTTAGAGTTCATCAATAGTACAGACCAGTGATTATTGCATGAGTTTCTTACTCACTCCCAGATCAACAGTGCTAAATTTCTGTTGAGACAAGGTAAACACAGCAATTTTTGTTTGGTTTTGTTTAATTTGGTGACCATACCTGGTGGTTCTTAAGGTGTATTCCTGGCTCTTTGCTCTAAGATAACTCCTGAAGTGGCTTGGGGATTCTACTCCCAGCTGGGGATTGAACTGGGGTCAGACACAGACATAGCAAGAAACTTACCCTTGTACTGTATCTCAGAACCATTGGGTTGCTTGGCTGTTTTTGTTTTGGGGTTACCCCTGGCAGTGCTCAGTGCTTAATCCTGAGGATGAGCTCAGGGTTCACTTATGTAGGGCACAGGAAACCACATGGGGTACTAAGGATAAAATCCTGGTTGTCACATTCAAAAGAATGGGCTTAGACCTCGACCTAACACCATGCACAAAAGTCAGATCAAAATGGATTAAAGACCTCAACATCAGACCACAAACCATAAGGTATGTTGAAGAAAAGGTCGGCAAAACCCTCCATGATATTGAAGATAAAGGTATCTTCAAAGATGACACAGAACTAAGCAATCTAGTAGAAACAGAGATCAACAAACGGGACTACATTAAACTAAAAAGCTTCTGCACTGCAAAAGATACAGTGACCAAAATACAAAGACTATCTACAGAATGGGAAAGGATATTTACACAATACCCATCAGATAAGGGGTTGATATCAATGGTATATCAAGCACTGGTTGAACTCTACAAGAAAAAAACATCCAAGCCCATCAGAAAATGGGGCGAAGAAATGAACAGAAACTTTACCAAGGAAGAGATACGAATGGCCAAAAGACACATGGAAAAGTGCTCTACATCACTAATCATCAGAGAGATGCAGATCAAAACAACCATGAGATACCACCTCACACCCCAGAGACTAGCACACATCCAAAAGAACAAAAGCAATCACTGTTGGAGAGGATGTGGGGAGAAAGAGACCCTTCTACACTGCTGGTGGGAATGTCAGCTAGTTCAGCCCTTTTGGAAAACAATATGGATGATTCTCAAAAAACTAGATGTTGAGTTCCCATTTGACCCAGCAATACCACTGCTGGGAATATGTCCCAGAGGAACCAAAAAGTATAGTCGAAATGACATCTGCACTTACATGTTCATCGGAGCACTATTTACAATAGCCAGAATCTGTAAAAAACCCGAGTGCCCTAGAACAGATGACTGGTTGAAGAAACTTTGGTACATCTATACAATGGAATACTATGCAGCTATTAGAAAAAATGAGGTCATGACGTTTGCATATAAGTGGATCAGCATGGAAAGTATCATGCTAAGTGAAATGAGTCAGAAAGAGAGAGACAGACATAGAAGGATTGCATTCATCTGTGTAATATAGAATAATAGACTAGGAGACTAACACCCAAGAATAGTAGAAATAAGTACCAGGAGGTTGACTCCATGGCTTGGAGGCTGGTCTCTCATTCTGGGCAACTCAGAGAAGGGAACACCAAGTAAAATGTGGTAGGAGGTCATGCGGGGGAAAGGTGATGCATGCAGAATATAGACTAGAGACTGAACACAATGGCCACTCAACACCTTTATTGCAAACCACAACACCTAATTAGAGAGAGAGAACAAAAGGGAATACCCTGCCATAGTGGCAGTGTGGGGTTGGGGGAGACGGGACTGGGGAGGGTGGGAGGGATGCTGGGTTTACTGGTGGTGGAGAACGGGCAATGGTGAAGGGATGGGTTCTCAAACTTGGGGAAACATGAGCACAAAAATGCATAAATCTGTAACTGTACCCTCACAGTGATTCACTAATTAAAAATTTAAAAAAAATTAATAATTAAAAAAATAAATAAAATCCTGGTTGGCTGCATGCATGGCAAATGCCTTGCCTATCATACTATTGCCCCTGTACTACTTTGTTTTGTTTTGTTTTCTGTTTTGTGTGTGTGTGTTTGTTGTCAGTATTGTTGTTTTTTATTAAATCACTGTGAGACAGACCATCACAAAGCTGTTCATGATTGGATTTCAGTCATACAGTATTCCAACACTCATCCCTTCACCAGTGTACATTTCCCAGCACCAGTGTCCCCAGGTTCCCTCCTATCAACCCCCACCCTCCAACCCCTGTTCTTCCTGCCTGCCTCTATGGCAGGCACTTTGCCCCTCTCTCTCCCTCTGTCCCTTCCTCCCTCTCTCCTTCCCTCTCTCTCTCTCTTTCCATCTTTCCCTCCCTCCCAGCCTCCCTCCTTCCCTCTTTTGGGCATTGTGGTTTGCAATATTGATACTGAAAGGTTATCAAGAATATCCTTTACCTACTTTTAACTCTCAGATTTTGTCCCGCATGATCATTCCTAGCAATTTTTGTCATACTGGTCTCTTCTCTGTCTTACCTGCCCTCAGCCCTACACACACTTGTGGTTAGTTCCAACCATTGACCAGTTCTCCTAACCCCTGATTTCTCTGGCCATGGTTATTATTCTTCTAATATATATATATATATATATATATATAATATGTATACATATGTATATGGGCTGGAGTGATAGCACAGTGGTTAGTTATTTGCCTTTCATGCGGCTGACCCGAGTTCAATTCCTCCACCCCTCTTGAGGAGCCCGGCAAGCTACTGAGAGTATCTAGCCCGCATGGCAGAGCCTAGCAAGCTACCCATGCATATTGGATATGCCAAAAACAGTAACAATAAGTCTCACAATGAGAGACGTTACTGGTGCCCGTTCGAACAAATCGATGAGCAAGGGGATGACAGTGACAGTGACATATGTATATATATGCATATATATTATATACCACAAATGAGTGCAATCATTCTATATCTGTCCCTGTCCTTCTGACTCACTTCACTCAGCATGATACTCTTCATATCCATACATTTATAAGCAAATTTCATGACTTATTTTTCCTGATATCTGCATAGTGTTTCGTTGTGTAGATGTGCCATAGTTTTATCTGGATTTGTTTGTTTGTTTGTTTGCTTTTGTCTTCATTCTGCAATGTGTATCATTTGTAATTAAAAACAGAGGGGGAAAAACCTTGCATGCACATTCTCACTGGTGCTGAAAGCAGAAAACACTGGCACAATCCTCAGATGAGAGCAACCTGTGTGGTAAAAAGCTGCCACCGCTATAGCACAATGCAAGCAGTATTATGATCTAAATGGGCCCATCTACCCCCCAGGGGTTCAGTCAACAGTGAAATTTGCCCTTAAAAGTTCAGATTTATCATATTTAGGCTCAGCTTCTCTTAAGACACTTGTGTGCATGGGTGTTTGTGAAATACAGAGAAAACCAACTGGGGATGTTTCCTAGAAAGAATGAGCAACTAAATGTGTCACATCTGCCAATAATTGTAGGCACTATAAAAATTCCAAAAGAGCGATCTGAGCACTTGAGAAGCTGCATCCTTCATTCAGGGTGACACTGTGGTGCACGCTGCTTCGAGCCGATTCTGGAAGGAGACTTGAGGTTGGCACCAAAAACCTTGTCAGAAATTCCTACACTTGCTCTTTTCTCTTCCATTCATTCTTTCCTCCACTGTCACACAGGAAAGTGGGAAAGAGAGGTGGGCTAGAAATGAGAGACTTGTTGAGCAAGGGAAAAGAGGAGTGTGGCCTCTGTTTATTTTTTACCTTTTTTTTTTTGGACTGGAGCAATAGCACAACAGGCAGGGCCTTTGCCTTGCATGCGGTTGACCCGGGTTCGATTCATCCGTCCCTCTCAGAGAGCCCGACAAGCTACCAAGAATATCCTGCCTGCAAAACAGAGCCTGGCAAACTACCTGTGGCATATTCAATATGCCAAAAACAGTAACAACAAGTCTCACAATGGAGACAGTACTGGTGCCCACTAGAGCAAATTGATGAACAATGGGATGAAAGTGCTACAGTGCTATAGTTTTTGTTTGTTTTTGTTTTGGGGCCACAGCTGGCAATGCTTGGGGGTTACTCCTGGCCCTGCACTAGGGAATTACTCCTTACAGTGTTCAGGAGACCATATGGGATGCTCTTGATCCAACCCGGCTCAGACTCATACAAAGCTAGAGCACTACCTGTTGTACTATCACTTCAGCCTCAGGCCTCCATTTCTTGTGCCTGTCTTTTCACGGGTAACAGAGTTATCACCAGTTATTTATCTTCCTTGAGTCAAATCTTTAAAGTGCCAACATGGACTGAGTAGGGGCAACCCTGGGATTAACATCAACTAGCCTACAAATCACCTGGGGATCTGTTAAAATGTAGACAACATTTGAACCTTTGATTCTGAGGTGTCAAAAAAAATGTTCACCCATAGGAGTCTCTTTAAAAATGTCCATTTCGGTTGTGGGGTGGGACCACAGATTCTGAATTACAGCTCTGTGGGAGAAATCCATGTCAGATAATGCCTCAACTTCCCAGTGGGGTCTGGGGAAGCCTACTATTAGCATTTTTTTCACTGGAGATTTAATTCTCCTTTCCTCACTTCTGTTGTTTTGTTTTGGGACCACACCAGGCAGTGCTCAGGCTTATCCTGGCTCTGTTTTCAGGGAGAACTCCTGGCGGTGGTTGGGGGGCGCTGGAGCTAGAAACCAGCCCAGTAAGTACAAGGCACCCTGACAACTGCACTATCACTCCTGGCCCCTCATTTTCCTTTTTAAATTAAAAAGCAGACAAAGTTGGCAGCCAGAGCAATAGTTCAGTGCGGAGGGCATTTGCCTTACACAGTCCAAATAGGTTCAATCCCAGGTCCTGCACATGGCTCCCCTAGCCTGCCAGGAGTGAACCCTGGAGACAAAGCCATGAGTCAACCTCGAGCACGGTGGGTTGTGATCACCCCCCACCCCCAACCAAAAAAAATAGTGCAGTCCTGGAATCAGACAAATGCGAATTGGAATGCTGTTTCAGCAACTGATTTGCGATTTGTGTCTCCAAAAACCATTCTCTGGTCATGGGTTTATAACAACAGAATCCAGGCAGGCCAGGAATTTTCTTTTATTAAATATCCCTTGCTCTAGCTAGTGGTAGTAATACACTGGCTAATTTTCTTTCCCCCAATTAAGCTAGTTATTAGACTTGTTCTTCTAAACTTCTATACCTCTTAATTTCAGTGACAGATCCTCCTTGATTGAAAACTGCCCCTGTCTCATGTGTTCTGCAATCAGGCTCTCCTATTCTCCTAATGCTAAAGTAGAAGTGCTTCTTCCTATCCATTTGTACAGCAGGTGAATCTGAGTTCTCCAAAGGAAATCTGCAAAAGAGTGCTGAGTTAACCAAAGAACCACACAGGAAAACAGCTAAGGCCAGCCTCCTCCAAAGACTCCCACTTGCACAGACTGAACTCAGAACTCAAAATCCAGGATTCAGTGCAAAGACTAAAAGAGAAATAAAGATGTTTCATTGAATATAATAGAAACAAGGAGGAGAACTGAAGAACACTGTGACAGAGTGGCACACAAAATTAACTACCACACCCTGCCCCCTCCAGCTCTCTCATCAGTCTCTGGAATGGAGAGATGGGCCTTTTAACTTCCAGCATCCCACCTTCAGCTTTTTGGGTCTTACCGTAACTCCAGTTTAAGCAGTACTATAGGGTCCTGGTCACCGTCGGAACAGAAAAGACATATCAGTCACATAAGTTCCAACTCATGACAAGAAACAATGACATATCAGGGATGTCTGCGCCTGTCATCACTTTCTCTGTCCCAGTGGTTTCCCCGAAGCTGTGACAGCAGAGGTGGAACCCATTTCTCATTAGATTGTCTTCACCTCAGAGTGAATCAGAAGAATATGTTGATATTGGGTCTCTGTATTATTTGATTTATCCACATAATACTGCCATATTTGTTGCTCAAATAGTGGCCATTTCATACAATTCAAACTCATATTCTCCCTAAAAAAAAGAAAAGTTTCACCATTACAAAATGCTAACCTATTTCTGAGATGGAGCTATGCTGGCCAGAACAAAGTTATCTTAAATTCATTTACTTAAAGGCTGCATATTTTAAACTAAAAGGCACTCAGTGTGGTTCCTTCCCACACTGTCTACTTTTCTAAGGCAAGATAAATTCAGCAAACTTCTTCAAGTAACATCCATTTGAAACAGTAACTATCAGTCAAATGCCATGCAATCACTGTACATTTTTTCTTGTTTCACAAGAAGGATAGAATAATAAATGAAACACTATTTCTGCCTCTATGGAGTAACACATCTAGCAGTGGAAAGCAGAGAGAACAATGCAAAAAAAGGTAAGGAATGAAACAACAATATAAGAAATGCCACAAGACAGACCATAATCATTTGCTAAATGAGTAGTGTAGAAACTATGTGCAGTGAGTTGAAAGGCAAAGCAATTGCCTTGAATCTGATTTGATCCACTTTCCATCTAATTTAGTTCATCAATCACCACGCCCTCCCACCTACTTACTGTGGGAAGTTATCAAAGAAAATGAAAATCACCTCTCTGCCTACTCGTAACTCCTGGATGATGGTCCCAGAGATGCATCCCCAGCAGGTCTCAGACCACTCCCTCCCACTTATTGGCTCCTTCTCAGGAAAAGATGTAATAATGAGGACATTTATGCTGAGCATTTTTCGCTCATCTGGATGAAGTCAATAGGCTATGGGCCTAGGGAGATAGTTAAGGAGATAAAAGCTAATGGTATGTGCCTTGGTAGAAAGCAGAGCCACCTGAGAGCCAGGCACTTGATCTAACTTTAGGACACATCTTCATTCCGAATTTTAACCCTTCTGAGCAGTTGCCAATAGTCGAAGTAAGCACAGCTATACGATAAATACTGATTTAGGAACATTGAGGTCATGATGACATTACATAATCCTGGCTAATTATTTCAGCAATTTTGTGTGTGCTCTCGTTGGCAGGCGCTGCCATGATGCTCAGCTCTACCTGTCTATTAGGGTTCCCCACTTCAGGACATTGCTAGCCAGGAATCTCATTTCCGCTTCCTAACCCTGGGAGTCAAGACCAAGTACTCCACATGTGGCAGATTCTCAAGGGGCTGCCCCATGCTTGCATGATCCCTAATCCCAAACCATATCTCAAATGATCCTGCAAAGATGCTGTCAATACCATTTGGAAAAAAGATAGATCTATCCCCTGGGTCTGAGAAATGTTTGCTAACACCTCAAGAAAACATCTCTGATTAGGTCCTGTCAATTTGACCTGCAAAATGTCCTCCAAGTCCTTGCCTTTTCTCCATCACAGCAGGCATCCGGTTGGTTAGTTACCAGAGCCTTCAAAATCCTGGCTCTTTCAGACCGCTCTGAGTGAAGCAGCAAGCAGGGACCTTCACACTACATTAAATGGATCCTATCTTTCTGGGTTTAAAAAACTCAGTGCCCTCCAATTATACTCAAAATCATATCTAAGCTCTTGCCTGGCTTACAAGTGCTTCTCTCGACAGAAGCCATTAGCAGAGGTAGTAAAAGGGGCCCAGCTCAAGTTTTGACTAGGGAGGCTGAAATCCAAGGAGAAACCTGGGTTAGACTCTTGGGTATTCTGCTTATGCAATGTTCCATGCAGCTTGGGGCCAGCTACCTTTCCTGCATTTATCATTCCCTCAAACACACACACACACACACACACACACACACACACACACACACACACACACACCCCACACACACACGTCTTTAGTTTCAAGAGTTTCAAGAGAAACAAAATAAAACAATCAGTGGAGTGTTTAACAAATATAATCATCCTGTAGTGCTTTCACTTCGTCAAACACATCTTTCACACAAGCAAAGCTTTCAGCCATTTTTCACTCTACTTGAAATGCTCTTGTCCTTAGCAACTCTTTCCCATCACCTCTGCAGAAAGGCCTTATCTGACTAACATGTCTTAACGGGCTCTCCTTTTCCCCTTCGTTAGGCTCTCCTGTAACTCTCAAGTTCATTCTTAGCACTTGTCTTCATTTTCAATTATTTCCAGACTTTGGCTATTCTTATTTGTCTTTTTCTATCACAAGACTTTTTGTTTGTGAATGGGAGACATACACCCAAGAATAGTGGAGATGAGTACCAGGAGATTTGCTCCATGACCTGGAAGCTGGCCTCATGTGCTAGGGGAAAAGGCAGCTCAGATAGAGAAGGGAACACCAAGTAAAGGGTGCTTGGAGGGCCTGCTCGAGATTGAAGATGCGAGCTGAAAGTAGACTATAGACCGAACATGATGGCCACTCAATACCTATATTGCAAACCACAACACCCAAAAGGAGAGAGAGAGAGAGAGAGCAAAAGGGAATGCCCTGCCACAGAGGTGGGGGGATGGGGTGGGTTTGGTGGGAGGGATACTGGGATCATTGGTGGTGGAGAATGGGCACTGGTGCAGGGATGGATACTCGATCATTGTATGACTGAAATGTAAGCATGGAAGTTTGTAAGTCTGTAACTGTACATCAAGGTGATTCACTAAATTTTTTTAAGATAAATAAATTTTTTAAAAAAGACTTTTTGTTTGTGTCTTCGTGGGGAGGGGGCACATTTGGTTGTCCTCAGAGAAATTTTGGGATTAATCCTGACTCTATGCTCAGGGATAACTCCTGGCATTGCTCAGAGGAATGAGGCAGTTTTAGGGATTTAATTGAAGTGGGTTGTATGCAAGGCCTTGGACCTTTCCACAAGAATTTAGTCTTTATATGATCGAACATGATGGCCACTCAATACCTCTATTGCAAACTACAACACCCAAAAAGAGAGAGAGCAAAAGGGAATGGCAGGGTGGGATGGTGGGGGTTAGGGTGGGGGTGGTGAGAAGGATACTGGGAACACTGGTGGAGGAAAACGGGCACTGGTGGAGGGATGTAAATGATCATTGTATGGCTTAAATGCAAACATGAAAGTTCATAAGTTTGTAACTGTACCTCATGGTGATTCACTAATAAAAAATTAAAAAAAAAACACATGGAAAACAAGCAAAAGAAAAAATTACCAAAGAAAACTTAATGTCCTAAGAAACTTTTTAAATTTATTGAAAACATTCCTATTTTGAAAAATCAATTCACATTTTAAATTAAAATGACAATTTTTTTCAAAAATAATTTAGTCTTTATTAGGACTTGGATCACATTTATGGTGTTTTGGCCTAAGCACTCACCTTAACTCAAATTTTCTCCATTCATTTACTAGTTTCAATTGTTAATAATTATGAGACATGCAAAGTCTTTACCTCATGATCTATTTAAATTTTCTAACTGTATCACCTCTCCCTGGAGTTCAAACCACTGTCTGGATTTGGGCTGAAGGGAAGGCAACTTAGGGATGAAGGGATAGTACAGTGGATAAGGCACTTACCTTGTACATGGCTGATATGGACTTGATCTACAGCACCAATTATGGTCCCCAGAGCCCTGCCAGTAGTGATCCCTGAGCAAGCCCTAAATACTGCCAGGTGTGGCCCAAAAATAAAAAGAGAAAAGGAGAGAAGTGACCTGCCTTCCCCTCCTGCAATGCACATATATAAGCCTTTCTTGAAGATTCCCTTTCTTCTAGACAAATGCTTAGGAAATTGACCTCCAAAGTTTTTCTTGGCTCAAACCGACTCACTTTCTATCCTCTATTTGAATGTATGGCTGCATATGTGTGTCTCCATCATATAAAGATATATGCACACATATGTAAGTATATATGTCACTGTCACTGTTGTCCCATTGTTCATCGATTTGCTCGAGCGGGCACCAGTAACGACGTCTCCATTGTGAGACTTGTTGTTACTGTTTTTGGCATATCAAATATGCCATGGGTAGCTTGCCAGGCTCTGCCATGCGGGCGGGATACTCTCGGTAGTTTGCGGGGCTCTCTGAGAGGGACGAAGAAATCAAACCCAAGTTGGCCGCATGCGAGGCAAATGCCCTACCCACTGTGCTATTGCTCCAGCCAAAATGTATTTGTTACAGACACCTTTTTGTGTATTCAGATGTTATGTTAGCCCATATTCCACAAAAAGTACGGCCTGAGACTATAGCTTATGTTCTCTTATTTTATTAAGCACGCTGTCCAGGGGAGAGAAAAGAAGGAGAGAAGGCAGGACAGGAGGAAAAGCAGATCCAAGGGAACATTTATGTTCAGAATGCATGTTCTCAGGCTTAATTTAAGCTCTTATCTCCTTACTCCATCTTGTGAGAGGGGCCACAGGAGCAACAGCTGCTTAGGACAGTAGGAGGGCGATAGCTCTGCATGGAAGCTAATCTGGGGAGACAGCTCAGGGCTGGAGCAATAGTACAGCAGGTAGGGTGTTTGCCTTGCATATGGCCCACCTGGACTTGGTCCCTGGCATCCCATATGCTCTCCTGAGCATCACCAGGAGTAATTCCTGAGTGCAGAGTCAGAAGTATCCCCTGAGCATTGCGGGTGTGACCCAAAAAGCAAAAAACAGGTACACAGCTCTACATGGGAGCTAGCCAAGAGAAAAAGCTCTTCATGAGAGCTAATCCAAGGATTCAGTGGCAAGATAGGAGTATATCTCCCCAAGTGGGACATGAAGGCCAGCATAAAGGACAGGAAGCAGTCATTATAATAATTGTTGCCATCAATGGGTGTAGTGGCAACCTGGTTCAATAACTTTGAGAGCACCATAAGTCAGCAATTCTGCAGATCTAGGGTGAACCAAAACAAATAGAGTCTTCCAGAGTCTGATAATTAGGCAATGACTGGGCCAGGAACATAGTGCAAAGAGTGGGAGCAAATGCTTTGCATGCCATGGACCTGAGTCTATACCCATATGGTCCCTGAAAGCCATGGGAACAACCCCCAACCAGTTCATTGGGTGTCTACCCAACCCAAACTAGTTCACTGGGAGTTTCCCAACCCCCAACCAGTTCATTAGGAATATCCCAACTCATCCCCCAAAGAAGGGAATGACAGCTTCAGTGCCTTACTCAAGAATGGCAAGGATGTGACATTTAGCCTCAGGATATACAAAGCTTAGAACTCTTGATGGGTCTCCAAATATTTAACTGCACTTTTTCTAGCTGAGCCCTGGTACAGTCTCTGGATCCTTCCTAACACAGGATTAATTGTAAACAGTCACTATATCTATTAAGAAGACACAGGCAAAAAATTTCTTTCCTATACATTCACTAATTTGATCTCTGAAAATTTGCAACACGCAATGGTTAAGGTACAAATTCATTTCTGTTCTACAGATGAGCAACTAAGACTTGAGAAATTATAAGGTATGAGAGTAGTAACAAACTGTAGGAGCAAGAGTGAGAACCAAGCTTTCCGTCGCCGCCGCCGCCGAGGTCGCACGCGCCAGGCCGCTCCGCCGTCTCGAGATGCGCTACGTCGCCTCGTACCTGCTGGCCGCCCTCGGGGGCAACGCGTCCCCCAGCGCCAAGGACATCAAGAAGATCCTGGACAGCGTGGGCATCGAGGCGGACGACGATCGGCTCAACAAGGTTATCAGTGAACTGAGCGGGAAAAACATTGAGGATGTGATCGCCCAGGGCATCGGCAAGCTGGCCAGTGTTCCTGCTGGCGGGGCTGTGGCCGTGTCGGCCGCCCCCGGAGCCGCAGCACCTGCAGCTGGCTCTGCCCCCGCAGCAGAGGAGAAGAAAGATGAGAAGAAGGAGGAGTCTGAGGAGTCAGATGACGACATGGGATTCGGCTTGTTCGATTAGTCACTGCCCCAATAAAACCCTTTTCTAGACCTCAAAAAAAAAAAAAAAAAAGAGTGAGAACCAAGATTTTCTGATTTCTACATTTTCAGGTATAAAGTCCAGAAAAGATAACTATATTTATCTAAACTTTTCTATACATTGTAAACCAGTGACTGAAATCATATAATTATTTTGCTAAGTATGAGGATAAATAATAAATTCATTAAGGGCTATTCTCCATGTTTATTTTTAAAAATATTTAGGAAGATTGAAATGATACCCTTAAAATGGCAGAGTAATGGGCTGGGAGATTGACCAAAGAGTTAGGATTTATAACTTGTATGCTCAAGGCTGAAATTTCTATCTTCAACCCAACATGGGCCCCCAGTACCACTAATTATGGCTCGGATGACCCCAGAACTTCAGAACTGAGCACCAAATCATCAGGCCATCAGTCTTGGTCCAATATTACCGTGGATGGCTTCGGTCCTGAGCATGTGTGGGAGACCCAAGAGAGGATAAATAACACTATAAAAATAGGAATATCTAAAACTTTTAAGATTTTGATTTATACACATTTTAAGACAATGCCATCTATGATTTTATTTATTGCTTTAATAAGAAATGATAAGCAGCCTTATTTTGTTCCCATTGGCCATCTTGAAGAAAAATCTACTCAGATATCATGACCACTTTTCAGTTGAGTCCTTTGTGGTTTTTGTTGTTTAGTGACATGGGTATTGAAAATAATGAATTTTAGAAAGAGAAGAAAAAGAAAGGTTATTTTACAGTACCTCCCATCTAACCCATCTAACCCAAGTCCATAATTCAGGAGAATTATCTTTGGGTGGCCATAATATTGCGGGGGGGTAGATAATTCGGTGATTTGAATGATATCCTTTCTAGAAATTAAATTTTGTATATACCCTAGCACAGTAGCTCTCATCATTCTGCATTTGACACCAATTTTAGAGATTTAGCACCTCACTGTGATATATACTTAATTTATGGTGCAAAGTATATTTAATATAAGTGTTCTGATCATCATCACATTGTGAATAGGAGTCAGTGTCAAATTCCTTCTTAAGCCTTGACACTTATATATGAGAAAGATGTGTCACTATGTTCACTAATATTTTATTTTACTCTATCCACTAAATATACCCACCCATATTCCATGAGCTTTGTACATGCACCTAAATGGTCTGTTTCCCGATATTTGGCAAGGAAAATATACTATCATATGGCATCAAGAACACCTGGAGGAGGTCTGACTAAAATATTATAGATCTGAGATTTAAGTTTATTGGAGGTCTACATTATGCAGGAAACTGTAAAAGAACTGATAGGCACTGAAATGAAGTTTTTACCTCTGTACTTGAAAGTAATATATCCCAAATCATTATATAGTGGGCATAGATATCCATCAAAGAAACTGTAAACAGAATTCTTTTTAAAATATAAATATAATTGAGGGACTTGAGGGTTTAAAAATTTTTCCTTGAATATGACAGACCATAATTTGATCCTCAGCACGGTATGGTTTTCCCAACCAAGCACAGACAGGTGCAGTCCTGAAGGGACCCTCATTGTGTTTGGAGACCCCTGAGCACCACCGGGGTAGTCAGGGTAATCCCTAGCACCTCGAGACCTGAGTCGCATAATATATTTGGGTGATTGCATTGAAGCACTGGCCCAGAGAGCTGAGAATCACAGAAAAGACTTTAGCAGGCCTTCTCAGCATCAGTTGAGTGCGCCCCCAATCAATCATTGAAAAATGATCTCACATAATAAGAGTAGATATAGTCTCATGAAGCAGTATGTGTGGAAATCACTGTATCACTGTAATCACTGTAATCCTGTTGCTCATAAATTTGCTCCAGTGGGCACCTGTAACCCATATACTCTTTCATTAATATTTTGAAAGCCAACACTTCCCAGGGTGGGAAAGCCATCATTCGAACACTAATGATACAAGATTCAAGCATGGAAACTCCCTAGAGTAATGCAAAATCGGCATAAAATATGCATGTATGATGGAAGACATTAGTTCTAATGAGAGATAGACCTGATGTTAAGCAGTGGTAAGTATTCAAACTTAATTTCAAAAGTCCAAATCCATCACATTACTTCTTGCCAAAAACCTATGTATGTTCTTCCCATCACCACTGAATACATTCCAAGTCCATGAGTGTGGCATTTTGACTACAATTAATATCCTACTACTTGTCACCCTCATCCCATCCTCTTGTACCACACTGTTGTTATAACTTCATTTAGACATTTTTTAATATGTTCATTTTTTTCTATTACTGGGACTTGGTCCAAATTCTCCTTTCATAGAAAAATGCCATCCCTCTTTCAGACCACTAACGTCATAAACTTATAGTGGATATTTTTTTTGTTTTGTCTCTCAAGCAGAAACTCCTCCAGTAACATTGTTTTCTTTCCTTTGAGGAAAAAAATTCAAGTTTCATGTATTCCTGGTGGCTTTGCCAATCGTATTACCCCACTAAGGAAACCATGTGATAACTATATTGTGAATTTTTTTAAAAAGCATGCAACATAAAGCAGAGAATTATAATCCATCACTGTTTCATAAGATAGATACAACAGCTACTCTGTATAATAATAGTTCTCCAAGACTACTAGTACTTTAATGTACATCAAAATAAGCCAGAAGATTTGTTTAACCGTGTGATATGATGTGAACAAGAGTTTCCAGAGAGTCTGAGGTGTGGTCAAAGATTCTGCGTTTCTTACAGGACTTTAGGTGTATTCTTTTCTTTTACTTTTTTTTTTTTTGAAAAAAAAAATTTACTGAAAAGTTAGTACTATTTAGCTTTCACTGTATCACTGTCACTGTCATCCCGTTGTTCATTGATTTGCTCAAGTGGGCACCAGTAAAATCTCCATTATGAGACTTGTTTTTACTGTTTTTGACATATCGAATATGCCATGGGTAGCTTGCCAGGCTCTCCGAGAGGGAAAAACTCAGGCCAGCCATGTGCATGGAAATGCCCTACCCGCTGTGCTATTGCTCCAGCCCATTATTTAGCTTTAACAACAAAAATTTATTTGCTTAAGTTTATGGTTATGAGAAGTCCAAAATAGTCTTAAAGGGGCTAGAATAAGGTATTCAAAGGACTAGAGAGTTTCTTCTGGAGGTTTAAGAGGTGAATCTATTTGCATCTTCCAGCTTCTAGATGGTATCTGCATTCCCTAGCTCCTTTATCACATCTCTAATCTCTTATTTCTGTCATCACAACTCCTATTATTATTAACTCTGGACTCATAAGAGAACTTGTGAATAATCTAAGAACATCTCATATATATATACAAATATATATATATATATATATATATACACATCCATATATATGGACTGGAGCAATAGCACTGTTGGGTAGGGCATTTTGCCTTGCACACAGCCTACCCAGGTTCGATTCCTCCATTCCTCTTAGAGAGCCCTACAAGCTACCAAGAGTATCCTGCCCGCACGGCAGAGCCTGGCAAGCTACCCGTGGCGCATTTGATATGCCAAAAACAGTAACAAGTCTCACAATAGAGACATTACTGGTGCCTGCTGGAGCAAATCGATGAACAATGGGAGGATTACCATAAATGCAGCATCCTGAGAATTAGTACATAAATAGGTTGGGCGCCATTAATGAGATTACCACACAAAGTGATGCTGATCAGGATAACATAAGAACCATGTTTGGAGAACCACTGAGAGATCATTACTATCAAAATAGTCCCATGTTTTCATTATTTTGTACTCTCTCATACTCTCAAAATAAGCTGAAGGCCAAGATGAATCTTTAAAAATTGCTTTAACTCTATTTACATGCTGAATTCTGAATATTAGTATTTATGTTTCTATATTATTGTAGAGAAATGGGAGAAAATGCGAAAACACTAACAGAAACACAACTGAAGTTAATAACCTGAAGTTGAAAACAAATTATTTAAAAGAGTATTTGGATTTCATAGTATTCAAGCACCTTCTCAGAGAGCCCAGCAAGTTGTCGTATCTCACCCGCACGGCAGAGTCTGGCAAGCTACCCGTGGCGTATTCAATATGCCACAAATAGTAACAACAAGTCTCACAATGGAGATGATACTGGTGCCCACTCGAGAAATTGATGAACAGTGGGATGACAGTGATACAAGTTTTCAAGCAATAGATTTTTCTACTGAATTATGGTCCTGAATGTCAATTCCTCTGTTGCTGGAGTACTAGATAATGTCTTGTTGATGTGCACAGATATCTCCACTTTTCTCAAATTAAACTTGTCTTAAAATCTACTGCATGGATTTTGAATGTCAGAGATGACTTCATCACACATTCAAGCATTAAACCAGACTCCCCCGGCACCATAGAAATTAGTAGCTTATGTCCCAGTAATGTTCTAAGATTTCTGCAGGCACTTATTCATTAGCTATTCGGGGTTTGTTCTTTTCACATTTCCCACAGTGTGCTGCAATAATTCTATACTGCTTGCTTCACTAAGTAGCCTGTAAGCTTCTTGAGGGTAAGTGGTGGGGCATTATTTATTTTGTTGCAAGCACGAAACTAAGAGAACGGCATCTCATGGAATTTGTAGTAAAATGATAGACAGATCAGAACATATGTAAGTAATAAGAAATCAGTTCCCAAGTAGGAGAAAAATCTGCAGTCAAATTGTCTTGAAAGCAGACAGAAATTGAATATGATATAGAAAGCAGATCATAGCTATCGCAAAATTTTAAACAAGGGCAAAGCTAAAATCATTTTATAGAACCCTATCAATAATACCACGGTTTAGCTTAGAAGCAATCAGACAAAGACCAAAGGTTTTCCAGGAGGTATGATTCTTCAAAGAGACAAGGAGGATTTAAATTGAACCCTTAAGTTCTCTTCCAGCCTCTTCATTTTAAGTATTGAGGTATCTGTCCTTTGTTCTTGGTGATTTATTATATCTGATTGTAACTCTTAGAATTCAAACATTAGGCTCTGTCTTCTTTTCCATCAGGATTTTAAAATCAATATCTTTACCATTTATGAAATTGTGCGATGTGCTTTGAAGACTTAAGACATTTTAGAGAGAGAAGGAATGTCACCTTGTACTATCACGCTGATGCATTTAATAATGTCTTCTTTAAAAATCAAAAGCTTGTTGGTTGAAATGTATTAGATGGCAACCTAGCAAAGCAATGCATGACTGTTTTAGTGGTACAGTCTGCATACTTTAAATACAGTGAATGAGAACAGTGGACAAAAACAATGTAATCTGATTTATCAATCAGTTGTCTGCAACACAAAAAACAAAGGTCTAATGAAAAGTAAGTTTTATTTACATACTTAACAGACAGAACACCTAATGTGTGTCAAGGTCTACTTAACCCAATGTTGATCAAAAAAATTTCAACCGTGTACCTGGAAGACCTAGATTTGATCCCTGACAACTGCATCGGATCCCTGGAGCACCGCCCACGAGCAGGAATCCCAGAGCACAGAGTCAGGTGTAACTGAGCACCACTAGGAGTGCTACTGCCCAACAATACCTTCCAAATTAAAAGAATTCCTACCTTGAAAATCTAACAATTAGTAAGGTGTCAAGACAATGAACAAATAATTAAGCCTAAGGGGGGGAGGGGGGAACGAAATAAGGGCATTTGGGGAACAATGGGGTCAAAGGGCCTAACAGAGGACAAATCTGCATGACCAAGAGGCTCTCCAAAGTAGATTGAAATAGAATGAGGGCTGGATTTGACCATTTAAACCATCAAGAAGCCTCCTCTACTTGTAACTTCCTTAGAGAACTTGCCTTAAGACAAAACACCACCCAGTCTGCAAATCCTTCTGCACAAGACAATCATGCCTTCCTTTAGTTTCACCACCAACAACCCCACAGGAGAATTCTGAGTCCTGGAACTCTCACACAGGATTAAACAATCTGCCCATTATATCCATCCATCTCAAAGTAATAGACTCACATAAATACTAGTCTGACTCTCACACTTGGAGATTATTCTCATGTCGTATGGTTGTGTTCTGGCTCTCAACCATGTTGTTGGGAATATCAGAGAGACAATCAGGAATTTTAAAAAGCATTCCAGATGATTTGAATAAGGAGAGTTTGAGAATTTGCACATTAAGACCCTCCTCGATTGGCAGTGACGAGCAACTCAGCCATTTTAGGACATGTATCATCACACACACACACACACACACACACTCACAGACATGCACACATGCACACACTCACACAAGCACAATTACCACACCAGACCCTAATTTGGCAAGCTCAGACCAACAGGCCATGCACAGTTCTTGGAGCCAAGCTGAGTATTTCCTGGCAGCAGAAAAGGGGTGTACTGAATGGGATGGTTTTGAATCCTGCACAGGTGTGCTTAAAACCCTGGACCATTTCTCCTTCTCTGAGTGTTTGAGAACCTTCTGAGTAAGTTCTGGCCTTTTGTAAATTTCCGTTTTTTAAGAACCATAGGACTTGGCAGTCTCTAGTAAGTTAATGTTCCAATTGAAATTCTAAGGATGAGAAAATACTGAAAAGTAACGCAGACTGGGAAAGAATCTCCCAGCATAAAAGAAGAGAGGGTGGGGTGGCAGCGGGTGAGTTGGGAATATTGAGACCTAATCTCAGAATGTTCCTCTTAATAAGAGGAGGGAGAATTTATACATTTCTCTGAATTCAGTTTCTTAACCTTTTACATATTAAATCTCCAACCTCCCTGTTCAAGATGACTTTTTAGAAAGAGATTACGTTTTAAAATTATTATTAGTTCTCACCCACCAGTGCTCAGGTTTACTCCTGGTTTTGTGCTCAGGGATCATTCAAGGCACATATGCAAGGCAAATCCCCTATCTACAATACTATCTCTTGGCTCTGAAGTAGCTCTTCCTAAAACAGAAAATACTGAAGAGAAGCTCAAAAATCTTATATACAATGCACTGTTTAGAATACATCTGATTCTAAGTGATTCTAAACTTATATAAGTTTGCTCAAATGGATCTCTTAAAAGAATTCAACATAACTTGGTTATTAGGCAGAGACATGAATTTTGGGCTTTGTTTCCTTCAGCCTCTTGTTAACATATCTAGTATTGAAAAGAAGTATTTGCATGTTAAAACATCATTAGTAGGTTCCTTACTGAGTGCACAGGCTATATCTAGATGAGCACAGTCTTAGTAGGAAACCTTACTGTGAAGATTTTCCACTTAGCTCTTACTCAGAAACTCTGCTGAGAACTCCTCTATCTCTCATGTAATCCTTCCAACAACTCTAAGAGATAGGTACTATTATTATTCTCAAATTAGGGAAAGGTCACCCACGATTTAGAGAGGGTAAAACAGACAACACATAATTCACTGAATGTAATGAAATACATTCTCCAGTGGAAGGGGGGGCTCTTAAGTCCACCCCAGTCAGGAAAGTTGTTTTTGTTAAATTCTGAGCCTATTTTTTTTGCTGGGAGTAAAAGGTAGGGGTAAGTTTTGACGCTTTTTTATTTCCCTTTGAAATATCACCTAATGGTTATTGCTACAGTGTTTACTGTGCAATAATGATTATTGCTACAGTGCATACTACCAATGCATTATGCTGAGCATTGGAAATAATATCTCGTTACTCTTTTTGGCATATCAAATACACCACAGGTAGCTTGCCAGGCTCTGCCTTGTGGGCGGGATACTCTTGGTAGCTTGCCGGGCTCTCCGAGAGGGATGGAGGAATTGATCATTACTCAGATACAGTAAACAGAAATTTGCCTTTGGGCAGGGACCACAGGAAGAGACATAAAATAAAAGTCAATGGTGGAGGGAAAGATAAATACATAAATTTGAATCAGAGGCTGGCAAGATATAATTTGATGTGGAGGAACAAGGAATTCTGCTTAGTGAGCACAGACATACAAACCCTCCACACTCTTGGCTCAAACTACATGGTTGTATTGTTCTTAAAAGTCCCAACTCTACCAGTCACACACACACACACACACAAGCACACACAAAGAAACACACACAAGCATACAAGCACACACAAACACACAAACACACACACAAACACAAACATACACACTTATGAATGTGCTAGAGGAGCTGATTGGTAATATTCTAGGAGCCACAATTTTGAAAATGTTTGAAAATCTCTTTGAAAATGTTTATTTGGCTACTGTATTCATTTATCTACACACTATAAACTTACAATTTTGAAATGTAAAAATTTCAATTAATTAATGCAATGTACTGGAGCACTGTCATCCCATTGTTCATCGATTTGCTCGAGCGGGCGCCAGGAACATCTCCATTGTGAGACTTGTTTGTTGTTAACTGTTTTTGGCATATCGAATATGCCACAGGTAGCTTGCAAGGCTCTTCCCTGTGATTTATAGAAATTAATCACCAGTCTTCCAATGACAAAGCAGTTACTGAAGATAAGGAGCAGCTTGCTACTAAAGGAGTGTATTCTACCACAGGCATTGACCAGACCAAAGATTACTGGTGATTACAAGGTCTGCCATAGTAGAATGGGATGGCAGTGGTTGGAAACCATTTAAATATGCCGTCCTTATGACATTTCTCTTTTTTAAGCTACAGAAAAAAAGTGTTAGTATTTATGATTTGTGTCAGATGGTCAGCTTTAGAGTGGACACATGAAACAATTTCCCCATTCTAGTAAATCACAATGGGCAATAAACAAACTATAAACAATGACAGAAAGAAAAGAACCCTTTTCCAGGATTATAGTAAGTTCTGACATTTGGGAAATTGATTTATTGCTGGACTTCATGTCTTCAATAGTTAGCACATTTCCAAACACATAACAAAGTAGCCATCTCCTCTTTCCTTCTCATTTTATTATATGCTCATTGGACTCATTGGTCTATAAAATCACAATTTTAAAATGTTTTCTTTATAACATGGGAAATACATAATAAAATAAGTTGTAGAACCTCAGAAATCTTAGATACAGACTTTGGTATATTCTTTGTCCATTTCATCAGTACCTATTGAGTACATACCAAATATTAGGCAATTTTCCAGAAGCTGAGGCCCTCACAGTAAACAACTGGATAGTACACATAATCTACATCCATTAAGTGAACATAAAATATTTGGGAGTATAAGGTTTAAAAAGAATGACAAAAATTGGAGGTAAGACAATGCCCAAAAGGGGAGAGAGAGAGACAGACAGAGAGAGAAAGAAAAAGAAAGAAAAGAGAGAGAGAGAAAGGAGAGAGCGAGCGAGTGCAAGAGCGAGAGAGAAAGAGAGAGAGAGAAGAAAAGGAGCGCCTGTCATAGAGGCAGGTGGGCGGAAGGGGGCATGATGGAAGGGAACCTGGGAACTCTGGTGCTGGGAAATGTACACTGGTGGAGGGATGGGTGTTGGAATATGGCATGACTGAAATCCAACCATGAACACCTTTGTAATTGCCTGTTTCACAGTGATTCAATTAAAAAGTTTTAAAAAAAAAATTGGGGAGTTATGTGTTAGGAAGGAAATTGAGTAAAGCTAAGGAAGATGTGCTAGAGAGGTGAGATCTGATCTGGTGGTCAGAAAAGGACTCCCCAGGTAGTCAGTACTAGAACAAGAATGTAAATAATATGAAAGGGTGAGTTCAACAAAGGTCTTAAGATTGTGTTGCAGAGAAGAAGTTACAAAGATCCCAGGCTCAAAGAGAGAAATGAGCCTGACTTGTTCATTTAAGAACAGATGAACCTTGGTGTGATCAAGGAAAAGAAGATAACGTAGGGTGGAAGATAGGAGCCAATCAAGTGGAGGTCCTGACATCCGTAGTGAAAATGTTGCATTAATGACAAACAGTGGCACTCAATGTTTAAAATCAAGGAATAATTTAAAAAAATATAGTGCTTTAAAAAAATTCTGCTTATGGGAGAAGGGAAAGGACAGAACTGTGTTCCACACAATGGCAGTTTTTCACAAGTGCTAAATTTCTTTTTTGGTTTAGTGATTAAGAAAACAAGCTGAGGACTTGCACCCACCTGGGCCCCAAGCTGGCAGCTGCACTGATTACTGATGCAAACTACAAGGCTGTATTTTTTCGGGTGTTTCAGGTTAGAGGGCCAGGGATGTGGTTTCCAGACAACAGCTTAATAAATAAATAGTTAACACTCTCTTTAGAACTGCAACCTCACAGTCTCTTGAAATCTGGTTAATATCTAACGTTGTGTCTCCATTTTTAGATTAAACAATTCTCTCCACCCTGAGAGTCTCAAGAAAGGAAACTAGTCAGTGAGCAGATAAAAAAGAAAAAGCTCAGCTTATTAACTGGACAACTGGGAAGCAAGGCTATCTGTGGCCTTGACATAATTCTCAAAATCCACCCTGATGACAGCCAGTGCCTGCAGAGTGCCTTACTTTTAATGTGTGTTTAATTTGTCTTCCAAAGAATTGTCCTTATGTGAAAGTTTGTGAGGGAAGGATCACTTCTTTCCTATCCCTCCAGTATATTTGTAGGGAGACATCCACAACATCAGCAATTATCGCCCAATCTGCCTGCTGTCTGTTGCACACAAGTTGTTCAGTCGTGTCATCTTGAATAGAATAGGCAGAACACTAGACGAAGGACAACCATGAGAGCAAACCGGGTTCCAAAAAGGACTCAGCACGATTGACCATATCCACACAGTGACCAAACTCATTGAAGTTTCTCGAGAGTTCAAGATGCTGCTCTGTCTAATCGATTTAGAGAAGGCCTTTGATTCTGTTGAGACTGATTCAGTCATCAAAGCCCTAGCCAAACAGGGTGTTCAAACTCAGTACATCAAGATCCTCCACAAGCTGTATTACGGATTCACCACCAAGATCTCACCATGCTACAAGAAAGTGATCGCTGAGGTAAAGAGCAGGGTAATACCATTTCACTGAAACTCCTCAGTGCCACCCGTGAGAACATCATGCGACAACTGGAATGGGAAGGAATGGGAGTGAAGATCGACGGTCGGCAACTACACCACCTCTGCTTCGCTGACGACATCGTTCTCCTAACACCAAACATTAGCCAAGCGGCACAAATGCTGGCCGACCTCAACTGAGAGTGTGGAAAGGTAGGACTGCAGCTGAATCTCAGCAAAACAATGTTCATGAAAAATGAACTAGACCCTGACGTTCCATTTGCTCTCAATAGAATGAACATCTTCAGATGCAGCAGCTATGTGTACCTGGGTTGAGAACTCAACATGAGGAACGACTTGGCGCCAGAACTGCACAGGAGGAAGAGAGCAGCATGGAACGCCTTCAAGAGCGTCGAAGAAGTGGTTAAGAGGACAAAGAACCTCCGGCTCCGGGCACATCTTTTTAACTCCACCGGTTCTTCCTGCACTAACATGCACCTCAGAGACCTGGGCCCTATGAAAACAGGATGAGAACACTATTCGGGTATCCCAAAGAGGAATCGAAAGAGCTATGCCTGGAGTATCACGTTTAACTCAAGTGAGAGAAGGAATCTGGTGTTCCAACCTCTGTCGACATTCAAGAATCAGGGATGCTGTCTCATTTGCCAAGGCGCCAAAAATCAGATGGGCTGGACACGTAATGTGATTCAGAGACGACAGCTGGACTACAGCTGTTATCAACTGGATTCCACGGGACGTCAAAAGACCGAGTGGCTGCTCACCTACAAGATGGTCAGACTTCTTCGTCAAAACCCTGAATGATCGGTTTGAGGGTCTTCCTGTTCCTGATACGAGCAGATAACATTGAGCTACACTAGCACTCAACAGGGACTAATGGAGACGTTACTGGCACCCACTTGAGCAAATCGAAGATCAACAGGATGACAAGTGATACAAGTGATACCTCAAGTACCTGGTATTCTATAAGAATAAAATATAACAGAAGGCTGTAGAACAACTGAAATGTGAAACAGACATTTAAACCTCACTCTCTGGGATTGTAATAAGGGAAACTCAGAGAGCTTCCAACAAAGGAAAATAATACAATTGAATGCATTTAATTTTTTTCAGATAGAGTACCCCAACCCACAATACAAAAGTCATTAAATCTCATTATGTGGCATCAAGGAAGGTTTTTTGTGTGTGTGTCTGGTAAGATCAGCCAAAAAAATGTGCCCAGAGCAAACATTTAGACTGATGACCATGAGCTAAAATTCAAATCTACGAACTAGCTAGAAACAGATATTCACTAGAACAATTGAGAGTGCTTATGCATCTATCTTAGTGAAAAATGGTAACAAAAGAAACCTTATTTCCCTGGGAAAAAATACTATCAAATAATAAAACAATTCAGGACCATTCCCACAAAGTAATAACAGGTCATACATAATTGATTGCCTTTAGTCTGCATCTCTGGGTATTACAAATCACAGTTATAACGCTTCAACCAAACAAAGTTTCATTGCAAATTTGGGCTGTCTATTCTGGCACTCTCTGAAACTACTTTAGTGCTGTTATTGCACACTTAACCGCAGTGTTCTTTAGCTGTTTCTTCAGTGAAGTTTTCATATTCCCAACGACATTACAGACCCCACTTTTTCTGTGTGTGCACTTACTATCTCTGATGGTAAAAGGTAAACTCTTTTAAAGTGAATTGATTTAGACTTATGATCGCACCTTCGGCTGGCAAGGGAATTTGAACTACCCTGGGAGATTAAAAAAACTACTTTCCTGGCAAATAATACCCTGACTCCCGCCATTAAAACCATAGAAATTGCACTAAAAGCAGGAGAAAAGTACTAAAATTACAATGACTCTTTGGTCTACCAAACATCAAACAGATGTATCCATAAAAAAAGAATAAATGATTTATTATAATATTCCTTTTCTTTGCACATCCCTAGGCTCTTAGCATCAGTTGCAGGAGGCATCTAGACCAGGGCTTTGGACTTTTGAGCTCTGCCTCACTATACAAGAACCATACCTTCCTTGCCTTCTGTATGCAACGTTAATGACATAGATCTGGGCTGTAAAATTGCAGTAGCCCTAAGCACTATTGTCTATTTGCCAACTAAAAAATGACTGGTTTGATCTTAAATATGAACAGTTAAATATGTACAGAAGTTCAAAGACTTACTACTACCCAAAAAGGAATGCAAAATATATGTAAGTAATTTAAAAATATTTGTTACATTTTGAAATATTTTGGAATAAAATATATTTTGAAATAAAATATAGCATTGAAATTAATTTCACTTAGTTCTTTTTACTTTTTCACCATGACTCTTTTTCATTTACAAATGAGGTTCACACTGTATTTCACTTGGGTACTGCTGACCATTCTGAATTGCTATCAGGTATAAGATTCTTTGCTTATGGAAGTATATTGGTTCCCAGTCCTAACAGCACAAATTGCCTAATGCATTACATGTTTCGTTATGAGTGAATTTTCCTAAGCATATCACAGAAAGATAGAAAAGAAAGGGAAACAGCACGATATCATCTTTCCTTCTGAAACGGCAATGAGAATAAATATGAACAATGGAATCAAATTATCTTAAATCTGAATGCTGGTGCTAGCCTCAACTTCCCCATTTGTTCAAAATAAATTTATACATTATATATATTCACATACAAACACACACATATATACATATATATGTACTTGTCTCAAAAATGTTAAATGAATAAAATAAAAATAAGTGAGATTATGTAGATCATCGCTTACAATTTTATCAAGCAGAGAGGGAATGAGGAGTTTGGCATTGAGGCAGGAACTGGGAAGACACTGAGACATAAATATTCATTAAGCATTTGGAAATCTGACTGTGTCTGGAGACTAATACAGAAATGAACGGAAGAAATCAAGATTATACAACAAGATTTGTGAACTCAGACACACTCCAAATCCATACAGGAGAGGAAATCAGTGAAGCCAGGTGTTTGTGGTGTGTCTACATGTATGATCACCCCATCTAACCTACGTAGCTGAGCTTCCCCAGCCTATTACTTCCATGAAGGAGTAATAATGGTATGGAGTAATAATGGTACAGTGTTGTCAGAGCTTCTGATACTTATGAGTCTAGAAATTCTGATTTCTAAGTATTAGAACATTTTTAAGAAAAAATAAAAGCATTTATGGGGGTAGAGAGATAGTCCAGAGAATAGAAAGCATGCTCTGCATGCAGCCAATGTGGGTTAGATCCCTGACATCCCATATGGTCCCTCGAGCACTGCCAGGGGTAACCCCAGATATGAGATAAAACCCAAATAACTAAATATATTTTATATAATTACTGGTTTGAATTTTTTAAAAAACATTCACTCCAAATAGAATTCATGGGAAGACAATTTCAGGCAACTGCTGTTTCGAAGTTCAACAAATAACTCACTGGCTCCACCACATGAAAGTGAAAGATCTCAAATGAAACTCCCAGCAGCCCTAAAGCATCTGTGCTAACAATACTGGAGAAGGTGATTTAACTCTGTCTTCTTAGGGCCTCATGATGCTTGAACACAGTTGTAGGAACAATAGCTATTCCCCTGACCACTCTCCCCAAACCCTGAACTGGGTTAAGTAGGATGTTTCAGAGAGACCCCCCGAAAGCACTTGGAATAGGCAGGAGATGTACGATATAATCCAAGGTGCTGTTCCGGCTATTATTCACTGCCTACTTTAGGTCTCAATGGACCTATTGTCTATTGCTGGTGCAGGCACTTGTCTCTAGTCCTGGGAGTAAATACTGTACCATTCTGTATAAAAAAATGTGCATTCAGTATATTTGGAAGAACTGCCTTATACAGTAAGTTTTTTTTTTTAATTCCACATTTATAAAAGAATGCTAGTGACCTCTCTATACCTATTGTAGGAAGTAAAGGAATTTGCACCTGAAAAATTAAAATTACAGTAGCTACTCCTTCCTCAAGTAAGTGGTTCTTAGGAAATGCATTTTAAAGTGAATGATTTTCCAGTGAACATTTTAATTTTAATTTAACTTTCCCAGAAAATGAAGTGCTTTGTGTAGATTCTTTTGGTTTTTATTTAAGGCATAAAAATTAGTTCTGAGCTGTGATAATTGTGGGCTTAGGAATGTAATCATTCTAAGCACCACTTCTGACTTGCTTGTAAGCCCTACAGATCTTGAGTTGCTGTTTATTGCTAATCCCAAATTGGCAAGTTATTTAATTGTGAAGCTGAACTTAAAGTCAGAGTGTTGTGGAATGGTTGGAGGTAAATTATTTTGTCTTACTTTCAACAGGTTACCCAAGGACTAATATTAGATAGGTTTCTGGATATGAGTTTTTGTGTTAATTTTCTTAATTAAAATGTGTGGAATATTTACATTAAATTAAATATATATTTTTAAAAATCAGTGACAAGATGACTCATCATAGTTCCTATCTTCCACAGTTAAGGGTCCCATCCTAAACATTACTGTTTATGCTTATTATTTAAAAAATAAGGAAGTCCAGGCCTAAGTCATAAAAAATGATGATGTCAAAAATGAAATAAAGTATTTCTAAATGTTTTAGATTTATATGCTTGAATATGTGTCTGAAGACCTCTATATAAAAACAACATCAACCAAAGTACCATATATGATTTGTATTTTTTCTTTATAATAGAGGTCTCTTGATATACTATAAGAAATGTGAACTCATATCTTACATTGAAATATGAAACTGCATTTGAATTTGAAATTGTACTTCCCCCAGTAAAGTTATTTTTAAGTAACAGTAGGCCTGAACTTATAAGCATCCAGGTACCAAAGTTATTGAAAATCCACTTAATTAAAATATTTGGCAAGTACCTGTATTTAGTGCATTTAATATTTCCAGTAATTCAGGGAAGATAGAGTGTCATCATATTTTTACCTCTCCCAAAATTTTCTTTTGAGAAAAATATAGGAATTATCTGCCTGAATCTGAAGAATCTGCTTCTCAGTCTTTTTGTGTAGAGCAGGAAAAACAATGCTGACCTGTGGGCAGTCAGGTTCCAAGACGCACTTTGTGGGAACCCTTGGGCCGTTTGTTGTTCTTCTTTATTTGTCCACTCAAAACCATGTAGTGCTATTCTGTGTAACATCTAGCATCTTGCTGGACTTAGGAGATTCAATACACGAAGTACAGCCACTTCCCTCAAGTACCTTACAGCATCTTTCCCTTAGTATCTACCGGATCTAAACCAAGAGAAAAAGAGCACCTTCCGCCAGAGATTGTAACTGAGGAAAATAAAATGCTGATATTGCCTGATATTCATTTCCTTGTCTGCTTTTTGTTTTCTTCTGTTTAGTAGGTGTCACTGTTTATATATTAAAAAAATCTAAAATTTAAAATTTTGGCAATGCTTTTTTTTTTTTTGGTTTAAAAAACAGGTCTTTGATACTGGCCCAGAAATTCCCCTTGGCAACAGAGAACGAGAGCTGAAGGGTGGTGCTGAAGCACTTCCTAGCTTGTTATATGTACTTTCTCCAGTTGACAAGGTGCCCACCATTCCTGAGACATTTCCCGGTCACCCATTTCCACAATATGTCTGGATCTCTACAGCACCGGGATTGGAGTGTTTGGCTCTGCTAGAAGTGACTAGAAGCCAGGCTGGCTCTAGTGCTGTGGCTACTGTTTATTACATATGTGACTGCAATGAACCGTTTAACTCCACTGTTCTGCAGCTTTCAGCCTGATCTTCTAAAAAATACGAAGATTAAGACAAAGGAACAAACAAAAACTAACCAATTCATGCTTTTCTGCCACTGCAGTTGTGTATATTCCAAAGAGAAATTGATGGAAGATTTTTCAAGATGTGGAGAGGACTGTGCAAAGGAAGTGCATTATTATTTAATGTATTTTTTAAACTAAAGTAAGAAATAATACTATATACCTGCTTATGGCTATAAAGACCTAAATTTAGGTTTTTAAATTTAGTGTAAGACCTAAAGTAAATCTCACACTAGCTTTGAGAAACAAATGTTACTTTATTATTTTGCCTATGAAAGAAAACAAGGCAAAAAGAACCAAGGGATAGATTCCACCATAAAATGCTAACATTTGGAGGGCTAGAGTGACAGTACAATAAAGTGACTGCCTTGCATGCAACCAACCCCAGTGCACATATGGTTCCAGGCACTGTCAGAAGTGATCCCTGAGTACAGTCATGAATAAGACCTGAGCATCTCTGGGTGTGACCCTAGAACAACAACAACAAAAAATAAATAAATAAATTTAAAAAAATAAAATGCTAACATTTTTAACATGTCAGCTTTCAGGTTTGTTCTAAATAGTTCAGTGTCCTTCCTTGATGAAACCATTACAAACTTACATTAGGGAATAAAGAATAACCAATAAAATGAGCCATCACTTTCAAGGACATACTCTGGAGAAAGAGAAGATACATTTTGAAAATAAATGGTTTATTTCTTAAATGGCCACCAAACTTTGTGGTCAAACATTGAAGGGTCAAATGGTACCAGGGCTAGAACCCAGTGTCTTATATGTTCTGCCACTTGAACTAGCTTCCTCACCCAGAAAAGGAACGTTGGATTTTATAAGGAAAATATTTTGAATAGATGTTTAGATAAACAGTTATGGACTTAAAATAAACTGGCATTGTTAAAAGCTATGAAGTTTCATTCATTAAATATTTCTCAAAGTTATATGCTTTTCTTGGAGAAAATCATCAGTAAGGAGGTATTTAGTAATCTCTGTAAGAATCAAAGGTCCTTAGTTTTATTAAAGTCTACTTTCATTAATCTCCTTCTAACCCTCTATGTTAGCTCATTTAAACCATATTGTTGTCCATAAAGAAATATGACAATAGACCTGGGTCACTTTCATGAGATTCTTTTCAAGAAGATTCTATTATGATAAGAAAATCCAACTTAAAGATGAAGTAAAGTTTTATCACTTACTTTAAAAAGTATCCGTAGAAATAGTAAGCATTTCTAATGCATTTACATTTTTATTAGGTTTACAAAAATTCTATATTCTGGTGTCTTCAGGTACACATTTCTTGAATCAAGTTAAATAAATAATATCTGTATAATAACTTCTTAAAATACAGTGTACTTATTTAAGTTTCTTTCATGGTTGACTGTAATTCAAGTTAGTGAAAATTCTGAAAGAACAAACAAGGAAGACTGTGGAGTTTCTTGGAGATCTCCACATAGTTCATGTAGATGGCACAGTGGGAAGTAAATCAGGAGATATGTGAAATAATAGCAAGTTGTTGGTGAGAAGTGTGTATGACTAACATGCAACTATCTTTTATACATTTCAATCAGCTGATGACAAAGGAAAAAATGATAACAGCACTGCTAGTACCATATTTTTGTTATGAGCCTCTAAATTAATCCAAAATAATAAAAGTAAAAAAACCCCAAACAAAAACAAACTCAGACTAGAGTGCTACATAGAGAACATGACAGGAACCATATACCTAGCATGCAGGAACTAAATATTAACAGCAACTGCAGAAGATGTGATTGCAGGCTTGAGTAAACGTCCTGAAACTATAATCTACAAAACCGGCTGTGTTTAATGATGGTTTTTCATAAAAACAGATGGCCCAAAGATATCTAAAAGTATTCTATGCCATAGTTATCAGGTTATGGATTTTTTTAATTGAGGAAAAATGAATAGCATCCCAGATATTTTTGTTTTAAGTGAAGATTGAGAAAGGGGGAAAAAGAATTATTATATACAATAGCCATTGTTTTGTTTAATTTATTTATCCTTTTTGGGGTGGGGTGGGGGGGTTATATCTGGCTGTATACTGGATCTGGCTGTATTCCTGGATCTGCATTTAGGAATTACTCCTCGTGGGCTCAGGGGATCGCATGGAGTGCTGGGGATTGAACCCAGGTCAGTTGTGTGCAAGGCAAGTAAGTGCCTTACCTACTGGACTATCTCTCCAGCTCCCCATTTTTTTATGAAAGTGATAAGTATGATGCTTTGTCAGTAACAGCATTATAACCAAAGTGCCTTAAAGGGACAGGGGAGAAAAATAAGTGCCTCTCTCTGGGAGGCAGGAGGAAAACTGGGAACACTGGGAAGTAAGTGGATACTGGTGCAGGGACTAATTAATGACTTTTTTAATTCATAGTGATTTGATTTAATATTTTTGGGGGTCTTACACCAGGTGATGCACAGGGGTGACTCCTGGCTCTACACTCAGGAATTACTCCTGGCAGTGCTCAGGGGCCCATATGGGATGCTGGGAATCGAACCTGAGTTGGCTGTGTGAAAGGCAAATGCCCTACCCATTGTGCTATAGCTACAGCCCTGTGATTTAAATATCTTAATACACATATTTTTTAAAGAACAGTGTCCTAGAATAAATACATCATTTAACAATGGAAATTTTCATTTGGCTTTGAAAAAAAATGAAGAAAGCCTAAAGATGACTGAAAGCAGATTGGGTTTCCAAGAAACAGACTCGCATATATAACTTGGAGAAGATATTTTTTTGTTGTTGTTATTATTTTGGGAGGCACCCACCTGGTAGTTCTCAGGGTTACTCCTGGCTCCGTACTCAAGGATCGCTCCTGGCAGGGATCAGAGGTCCATGTGGGTGCCAGGGATGCAACCCAAGTTAGCGTTGCTCTTACTATTGCTCTGACCCATGGAGATCTTTAAGAAACGTGCTTGGGTTTAGTGCCAGCAGAAGGAAGGAGAAGAATCAAGAAATACAAAAAGGAAAAAGGAAGAAAGAGTCGCTACAGTAAGTTCAGGAATAAAGAAGAAAAGTATCCTGGTTTGGGAAGAGGATAGGTACCTTTCTACCCTCTTGTGATTTGTCCTGAGACTAGCCTACTCATGAAGGAGCTGTGCCTTTAGGGGAGGGCTGCATGGGGGGAGCATCCCCACTGGGGGACCATTTCCCAGTGAGGCTAATGAGTTCTTAACTCAGAGTCTATGCAACACATTTTCTCTCCAAACTGATGAAAATAGTTTCAAGGACCTTAATCTTTTGATTGTAAAGGCTCATCATAATATTTACTAAAGGTGAGGAAAGTTTCAACTAACGGTTTTGTACAGCAGTAGAACCATTAAAAGATAAAATCTTACAAAATTCTCAAGTTGTCAGAAAACATTTCCACAATCATCAGTCCTGTGCTTGTTTCAATTTTCCCTATAAAGACCTTGGAAATTCAAATGGGTGGGGCAGGGAAAACCAGACTAGAAGACATAGTGGCAGAGGCCCATGGGCACTTCAGTGGTAATGGTGTATATTTCAGTGGTAGTGGAGTATAGCAATTTTGTATATTAATAGCATGAGTTTTAGCACATTATAACTACCTAAGCTACAACAAATGATAATGTACTGTACTGTACTGTCATCCCGTTGCTCATCGATTTGTTCCAGCGGGCACCAGTAACGTCTCTCATTGAGAGACTTATTGTTACTGTTTTTGGCATATCCAATATACACAGGTAGCTTGCCCTGGCAAGCTCTGCTTCGCGGGCTCAATACTCTCAGTAGCTTGCCAGGCTCTCTGAGAGGGGCGGAGGAATTGAACTCGGGTCGACCGCGTGAAAGGCGAACAAATGATAATAAAAATAATAAATGAGAAAAGTTAACATGTGTTTTAATAAGACCTTGGAATAATAGAAAATGAAAGAACACTATTGGTGCTAAAACACTATATGTCCAAATTTCAACTATCAACAACTTTGCAAATCAGTTATTTAATACAATTTAAAAATAAAAAGTTTGAATAATAATATCAACACCTGGATTTAAAGAAAAATAAGCTTGGTAGGCACCTTGAAACTTGAGGAACAACAACTTGATTAGTTCTTGTATTCTTTTTTCATTTTCCATACCCCCTACATAGGTTGTCCTGTAAACCCAAAACACCAACAAGAAAAACCTGTTCCCTATAGTTAAAGGATCTAAATGGAGAAATATAGTAATGGTCTCTTGAGAAACCGAGTTCTATTCAACCACTAGGGCACCTATTAGCAGTTTCTTCTGCAAGCAGTAAGTCCTGGGTCAAATCCACTAATTATCTGACAGGGAACTAGTAGAATTCTCAAAAACTCACCAATAAATAGAAAATGAATGAAATACACAAAAATATATACTACCGAAGACCATTTTTGGTGACAAACACATGAAAAGATGTTGAACTTCTTTCACCAATTATAAAAGCATTTTAAAACCACAAAGACAATTAAGAACCATCTTTTAGAATGGCAAAAATCATAACTTCAGTTACTGGTGAGGATGCAAAGAACTGACTATGTGCCTTGCTGGTGAGACTGCAAAATGGTACATTTCCAAGTATTCTGGACAAACATCTCATAGTTCCTTTCAAAGCTAGAATGAACTAATTTTGCAAGCATACTTTCAGACATAAGAGAAATAAAAAATTATTTGTTTACATAAATGTTAACATGAATTTTCATAGCGCCTTATTGGTAACAGCCCCAGACTAGAAACTTACTAATGTTTTACAATAAGTGAATAGTTAAGGAAACTGTGATACAACCAAAACAAGGAATAGTATTTGGCAATTTTGAAGTAATTCTCAAAAGAGTACATATAGAATAGTTATTCTGATGAAATATTCAGGATGTATAACAACTATAAAGATCAAGAACAGATTAGTAATTATGAGGGGTTAGAGATGAGAAAGGACAGATATAGATACAAAGAGAAAGTGAGAAGGAAACATTTTTTCCCTTCGTTTTGTGTATGTGGTGCTGGGGATCAAATTCAGGACCATACGAGCGATAGTGGGTAGGATGTTTGCCTTGCATGCGGCCGACCTGGGTTCAATTCCTCTGTCCCTCTTGAAGAGCTGGGAAAGCTACTGAGAGTATCCCGCCCACAAGGCAGAGCCTGGCAAGCTACCCGTGGCATATTTGATATGCCAAAAGTAACAACAAGTCTCACAATGGCGATATTACTGGTGACTGCTCAAGCAAATCGATGAATAACAGGATGACAGTGATACAGTGACAGTGATACATGCAAACCAAGTGCTCTACCTCCGAGCTATATTCCTGACCCTAGGAGGGAATCTTGTGATAGAACAATTAAGTTTCTTTATTGGGATGGTGAATTTATGAATCTATACAGGGAATGTGGGCAAAGTGTACACAGGATTTCCCTGTACATTTACTTGATAGTTTCTATAAATCCATAGTCACTTCAAAACATATAGGGCTTTTTTTTACCAAGTATATTAGACCTCTGTGTTCTTAGGGTAAAAATTCCTAATCTAGATATTGTATCCTTTCCAATTTGACCAGCATCTCAACTATCTTTGAAAGTAAATCTAGCATGCCTCTCAGATACCCATAATGGTAATAACTTCTCCTATTCATCCCTCAATTTCCTATTCTATATCCCTTGCTGCTGGTTGAAGAAGGAAAGTTCAGGGAAGGAATCATTTTACTGGCTTAGTAAAACTCTATGCCTGTGTCTGGGTTATCTTTCAGCTCTATCATGGACCTCTTTTACGTCTATTGTCCTCACTGTCTCTGGGTCTAATATATAAGGATGCTGCCAAAAGGAGTTTTGATATAATCCTCTCCCATCAAACATAAACCAATTCTTATTGTTATGGATTTTTTGCAGTGATATATAGAAAACAAACCTACAACATGGCAGAAAGCCCTTAGATTTTTGTATAAATAATTTATAGCTTGTAAGTTCCCCAAAATAAATCCATGTAAGTTTACTGGAAGTGTCTCTCTCAGGAGACCCATACTAGTTGTCTATATATTCGACATAACAATAACCACTGCAAATAACCTACAAATAATTATATATATATATACAAATATATAATCAAATATACAAAATGGAGCATAACATTTTAATTCCTTTGTAAGATTATGAAACTTTTTGAATTTTAAAAAATTTTTACTCTTCCATAACTACATAATAATAAAAAAGCCATTGAACTGGCCCAGAACTACCCATTTTTATCCTTGTGATATTTAAGCCTACCATAACATCAGTGATGAAATCTGTCATTTAAATAATCCTGATAATCCTAATATTCAATTATAATATGCATTTTACTACTGCACTGCATTTAAGCCACTTAAAAACCAAATCTGGAACTGCTCCATACTGATTTCTCCAGAGCTTATCATTAATTAAATGGTTAAAAAAATACTATTACCAGGATATCTGCAATCAGGCTTTCAAAGTAAGAAACATCAATATTCAGTAATTTCAAACATTTGGGAATAAATTCTAATAAGTAAAAAAGTCAGAATATAAGAAAATAATTCTGCATTAATCCAAATTGTGACCAGATCAGTATATACTACTAAAATATTATGATTGCCCAGACCTTCCAGGAATCTAGACAATTTTTCCCCTATAGCAGATGCTAAAGAAAAGAAATACAAACAAAAATATCCCTTCTATAACACTTTTAGATGTAAAAATATATTGTTTGGGGGTTTTGTTAAAGTTAACATTAAGAATCACAGTGTGTGTGGCAGGGGGAGGGGTAGAGAGATAGTACAGGATGTAGGATGCTGGCTTTGCATACAGCCAACCCAGGCTCAAGTTCTGGTACACAGTACATGTCCTCAAGCATCCACAGTAATTTCTGAGAGCAGAGCTAGTAGTAACCCCTGAGTATCGCAGAGTGACCCCAAACAAACAAACAAAAATCACAGTTTGTTTTGCCAATATACATTGTTTAGTTCCTGCTCATCCTTGGAAGTTAGCACATGAATCATTAAATAACAACCAAAAGGCAACCAAAGCAGAAGCTTTGTATTTGTGTTCAAGGAACAAAGAGGAATAAAATGGCCTGTACTTTTAAGAAATGCAAAATCTTGTATTGGGCATCAAAGATAATCTGCAAGTAAAAGTCCACTCTGTCCAAGGTGAACATAAAGTTCCAAGTTTAATCAGGATGCTGGCAGGAGGGCGGGGTTGGGGAGAAAGAAAGACTTAACAGTGGTAATTTTTTAAAAAACGCTAGAGTATCTTTCCCTATCTGATCAACTCTATCATCACCCACCTAAGCCATTTTAAATAAATGCTATGCCTGGTATGTCCAGAGTTTCCAAAAGGTTTCCTAGTTTTGCCTTCTCTATCAGTCAAGACAGAGGCCTCAGATGTGCAGGCCACAGATGGCTTGCTCAATCTAATATCATCTGAGGAAGGTTTAATAAAGAGACTATTTACAAAACATTGGGTTGTATGTAGAGAAACCACAGACAATATCCAATAGTCAGGAGCAATTTTCCATCACCGGCCTCGAGGGAGAAGGGAAAGAAGCAGTGGCCAATAACAGAAAGAAGTTAATCTTAAGAAGAGCTCTCTGCTTAGATTGGTGGTATACAACCAAGCCAGGAGACCCCACAGGGAGGGAGGCAAGACAAAGAATAGCCTGACAATATGCTTCCAATTTCCCTAATACCATCTCCTAACAATTTTCCCTAATCTCTTGCATATGTACCACACTGCTGACAAGGTGGGGAAAAAAAACATTGATGGAGTAGAGATGGATTAGGGGATGAAAAAGAACATGGTACTACGACCCCTTTTATTTAGGATATTAGGAGTCAGCAACTGCCTGGGTCATAGTTTCTTTGATACATGTATGTAGACAGAGCTCAAACATAGTGCAAAAGTGAGAAAATTAAATTATCTGCAGCAAGGGCTTCTTCAATATACAACTTAATTTAGCAAGTATCTCTCTCCTGTCATTTTTCTCTCTATAGGAGAAGTGCACTGTAGGAGGAAGAAAACTATTTCCATAATGGTTATTATGTTTGCAGCACAGTACTAGGCATTTGATATTTATGTTATCTTATTTTATTCTTTCCCAGGGGTTAGGTGGGGCCTCACTTAGCCCTGCTCAGGGTCTATTCCAGGCTCTGTGCTCAGAACTCAATTGAGACAGAACTCAGGGGACCATGCAGTGCTAGGAGTCAAACCTAGACTTTCAGCACCAAAAGCAATGTTCTCCAGTCCATTGAACTCTCTGACCCTTCATTTCATTCTATGAAGGAATTATAGATAGGTACTATTTATCCCATTTAATAGTTGAACAAACTGAAGTTGAGATATATTATCCATCTTACATATGATTATAATTTGGAACTCAGCTCTCTCATCCTAGGTGTAGGATTTCTCTAATAATTAACTGATCACTTTCCCCTAATTTGATAAACCAGAGGGGTTATCTAACTATGACAGAATTTTTTACCATCAGAAAGAGGGAAATTAGAGAATAAATTTCTAAAGGTAAAAGATATCTGAGGATGGAAGGAAGATGTTAGTTTTGGTAACGGTGGTGGTGAGAATATCAGTGGTGATGGTGATGACAATGGTACTTACACTGATAATAAAAATAAAAACTTCACTTAACAAGTGGACCACAGAGTTTCTTTACATGACACCTGGGATTCCTTAAATATGGAATCCATATGTAGTCAAAGTCTACTTCTATTACTATCAATGCTCATGCTATTTGTTAACACTCCTCACTCAATTACTCCCTCAAGAAAGTTCTGTTTCTTCAGAGAAGATTATGTGGTATTATGGATTGAGCTAACTAAATGTGAGATTCGGAGTCTGTAAATTGCAGTTATAAATGTGCATGATGCACAAAATATGTGAGAAATGAATAAAAGCATATAGAGCAGTGGTTTTCAATTGTTGTCCTACAGATTGATGCCAGTTCAAAGATATAAAAGTCCAAAATTCACTGGCTTAGAGTACCTTGAATCAGGGCTGGGAACCAGTCAAATCAGCCACTGCATTTTATTGGAGAGGTTGGTACAAGTTTGTGTGTGACAATTCTTTCCTTTGAGCTAAGGGACCTAAAAGTGAGAACAGCTACCTTTACCAGCATGTCCATACTCAACCACACAGTCTAAAGTGGGTTCCTGAGGGTTCTAGTGGAATTTCAGGCAAGAGGGAAATGGGAAGAACTAGCAAGGAAAGAAGAAAAACAAATAGAAGGGTCATAAAGTCCAGAGTGAGTAGGTAGGAAAAAAAATAATATTTTTTAGGTTTTTTTTGGGGGGTTGGGGTCACAACCAGTGATGCACAGGGGTTACTCCTGGTTCATGCACTCAGGAATTACTTCTGGGGGTACTTGAGGGACCATATGGGAAGCTGGGAATCGAACCCAGATCAGCCACATGCAAGGCAAACGCCCTACCTACTGTGCTATTGCTTCAGCCCCTTAATAAATTGTTTTTAGTAAAAATGCCTAAATTTCATTTGAAAATAAAGTAGTAGATTGATACTTGAATAGCAAAAGTATTTTTAACAGTTTTATTGAAAAAATACCAGGAATAATGATGTAATTGTATGACTATTTTGAACCTCCTTTTCTAGTGAATTCTGATAGCCACTTCAACAATTAGATTTTAACCCGACAAAAGAAGACTCAGAAGGCAACTATAATCACTACTTTTTAGGAAAATCTTTTTTTCTCTTTATCATTTCATAAATAAGTGGTCAGTGTTTTAAAAATTATTCCAATGTTAAAATAGAACCATCAATACTCATAATAAATGCTAAGCAATAAAATTCCTCATTAAATATTAAATATTTTATAAACACAATGTAGTAAATATTTTAGGAGTGACAAATGAAACTTTTGACTTATGTGATGAACCATTCCCAACTTACATCTAAATTCACTTTCTATCAACAATAACAAAAAACCCCTGACCCCCCCAAAAAAAATTCACTTAAATAACAGTAATTGAGGTGGGTTTATAGAGAGATATATAGATGTATTTTACAACTAATTTCATTTAGACATTCAGACAATGACAACTTAGAGAATCACTTATTAATTCAGAGAATTTAAAAAAATCACATGTTTCCTTATACTTAGTCTTTTTGAAACTATGTGCTAATGAACTATGTGTATTGGACCCTTTTAACCTACTCTCTTTAAGTCCTTTATAAACTCAGTTTTGTAGCCAGAATATATTTGTTGTTGTAGGACATTGTCCCCTTGCTTTGTTTCATTTCATGCAACAGATGAGTGAGATCGTCCTATTTTGTCTTCTGCTTTATAATTGAGTATGGCTCTCTTAAGTTCCATTCATGTTGTAGGAAAGGGCAAAATTTAATTCATTCTCAGATTAGACAGATAACGTAGCCAGGTAAAGTGTCTACCTTGCATGCTGTCTACCAGGTTTGATCTCTAGCAACACACACGGTCCCTGAGCACTGCCAGGATTGATCCCCAAGTACCACCAATGTGGTTCAAAACACAAAAACATACAAACTAAATGTTTTCATACATTCTCATAGGTGAGTAGGATTTCACTGAATATATATATATATATACCAAAATTTCTTTATCCACTGATATTCTGTTGGACTCTTAAGTTGTCTCTACATCTTGGCTATTGAAAATTGTGCTGTGATTAAAAATAGGTGTGATATATCTCTTCAAGTTTGTGGTTTTGTTATTTTTTTGAAGATTCTCAGGAGTAGACTGTTTTTTATTGACGCTGAACAAATCTCCATTGACACTAACAACCAGCGAGGGGTCTTTTTACTCCATATTCCACCAACACTGATGTTTCTGGCATTTTTTTATCCAGTCCATTCTAACTGGTACTGCTAAGTGAATATATATATGTATATATATACACATATACATATATATATATATGTGCACAGAATAAAATTACTATTTAGCTATAAGAAAACAAAATTATACAATTTGCTGCTACATGGATAGAATTGGATGGTTTCATGCTTGGCATAGTCAATCAGAAGGAAAGAGGAAGATACTGAATAATCTCTCCAATATGTGAGTAAAAAGAAGTATAGCAAGTGAATAATAAATGACCAAAGGCAACAGAACCTCAGAACTAGTTCACAGAACTGAGCTTACTAGGGAGGGGAGATAGTGGTGGATGAAGTTGTTGAGGGGGTTACCCTAAGTCAATAGTGAAGGGAAGAGGACACTGATGGAGACCGTGGGGGTTGAATGATTTAAGCATAAAACTGTCATCAACAATACTGCAAGTCATGATGACTAAAATAAAAAAAAAAATAACTTGTATGTCTATGGGCTGGAGTGATAGCACAGCGGTTGGGCGTTCGCCTTTCACGAGCCTGACCCGTGTTCGATTCCTCCGCCCCTCTCGGAGAGCCCAGCAAGCTACCGAGAATATGAAGCCCGCACAGCAGAGCCTGGAAAGCTACCCGCTCATATTGGATATGCCAAAAACAGTAACAATAAGTCTCTCAATGAGAGACGTTACTGGTGCCCGCTCAAGCAAATTGATGAGGAACAGGATGACAGTGATAATATGAGTGACACATAATAAATATGAGTATGTCTATGAAATAGTAGATCCATTATGAAAAAATGTTTGAATTAAATCTTGGAAGAACAGGGAGATGGGGACAGGTCGCCCATTTCCATGAGGGCCTGGAGATTTCGGTTACAAAACCTGCATTCATTCAGCAGATTCATTCTCATGGATGAGGCTCATCAGGGCCCGGTAGAGATTGGTCTTGAGCCTGGCGGCAATTGGGTTCTGAAGGTTTTTGACTGCTGGAACTCTGTCGAGGAAGGTGGAGGTACTCATCTGTCCTCCTCCTGGGTGCCCCTGATGAGACAGTCTTGCATGGTTCTGGAAGCAACCTCCCCCCATCTCCCTGTTCTTCCCAGAGCCTGTTGCTCATGCTCAGGAACTGCCTCTGGCACCATATAAGCTCATTAAGAGCCAAGACCAGAGACTCACTAATAAATCTCGAAAGAGAAAGAGAGCAACATGTCACAGATATGCCTCCAAACCCCAAAGTCACCATCCAGTTAAAAATTTAACTCTAGCTACATCACCCTATTTAAAATTTTACAATTCCTAAAGTGCAACATCTCATATTCTGCCCTACTGATATACCAAGAACAGCACACTACATTTGATAAGATGTAATGTAGAAGGCAACCTATCTCACACATGAGGCAATCTGTACCAACATGTTAATAATCTTTAATACAAAGGCGTAATGGCTCCCAGGTGAGATACAACACTCTTTACACACTTTCCCCTAAGGAAAGTTTTTCATGGATTATTCATTACAAGTTATATGAAATAATTTATTTAGTACATGCTTTTGGGGTAGGTTGGGATAGTGGTGGGAAAATTCAAAATAATGGTGGTGTAATGGTGTCAAAATTAGTGTTGGAATAGTGTATATAATAAATTATTGTTAACAACTTATAAAAAGTGAATTATATCTTAAAGAAAGATTGTTTTAACATATTTTATTGCTCTCACAAATCTATTTAATAATCACATTTTCTGTCTGCTTAAACAATTATCTGTGCAATGACATTTTCAATAATATGTTTACATCATAAAGTTAGGCCCTGCCATTTGAAGCAACAGAAGCCTTCATTTTGTAGTATCAAACACTTTGCATACCTCCCTTCCTCTTTCATGAGTATAATAGTTTTTTCATCTGTCATCTTTAATTACCTTTACAAACATTTACAAAATATTACTAGAAATCTGTGCAAGCGAGAGAGATTAATTAGGTTCAGTGGGGTTAAGAAGTGTTATAATTTTTTTCTAGAAGAACAATTTGATAACTTCATTTTCCAAAACTAAAAAAAGCATACCACTTCATTTTTATTCTTCCTTCAGTTCTTGGTCTCTTATTCAAGATTGGATCACAGCAAAGAATATTAACACTATTATCACAAAGACCATAAAGATAATATAATGGTTTGCAGAACATGCTTCGTGTGCTGGAGGCCCAGATTTGAGCCCCAGCTCCTCATGGTGCCCTGATCTCCACCAGAAGCAACTCCCATGCAATAAGCCAAGAGTAGCTCTTGAATACTACGTGGTGTGGCCCCAAAATAAAAACTAATATAAAACATAGTTACAATGTATTCGCACTCTGTCACCAAATTTCATAACAAAACAAAAGTTGTGATTTTTGTTCATACAAATAGCCTGGCAAGCTACCCATGGCGTATTCAATATGCCAAAAACAGGAACAACAAGTCTCACAATGGAGACATTACTGGTGCCCGCTCAAGCAAATAGATGAGCAACGGGATGACAGCGACAGTGACAGTGATAAACATCCGATTTTACCACAGAACGTATTCCCTACACTTAACAAAGGTTGTTGTCTCATCCAACCTGTGTGAGATCCTTTTCCATCACTACCCCATTTCTTTTCACAGGTGTTACTCACTAGTCTAACAAAAGCCTGCTCATTTGCCTCAAGATGGAACTAGTTATAAAATAATTTTTGCTCCAACATTTAACATATCAGATGAATTTTGCCAAAACCATGTCCTTGGTATTTTTTCTCTTACCTTAACCTATTGCGCTCATTCCATTTTGGGTCTCTTTCAAGTAAACCCCTCAACACTCACCATTATATATTCTACACACCAATTTCCATCTCAAGCATGGTTCCTCAGTAACCTAAGTTAAGACTCCATATATACAAACATCGGGAAAAAGACAGTTGCACAGATATTTCTTTCCTTTCAGCAGGTAATAAATAATATAGTAACTAATTTAGAGAGGCCACTCCCAGAGGGGCTGGGAAGGGTGTCCCAGGGTGACTCTGAGTGAGGTTCAGAGTGGTATGATCCTGATGGGTTCATGCCCAGTTCTGTGGTACAGGGTTCAGCAGGGCTACAACAGGCAATACTTTGTAGGTCATGCTGTGCTATGAGGGTCATGGAACTTGTGACCTTGCACATGCTAGGTATGCACTCACCATTTGAGCCATCATCTCTGCTCCCCCTCAATCATTTTTATAGTCTAAAGTTCTTGATAAGCACAAGGTGGAGGAAGGAATCAAATTCTAATTATGTAATCATAAGACTGGAAGTTCCTAAAATTAACAAATTTACTTCAATTACAGAAGATAATAATTAACCCTTACTTTATTACCCCACAGAGGCTGCGGTTGTTAAGGGATTCCCTTCTTGGCAGTTGTGGGGCTTCTGCCATGCATTGAGAGAACAAACAGAGTCTGGGGGGTGGAGTGGATGTGCCAAGTTGAGCACTAAATTACAAATAGCTATTGGAAAGCTCCCTGAGAGAGGTGGTTTTGTTTGTGTCATTGCTACTGGGTCGAGTCTAATAATGAAAGGACAGATCACCACTTAACTCTGTGCTGTCAGTAATGAAAGCTATCAAAAGTAAGCCTGAATGGGCCTCACTGTTGCCCTGTAAATCTAATATGGACAACTTAATGAGGGAGGGACATTATCCTTTCTCACACTCCAATTTTACTCACATAAGAATTCGGCCCATATTGGCAATTAACTTAAGAGATTAATTAAATCCAATAGCAAGTTCAGTTCCTTCCATGGTGTATTCTGATATCATGTGAAGACACCAACACAATGTGGGCACTTAGCACATGTTAAATAATAATTACTAAAATAATCTAACTAATTAGGACCTTATAAAAACAACTGGCATCTAACCTTCTCAGTAAATAGATTTTACAATCTGATACAGCCACTCAGTATTTCATATGGCCTTATTCTAAACTCAGCTTCACGATTCCCAATATTCCCAATAAACTCTGAACAGAAATTTTGAGTTTTTTTCTCAACATTTACTCATCAAATAAGTATGTACTATATTTTATTGGGTCCTCTGGAAAGTGAGAACCTAGCCAACTGGGTAAAGCACAAACTCTGATCTAGCTCAAGACAGAATACCTTGGGATCTCCTTCAAAAGAGTAAACAACAAAGAAAGCAAAGAACAAAACAAAAAATAAGCATGATGTCCATTGAGTCAGAAGGCCATCTGGTACATCTTTGGCGTCTTTCCCTTATATGTTCTGAGTCATCTTTAGTTCAGTCCTTCTGTTTTCTTCTCTAAAAGGTTAAAATCCTTTCCTGTCATATGTAAAATCTGATTTTATTAAAAAGGAATCTTCAAATTGGACCAATTAATCAAATAGTAATTCAATATTGCATTGATGAAAAGTATTATAATTGTTTTCTAACTGATTCCTATAGAATTATGTGCCCATACTATGAAGCAATTGATTTAGTAGTCATTATCTGGGTGTTATACATGAATAATAGTAATCTTTTTCCCTCCCTCTACAGCTCCCAAATATATCTATGTAAAGTCATTAACAATCCTACTGTCAAGGGCTTCTTTTATTATCATTTGAGAATGGAGAATATATTTTTAGTGTTTCTACTGAAGTCTAATAATTCCCATGTCAGAGTTAATATGTGGACAGATACCTTGTCCTGTCTGATAAAACTTCTAAGCGACAGATTGCCAATACTAAGCCACTAAAAGAATAAAAATCTTGGAAAAATTTAAATAAAAAATATGACTTGAGGTTCTTCTTCATAGGTAGTGTGTTTAGCAATGCCATTTTTAAGATAATAAAAATGGGTCAAAGCAATAGTACAGTGGGTAGGAATTTAGAACATGTGCCCAACCTAAGTTTGATTCCCAGAACCACATGTGGTTCCCTGAGCCTAACCAACAATGATCCCTGAGTCAAAAGTAAGCCCTGAGCACCATCATGTGTGGCCCCCAAACAATCAACAATACATAATAATGTAAAATAATACCTAAATATCTTCTTTCTTTTTCAGGCAGAATTCTATGAGAAGATTCTATCCTAGACCTCTTCTGAGTCATTTGTGAAGAAAATTTATATTTTCACAAAAACTGTCTGTACTAGAAATATGCCTGATATTTGTTTTACCCAAAATTCTTGTGCTTAAATCCTTACCCTAAATGTGATGGTATTAGGCAATGGGGCTTTTGGAAAAGGCAATTATAAATAAAATGGAGGGGCTGAAGAGATAGTACAGTGGATCGGGCGTTTGCCTTGTTATACTGTCAACCTGAGTTCGATTCCTGGAATCCCATATGATCCCCCAAGCACCTCCAGGAGTAATTCCTGAGTGCAGAACCAGGAGTAACTCCTGAGCATTGCTGGGTATGGCCCAAAAAAGCAAATAAATAAATAAAATGGGACATACAATGAGTGATGCCATGTCTTTAAATAAGGGCATCCACAGAGTTCCTTCACCGCTTCTTCACTTTGAGATAATAGCAAATAGATAGCAATCTATGAGCCAGAAACTTACTTGCACCAGACACAAAACTAGCTAACATACTGATTAGGACATTTTAGCCACCTGTGTGATTAGAAATAGATTTCCACTGCTAGGGCTACCTAGTGTACATGGACCAGAGAGATAGTATGGCACCTATCTTGCACCTGGTAAAGCTGGAATCAATCCCCAGCAGCCCAGATATCGCCGAATCCTGCAGGGCATGATCCCTGCTCTCAGAACCAAGAGAATGAATGACTGAGGACTGCTGAAGTGGCTGAAAAACTTTCACTGTCACTGTCATCCCATTGCTCATCAATTTGTTTGAGCAGGCACCAGTAACATCTCTCATTGAGAGACTTATTGTTACTGCTTTTGGCATATCCAATATGCGCGAGCAGCTTGCCAGGCTCTGCTGTGCAGGCTCAATACTCTCAGTAGCTTGCCCGGCTCTCTGAGAGGGGCGGAGGAATGGAACTCGGGTGAGCCGCGTGAAAGGCGAACGCCCAACTGCTGTGCCATCGCTTCAGCCCAAAAAACAAAAAGGTATAAAACAAACAAGAAAGACTAAGAGACCTTATTTAACTTTCTTTTAGTAAACTATAAAAACTATATATATATATATATACACACACACACACACACACACACACACACACACACACACACACACACACACACATACAGAATTAGGAGTATCCCTGCACATCGCCGGTGTGACCCAAAAAGAAAAAAAAACTGTATAATTCCATTGAACTTTCTCTATATGTTTTTATACGCTATACATTCATATGTATTTATACTGATGAAATAATGGCATAGTGGTACACTACTGTAAAAATAAAATAACTTTAATCACATTATTTAATGCATTCTGTTTTCTTTGATTGGCCTTCTAATTCTTTCTCTCTCCACAAAGTAAAAGTCTTGAATATGCTATGAATAATTACAGGCACTGGTTTGTTTATTTATGTAGTTCTAGATTTCAATTTTAACAGATTTTCTCTATTAACTTAGAAAATTTTTCAAATCCTTCACAAACAAGATTGTGGAATCCCAGGAAAGTGAAGAGATTCTTATCTTGTACTAAAAGAGGCTCTTACTTGTAACAATTTAGAAAATATATCTCCACAAGAACTAGATTTCAAAGACATTACTTCCAAGTATTTACTATTCTCAACATCAAAAAGTTTGCCTCCCCAACCCACCTGTGATAACAAAGATGAAACCCAGAGCATCACACATATAGTTTGCGTTCTACCGCTAAGTCACATCCTGATTCAAAAGGGTTTACCTTTTTTGTCCCAGGTAACTGATGAGCCATAGAGATCAATCTGGAGTGCCTTTATTAAGTCATATGCCCACATAAGAAATATGTCCACATAACTATTCCTGATGAATTAATATCAACCATCTGAATATTAATTGCTGAAATATTTAGAATATATTAAGAGGGTCAAAATTCATCATCAACAGGCCAAATAACCCTAAGTCATTTTGAACCAAACAGGCAAAATATAAAAGATCCTGCTATGTAGCTTCATTCTTCGTTATAAATTATATAATGATTACTTTATGTTATTATAATATAATACTGGTATTCTAACTTGAACTTATAAAATTCAATTATTTTTAAGAGAATCAATTTCTAAATGTTTGACTTTCCCCCCTCCAAATTTATCTATCTGAAAATGCACCTGCAGTGAAGTTTTAGAGGTAATTTCTGTTTCAAGACAGTCATTGTTAAAGAATACATTGTTCCTGAGAAAAAGTCCCATGAGAGCAAAGCCAAAAAAAGGAAATAGATAAGAAATACCTGTAGCAGAGATGCCTTCTTTCTCAATATGCAGGCTCATAGTAAGCCTTCCCACCATTGCTAGCAGTTTATTTCAGACTGAGGGCTGAGAAGTAAAACAGGCCTGTTGTTCAGAGATGCACAAGAAAGTTTATTTGACTGTAAAAGTTCCAAGCTGAAATAAAGTTAACCTGACAAGAAGATTGATTCAGCAAGGAAGTTGTTCAAAATAGGTTATAAGGTAATATCTTCTATGAAATTATGAGCAAATCTGTAGGCTTCAAGGTTTTGATGAAATATATTGAAATTATGCCATAAAGTAAAAGCATTTTGTTCCTCCTGTCCCTCTCCCAAAAAGCATTATCCTCACAGATGAACTGAACTTTGAAATATTTCTACTTTCCTAACTCAGAGTATACCAAGTTTAATGCAGTACAGCTAAAGAGATAGAGTAAAAAGTATAATTTATTGGTGCTTAAGAAGCTTCTGTGTGCCTTTCTATATTTGCTAGAAACAGAAAGGAAATATCCCAAGTGGTTGATTAACAGATTCTTTAGCAAATCTTTTTCTCTTTTCAAAATAATTGAAGGAAATGATTCAATTTATTCATTGAATCGAATTATTCAACTATTGGTTATCAGAGGATGAACTATAAAATCTAATTTGAGGAGAAATTATTGTGCAATTTTTGACACAAAACTGGTGAGGAGTTAAAGAATTAAATGAAAGTAAAATCACTTCAAACCATTTATTTATTTTAAAAAGAAATATCTTTGATGCTTATATCTAGGAAAATGAAATTACACTAAATCTTATTAATAGATGAAGTCTCAGTATCTTTTTATGTTTAATGATCAATATTGTTATATAACTATGGTGTTGATTAATCTGTGATAACACTAAAAAATACAGTCTAAATTTTTTTTAACTTAAAATATTATAAGTTCCGGTGTTGGTGAGATAGCACAGTAAATATGACACTTGCCTTGCACAAGGCTGACCCCTAGCACTGCCAGAAATGATCCCTTAGTGCAATCAGAAGTAAGTCATAAGCACTGCTGAGTGATTCTTATATTTTTATTTTAAGGCTCTAAAAGTATAAGAATGATCAGTTAAAAATGCTAAGTAGATTATATGAATAATACTTCATAAACAAAGAAAGTAGGAATTTAAATAGAAAAATTTTCAAAAATATTTTTGATATTTTAAATATTCAATGATGAGAATAAACTACTATAGCATAAAATTCTAAATTAATGGACATTTAAAATAATTTAACCATCTCATGAAAAAGTTTACTATAGACAAGAATACTACTCTTTATGTTCCTTTAAATATAGAATAAGATATTCAAATCCTGGGTATCTGAAGCACTATTATAGAGGGTAGGGCATTTGCCTTGTAGGAGCTAAACCAGATTCAATCCCTGGCCCCCCCATATGATGGCCCAAGTGCACCAGGTGTGACCTCTGAGAGCAGAACCAGGAGTAAGCCCTGAGCACTGCGAGGTGTGGCCCAAAAACAAAACAAAACAAAATTCAAACGCTATAGTCTTTCTGAAAGTCTTTTAGGGGTTTAGGGAGGCAAAAGGAATTTTCTACTTTGATTCTCCTGACTTACTTTTACTGGAATTTGAAGATACGCTTTTGTTCTCTGTCTGACTGATTCTTTTATCACATGTCCTGTTATAAAACTGGCATCTAAATAGCTAAAGTCAGTCTCCATTTCACAGATTGGCAAATATGAAGAATTCCCCAGACAAATGTTACTTATGCTTAATTATTTACTTGAACATAAGGTCTAATGCAAGATTCTTTTAAATAAAAATCTCCTCTATATAATGTCTGAAATGACTCCATGATAATAAAAATCTATCGCTGCATTCTATTTGTAGGCTTTCATACTTAGGTCTAAAATACTAACATGTTATTTTGAGTCTATTAGGGATATTTAGGAGCAATTCCCTTATGTGTGTCTTCATAAATATCAATTTTGGCATAAAAGAAAGAGAAGGGAGAAAGAGAATAGAGGAGATGATGAAATGGTATAAATGGAGATAAGATACACAAATTAAAGCAGCAATGCAATTTTTAAAGTTGGCATAGCTAAATTATCACTAATTCACAACTGGATTAAAATGCAAGTTATTTTTCATTTGAGAACAATAATGTTTGCTTAATATAGTTCTATCCCACAGCAATATTAATCTGATTTCTTCCACGGTTTTATTGCTGAGACAAGAAATGCCTAATAAAAAAGGGTGAGAGGAGTTTGCTTGCTTTTGTAAAAATCTAGTGATCTTATAGTCCTCTTGGCCTCTCTTTGGAATTCCGTTTTCTTATCTATTAAAGGAGATTGTTGCTCTAAACAAACCACTTGGGGAAAGACAGGACAGAAGGCAACAAGGACCTAAAAGAAAGACTATCTCCAGTGATGAAATTTTACTGACAGAATACTCACATTTGTAAAAGAACTTCCATATTCTGACTAACGCTCCCTCTCTGCACTACCCACTCAACCCACACACATTACTACCAACAGTGGCAATTTCTCCATGGTGCTTTGCATCCTCTTAGAAGAGAAATATAATGTACCGTTTTGAAACATAATGGACACACCTAGCAGTGTTCAGTTACTACTTCTGGCTCCTGGTGGTGTTTAGAGAATGATATGTGGTGCCAGGAATCAAACTGGCAAGGCAAGGCAAGCTCCTTAGCTGCTGTACTATATCTCTGATCCTAGTGTATAATTTTTACGGTAACTTCCAGCAGTGAGATTCCATGATTCTTTAGCTGTGACTAGGAAACTTATTAATACTTATTTCTTCTTACATGCTATTGGTTTCTGGCAAGCATCATTGTTTACCCCTAGCTGTCTAAAAGAGAAGAAGATGTGCTCCCAATCAGGTGGAATATAAGGTGTATCACACAATATTTTCAACAGCTGTGAGGTGAGGGTCAGGAGCTATATTAATCCGTATTCTATGCTTTCATGACTTCAAAACTCTTCAAGCTTAAAAATAAATTAGCACAGATTTTAAAAGATCCTCTTCCCCCTCATATTGTAGGCTATTAAAGGAAATTTATAAAAGCAGGTACTAAAGATAAGGTTGCCAGGTATGGTTCTCTTTCTGAATCAAAGACATTCCCAGATGAAATGAGGATTGATGCGGTGGTCAACTGTCAGTGTTAACCACCATAGACGAATGTCAAACGAAGCACTTGATCAAGAATCTGAGATATTTTCAGTAAGATAGCCCTGATGTCAGTGAAAGCAGAGAACGTCAGGTGAACAAGGAATATTCTGGAAATCAAAAGAGAAAACATCCTGCAGACTGGGCATGGGGTGGGGGGGTTAGGGATGAGAAGAGCGTTTCTTTGTTAATCCTTCCAATTCATCTTTCTCTATACTTTGTCCTGAGCTTCTTGACTTCAAGTGGTTTTCTAGTTGTAATGATGAGCTGGTAGAAATATCGGTGGTTTGGGACTTAGTGATTTCTTGTCATGGCTCTGAAGCCTAGAGTCACTCCCATTTAGAAAATCTCCTATATCCTTTCAGATTATGCTTGATCTCTTTTCATCTAATTATTTACATCTCAGGAACCAAGAAGTAATTACATTAAGAACTTGGAGGCATGCCTTCAGGAATGTCACTCTAGCTTTCTGTTTGTTTTCTGAAAAGCAAACCAGCACTCTGGAATTTGGTTCAGATGAATAATTGTGTGTTTTCATTTAGTCATAAGGCAAATGGCCCTACTACTGGTTTTAAGAATAAGACAAAAACTGAAGGACATAAAGGCACATGCTTCAATCTCAGTCTCTCTGGCTGCTTATATACATACACACACACACACACACACACACACACACACACACACACACATATAAATAAACTCCCTCTCTCGAATTTCTCCCTCCACGCTTCCTTCCATTCTACTTTAGGATAGTTAGGTGTCTCTGCCAATAGTGTTTATGTTCCATACTCAGACCTGGAGAGATTTCATTTAACATTTAGCTGTTTACTTAAGGTTCAAGAGGGAATAAAGCAGAAAAAGACAAAGATGACAGTAAATTTCCAGAACTGGTCAAAGCACAGAGGACCAACACACACCCTAAAAGATATTTTCCTCTTTTTTACTTTCTTTAAAAAAAAAGTAAGTGTTGAAGACCACTTTCTAAGTTTCTAAGTTGTTAAAAGACAAAACTGTTCTAAGATTTATCCTTCACTTGTCTACTCTCAAAAGTTTATTTGAACTGTATGCCATGAGCACAAGCCTCTTCTAAACAGAAAAAAGCTCTCATAAAAATTGTAAACACATTTGAAAAATTCTCTAAAAGCTCTTAACTAACCTGACTTCCTTCTTACCACATTAAGGAGCATGTGGGTAGAATAAAGACAGAAGGAAAGTGGGGGAAAGGAAAGACAATAAATGACTAAAGGAAATTGAGTGACTAATAGAACAGAGATTTGGAAAAGCTAGTGAAAAGGCAAACTATAGGGTGGGGAATAGTAAACAATAAAATAAATACCAAATTGTCAAAACAACATAAGGGTTGAGTAAAGGTAGGACAAAGGAATCCCTATTTCATTATGAGCACTGTCCAAATCAGACAGGGGATTTGAGATCTAGCCTTTTTTTAAATGTTTTATTAGAGAAACACTGTGATGTACAGTTACAAACTTATGAACTTTTGTGCTTGCATTTTATTCATACAGTGATCATTTACCCATTCCTCCACCAGTGTCCATTCACCTCCACCAATGATCCCTGTATCCCTCTCACCACCCCCACCCCATCCCCCGACCCCTCCCCCTACCTCTGTGGCAGGGCATTCCCCTTTGTTTTCTCTCCTTTTGTGTGTTGTAGAGAACTAGCCTTTTAGAAGCTAACATTTTAAACAAAATAAACTTTTGTTGCCTGATTTCCTAAACTTACTTACTGATAATGGGCCATTTATGGATTAAAGCCTACAGCTATTGAGGTATATGGAAGCCAGACTTTCTGTCAGCTCAACATTTCTTTCTGTTGAGAAAACTGATTTACAGCATTAGTTTGCAACAAGAAGCTTCTTCAGTTGCAAGATTCTACTGCAAATGAAATGATGGAGCTGGAGCAATAGTACAGTGGGTAGGGTGTTTGCTTTGTACACGGCTGACCCGGGTTCAATCCTCGGCATCCTATATGGTCGCCCAAGCACTGCCAGGAGTAATTCCTGAGTGCAGTGCCAGGAGTAACCACTGAGCTTTGCTGGGTGTGACCCAAAAAGCAAAAAAAAAAGGGGGGGAGGAAGAAGAAAGAAAGAAAGAAAGAAAGAAAGAAAGAAAGAAAGAAAGAAAGAAAGAAAGAAAGAAAGAAAGAAAGAAAGAAAGAAAGAAAGAAAGAAAGAAAGAAAGAAAGAAAGAAAGAAAGAAAGAAAGAAAGAAAGAAAGAAAGGAAGGAAGGGAGGAAGGGAGGAAGGGAGGAAGGGAGGAAGGGAGGAAGGGAGGAAGGGAGGAAGGGAGGAAGAAAGAGAGAGGGAGAGAAAAAGGAAAGGAAGGAGGGAGGGAGGAAGGAAGGATGGAAGGAAAAAAGGAAGGAAGGAAGGAAGGAAGGAAGGAAGGAAGGAAGGAAGGAAGGAAGGAAGGAAGGAAGGAAGGAAGGAAGGAAGGAAGGAAAGAAGGATCCTTCCTTCTTTATGAAAAGATAATAAATGAACAATGGCTTTTCACAGCACCTAGAGAATGCAAACTTGACATCCTAGAGAAGGGCTATATGTGTGAATTATCTATGTGTGTGAAAATTCATATGAAGGTCACCAGCAATTTACCAATAAGATCCATTCCAAAAGTCTGTGTACACTGCTTCGAATACAGAAACAAAACATATCAAGGGGTAGGCACACAGGTTTTCCATAAAAGCTGACCTATACCAGGGCAAAATGATCACACAAACAATCCTATTACAATACAGATAATGAGAATGGCTGATAATGACAATGTGTGTGCGCTTTAATTATGTGGAATGGAATAATTATTGCTTAAAGGAAAACAGGTTTAATTAGAAGAGATAATAAAAACAGTTACAGAGGTTTCTTTTTTTTTTCCGCTCTGTGGGCCACACCTGGTTGTGTTCTGGAGGTACTTGTGTCCTGAGGTCCTGGAGTAATGCTACATACTAAACATGCTCTCTAGCCCACCGACCTAGCTCCCAGCTTCAGTTTCAGAGATTTTTAAGGGACCTTCAGGACATATTTAAGAACTGTGGAGTCATAGAGGTAGTGCAGGGATTAAGGTGCTTTGTTTTGCCCTCATACTCAGCTGGTCCTCAAGGTCCTCCAAGAATAACTAGGAGTGATGCCTGAGTAGAGTCAGGAGTAAATCCCCAAAAAGGCCAGGTGTGATGTTCCCACCCCTCCAAAACATGGAACTGTGAAGTCTAACACTCGTATTTCAAAAAGCATATCCTTTATTCCCATGACAGTTTTTTCCCTATTCTGTGGATCAGATGTATTATTCATACAATTTGTACTACCATCATACCATCAGTCATGATTAGGAACATATCTGAACTGAAATTAGACTCCCTGAAGATAGGTACCAAGAATTCATTCACTTCTGTCACATTGAATCACAGATGTTTAGGAAGCAGATGAATGAAAGGATAAATGAACTAACAAATGAATAATCCGCTAAAATAATATTATGAAGAATTTCATAATGGAGAAGCATTATCACCATCTTTATAAAGGGACCATTTATCCTGCAATCTCTTTCAGAATCATGAGAAGTTATCAGCTTACAGTGCAAAGAAACACCTGTCTCATGCAGAAGTGACTAGAAAAATTTAAAACAGCCACAAAAAAATTGAGCAGGATAGTATCAAAGCACATTTCAAAGTTGGGTATTCTACCAAATAGGGAAAAATGATATGGAAAAGAGAAATAACTACAGCTACTTATAAATATGAATACTAGAATTCAACAATAGAATTTAAGTTCTAAAACAAATTAATAACAATTTAAATATCAACAATGACTCACTACTTACTATGGACTAGGCAGTATATATGCAATATTCAATTTAATCTTCATAATAGGACTTTAGGAAAGTGCTTTTATAATTTTCTTGGTACATTCTGAAACTGAGATGGAGAAGGGAACAACATGTCTCCCCATAAATACAATATTTAAGTATATATTTATTTGTCTATCATGAAAGAAGATTCTAATCAATAAAGCACTTAAACATATAAGATTTATTAAGTAAAACAGATTGCAAAGTTATTTATTTATTTAGTTTTGCTTTTGGGTCACACCTGGCAATGCACAGGGGTTACTCCTGGCTCATGCACTCAGGAATTACTCCTGGCGGTGCTCAGGGGACCATATGGGATGCTGGAAATTGAGCTTGGGTCGGCTGCATGCAAGGCAAATGCCCTATCTGCTGTGCTTTTGCTCTAGCCCCTGCAATTTTTTTTTCTTATTTAAAAAGAGTCAAAAAATTCTAAAATCTCTTCCTGTGAAAAAATGGTAAAACAATTTGTGTTTAAAAAATTTAAATGCCCCATACATGGTGAACTAAATGTCTAGATTTTAGTTTTCCTTTTATTGCTATTTAATTCTGCTTTTTATAAGTTTATTGAAAAGGGGACTTGATTATAAAACAAATCTCTCTTAAGACACATGAGATTGATTGTCAGTGAAATATCTAAGAAACAGTGTAGTCAAGAATATAGCTAAGAGATGAAATATGCATGTGATAAGGCCCTGGGTACAATTCCCAGCACTAACAATATAAGAAAAAAAGAAAGAAAGAAAAAGAAAATAGTCTAAATACCTCTATCTAATTTTGAGCCAAAGAGTACAGTGGGTAAGGCTATTAAGTTCATATGTTCACACATATGAACATCTGAATTGTATCCCTGGCACTGCATCTGGTCCCCTGAGCACTGCCAGGAATGATCCCTGAATGGAGACAGGAGTAGCCCCTGAGAACCAAAGGGGGTGACACAAAAATAAAAAGAATTCATTAACACATTATATCATTTCAGCATTTAAAGGTCAAATCAATGATTTTTTAGAACTCTGAAATAAGGTTAAATAGAATTGTTTCAATACCCTTCCCTTTGCTACTAAACCAAATCAGCAAAACTGGAAATAAATTGAAAATCAATGTCTTTAAGCACCTTCTCCACATTCTTTAAACCTTTCTTGCTTGGGATAAACACGTGTTTTTATTTAAGTTCTGCTGTAACTATTTCCATTGCTTTCAGTCCTGTACCCGTTCTGTTTTAACATGTTAATATTCAGTAAAATATAAATAGTTCTGGGACTGGAGCGATAGAACAGCAGGTAGGCTGCTTGCCTTGCACATGGCTGACCCAGGTTTGATGCCTGGTATCCCATGTGGTCCCCCAAGCCTGGATAGGAGTGATTCCTGAGTGCAGAGCCAGGTGTCAATTCTGATCATAGCCAGGTATGACCCCAAAACAAAAAAACAACAAGGAAAAAAAGAAACAAACAAACAAAAACAGAAATAATTCAGCTTTAATGCTCGGTTGATAAACCTGAAAGATAATAAACTGGACAGCATAGAATTGCAAAGAATTGAGATTCTAAATTAGACAGACTTGCAGTTATCTCAGAGTAATGGAATGAACAAAGTATGGATGATTAAATTAAATGATAATTTTTAATTTAAAGTTTGACTTTTCTTTTTACATCATAAAATTAAGTTCTACTGGTCTGCTTTAGGAGAAAACTTCCTTAGAAGGAACTTGATCTATGTTCTTATTTTTCATCTATAACAACAGCTAGTTTATTACCTACAATGCACCCACATCTATCTCATAATTAACTGTTATGTCTATATTGGCTGTCATACACATTTTACTAAACATGATACTAGAGAGTAATTAAGTAGATTAGGTTAAGAGCTTTTTCAAAGACACAGTTTTAGAAAAAAAATTATCAACTATTAAGAACTTAAAAATATAAAATAAAATAAATAAATAATCTTGGGGCCAAGGGATAGTACAACAGGATAGTACAAGAATACTTGCCTTGTTCACAGCCAACCCAGGTTTGATCCCTGGCATCCCCTATGATCCCCTGAGCTTACCAGGAATGACCCCTGAGAGTAGAGTCAGGAGTGAGCTCTGAATAAAGCCAGGTATGGCCCCAAATTTTAAAAAAAAAATTTAAATTATAATGTGAAAAAGACTTTTTCTTTAGTACTTAGATTTAAAATTTACATAGCAAGTATTTGGACTGGAGCGATAGTGCAGCGGGTAGGGTATTCGCCTTGCCAACCCGGGTTCAATTCCTCCTCCCCTCTCAGAGAGCCCGACAAGCTACCGAGAGTATCTCGCCCATAGCCTGGCAAGCTACCCGTGGCGTATTCGATATGCCAAAAACAGTAACAACAAGTCTCACAATGGAGACGTTACTGGTGCCCGCTCAAGCAAATCGATGAGCAACGGGATGACAGTGACAGTGATACGATGATATATAGCAAGTATTTAGTACAAATTGGATTAGTCCTGTTGTTTTCTTTCGTATTCCATTAAATGTTACAAGATAATACTCTCTGGTTGGAAGGGGTAGAAGATGAGAAATAAAGAAAAAAATGAAGAGCACATTTTGTAAGTAAAACCAATCACAAGTATATTTTTAGTCTTTTCAACATATTGACTTGGAAGTCTAATAGATTATGGTCTGTTGAAACAGAAATTGCTGGTTAGCATTATCTAATGAGATTCCAAAAACTTAGTGATTTCACACCTGTTTCTATGCAATGTTACACTATCAAGCACATCTAACTCTCTTTATACTATAATGTGTCAATGCAGAGAATCTTTTCTCTGTGGCATTTGACGTTACCTAGGGATGGTCTCCTATAAACCTTTATTTTCCTACTCAGAACACTTAAGGGAGAGCTGTCATTTCTTGTTCAATTCAAGTGAAACTACCTAGCCTCTATGCAACAAAACAAAAGGGTATACATCTTCATTGTTTCATGTGGTTTTAATCTTGAATACATTATAAAGGACAATAGTAAATTGGGGGAACAATGGGATGATATGACAGAGTTACTAAAATAAAATTTAAGATGCAAAAACAATAGGAGAGATAACCCTGCACAAAAAGGTTATGTTCTTGTCTTTGCAATTGACCTACACAGGGGAAGTCTTATAAATCTGTGCTGGAAGGAAAAAAAGGAAGGAGATGGCTAAAATCTAAATAAAAATCTTTTGATCTAATAACCAATTTTCTATAAAATTCAACCCTGTTTTTCTGAAATTAGAACCTAACCAAACAGTACAGAAGTAGCTCTAAAGACTGACTTTCCACTCAACATTAGAAAGCTGAATAATTGGGTCATCAACTGGTCCATTTCAGTCATCTGCAAAGGTTTAAATTCTCTGATGAAATGGAACATTTATTTCTAGAGCAAAGAATTTCTATTTAGTCTTTTCCTTTTCCTTATAAGGAAAATATCTCCATAATTATAGGTTTGTGGTCATATATATATATATATGAAAAATTATGGCTAAAGTAAGAAAATAGGTATCAAGAAGGTAGTTATTACTAAATATATGAAGCTAGAATATTCTAACAATACCAACTGGATATATTCTGTAATAAAATCATAATATAAATCAAACTATAAAAATATTTCAAAAGCAAGCAAACTTAATTGTAAAATTTATCTTTAAAGTGAAATATCACTACTATTAATAGTACGTAATAAAAAATAATACACTAGACCTTGCATCTCTTAACAACCACTATAGTTTCTCAGGAAAGAATCTTTCCAGAAAAGTTGTGATTACACAATGGGGAAAAACTAAGGGCCTTTCCTCTAAGATCAGGCACAAGACAAGGATGCCCACTCTCACAACTTCTCTTCAATATAGTACTGGAAGTACTTGCTATAGCTGTTAGACAAGAAAAAGAGATTAAGGGCATCCAGATAGGGAAGGAAGAATTCAAACTCTCACTATTTGCAGATGATATGATACTATATTAGAGAAGCCCAAAGCCTCTACTAAGAAACTCTTAGAAACAATAGACTTATACAGTAAAGTTGCAGGCTACAAAATCAATACCCAAAAATCCATGGCCTTCCTATATACAAACAATGAGGCAAAGGAAAGGGACATGAGAAAAGCAATCCCACTCACAATCGTGCCCCAGGAAATCAAGTACCTCGGAATCAACTTAACCAAGGAAGTAAAAGACCTCTACAAAGAAAACTATAAAACGCTACTCCAAGAAATAAAAGAGGACATGAGGAAATGGAAACATATACCTTGCTCATGGATAGGGAGAATCAATATTGTCAAAATGGCAATACTCCCCAAAGCATTATACAGATTCAATGTGATCCCTATAAGGATACCCATGACATTCTTCAAAGAAATGGATCAAGCAATCCTAAAATTCATATGGAACAACAAACGTCCACAGATAGCTAAAATAATTCTTGGGAAAAGGACGATGGGAGGCATCACCCTCCCCAACCTCAAACTTTACTACAAAGCGGTAACAATTAAAACAGCATGGTACTGGAACAAAGGCAGACCCGCAGACCAATGGAACAGGGTGGAATATCCCTACACACAACCCCAAATGTATGATCATCTAATCTTTGATAAGGGAGCAATAGATGTGAAGTGGAGCAAGGAAAGCCTTTTTAACAAATGGTGCTGGCACAACTGGACAACCACATGCAAAAGAATGGGCTTAGACCTCGACCTGACACCATGCACAAAAGTCAGATCAAAATGGATTAAAGACCTCAACATCAGACCACAAACCATAAGGTACGTTGAAGACAAGGTCGGCAAAACCCTCCATGATATTGAAGATAAAGGTATCTTCAAAGATGACACGGAACTAAGCAATCTAGTAGAAACAGAGATCAACAAATGGGACTACATTAAACTAAAAAGCTTCTGCACCACAAAAGATATAGTGACCAAAATACAAAGACTGTCTACAGAATGGGAAAGGATATTTACACAATACCCATCAGATAAGGGGTTGATATCAATGGTATATCAAGCACTGGTTGAACTCTACAAGGAGAAAACATCCAACCCCATCAGAAAATGGGGCGAAGAAATGAACAGAAACTTTACCAAGGAAGAGATACGAATGGCCAAAAGGCACATGAAAAAGTGCTCTACATCACTAATCATCAGAGAGATGCAGATCAAAACAACCATGAGATACCACCTCACACCCCAGAGACTAGCACACATCCAAAAGAACAAAAGCAACCACTGTTGGAGAGGATGTGGGGAGAAAGGGACCCTTCTACAATGCTGGTGGGAATGCCAACTAGTTCAGCCCTTTTGGAAAACAATATGGACGATTCTCAAAAAACTAGACGTTGAGCTTCCATTTGACCCAGCAATACCACTGCTGGGAATATATCCCAGAGGAGCAAAAAAAGTATAATCGAAATGACATCTGCACTTGTATGTTCATCGCAGCACTGTTTACAATAGCCAGAATCTGGAAAATACCTGAGTGCCCTATAACAGATGACTGGCTGAAGAAACTTTGGTACATCTATACAATGGAATACTATGCAGCTGTTAGAAAAAATGAGGTCATGACGTTTGCATATAAGTGGATCAGCATGGAAAGTATCATGCTAAGTGAAATGAGTCAGAAAGAGAGAGACAGACATAGAAAGATTGTGCTCATCTATAGAATATAGAATAATAGAATAGGAGTCTAACACCCAAGAATAGTAGAAATAAGTACCAGGAGACTGTCTCCATGCCTTGGAGGCTGGTCTCTCATTCTGGGCAACTCAGAGAAGGGAACACCAAGTAAAATGTGGTCGGAGGTCATGCGGGGGAAGGGTGATGCATGCCGAATATAGACTAGAGACTGAACACAATGGCCAGTCAACACCTTTATTGCAAACCACAACACCTAATCAGAGAGAGAGAACAAAAGGGAATACCCTGCCATAGTGGCAGTTTGGGGTGGGGGGAGACGGGACTAGGGAGGGTGGGAGGGATGCTGGGTTTACTGGTGGTGGAGAATTGGCACTGGTGAAGGGATGGGTTCTCGAACTTTGTATGGGAGAAACATGAGCACAAAAATGTATAAATCTGTAACTGTACCCTCACAGTGATTCAATAAATAAATAAATAAAATAAAAAATAAAAAACAAAGTAAAAAAATGTTGTGATTAATGTACAAGAGGTCATCTTTCTTTTTTGGAGTTCTACCCATGCCATGTACTTTGTTTCTAAGAAAATTTTATAAAAGCTGTAAGAACTTTAATGTTTTAAATTATCACTTTGGCAATCATAGGTCATCTTCTCGCTAACTTCTACTTCCCAGTTAAGCATTATTTTTCCACCTTTATATAGTTTGATCATCTTAACTGTAGCACTGTCGTACTGTCATCCCATTGTTCATCGATTTGGTCAAGCGGGCACCAGTAATGTCTCCATTGTAAGATTTGTTGTTACTGTTTTTGGCATATTGAATATGCCACAGTTAGCTTGCCAGGCTCTGCAGTGTGGGCAGGATATTCTCGGTAGCTTGCTGCGCGTTCCCCTGGAGATCTCTCCGGCCCTCGGAGAGACAACAGTGGAAAGCGCTCCTAATTGGGTGGATTCTGTGAGCGGTCCCGATCTGAAATAAGACTAGTGAGGGTAGTAAACAAGGGGCCCAAGACGACACAAGCCGATCAACGGCAACTTTATTAACAGCCATCCTGGTTTTATACTTTTCTTAGCAGGGGGTTGGTACATAAGTTGTCAATCATCAGGGAAGTGTCTTCTCAGACCAAATAAGGAAAGTTTCGGGGTGTACTTTGGTGGGCTTACAACATTCTCCAAGAGTAGGTTGAGAAATAGTGGGGAGAGGAAGGCAAGGGTTTATCTGGCAGGAGCATCTGTCAGGAGGAATGCACAAGGCTTTTAGTGTAGAGAAAGACACTCTACAGGCTTTTTGGGGTCTCTAGTTAACTGCCCTGGGCTACTTTTACTTCTTGGGTTTAGCTATTTCCTTTGTCACAAGGGCACCTGTGCCTCAGGTCATGCAAAGCTGGTAATGGAATTTTCCGGTTTGTCCAGGGTAAAGGTTTCGGGGTCCTCTTTTGTTCAGGGTCCTGAACAGTCCCCAACAGCTTGCTGGGCTCTCTGAGAGGGTACGGAGGAACTGAATCTGGGTCAGCCGAGTGCAAAGCAAATGCCCTACCCACTGTGCTATCACTCCAGTACAAAACCAAAGAAAGTGAAAAGAAACAAAAGTATGACATGAGTGATAGGTGGAGTGGGTGTACCTACTTCTTTAGTTAAATACAGCAAGGAGAAAACCTTGTAATTTCACTCAAAACTGGCCTTTGATAAATAAGAAAGGCTTATAATCACAGTCATTGCACACAATGAATGCAGAGTTTGATAAACTTGCTTATTTTTTAGTTATAAGTTTGAAAAACTTTATCTAGCCATATAAACTTAAATAAAACATCTTAACAGGAAATTAAATAACTAATATTATTTTGAAACTCTGAAAAAATTATTTTAGATTAATATTACCTGTTAGACATCTAAACATCAAGACAAGAAAATAATTTATTAAGCCAAACCACACAGGACTTATATATCACAAGCTTCAGGAAAGAGCTTATTAAATGATTTTACTGGTCACATAACTAAATGTAAAAAGGGAAACATTTCACTGACTCTGGTCAAACATGATTGCTGCCACAGTAGATTAAAGGTCCCAGAAGTATACTTAGTTATGTCAGTGATCAAATATCACTCTCTATGATTTTTTTCATCATGTGAAATGTCTCCAGAGCAACTCTAATCCCAGGTATGAATTTTGATTGGCTTTCCTTAGATAAGAACAGACAGAAAATTCATATCAAAATTAATGTCAACCAGGAATTAACAGATGAAATTAAGGAGATTTCAAATTCACATATCAGGCATGGAAGTAGCACTGCCATAGCACTGCTGTATGACTGTCATCCCATTGTTCATCGATGTGCTCGAGCAGGCACCAGTAACATCTCCATTGTGAGACTTTGTTGTTACTGTTTTTTGCATATCAAATATGCCACGGGTAGTTTGCCAGGCCCTGCTGTGAGGACGAGATACTCTTGGTAGCTTGTCGGGCTCTTCGAGAGGGATGGAGGAAGTGTACTTGGGCCGGCCATATGCAAGGCAAACGCCCTAACCACTGTACTATTGCTCCAGCATGGAAGTATAGCTAGCATCATTTTTTTTCTCTTTGAGGTAAAGGTGAAAAAAAGGTGAGATAAAGAAGAAAATTCTCAATATTAGCTGAAATATGAAATCATCTAGAATGTAGACAATAAATTTATGGATTATCGATTGAGTCTCATTCTTGCCATTTACTATGGGATAGGGCTGGAGCGATAGCACAGCAGTTGAGCATTCGCCTTTCATGCAGCCGACCTGAGTTCTCCACCCCTCTCGGAGAGCCTGGCAAGCTACCAAGAGTATCAAGCCCATGCGGCAGAGCCTGGCAAGCTACTAGTGTGTATTGGATATGCCAAAAACAGTAACAATAAGTCTCTCAATGAGAGACATTACTGGTGTCTGCTCAAACAAATCGATGAGCAACAAGATGACAGTGATGACTATGGGATAAAGATATAAAATTCAAATTACTTGTGTTGTTCTTATTAATATATCTGGTGACTGGTGGAGGAAAGTGGCAATAAGTGAAAAAAGTGTTGATTTTATATATATATGTATATATATAAAATCAATCTATATGTATATATAAAATCAACACTTTTATATATATATATATATATATATCTTCTGTTTCTATAGTTTCAGCCTAAATTTTCTCTACTGAAATGTCTAGGACTGCATATCTCAAAGGAATTACCTGTTCCAAACTCAGGAAATAAAAATGGAAAAGAGCAGTGTGAAATACATAAGTGTATATATTGATGTTTAACATAATATATATTTATATTTTTATCTTATGAACACAAAAATAGTACTGGATTGTATTCCTCTAAATATTAAAATCTTGGTTATATCTAGGTGAAAAACTAAGAACGTTCTTTTTTGAAATCTACATTATTACACAATTTCTATTCTGAAACAAGCATGGGAAAAGTTTATATTTGCGGAGAAGAAAGGGACATCTTATCATCACCACCTTTACCTCAAAGAGAAGAAAAATAATGAAAAGAAGAGTGAAAAAAATTTTAAATAGCTTTGTAGCTTAATATGCTGTTTTTCCTCTTTATATCTCTCCCTTCCTGAGAATTCATGAGTATTTCTAGAGTATAGGTCTGAGTACCTCCTCCAACACTGACTAGTGTGCCCTTAATTAAGGTACTAGTGTGCCTTACCTACATAATGTGGAAGGAAATAACTAGAAATCAGCATTCTTGGGTACAGAGAAACCTACAGAGATCACAGCCTCAACAGAGCAGATCAACTATGAAGATGTCCTGTAGGCTGATCTTAAAGCACAGTACACTGTAACTCCAACCCCCCACTCTATGTTGCAGTTACTGGATGGATAAACACTAGAACAATGTCTGACCAGACTCATATTTCCAGAAAGGTATCCTTTCAGATAAAGATTTATCATCTAGTCCCTTCATTTTGCAACCGTATAAGTATCCCTTAAATGAATTCAATGTACACCTTTTATCCTTCTCTAAAAATTTATATAGAAACCCACTATAAAACAAATATTTTTAATAGAATAATTAATGCTATAGGGCCAGCAGCACACCGTTTCCCACCACTGCAGCCATTTTCTTTCCTGGCCCAGGTGTGTGACCTCCCCTGACCCTCCATTCCCGAGTCCCGGCCAGCATCTAGGACCCAGCTACAGAGCGACAGGGGTCCAGGACTAGGTTACAGGGAGCATGGCCTCTGTTGAAGTGGATGTGGACTCTTTTGGAGCAGTTATTTTCCCCAAACCCAGCCATCTGTTATCACATCTCAGTCTTTATTACCTAAGTCTGTGAGTAATATCCTAGTTATCCCAAACACAGTAGGTCAATAGACCACTAGTCTCTTCCAATTTCACCAAAACACCAATGAATACAAGCAGCTGTACAAGCCAGCTGTACAGCAGCTGTGCAAGCCCAATATAAAGAGCACATTCTCCAAAAGCATCACAGAGACTGCACATGAGGAACAGAGGAACATCTGAGAGGAAGGACATGTTCTAGAAGGGGAAAATAAAAAAGCAACCTCTATCGATCAAGCCCATCCAGAATCCTTGCTCGCAACAAGAGGAAATAGAGATAGTGAGCTAGAAGGTCACTCCTCCATACCACCACAACAACATGAAGAAACAGCGAAATACCCACCACAATAAGAGGACGATGAAAGGAGTAAAGAAGCCTCAATAGGCGTCTCCCACAAACGTAAGCTCTCCAATAAAGAATTCAGAGATGAAATGTTGAACATGTTCAATGAACTCAAAGATTAACATGGAACAGGTACCATTAAATTAAAGGAGGCCATGAAAGAAACAATGAAATGGACAGCTGAGAAAATACAGGAAGAAATGAGAGCAGAGATAAAATAAAAGCTATGAAAAGAAGTGTCATGAATAAAGGATTCAATAGATGAAATAGAAAACTCAGTGGGTGCCCTTAACAATAGAATGTCTACAGCAGAAGACAGAATCAGTGAGCTTGAAGATGAGCTGCAGGAAGCCTACAGACAACAACAAACAATGGGAAGAGACCTCAAAATAGCTCTAGGGTGAATCAGAGGCCTAGGGGATGATTTCAAGAGGAACAACATTAGAATCATCAAAGTACCAGAAGGACAGGGAAGCAACCCCAACGAAAAAGCCGCAATCAAATAAATCATTGCTGAAAAGTGCCCAGAGTTGAAGAATGCAGGCATCCAGATTCAAGGAGCCCAAATGATGTCAACTAAAAGAGATCCTAACAAAAAAACCCCAAGACATCTCATTGTTAGAATGATGGATGTCATGGATAGAGACACAATACTGCAAGCAGCAAGGTCAAAGAAGGAAGTCACATACAAAGGAGCACCCCTTGGATTCATAGCAGACCTACCAGAGGAAACCCTCCAAGACTGAAGGCAATGGAGGGATATAGTGAAAAAACACAATGAAATGAACATTTCACCAAGAATACTTTATTATTATTGTTATTGTTGTTATTATTATTATTATTATTATTTTGCTTTTTGGATCACACCCAGCGATGCACAGGGGTCACTCCTGGCTCTGCACTCAGGAATTACCCCTGGCGGTGCTTGGAGAACCATATGGGATGCTGGGAATCAAACTTGGGTCGGCCGCGTGCAAGGCCCTACCCACTGTGCTATTACTCCAACCCCCACCAAGAATGCTTTATCTGGCTAACCTCTCACTCAAACTCGAAGGAACAATACACTATTTTGTGGATAAACAAGAGCTCAGGAACTTCATAGACTCAAAACGCAACTTGAAAAAAAGGACTAAAAGGGCTACTATAGGGCAAGAAAAACCCCTACAAGCACAACAAACCCTGACAGAAAGATGGCACAACACCTCATAACAATAATCTCTGTCAATGTTAATAGTCTAAGTTCACCAATTAAGAGACACAGGGTGGCAAAATGGATTCAGAAACTGAAACCAACATTCTGCTGCCTACAAGAAACACATCTGAACATTCAGAACAAACACAGACTCAAAGTCAGAGGATGGAAAACAATCCTGCAAGTAAACAACTCCCTCAGAAAAGCTGGGGTGGCCTTACTAGTATAGGACAACATAGATTTTAGGTTGAAAAAGATTAGAAGGGACAGTGAAGGCCATTTTTTATTAACCAAGGGATATGTACAGCAGGAAGAAATCACACATCTAAACATGTATGCACCTAATGAGGAACCAGCTAAAAACCTATGACAACTGCTAACAGCCCTTAAGAAGGACATTGTGAGAAACACAATAGTAGTTGGAGACTTCAACACTGCCTTATCACCTCTGGATAGATCAAGAAGATTAAAACCAACCAAGGACATACTGGCTTTGAAAGAAGAAATAGAAGAGAGAGGGCCAATAGACCTATACAAGGCTTTATATCCCCCCCCAAAAAAGAATACATATCCTTTTCCAGTGCACATGGAACATTTTCCAGAATAGACCACGTGCTGGACCACAAAACATAGCTCAACAGAATCAGAAAGGTAGACATTGTGTCAACTATCTTTTCAGACTATGATGCACGAAAGATAGAAGTTAATCATGTATAGACACAAAAAAACAAATCAAACATTGGAAATTAAACAACTCTATGTTGAACAATGAGTGGGTCAGGAAGGAAATCAAGGAAGAAATCAAAAGGTACCTGGAAACAAATGAGAATGAAGACACGAGCTACCAGAACCCGTGGGACTCAGCTAAAGCTGTGTTAAGGGGAAATTTTATAGCCCTGCAAGCATTTCTCAAGAAGGCAAAAAGGGCTCACATAAATAACTTGACTTCACAGCTCAAGATTTTAGAAAAGGACCAATCCAGGCAGAAAGAAAGAGATGATAAAACTTAGAGCAGAAATCAACGACATGGAAACCCAAAAGACAATCCAAAAGATCAATGAAACCAAGAGCCGTTTTTTAGAGAAAATAAACAAGTTTGCTAAATCACTAGCAAGACTCACAAAGAAAGAGAGAGAGAACCCTAATAAACTGAATCAGAAATTAAAAGGGTGATATCACAACAGAAACCAAAGAAATTCAAAAGATCATCAGAGACTATTTTTGAAGTCTGTATGTCATGAAACAAGAGAACCTAGAAGAAATAGATAAATTCCTGGATTCCTATAATCTCCCACAGATTAATCAAGAAGATCTGTAAAACCTGAATAATCCTATTAATATCAAGGAAATTGAAGCTGTAATAAAAAGTTTTCCCAAAAACAAAAGCCCAGGTTCAGATGAATTCACTAGCGAATTCTTCCAAACATTTAAAGAGGACCTATTGCCAGTTCTTCTCAAGCTTTTCCAGGGAATTGTAGAAACAGAAACTCTCCCAAGCAGTTTCTATGAGGCTCATATCTCCCTAATACCAAAAGCAAACAAAGACACCACAAAAAAAAGAAAACTACAGGCCCATATCCCTGATGAACATGGATCCGAATATTCTCAACAAAATATTAGCAAACAGAAATTAACAACTCATCAAAAAGATCAGACAACCAAGTGTGATTCATCCCGAGGATGCAAGGATGGCTTAACATTCGGAAATCAATCAACATAATCCATCATATCAACAAAATAAAAGATAAAAACCATATGATCATATCAATAGATGCAGAGTAAGCATTTGACAAGATCCAGCACCTGTTTATGATAAAAAAAAAAACTCTTGCCAAAATGGGTACAGAGGGACTTTCCTCAATATAGTCAGAGCCATCTACTACAAGCCTATGGCAAGCATCATCCTCAATGGGGAAAAACTAACAGCCTTTCCTCTAAGATCAGGGATGAGAAAAGGATGTCAATTCTTTCCACTTCTGTTCAAGTGCTGGAAATACTTGCAATAGCAGTTAGGCAAGAAAAATATATTAAACACATTCAGGTAGGAAAGGAAGAATCCAAGCTCTCACTATTCGCAGATGATATGATACTTTACTTAGAGAACTCTAAAACCTTTACCAAGAAACTCCTAGAAACAATAGACTCATATAGTAAAGTTGCAGGCTATAAAATCAATACCCAAATGTCCATGGCTTTCCTATACACAAATAATGAGAGAGAAGAAAGTGACATGAATAAAACAATCCTGTTTACAATCGTGCCTCAGAAAATCAAGTACATCAGAATCAGCTTAACTAAAGAGGTAAAGGACATGTACAAAGAAAACTAAAAAATGCTACTTCAAGAAATAAAAGAGGACACGAGGAAATGGAAAGATATCCCCTACTCATGGATTGGGAGAATTAACATTGTCAAAATGACAATAATCCTCAAAGCATTGTACACATTCAATGCGATCCCTATGAGGATACCCATGATATTCTTCAAAAAAATGGAGAGAACACTCCTGAAATTCATATGGAACAATAAGCCCCCACGAATAGCTAAAGCAATTCTTGGGAAAAAGAATATGGGAGAAATCACCTTCCCCAACCTCAATCTCTACTACTGTCACTGTCACTGTCATCCCGTTGCTCATCGATTTGTTCGAGCGGGCACCAGTAACATCTCTCATTGAGAGACTTATTGTTACTGTTTTTGGCATATCCAATACGCATGGGTAGCTTGCCAGGCTCTGCCGCTCGGGCTCGATACTCTCAGTAGCTTGCCGGGCTCTCCAAGGGGGAGGAGGAATCGAACTCGGGTCAGCGCGTGAAAGGTGAAAGCCCAACCGCTGTGCTATTGCTCCAGCAGTAATAATTAAAACAGCATGGTACTAGAACAAAGGCAGAGCCACAGACCAAGGAATAGGTTTGAATATTCTGACACACACCCTCAAATATATGATCATCTAATCTTTGATAAGGGAGCAAGATATGTGAAGTGGAGCAAGGAAAGTTCTTCAACAAACCATGCTGGCAAAACTGGGCAGTTACAAGCAAAAAAAAAAAAATGAGCTTAGATCTCTACTTAACATCATGTACAAAAATTAGGTCAAAGTGGATTAAAGATCTCAACATTAGACCAGAATCCCGAAGGTACATTAAAGACAAGGTCGGCAAAACCCTCCATGACATTGAAGCCAACAGTATCTTTAAAGCTGACACGCCACTGGCCAAGCAAGTGAAAACAGAGATAAATTAATGGGACTACCTTAAACTAAGAAGCTTCTGCACCAAAAAAGATACAGTGACCAAAGTACAAAGACAGCCTTCAAAATGGGAAAGGATATTTACCCAATACCCATCCAATAAGGGGTTGATATCAAGGCTATACAAGGCTCTGGTTGAACTCTACAAGAAGAAAACATCCAACCCCATCAGAAAATGGGAGGTGGAAATGAACAAAAATTTCCTCAAAGAAGAAATTCAAGTGGCTAAAAGAAACATGAGAAAATGTTCTATATCACTAATCATCAGGGAGATGCAGATTAAACACAAGATATCATTTCACAACACAGAGACTGGCCAACATCCAAAAGAACAAAAGCAACTGGTGTTGGCGCAGATGTGGGGAGAAAGGGACTGTCCTTCATTGCTGGTGGGAATGCCGACTGGTTCAGCAGTTTTGGAAAATAATATGGACGATTCTCAAAAAATTAGAAATTGAGCTCCCATTTGACTCAGCAATACCACTCCTGGGAATATATCTCGGAGAGGCAAAAAGGTATGGTAGAAATGACATATGCATTTCTATGTTCATTGCAGCACTGTTTACAATAGCCCAAAACTGGGAAAAAAAGGAGTGCCCAAGAACAGATGACTGCTTAAGAAACTTTGGTATATCTACAAAATGGAATGTTATGGAGCTATTAGAAAAGATGAAGTCATGATTTGCACATAAGTGGATCAACATGGAAAGTATTATGTTAAATGAAATGAGTCAGAAAGAGAGAAATAGATATAGAAATATCACATCCATCTGTGGAATATAAAGTAACAGAATGGGAGACTAACACCCAACAGTAGTAGAGATAAGGACCAGGAGGTCTGCCCCACAGCTTGGAAATTGGCCTCACATGCTGGGGTAAAAGGCAGCTGAGATAGAGAAAGGAACACCAAGTAGTGGATGTTGGGAAGACCCATTCAGATTGAAAGATGCGTGCTGAAAGTAGACTATAGACCAAACATGATGGCCACTCAATAACTCGATTGAAAACTACAACACCCAGAAGGAGAGAGAACAAAAGGGAATGCCCTGCCACAGAGGCAGTGTGGGGTGGTGGGGGTTGAGGTGCAGGTGGTGGGAGAGATACTGGGAACGTTGTTGGAGGAGAATGGACACTGGTGGAGGGATTTAAACAATCACTGTATGACTGAAATGCAAACACGAAAGTTCATAAGTTTGTAACTGTACCTCACGGTGATTCACTAATAAAAAATGTAAAAAGAAACCATAACTAATGCCATATTTTCTCTTATACACAGCCGAATTTTCAGTCCAATTTTAATCATGGTTTACAAGCTATGACCATATCACAGGAAGGAGGCACAGCTAGCTAACCTAGGCTCTAAAACTTGCTGGCATTGCTACTAGATTTGTTTTCACTTTTGACTCGGAAAGAAAAGTTCCTTCAGTAATATTTTATTCATTTAATTTGGAGTTTAGGGTATATCCAACAATTCTCAGGGCTTCCTCCTGACTCTACACTAAAAAATCACTCCTAGTAGTGTCTGGGAGAACATATGTGGTGCCAGGGATAGAACCCAGGTTAGCAGCATACAAAGCAAGTGCCCTACTTGCTGTTCCATCTCACTGAAGATCCTTTGTTAATCTCTTCTCATCAGCGGTACATATTTTAGTCACACAAAGAACAAGAATAACAATAGCATTTGTCTCCTAAAAAGCCCAAGCAGGATTATGCACTAAAGGACTTAGTACAGGATGTGGTTTAGAGAGGAAACAGAACACTATTAGTTACACAAGTTTTCACCAGTCTGTCTAGTCTGGAAAATCTCAAGTCTATTAAAAAACTTTATAAAGTACAATATGCTTTAACAAAGTACAAGGAAGTCAACATATAAGCTGACAGTAGAAGGCAGGGCTGGAATTCAGGCCTCAATCTCCCGACACTGGATTCAGATAACTCAAGACGAGTGATTTTAGGAGTTTTTCAAACCAGCTGTTAAAACAGCTCTTATTGAAAATTATGTACAGGGGCTGGAGAGGTAATATGGGGTTAAGGTATTTGTACGTGGGCAACCATACCCCAATCCCTGCACCACATGATCCCCCAAATACTACTGGCAGAAATCCCTGAGCACAGAGAGGGGAATAGTCTCAACCCCCATCCCTAAGATAAATACAAAATAAGTATATATTTGTGTAAGTTATAACTTAAAACTAACAATCAAAACTATTTTAAATTAGTTAACAGGGGCTAAAAAGATAGCATAGTGATTAAAGTTCATGCCTTGCAAATATCTGTCCCTGTTTCCGTCCCTGGCACCTCAGAGTGCACTGAGCAGCATTGGGTGCAGACTTGAAGTAATAAATACACAAGACGCATCACTTCCCAATTATTTTAATCCTTGCTTAGGGTTTTTTAAGTCATTTTATCTGTATGGTGGAAATATTTCATGTATAGTACACCTCTTAGAAATTCCATTTTCTTTCTTTTTAAATTTTTAAATTTTTAATTTTTAATTGAATCACAGTGAGAAACAGTTACAAAGCTTTCATATTTGAGTTTCAGTCATACAATGATTCAATACTTACCCCTCCATCAGTGCACATTTTCCACCAATGTGCCCAGTATACCACTCTCTTTCCATCCCTCCCCCATCTCTATGTCAGACAATTTCCCCCATACTCTCTCTCTACTTTTGGACATTATGGCTTGCAATATAGACATGGGGCTATCATGTTTGGTCATTTATCTACTTTCAGCACACATTTCCCATCCCAAATGATTCTTCCAACTATCATTGATTTAGTGATCTCTTTTCTATTCCAGCTGCTTTCTCCCCCAGCTAATGAGACAGGTTTCTAACTATACAGCAACATTCCTGGCTCTTGTGTCTACTGTCCTTGGGTGTCAGTCTCATATTATGTTACTTTATATTCCACAAGTGAGTATAGTCATTCTATGTCCCTCTATTTCTGATTCCATTTTCAATAAAGTCATGTCTGTGGTTTACAATTAGACAAATCTGTCAGTATCTTAAATCAAGGTTTGATATTCTGTTGACTTGATTACTCTTAAGGCATGCTGTTTCTGTACTTGTTATGTTCCAAATGGAAGAGGACATATTCTTCTAGTACTTAAAACTAATGCAAGATTAATGACAGAATTGCCCCTGTCAAGTAATTGTAGTTATAAACTGATTATAGATGTAAGAATCTGACAAATTAAACACAAATTTGTGTAGGACTCTATTGACTACTTTTAATTGACAATAAAGAGAAGAGATCGCTCATGGATGAGGAGAATATTCCTTGTACCACTGGGCTTGACTATGGTTGGCCCCAGAACCACTGCCCTCAAGTTGAGCTGCATTTGTGGGTCTCCATATTGAACTGTCCCATACAGTTGGCTTAATATTGTCGGGGTAGTTTCCAGGGCTTCTAGACAATGGTTAGGAAATCTCCTCTTTAAATTGAGAAGCGGTGTCTATTTTGAAATTAGGAACTACATATCTTTTACATTAGTACCTTTTATAACACACACACATGCAAGCTCACACTTGTGCATGCATGCATGCATGCATGCTCACAAACCTAAATTTTCTTAGATAGTGGATACATATTTGCCAACACACTACTAAAGTAACCATGGTTGTAAACTCTAAGGAATCTAGAAGCTCTCTGCGGAGCCCCCAGGCTTATCTTCACAGCCACACAGTTGGCTTGTAAAAGGGTTTATTCTTTAGTTGAGTCTACCCAGTTGGATTACTCTATTTAAATACGGAGTACCCTCCTCCAGCATGAGGATGAAGTGAGCACCTAGCTCCAGGTTCTGCCATTATCATGGAAAATTAACTATTTAGAAACACAAATTAGGAAAAACCATGCTATCTTTCTACAATTTATGATAACAATGGGGATGAAGAGACCTAGAAGATATGACATCCCTGTCTTCAAGGCAATTAATCAGGGAGCACTAAGCCATGAACCTGTAATACAGAAATAAATACGCATAGGTACAAAGGGTTATGAGAAGACTAGGAAGAGTAGAGTGAGTTTGGAAGTCAGGTCACCGTTTCTGACACTAATACTATTTGCCTCAAACAAGAAAAAAGTCCCTCGTGAAGGAGAAATCTGGCCAATGTGGTCTCATAGGAGGAAGGATTCTAGAATCAGACAGCCTAGATTCAAATCCAGACTCATCCACTCATCAAATGCATGAACTTGGGCAACTTTCTTGTCTTCTCTAACTGATCAGTAAAAGGAAGATAGCAACTCCCCACTCAGAGTACTGTAGGGAGAAACAATTATGATTGTATACAAAGAGTGCTTAACACCATATTTGGCTTACAAACATGGTCAACAAAATACTACATACATATTACTTTTATAGTTACTGCTGACCCTGAGTATTTTGCTTAGGTGGTAATGGGGAAAGGTAATAGGAGAAGGGGAAGAGAAAAACAAAGGAATCTGGAGCAGCCCCAAGGTACCAGAATAATCATACAAGTCTTGGATAGGCTCAGACCCAAGCCCTTTAATACATATCCGTCCTCATCTTCTTTCAGACAAACAAAACAAAGTCAAGTTTTGAAGATTATTTTATTCTTTTTCCTGACAGTTAACTATAAATTGTACGTTTGATATATTATGAAGAGCCTATTGGGGAATGATAAATCAGGCAACATTACATATATTCATCAGTACCTTAATTGTTGCTAAATACAAAAACATCTAAAATTGATCTGCACCAAAATTTACCGCTCTGACAAAAATCCACCTGGAAAAGACTACATGATAATTAAGAAGAACAGCCACATATTTGTGGCAATACAAGGTACATGAGCAAGATTTAAACTCCTTCCTGAGGGAATAACAGGGTAATGTTTATTCTGTAGATGAACAGTGTGATTACAACAGTGGAAAAGACTGATGAGTTTTGCTTTTTTTTTTTCTGTGAATTTTGATTTATCGAGCTATCTCAGATAACAGTCGGATGCAGGACTGAGTAGTTCAGTATATCACTTAAAAATTATTTGTGAAGGGGACTGGCACACATCTTAAGTAACTTGGAAAAATTTATTGCAAGACAAATGGGCACATTAGGTGAACAAAATGCATGGTCGGCTACTTAAACTGTAAGGGGAAAAATCTAAATAAAACAAAACTTTAACCAAAGTGGAGAGAAAAGGTAGAAAGAAAGCTTCATCTTTACTTTGGATAAAGAGATTAATTGCTCTCTTATATAATTATTTGGGCCTAAAAGCTATTATTTGGTCTAACAGGCAATTTTCAGTTAGTGTTTCTTAAATAGGAAATGAAGAACCACCTGGCCTATCTTAGTTAAACACGAAAACCAAAAGCAAGGCATTGTCAATTTTCTACAACAGTTGCTACCAACCTTTTTTCTTAATCAGTTTTTGGACCACAGTTGACAGTGCTAAGGGTTTTCTCCTTGCTCTGTACTCATAAATCACTCCTAGCAGATCTCTGGGGACCATATAGGGTCCGAGGATCAAACCCAGCTAAGGCATATGCAAGGCAAGCAACTTACCCACTGCCCTATATGTCTGTCCCATGTTTTCCAACTTTTAAACCTGTGTAATAGTGAAAATGAGAACTACTACAGATCATTAAAACATTAAAAAATGTATAAAATGAATATCAATATAAATGAATATTTATAGTGGTATGCTACAATGACCAAGTAGAAGCAATCATATTTTAGCATTAATATCTTTATTATTGTTTAAATAACATTTTTAATGTGAAAATAGATATTTCTGTGCTGGTGGGTTCTTAAGAATGATATGAGAGATTTGCATGCAAAACTTGGAAGATTAAGAAGTTTAAATTTCTTGTAGAGTTCAATTAGATAGATCTGAATTCCTGCTCCAATGCCCAGGCCTCTCCTTTTACCATGTATGATGTTCCTCATTCAGTCTTATGATGCAATGCACAACATCCTAAGTCCTGTCCCTTGCTCTCTACTTGCCCCCAGCGTACAATGACTTGGTCTTGTCGCTATGCCGGACTTTATCTAGTGTTTGCTTTCCAAGTATGAATTTTTGTTGCTGGGTTTCTCTGTTTCTGTATCGCAGCTGTTCCTGTCATTTTGGCCTTTTCAGTCTCCAGCCACAGCCTCTCTGCTCATGAGTGACTCTCCTTTTCTCAACACTCACAGCTGCCTAGGTCCCAGTTTCAAGCCCTGTCTGAATCTGCGCCGGCCTGGGTCTATCAGCCCTGCCAGTATTCATCTATCTGTCCAGGCTCACAAGCCCTAATTGACACTGCAGTCCATCTAGGGATCTAAGGGTAGGCAAGAGAGAGAGAGAGAGAGAGAGAGAGAGAGAGAGAGAGAGAGAGAGAGAGAGAGACTGGTTGGAGGCTTCCTTTTCTCTGTTGGTGTCTCCCACCCTCTCCATCCCCTTATCTACTTTCGAATGGATACCTTTTTAATGGACAAGACTTAAACTGAACAACTAAATTAATTCACCCAGTGCTCTTCTTGCTCTTTTGCTCTAGCAACATGATCATAATAAAGTTTATGATATTGATGTACAATGTTACTGAAGCCCAGTGCCACCAAAATGCCCAAGACTCTCCAACACTGACGCTGTGTTACTCTAGTTCCATCTTTTCTTTCCCTCCTCCCCTTCCACTACTGCTTGGTTACCTGAGTTTTATAGTCTGATGCCAAGAGCCTATCACTGTTCAAAATTGACTATTCTCTTATTTTGTTTCTCTCTAGACCTCAGATCATGCAGTATTTATCCCTTCCCTTTAATTTATTTAACTTAACCCAATACCCTCCAGTTTCATTCATGTTACAGCAAGCTGTGAGACTTCATCCTTTCTTACAGAAGTGACAATAACATTTTCTTTCAACTTGCAATAAATTTCTGTAAACTGGCATAGTCTGTGGAGAAGTGAGGAAATAGTGAAGCCAGTATTCTATAAGATACCACTGTAAGGAGTACCACCTAGGACCATGTTCACTGTATCACTGTCATCCCACTGTTCATCGATTTGCTCGAGCGGGTGCCAGTATGTCTCCATTTGTCCCAGCCCTGAGATTTTAGCAGCCTCTCCTTACTTGACCTTCCAAACAGAGCCATATTAGAGGCTCCTTCAGAGTAAGGGGAATGAGACCCTTTATTGTTACTATATTTGGCAAATCAAATATGCCATGGGGAGCTTTCCAGGCTCTACAGTGAGGGCGGGATACTCGTGGTAGCTTGCCAGGCTCTCCGAGAGGGACAGAGAATGTATATAAGAGAATACAAACAAGAATGTTAAAACCAAACACATGTCTGCTGCTTTAGGTATATCAGTGCACTAGACTATAAGAGTTTAGGGACCATGTTAGAAACAAAAAGTCTTATATTCCAGTCCAGATCTCCTGAATCAAAAATCTGGATTTTTAGCAAGATATATAGAATTCCAATTTTAAAGTTTAAGAAGCACTGCTTTAGAGAATTAGTCATCCACTCAATAAACTTCTAAGATCTGCCTTATTCAATATGACAGGCAATTTATATTTCATTTCATTAAAATTTAAATTCAGGGGTAAATTTTCCCTAGGAACATTATAAGTACTCAGTTGACACTTGTGGCTGGTGTCTACCATATAAATTTCCGTCTTGTAGAAGTTTCCATTGAATAAAGTTGCTCTATACACTTGGGACTCATCACTGAAGAAAGAAGACAAAGATTCTTGTATTCATGAAGCTTTGATATTAGTGGTGGGGCTGGGGGCAGGGGATAAAATAAACAAAACAAGTGATTAAATTAAGGGGCATGCTAGGTGATTAAATTTTACAAAGAAATCTTTCGTGTAGTTTGTAGACAGATCAAAGAAATAGAGAAGCAATTAGAATTTAAAATAGATTAATGTAGAGAACATCACTGACAAGGCCAGCACAAAGCGTATCCCAGATGTAATGTAAATTATGTGCAAAGACCCCATGGTAGCAACAGCAAGGGAGTTCATGTGAGAGAGCAGACAGGGTGAGTTAAAGGATTGGCAAATAAAGGGATGTAAAGAAGGTAGGAAGGAAGGCCCCACTGTTGGAAAAGACTGAATCTTTTACTTGGAGTGAAAGAAGTCATACAAGGTTTGGAGCAAAGGATAACATGCTTCAACATCACCTCAAAGTTATTCTAGTTTTGCAGAATAGAGTATAAGAAAAGGTTATTGTGTTGTAATTCAAGGTCACATTCAGGTGTAGGACGATATTATTTTAATTCTGAAAATTATTTTGTTTATAATTTGCAGTTATGAAGTCTTACAGGTTACTACACAGAATCTGGAGCCACACTGGTTACAAACACTTTTAGCAAATCCTGAGTAATTCTAATCAGACTTGCTCAATTGTGCTAAGGTGGAACTCTACCTAAGTGTCTCATTCTCAAAATTGTTGATCAATTTGTTACTAACTTACATACATTCATGTACATAACTTACATGAAGACATGGAAATATGTTCAACAGTTTCTTGTTGTTTTTTTCTCCTCTACTTTATTCCATCCATCCCAGTGAGATAACAAATACTAAAACTTTGATAACCAAGCTATTTGGTTTTTGCTGAAAGTGTTTTCAGAAGACCCAAAAGAAATGATGCATCCTAACTAGTATTGAGAAGTGGTGCTATTTTTCTGATAATCCAACTGAAGTTCTAAAATCTGGAAGCTACTGTACCAGTTTATAATATGCCTTCATCCGCCTCCAGGCCACTGTACAGTACATGAATGAGATTCAGATTGAAGAAGGAGTCCTAATATGATGAAGAGCCATCACTGGCAATTTATTCCCTAGTGTTGACCACTCACTGTTATACACCTAGAATTCCTGCAAAATAAAACAGAGTAAGGTCACCTTCAGTAAATTAAATCAAATGAACAATAAATCAAATCATGCCATGTCATTTGGGAACTAACTTCTCAGATGCTCATAGCAAGTGAATGTATCTAAATGCATCATTTTTACACATTTGGGCATAAAATGTTTGAGTCACAGAATAAAATATTAACAACCAAATTATCACTAAGTTCAGTTAGTGAAATCTAGAGCTAGAGCTGCTTTATTACTTCATTCACAGGTTTGTTGAATAGATGGTGAGACCTACTAATTATCAAATATAGATGCTGATCATGTTACTACAGCTTATCACACAAAATTATTTTTAATTGTAACATCTTTAATGCGAGCTCCCTCCTGAATCCAAGAATTTTCCAAACTTGGGAAACCTTGTGTGTATAGGACAGATTCCAAGGCTGTATTAAAGAATTAAGGAACAGACACATTCTGGAAGAAGGCAGCTCTTCATAGGCCTATGTGTACAATAAACATTCCTATTCTCTATTCTGAGAGCAGGCTGCCTGAGCCTCTTGTGCTTCTCACATCCACCCTCAGAAATCAAACTCAAGAACAGAAACTTCCTTTCTGAGCCCACTGTCTTTCTGGTACTTTCCAAGCAGAGAGAGCCAGAGGGGAAAAAAATACTGTACTAAAACAGTTTTCAGAGACAACACACACTCTGATACCAGAAATGAGCAAAGGAGCTAATATGATTAAGAAACTCACTGATGGTGAGAAATCTGCTCTCACTGAAGACGGAGCTAACAGGAATGGCCAAAATTAGGAGTCAGGAAACTACCCTGGCAAGCCAAATATGGCCCCACAACTGTGTTTGTAAATCATGGTTTTCAAAAAACACAATTACAATTACTCTGTTTACACCTAGTCTATAGTTGTTTCAACACCAGTAATTGCTACAGCAACTACACATCTCATGGGGTCACACACATTTAATCTCTGACCCCTTACAGAAAGTTTGCCAATCTGTGTACAGAACTATACTCTCTAGTAGAGCAGCTTCTAATTACACGGATTTGAGATATGATGTAATTATGAAATATATAGTGATTTCAAAGAATTAATATTAAAGGGAAAAATAATCCACGAATATTTCAGGGGCCAGAGAAATAATACAGCAGGTAACAGAGCTGGCTGGGTTCAGTCTCCACACGGTCCACCAATACCTGCAAGGAGTGTTCTCTGAGCACAGAGCCAGGACTAAGCACTGAGCACAACCACTGTGGCCCAAAGATCGAAAACAAAACAAAACAAAAAAACTATGTTAATTTCAGCTACTTCTTTACACTCTTTTCATGTGGCAGTGGAAAATACAAAATTACCTATGGCATCCCCATCCCACGCGTTCAAATGAGCCTCACTCATGAAGGGTCCAGCAGAGGATCCAGGTGTACGGGACCACAGGCTGAGATCTCCAAGCCTACTTGGATTGGGACTGAGACTTTTCTATCCAGACCCCCCATTTTCCAGTAGCTTGGCAGCCATACTCACAAACTGCCTCTGGCGCCATGTAATCCCACCAGTGGCCAACATCCAGACCAAGCTCCTAGAAGCTAATAGCCTGGTTCTCCTTCTTGGAGAACCTGACAAGCTACCAAGAGTCTATTGCCCGCATGGGAGAGCCTTGCAAGCTCCCCATGGCATATTTATATCCCAAATACAATAAAATATATATACATAACTTTCGGAGAGCACGGCAAGCTACTGAGAGTATCCTGCCCGCACGGCAGAGCCTGGCAAGCTACCCGTAGAGTATTCGATATGCCAAAAACAGTAATAATAGGTCTCATTCCCTTAACCCTGAAAGAGCCTCCGATCATTACGAAAGAAGAGTAGGAGAGGCTGCTAAAATCTCAGGGCTGAATATAATAGAGACATTACTGGTGCCCGCTCAAGTAAATTGATGAACAATGGGATGACAGTGACAGTGACAGTGACACTCTTTTCATGTGGGTAGTGGAAAATACGGAATTACCTATGGGATCCCCATTACATGTGGTAGCCTAATGCAATGGAAAGCTTCCAGTATATATAATAAGAGAATTGCTGAACACTAAGATTCTGTTCTTATAAGATCTTCCACTTTATCTTTTTTTTCCTGCACTCCAACTTCAGATATTCTTTTTCAGCAATTAACCTAAATCCCCAAACTCACAAACTTTAAATTCTAGCACATCACTATTGCTGAATTTCAGCAGAAGTAAATGTTTATACCTCAGCGATTGAAAAGAGGCAGGGGCTGGGCTGTATAGTAGTAGTGTTTTCTGTCTAGCATCATTCATTCTGCGAGAGCAGGGATCTCGCAAACTCTACAAGGAACACTCACTGAAGTATCATAATCTACACTTAGAATGTGTGTATACTGGGAGGAAGAAGTGGCTCAGTGGTACAGCATATATCTTATCATGTGTGAGACCCTAGCTTCAGCTCCCAGCTCTGCTGACACCACTGAGAACAGTCCCCAAGCTGCATTTTGTGGGGTTTCCAAATTATTATGGGTGCAGCCTCAAGACTGTTTTGTAGAAAACAACAGAAATGTAAAGACATATAGCATGTACATCAGTTGATTTTTAAAAAAAATTAATATAACATTTGACAACAAAAGAATATTCTCTTCAACATATTGTGTGGTGACATCTGGATAACTACAATCAAAAGACCACCTACCTCATGGACTCCTTAGCTCATATTATGATAAAAATAATGCAAAATGAATCAATGGTACAATAATAAGGCTAAAATTAAAACTCTGAGAAGAAGAGATAAGGGAATACCATGACCTTTTCATTTGGCAATGGACTTCTACATAAGACATCAAAAGCAAAAGTAGCAGAAGAAAAACTTAATTAAAAAGATAAGCTCGAACTCAAGGAAAGACAACCTACAGAATTTGAGAATATTTTTAATTATGTATTTATCAAAGTTTAATAACAAGAATATATAAGAAATTTGTACAACTGAAAAAAAAGACAAGAAAAAAGTTAAAGACCAAAGAACTAAAAAGACATTTCTTCAGAAAAGACACACAACTAGCAAGCACATGAGAAACCAGGGAATGCGAATCAAAACTAGAATGAGACACTGCTTTGGACTAGTTAGAATGGTAATGATTTTTCATGGAAAATAATTTTTAACACTTTAACCATTCTAAAATGAGAATATAGAAAAATAAGAACATTCACACATTTCTGTTTGAAATACCTAATGTGTTTAAATATCTGTGGAAAAATATCTTGACGGTTTCTTAAAAAGTAAAACAAAGTTACATTTTATGTTGTTTTACTTAAAAAGTAAAATAAGAAGTGGGAAAATTTCACTGCTCTAAGTTTATACTCAAAGAGGTATGATGCAGGGACACAAAAATATGCGTGCATGCTTGCTTACAGCAATAATATGCATGACAGTCAAAAATGGAAATTTATTATATATTTTTCATCAGTAGAATAAAGACAATACAAGCTGTAGTATTTTTATACAGTGGAACATTATTCAGCCCTAAGACAGAAGAAGTACTAGTACATGTGGCAACATGAATTAAACTTGAAAATATTACGTTAAACAAAAGAAAAAAATCACAAAATTATTACATTTCAATAAATGTCAAGAATAGGTAAATCTTTAAAAACAGAACACAGATTGATGACTTGCAAAGAGTATAGAGTGGGAAGAAATATGGAGAAATATTTAATGGGTATAAAATCTTTTTCCAAAATTTTATTTTATTTTTATAAAGTTATTCACAATAATTCATTAAATTTAATGTTCAAACACTAATCCCACCACCATAGCACCTTCCCTACACCATATTTGATGTTTCCACCCCAAATCCCAAAACATCCCCGCCAAAAGCAGAACAAAGACCATAGATTTGTATTGCTTGTTATGAATAATCCACTAAAAATAGTCAATAAAGTTTCCTTAGAGGAAACTGTGTGAAGATTGTATTTCATCCTGGAGCCAGTAAGTCGTAGTATAAGAGATTACTAACATGTTTGTTAAAGCCAATCAGATGTTGTGTGCTACTCTTCATACAACAGTGGTGTACAATATGAAAACCTGATCCAGGAATTTTGAAATTTAGAATAAGATTATATAGCAGATTCACTCATGGGTGAGATATATGTTTCTCTCCTCCAGGAGCTTTATTTCTAAGTCTCTGGATGATGGCCATTGATGAGATTATATGGTGCTAGGGGCAGTTTGTGGGTGTGACTGCCAAGCTACTGGTGAACTTGGGAGATGGGGGGAGGAGACCCATTCCTACTCCGAGAGAGCAAGCTTGAAGAATTCAGTCATGGGTCCTGCATACCTGCAGGTTCCTTCATGGGTGAGGCTTGTCAGAGCCTGTGGAGAGTGGCTGTGAACATGGCATTGTTTGGGTTCTGCAGGTTTTCGGCTGCAGGGGCTCTGTTGGGGCAGGGAGGGAAACTCAACCTGCCCCCTTCCGAGTTGCCCCAGTGAAGACCTGAATATGGGATTTTATTTTGGATTGACACATACCTTGCAATTAGGCAGAAGTATTGATTGTTGAACATAGTTAATGTAGTGAAGGCATAAAGGTTAGTGAACGCACTTCAAAAGATCTATTTTATATGAATTTTACCATAATATATTTCAATGATGTTTTTCTGGCTTATTAAGTGTGATTCTGATTTTTAATTTAAAGTGCACTTTTCATTATTTACTTCCAACTTTGTCTTCACCACTACACCAAAAAATGTATGTACACATATATATACAGAATATAAAAGATTTTATATACTACCCAGTATCCACTCTGTATATAACTCTTCTATTCAAATTAATGAGAGAATCAGTTTCTGTCCCTTATAGCTAAATGACTTTAATTAATATAATACCTTAATATGACAAGGAACCTGAGTTCTACTTTTCAGTCAATGGCAAATTGTTGATCTCAGGATAAATTATTGATATTTTTCTAATTTTTCTCAATATTATTCAAGAAAAGATCATCGTCAAACAGCATTTTTTTTTCTTTAAGTGCACAGCGGGTAGGGCACTTGCCTTGCATGCAGCTGACCCAGGTTCCACTCCTCTGTCCCTTTCAGAGAGCCCGGCAAGCTATCAAGAGTATCTCACCTGCACAGCAGAGCCTGGCAAGCTACCCATGGCATATTCGATATGCCAAAAACAGTAACAACAAGTCTCACAATGGAGATGTTACTGGTGCCCGCTCAAGCAAATCAATGAACAATGGGACGACAGTGCTACAGTGCTAATTTCCTAGTAAAACTTCCTAAGTTTTCTAGGCAAATTTCTTACTCTCTCAACTCTGATAATATTTAACATGTATTGCTTATGGAGTTCTTCAGTGAGACCCTTAATCTCACTGCTGTACAAAAGTAAGTTTAATGCAATCATTTGAAACAATGATCAAAATTTTTGCATCTAAGTTAAATTGCTAAGAATAATTAAATACAAAATATAAGTATTTAATCACAAAGAATCAAAAGCATTATGTTGGAAATATTTTTAGAAATTTAGTAGGTCAATCTAAGATCTAATCTGAGAATATTGATTTAAACCTATGAGGGACAATGAATCATAATTATGGAAGTAACAGGACTTAAAGTAAAATAAATGAATAAAACAAAAAAAAACAACCCTTTTTTAAAATTAAAAAAATTGACTGCCCAATAAACAACTACAAAACTTGGATGTTTATAGCTTGGCTCCTGTGTCAAGACAACTAAATTTTTTAAGATCTACTCAGAAAATATTACTAGACTTGCTTTTCCTAATCTATAGAGCAGGAAACATAATAGTTTCCCAAAATTTGACATATATACTACTGGGAATATAACTTACGTCCTATGCCACATTATATGCTACATGAGTGCTTTTTTGATTATTTAAATAATCAAAAATATGCTCAATTCCAAACATACTGAATATGTGGTGAGAGAAGTAACTTTAAAAAAAGGGCCTACCAAATAAATAATTTTAAAAAATATAATTTAAAATCATGAATTTTATAATCATGTAACAAATTATTAATGCACAACAATAGGTAGGCTGTTGTATGAAAATTTAATAGAGAACTTTATAATAGAGTAATCAGGATCTCACTTGCCAAAATACTGATAAATCTTATTTAAAAAACTGATGACTACTGTTGTCACTATCATCCCTAACTGTTGTTTCAAAAGGAGGACAAATGTAGGAAGCACAGGCACCATCTATGAAGTTCCTTGTCAAGAACACTTAGATTAAATTAGAACAGAATAAAGTTCCATTTACGCAAAATTAAAGAATAGAGAAACAAATTACATACCACTAGAAGAACCCAAAATATCTTCCTTTGGTAAGATAAGGTACATATTTTCTGTAACTATGAGTGAAAGCAGTATCTCTCCAGAACTTAAAGAGTGGTCATATAATTTACAAAGTTGGTTTGAATTTTTTTTTTTAAAAAATAAGAAAACAGTAAAGGACATTTTTAAGTTGAGAAATTTGAATGGGGAAAAGGATTAGATAATTAGTGTTTATTTGCTAGTGAGGTAAAAGATTCAGTATGAAAATAACCATATCTTCTGAAACTATATTCCTAAGTACATAAAAGTAAAGTAAAGTGATGTCCCAAATTTTCTTTAAGAATAAAGCAAGTGGCATAGAGGAGGGTGGTAGAGAAGAAAAGAGAACAGGTAGAAAAACTAAAGTAAAAATCTTGATAGGTCTGCCCAGTTTGTATACTGGTCATATATAATATTCTCTATATTTTTTCAAAACTTCAACATTTGGCAATAATTTGAAAGGGAATCACTTGAACAAAATAATTAAGTATAGCAGTAAAAATATAAGAAAACATAATAAAGGCACATAAATACCAACTGCAATTTCTAAAACACCAAGGTAATGGAATCATTAAAAAGCATTTACAATGGCACCTAGCACAGACCAAATACTCAGTTTCACCCTTACTAGCACTACTATTTTATATACTCTATACTTTTACTTAGAAACACCAAAATAGTTCATATTTTTAAGAAAAACTTACTTTAATACACGGCAAAGCCATTATTAAATAGTGCTACAGTCTATATAGCACTGTAGCACTATTGTCTATTGTCCTGTTGTTCATCGATTTGCTCGAGCGGGCACCAGTAACATCTCCATTGTGAGAGTTGTTGTTACTGTTTTTATCATATCGAATATGCCATGGGCAGCTTGCCAGATTCTGCCATTCGGGCGGGATACTCTCTGTAGCTTGCCAGGCTCTCTGAGAGGGATGGAGAATCAAACCCGGGTCTGCCACATGCAAGGCAAATGCCCTACCTGCTGTGCTATCACTCCAGTCCACTAGTCTATATATAGACACTAACACTAATCAATTCTTAAAATTAGTTATTGTATGTTCTCTTATTGTATTTTGTGCTCTTGTACTATGGGTTCTCTAACATGTGTGGTGATGAGTTTCAACTGTGAGTTACAATAGTTCTGAGGGGAGAATTATTATAAATTGGAGATTCTTCAAAAATCCAGGATCTTCAAAAAAATTTTCAAAAGCCATGTAGCATCATTTAGTGTAGAAAGAAAGAAGCAGCAGAATGATGTGACTTCCTGAGGTCTGAGTTTGGGGAACAATATTTTTATTTTTTAGTGGGTGGGAAAAGTCATTTGCAAACTTTGAAGGAGTATTTTGGAATCTCACTATTAACTTGGATGCTTTGAAGCCCAATATAAGTCTTTTTGATGACAATGCGAGATCTAAGTTTATATAAAAAATTTTTTGCAGGTATGATTATTTTATTAAAAAGGTAGTTGCCTTCTTTGGATTAAAACTCTCTCAAAAGAAATAAAAGAAATTACTGTGTATATTTGCTGACTCATAATAAAAAAATTCATCACATCTCAAAATTCAGAGACACATTGATTTTACCAGTATCTACTTTAATCCACTGCCTAAATCAAATTGCAAGACCCAGAGAATTTCTTAGCTTTTTTGGTTTTAAATTTTAATTTGAATTATACATGGAGACCAGGAAGGCCACTAATAACCATATTTTATACAAATATTAATTTAGAATAAAAGTGTAAGCTTATCAACCACCTATTTAATTGCCATTCAAAATGACAATAGTTTAATTGAGTCCATTAGGAAAAGTAATTAAGAAGTTATACTATTTTTTAAAAAGCATACCATTAAGAAGCTTCTGCACCTCAAAAGAAACAATGACCTGAAAGACTAAGAAAGCCCATGGAATGGGAGAAATTATTTGCTCACCACTCATCTGATAAGAGGATAATATTAAAGATATATAAGGTACTAGTAGAGCATTACAAGGAAAAAAGAAAAACAGCCAACCCCATCAAAAAATGGGGAGAGAAGATGTGTAAAGATTTCTTCTTTCTCAAAGAAGAAATAAAAATGACCAAATGCACATGAAAAATGCTCTTCAGCACTAATTATCAGGGAGATGATAATAAACAGTGAGATATCATCTCATACCCAGAGACTAACACACATCAAAAAGAACAAGAACAACCAGTGCTGGCAAGGATGTGGGAATAAAGAGACTCTCATTCATTGCTGGTGGGAATGTCAACTGGCTCAGCCTTTGTTGAAAATATGGACATCTCTTAAAGCTAGGAATTGAGTTTCTATTTGGTCCAGCAACTCCACTTCTTGGACTATACCCCAAAGACTCTGAAGCAAAATGGAGAGAAGAAATTTGCATCCCTATGTTTCTTGCAGCACTATCTACAATAGCCCAAATCTGGCAACTACCCAAGTGTCCAAGAATAGATGACTGGATAAAAAGAATTCTGTTACATATACACAGAGGCATACTACTAGGCCATAGCACTGTAGCACTGTCATCTCCTTGTTCATCGATTTGCTCCAGCAGGCACCAGTAAAGTCTCCATTGTGAGACCTGTTGTTACTGGTTTTGGCATTATCAAATATGCCACGGGTAGCTTGCCAGGCTCTCCGAGAGGGATGAAGGAATCAAACCCAGGCCGGCCGTGTGCAAGGCAAATGCCCTACCCACTGTGCTATCACTCTAGTCCATAAGAAAAGATAAAGTCATGGAATTTGCTGCTGCATGGAGGGACCTGGAGAATATCATGCTGAATGATAGGGAGAGAGATGACAGAATGATCTCTCTCATATGTGGGATATAAAGAAACAATGGGAAAACAATGAATAATCAAAGATGATGGAAACAAAGAACATGAGAACTGGTATTTAGTAGGAAACATGCCATTCAAGGGGCCTTGGGAAGAAAATGGGAGAGCAGGGGGCCAAGGGGCATTAAGGGAAGCATTCAACAGGGAGGAGGTGATGCTAAAAGACGGTAAAATGTCAGTAACAGTACTGTTAAACAACAGTGCAATATATATGTGTATATATGTATACACATGTTCACAAATGACATACACATATATATTGCACTGAAGGTATATATATGTATATATACATTTATATATGCAGACTAGTGGGTGGGAGGTTATGGGAGGGAGGGGGATGGCATTAGTGGAGGGAAATGGGCACTGATGAAGAGATCAGTGTTTAAACATTGTATGCCTGAAATGCAGTCATGAATAACCAAAACTTCACAGTGAATCATCATCATCATTATCATCATCATCATTCCATTGATTGATTTTCTCGAGCAGTCTCAGTAACATCTCCATTCGTCCTAGCCCTGAGATTTTAGAAGCCTCTCTTTAACTTGTCCTTCCCAATAGTGCCGCATTGGAGGCTCTTTCAGGATCAAGGGAATGAGACTCCTCATTGTTACTGTTTTTGGCTTATGAATATGCCACGGGAGTTTGCCAGGCTTTCCCATGCGGACAGGAAGCTCTCAGCAGTTTGCCAGGTTCTCCCAGAGGGAGAACTAGGCTATAAGATGTCGAGTGGCCTCGAAGCTTCCAGGAGTTTGGTTTCATAGTCTCTGGATGTTGGCGGTTGATGGGATTGCATGACGCCGGGGGTAGTTTCTGGGTGTGACCGCCTAGGTACTGGAAAATGGGGGATCTGGGCAGAAGAGGGCCAGTCCCGATCCGAGCAGGATTGGAGATCTCAGCCCTGGGTCCCACACACCTGGGTTTATCTGCTGGTTCCTTCATGTGTGAGGCTTGTTCAAACATGTAGAGGGGGCCGTGAGCATTGCTGTGGCTGGGTTCTGGAGGTCTTCGGCTGTGGGGTCTCTGCTTGGGGTGGGGAGGGAAACTCAACCCACCCCCTCCGAGGGACCCCATTGAAGACAGCCAGGTGCAGGGCAAGAGACTCTGCCCACAGTGAATAAATAAAAAAATAATTTTAAAAGTACATCAATGAAAATTTATCATTGCCTTTCTAAAAAAATGATAGTGTCAATATTTTGCTTGTCTGAGATGAAGCAACAGGGGCGGTTTTCTAACTATAATTCTTGAACTAGATTAAAGTCTGTACATAAAATTAAGTGGATTGCACATGGCCCAAGGGCCAGGAATAGTAAAAATGTGTGAAGCATTTGTTGTATCTATTAAATATTTATACATGAAATATGGGTAGCTGCTATAAGGACAGTTTCACAGTAATTATCCTGATTCAGCCACCATCTCTCAAATCAGATGGTAGCACAGTAAGGGGTTACTCACACTTTATTTCCCCTAAAAAGAAAGTCTATACTTCTCCAAGAGTTTTAATCATTATGGCTTACACCAGCCTGATAACCATAGACCACATATATAAATCAGTGATATAATGCAAAAAGGAATTTCTCTCCTTGGCAGCACTTCCCAGTACTCCCTTCTTCATCCAGGATTATCCCTCTCTGCCCTGATGTGTATCCAAGAATGGATGTGACAAAATAGTTTATTGTTTACTTAAAAGAGCCCCAGGATCTTCAAATTTAAAAAAGCCATCTGGACGCCTATGTTCACTGCAGCACTTTTCACAAAACCCAAAATCCAGAAACAACCCAAGTGCCTGAGAACAGATGAGTGGATAAAGAAACTATGGTATATCTACATAATGGAACACGACATGTCTGCTAGGAAAAATTAAGTCCCAAAACTTGCTTATTATACATGGAGAGTGAAATCAGTCAGAAGGAAAGAAATAACCATGATTGCACTCATTTGCAGGATATATTTAAAAAAAAAAAAAAGAGTGTGAATACTACTCAAAGACAATAGAAACAAAGGACCAGGAGGACTGGTCCATGATAGGAAGTATGTCACCAAAGGGGAGGGGGAAAAGCAGTTAGGACAGAGAAGGGACCACTATGACAATGATCACTCTGGACAGAAAGTGAGGGCTGAGGGAAAGTGATATGCACCATACCCTTTCAGTAAGAGTACTGCAAAACACAGAGCCTAAAACAAAATAAGAGAAAAAGAAGGGAGAGAGGGAGAGAGAGACAGAAAGACAGAGACAGAGACAGAGACAGAGACAGAGAGAAGGAAAGTGCCATAGAAGCAGGTTGGGGGGCTGGGCGGGGGAGGCAAGCAGGAGGAAAACTAGAGATATGGGTGGTGGGGAACATGTGCTGGTGAAGGGTTGGGTGTTGGAAATTGTGTGAGTGAGACTCGGTCATGAACTTTGTAACTGTACATTTCATGGTGATTCAATTTAAAAAATGACAGAGCTATCTAGATGATTCACATTTCAAGACATGGGCATCAAGTCAGTATGGTCACCATGTCCTGGATATCTTCACTTATCCATGAAGTAGCCATACAACTAGAACCTTCTACTTGTGTGTGATCACTAATCAGCCTTGCTTATTGGTAGTATGTTTCCTTGATTTTAAGAAATTGCTAAGATTAACCTTTTTCTTACAGAAGTAGAAATACTAACTATAAATTATAAATAGGCATGATGCCATAACATAAAATAAAAATAAATAAACTACCTTACCCAAAGTCATCTTCCAATGATTTCCTTGAGTATCCTTCTTTGGAAAGTGTTCATTCTTTTAAGCCGGCATAAATGTATTTAACAAATAAGAATAATGATTTAACTATATAACAAAGGTAATTATGGTAGTAATAATAAAAGTGACATTTCAGAATTATTTATGGGTTTCTCTTATGAGTAGTGGGCTGGAGCAATAGCACAGTGGTAGGGTATTTGCCTTGCACGGGGCGGACCCAGGTTTGATTCCTCCACCCCTCTCAGAGAGCCCGGCAAGCTACCGAGAGTATCTTGCCCACATGGCAGAGCCTGGCAAGCTACCCGTGGTGTATTCGATATGCCAAAAACAGTAACAAGTCTCACAATAGAGATGTTACTGGTGCCTGCTTGAGCAAATTGATGAGCAACAGGATGACAGTGACTTATGAGTAGTGCAATTTGGGAGAAACTGAAAGCTATTAATCAAAAATGAATGTAATTTCAAAAATTATTTTTTTTATTGAACAGTCCTCCTAGTTGTTCATATAACCTAGTTGGTCATATGACCTAATTGGTCTAGACAATGAAAGTGTGCCAATTAAGATTTTTAAGAAATGGGTATAAAGTCTTACCCTTTCTTACGCTTCAATGAGGTGGCTGCAGAAGGCATAATGGGCCGAGAGGAAGGCAGGAACACAGGGAGAAGTCACAATTCCTGTCATTCCAGTGGGAAAACTGCCAGGAGCAGATATTAGACTACTTCCATCTCACAATTTGAAGTCTGTGCTAAAGCAGCTAATCAGCGTAGTAATATTTAATATATGAGCCTGTGTTATCCTGTTATACCCAAAGGATATATAATTTAAAGACTAATTACATTGAAATTTAAATATTTAAGAGTAAAGTCAAAAGAAATACAGGGATCGTGTATGCTGCCAGAGCCCATGTGCTGCTTGCACACACGCAGCCGAGCACATATGGCGCCCAAGCACACGAGTCGCCCATATCTCTCCTCTGTCTCTCTCTCCTCTCCCTCTCTTCCTCCCTCTCTCTCTCCTCTCCTCCCTTCCTCCCTCTCTCTCTCCTCTCCTCTCCCTCCCTCCCTCTCTCTCTCCTCTCCCTCTCACCCTCTCTCTCTCCTCTCCCTCTCATCCTCTCTCTCTCTCCACACATACACACACACACACACACACACACACACACACACACACACCTTAAGAACCCTACATATAAAATTTATTTCACTTCAAAAATGAAATCATGGGAAGAGAAGTGAGTTGGAGTATGTAAAGAAACAAAAATTTCCGGTAATTCTTTTCTTTTGAAACATGACATGAGTTCCTCTACATTTTACTCTTCGATCTAGTTTTATAATCTCTTGACATAGTGTGCAACTTTAAACATTAAAAATAAAATAATACAAAGGATACTTTAAAAATAATAAGAACTAATTGAAGTTCCTACTGGTCTAGGATAGTAAAGTTTGGGCAACAAAATGATTAATGACTAAGTTGAAGCATAAAATGCTGTTTAAGTTTGTAAAGCATTCTTAATGTACACAAAAGCAACAACTGATCATACAGTTCTAAAGTTGAAATTGATTAGATAATAGAGCTCAAATTTTAAAATCAATAGGTAAAAAAATCAAATTTTTTATGATTTTCCACCTATGGAGAAAATTGTTTTATTTCACCACAGGGTGTTAAGTCCTTGTCTAAGGATTTGTAAAGTATTTTTTAAGTCTTTATTGGTTAGTAAATGAAAATCCCTAGGAATTCACTCATTAACATAATATTTTTCTCTTTTTTTCTTTACTTGTTTTTTGCTTGTGGGCCAAACATCGCAGTGCTTAGGGTTTACTCTTAGTTCTGTGCTCAGAAATCATTCTTGGTGGTATTTGGGAAACCAGATGCAGCACTGGGGAATAAGCCAAAGTCATCTGGACACATAAGTGCCTTTTGCCTTATACTGGCTCTCTAATCCCAATCTAAAAATTTAAATATGGCACATAAATAGTCTTTTACCTATATGAACTGTAATTCAGAATGGACAGTAGCTTGATAAGACATACAAAATCATTTGAATAGTCTACAGAGTATTCCCTAATTTAGCATAAGTTTCTTTGCTCTGTAGGGCTGGAGCAATAGCACACCAGGTAGGACATTTGCCTTGCACGTGGCTGACCCAGATTCAATTCCTCCATCCCTCTCAGAGAGCCCAGCAAGCTACTGAGATTATCCCACCCACACGGCAGGGCCTGGCAAGCTACCCATGGCGTATTCGATATTCCAAAAACAGTAACAACAAGTCTCACAATGGAGACGTTACTGGTGCCCCCTCGAGCAAATCGATGAACAATGGGATGACAGTGCTACAGTGCAGTGCTCTTTGCTCTGTATCCTATTGCTCCTGGTTATTTTAGCTTACATATCTCACTGGATAAAATTTCACCATTTTTCTAGAAACTGTGCAACTACTATTGAGTTGGCAAAAGACAAGTCTCAAAAGGTTTTTGATGGATGTTTATTGTATAAGTTATGTGCACGTTTTAAGTCAGAAAAGAAATATAATACTTACAAAACAGAGGGGTACCTCTCTGTACAAAGATCCAGAAACTAACTCAGGGAAATCTATGAAGGAGTAATATTTGGCAATTTTTTTCACAAAAGGAGTCAAATTCATGAGGCAGAGTGAAAGGTACACTGCATCCAGTGATGACTAAGAATATACATTTGCTCTGTGGAGATGCTCTTTATTCTCACACTGTAGCAGTGCCTATATGCCTCCAGAATATATAAGATTATAAAAAAGAGTATATATATTGGAGAAAATAATTTTATTATGGCCTAAATGTGAAGTTTCCTTTAATACCATATACCCTGAGAGAACCTTATATATGTGAGTTACAAATGGGAATATTGTAATAGTCTGTTTCCTAATATCTTTCAAGTATTATAAATAAACTAGGTATAATAAATTTTTATTTTTTCAAGAATGACACAAAACAACAATGGAGTTTTATTATGTCCCAAGAGTCTTGTTCAAACTCTTTCCATGGTTACCAAATTTGATTAAACTGTTCCCTGAAACATTATCCTATCATCTCAGTTCATTGTAGTAACACCTCGCAAGTAAGTACAATACTAGTTCAGCCATTTTTAGGATACACATTATGAAGTCTGTAGAGACTCAGAAACTGGTTCAATTAAAAAAAAAAAAAGCTAGGAATCGAGCTTCCATGTGACCCAGCAATTCCACTGCTGGGAATATACCCCAAAGGCCCAAAAGCCTAATGCAGAAAAGATAGCTGCTCTCCTATGCTCATTGAAGCTCTATTACAGTAACCAAAATATGGAAACAACCTAAGTGCCTATGAACAGAAGAATAGTTAAAGAAACTATGGTACCTAAACACAATGGAATTCTACTTGGCTGTGAGAAAAGATTAAGTCATACAATTTGCTTTATGTTACATCAAAAATAAAATGAGATGGTATCAGGTTAAGTAAAATAAAATCAGAAAGACAAATACTGAATGATTTCACTCTGATAGTATATAAAAAAAAAGGGGGGGGCAAAATAATGTCCAATGAAAACAAACTCTCAGACTCTGAAAACAGAGATGAGGTTAATGAAGAGGAGTGGGAATGGAAGGGAGGAATCTCCTGGACAGTAGGGGAGGGATATTGATACTTTAGTAGGAGACATGGTGATAACATTGCACACTTAAAATATTTCGTAAAATTATAGTCCTGTAAATTAATGCTGCTTCAATAGCTTATATACACAGTTTTTACAAACTCAAAGAAATATAAGGTGCACATAGAATTATTCAAACTGCCACACCCCTTGGGCTGGAGCAATAGCACAGCGGTTGGGCTTTTGCCTTTCATACGGCCGACCTGTGTTCGATTTCTCCGCCCCTCTTGGAGAGCCCGGCAAGCTACTGAGAGTATGGAGCCCGCATGGCAGAGCCTGGCAAGCTACCTGTGCATACTGGATATGCCAAAAACAGTAACAATAATTCTCTCAATGAGAGATGTTACTGGTGCCCACTCGAACAAATCGATGAGCAACGGGATAACAGTCCACACCCCTTAATAAGTTCCCAATTAAATAATAAGAGCAATGTATTCACACAAAAATATATTTCCTGGGAGGAAAGTGTAAGGAAGCAGATTTCAAAACTTGTTGGTTTAGATACATTCATAGGTAGTAGGGATTTAGATTGATTAATAGGTATATAGATAAACATAATAAAACATACCAACATATTATACAATGTAAATATTCTTTAAGTTTCCAAGTTAGTGTTTTGTAAACTCATCACAGTTCTTGTGACCCTGATCTAAGTGAAGGGGTAAAACCCATGTTTTTGAGGCTACTCAAAAAATTAGTGAGGAAAGAGATGGCAGTGTACAATATGGAGGAAAGAAATTACTAGACAGGAGTCAGCAATCTGGAGCAAATTCAATATAAAGGAAGCAATTAAAAACTGGCACAGGTCCCAAATCAATAAATGGAGGTGACTGTGGGCAGTGAACATAATGGCTAGGTAATGAAAACTCACGCTCATGTAACCCTGAACTGGGAGTGCAACAGCTCTTCATAGTCTCTCTGGCTGAGGAGAGGGTCATTTATATAGAGGCTGGAAAAAGACGTACCTAGACAGTCTCTCAAATCCCAGCTAGTCTGATGTCACAGCCCAGGAGAATAAACAGCATTGGTGTGGCCCAAATCCTGTGAGAAATAGTACTCACGGGACAACCTGTCATGCACAGAGTACAGTCTCAACACCTTTTACAGACTGTTCAGTGGATTGAAAGAGCTTTGGAAACTCTATTTCTCATTAGGTTTAATGGAGATTGTGATAATAAATTTCCCATCTCTGGACTGAACAGGTGTAATTCAGTAATGTAGCTGTAATTGAGTGATGTCAACTCAATATAATTTGTAATGTTTTTCTAACAAATTATCTCATTTTTCTTTCAAAAAAAATAAACCTGTGATTCCATGTGATAAGTTTCTTTAAAAGGCTGACATACAGAGCTAATGATAAAGATTTTAATTGATAAAAATGCTAATAGTAGCATTGGCTAAGAATTATATGTCTTGATTCCTTATACACTATTAACCTTTTAAACATGATGAGCTATAATTTTTAACCAGAAAATGTTTTGAATTTGCAACTCATGGTCCACATATATTTTCTGCTTTTCATCACTGAAGAGGTTTTATTCTACTAAACAGGTTTTTCATAAACTCTACAATTTCACCACTCCTTTCTCTTCAGTTTTTAAAACAGATCTATGTGTTTCCAATACTGCACCTAATGTAAGGCTGGTTGTCTTGTTGAATCACCTTTTCACCATCTAATGAATTTTGTCTTCAAGTCCACCTTTTCCACAATACACCCCGGTCCCTCTGGTCAGAATTCCTCTCTGACCCCATATTCCTGTCACTGCATTGCAATTCAGCTCCTCCTGTTCATACTGTGCCCCTACTCTTGCCTCTGGTGAAGGCTCATTCACCTTTGAGTTTCACTTTCAATATCTTGCTTCAAAGTCCTCTATTTCTCTCCTTTGTTGAAATAACTAGCCACAGTTGTTATTAGTATTATTCTGTCTGTCTTGACCACTAATAGCTAGGGTCTCTGTTGGGGTTTTCCTTTAACCTAGAAACAAATATCAAATGTCCCATATATAAAGAAAGAATGAAGTGAATGTATTATCTCTGCTTCTATTTATAGATCCTTTCCATCTGACTGAATTCAAAGGTCTGTCTGTCTCTCACTGTTATCCCGCTGCTCATCTATTTGCTCGGGCAGGCATCAGTATTGTCTCCATTGTGAGACTTGTTGTTACTGTTTTTGGCATATCAAATATGCCATGGGTAGCTTGCCAGGCTCTGCCATGTGGGCAAGTTACTCTCGGTAGCTTTCCAGGCTCTCCGAGAAGGGCAGAGGAATCAAACCCAGGTAGGCCGAGGTCAAGGCGAACACCCTCTCTGTTGCACTATCACTCCAGCCCCCAAAGGCCTGTAGCCACCATAATAACTAAAGAGTATCTTGCACATAATGGGAGTGGTTATACTACCCACTTGGATTACACAGGATTTCTTCGATTTCAAGAGTAGCAAGCTTCAGGTCTGTCCTAGAAAGTTTATCCCCTGAGACTCACCACACATTACACTACGTGCTCTACATTGATTCTCATCAAGCTCTCACTATGTGCCAGTCACTCTACAGAATATTGTGGAATAGAAGTAAGTGATGTTTAAAACAAAATACTTCACAGTTTCAGGGTGCTAAAATTTATGGTTATATATAATAACGCCAGATACTTGGGGATATATAGAGTATAATAAAATGCATATGCTCTTTGAAGAGCACAGAGTCTAGTAAATATAAAAATAAAGGGAAAATGCCAGGAGGTAAATATACCCACAGGTGTATAAAATCAGGCTCATAAACAACTCTAGGTATTCCAATGAGGGACAGAAAGGGTGTAGGCTCCCGCGGGGCTGGGTTTTATATGAATTTTACCCAGCTATAGATTGGAAATGAGGATGCCACAGGGGTGGGGAAGTGGACTTAGAAAGCAAAGACATCAATTCCTTATTCACCAGACTTTTATCAACCACTTTGATAAGACATTAGTATACAGTGATAAATACACTCAAACCCATTATCACTGAAGCTCACATTCTAATGAAGTCAGATAAAAGCAAACACACAATAATGCTATTATAGTGTGAGGAGAGGCAGGCTGATGGCAATGCTACCATAGTCTGTTAGTCAAGGAGGCTTTCCCATAGCCTGACCTGAGGGAAATAAGGGAGCGGCTGCATGCAACATACATGGGCAGAGTAGATCCAGCAGAGAGCAGAAACCTCCTTGTCTGTGGAAGAGACAGTGCTAACAACCTTTATAGTGGGGTCTCTTCGCATGTTCTTACGGACTCTGGAGATTGCTGGTGCTTTTTTTTTTAATTTAATTTTCAACCTTTCATTTTCTAAACGTCCTGTGATTTTGTGTACGTGCCCACTTCAGCTGACATTTTTAATGTTCTCATTCTGACATCAATTTTGTTCAAGGCTGTTCACTGCCCCTCAGTTACAGGGAGTGGTCTCTGTGTTTTTAAGCCTCTGCCGTGCATACACTGTATCCAAACATTCAAAAATGTTCCACCTGTATTGTTTTTAGTTGGGCGGTTCTTTTATTTTTTTGGTGGTTGGTTTGAAGGGGGGAACACCCAGGGGTGCTCAGAGGTGGTGTTCAAGGAACCATATAGTGTATGGGATTGCACCTACAAAGCAGATGCTCCAGCTTTTGAACCATCTCCCCAGATGTATTCTAGATCAGTTACATAGTGCCTGAATTTTATAGGCACTACAATATTATCCCTGTGCTTAGGTTTTCATTTTAATATATAATTGTAGTGAAATCAGATATTGCTGCTTTAATTGTCACATGCCAAAGATAAAAGAGACAAACTTACTACATAATTAATATGTTTGTGCCCAAAGACCTCATGGTAGGGGCAGGATAGAAATGAATTGCTCTACAGTCATAGCTGAAAATGTTTGGAAATTGACTCATCAAATACAAGCAAATGCAATTTGACAGGATGTATAGAATTTCTGACAAAACACACATCCCATAGTGATATTTCCAGAGAACGTTCTATTTAAGCAAAACACCATCCATCATGTTAAATTAAGGTTGCTAATTTTAATTTGGATTTGTCGGTTTGATTGCATTAATCTGTAAATGTGTTTTGGTTTCAAAGACATCGAATTTTTTTACTTAATTATTTATTTTACATGTTTGGTATTAAAACATGTAAAATGTGTTTCCAAAATATATTTTAAATGAATTCAACACTGAGAGCTTATAAGAATTTTTCCTTTTAAGTGTCATGTTACTTAAGTATGACCACTGAGAAAAACAGTGATGGGGAGATTTCATTTTCCAGAACCACGGCCACAACCAGGTTGCTTTCTATTGAACCACATATTATGTACAGGAAAGAAAGGGAATAAATGTCTTCAATAGAAATAATACCACAAATGGGAAACACCTAACAACTATAAATTTTCTTCTAGTACGCAAAGAACTTAATCTATGTAACATACAGGACAAGCCTCCTTGAGGGCATCCTGCCCTTTGGAGCCTTAGAGAAAGGTGCAATGTGGCTGGAGGGAAGACAGGATGAAAAAGCTATGACTAAAGGTTCACAGCATTTCTGTATCAGATTAATCATAGATACAGATGAAGAGTCAGGTTATCACTAAAAATACAAAATATATCTAGCTAAGCATATTTTGCCCACACATAGAAGGTTTTATTAGGGCACAGAACTATTTTTCATACTAAGAAAAATAAACAAGATCCACCGGCCCCTCCCACCGCCGAGATGTGATCCCGGGGGCCGCACGCATGTGCGGCCTCTCCGCAGCTGTACAAGCGTGAATCCAGACCCAGCAAAACCTCTTTCGGTGTGAGCAACTCCTCGCAGAATGTCTCCAGCCTGAGAACTAAGCCTCGGCCCCGTGCCCGCCCGGGAGGGGAAAGGTATTTCTCTCTCTCGCCTCTTTCTCTCCGGGGATGAAGGGCGCGGTGGCCGCCATATTAAGACGGCCACAGATTGGGTTTTCAAGCCTGCAATTATCTAATATCTGGAAGAAATATCCCTGGACTTCTTGTTAAAGTACAGAAATTCAAAACCGCGCGGCCACGGTAGCGACCTTATTTGTCTTCACAGTAGGTCTGAATCTAGTGGGGTACTCCTAACAACAATAGTGAGGTTTGTGTTGAAATATTGAATGTAACCAAAGTAAACAGAATGTAAAATGAAACTTATCAGTTACAAGGTAGGGGGTTGAGGGGCGGGATGGGAGGTGTACTACTGTGTGGGGTTTTTTTTTTTTTTTTGGTGGTGGTATATGGGCACTGGTGAAGGGATGGTTGTTTCAGCATTGTATAACTGAGACCTAAGCCCGAAAGCATTGTAATCTTCCACACGGTGATTTAATAAAATAAAATAAAATAAAATAAAAATAAAAAAAATAAATAAAAAGAAAAAAAGAAAAGTAAACAAGATCCAAAAAAAATCTCTAAAATGGTCAGATGATGAAGCCCCCTGTTGTCACAAGACCTTATAATGAGAGTAGGTAAGAGTAGCATCTGAAAAAAAAATCAGACTGACCAGATTTCAAGTCACCTCCAACGGGTAACAGCTGTGATATTGAGCAAATTCTTCAACACCACACAAAAAATTAATATGTATAATTTTTATATATAATAGCTTTAAAAGTTTTTTTAAGTTGCTTAAAAGAATCCAATGAAATTATTTAGACCATTGACTATACTGCAAACTTCATGTTGAGTGCTCCATAGATGCAAGCAATATGTTTAATGATGTGATAACTCTATTATGATATAAGCATAATCGCCACAGATGACCCAACAGACTGCTTTACTCAATCCTAAAATCCAGAAACATCTCCATATTTTACATACCACATGCTGGTTCCAGATGACTTAGTATTCTTGCTATATATAAAGTCACTTCAAATTTATCCTTATAATAGCATATTATTTATCCCTCCTATACAGAGTGCCTAAGGAGCAAAGGTATGAGTATATCAACAGAGTCTCAAACGTTACAGGATAGATTTATTTATCATTCTTCATTTTACCACATAATAAGCAAGGTCCAGAGGAGGTGATGCTCAAGGGTGAATGTTAGGATTTGGGTCCAAGTCTGAAAGCAGAATCCCCTTTACTAATTGCTACATCCAACTTCCTCCCAGGATCTGACCTTCCTCTGAGTCCAACGAAGATGATTACAATGCATATAATTGTTTATTCCCATAGATTCTCTGACTTCCAGGCATAGAAAACTAAGATGCTTTATTCCCCAAGAGAAAAATCTCCCTAAGTTACAAAGTATTGTTATGCTGTTTGCAGTTAAAAAACAAAACAATAGTTTAAGTGTCACAGCACCGTTCATGAATGAAAATTAATTTGAAAATAATATCCAAATTTTATATAACATTCCATCAACCACAACTAACTCAGTTAATTCTCTATTTCATTTAGTAATAGATATATTTTGGCTTGTCTGTTTTTTGTTTGTGGTGCCAGAAACTAAGACTCTGGGTTCAAGCAAATTATGTGCTGAGGCAAGTTAGTGAGCCATGCCCCGGACCTGCCTCTGAAGTCTAAGGTTTTTATTTTTAAAGAGATTCTGTGCTATACTGTATCTGTTCCACAAATCACCCTATTCAGATCATTTCATTTGTAAACTGCCACATATTCTCTTTAAAGTAAGAGGGAGGAGAAACCTTGAAAGCTTCGAGAAAACTTGAAATCCCTTCAGGCTTTCAAACGAAACCACAGACAATTTCCCTTCGGGAGCACTAGACACTGCCATCAGGACACTGCAGACAGGCAACAACTGTGCAGTTCCATGTTTTCCCATGGCTAGACAGGCGGCTGCCCAACTCCTAGATGACCTACAGAAAAAGACAGTCAATCAGGAGACATGTCTATAGTTCCAGATTGAATGCATTTGGAAGAGAGAAAGTTCCCTTAATCAGAGGCTGTTTGCTGTCAGCATCTTGTTCCTACCATCCAGTATACTCTGCTGTGTTCCTTTCTCATTAGGAACCACATTATGGAGCAACATATATTCTCCAGCTTCAAGCAAAGGTGCACCTTGAAATTATCCTGTGGCCAAAACGTATGAATGACTAAAACTCGGCATCTTTCTTAATGCCTGCCCTACAGAATTACGTGAGCCTGCTCTGATAGATATACCACTGTCACAGACATACAGAGACAGATTAAGCACCAGATGGAAGACTGTCAATGTCACACTGTTCCTACAGTCCTGCTGGCTTCTCCACTAAGCAACAACAAAGGATAATTCCAGCACTCAGTTTCTTAACTCAATTAGGAGTCAGGAATGGAAGTCAAATTACCCTAGTTTCCTAAACATTCACCACCAAATGCTTGCTCTTTGCCTGCCTCTGCCCTTTCATTTATAGGAGCCTCTTTTGAATGCATTCATCCTTGACCTTGACGGGTCTTACTTACTTCCTATATCCAAGGGACTGTTTCACTATTCTACTAAATGTTCTGGCTCTTCAGTGAATAATACATTACTGCTCTATCAGATGGCCCATAAAGATAAAATCTAGAGCAAATACAAGACTTATCAGGAGAGAAATGAGAAGGTAAAGATTCAATTAGGAAGTCAGAGTAAAAGAGATATGATTGAAGTTTCTGAAGCATTTAGAAGGGGCTGAATCTCCCCTCTGTGCCCTGGTTTATAGCCTTTGGCCCTGCCTGTTTATGCTGATTTGTTTTATGTTCTGACTGTGATATATATGTTTCATTCAAGAATGTTGACTTTGCTCCTCAGTTATAAGTAAGGGTGTCTGTGTTCCCAAGCCTTATCTATCCGCTCATTTGTCTCCTCTCTTCACTTCAATTTTTTAAAAATACACACACCTTAGTACATATCAGAGAAAGTTCACTGCACTTCATAAATTCCAAGCTCTAGATACTACATGCCAATGGAAAAATTTTTAAATAATTTTAGTTATTTATGATTCTTTACTCTAAGCCTGCAATGGCAATAATAATAGCTAATGGTTTTCTAAATGATAGAGCAAAATACAATTCATTAACTCTTCACAATGACCTTTTAATGGAGGTATCATTAATATTCTCTTTTACAGGGTAAAAAAAGAAAAAAAAAAGGCCTAGTGAAGTTTGTGGGCTTGCTATAAAACATTCAATTCACAAAGGATATAGAAAGGAGGTTGAGTCCAGACAGCCTGGCCATAGAACCTGGTTATTTAACCTCTACAATACACTTCCTGCGAACTAGCATTGCCACCCCTAGACTTCCCACTACACTCTCAAGTATAAAGTGCATATAATAAAGAAAGTTATGCAAAATACGTATAAGGCTGTATAAATCAATAACTAAATGTTTTTACCCTCATATTCTTATTATTTCATTCCCTAATGGATTCAGTATTCAAGATTTGGCATGTTTTTCTCTTTTTAAATACGGGTATACATTTCACACATGTATATGTAATACAAAAAAATTTGCTCCACACTATTCTTTACATACTATAGATTAACTTTAATGAGTATATAGACACAAAATATTATGATTAATGAGGCTTCCCTTAATTGATATTTAATTTGCTTTTAATTTTTCACTGCTGGTCACAATGCTGCAATTAATGTTTTAGTATACTTTAAATACATCTATAAAGTATGTTGCTAGAAATTTTAAAGAATTTCTTTGTCAAACTTTCTAATGATGGTTGATAATTCAAAACTAATTTTTCTAATGTTTACTATTTATATTTATTCTAACAGGGTACTTGTGCATATATACACCCCCATTTTTGTCCTTAGTGACAATTATTGCCACCTAATATTCAATCAATTATGAGAAAGTAGAATTATAATGAAGTCTCTTTGGAATGTCTAATTTTTTAAAAGACCCAATTCTCTAATTTACCTATAAAACCAGTTTTAAAATAAGATAAAACAATTACCTGACATCAAAATAACCTGTGTGCCTCCCCAAATAACATTTTCATCTGATTTCTTTTATGTGGAAGTTTCATAGTTTAAATGGATAGATGGATAAATTCCATGGAATGTAGACCAAAATCCAATGGTGAAACTAAAAAAATTTTTGGTCTAGAAAACTTAATCTCCAAGTATATTAGGGATTTCCAATATTATCTCTCATGTTCCTGGGAATAAATTAACTGCTGCTTTTTAACAGTATCAACAAAAATTACATTCCAATCTAAATAGAAATTAGTTAGGATATGGAATCATCCCAAGTGTTCAATGACAAATGAGGGATAATGAAGGTGATATATATATATATACATGTATACATATGTGTATGCGTGTGTGCATGTGTGTGTATACACACAATGGAATACTATGCAGCTGCAAGAAATAATAAACTCATGCAAATTCGCTGCAACTTGAATGGAAATAGAGAATATCCTGTTAAGTGAACTAAGTCAGAAGAAGAACAAATACAGGATTATCTCACTTCTCAATGATACATAGAATAGAAGGACAAGGGAATGCAAGGGATCTAAGGAGGGAATACCTAGATTATCCTTAAAACTAGATTACAGAAATGAGGACAAAGCAACAAATTTCAGGGATTAAGAGAACAAATTGAGGTGTTAATGAATAAGAGGTAATCAGAGGCCTTATGAACCTCAAGAATCTCAGTGATACAGAGATGAAATAGGGAGGAGGAGGAGGGCTGAGAGAAAGAGAGAAAGGGAGCGACAGAGAAAGAGGAGAGGGAGAAAGAAAACGAGAGGGAGAGAGAGAGAGAGGGAGAGAGAGAGAGAGAGAGAGATCACAGATCCAACAACAAAGGATGAGACCCAAACTACAGCAACCAAACTTAAAAACGTGCCTGTAAAAGATGCAGGCTGAGGGGTGAGAGGGTACCTGGGGACATTGGTTGAGGAAGAGTGACAGGATTGATGAGATTACTGTTGGATCACTGTATTCCAGAAACTCTACTATAAATAACTTTGTAAATCAATAAAATTTTTAATTTAATTTAATTCATAGAAATGAGAACATCTTTTAATTAGACCTGAATTTCTATGAGTTATATCAGTTACTTGGAGACACGAATCAGTTAGCTCTGATGCTATGTTGAATGGAGAAGGAAAAAGTGATTCCCTGTGAGTACTTACTTCTCTTTAAGCACAGTTATTCTAAAGGTTCTTCTTTTAGTTCTACAGAATACATATCTGCCATTTATCAACTCCATTCACAGAAGATTTTAAGTTATACCATTATAAAATTGTAACTCAAAGAACTAATTGGCATAATAAACATAGACTAATTGAGTTATCATCATCTTCCAGATTACTACTATGTGAACTGTTCTGACTCTCCAATTCACCAGATAAAGTGGATAGCATTATCAATTGATTTTATAAATATAAATATAAAGTCACAAGTTGTAAGTAATATTGCCAACACTTGACCATTTTTATAAATCATCCAATGTCATTGGCATCAACTAAATATAGCAGAACAAAGAAATAATCTCAAACCTAGGAAGGATGAAAAAAGATGAGAGGATGGTGGCAGTGTAATTGACTAGTCAGATAGTAAGTCGATTATCTCAAAATGTCTGCATTTTGTCTCAAAAAGTCTAAATAGATTAATGTTCAGAAGAATATATATATTATATATATAAACATCATGAAAATAGCATGCATAAGGAAGGAGCGCCACGTGTAATGAGAAAGGGCTTGGTAAAGAGTTGTAGCTGCACTCTGTTTTCCTAGCAGCAGTTGGTCCTTCATTTTTGTTACTGCACCCTGAGCTTTCTTAGTAACCTAGAAGGTGGCAATATCCTCACGACAGATAGGCTCTGAGCTAAACCAAGAGGCTGAATTAGGATTGACTTGAGCCAGTGAGGGTAACTGAATTAATTTCCTATACAAGTCTGGAAGAGGATATACATGTGACTTAACTAAAAACAAAATACACAGAAGCTTTCTGAGAGACAGAAGAAGGAGGAAGTGTAGGAGGAGGGAAGGGAGGAGAAGGGAAGGGAGGAAGAGAAGGAGAAGGAGTGAGGAGGAGGAGGATGGGGGAGAGGAGGAAAGGGAGATGGAAAGGGAGGAAGAGGAGCAGGGGGAGGAAGAGGAGGAAGTGGAGGAGAAAGATGAAGAAGACAAAGAAGAGAAAGAGGAGGAGGAGGTAGAGGAGAAGGAGGAGGAGGAAGAATATTACTAAAAGTTGGTAACTCATTCAACTTCCCTCATCTCCAGTTTCGAGTGTTATGATCACTATGTGAAAATCCCCAGAAACCTTCTTATAAATATGAAAAAACAATGCTAAGGATGAAGTCCAAGAGAGCATTGATGGTTTCAGGAAATCATGAATGGTCTTAGGTACTAGCTGAGCAGCTAAATCAACCCACAGCTGCAAGGCTGCTTGAGACTTCTTGTTCAGCAAACAGCAGACATCCTTGTATTTGACAACACTGTGAGTTGGGCTTTCTGATACTTGGTACTAAATACATTTTAATAAAGAATGTCTTTCAACCACACTTCATAATTCTAGCCTTCTGTTTACAACATCTCTAATGCAAGAAAACTTCAACAATGTCAAGTTTATACATCTAGTTAGTATGCAACAAGATGTGAGATAAGACTCTGACACTTGAGAACACCCACACTCTGCTTCAAAATTTTAAATTATGCTGCTAGCTTTTCAAGATGAATGAGATCCTTTACACCATCATATAGCGAGGACTTAACTGCTCTCATGGTTGCCAAGCAACTGCATATATGCTGCCGAGAAACAAAATTCATGACCCTTGACTTCCCAAAGGAGTATCTTTCTCTACAACTGATAAATGTATGCCCAAATCTGACACCTTCCATCCAGCTTAGGTCATGCTATATACCTGGGCTACCTAGTAATCTCAAGCTTATAACACAACCAATTTAAATTATTCTTGATCACATCATAAATTGTGGTTTCTGCATGCAACATCAAGTAACAGAGTGAAGACTGTCTTAGGGCATTTCTCCTTCTCCTTTGGCCTATCTCATTATATAGGCTGACTGGTTACCATTCCAGTGAGGAAAATAACATAGAAGGTTTCTATCAGTCTGAAAAAATTGCTAGTAAGTAAATAAGTTTTGTGCATTCTAACATCCAAGCAATGTCTGGATCTTCACAGTGAGTATTTTCATGCACTTTAATAATGGCTCAAGGGACTTCTATATTATGAGTTCCTTTAAGAACACATGTATACATAAGCTAAGATATACACATCATTCTATTAAAAAATTAAATGTAAAGATAAAAAACAGATGATACCTATACTTGCATTTTATTATTAACTAAGGGCTTTCTCTGTAAGTAAAAAAATGTTGACTACTCATTAATAGAATGATGTATGTAAAAATCAAGAAAATCCCTGAAAAGAAAGAGCCCATCCCAGATAATGTGGGAGCATAGTTCCTTAAGTGACAACACAAGATCTGGGGGAAAAAGGGGAGACAACACAAAACTCAAAGTGTTTGACCCCTGCACCAATGTTCTTTTCCCCAAATAGAGGACTTGTCCCTTATGCAATCAATCCTTCAGAAATGTGAGAATGTCAGTCAGGAATGATTTAATTTACTTGATGATAAGCAAGTGTCCCCACTTTGTCATTAGTTGCTTTCTGTCAGAATTAGGTCACTTTACATAGAAGTCAGAATAGAGCGATAGCACAGCAAGTAGGGCATGTGCCTTGCACACAGCCAACCTGGGTTCTATTCCTCCATCCCTTTCGGAGAGCCGGCAAGCTACGGAGAGTATCCTGCCCACACGGCAGAGCCTGGTAAGCTTTCTGTCTCATATTCGATATGCCAAAAACAGTAACAACAAGTCTCACATGGAGATGTTACTGGTGCCTACCCGAGCAAATCAATGAACAGAATGACAATGCTACAGTGCTACATGGAAGTCAACTCTTGCCTAATTTCCAACACCCACAGTAACAGCAGCATAAACATACATTTTTGGGCCACACCTGGCAAGGCACTGGGCCTACTCCTAGCTCTTTGCTCAAGGATCACTCCTGCTGGTGCTCAGGGGTCCATATGGGTTGATGGGGATCAAATCCAGATTGGCAACATGAAAGGCAAATTCTCTACCCTCTGTACTATCTCAAGCACCCATAAACATATATATTTTTATTCTCTCATTTAACAGGTTTTGGGGTCATCAGTCCGGGATTGGTATGTCAGTTGTACAAAGTCACAACAGATCAATCTGTATTCTAATTTCTTACAACATCAAACGATGATAGATAAACCAACACACCTTCATACCAATGAGCAGCTAGGAAAAAATTTTGATCCCTTATATCTATAGGGTTTCCCTGAAGGCTGAGCCTAGAACAAGATCCAAGGTCATAGATTGAGATATTGTATTTGGGGTGTGATCCAGGAAAATAGAAAAAAAGAAAGAGGGACAGTAAGAACTAGAAAGGAAAGCACAACTGCAATAAAAGATGGTATCCAAGGACAGTAGAAACAAGGGTGAGGACAAATGGTCCAGGGCTCGATGCCTGCCTCAAGGGCTGGGGGATACAGTTGGGATAGAAAAGCAACCATTATGACAATGACTGGTGGAGGACAGGATTGTTATCTACTGATACAGTCTGATCCATGGCCACGGGTGAACACAAAAGGCCTTCATCTTAAACTGTATTGTTACCATTAACTGTTTGGCCTGGTCCCAAATCTCAGGTACACAAAGACAATCTAATATGGCCAAATATTTTAAGGACTCAGTGATTATCCCTCAGGACATGTCAAAACTTTGTTTTTTCCTTAGAATGTACAGTTGTAAAATCTCAAACTTGCTGGATTAACTATTTAAAGTATCACCATTTGGGTGAAAATTTAGTCATATGGATGCGCCCACCTGCAAAGTAGGAATTAGAGTTTTTGTTCTGGGCAGTCACATGTCTACTTAATATCTGTATTCAATCACTGTCTAACAGTGTTACACTGTTCTCCAACTTTATTTGTTTGGTTTTTGTTTTGTTTTTTTGGGTCACACCTGGCAATGCACAGGGGTTACTCCTGGCTCTGCACTCAGGAATCACCCCTAGCGGTGCCCAGATGATCATATGGGATGCTGGGAATCAAACCAGGCCAGACACATGCAAAGCAAATGCCCTACCCACTGTACTATTGTTCCAGGCCTGTTCTCCAACTTTAATATGTCATAATTCCCTATAAATCTTGTTAAAGTAAACTATAGCACACGTGCCTAAACATAGACACACACACACACACACACACACACACACACACACACACACACACCCCACACACCTCCTCCCTCCAGTTTCTTATTTAGTAGATCTGGTATGAGAACTGAGAATGTACCTTTCAACAAATTCCCAAGTCTATTGTATTTCTGTTGCTGACAGAACAAATGATCACAAATTTAGGATTTAAAACTACACAAATTCATGATCTTACACGTCTGAAGTTTTGACACAGCTCTCACCAATATAAAAATCAAGAGTACTCCTTTCTGGAGACTCCAGGGGAGTTCTGTTCTGTTGTTCATTTGTGTTGTTGGCAGAATTCATTTTCATTTCTAAGGATCCTCTTTTTTTTCTCTCTCAGTCTTTCTCTCTTTCTTTCTCTCTGTCTTTCTCTCACTCTTTCTTCCTTCGTTCCTTCCTTCCTTCCTTCCTTCCTTCCTTCCTTCCTTCCTTCCTTCCTTCCTTCCTTCCTTCCTTCCTTTCTTTCTTTCCTTATTTTTTTGAGAGGCCTCACATCAGACAAAGTTCTGTGCTCAGGGTTTACTCCCAATGGCGTTTACTCCCAAGGTTTACTCCCAGGAGACCGTGCAGTATCCAGGTATCAAAATCAGTCGCTCATATTCATGCCTTTGCTCAGTCTTCTGAGTTATTTTTCTGGTCCTAGTCCCTGTCTTCTTATTAGCTCTGAACTAAAGTTCATTTTCAAATTCTAGAGGTCACTTGCATGTTTTGGTATGCAAATCCTTTTCTCCATCAGGACAACAATAAAGGTCTGGGATCTTTTTGAGCTTTGAATTTTCCCCATCATTTGATCATAAAATCTCTCAGACTGCATTCTGGAAAGGTTTGCTGTCTTTGACAGCTCGTGTGATTAGGTTAAATTCACATAGATTAAGACAGACTAAAATAATCCAGGATAATATTTCTTCTCATGGTTCATAATCTTAATTACTTATGCAAAATCCCCACATAAAATTACATTCACAAATTCTGGAGATTAGGGTGTAGCCATCCTTGGGGAGACCATACTCCAATAATTTATTCTAACCAATGTTAGTTCTTTTAACTAAACAGTGAATTTGCTACTTATGCTACATCAAAATCCAGCTCTCACATGCAAGCCTGTGCTCAGTCTTTTGAGTTACCTCTCTGGTTCTAGTCCCAGTTTTCTTATTAGCTCTGAGCTAAAGTTGATTTTCAAATACTAGAAGCCAGCTACATGGTAGATCTCAGGAGTTGTTGAAATCTTGTAACAATAAGGAGGTAGGATTGAGACATTTTAGGACTTTGTAAAGATGGATGCACCTCAATAAAAGAAGAAGCCCTTATGTTTAATAACAGTCCAGGGATCACATTTTGAAAAAAATCCTTGACAGAAAAGAAGAAAAATATCATTGCTTAGGACTTATTTTACATTGTTTGAAAGCAGCAATAAAACCTGATGGCTCTCTAAGGTACACATTCCACTAGAGATTTTGGTGTTAATAGTCTGGGGCATCATATGGAAACTATGAATGTTTTTCACATTACACAGCTGAATTGAATAGGTAATCCAGATTAAAGGTCACTGTTCCAGGAAATGACCCTATTCCCCTGACTCCTTCAGAGCATGCAGTTACTAACAATGGGGAGAGAAACTGCTATTGTTCTATGCATTTCATTCCTTCCGAAATTAAGAAAATGAATTACTTTGAGTATTAAAAAGAGGAATGGTAGGGAATATAATACAATTCCACCCTTAACAGTATTTTCCTTTTCTACTATCATTGCCAGTGCACCTGATTTTAATCCCATTGTATCTTCACAATTGTCTACCTATAGTAGAAGTTTTGTAACTGAAGTAAGAAATGCTGAAGAAGTTTGAACAAGGTCTTTTTCAAAATGCTGACTTAAATATCTGATGTGATGATGAATAAACCCAGGTGTGTGGAACCCGGGGCTGAGACCTCCAATCCTGCTTAGATCGGGACTGGGCCTCTTCTGCCCAGATTCCCCATTTTGCAGTAGCTAGGTGGTCACACCCAGGGACTGCCCCCAGTGCCCTGGGAGAACAAGGCAAGCTACTGAGACTTTCCTGCCTACATAGGAGAGCCTCGAAAACTCCCCAAGGCGTATTCATAAGCCAAAACCAGTAACAATAATGGGTCTCATTCCCCAGACCCTGAAAGAGTCATTCTATTCATTCTTTTTGCCACCAACATGGCATTGCATGACAACTTCTGAAAGTATCTCTCTTGGATCACACAAGGCATGTAGCTTTAAGTTTGACCACGCCATAACACTTATGAATATATGCACCCCTTATAAGTGCCTGGTTCTAAGATGATGTAGCCTGTCATCCAACATCGTCATTTGCTTCATGGCACTGTTTATTTTGGCTGAAAGATAATGAAATGTTGGTATATTCAGAATGTCTTGTACCACCTACTATTCTTCCTCTCTATAATCATAAAAGTTAACATTATTTATTTATGAACCAAATAATTTATATGAACATTTTAACAATGCACTGCACTTATGCAATTTTGTCTTAAGTTTTGGTTTACCTTATAGAGTCAAACATCACTTCAGTACAACTTGTTCAGGTTTTTTTCTCAGTCTCATAATATCTTGGCCTTTGTACAATTAAAGTGAGAAGTATAATAAAACTTTAGCAAATCTCTGAGAAAAAGACAGATGAGCATTGGCAATAGTCTATCAGTAGAATGCTAATCCATGGTATAGGACTTTTTAAAAAGAAAAAGACACAAAGAAAGGTATTCTAAGTCAAGAATAATTAAGAAGAGCCAAACTCTCAGAGATTATTACTTGGAATGTGGAGCATACATCTCTGGATTACAACGTAGGGGTAAACATAAAATAATCACAGTTTTAAAATGTTTATTTTTAAAATCGTATTTTCTGACCCATTGTTTCAAGTAATGTATCTCCAGGAAAAAATCAAAGAAGAGCCAAAATATATATCATATGCATACCACTTTACAGTGCTAATACACATAAAGACAACTTATGAGAAACACACATATATGAAATTCATTGTTATTCTTCCTGGAACATTTCAATAATGTAAGGCACTGTGTTATTGGGCATTTCCTCCCTCCTGTCTGGTTTCTTTCAAGATCCATGGCTTTACACTCATTGCTCTTTGACCTAAGACCCATAGAACTGTTTGGGAGTTCTACAGTTGCCAAGAGAATTAAATTGGGACTGACTTACTACCCATCAGTCATTGCTCCTCCTTCTTCCTCCTAACAGCACCAGACTCTGATTTTACTGTTACTGGAAGCCCACAACCCATTTACCAAGCCCTACCCAGCCCCAGTCTTAAAGCTTGACTAGAAGATAATCATGGTAACTTCACTCCCTTTGCAAGAGATATTTAATGGGACAGTTTAAAACTTTGGTCAATAAACTAACTGGGCAAACTATAGGTTAATGTATAGAAAAACTTTCCCTCCTAAAAAAAAAAAAATTATCAGGGCTGGAGCGATAGCACAGCTGGTAGGGCGTTTCCCTTGCACACAGTCGACCCAGGTTTGATTCCCAGCATCCCATATGGTCCCCTGAGAACCACCAGGGGTAATTCCTGAGTGCAGAGCCAGGACTAGCCCCTGTGCATCACCAGGTGTTACCCAAAAAAAAAAAATTATCTTGGGATCTAGTTTTTGCACAGCTGGTAGGGCGGCGTTTGCCTTGCACTCGGTTGACCCAGATTCAATTCCTCCATCCCTCTTGGAGAGCCCGGCAAGCTACCCATGGCGTATTCAATATGCCAAAAACAGTAACAACAAATCTCACTATGGAGACGTTACTGGTGCCTGCTTGAGCGAATCGATGAACAATGGGACAACAGTGCTACAGTGCTACTAGTTTTTATAATAAGTTAATAATGAAACACCCTCCTTCTTCCATCTGTCTTAAGAAAATAAGAACATATGGAAGCAAGAGAACTTCTTTTCCATTTCTGGACTTTAGATGCTGCCATATAAAAATGTCTAGAAGCACCCTAACCAAATTATACCATTATAAAGTTGAGGACTCATAATTAAATAGCAACAAAAGATAAGCTAGCTACAAAAATTTCTCATATACACTAGTGCCCATCTTAGACCTCTGGAGCATTCCGGGGATTAGGGCATGCCAAGTTCCTGCCCTGCTGAAGCCCCAGCAGCTGGACTCACACTCCATCAGCTGCTACCATACCTACAGCCAGAGTCCAGTTCCTCTTGACTGAGCTCTACAGAGATGCTGAACTGCCAGAAACTTTAGATACACCAGCACTTTGGAGCTTCAAACTCTGGGCCTTCTCAGAGTCAGCGTGTGTGACCTCCCCCTTATACCCCCCCACCCCGCCTACCCATACTTTCAGGAGCCCTGCCAGCCATACCGACATTGGTCCAACACCACTGTCATGTAAGCTCACTGCACAGTTAAATATTCTGGATTTTCTGGAATGCATGGCCTCATTCATGGCCTCTTGGTGTCTCCAATCTCTAAAATACTAACATCCCAGTAAGAGCACACTGATTAGATGGGAATGTTTTGTAGAAGTCAACTAAGCTCAACTAACAAAAATTTCAACACAGAAGGCTCAACAACAGCTTAATAAATCCTCAGACAAGGACCTAATGCCCCCATGAAGAGATACGATTTTCAAATTTTTTCTTTTACTTAAGTATTTTTTGGATAAATCCACTAGTCATTTAGTGGCAATAAGCAATGTAAAAGAAGTTATTTGGGGCCTGCTACATAGGTTGAGAGGTGATTGGGTAAAAGGGGACAATGGTGGAGAGAAGGTCACAGTAGTGATGGGATTAGTGTTGGAATACTGAATGCCTATAACAAATGCATCATGAACAATTTTGTAAGTCATGGTGTTTAAATAAAGTGGGGGAGGGGATCAAATGAAGTTCTCACTTCAAAAAAAGAAATAAAGAAAGCTAAAAATAAAAGGAAGAGTTATTTCTGGAAAGAGGGCAGAAATAAAATATGTAAAAATTTGGTCCTCGATAATGCTGAGTCTGAATTCTTAAAAAAAACTTATTTTTTTTCATCTAGGTTTGAATTTTACATTGGACTCCACTAATTTGGAGTTATTTCCATTTGAAAGATTCCTAAGTGATAGAGACAGCAAAAATGTCAAGTCCATGAGAAAGAGGTCAATAAACATACCTTTCCTTTCATTCTCCAAATACATATACTATATTTATAAGACATATGTGTCTAAAATTTATACACGTTATCACATGTATTTTAGGGCATATAAATAATAAAGGCAGAAATAGATCTTCCCTCCCAAAATATGCACATAGGACCCAAGTTTTCTAGTTTTAATATAATGGCCCAAATAATTAATGGATAAAGTTTTCCAAGGAAAGATTTGTGCTGTAACAGATTATCCTGCTATAATAGAACTCTAGGTCTTCTTAAAAACTCTTGAGTAACAAAAGACCTCCTCCAGTCCTTGCTCTCTGTAGGTCTAAAGCAACTGGCCAAAAAAGCCATGCTTTTGTAATTGGTTCCCTAGATGGATCAGGAAGGGTGGAATGTATGTTATTAGATCAAAAGAGAGCATTTGCTACTTGAATATGCATAGGCTCCATTAGCTGTGTGATTCTTAATCAAGTAATGAAGACTGGCAGGCTTCTTAGCCAAGGAGCACCATGTAGTAATAGAAGATGCACTTTTCTAAATTTGACTTTGAAAAGATCAAGTGACTGGGATATTACTCTATTGAGTTCCATGTCCCAGACTGAACAACTTCCTTTTGCATCATATCCTGATAGGGAAGAATAAACCAGCCTTAGATATGTTGAGAAGTGTTGTATTTTAATGCAAAATAAAGTATTAATTTTTCAAAGCAATGGACAATGATTTGTGGTTTAGGTCTACTGCTGTTCCAAATGAATGCACAAGTAGGACTTCAAAATCACCCTACCAGTTCTGCAAAGGTTTCGTTAGTGTTCAAGCCTTTGGGGCTCCGTTTGTATGCTTCCTTTGTATGGCTATCGCTCCTCTTCTCAGAACATGGCACTCAATAAGATGGGATAACAGTGTCCTGCTGGCTCTGTTCCTATGTGTCATCTAGTTGAATTTCCAGTTAATGGCATGACTGTAATGACTAGCAATTTAAATAATGGAAACTGAAGCAGAGGCAGCTATAAGGACACAATGTAGAAATTGCCACAGTTTATCAACATCAGTGGCACCCAGCTCTTCATTACCTCCTTGAATAGGGTCAAAGTAGTTAAAGTGATGCTGTAAATACCAACTAAAATAAAGCATCTGTTTATTCTTGATTTGGCATTGGGTATTTATAACAAACAAGTTGTGTTTTCCAGCATGGGTTATTAGACATGAGACTGTAATTGATATTAACCAACTTTCAGGCTCCAATAACTTTTCCTCACTGCATGTCAGTTTAATTTTTTTAAGCATAAGTAGTGCATGCTAAATGAAAAACAAGAAAATAACACACAAAACCCCTTAAGCTCTCAGTACTAAGTAAAAAAAAAAAGGCCAACCCATTTATCTTAAAGAATCCTTCAAATATTTGCTATACACTTAAGAGTATACTACAGAATCTTTTCTTTTTGAGAGTACGCAAGTGAGTTTTAGAAGTGAGACAGTACTAACAATTATCTTCATTTAGAAATGGAATGGTACCAAGGTGTGTGTGTGAAAACACTAGAGATATAGCAGGGGTTAAAGGCTGGTGACCCATAGTCCATTGTTCTATTTCACTGGATCATTTAACAATGGCTGCAATAGTGTCTTAGGTTTTAAGATTTATAACATTTGTTAAACTAAGAGACTTCATAGAAAATGCTAGAAGCTCTGACCCCACTGACACTAGATTCCTACAAGATAACAAACTCCTGGTTCATACTTGAGGCTACACACACTGAAGTGAGGGGGTCCGCACAGCAGTTTGTTTCAATCAAACCACCTCTAGAGTCTCCCCACCACTGAGATCAGATGAAAGTTAACTCCCTTTGTAACATGACTTTTCTTTTCCTGGCAGGGTGGTACACCTGGCAGTGCTCGGGAACTATGCCTGGCTCTGTGTTCAGGAATGACTCTTGGTGGTGAGTTCACCAGAGACCATATTCATATGCAGTACTAGTCCTAGAGCCAGGTGTCCTGCAAGTGACGCAAATGTCTTTCCTCCTGTACTATTGCTCTAGTCCAGTGTTATCCTTCTGATTGCAAAGATTTAACACATAAATTTCTGTGGCTGCCTCAATAGCAGGCAGAAAAATTTAATGTAAGTTAAAAGAGTTTGAGGGGATCAAAAAATTGGTAGAAAATAATAAACAGACATTCGGTGCTGGGCACAGAGTTTCATATACAATTGAGTTACAAAGTATATGCCTTAAACTTAGATGCTACTCTAAACCATTGTTACTTAAGGGAAAAAAGAGATGGGTTAAGAGAACTCTTTGGGGGAAATGAAGAGATGAAAATTCTTAAGAGAAGTACAGCAGTTTTTTAAAAAATCTAAACTTCATTCAAAACTGATACTCCCATCAGACCTCCAAGTGTATTTGAACAAGTAACCTTTGTGAGAAGTATCAAACTATAAGATCTGTTGAAGAAGCAAGATATATGGACTAGCTAGGCTAAACTCAATATCAGGGGGGGATAAAAGTGGGTGGGGGATGGGGAGGTGTCAGGATGTCAAGATGGGATGGGAAAAGCAAGCATTCCACTTTTAAGAAATGCTAGATAAACAGCAAACATGCTATATAGGACTAGAAAAGATAAAGCAGATTCTGATGTTCTATCAGAAATATCAGACCTTGACAAAGCTCCTTTCAAAGAATCTGTTAGTACTACAGGAGACTAGCTTCACTCTTTGAAATCAGTCAGACCTTCATGGTCTAAACTGCTTCATCACCTCTTGCTCAATGTTAAGCTTTGTACCTCCATTGTCTATTTGCTTCTGTGATCTCTCTCTCTATCTCTCTCTCTCTCTCCTTGTAAGGAGTGAAAAGCCTTATAAGGGACATTTGTTTTTAATAAAGGGGACAAAGATGAATGCACGTACATACTTTGAAAATACCTATTGGTGGCATCCATCCACAAGGGTATTTCACTCAGAATAGTTTTCTAGGAACCCTTTGAATCAAATGTGTTAAGCCCCTCAAATATGAAATAAAGGAAAGTTAGGAAAAGTAAACCACTGCATAGAAACAAGATCTAAAAGCATCAAAAGGCAGTGGGGGCGACAGATAGGTACTTGCCTTGCACACAGCTGACTCAGGTTCAGTCCCCCAACACCAGTTCCCAGGGAACACTAACATACATGATCCCTGAGCACTGAGTCAGGAGTAAGCCCTGAGCACAGCCAGGTGTGGCCACAAAATGGAAGAAAGGAGAGGAAGGAAGAAAGGAAAGAAGGAAGGAAGGAAGGAAGGAAGGAAGGAAGGAAGGAAGGAAGGAAGGAAGGAAGGAAGGAAGGAAGGAAGGAAGGGAGGAAGGGAGGAAGGAAGGAAAAAGGAAGGAAGGAAAAAAGAAGGAAGGAAGGAAGGAAGGAAGGAAGGAAGGAAGGAAGGAAGGAAGGAAGGAAGGAAGAAGGAAGGAAGGAAGGAAGGAAGGAAGGAAGGAAGGAAGGAAGGAAGGAAGGAAGGAAGGAAGGAAGGAAGGAAGGAAGGGAGGAAGGGAGGAAGGAAAAAAGGAAGGAAGGAAAAAAGAAGGAAGGAAAAAAGAAGGAAGGAAGGAAGGAAGGAAGGAAGGAAGGAAGGAAGGAAGGAAGGAAGGAAGGAAGGAAGGAAGGGAAGGAGGGAGGGAGGGAGGGAGGGAGGTGGGAGGGAGGGAGGGAAGAGAAAGACAGACCCACAACCTTTTTAGAGAATTGTAAAAAGCAAATAGAACACGAGTTTTCTTTTATAAAATCCTATAGTAAAAAAAATGTCCGGGCCTGGAGTGATAGCATAGTGGGTAGGGCGTTTGCCTTGCACGAAGCCGACCCGGGTTCAAATCCCAGCATCCCATGTGGTCCCCTGAGCACCGCCAGGAGTAATTCCTGAGTGCAGAGCCAGGAGTAACCCCTGTGCATCGCCAGGTGTGACCCAAAAACCAAAAAAAAAAAAAATTCAAGAAAATCTTTTTTTTTTTTTTTTTTTTGCTTTTTGGGTCACACCCAGCGATGCTCAGGGGTTACTCCTGGCTTTTGCACTCAGGAATCACTCCTGGCAGTGCTTGGGGGACCATATGGGATGCCGGGGATCGAACCCGGGTCGGCCGCTTGCAAGGCAAACGCCCTACCCGCTGTGCTATCGCTCCGGCCCCTCAAGAAAATCTTAATGTAAGTAGGAAAGGTTAAAATGAGGTACTATGTACCAAGTACTCTATACATATATTACATAAAATAGTTTACCCATTTTAAATATTTGCTTATTGCCTTCTATATGGCAGTCATCTTTAAGGGATTAAATACAAAAACTTTAAAGAAAAATTAGTGCTAATGAATTTTTGAGTCTAATAGAAAGGTGGATATTTTGACCAAAGTAATGATAGTCATAAATATGATACGAAGGCAACAATAAGTTAATTATGATTCATTTATTGAGTGCCTCATATATGATAGGATTTGTGGTGAGCATTTTACATTTCTTTTCATTTAATCTCTCAATACAACCTTATGATAATGGAACTAATTATTTTACAGAAAATGAAAGTAAATCATAAAGGGATCAGGAACTTGCCAAAAGTTATACAATTAACAAGTGGAAAGCTGAAATATAAACACTGCCCATTTTTCTACACTAGATCAATAGGTAATCTGCTGCTTTAACCCACTCCTAACTATGTCTATGTCAAAATTAGGTCAAGGATAATGGAAGCAGGGTAGAGGACACTTGCATGCTAGCTAATTTACAGAGAACTTTCCATATAGAATGGTAACTTCTAGAATTCATGATTCTAAGAGGTGGTACTTATAGAAAACAATAGGGTTTCAAAAATGAAACCCTATTGTTTCATTTTTGCCCCAGGTGAATAATGAGAGGGCTAGCAAAAGTATCAGAAAGTAAACAAACAACCATAAAAGTGAAAAGGAAAGTGAGGTACTCCCATGGATACAATTTGTTGGGAGCTCTTTTGGAAACATAATAGTGGTGAGGGCCTTGGTCATAGTACAGCCAGTTGGGTGCTTGCCTTGCATGAGGCCAACACAGGATCTATCTCCGACACTCGTATGTTCCCCTGAGCACAACCAGGAGTGATTCCTGAGTGCAGAGCCAGGAGTAAACCCTGAGCATCTCCAGATGTGGCCCAATAACAGCATCAAAAAAAGCTGTTGAATGAGCCATACGTTTCACTCACTCTGTTCATTTTATGTTTCTAAGGATTAATGTGCTATAAAACTTTGGTCCTATCTTTTTGTTTTATTTTGCTTTGGTTTTGATTTAGGGGCCACACCTAGAAGTGCTCGAGGCTTATTCCTGGCTCTGTGATCCTGGCAGTGCTCAGAAGATCGAGTAATGCTGGGGAGCATCAAACCCAGGTTGATCATGTGCAAAGCAAGTGCCCTACTATATTACAGCCCCTTCATCACACTTGTTATACATAATATTTGTTGAAAATAACATATCATATAAAAGACATCACTTATTTAGTGCTCTGCATGCAGGAACTACTCCTCTCCTGGAAAGCGTGAGGGACTGTATCAGGTAGAGAGGACCAATTCCAGGTCAGCCTCATGCAAGACAAGGGCTCCACCACTGTACTATTGCTTCAGCCCCACATCCCACTTTTTATATCTAATATATCTGTTGAAGGTAATTGTAAAAAACTAAGGCTCGCCGAAGGGGCAAGTGCACTCGAAGGCTCTCCAGGCGGCTCTGTCTCACCGCCCGCGTTCGGTGCCCTGGAACCGCAGTGTGTGGACTGGATCGGGACGGCCGGTGGTCAAGGACAGGCGAAGGAAGAACGAGGACCAAGCTGGTTGCTGATTAGTTACCGTTTATTCAATCTTCCATCTTTCTCATCTCCCACATTCCCAGCTCCAGCCTCTCTCTGGATCAACTGCAGCTTCTTTCTGGCTTCTCTCATCTCCCCTCCTACTTCTCTCTCCCACCTTGCCTTCTAGGGTACACCCAGCCAGGTAACAAAATCAACATAAGAAAGCCCTTCCTGAGGGCAGGGCATTCCAAAGCCCTTCCTGACTGCCAGTAGGCAAAATACCTCTTAAGGGTTTTTTCTCCTCTCCCCATTCCAAACACTCATTAACATCTTAATACTAGTTATTTTTGCATGGACATAGCAAGAGATACATTGAGGTTTGCAAGGCAGCTCTCCTGGCAACATCTTGCCACAGGCTCAGACCACAGCACTCAGGCCAGATTAATCATTCCTCACCCTAGCAGGGTCCGAATCTAGTATCACTGTTTGGATCATGACAGCATTTGTCCATGATCAAGCTCTTAACTTATAGTTAAGCATTAGGGACTTTGGCCAGGCCCATCTCGATGCCAGGGTAGCACACAACTCACCGCTTGCCCTGGGTCCTTCTCATCCCACGTTGTCGGGACCCTGCTTTGGGGATGCTAGGAAGTAAGGTCAGCTGAGGCTTAGGTCAAGAGAACAGATGCCCTGGAGGAAAATATCATGTAGAGTCAAATGACTCCCAGGTTACAAAAGCATAACATTTGTTAAGTCTTCCTATGTCCATACAAAAAGGACTTGCTCTGAATAAACTATGCAGAGGACTCAAGGAGAAGAGAAAAACATTATTTACAAGTCAACAGAACACTAAGAAAGAAGCTACAAATAAACAAAAAGTAATAGGAGCACTGTAACGGGAGTAACCCAATAAACCTAAACTACCTGAGGCTATGTTATCCTACAGGTAATACAGTACATACAGATATCACTTATCTAGTGCTTAATATGTCCCTATGAGTGCAAAAGTACCTATATATACTATTTCTAATCTTCATAGTAGTAGGAATGAGAATCTAATGATAGGGGAAAACACAGAGTTCAAAGTGATTTCTCCAATGCCACTAGGCAGCAGGAGGTGGAGGTATGACTGACCCTCGGAAGAAGTGATCCTAAAATCAATATTTTCTCCTTTATTCCAAAGAGCAAATTTATCAGATCCAATATCTTTTCAAATATTCACCATGTTTCATTTGATTCTTCAATCACTCATTCAAAACCAATTTATTCTGCCCACATAAGATGCATAGAACCTACTCTCCAGCATCTGATAAGTCATAGAAATAAAAATATAAATATATAACCATACTTTCAGGCAGGACAAAAGAATCTGCTTATTATTTAAAAAGTACTTAAATACGCCATCTGAAGGTTTGTGGTTTGTGGTTGATTTATGTTACACACCTGGAAATAAATAGTGTAGAAATAATGAAGTTTTCTTTAATAGAGGAATAAATAAAATAAGCCACACTAAAGGAAATACAAACTGAAGACAGGGTTAACTCTTATGAATGTAAAGCAAAGAAAGCCTCTCGGAGAGGTGGCACTGAATTGGATGTTCAGAATGCAAGCGGTACGGACAAGTGACAAATGCGGTGACAGGAGTCAGAAGCTGATGACTCTTGGTGAACACAGGTTAAGCAAAACATAAAAATCTACAGGTTACTTTGAGTATACATACATCGAGACTATGGGAAAGATGATTAATGACAGCCTTAAGATATAAAAGATAAAAAATAAATATGGTACCACTTTGCAAAGAGCCTTCAAGCCCATGATAAGAAAAGTGGGCAGCCACTCTAGGTGAAATGTTGGAATATGTTAATTTTTGGCAAGAATGGGAGTTACCTCCCCAAGCAACTATTCATGTCTTGTCACTGTTCTCCTAAGTGCTTAAACTAGTCTGTGAAGTTGTATCAAATGCTTCAGTCTCATCTTTTTTAATCATCACAAGTTTATCTGTCACTGTCACTGTCATATCGTTGCTCATCAATTTGTTCGAGCGGACACCAGTAACGTCTCTCATTGTCGAGACTTATTGTTACTGTTTTTGGCATATAGTGAACTTTATTTTTTTTCCCACCTGAACTTCACAACCGACTATTTTCTCTACCTGGCAGAGTGATTGTCCATCAGTCCTCACCTCTCAGGCAGATAACTCCTACCAATCTACTCAGTCTCACCTCCAAAGAAACTGGTCTCTGGAATTCCTTCCTCAGTAACCTTAAATCTGGTTTCATAATAGCCTACACTTCACTCATCTCGCTAAGTGTCTCGTTTTCTTACTCCTCACCTCCATCATTGTACTCTGTGAGTGCATTATCTTTGTTAGATTCCTAGCACCTTGCACACAGCCTGGCACATAGCATGTACTCAATATATTGGAAGTAATTGTTAAGTTAATGAATTGAGTGACTGATGAACTGATTGATTAATGTTGAGAACACTGAGTAGAAGAGAGCCACAGGAGGCTGCTATTATGGTCCAGGGGAAAATATCACCTCTTTATAAAAGGCCAAAAGCATTTATTAAAGTGGGCAGTTTGTTAAGACAGGAGAGGAGAACTGCTTGTTGGTTAGGGAAGACAGTAAGTCAGGGTGAAATAGCCAGTGGACAATTGCTGGGAAGCCCATGGTTCCACAGGACAAAGAGCCATTAGCATGCAACACTGGGTAATCTGATTCTCATGACAGACAGATTTATTATGACTTCTAAATATATAAATCCCAGGTTATGCTTTACAGCTAACCTAACAACTTGATATATGTGTCTGACATCGCATCTTAAAATCAGATTCTAGCTTCTAATTAATTTTTATTCACCCATCAGTATAACTAGAGAGGCAGAAAATCTCAGTGGGATATACAACAGACAAGGTATTAGCCATTTGCATTTTTTTAGTGTATTTTCCATCAAAATTCTGAGTTTCCTTTTTCTTCACTGGAGAAAAAGGAGCAGTACTCAATTCTCCCTATCATTTCTAGGAGAAGTGGGTGGCATTTTGTTTTGGAGCCAGATAGGCACTTTTGCCCTATTGCCAAAAGTAACCAATCCTCGCTCTTCTACTCCTATAGGCATCCTCCATCCCCATCTCTCTACATGCCTTAGAATGACATCATCTTAATCAGTTTAAAGATTTGCTTATGCCTTGCAAATAGTACTTTTATTAAATAATTCAAAGCTGAGTTGCAGGTCTCTATAAAGACTTGGCTTGAAACCAATAACAATGTTCATAAAAGTTAAAATTATTCCCCACATCTGTTACATAATCTCAAGAACAATTATAATTCACTCACACCCAAACACTTTGTTAACAATGCACAGTGGCACAATAGTATCAGGGATAAGTTTGGCAATCTCTTTCTTTAAGATGAGAATTCAGTAAGTCTATATTTTCATATAACAAATACACATAATCTTTGAAATATTTTCTTCTCTATTGCCTTTACCCCTAACTAAAAACTCAATATAGTCACCAAGTACCAGGTAAAGGGGAAAAATTAAAAGGCTGCTCACAATAATATTTTTAATTAAATTAATTTATTTTTTCATTTGGTTGGGGAAGTGTTTGGGCCAATCCTAGGGATGTTTGGGACTTACTCTTAGTCAAGAGCGTTCTGTGATCACTCCAGTGTTTGGGGGACTATATAGAGTAAAAGAAATCAATCCCAGGTTAGCCATGTGCACGGCAAGCGTTTACCCACTATACTATCTCTCTGGGCCCAAAACACTTTCATTTCAGTAATGAGTTATATTATATGTCAGGCACTATTCTCATTACATTTAATATATTAAATCCTCTGTCAAAGTTTATAAGGCATCATAATTTTCTCCTTGTGACACAGGAAGAAATTAAGGCACACAGTTTTTAAAAGTTGCTTGTAGTTACAAAAGCTAGTAAGCGGAACAGCTAAGATGATAATTGAGGCTAATGGCTGAGATACTGTTACCCTGATTTTTAAATAATATACTACCTCAGAGACCTAAGGGATACCATGCTAAAGAAACAACAGTATAAATAGCTCAGTGTGTCTGCATGGTCATAAATGCAAACCTTACAGTGAGAACTGTAGTATTTCCAGATTTTTGTAAGCAGATTTGAATAAACTTGAAGATTAGTATACTACCTGCATTGGACAGAGTATGGCAAGAACTATGCCTGATGTACAAGAATCACAAAGTCTGTCATTTTTTGATACACAATAGTGAAAATAGAAACATTTCTGACAATTTCATTTTATTAAAAGAATACAGTTTCTAATACTTCAGTGCTTCCTTAATTATATGGTGTTGAAAATGCATGATTAATTACAAATGTGTGTAAACACACACACACACACAACCATATACCTGAATTACTCTAGGCTTAATTTATCTTCAGCTGAGACCTGAAGAAAATTTAAATAAAGTATGCACATAAAGGCAAAAAGAAGTCTATTTGTTTTTCCTTCAGGATACATAATAATATATCTATAAAAGCAAAATTATGTATTATTCTTGTAAAATCAAACACATACATACAAATTATTTTACTTATTTCCCTCAAGAAACTATTTGTCAACATGTCCAATATATCAGTAACACTAATAATCATTTGAAATAAATAAAACTTTTAATTAAAATCTTCATTGAAATCTTAAAGGTATTTCATTACACTCTTAATAGAATTAATTCTAGAGAGGAATAAAACAAACATCTGATAGAACACCTAATTCATTCATATTACATCTAATCTATATGGCTGATTTGTAAGTTTTAGAGCCTTTTAATAAAACCATATTTTTACTCAAGCACTAGTTAGTTAGGGCTTTATCAAAACATTTAATTACAAAATGAGATCTATGATATTTGGATGAAGCCATATATAATACAATCAAATATTTAGCATGAAGCCATATAATTTGTCATTCCAAGTCTGCTTCCTGGGTCCAATCCAGTTTAAAAGAACTTCTCCAGTAACGACACACCGCCCTTCTTCCCCTTTCCCCCAGAATTATTAAAGCACAATGCAATTCTTTTCAAGCCCTAGGAAAATGTGACTGGAATACATGTGCCAAAATGCAGAAATGAAATGAAACCAGGAGGGGAACACACTTTTTTTTTAAAATGGAAAATCAATTACTGTTTTTAATAACAGTAGTAATAGCTTTTGTGCTAAGAAAAATTGCCCAGAGACAAAATAGATGTTCAATATTACAGAGCACTAATGAGTACATTTACATATAATTTTCTGAAATTTACATTAAAAACTAACTGCAAGTAGAGTTTCGTATCAAAAAGAGTTACAGAATCCATTCGTTTCTTCCTCTAATCATATCTAATATTTAAGGTGCTTGATTTAGACTTGATTATTTTTCTCCTGGAGCGAAGAGTTCAGACATCTGTGAAAATGATGGATTAGGGAGGTGAAGGGGAAACATTTCCAACTGTCGTAGCAGGAGGAAATATTAGAAGAAAAAAAAAAAGAAGTTTGTGTACATACACATTTGGGCCACTGAATAAAATCTGCCAGAGAAAAGGTTAGCCTTGTCAGAGGGTCATGGAAAAAGAGAGAGAGGCAAGGCCCCAAGCCCAGTGTGGCTTACTTATGGGCTAGTCTCTCTTTCAATAAGTCCAGGTGAGAAGCCTCCATCAGAGAGCCATCTCCACTGCCCTTGAAAAGATGAAAAGACTATAGGCCCTAGCAGATCTCCTACTGGCTGAAATTGAGAAACAGAAAGGAAATGCAGTTAATTTGCAGTAACCCTGATTCCTTGTTCAAATTTCCTGACGCATAATAAAATAGAGAGTTTGTGTCTCCAGGCTTCCATTTCCAGCTGTGTTGCACAATTTGGTGAAGACAAGAAAGGACATGCTAACTGCCCACACTGCCTCTCCTCCTGCTCGCTTCCAAATAATTCTAAGAGAGGCTGTGAGCCCTGCTCCAAGATGCTTTAAAAAGATAAAGCCATGGTTTGGCAAGGAAATTTAGGTGAATCCCAGACTAAATGCAGAACAGGGAATGAAATGCTCTCTCAAGGTGCCCAGTTCTTGATGCACGATGTTTAAGCATCATTGAAATCATAGTAAAATTTGAAATTCAGTTCTGATGGTTCATACAAAACTTGAGTAAGAGGGGAATAATTAAATGGTAAATAGAATGAAAAATCAGTAGTGAAATTACTGTGCTAATTAATGATAAACTCAAGAAACGTCTATCGTTATAATGTAATATTTTCCATTTTTTAAATCTAATTTTTAAAAAAAATTCAATTTGTTGATTTCGTGCACCATCCATCCAGATGTTGAAAACACAAAGTGTTGACAGAACACACTAGAACTTACTGATGTCCTCTTTCTTAGCTCCTCTGTGTCAGATTCCTAGGGCCATTCTAACAAAATAACATAGATAGAGCTTTTTTAAAAAGAAGTATATTGTCCCACAGGTTTAGAGGCAAAAAAGTCATAAACGAAGGTGTCAGCATGGTCATATTCCCTCTGAGACTCTACACAGAATCCATCTTTATATCTTTGTACCTCCTGGTACCTAAGAAGCCTTGACACTTCTTAGCTGGCAATTGTCTCACTGCAATCTCTTTTTCAATCATCACCTTCTATCCCCTTTTCTCTATTTCTTCTCATCTTACTGCAAGGACAACACTTAGTAACATTGTATTAAGAATCTATCCTATTTAGATGTAAGCTTGTCTTAACTAATCACTTTTTTCTCCAGCAACATTGCAATAAAGCAAGGTGGGTTAGGATTTCAGATATCTTGGGAGGAGTTGGAGACACCATTTACCCTGAACAATCCTTTTTTTTTTTTTTTGCTTTTTGGGTCACACCCGGCGATGTACAGGGGTTACTCCTGGCTCTGCACTCAGGAATCACCCCTGGCGATACTCAGGGGACCATATGGGATGCTGGGAATCGAACCAAGGTCGGCCGCGTGCAAGGCAAACGCCCTACCCGCTGTGCTATTCCTCCAGCCCCTGAACAATCCTTATAGTATCAATCACTAGCCTCTCCAATCTCTCCATCCCTTTCCCGTTCTGAACCCCATTATTTCACCTGGATATTCATAAAAGCTTTCTAAATCTTGCTCTCATTTTTGCACTATTCTATTCCATTCCCAGAAAAAAAAAACTTCCCTCTATTTGGTGTGTGTGTCAGGAGCGGGGGGTGGGGGGGTGGGGGGCAGGAGGGAGGGTGGTCACACCTGGCAGTGCTCAGGGCTTTCTTCTGGCTCTGTGCTCAGGGGACTATATGCAATGCCAGGAATTGAACAAAGGTCAACCACAGACAAGGCAAGCAACTTTGCTCCAATACTCCCTTTCTAGTTCAGACCAAAAGGTCATTTCTCAAAATATCACACACAGAGAAAAGTATATAAACTATAATGAATTTCAGAGTGTAAGTAGCTCAGTAACCACCATTAAAGACATGGATTTTTACAAACATCCCGGAAATATAATTCATCCCCCTCTTCAATTAATTCTCCCGAAAGCTCTATCCCAAATAAGGAGTTATACCTTAAAGTATACTTTCTAGGGCAGAGAAACAATACAGAGGTTAAGATGGCTGCACTGCATGTGGACAACTATCATTTCACTCTCTGGTATCATGTATGGTTTCCAGAGCACTGCCAGGAGAGACTCTTGAGCATTGAGGCAGGAGTATCACCTTAACACTGCTGGGATGTAGCTCAAAAACTGAATAACTAAATAGCACTATAATCCCATTGTTCATTAATTTGCTCAAGCGGGCATCAGTAATGTCTCCATTGTGAGACTTGTTGTTACTATTTTTGGCATATTGAATATGCCACGGGTAGCTTGCCAGGCCTTGCTGTGCAGATGGGATACTCTCAGTAGCTTGCTGGGCTCTCCAAGAAGGACAGAGGAATTGAACCCAGGTCAGCCGCGTGCATGCTCTACCTGCTGTGCTATCATTCCAGCCCAAATCACTTGTATCACTTGCCATCCCATTGATCTTCAATTTGCTCGAGCAGGTGCCAGTAACGTCTCTACTCATCCCTATTACATGCTAGTGTAGCCCAATGGTATCTGCTCACTCCAGGAACACGAAGAGCCTCAAAACATTCGCTCAGGATATTGACGAAGAAGTCTGACCATCTCGTAGGTGGGCAGCCACGCAGTCTTTTGACGTCCCATGGAATCCAGTCGGCAACATCTCTAGTCCAGCGGTCATCTTTAAATCGCATTACATGTCCGGCCCATCTGATTTTCTATGCCTTGGCAAACGAGAGACTGTCCCTGATTCTTGATCATTGATGGAGGTCGGAACTCCGGATTTCTTCCCTCACTTGAGTGAAATGTGATACTTCAAGCATAGCTCTGTCTATTCCTCTTTGGGAGACCCGAATAGTGGTTCTCATCCTGTTTTCGTAGGACCCAGGTCTCTGAGGCATATGTTAGTGCAGGAAGAACAGTGGAGTTGAAAAGATGTGGCCAGAACCAGAGGTTCTTCAGCATCTTAACAACTTCTTTGATGCTCTTGAAGGCGTTCCACGCTGCTCTCTTCCTCCTGCGCAGTTCTAGTGCTAAGTCGTTCCTCACGTTGAGTTCTCGACCCAGGTACACAAAGCTGCTGCATTTGGAGATGTTCATTCCTTTGAGAGCAAATGGAACATCCAGCCCAAATAACTAAATAAATACATATAAATAAAATCGAATTCATTTTACATGTTTTGACATTTTATGTAAATTGTGTCATAAGGGGTATCATTTTTATGTCTGGCTTCTTTTCTTTAGTGAGATTGATACATGATACTAGTAGAAATAATGAAGTCATTTATATTGCTTTGTAGCTATTTCATTGTATTAATGAATTATTTATTATTATTGATATTGATGAACATTCACCAAGCTCCACTTTGAAAATTATTTTAATGAAGATTTGCACATATTTAGTAAAATTTTAAAGTCATAAGGCATATAATTGTCAATCTATAGTAGACATCGCCAAATTTTTAAGTCACTGTTCGAGCGGGCACCAGAAACGTCTCTCATTGTGAGACTTGTTGTTACTGTTTTTGGCATATCCAATACACCACAGGTAGCTTGCCAGGCTCTGCTGTGCGGGCTTGATACTCTCAGTAGCTTGCCGGGCTCTCCGAGAGGGGCGGGGGAATCGAACCGGGTCGGCCACGTGAAAGTAATTGTTTTAATTTTCAATAACACATGAGAGATCAGTTGCTTCATAATTTTGCCATTACTTGGGATTATCAGTCTTTTAAAATTTTGGCTATTTTGATATGTGTACAGAGGTATCTTATTTTCTCTTTTGATGTACATGATTACAAATTAAGATAACAACATTTTCATAGGTTTAGTATCAGTGTAGATAGGCTCTTCATTCTTTTGAGGATAACTTGTACTATCCACTGTCCTATTTTCTATTGGACTTTTTCCTTTTCTTATTGATTTTTAAAAACTTTTGGGGGCTGGAGCAATAGTACAGCAGGTAGGGCATCTGTCTTGCACGCGGCCGACCCGGGTTCGATTCCCAGCATCCCATATGGTCCTCAGAGCACCGCCAGGGGTGATTCCTGAATGCAGAGCCAGGATTAACCCCTGTGCATTGCCAGGTGTAACCCAAAAAGCAAACAAAAAAGCTTTTGAATTAATTAAGTCTATTAATTCAAATAGACTTAATTCACATCCTTTCCTAAATCACTATATATAAATGAATGATAAAATTGTTTCTGTGGGGGGCTGAAAAAAATCAAGAATACAGGTGCTTGATACACATGGCTGATTCAAGTTCTATTCCCAGCACCCCAGAACCTTGCAGGATAATCCCTCCTTGCAGAGTCAGGAGTAAGACCTGAACACTGCCAAGTGTGGCCCCAAATTCAAATAAAAACAATTTTAAAAAAATCATATTTTTTCCCTACAGACTTAAGAAAACAACCAGCATATGAACCCAGGATTCAGGCATGTGAGTCTGTGATGTGTTCTGAGGCCAAGACAATCAGTTTTCTAAGAACTACAAACAGGTGTTCAATTATTCAAGTTTGATAGTAGGTTTGGACTCTGCAAACTGAGATGCTCAATCTTGCTGGTAGCCTCCACCTCAAGCGTCAGTCACCCGAGGCTCCCCGGCCACCCACACTTCTGCCTCACAGGCTATAAATTTAGAGGTTTGCAGGAATCCTCCTCATATGATCATTCATCACAATAGCTCACAGATACCAGCAAAGCACATCACATGTTTACCAGTTTATTATGTCAGAATAAATTTTATGATAAAAGATAAAATTCAGGAAAATCAATGAAAGAGAAGCACTGGACAAAGCAGGTAGGTTGAGTGGGTTAAAGGCAGAACTTCCCCTGCCTCTCGGGGCAAACCACCTTTCAGAACACCAGTGTTCATTCAAATGGACCTTAGAGAGGATGCTATAGACTTTATATACTAATCCTTTAAAATTCATTTCCCATTTTCTTTCCCAAAAAGAAAACCTGTAGATTTATTTTTCTCTCTCTCTCCTTTAAGCTATCTGTGGTACTTTTCACTCTAATGTAATATATTAATTAACTATTTCCTCTTTCCCTTCCCTCTGTTGTCACCATTTTTGTGATGACCAACATCCACAGACACTTAGTTGCAGTGCTTGAAAACAAAGTTTCAATGCTTGTCAGAGGTCACACAATTTTGTTGACCTGTGAACAATCAGGTTGTAAGGATCAAGTGAGTTACACTCATTGGGTTGCGGTGTGCTGGAGATCGCACACTTTGATGTGGCACTGGGAAATTCCAAAACTCAGATATGAAACTTAGTCAAATAATTTTCTTTCTCTATTAAGATGTTCATGTTTTAAAATCCCTTTAAGTTATTAAGTCATATTTTTAATGCAAGTCAATCTCTTGTTTCTCTAGTTAAATGACTTGGCCATGACATAAATAGCTGCTAATTTTTCTAGAGTATTTTAACCTCTTGAAGCTTTATCATTTACACATCTGCAAATGAGTCCTGAGAAAAACAGAGAACATTGAGGTCACATCAGGGCATTCTACTTCTCTAAGATTCTAACCATTCAATTCCTTGCTGTGTAGTAGCGATTTAATGAATTCAAAGAAACACCATATCTTTATTTTATCTAGTTTCTTAGATTGTTCTGTGAGGAAATTGGTGGTTGTTCTATCCACAAACAGACATACATTTTTTTTTAAAGCAGGATACAACAGTGTGCCATAGATTGGACAGAATTGTTTGCACATTCTAAGCATTTGCTCTACCACTTATGCTATCTCACCACACCATGAATCAATATTTTATAGTATCAATTAAATAATATTCTAATTACTTTCTTCTAAATTTGATAATAGATAATCTACTTACATAATAAGATTCATATTTCCTATGTCGTTGATAATACCTAAGCATCCCCATCCCGCCAACCATCTCTTTTGAGTCATTCCACCTTCACACTCCTCTACAGTCACATGAATTTACTTTCTGTTCCTATCATTTCACATTGATTCCCAAATCATTACTTTCATAGCTGGTCTTTCCCTTCTCCTTGAATGCTCTGCCCTTAGTCTTAGCAAGTTACCAACTCAAACAGGCTTTCTTAGGACAATATATTTAATGTTACAGGCTTTCCTGTCCAACCTCTACAATCTCCAAACAATATAATTTGTATTTTTTAAATGGATACTAAAACTAGTCAATTAAAAATAGAGTATAAATTTTCAAAAGGGCAATTCTAGCTCCATCCCACCTCCTTGTTAAATATAAAGAAAAGAATAAACCAAAATATAACACCTTTAGGGTAGAACAACATTGCTAAAATATAGAAATTAAAAGTATTATTCTTCTTTGGAGTATGGCAAACCCAGATTCCACTCATTTCAATAGTATTTTATACATGTCTAACTTCTGTATAATTTCCAGCAAGGTTCTCAGTCTCAGTTTCCAAGGTAATAAAATGTGAATAATTAGAGTATGTATCCAGCAATATGTTTGTAATCATGTACTATGCATCATTTATATGATAAATGCTTAATACAATGTTTAGGTCATAGAAAATTCTGTAATACACAAGCTATTTTGATAACAATGACTCTTTTCATGATAATCATGTGAAAATAGGATCTATACCATCTGATACAGTACTAAATCATTCAAACACTCACAATAAATTATACTCTTTTTCACCAAGCAGATAAAGCACTATCACCAAATCTTGCAACAACAGATTTTGTAAAACGTTATATTCTTTTATCTCTATATCTGGGAAATTTTTCTAGTAGGAAATATAAATCAACCCTATCAAAACTACTTACAAACAAGGATTTATCAGAAGAACACAGTACAATCTCACAATATTAAAGGAAGCAATAAATAATCAAGTTCGGTGAGGAAAAGGACTCAAATGAACTCCAGAGAACTGGAAGGTGGTATATCAGAGAACTCACTCTAAAGCAATGTCTGTTTAGTGTAAAAAATACATTCAATACATACATTTTACTCTCAGTTCAAAATTCCAAACTCTTAGTAGAGAGAATCTTATTGGCCTAACCAGATCAGATAGCTATTCCCACATCAGCCACCTCTCATCCAAGCAGTGGAGTCAAGCATCAAGGTTTCAGTTTGTAGATCTCATCTGTTGATGAAGGGCGGTTCCCAGTGAATGTCCTTGCTTTGGGTCAGTACACTATGCCAAGAAGTACTTCTACAATAGTAGGGACCCAATGTAAGAAAAGCTGCCTCTGAAAGAAGCCATTTTGTTCTACTCTTTGCCCATCCAGAACACAAGTGCCCAAGTTATGCACCATTAGCTGCTTGGGAGGGAGTTAATTACAAATTAAATATAATTGAATTGTTGAATCTGCTTTCAAGTTCTCTAAATAGAAAAACAAAATGCTACCTTGTAGAGCCAATCGTGCAAATCAAAGCTGAGTCCGATGATGACAGAAAGCCTTTGTGACATTTCTAAATGAGAGGAAAACACTTCTAAATTTTTCCAGGTGCCAGTTAACAAAACTTGAAGTATTGAAAACTGTGTTTATAGTGCAACCATAAAAGGAACTTTTTCAAATGAGTAAAGTGTCAAGGAAAGTTTTATCTTTTGCAGCCCAAATCATATTAAAATCCATGATGACAATGCTCCCTATTACTCTTATACAAATTGTCACCTAAAAAACTAGGGTAAAACAACAAATTCTATACTAAAAGAGATACTTGTACAGTTATACTATATACTTATACTGTTATACCACCCAAAAAGTTTAAGGAAATTTCATAGAATGAGCTCAAATGTATTGCAAATTTAAATAGGGCTGAGAGTCATGTAGTTGGAGAATATCAGCAGAGAAGAAGAATGGGATTGGAGGGGGTGATTCATGTGTATAATTTCATTGGCATCAGTGTGTTTGCTCCATATTTACTATGGCATCATTATTTCCCACTGAGGATATCTACTGGACCTATGGTTCTCAAACATTTTCTGAGCTTAAAGAAATATTTCATTCATTACCTGTAAGATTGTCATAGAATTTCATAAGGAGAAATAAACAGTGTATGTATCAATAAATCTGCAAAATAGGCAAACTATTGGTTCATTAATATTTGAAAGCTACGCATCTGTTTTGTTTTTCTGTTTTGGGGTACAAACCCATCAGTACTTGGAAGGGGAAAGTTCCTTGTGGAATTGGAGACAAATTGGGGCTCCCTCATGCAAAGATGAGCTCCAGCTCTTTTAGTCATCTTCCTGGCCCCAAGTGATGTGAATTTTTGGAGGTCAATTTTATCTTTTAAGTCTTAGTTCATTATTCTTAAATAAGTATGGTAAAATCTACAACTCTTACCGATTGTTTGGAATACAAAATGAGAACAGCTCTAATAGATTTATCACAGTGTTGTCACATAGTAGCACTTTATAATTATTTGGTTTTGTTGCTATTTTTAGGCACTATGATTTACAATACGGTTAATATTTCAGAAATGCAATGTTTCTACACCACACCCCCCTCATAATTCAAAGGAAGGCCATCAAGGTAACTATGGCCCTTCTTATAACCCCTTATAACCTCTCCCAAACGCATACATGCTACACGCACACACACACACACACACACACATACACACACAGAGCGAACTAAGTTCCATGGACTTTCAGGGTCTCTTATTATAAACAACTATTTACTCCATTATTGTTTCTTTATACTCCACATATGAGAAAGATCATTTGGTATTGTCCCTCTGTTTTTTGAAACAATTAGCTAAAACATGATACTCTCCAGTTCAATTCAAGTTGCAATGAAATACAAGCAATTCATATTTTCTTAGATCTATATAGAATTTTACTGTACATATATACCACAAGTTTAGTATATGCTTGGGCACTTGGGTTGTTTTCAGATGTTAGCTATTATTAATAGTGCTAAAATAAACATAGGAGTGCAAATATCTTTTTTTAATTAATGATTTCTTGCTCTTGGGGAAGATGCCAAGAAGTGAAATAGTCTTACAGTGGGATGATATTCCTACCAACATTGAATGAGGGTTCCTTTTCACCACATTCCTGCAAGCACTGGTTTTTCCAGTCTTTTTCACTAATTTCAGTCTCATAGACATGAGATTGAAACATCACATTGTTATTATCACATTGTTATCTTGTCATTGTCATTTATATATTCCTGATGGTAACTGATTAAGAATACTTTTTCATATGTCTATTGGCAATATGCATTTTTTTCCTTTGAGAAAGAAGCATTTAGCTCATCTTCCCATTTTCTGATGAGGTTGTTAATTTTTCTTGCAGATATAAAATTTTGTGAGTGTTTTATAAATCCTCTATATAAGTTCATTGAGATGAATAAGTAGATTCTGTCATTCAGTAAAGGGTCCTTTTATTCCAATCATTATTTTCTTCATGGTGCAGAGCTATTTTTTATTGGGGGGGCATATTTATTGGGGTCACACCTAGTGTTCTTAGGAGTTATTCCTGGCTTTTTGCTTAGGGGTCATTGGTAGTGCTCAGGGGACTATACATTGTGCCATTGATGAAAGCAGAAGAGACCACATTCAAGGAAAGATCATTTACCCCTGGACTATCTCTCTGGTTGCATTGCAGAAATTTTATTTGATATATACCATCTGTTTGCTTTTATTTCTATTTTCTTCACTAATGGCATTGAATCATTAATGCTGCCTCTAAAGCTTATATCATAAATAGTTCTGTTTAAATGGAATTTGTTTTCCTCAATGTATTTAATATATCCAGGTCTAATATCAAGGTCTTTAAGCAGATGAGACTGTACAGCAGATAAGGTGCTTGTCTTGCATACAGCTGACCCGAGTTCAAGCCAGGAACCATATGGTCCTGTGAGCATCACCAGGAGCAATCCCTGAGCTCTGCCAAGTATGGCCCCAAAACAAAACAAAACAAATCAAGTTATTTTATCCATTCGGAATTAACCAATGTGTATGGTGAGAGATAGGGGTCCAAATTATTTTTTTCAAGTGACAAACGAGTTTTCAAAAAAACACTCATTATAGAAATTTTATTCGCTCCATGCAATGCACCTAACTCCTCAGTTGAAGATTAACTAGCCATAAATCTCAGGAATAAACTCTATTCTCTCAATTCTATTTCATTTATGTGAGTGTCTGCTTTCTTTCAGTATCACACAATTTTGATCAGTACTGCTTTAGAGTGTGATTTAAATTCAGGGAGAGAGAATCCTCCTGTTTTCTTTCTTCTCAGGATGGCTTTGAATATTTGGGGGCAACTCCTCTCTTTCATTCTTTAACAGCTATTTCTTTAGATACATTGGCTTTATGACCTCCATCGACGATCAAGAATCAGGGACACTGTCTCGTTTGCCAAGACATCAAAAATCAGATGGGCCAGACATGTAATGCGATTCAGAGATGAACGCTGGTCTAGAGCTGTTACTGACTGGATTCCACGAGAGGTCAAAAGACCATGTGGCTGCCCACCAATGAGATAGTCAGACTTCATTAAAACCCTGAATGAACAGTTTGAAGCTCCTAGTGTTCCTGGAGTGAGCAGATAGAATTGGGCTACACTAGCATGTGACAGGGACGAATGGAGACGTTACTGGCACCCGCTCGAGCAAATTGAAGATCAATGGGAAGACAAGTGATACAAGTGATACGTTGGCTTTAAATATTTTCCTTAAACATCCCAGAAAAATTAATATTACTGTAAACCATGGTGCCTAAACTAAAATTAAAAAAATAATCAAAAGTCTGAAGCACCAATCAGAACATAATGAAAAGCAACTATCATTTATTATTCTTATCTTTGAAATTCTGGGAAATGCCCTGCATGACTCAGAGCTACTCTCAACTCTGTGCTCAGAGATCACCCCTGGTGGTGCTAAGTTGCTCATAGAGTGATATGTTGGTGATATGTTGCCTGAGTTTAATCCCCCAGTACTGGAAAACAATGTTGGGTTCAGAAAGATAGTTTAGTGGACTGAGCCCATGCTTTGCATTATGGAGACCTGGGTTTTATCTCTGGCAAGTGGTAGAGCATGTAAGGCAAATGCTCTACCACTAAGCTACATCACTAGCCTTTATTCATCATTTTAAAGAAAGATAAAATTACTTTAGCTGTCCAAATGAGAAGAAGCACATAATCTCAGAATAAAATAATTCATTGTGCCACAGACAAAATCAATATAAGTCTTGTGAACTGACACTGGGATACCAATGTTAAAAACCTACAGGTCAGCTAAAGCCAATAATAAGAATAATGTGAAATATGCTTTGCACTTCCTTTCTCTGCTCTTTGACTCATGCTACGTACTACAGCAGGAATACCTACTTAGCCATCATTCCAACATGCCCACAAGTCACAACTCTTCTCTGAGTCCCCAAATTAGAGCTCCCCTGACAGCAAGTTGATTCTCTCAACTATATGGATAGAAAATAATTGTGATTTATACATAAAAATGAATTTTATTCAGTAACTAAAGGATGGTAATAATGACACAAGCTAAAACCTGGATAAAGATATTAAGGCCCCCTGAAGACACGTTGGGTAGAAAGAAACAGTCACACAAAAGAATATGTATTGCATACTTTCACTGATCTAGGCTCCAAAGAATAGTGAGACATATACAAGCAAAAAGTAAACTAGTGGTTTCTAGGGGGTGCATGAAGGGAAATCTGGAGTTATTGTTGAGCATGTATGGAATTTCATTTGAGCAAAATATAAAGGTTCTGGAGAAATATAGTGACAATGATTGAACAATGTGAATGTACTTTTTGCCATAAAACTTGACACTTGAAACTGTCTTAACTAGTAAATTTTATTATATATACTTTGCCCCAATAAAACAGTATGTTTTTTGAAAACACATAATCACAGGCTACTGACAGTGCAGGGATTAAGTCATCTGCTTGATATCCTACTGACTCCAGTTTGAATCCCTGGCACCATATATGATCTCCCAAGCGCTTTCAGGTTTCAATTCTGAGCACAGAGCCAGGACTAGTCCCTGAAAATCCCTGGTGCAGTTCAATTCCATCGCCACCATCCCAATCCCAAAAAAACGATAGGGAGGTAAAAAACACATAATAATAAAACTCAAGAAACTTTTTAAGGGTAGAGACTCCTTAGAGAAGACTTAAACTCTTAGATAAGGAGCAGTAAGACAGACAACTAGGGCATCTTCTGACAAATGTCAAATCAGTTCCAGATAACTACTGGATAAAATACATAAGGGGAGAAGATTTTAATTTGCACAAGAAACAATTTTCAGTAGAGCTATCCAAAGATAGACTTCATTGTTTATAGAAATAATGATTTCCTGTACACTGGAAGTATTAAAGTATAAACAGAATATTCCCTTGGCAGAAGTCTTTATAGAAAAGCAAAGTTTCAGATAAATTTTGAGCTAAATTAGTGTTTCCTAAAGGCTAGCTAAATGGTTGATGGAAGCCCACAATAAAGTTTTTATTCATTGGTGCAAAAAATACAAAGCTTAAAGACAACTTTGGATGTTTTTACAAAGCTAAGCATTTGATTATTTAAATTTTAAGACTGTGTATTCAGTCTTTTGGTATTAAAATGGCCTCCTCTGAAAGCAAAATGAATAATAATTTTTTACACTTGAGTCTTTTAATTTGGCTAAACTAAAAACTGACAAAATAAATTTTGAGGGTTAAATTTTACTGGACTCAAAGTTTAAGACTCTTTGATAGCTCCTCATATCATTAAAAACTTAAAAGAATCTTTATTTAAAAATTATCTTCAAAGTTTTGTTTTTGCTCATTTTAATTGTGTTTTAGCTATATGTGCAAGGAGTAAAATCCCAGGAGGATTTTCTCCAATGCTTCTTTAGAGTATGCTTAAAATTACATGAAATGAGAGGATTCCCAATCTCTCTGGGATTTACACCACAGGAAAAAAGAAAACATTGTTTTAGAAATGTTTAGTCAAATTTACCACAGAGTCAATGGGCCAAATTGCAAATACCATTAGCCTCTCAATGAACTTTATTATGCAGAAGTTCTGGGGGGAAGAGGAGGAATTATATGTGAATGTGTGGCTGTGCATGTGTGTGTGTGTGTGTGTGTGTGTGTGTGTATGCATGCACACATTTACAAAGAGGTGAGGAGTGAATTAATAAATGGATATGTATACAAAAATTCATAATAAGGAAAAGGAAAATATACATTTAGAATTATACACAGAAACTATTTAATGTAAACAAAAATAAATTTGGAGTTTCTTACTACTGGAATCTACCAGGAATGACAAAGGTTTGTCTATAGGTTTTTCTGAGGACCTCCCTCCCCATATTTCCCCTTTCATTTCTAAATTAACAGGAAAAATGGTAGCTCGTAAGTCATCTTGTTGTCAGCAACAAAAAGAACAAACATACATTGATGACTTACTCTAAACGAAATCTTCATGTATTTTGCTACCAATATTGATACTTTTTCCAGCATTATCTCCATTTGGATCTTATCAAAAACACTTCTTTTGCTGTCACTCATAATCTGTGAAGACAGCATTATCTTCTGTGGTTTAAAAATAGAAACTATTAAACCTGGTGATTGATAAAGACTTTTAATTCACATCTTTTAATAATTACTCTAATTTACCACCTTAGGTGGGAGAAGCTTGATTTATATTTTGCAGCTTGATTTCTTCTTGGTACCCTTGAAAGAGATATAGTACCCTTTTGATATTAAAAAATATTTAAGTAAAACATGGATCTAATATGAATCATAAGCTTTCAGTTCTTCTCTGTATTTAAATCAATAAGACAAGAATTTGTACTGTCAGACAGAACTTAAGTTCAAATACCAGCTTTACCACTTTTGTAACATTCGGCAAGATACATTATCTTTACAAGTTTCACATCCTTCCCCTATAAGATGCAGATGTATGACATATCAGCCTGTTAAAATTAAATTAGATAGCAAAAATTACTATTGCTACTACCACACTTCCTCTTTTCCTCCTCTACTTCCTTGTCTACATCACATTATCATCAGATCAATGTTAAGATGTTCTGGAGATAATCAATAAACATTATCTTACCACCTTCAGAAAAATTGAAAAAAATAACTAATTCTTGTGTGCAGGTATCGCTTAGAATTCAAAGTAAAGTTAAATCATGCTATACAAGAGGCAAAACCTAGAAATTAATTAACACTAATTTTTTCAGAATACTACTATCAAGAAAAATTATAGTAAGCAGGTAGGGTCTTTGCCTTGCAAACAACCTCTGACCAGGGTTTGATTCCCAGCAACCCATATGGTCCCCCAAGCCCTATCAGGAGTGGTCCCTGAGCACAGATCCAGGAGTAATCCCCAAGCACTGTCAGGTATTGTCCAAAAACAAACAATCCCCCCCAAAAAAAGAAAAATAAATAAAATTAAAAGGAGCTGCAACCATTCTTTTTATCCTGAGGCAAATTGTATTTTCAAGATACAGAGGTCCTGGTCTGTGAAGCAGAGACTCAACTTGGTCTTTTTATTACTTCTTGCTCAGAGGAGCAAAATCTTTGACTGAGAATACCAATACTGCATATGGTGGGAGTGGTTGTTTCTTAAGGGAAAATCTGCATGGTATTGTCCAAAGAAGGATAGTAAGGATACTAAGCAGGTATCCGAAGTCCATCTCATCCCCAAAAATCTATTGGATTAAGCTTGATTAAAGGTGTACCTATTTTCATTCTTTATCAGCCTCTTTTAATATGCTGTTTTCACTGTATCACTGTAATCCCATTGATCACTGATTTGCTTAAGCAGGCACCAGAACAACTCCATTGTGAGACTTCTTGTTACTGTTTTTGGCATATCGAATATGTCACAGGTAGCTTGCAAGGCTCTGCCATGCGGGCAGGATACTGTTTTAACATACACTATTGATTCTTTTTTATTATTTTTTATTAGATAATTACTGTGATGTACAGTTAAAAACTTATAAACTTTTGTGTTTGCATTTCACTCATACAGTGATTGTTTACCCATCCCTCCACCAGTGCCCATTCACCTCCACCAATGATCCCAGTATCCCTCTCACCACCCCCACCCCATCCCCCACCTACTATTAATTCTTAGGCTATTTTTTAAATCATTTTGAGAAAAGTGATGTCTCAGAACTAGTTTTTTTTTCCTTTAACAAAAATAGTATGTAGATAATTTGTACAATATACAACATGACAAATTTAGAGATAAGATATACCTATGAAACCTCATCATCATCACCTATGCTGTAAGCACCAAAAGTTCATTCCTGCTTTAATTATTCCTTGGAAGCTATATTTTATTACTATATTTTATCTTGTTATGTAAATGTTTTTGGCATATCGAATACTCCCTGGGTAGCTTACCAGGCTCTGCCATGCAGGCGAGATACTCTCAGTAGCTTGCCAGGCTCTCCAAGAGGGATGGAGGAATCGAACCCGGGTTGGCCACATGCAAGGCAAACATCCTACCTGCTGTGCCATATTTGATATGTCAAAACAGTAACAAGAAATCTCACAATGGAGACGTTACTGGTGCCCGCTCAAGCAAATTGATGAGCAATGGGATGACACAAATGTTAAAGTTTATGTCATCAACGTACAAAATTAGGGCATTCCCTCCACTACCAGTGTCCCTCTGTCACCTAAGGGATTTTTTAATTGTAAATTAAAAAAAAATTACAATTTTTTTCATTGTAAATATTTTAGATGTCTTTTTTTGGCTTTTGTTTTTGAGATTGTATGACTTAAAAGTAGTTTCCATATTAGGGTTTGTTTTGTTTTGTTTTATTTTGTCTGTATTTCCAATGCTTCTTTAGTACTCCAGAAGCAGCGAGTCTGTATCCTGCCACCATTGTCCCAAGACTAGTGTCAAGGGCTTCAGCACTCTAAAGTATATGTCCTTAAAAGAATTTACTTCACTCTACACATCTCTATTAGGATTTCCAGGAAACTCATTGGCTTTATGAGCATTAACCATGATGTATGCTTTTATGAAGCATCAAAAAGCATCTGAGAATGAACTAGAGAAGCAGTTGATCTCTTTCATTTCATTTTGTAAATTTTTATTCGATTGGTTTGGGTTTGGAAGTCACAGCAGAGGTTCTGTGGACTACGACTAGCTCTGTGCTCTCTCCCAGCAGTGCTCAAGGGGCCACGTGGTTCTGGAGATGGAATCTGGGCCTCCTGAATGTGTGATCAGCCCTTTGAAGTAATGCCACTAAGCCAGAAGCAGTGATTGTCTCCAACAAAAAATATTATTTATGCACAATAAGAAGATATTTATGTTTTTAAGTTAGTCTCAGAAAATTAGTTTGCTCTGATAATTTTTGTTGATGATGATATTTTAGTGAGAAAGGATTAACAATGAAAAGCAATCATGTACAAAAATAATAAGAAGAACACCTACAATTTTATTAAAGTTTTCTTCCAGCTTACTAGCTGAACAAATTCCAAACAACCAAAATATGCAGTTTTATTAATTTGGAGCTCCAAACAACTAAGTAGTTTATGGAAAATATTTCTTATGAAGCACAAGGCTCAGGAGGCGCATAGAGTGTTTAGCTCCACTCTAAACAGCTGTGTGACTCTGGGCAAGTTACTCATCTACTGAAACACCCAGGTCTGGCCGAAACACATGCTTTTGTTTAAGCATGTGTATATGAGTTTCTTTGAAAAGGTGTAAACTGTTAAAGACCACTGGGGAAGACTATTAACCTTTTGCCTACAATAAAAAAGAGGATGCAGCAAAATTTATAGAAATTACCATAATTTGAAAGAGATAGCCATGCTTAAGAACTTAGAGTAGGAGTTTGAGTTCTTTCTCTATCACTCACTGACCAAGCAATGAATTACACTGGGAAATGAATTACAACATTTTTGAGTATTATCGGTAAAGGTGGAATACTTAAAGAGATTGTGTCAGGAATAAAATCAGACAATCCCTGGGAGGGGCTTAATTTAGCACTGTAACCACGAAATAGTACAATTAGAGTTAATTTTCATTTTGATAGTTTTGGAAGAGATCACTGTATGCCAGGTGATGATATCACTGTATCACTGTCATCCCATTGTTCATTGATTTACTCAAGCGGGTGCCAGTAACATCTCCATTCATCCCAACCTGAGATTTTAGCAGCCTCTCCTTACTCATCTTTCCCAACGATTGGAGGCTTCTTTCAGGGTCAGGGGAATGAGACACGTCATTGTTACTGTTTTTGGCATAACGAATAAGCCACAGGGAGCTTGCCAAGCTCTGCCATGTGGGCAGGATACTCTCAGTAGCTTGCTGGGCTCTCTGAGAGTCATATATATTTATTTCCCTCTTTGATGTGTGAGGCTCGGCCCGAGTGTGTGGAAAGCAATCTGAAGCATGGCGGCAGTTGGGTAGTGAAGGTCGGCTGCTGGGGCTGGGTCCCTTGGGGAGGGGAGGGCTCTCACCCGTCCCCTCTGGGGCGCCCTGAGTGAAAACAGCCAGGTGTGGAGTCCGGTGGCATGATTATGGGGGGCCTCATTTTATGCTCCCTTCCGGGAGGAGCAGCCGTGAGTTCTGGAGGGTGGCCGAGGAGGAGATTATCCACATATACTCAAACCAAAGGCTGGGAGAACTGGTCATGGATGGAAACTTGCCACAAGTGGAAGGTTGGGAAAGACAGTTAGGGTAGAGAAGGGAATAGTAAGACAATGAGAGAGGTGATGGTATGTACAGCTTAAATCTTCTCTGACTTGGTGTGATGTACACTTTCAGAAAAAAATTCTAATTATAAACTGGAAAAGATTCTCCAATTATACATATATCTACTATGAGCTATCAAAGATTATGCTAGTTCTGATATTTTATTTTTATTTCATTATATTTTAAAATAAAATATATAACAAACTTGATGAAGTGCTTTTCACTACTGTGGAAGAATTCTAAGTCTGTCTCACATACATGTCAGATACACAATAATCCTCAAGATCTTTATCTAGACCCTCTTTGGTCTTTAGGGTAACCATGGAAAAATTATTTTTATGAAAGGTAATATGAAGAAAACCAGGCTTCCTTGAGGTCTGTTCCTGCTCAACAGTGTATATTCACAAAGAATGATTCCAGGGATTTTCCCGCACATTAGACATTATATAACAGAAGAAACTAAAATTCTTCTTCATAGACCCAGGTTTCCAATCTTCAAGTAGTTGCTTAAATAAACAAAAATATGTATTTCCTCTGTCTTTCATTCCGTGCTCCCCAAATCACCTGAGTCACCTATTTCCTCCCTACCACCACACTTACTGTAGTTATAACAACCACACCCTCTCAAAGAGGTAAAACTCCCACAAAGTACAGTCTAGCCTAAATGCCTTTTTTTTTCTTTTTTGCTGCAGTCCCCTGGAATTCCAGTTGATACACTTTCCATCATATTACCCTGGGAAGCCTACCACATTCCTACAAGTATGTCTCGATGTCTGCTTAACTTTTCTGGAAAGAACAAGTGGACAATTTTCCTCTAAACTTCTCTTGTCACTGGTGTTGGTGGTATAATGGTGAGCATAGCTGCCTTCCAAACTTCTCTTGTCTCAGAACAGTGAACAAAGATTTCATCTACTTTCTACCTGGCTGGCAGGGCAAAGTTAGTATTAATCAGAGGTGCCCTTTTTGCTACTGACAGAGTAGATGTACACAAAACCAAGAGCTTCTTGCCAAACCCTCAGGGCTTTAAATCTTTTCCAAATAAACTGCAATTTGTAAAGAAACCCTCTAAATGATGTTGTGCAAGGAAGTTAAAGCAGGCACAGACAGATAGAGTAACATTTCACCATCTGCCTATGGTGATAATAATAATGTCTGTGCCTTGCAAAATGTCTAATTGATTGTGTAACAGAAACAGAAAGATCCTACCATAGCCCAACAAAGATTATTCCTAAATTATACCTTTTGCAGAAGAAGAGTGCTAAGGTCAGTGCTCCTAAGAAACAATTTTGAGCTAATGAACTTTCTAGTAGGAGAATGATAGTAGCTCTGAGACACAGTGGGGTAAAATCAAATTATCTCATTTTATTATACGCATTTAGAGTGATGTTAATCGGGGGCCACATACAGAGCAGAGTAACAAATAAGTTTAGGACAGCATACCACTGGTGGAATAAAAAATGCCTTGAAGTGATGGAAATGGACACCTCTCTTGGATTTCTTGCATAGTAAACTTGGGCTGCCTTGCTCTCTTTGATATTTAGACAGAGGCTTGATTCGGAAGAGTCATATCATGTCTGAGGAGGTAGGAGTGTCTGACACAAGTAGAAGTCTATGCTAGTAGGACTTGGACCTCATTTCTCTACAAGGGCAGAGCTCAGGCCTGAAGGGAAACATATGAATAGATCAAGTTGGAAATAAGGAAAGTAGCTTTGATTTCATAAGTTTCTTCAACTACCTCATCCACAGAAAGGACCCACACAAGCATTTTGAGTCTGAACAAAATGGAAATTGATGACTTAGTTTACCAACTCTTGTCCAGGTCTCCATAATCAAAAGGAAGCACTATTTTATAAAATAAATTACAAACAGATTTTTAAAAACTATTGAATATGTTTTTCTATATGTGTAATATATTCACATATTTGTATATGTGTTAGGATTCTAAGTGCTAATTAATATTAAAGCTAGAAAATAATTACTCCATCAACTTTTTATTTAAACTAAGTGACAAGGAGATAATTTAACTTATCATGAGCTAATTTTTTAAATGTGTATATGAGATTTACACAAGATTATTATTCATTATTTTTAAAACATAAATAACACTGCCTCATTTTCACTATATACCATTAGTTCTGCTTTATTATTATTACTATCATATTATTATCTACAATAGATATATCTGTGCTGGAGCAATAGCACAGCGGTAGGGCATTCGCCTTTCACACAGCTGACCCATGTTCGATTCCTCCGCCCCTTCCGAAGAGCCCGGCAAGCTACCGAAAGTATCGTGCCCGCATGGCAAAGCCTGGCAAGCTACCCGTGGCGTATTGGATATGCCAAAAACAGTAACAATAAGTCTCACAATGAGAGACATTACTGGTGCCCGCTCGAGCAAATCGATAAGCAACCGGATGACAGTGACAGTGATAGACATAACCATATATTTTAATTCTGGAAAGTGAGGCTGGTTTCCAGTTCTGTAGGGGAACAATCATCCTGTTTCAAGTAAATGAACTTAAATAAAGTGAAGTGAGTTCATCTAGGAGATTCTGCATCCAATCGCCAGGCTGTCTTCACCAGGGCCCCTCAGAGTGGGGCGGGTTGAGTTTCCCTCCCTGCCCCAAGTGGAACCCTGGCAGCCAAAAACCTCCAGAACCCAGCCACAGCCATGCTCAAGGCCACTCTCCACACACTCAGACGAGCCTCACGCATGAAGGAACTGGCAGAAGAACCCAGGTCTGTGGGACCCGGGGCTGAGATCTCCAAGCCTGTTCGGATCGGGACTGGGATTCCTCCACCCAGATCCCTCATTTCTAGTAGTTTCACAGCCACACCCCCGGCACCATATTATCCCATCAATGGCCAAGATCCAGAGACTATAAAACAAAGCTCCTGGAAGCTGCAGCTGCATTCGCGGCCATGCAACCTCTTATACTCTAACCCACTGATGTACCTAAAGCAGCACACATGTGTTTGGTTTTAACATACTTGCTTGTATTCTCTTATATGCATTCTCTGTCCCATGGACACCTCTCAGAAAGCCCAGCACGCTAACTGAGAGTATCCTGCCCATACAACAGAGCCTGGCCAGCTCCACATGGTGTATTCGATATGCGAAATACAGTAACAATGACGGGTCCCATTCCCCTGACCCTGAAAGAGACTCCAATACAGCACCATTGGGAAGGACAAGTAAAGAGAGGCTGCTGAAATCTCAGAGCTGGGATGAATGGAGACATTACTGGTGCCCACTCGAGCAAATCAATGAACAATGGGATAACAGTGATACAGTGAGTTCATCTAAAGAAATATATTAAGATAGCAATAATCAAAGAGACTTCACGTTTTGGTTCAGAGAAATAACATATGGGAGTTTTCTCCCCTTTAAGTCAAGCTTCTCCCTCTTAATCAGCAATAAAATTTATCTTCAAGAACATAGGTTTTGGGATAGTTTTAGACTATCCTTTTTATCTTGATAGTCAGTTGGGAGTCTCACATCCAACTTGTCAACTTATTTGGGAAAAGGTTATCTGTGCTGAAAAGGTCATATTGTCTCTTACTGGAGACACACACACACACACACACACACACACACACACACACACACACACACACAGCCTTACCAGACTACCAGAACTCCGGGATCTTCAACAAGGCAGAAAGCACCCAAATCTTTCATCCAAAAGTCTCTTCTTTCTGCTTTACCCATTTATACTAAATAGCTTTATGAGAAAATGTCCTAATTTATCAGACATAAGACAAAACTCCCTATACACAGAAGTCTTAATGTTTTCCTTTTAGCTTTGGAATCCCCGCTTATTAGCACTGCATCTGGACAAGTCACACTGAGCCTGGATTTCATCACTGAACAAATAAGGACCTGCTTCCCCATGAAGCATCAGGACTTAACCTAGGGTCAGATGTTCAGACTGCTCAATGGCATGTATTATTATTATTATTATTATTATTATTATTATTTAACAATGTTTTTCAACTAATAATTAATAACACTTGTTAAACCACAGAGTATTAGCGATTTTTATTCTAAAAGTTTTCTGTTTTCAGAAAAGCATTACTGCCTTTGTAATCACTTACTTTAAAAACTCTGAGCTACAATGTAATGCTTCTCTTTTTTCAATGTTCTTTCACACATGCTTCCTCAAACCACTGTTCAAGACCCTGGGGAAATGGCACTGAATTTGGCAGAGCAAAATCTTTGGCCTATTGTTCACATACCAATGGGGTTGAAAAACAATATACATAATAAATAAATGAATGTTAACTGTTAATTACAGTCTATTTTCCAATTATGAAAGCTTTAGGTCATATAATCTGATCTCTGAGTAAATGGTTTCTACTTGATATGATTTTAAAGATAAATGGGCAGCAAAAAAGAAAGAAAGAAAGAAAGAAAGAAAGAAAGAAAGAAAGAAAGAAAGAAAGAAAGAAAGAAAGAAAGAAAGAAAGAAAGAAAGAAAGAAAGAAAGAAAGAAAGAAAACATTTCCCCTACTAAACAAAGGATGTCTAAAATTCATCCAAGAGGCAGGGGGTGGAGGGAGGGGGGATAAAATAGTACTTCTTATGATATACAAAAGTAGACTGTCAATTTCTAGATATGCATGGAATGCCATCCCTAGTCCTTGCAGAAGCAGATACGATAAAGTTTTCTCTTCCTTGCTGAGCACAGAATCACCTTCCCAAACATTCTCAGAATAATTCTCTAGGAAACAAGTGTCAGTGGTTTGTTAGCATGAGAGAAAAAAATTGTGTCATTATAAAGTTTGAGGTCAGGTTTCAATGTAAGTATATCTAAAAAGGGTGACATGCTGACTTAAAAATCACACCAAGGACAGACCAGGTCATTTCCAAGGACATTTTGCTAGATGGAGTAAAACTAAGAAGGAATGCTATAAATAATGGGAGTGAGAGCATGCATGCCAGAGGGGAGATACTTTACAATGCCACCCACGTTTGTGCCTGAATTCATGTCATAAGACAATTCCACACACCATCTGAGCTGAGGAACCACCCTCATTTGTGTACATCTGTGTATTTGATATAGATGCCTGGTGGGGCTTATCTGTGATAATTACACCTCCATTCTTCCATTGTGCAGGCCACTTTGGCTCATCAGCATAACCTTTCAGTGTAACCTTTAAAAGCTTCAAAGAATGGACCCATTGCTTGCCAAACCACCTTGAACTTCCAAACCAGGCCACAACCACCTCTACTCTATGAGGGATGCAATACTGCCTTAATGATTTCAACTTCTGTCTGTTCCTGTACTATCTATTTGCAGCTTCCTGAAACCTGCATCAGATCACATTCTTCCTCTACTCACAAGTCTATAACTTCTCATCTCTTTAATTTGATCCTTCCATCTCTGCTCTGGTTACCAACTTTCTCGGCTTCTTCTGTTGTTCTCTCTTGTGGTCCACCCTTCCCACACACTTCTACACTTTCCTCTAAATGCCCAATATACTTTGGGGGCCACATCCAAAGGGAGTAGATCACTCATCTTGCATGTGTGAGCCCCCGGGTTCAATTCTTGGAACCACCAAAAAGATCAAATCAAATCAAAGTTCTATCAGTGCTCAGGAGCTACCCATGGGTCTGTGTTCAGGGGACTATATGCAGTACCAATATTCGAATCAAGGCCACAGTTCAGCCACATGCTAAGCAACTGCCTTTTTGGATTAATTTTTTGTGTCATTAGTGTAGATGTCCAGGAGTGGAATTTTGCTGGGTCACCTGGAAGATCTATTCGTAATGTCTTGAGAAGTCTTCAAACTATCTTCCAAATTAGATAAAAGATGTGAGTCTCAACAGCAGGAAATGAGAGTTCCTTTATTTTGGTTTTTGGGACATATCCAGCAGTGCTCAGGAACTGCATTCAGGGATCACTCCTGGAGGGACTCAGGAGACCATATAGGATGCCAGGGATTGAACCCAGGTTGGCCACATGAGTGGCAAAGGCCCTATCTGCTATACTAGCTTTCCAACCCTGAGAGTTACTTTTATACCACATTTCTACACACTTACTGTTTATGGTCTTATTCATATAGACCATTCTTTCTGGTGTCAGGTGATATCCCATTGTCATTTTGATTTTCATTTACCTCAAAATCAATGGTAATGCACTATTTTTTTTCATATGCCTGGAGCCCATCCTTATGTCTTCTTTGAGGAAGTGTCTCTTCATCTTCTTTACCCATTTTTGAAATGTTTTGTTGTTGTCAGAGCAGTCTCTGAGCACAGAATCAGAAGAAATCCCTGCGTGTGACACCCTCCCCTAACAAAGTGAAAGGTTTTATATCATGTGCTTTAATCCATTTTAAACTGACCTTTGTGTATGGCAAAAGATAGTGTTCTAGATACATTTTTTACATGCAGTTAAGCAGTTTTCCTGTCATCATTTGTTAAAAAGATTTCCCTTGCTTCACTTTACACACCTAGCCTCTTTGCCATAAATTAATATTACATGCATTTGCTCTCTCAAATTCTATTGCATTAATCTGAAAGACTGTCCACCACTGCCACGTGGTTTTGATTACTATAGCTTTGTAGTAGAGATTAAAGTCTTGAAATGTAATGCCTTTCTTCTACTTTTTTTTTAATCAGAATTGTCTTGGCTATTGTGAGAATTTTCTGATTCCATAGGAACTTTAGATGTATTTGTTGTTTTATTTTTATTCTTTCTTATTAAGATTTATCCAACACTATATACCTTTGATGCTTATAGAATAAAGACTTTCATGCATGATGAAAATATTAAGAGTAAGTTACTATCCATCATTTCAAAAGGGAATATCAGGTTTTCCTTTTAATGAGAAAATTTAAGATTCACTCAATTAGCAAACTTCAAATATAGTACACCATACAATAAAGTCAACTACAGCCATTATATTGTATGATTATATTCTCATTGAAGTGGAGTATTTGAGATTTAACTAAATTCCTATTTTACAAATGAGAAAGTATATTCAGAAATAAAGTAACTTCTTATATTTCCATAGTGCGCAGCAGTCAGATCTGGCAGTTTCACTTTCAGTACATACTCTTCACAGTATGCAATTTACAGTATATTCAGGTCAATTTATCACAGAATATGTGCTGAGTATTTTTGGTGCTCTTCTCTTTTTTTTCATCAAATATCTGCTGGTAAAATAGTTCAGGGGTTAAGGCACTTGACTTGTATGTAGTTGACCCTGTTTCAATCCCTGCATCTCCTGGTCCCCAAGCACAAATGAGCACCACCAGGCATGGCCCCAAAACCAAAATAAGTAAATGAAAAATAATATTACACATTTTTTAAAGGAATGTCTGATTTGACACTTTATACGTAAAGGCTTTATTTTTTGTCCTCCGAGTGAAATTGCATGCTTGGGAATAAGAAAAAGACTAATGAAAGGCCCTCGGCCAAAAGAGCCAGGCCTAATTTCAAGTGCTCCATTTTTATATTGAATTTTCTTTGCTACATCACCTGTTATTATAATCTGGAAGCCAGTTCTGTGATCAGGAGAGCCAGTGATAGGTGCCTCTGACAGAAACTGGTCCTTTTCTTGATAGTCAATAATTTTTTCTTTCATTTCTGTATCTTTTCTGGACAAACATCCACTTCAGTAGTTATGACCATTAGCTAGCCTGATTCACAGGCAGTTCGTAATTAAGTTGGACTATTGAATGCTGTGAGATATGAAATTTCTTGCTGCTAAATTGCACACAGGCTGAAAGCAATGAGAATCTGTTTAGATATGCACAGTGCTTTATTTCCAGGGTCCAGCGGCTAGGAGACACTGAAACCAATCATCATTAGGGCAACCATTCCTTGGCTGCCAAAGAACAAAGGTCCCCACACACAATAACATGCCCAGAAGAGGCTGATGAGGCATTAATGATACTATGAATCAAAATTTACCAAACAAATAATACACCCAAAGGCCTCAGCTTCCCTTTATCTTGGAACTAACTCTGGGGAAAAAATGCTATGTGTAGATGTCTTCATTAGTGACCTATCCTTAAACAATTTTTTCATGCAACGATCTAAACCCATTTTTCCCGGGGGAAAATTAAGAGAGCAAAGTAATTATATTATAAAATATAAAATTGAAACATTAATGAAAATCAGCCATATCAGTAGCTTTCTACTCTATATACCTGTGATGGTTCTTTATCTGGGTAGTCAATCTATTAACAACAGCTACTGTTTATTGAGCATTTTTTTTTTCAAGGTACCACACTGACAGTTACAGTTATAAAAAATGCGGTTATCTAAGAGAAATCTTCTGTGTCCAGACATTTCCATGTTCTATATTCTGTTAGTACCAAGTACTTCTCTAACACTGAGGTTTTTACAATTGCAATCAGGTAGTTATTTGATTTCTAGCTCTTGAACTGAACAACAAACTCCACTCCAGCCTGGCTTCATTCATCATTGCAATGCAAGCTTCCAACAAACATACCTGCCATATAGTTACTGTTCAATAAACATTTATGAAATAAATGAAGGCAGTGCCAAGAGTTGGTACGGGAATTCAGACTCCAGAACCTAAACTCCTTACCTTTACCATGGGTTTCTGGGTGGCCTTTTGCATCAAATTTTATAAAACAAGGAACAAGAATGACTATTAGTATCAACACAGATGTATAATGATTAGACTGCAAAGGATAAAAGGGATTCTTTTCACTACTGAGAACTGTTGAAGAGTCAGTACAGAATAAACACTAGTGGTTATAAAAGTATCTTGGAGTCATTTTTAAAATACCATAAAATCATGCTTTAGTCTTTCCTCCAGGGGTTTTCATATTCTCTATTTGATTGTTTGAAATTATATATATTATATATATATATGTTATATTCATTATCATACATGTACCACTGTCATCCCATTGTTCATCCCTTTGCTCAAGTGGGCACCGGTAATGTCACCATTGTGAGACTTGTTGTTACTGTTCTTAGCATATCTAATACGCCACAGGTAGCTTGCCAGGCTCTGCCATGCAAGTGGGATACTCTCGGTAGCTTGTCCAAGAGGGACGAGGAATAGAACCCGGTTGGTCGCGTGCAAGGCAAATGCCCTACCCGCTGTGCTATCACTCCAGCCCTATTATATGTGTGTGTGTATATTTTTTTCCTTATTATTTTTTCTAGCACAGAGAGGGAAAAAAATCATCAATGGTGCCTGTTTGCATCTTTTTAGTCTTCATTATTTAATTGAAGGAGCAAATTCTTGTCCTGAAGACTAGAAATCAAACCTTTGTTTTTTTGTTTGTGGACCACATCCAGTGATGCTCAAGGACTATATGCCTTTTGGTACATGCTTGGGGGTCACTCCCAGAAGTACCAGGGGACCATTCTCTGGCAGCATCCTAGGCCTCCCATATGCATGACATGAAACCAAGTCCTTTGAGCTCTCTTCCTCTCTGGATCAAACAATCCTAATTTTTTTAATTATTTATTTTATTGAATTACCATGTGAAAAGTTACAAAGTTCTCAGGCTTATGTCTCAGTTATACAATGCTCAAACACCCGTTCCTTCACCAGTGCCCATATTCCACCACCAAAAACCCCAGTATACCTCCCACCCCCCACCCCCGACCCCCATCTGTATAACTGATAAACTTCACCCCATTTTCTCTTTACCTTGATTACATTCCATATTTCAACACAAAACTCACATTTTTGTTGGAGTTTTCCCCCCAAAAAAATAGCCCTACTGACAAGGAAGCATTTGATAATTAGTTTTCCATTGCTGAGAATGAAGAGATATGAAGTCGGTTTATGATAACTGTATTTTAGTATTTTAGTAATTAAGTCCAGGGAGATTTATGTTAGAAATTGAAATCATTTCACTTCCTAGGGCATTATGGGGCAATGACTTAGTTCACAGGCTAGAGACTTGGCTACAAGCAGTTTCTGGGACCAAAAGTAGTCTAGCTGGCCTCCAGATCGTGGTCAATCAGCAGCAAAGCGGCCGTACCAAAGTGTGGCTTCCCAGGTCGAGTCTCGGCAGAGCGAACGCCGGCATTTGCCCCGGCCCAAGACTCAAACAATCCTAATTTTTGATGACTATCTTTTTAAAGAAAAGGGGGCCAGAATGATAGTACAGTGAATAACACACTTGGATCTTTTGTGGCTGACCAGGATGTGAACCTCAGAATCCCATATGGTCCCTTAAGCCTGCCACAAGTGATCCCTGGATACTAAGCAAAGAGTAAACCCTGAGTATGGCCCCCAAACACACAAACACACACACACACACACACGTATATATTTGAGTTTGGGTTTTATTTCATCTGTTTTTTATCCCCCAGCACTACGTCCACTGATTCTCTTACAATGTGTTGTTCCTCCTGGTGTCAGCAAAACAGGGCATACCATGTCAGAGACATCTAACTTTCAGACCATTAGGACAGATGCTTCTGCTTACAATTGTTCCCCTAATGTTTGCATTTTGTTTGTTTGTTTGTTTTCAAGCCATACCTGACAGTGCTCAGGCCTACTCTTGGCTCTGTACTAGGGGCTAACTACTTGTGGGGGGCTCTGAGGACTATTTGCTGTGGTGGGAGTTAAACCCAGATGGGCCTCTAGCAAGGCAAGTGTACTAACCACTGTACTAACTCTTGGACCTTGGCTGTATTTCTTAATCTGCTATTCAAGACTCAATACTACTTAGTCTAGAAAACTATGTGCTTGAGAGAATTAAATTATATTTTTATCTAAATTTTGAAACACAAATAAATCCAGTAGTATACCTATATGGGTACGACAGACAATATATCCTTCCTCTTTTCACTTACGTGTAAACCTGTCTTAACCACTGGGCAAAGCATCTACTCAAATATAACTATTGAGTGCACTGTTCTAGGTTCTGGGTATCAATAACAGGAAGAATACTTGATTTTATATAACCCACAGTCTAGCAAGAGAGACACACATTTGCACAATGCTACTGTGCATTATATATATAAAATCTGTATATATAAATTATATATCATTATATAATAAAATATCATTATATTATGTTATTATACAGTTATTGTTTACATATATAATTATTTGGAAGAAGTAGAAAATAAAGGTAACCATTTTTAGTCTGGGATACAAAAGCTAAAATCTGGTGTAGAGCTAGAATTTACTCCTAAATAAAGGAAATGACTTGAGACAGCTGAAAGGAGAAGAGGATAAGGGAACACCTGACTACACAGAAGTGCACATAACTCAGAAGGCATGTCCAGAACTGTCGCTGCAGCTTCTCAGAAAAAAATTTAGAGATGGAGAACAGGGGCTGGAAGCACTGAATAAAGAGAAAATCAATGATAAATGTATAAATGAAGCCACAGCAGATTTCCACTAGCCAACAATCAGGCATTATTCTATGTGACCACCTTCATAACAGTCAAAGGACCCTGTGCAACATAGCAGTTTACAGTCCCTTTTAAACCATCTATATAAAATCACCAAATCACGAATCAAGAAATCCCCATTAGTCGTCGATTTCTGGAGCGGGCTCAGTAACTTCTCCATTCATCCTTTCCCTGAGATCTTAGAAGTCTCTCTCAGCTCAGCCCTCTCAACGATGTTGCACTGGAGACTCTTTCAGGGTCAGGGAAATGAAATCCAGCTTGTTACTGGATTTAGCATATGGATACATCATGGGAAGCTTGCAAGGCTGTCCCATGTGGGCAGGAAACTCTCAGATGCCAGTTTCTCCCAGAGGGAGAAGTAGGCTATAAGATAAGTGTGGCCGCATGCTTCTAGGAGCTTGCTTTTAAGTCTCTGGGTGCTGACCATTGATGGAATTACAAACACTTGGGTTCCTCTGCTGATACCTTCATGCGTGAGGCCTGTCCGAACGTGTGGAGAGGGGCCTCAAGCATGGCTGTAGCTAGGTTCCAGTGGTCTTCGGCCACTAGGAGCTCTGCTTGGGATGGGGAGGGAAGCTGGAGCCCATCCCCTCCAAGGGGCCCCAGGGAAGACAGCCAGCCATGCGGGCAAGAGACTCTCTGCATCGCTCTCTTCTGGGAGCTTGCTTTTAAGTCTCTGGTGCTGACTGTTGATGGAATTACACACACCTGGGTTCTCAATATAAAATCAGTTGGGTTATAATACTAACTTCTTTGCTCCCACCTAAAAATATTAGCAAAAGCAAAGTGATGATTGTGAAAAACCATAGAATTTTCTCACAAAAGCAACATTTATAAGAGGTAAACAACCCATCAATTTTTCTAATATTTTATAAACATTTCCAGTGTAGTCCCCAGAATAAGAATAAAGAAAAATCCTAGGGTCCTAGCAAAGTATCATCTTAAACCTCTCTTTACAAATAAAAACAATTTTTTGGAGTCTAGTCTAGTGCTTTAAAAATTCATGCAAGTTTTGCATACTGCTGCATGATATAATTGCATACCTCTGCTTTTAATACATATATACACTTTTAATTCCTCCCAAATATCGAAGCAAAAACGATGTGCTATGAATTTGCCTCAATTAGCCTTTGACTTTGTGGATGCCCTTGTCTGTTGCTTTGCACACAGGATGGAACTCATTATCTAAGTTGAGGACCATGAAATTAATCTGAGATAGACTAGGGAGGTTTTTCCTTGGAGCAGGGACTAGAGTCATGACCTCTGGAAGTCACTCTTTATTCCTCTAAAGCTTACCATATATATTAATAATCATATTAATATTAAAAGCACACAACATGGTCTTTAAATTCATTCTCTCACATGAGAGGGAGTTACTATGGCTTAGGGTAGGTATATAGTAGGTACTGTGTGGTAGGAACAACTTTAAAGATGAAGAAACTTAAGTATAAAAGATAAAGTACTTTCCCAAAAGGTCAATGGCGCATGAGTACAGGTCCCACAATGTGAAACCAAGCAGTCCCCATTCATGCCAAACTACTGCCTTCTCTGCTGGATATTAGCAGCACACACATCTTGCTACTCTCAGCAGTGGTTTGTATTTGGTTACAGTAATCAAGAACAAAAACTAAAAGGCATGCTTCAAAACTACTAGGGAAAAGCTTTATCTTTCACACACATAATTTTCTTTAACTGAAAAACATCACTCTGCAAATTGGACATTTTTGGTACATAAGTCAAGTGTTACTAATTAAGTAAATGAGTGATGAATCATAATATCAACACTAGTCATTAAACAAATTTCATTTCAATTAGTTTTACCAGATAGTTTACAGTACAAAAAAATATAATGTGCTAACTTTAAAGAAAGTTTCCAAATAATTTTCACCTCAAAATCTATATGGTAACAGATTTTCTTCCAGTACTTTAAAAGATGAGTAGAAATAGAAAATAAAAAAAGTAAACTCCATGGTGCTTTCTGTCCCTCCCAACATTTCTCTATAGTCATGACATCTTTTAAGCAATGAGGCACTATTCAGTTCACCTAAGAGAGGTCACCTTGTCTCTCTTGCAGGTGCCTTCTGTTTAAATTCAGTTTACTGAATAACATGTACCAGATTGGAAAATGGGGCATATTCTTATCCTGATATTCTTCCTGTGTTAACTAAAAACCACCTTACTCTTGTAGCAAACGAACTGTGAGATAAAAATGCCAGAAATTGATTTTTGAGAGTAAGTACATAGCCTAACAAAAAAAAATTGTGTATTTTGTCACTTATAAAAGTTTTTGACTGGCTTGTATATCACTGAGTGATGTTAAGAAGAGATGAGAATACAAGCTAGGACAGTACTACATAAAAAGACTGACTGTATCATCACAGAAAGTCATACTTTGCAAGCATATTCACTGTTAATTTTATCTGATGAGTGGCTTTGAGATGGCCTCAGTGAAATTTCCCCACATCTTTTCTCAGACATTAGTAGGGTAGGTCAGGACATGCTAAAAAATTTATCTGCTAAATGAATGATCAAAGGTCTGAATGGTAAATAAGATTCAGCATTTCTTTGAATTCATTTTGTACAAATCAGATTCTATTTCATTTCATTAAATACTTTTATTTACTGGCTCTCTTCTGAAATTACTCAGGTTCTCATTAATAAGAAAAAACTATCTAAAGGGAGACGGCGGGGAGAGACTTTTAGTTACTTGTTTCAAAGGTTTTTGAAAATAATGTTGTAGTATAATTTGGTTTGAAAGCAAGGTCCAACATTTTATTACCTTCCAATTTATTCAGAAAAGCTGAAGGCCCATGATAAGGCTCATTAAGTCCCTGAAAGACCTATCTTCATGTGCCTTTCACACAAAAGGTCTCAACTTAATGCCAGGTAATTACTATTCATTTTCCCCTGGTTATTTCTATTTCCTGAAGATTCCCAGAGAAGTTCGCCCCAGTGGAACATCCTCACAGTTGGAGATGTGGAACAGCAGGAAGAGTCCGTATTTACAGAAGGATCTTTTTTGAGCGGCCAAGGAAAGCTGACTCTAGGGCCTAAAATTTATTCTCACTAACATCATCCACAAATCTCCCTTTCCAGAATCAAGGTAAAGAGACACAAGTTCCTGGCATACAATCTGGCCATTAGCCAGATTGTATGTTAAATACACCACAATGCTCATAACCTCTTTCACATCCCTAGGCTTATGCATATGGGTTCTGGCTCTAGATAACCTGGGATCAACCCTGAACTCCATCACTTTCCAGTCTGAGATTCTAGGTGAGTAACTTAGATTCTCAGTGTGTCATTTTTTCTCATCAGTTAAAGTTACTCATTTAGTATGCTTTGAGATTAAAATGTAGATGTTAGGGCCTACTCCTGGCTCTGCTCACAAGTCACTCTGGCAGAGCTTGGGGAATGATATGGGGTCCCAGAGATTGAACTAGGGTTGGTTGCATGCAATAAAAGCGCCCTAACCACTATATTATCTCTCCACCACCTTGCCTACTATTATCTTCACTCACTGAGCTCGGTACACTCAGGGAACCATACAGTGAAGATGCTAAGTACCCAATATAGTTAGTACACTAAGTATTATTGATATTATCATCACCATCTCAAATACCCTGTTTACAGAAAAAAGAATATCTCTTTTGTTCATAATAATTTTAATTCAAATGCCTCTGATCCTTTTGAGGAATAGCTACCGAAAAAGGTGAATGTTGATTAGAAAAGACCCACTATTAAACATCTTTATTTTAGTTTCACAAGGAAGGAAGCCCCCTTTGAAGTCACTGAAGTCGCCAAATCTGTACTTGATTTTCATTTTTCACATTTAATGAGGTCATGTATTCAAATCAACTAATGTCCAACACAGTGACCCTACTACTTGCCTCCATTTCATCAACATCCATAGATGGCTAACCAGGCCATTCATGAGACTGCAGCTTCTTAGAAATTCCATTCACCTTTCAGTGACTATCTGGGAAGAACAATGCATGTACAATGAGCTCTCAAAAATGTTGGCAATTGCTATTATTTTCCTTGCCAAGATGGGCATCCTATTTCCCCATTTTTTTTTTTTTACTCTTGCCTATAGCTCCACAGAGATCTTGTTTAGGTGTAGTGCTTTGATCTGTTTTCATTGAAGTACAATAGTTACAAATAGAGGCTTAAATTTGGAGATGCTTGAACTTGAATTTCCACTCAGTCTCATTTTTCAGTGGCTTTTCTACTTGTATTTAAAGTTGAGTAGCACTATAGCACTGTCCTCATCACACTGCTCATCGATTTGCTCGAGCAGGCACTAGTAACATCTCCATCGTGAGACTTGTTACTGTTTTTGGTATATCAAATATGCCACGGGCAGCTGGCCAGGCTCTTCTGTGCAGGCAGGATACTCTCGGTAGCTTACCAAGATCTCTGAGAGGGATGGAGGAATAGAACCTGGATTGGCTGCATGCACAGCAAACGCCCTACCCGCTGTGCTATCGCTCCAGTCCAAAGTTGAGTAAATGAGTTTATGATTTCCATGTGTTAGATTAACAAAATCTGGGGAAACAAAACACTTCTAGTTAGAGAACAAGGTTTTCTATTTTTCAAATATCCCGGCTGTTTAATTTTCTGGAGTTCTACTATCTCTTTCCAAGCATTGGCTCAATCCTCTTTCCTCTGCTTCTTATGACTAGACTGTGAGAAACAGCATACTGGTATGGACATTCTCTAAGTTCTATCAAAAACACTTATTTCTGAGAAAAAGGTGCACAAAAGGCTACCATTGAGTAAAAGCAAATGAAGAAAAAGTTAAATACAATGAGGAGCTAAAAGAATGGCATGGGTTCAGTCCTATTCATCTACTTCAACTTGGTGGAAGAGGTAGCTCTGTTACTCATGACATGTCACTCAGAACTTGGGTTGGAGAGATAGTACAGCAGGAAAGGCAATTGCCTTCATGCAGACAACCTGAGTTTGACCCTTGATAACCCAAATGGTGCCCTGAGCCCTGTCAGTAGTGATGCCTGAGTAACATACCCTGAAGTAAGCCCTGAGCATAGCAGGGCATCGCTCCCCGGTCCCAAATAAAACCTCTGAACCTCAGCTCACCACTATAAAATAGATAACTATATTTAAATATTAAATTATTACCTTTATACCTGAAGTCAATGTTTTATGTTATACTTCAACTTAACGGCTGGAGCAATAGCACAGCTGGTAGGGCATTTGCCTTGCACGCGGCTGATTCAGGTTCGATTCCTCTGTCCCTCTAGGAGAGCCCAGGAAACTACTGAGAGTATCCCGCCCACATTGCAGAGCCTGGCAAGCTACCTGTGACGTATTTGATATGCCAAGAACAGTAAGAACAAGTCTCACGATGGAGACATTACTGGTGCCCGCTCGAGTAAATCGATGAGCAACAGGATGACAGTGATACAGTGATACTTCAAATTGAAATTAAAACAGAAGGAGGGGGGCTGGAATAATAACACAGTGGGTAGGGCATTTGCCTTGCAGGTGGCTGACCCGGGTTCGATTTCCAGCATCCCATATGATCTCCCGAGCACTGTCAGGAGTAATTTCTGAGTGCATGAGATAGGAGTAACCCCTGTGCATCACTGGGTGTGACCCAAAAAGAAAAAAAAACAGAAAGAGGGTTAATAAGATTACCAACCTCAAAAGACTTTTAAAAGGATGAAATGAGATTTAATGGTTATTCTATAAAATCCATAATATATTGTTGCATATGGAAGATATTCAATAACTAATTTTAAAATATATCTTAGGAACATAGGTCCCACAAGTATTAGATGGGCATTACAAAAAGCAATGTGTAAAACAAGCCATTCAATGAAGCAAACATTACCATATGTGAACTGAGTCTTGACTTCAAAAACCTATGGAACCATGTTCACCAACAAATCCAAAATCACAAGATGGAGGATATATTCTTTGATTCCTGGGCAAGTTAACTGTCCCAAGATTTATGAGAGACCTTATTAATTATAGAAATGTTCCTATGCACCACTAACTACTCAGAGGTCTTCAGAAGTCATATTTTAAAGGGGTGCTTTTTCAATATCTCTCTTTTTTTTTCTTTCCAGATCATAACTGGCGATGCACAGGGATTACTCCTGGCTCTGTACTTAGGAGTTATCCCTGGTGCTGCTCAGAAGACTATCTGGGATGCTGGGAATCGAACCTGGTTCGGCCGTGTGTAAGGCAAATGCCCTACCCACTGTGCTATCGCTCCAGCCCCTCAATATCTCTTTAATAGTAAGATATTAACCCAAAAAAATTGTTAAGAGGATGACCAAAATATGTTATAAGAAGCAGGGAGACAAAATACACTTAGGACTAGTCTTTTAATCCTAATTATTCCTGCCCCATGCTCGTCATTATGCTTGCCCCTTAATAGAAAGATTTGCTTGGCTCAGGAATCTTTTTTAAAATAAGATACATGAAAATGTATTACTAGGACCTAGTTTTTTCTTGAGTCCATTATTCCCAGATTCATAATTTAAAACATGGCAAACTGTGAATAGAAAAGAAAATCTGTAGGACCACAGAGACAGTACAGCAGGTAGAGTATTTGCCTTGCACTCGGCCAACCTGGTTGCAATTCTTAAAACCCCCATATGATGCCCTGAGTACCTCCAGGTGGGATCTCTGAGCACAGAACCAGGATTAAGCCCTGAATACTACTGGGCATGGCACAAAAACAAACAAAATTACTTTTAAAAAATTTGTAGGGGCTGGAGCAATAGCACAGCGTGTAGGGCGTTTTCCTTGCACTCGGCCAACCCGGGTTTGATTCTCAGCATCCCATATGGTGCTCTGAGCTCCGCCAGGGGTAATTCCTGAATGCAGAGCCAGGAGTAACCCCTGAGCATTGCTGGGTGTGACCCAAAAAGCAAAAAAAAAAAATTGCAAATGCAGGTTAAAAATAATTAAATAGCGTCAGAGAGTCAGCTCAAAGGTCTGAACACATGCTTTGGATGCAGGGAGCCTGATTCAATTCCCAGAACCACATGTTTCCAGGAGCAACGAGCAACTCCGCAACTCCTGAGTACCAAATTGGGCATGGCTCCCAAGCACCACTGGCTGTGGTCCCAAATCAAACAAACAAAAAATCCCCAACAAAAAATAGATAAAACAGTATAGCATCAATGAAAAGAGTTATATTGTATTTATAACTACACAACATACAACATATTGCACAAACACATCAACTCTTATTTAGAGATAACTACTGTAACAAAATATTTTAGTACCAAAATTTCTTTGAAACACTGCTTGCTTCAATATAAGCAAGTATTACAGACAGAACTAAATCATACTGTGTCAGATGAGTTTAGGATCAAGAGGAGGTCAGGGTTGATATCATAATACGGTGTATACATATTCTGTTAACTAGAATACCATAGATCTTAAACCTATAATAATGAAATAAACCACTGTTGCTTTAATAAAAAAAATTAAATCAACGTGGTTTGTCACGAGCCTCAGGCAACCACAATCTAATGTCTGAGCTCACATAGCTGTGCAGAGATGCGATAAAGGAAGACCTCAAAGAGAGAAGAGCAGCAGTGTTGGCCAGTGCAGCAGAAGCCGGGAAAAGTATTCGCAATACTCGCCTGTCCTTCGCCAACTACAAGACCAAGATGACTGCCCTCCGACATCCCGATGGATCTATCACATCTTCCAGAAAGGCAATGCAGAGGATTATTCATGATTTCTACTCGTATCTCTTTGAAAGCCATGTCTACCTGCCCATACTCCAAATTCCGCAGGATGAATATGTTGTTCCCAGTGTCCTCCCTTCTGAAATCCGACACACCATTTCGTTGGTAAAGATGCATACAGCACCTGGACAAGGTCAGACCCGAACACCTGAAGAATCTGCCGCCAGTACTCATTAATACACTGGCTCGACTCTTCACATGCTACCTGTCTGAATTAAAGGTTCCGTCTCAGTGGAAAACCAGTAGGACCGTCCTGTTGTACAAGAAGGGAGACATCCACGACATTGGCAACTATTGCCCAATCTGCCTGCTGTCTGTCATCTACAAGTTGTTCACTCGTGTCATCCTGAATAGAATAGGCAGAACATTAGACGAAGGACAACCATATGAGCAAGCCAGGTTCCGAAGGGGATTCAGCACAATAGACCATATCCACACAGTGACCAAACTCATTGAAGTTTCGTGAGAGTTCAAGATGCCACTCTGTCTAATGTTCATTGACTTAAAGACGGCCTTCGATTCTGTTGAGATTGAGGCAGTCATCGAGCCCTGGCCAAACAGGGAGTTCAAACCCAGTATATCAAAATCCTCCTCAAGCTGTATTGTGCATTCATCACCAGGATCTCACCATTCTACAAGGAAAAAAGTTAAAAAGCAAAAATTTCCAATGGTCTAGGACTTGTCTTCACATGAATCAGGACAAAAAGCTTTCTTTGAGTGATCCCTCTCTTCAACTCCCACCATTCTCCGTTTGACAGGGGTCAGTTAATATACATATGGTTGCATGGTGATAAAACTGTCTGAAGGATGGTACATGTTCTAATTTCAGTGTTTGCAAAAATCCATAGTTTAATACAAACTTCTCCCGAACAACATCTCTGAATGCAACATTTATGTGTACCTAGGTCGAGAACTCAACATGACAAATGACCTGGCATCTGAACTGTGCAGGAGGAAGAGAGCAGCGGGGAATGCTTTCAAGAGGGTCAAATAAGTAGTTAAGACGAAGAAGAAATCTCGGCTCCGGGTACATCATTTCAACACCACCATTCTTCATGCACTAATATACACCTCAGAGACCTGAACCCCATGAAAACAGGATGAGAATGCTTTGGGTATCCCAAAGAGGAATCAAAAGAGCTATGCTTGGAGTATCACATTCCACTCAAGTGAGAGAAGGGATCCAGAGTTCTGATCTTCGTCGGATGATCAAGAATCAGGGATGCTGTCTCATTTGCCAAAGTGTGAAAAATCTGATGGGTCAGACATGTAATGCAATTTAGAGATGACCGCTGAACTAGAGCTGTTACCGACTGGATTCTACGGGACATCAAAAGACCACATGGCTGCCCACCTACAAGATGGTCAGACTTCTTCACCAAGACCCTGAATAAACGGTTTGAGGCTCTTCGTGTTCCTGGAGCGAGCAGACTCCATTGGGCTATACTAGCATGCAACAGGGATGAGTGGAGATGTTACTGGCGTTCGCTCAAGCAAATCGATGAATAACGGGCTGACAAGTGATATAAGTGAATTACAAATTTCACCATGGCAGGTTTCAAGCTAAATATAGCTTGAAATTTGTATTAATATATTAATATACATTCAAGTTACCAAATATATATTACATATTACATATACATATTACACACATATATAAACATACCAAATATATATATATTTTTTTGGTAGCTTGAATATATATACATATGTATTTATGTTGACTCCAACAATTCTTTAATGGGTGTTAAGGGGTTGAAAACTTCATTGATAAACATTCTTTTAAGGTTTAAATGGTCAGTGTAAAAGCAGCTTTTATATGACTAATTGTGAGAGTTCAAGTATTACTTTTAAGTACCAAAAATGGAAATATAATTTCTAACCCACTTTCTATCTGAATGAAATGTTAAGTTCTATCATCCATCTGTGCAGTTCCTCTTCCAGTAAGTGTGATTTTTTTTTAAACTTTCTCTTCTCTTTTCAGTTGTACATCTGCTAGTGTTTTCCATTTTCCAGCTCCCAACATGTCCCCAATTACTTCTTTTTTATTTTATAGCCTACATGCTGATGTTTCATCAGTTACAACTGCTGGGTTCCACTGAGTTTTAACAGTCTGCAATGCCTCTAGGAGGGAACATAATTCACTAAGTATACCAAACCTTTTTTCTCCAAAGAATATTGTTTAATATAAATACAGTGAGGTTAATATAGTACAAAAGAAAGGTGCTTTTTCTCTTGGAATCATCAAAAAGCTAGGAGGAAAAAGAAAGCATGATTCATGAAGACTGGTTATACACAGGCGCAAGAAAGCACATGAATTTAAGAAGCACTATTTCAACTGGCATATTTTAACTGAACAAAAGGCCAAAAATTAATATGCTTTAGTACATGAACAAGTTGATATTTGAACCTTTCAATCAAAATATTTGTACTAGAAGAAAAGAAGCTAAAACTACCTCATGGTAGGCATCTGAATGCCTGAAAACTTTGGATAAAATAGATTTCCAAAATTATTTTAGTCAAAGACAAATTGAAAGGAAAAATTAAGACAAAATATTTTGTTTATTTTAATTCAGTTTTTCTCTAAAAATATATAATCACTTTCCACAAAGAATTTCTGAGCAATATAAGGAGCAATATGCAAATATCCAGACAGGTGAGGTGAGTCCAGAAATAAATGCCCCTAAAGCACTAAAAATAAACCAGAGAACCCTAATTGTCACTTAAATACTATGTCCCCAAATTTTATAAAATCTTCCTGGAAAACAAATATCATGTCCTCAAGATATAAATGTGAAGCAATCAAGGAAACATTTTGACATTATAAGTAATAAAATGTTCTTTCTGTTTCAGATCAGAGTTGTATGTGAAGAAGAGAAAGACAGAACAATCAAAATTTTTCTTGGGTGATACAGTGAGGAAAGAGGGTGAGGCAAAAGTCATAACCACTACACTACAGAAAACTGACACAGAGTGAGAAAAGAATAGATAAGATGGGAAGCGGGGCAATATTTTAAGGATATTTTTTAATATTCTTAATATAACAATAACTACATAGGGACTGGAGCAATTGCACAGCAGGTAGGGCATTTGCCTTGCATGCAGCCCACCCGAATTCAATTCCCAGCATCCAATATGGTCCCCTGAGCACCACCAGGAGTAATTCCTGAGTGAAGAGCCAGGAGTAACCCCTGTGCATCGCCAGGTGTGACCCAAAAAGCAAAATAAAAATAAAAATAAAAAATAACTACATAGTATCAAGCAATATAGTAAGCCCTCAGCACACATAATCTTTTAAAATCCCCCACAACATTATAACTGGTATAACTAAGGCCATTTTATAGATAAGTAACTGAGCATAAAGATGCCACTCAGAGTGTAATTTAAATTACCAAGATCCAGAGCTCAGTCAAGTCTTACCCTGGAGAGTAGACTACTGTCTAAAGGTAGGCCCTCCTGCTTGAAGTTTGACTACTTGTTGTCATAATACAGCTTGCAGTTTCCAAATACCATCTGGGCATCCAGCATTTCAACACCATTAATAATAATTTGAGAGGGGCAAGAGCAGTAGTACAACGCATAGCTGATCTGGGTTCAATCCCCAGCATCATATATGGTCCCCCAATTCCTGCCAAAAGTGATCGCTGAGCACAGAGCCAGGAGTAAGCCCTGAGCACTAGTGGGTGTGGGCCTGCCCCAAAAAAATATATAAATAATTTAAAGGACAAAGAGATAGTGCAGAGTTAAGTATGCATGAGACTAATCCCAGTGTAGCTCCCAGCATGTCTTATGGTTCTGCAAGATCTGCCAGGAGAGACACATGAGCACAGAGCCTGGAATAGCTTCTGAAAAACACCAGGTCTAACTCAAAAGAAACACACACACACACACACACACACACACACACGTAGGATAACATTGGTTTGTCCATTCTCCCTTGCCATAGGGAGCTTAGGTTTATCAGGTTACACCCATCACAGTGCTCCCAAGTCATTCCCATTCCTTTTCTTATCTGTAACCTCTTTGTAGTCTGCTTCCTCAACCGATCTATCACCTGTATCCCCTAATCAGACTCTGTTAACTTGTAAGGTCAGATCCTTCTAAGGACACTTGACTTGTATTTATAAGTGAAATATTGCTTTTCTCCTTCTCTTATGTCCTTTTGCACAGTTTACTTTAAAGCAATGTCCTTTTTGTATAGACACAAGGGAGACAGTTAATATTATGCTTTTGTAACTTGGGAGTTAATTGATTGAGAATAATATTCACTCCTGGGCATCTGATTTCTTGACTTAAGCCTCAGTTGCCCTTAGTTGCTAGCACCCCAAAAGCAGGGTCCCGACGAGGGACTGGATGGACCCAGGGCAAGCTGTGAGCTACCCTGGCATCAAAATGGGCCAGGTCAAAGTGCCATAATACTTAACTATAGTTAGGAGCATGGTCATGGACAAATTCTGTCATGATCCAAAAAGTAACAACTGAATTAGGATCCTGCTACGGTTAGGAAAGACTAATCTAGCACTATAGTCTGAGATCTGTAATGAGATGGTCCTAGGAGAGCAATCCTATAAGCTTAATGTATCTCTCACTGTGTCCATACAAAATGACAAATATTTTGCATGTGTATATATTTGTTAGACTAAGGAAAAGAGAAACACACCCATAGATGAAATTTTACTCTTGGATTGTCATCTTACTGAATGAGAATTTGTCCTAGAAGAAGCTTCCCCTCAGGAAAGGACTTTACCTCTGTTAATTTTATGACCATAACTACATGTAATTGTTACCTCAACCCCTCATGCTTTGGGATTTAACAAAGGCTGTAAGAGGGGTGGGGGGAGGCAGAAGCAGGAAGGAGAAGTATGAAGGAGCAGGACCCAAAAGGAGGATGAGGGGGATCGGGGAAGGGAAGGTCAGGGGGAGAATCAGGAGAGAATGGAGATGAGATTGGAATAAACTACAGTTGAGACCTACCAGCCTGGCCTTCATTTCTTCCTTCATCTGCCTGTCACCATCAGCCGCCCCAGGGTGGGGGAAAGTGGTGCAAGACCACGGAACACAGGTGGTGTGTGTGTGTGTGTGTGTGTGTGTGTGTGTGTGAGAGAGAGAGAGAGAGAGAGAGAGAGAGAGAGAGAGAAAGAGCGCCACAGAGGCCTTTCTTAGTTCATTTCTTGAACACACACTTACTCACACGTGCGCACACACACACACACACACACACACACACACACACACACATGCACGCGCATGCGCAGGCTACTGTTACAAGATAAGCCCAAAGGCTCTCTCCTAATCCAAATTCACTTCAGCTTTTCCTGTACAGCATTTCCACAAAGAATAAGCAGAGAGCTAAAACGGAAACCTAATTATGTCTGACTCCACAGGAGCAAGACCAAGTATATTTTAACATTCCAGACCAATTGCATTTTGCCCCTCACAAGGAAAACAATAGTAGTGATTATATAAAGCGTTAAAATCTTTGGCAATGTTCAGAAAGAGAAAGAAGTCATTATCTAGTTCCTTCTCTGTCTACTCTATGGTTTTTAGCAAACATAACTATCTTCAGAGTTCCTTAGAGGTGACTGTTTCTCCAAGATCATAAGTCTTCCTGGCTCTTGCATCAGAATTAACCTGTCTATTTTGGATTGAGATGCCAGACTCGTCTAACAATCTAGTTGATCTCAAATTGTGGCCCTTGGAACAGCAGCAAGAGCACTATTGAAGAACCTGCCAGAAATGCAAATGCTTGGGCTCTACCCCAAGCCCACTTAGGGAATTAAAGAAATAAGGCCCAGAAATCTGCCTTAATAAGCCTACCTCATAATTCTGATGCTCCACCAATCTGAATTCCATAGCAGCAAAAGTTTCCATGACCTGCAGAGTGATAGTACAAAGGACAGAACATGTACCTTGCATGCAGTCAACCCAGATTCAATCCTGGGCACCCCGTAGGGTCCCCCAAGTCCACCAGGAGTGAATCATGAGTGCAGAGCCAGAAACAAGCTGTCAGTATGGCCAGGTGTGGCTCCAAAACAAAATAAAACAAAAAGTTTTTTATGGACTAGGAGGTGGCAACCTGGCCATTGAACAGTATCTCTGTTCAATTCCTGCTCTTAGCTAAGCCTACAAAGCAGTCAGAGCTCACAGCACTGCTCAGTTACCAAACAGACTAAACTAGACACCCCATCCTCTGAGCGCCTATGTCACAAGTGTAGCAGTGCATTTATCTATGCTGAGTGTCAATATCTCCAACAAAACAGTAAGAGCTCCAGGAGGACTATTATATCTTCAAGTAAGACCTGTGCTTTGTTTGGCAAGCAGTAAGTGCTCAGTACATATTAAATTTAAAAAGTCAATTATTGAAGTTCATAATGCTCAATGAGTTGCATGTGTATCGATGACACCTAAGTCCCACAGCTACATTCTCACTTACTTTTCAGTCAAATATTTATCAAACATCTACTTCAGGAAGATATTATTCTAGACCCTAGGGCCCCTTGGCGAATAAGACAGAAAATGAACTTGTCTTGAGGTCTATTGGGTCTTATTTCTAACTGGAGGAGATAGACAATAAAACATAATAAACTAATAAAATAAACAGCAATTTAGGTGGCGATAAGTGCCATAGAGAAAAACAGAGTTAGGAAAGGGAGGTGGGGAATCTCAGGGTGGCTGTAATGGAGGCTACAACTTAATGGGGTGGTCAGGCTAAACCTCAGAGAAATCTTTAAGTGACAATCTCAAGAAAATGAAGAAGCAAGATCTGCCCTCCAAGAACCTGGGATTGCAGTACTTGAGCAGAGAAAAACAAGTTAACTACTGGGATCTTTTCTCAAAGGGGAAATGAGAAGACTGAGGGCAGAGGAGTAAGCTTATCTGCTTACATTGAACCAAGATCGCCTGTTTACTATGTTGAGACTCAACTTAAAGGGGTTTAAGTTGAGACACATTTGATCTTGAAACTGCAGCAGGTTCTAGGTTCTCTCAAGTGCAACCTCACACTCCCTGGCCAGGTCTGCTCCAACTTACAGCTGCAGCCAGGCTCCTGTGGCTGTGAATTTCGCAGTCACTGAGGAGCACCACACATACCGGGGAGTCACTTACACTAACATATCAAGACAACAGCCTAAAAAGAGTGAGACAAGCTACCCGAAGGAGATATCAAAGCAATAGTGCTGATGCTGTTGACTGAAATGAGACGAAATGGAAAAAACCTTCAACACAGAGAAAGAGAGAATGTTTAAGAAGTCAAAAAACAAATCATAAAACTAAAGAATACTTTTGCTGGGGAGCCAAGGAGATAGGTCAGGAGTATATGTCTTGCAAACACAAGAACCCAATTTGATCCCACATGGACAATGAGCACTGCCGGGTAGTCCCCCCATACACTCTGGAGTGCCCCCAGACACTACTGTGTGTGGCTCTGATAGCCCTCAGCACCATTGTGTCAGGTCAGCACTAAATTGCTGAAAACTAGCATTGAACTGTCCAGTCTTAGCCAAACTATCAACAGAATGGCCCACAGAACCCCTGAGCCCTGATCCCCCAAGATAAGGGAAAGAAAGAATAGTGTAAAAGTGTACAATGGATCAGCTCAAGAGTAAAATGGAAGAAGCTTAAAACAGAATCAGTAAGCTTGAAGGTACAGCAATAGAAAACATTAGTCCATCAAAAATTATTTAAAAAAAAATAACACTGGAGCTAGAAAGATAACACACTGGTTAGAGTTCATCTAGGTTCAATTCACAGCACCATATCTGGTCACCCAAGCTGAATCACAAGGTGTGGTCCCTGAGTGCAGAACCAGGAGAAAAACCTGAGCAGAATCATGTGTAGTCCAAAAGACAGAAATAAAGATAAAATAATGATAACATCTGAGCTGTAGTACTGTGGCACTGTCGTCCCCGTTGCTCATCGATTTGTTCAAGTGAGCACCAGTAACGTCTCCATTGTGAGACTTGTTGTTACTGTTTTTGGCATATTGAATACTCCATGGGTAGCTTGCCAGGCTCTGCCACATAGGCGGGATACTCTCTATAGCTTCCCGGGCTCTCTGAGAGAGACGGAGGAATCGAACCCAGGTTGGCTGCATGCAAGGCAAACACCCTACCCACTGCGCTATTGCTCCAGTCCAACATCATATGAGATAATACCAAAAGAAATAACACTCATATCTTAAGTGTTCCAGAAGGAGAAGAGTAAGAAGCACCTTTTAATAAAAATCTTTTGGGCCATATCAAGTGCTGCTCAGAGCTAAATGCTATCTCTGCTACTACTGGTGGGATTAGTACTACTGGTGGGACTTGGGGGAACCATATGGAGTATCAGGGATTAAAACCAAGTCTTCCACATGCAAGATAAACATCCTACCCTCTGTACCATCTCCCTGGCTCCACAAACAGAATTATTATTTCAAGAATAAATAGCAGAGAACTTCCTAAACTGAGAAAAGAGTTAAACACCTAGATTCATGAAATTCAAAAAGTTACAAACAAAATCAGCCCCAAAAGAGGCACACATTGTTAAAGATGCAGACAGAATCCTAAAAGCACTAAGAGAAAAGCAAAATTGGAAAAATGAGAATCCTACATGACTATCAGTAGATAGTTCTCCCCAGAAACTGTATAGACCAGAAAGTAGTGGCCTGATGTATACAACGAAACATGATGAAGCAAAAAGATGCCAACCAAGAATACTCTACCCAGCTAGGCTTTATCTCACCTTTAAAGAATGAATAATGAATTTTTTAGACAAAGAGCAACTAAAGGAATTCATCGCCATTACACTAGCCCTCCAAGAAAATTTTACAAAACTTCCACTTAGAAGTAATAAGATATCTTAAAAATATAAAATCTGGGAGAGGGGGAGAAGAGAGAGAGCATGGTAAGTAAAGCACTGACTTGCCTTACATACTGTGACTCTGACTCAATCCCTGGCATCACACAGGGTCCCTGAGTACCACATGGGGTTAGTTCTGATGAGCATGACTGAGTATGACCAAATCATGCCCCTGAAATAATTGTTTGAGGATAACAGCAATGAGGACACTTTATTTTCAAATTTACTATCTCTTTTCTTGCTATCTCCATTTTGTTAAGTGTATAGAGTTTTTTAACTCAGGTATTATACTTCTCATGTCTAAAATTTATAGATGGTTCTTTAAAAACAAATCTTATCTCTGTTTTAAAAAGTGTAGGACTGACTAAGCTATCTAATTGGCTTTGTTTTGACAGTTTATAGTACTCATGGAATAGATTTATTTAATCCAAGATTTTTTTAAAATTTATATTCAGAGTAGTTCCTCATGAATCTTCTGATATTAGGGAAAAATTATGAGATTTTCAATTTCATTTCTGATATGATATCTTATCTCACATCTCAGTTTTGCTTTTTTAAATTCTTATTTGGTTTATCAATTTTATTTACCTCTTTAAAAATATTTTCTTTTCAATTATCTTCTCTATTGCTCTTATTTTTTATTTTGCTAATATCTACCCTTAGATGAAATAAGATTTAATGTGCTCTTCATCTTATAGATTCTTCAGATAGAGCTTATATTATTGATTTGAGAATGTTGCTTTTATGAAAAAATGAAAAGCAACTAATTCTAGTTGCTTTTTAATTTTTTTAAATTTTTTTAATTAGTGAATCACCATGAGGGTACAGCAACAGATTTGCACATTTTCGTACTTGTGTTTCCCTCATACAATGTTTGAGCACCTATCCCTCCACCAGTGTCCATTCTCCAGTTGCTTTTTGTCAACTAATTGAAAAAAAAATTTAATTAAAAAATAATTTGTCAGGGAGCCAGGGTGACATTATATATAGGGTTTAGGGTAAATGCTTCGCATGTGCCTGACCCTGTTTGATACCCAGCACCACATGGCTTCCCAAGCTTTGTTGGGTATGGACATGAATGCTCCCAAGCACTGCTGTGGTGGACATGGTGGTCCCTGGCACCACTGAACAGCAGCGCCTCCTCTGGCCCTACACTGAACTTCCGGCCCAGTTGGCCAAATATTACAGGAAGTGGGCCTCTGTCTCCCTGGGCTCCACTTGAAAGACAACCTCCCTGCAAAATTCCTTGAGGGACAAATTATATATTTTAGCACAAATCAAGGCAGGTACTATATTTAATGAAATTTAGTATTCTTCCCTACTGTTTTTTTCTCAATCTCACCTGCAGTTACTTATAGGCAATAGCCTCTCTTGCCCAGAAATATGCTTTCAGTATGTGCCTAATGAGACTTTCTTTACTCACATGGGTTATACGTGGGCCTGTCCTCACTGGGTGCTATCCTTTAGGCCACAGACTTGTCTATCCTACAACTGCAGCAGCTATTTGAGACCACTTTAGTTTGTTAAATTTCAAACTGCACAAGTGAGATTTTAACTGACATTTTAAAGACTGAAGAAACAATAACCCTGCAGGTTCTCAAAAGTGAAATACTTATCTTGTGGTGGGGGGAAGATTGGCTGTTTTTAATTCACAGTGTTTGTTCTGAGAGATTCAAGATTATCCACTTTCTGTTTTTCTTCTCTCCAGTGCTCAGCTTGAAAGTCATTTAAATAGTTTACAGGCAAATATAAGTACCTGTTCTATACATGCTTCCCACCTAAAAACTGTTCTTGGAAAAACACAGAGCTCCATTAACTGTTGCCTACATAATTCAAAGGTGCAAACCTAAGATGGTCATGTGAGGTATTGCTGAATTGCCTATGTTTAGCCACAGAAGTAATTCCCTCAAAGCCTCACAACACCCCCTCCAAATGTTGAGTAAAAATTCTCAATCACTGTCACTGTCATCCCATTGCTCATCAATTTGTTTGACCAGGCACCAGTAACGTCCCTCATTGTGAGACTTGTAGTTACTGTTTTGGGCATTTCCAATATGCCACGGGTAGCTTGCCAGGCTCTGCCTCGCGGGTTAAATACTCTCGGTAGCTTGCCGGGCTCTTTGAGAGGGGCAGAGGAATCGAACATGGGTCGGCCAAGTGATAGGCGAACGCCCTACCACTGTGCTATCGCTCCAGCCCCTAAAAAATTCTCAATAAATAAATAAATACCATCATATAAGGAAATATTGATCTCAGAAAGTGTATGCCTCCTCTGTATTTTCTTGAGTGTTTCATGCATTCATCTTAAACATGAGTCCCAAACTATGATATAGTCATAAAGGTAGACACTTAAACCATTAAATATTTGAAAAAGAGGCTACCCATGATGAAATCACCCCATTAGCTGACAATGAGAAAACTGGAAGGTAAATTGAAACATTTAAATATAGGGAAATTCTCTTCTAAGCTGGGTTTTTTTTTTTCTGTTTTTGGTGTTTTATCCCCCTGGTTCTATGCAAATTGAAATAAGAGTAGTCAATTTCTTGGTAATTGCATAGAGAGGAAGAAACTCAAATGAATAAGAACTTCAGAGCATGCCCTAGTCAGGAATGAATGCACTAGAATTTCCCAAGAGACTGTCTCTACCTTAGAGATGAGGGTCCAAAAGAAAAGCTGAGTTTGCTTTTCCACCACAGAGATCAATTTGATCAATCACCTTTGCTATCTTCAAAAGTGTTATATCTCAAAAAATCCCACTTCCCATCTAGCCCCAAATGATAACGAAGCAATAGGGTGCTCTCCTAGCATGTGGCTGAACTGGGTTCAATCTCTGGTACCACATATGGTACCTTCACCCTTCCAGGAGGGACCCTAGAGTGCAGCACCAGGAATAAACCCTGAACATTGCCAGGTGTGGCCCCCAAACAAAATAAAACAAAATCATTTGTAAATATATACCAAAAAAAGAAAAGAAAGAAGGAAATAAAAGAACTTTGATGTTTAAAGAACCTACACAGAATTAAATGGCAAAATATATGAACTTTAGATATCACAGATACTACATGACAACACCCTTCCATTTCATTATACTGCTGCAAAAATAATTAGAGTAATAAGTATGAAAAATGTTATACTTCTTGGAAAACCAGTGCTTTATATGTTCAGTAAATGATATCTTGCTTCCGAATTTCCTTAGTAGTCTTGAATTTTTAATCATTCACTTATCCATTTAATGATTTAGAAAATTTTATACTTTTAGCACTCCCCCCACCAATTGCATGGTAATACATGCTTACTGTAAAATATTTGAATAAAACAGTATTGAATAATGGAAAAATTTCAGATCTCAGGAAATTTAAGAAACATAATTATTTAGAATCACTTTCTTCTAGGATCTATGTAGTCATTCCATGGAACAACTAAAATAAATCATACATACTTATTTTTTAGAAAAGAAGATTAACAAACAGAAAACAAAATACAGAATAAGAGACAATACAAGTCCTAAGAAACATGGAAAGAAATGACATTTGAAGTTAGAGAAAATAAAACTTCCTTTAACAAACTATGAACAAGGAATACTTCTTCCATTGCACAAAAGAACTTGCTTCCACTACTTCCTATAACTTCATGTGTCATGTTACTTGCAAGTCCTGTTGCTAGGCACTATACTTTCTAAACTAAGATCTAAGAGCATTCATATTAAATTCTCAATTTGACTTTCTTACACTATCCCCTAAGGACAAGCAATTCTGGATTCACAGCACACCTCCAGACAAGGCACACATGAAAGAAAGAAATGACTTGAACTTTAGTCACTTCCCATTATCACTGATCAAAGGAATCAGGAAAATTTTTAAAAAGAGAACAGTTAAGACTGGGAAAGGACAAATGTTAAGTCCATTTTTAAAAATGGACAAAATCAAGACAGTTTAAGAATGATAAAGAGAAGACAGAAAGGGAGGAGGAGAGAAGATAGGAGGAAGGGAAGGAAGGAAGGAAGGAAGGAAGGAAGGAAGGAAGGAAGGAAGGAAGGAAGGAAGGAAGGAAGGAAGGAAGGAAGGAAGGAAGGAAGGAAGGAAGGAAGGAAGGAAGGAAGGAAGGAAGGGAGGGAGGGAGGGAGGGAGGAAGGGAGGAAGGGAGGGAGGAAGGGAGGGAGGGAGAGAGGGAGGGAGGGAGGGAGGGAGGGAGGGAGGGAGGGAAGCAGGGAGGGAGGGAGGGAGGGAGGGTAACAAAGAAATGGGAGCTATGAACACCTACATACACAATGAACACCTAATGGGTCGGGAAGATTACTCAAAGAACTGAAATTTGTGCTTTGCTACTGAGAGTTTCACATTCTATCTGCAGCATCACAGGGTCCCCGAGAACCACCAGGAGTGGCCCCCAGTCACTGTGCAAGACTTCCCCTGAGTACCACAGCTGGTGGTGCTCAAAAACAAACAAAAACCCATATAAAATGTGTGAGTTAAATAGAGGGGTCACTGTCACTGTCACTGTTATCCCATTGCTCATCGATTTGTTCGAGCGGGCACCAGTAACATCTCTCATTGAGAGACTTACTGTTACTGTTTTTGGCATATCCAATACACACGGGTAGCTTGCCAGGCTCTGCCGTTCAGGCTCCATACTCTCGGTAGCTTGCCGGGCTCTCCAAGAGGGGCGGAGGAATCGAACACAGGTCGGCCGTGTGAAAGTCAAATGCCCAACCACTGTGCTATCAAAATGGTTATGTAAAATAAAAGTGAGCTGGTAAAACTCAAAACCTGTGGTTATGAAAAATCTGTCAGGATAAGTTAAAAATTTGTTAAAAAGGAAAAAAATCCAGTTAGTAAGCGTCACAGAAAGCTCTATCTCTGACATGCTGAGAAATCCACACAAGTAAGGGTAAGTGTCAAATTTGTCCCTGAAAGAAAGGGATTGATTTGTCCAGCATATAATAAGTTCAAAGAATGCATACAGAATTATACATTTGAGAATGCATGGCTACAGCGTTTATTCACATATCCAAATGCTCAGAAATTAAGGGTAGCCCCTGAGGACACTTACTGCCCCACAATTCCATTTTTCTGTGGCCCACGCCCCCTCACTCACAGCATGAGAGACAGTCTGGGAAGTAAAGCAAAAAGGAACACAGTGTCAGGATCAAAGCTGACTGGAAAATAAACAGTCACCGGAGCTGCACTTGAAATCAGACCAGTGCCTGTGACAAGGCAGGGGGATTCATTACAAAGATGCTATTGATGCGGACTAAGTAGAAATATCTGATCACTCAGCCTGATCTATGTAAGGAGGGAAAGGATGGCACGGTACTATGGCGGGGGAAACTTTTCTATAGTCATTCCTTGCAATGCTTTTGGTCTTTTTCTAAAGAGACAATCTGAGTGTCTGATCAGTAGTTCAAAATTAAGGTAATAAAACAAAACTTTGCAGTCTTCCGTCTTCTAAAACAGGATCATGATAGCCACTGATATTTATTGAGCACTTAAGATGTACCAGGTACACTGCAACAGCACCAAATAAGTTGTCCCTGTAGCCATATATCATATTATTATTCCTATTTTACAAAAGAGATTAAGGTTAAAGTGCCTTCAAACTGTTAAGGTCTATGGGGCAATGACCTATTTCACTTCAAATGTGTATGTCAATGACCCACAATTGCATGCAGAAAGATCAGATGAGGAGTTCCAGAAAATACCTTTACTTATCTCCCCTATCCATGTCTTCATTACATGGTTAGTGAAACACTCTATACTCTTTAATGAATCAACTTCTTTCTTTTATTTTTTATTTATATCAATTGATCTATGCCTCTTTCACAAATATAGGAGACTAGGAATGAAGGACAGATTGCTGAGGGTGGGAGAGTAGGAGGTGGGCAAAGAATTTTTGGTAATAGAAACCAGAGCAAAAAAACAACCACAAAATACCAAAACCACAGAGCTAAATTAAGTCAACCAAAAAAAAAAAAAAACATAAAGAAAAAAAAAAAACTAAAGCATGCAAAGACATTAAACTCATTACAGACCAAAATGTAAATCTGATTGCAAAATTATCTGCATCTTTAATTTGGAGCCTCATGATCATACTGGGGGTAGAAGGCAAAATTTAATTTAAGGAGCAATTTTGGCCAATCATCCTATTTTCTTTAACACAAGAGCAGGACTGGAGAGAGAATGACGTAGATAATCACCCCAGAAGGCCGGCAGGAGGAAAAGCAGATGTAATCATATGACTGACACACTCAGGTCTGGCTGGGGGAGGCTGAGCAGGCAGAGGCACTTTTGCAGGCAAAGGCCACAGCTCCACCCCGGAATGGAGATAGTTTGTAATTAGTTTAGTCTGTAGAAGGCCTGTATCATTAAAAAGATGACAACTGGACGCTTGCCACAATCAAGAGAATGTTTCATAACAAATTAACTGAGCTCAAGAGATTGATTTGAAGCGGGTTTCTGGTTAACCATCAAGAACTTGATTTGATGCTGGTTTCTGGTTAACCATCAAATAGCTTTCAGAACACTTGAAGCATTAAAGAAAAATAAAATAGACACTAGGTAAGTAATCAAGAGGTGTAAGAACGTGTAGCCATTTGTAAGCCATCAGGCATTTGTGACAGAGTTGGGAGAGAAAACTACAGAGTACTAATGAAGGGACTGGAAAACAATCTCCAAAAATTGTTCTATCTTTTAGTTAGAATTATACATTTAAACTACTTGCTTTCAAAATGTATACGGAAGTTGGAACGCCTTTACGGAGGGTAAAGTACTTTTCTAATAGGCAGCTGACCAGGTTCTATCCCCAGCATTGTGTATGTTACCATGAGTACTGCCAGGACTGATCCCTCAGCACAGAATCAGGAGTAAGCCATGAGCACCACAGGTGTGGCCCAAAGGAAAAGAAAAATTAATTTACAGTAAGTGAGGTGGTTGCCTTTCACCTTTGGAGTAACCCCTGTTGGATTCCTGAAGCCCACAAAGAATGATCATGGAACACAGAGCTAGGAGTATAGCCTAAACATTGCTGGATATGACCCAGCCCACAGTTCCCCCAAATGTATATGGTTAAATACTTCAGCAGAATTATTATACCAGATCCTGGCTAACTCAAAAGCAGAAGCTTTTCATCTTTTCTTCACCAGCACTTAATGTATTGACTAGATAGTGTGGATATTTAGAAGAAAAATCCATTGTATCTTTCTAATAATGGAAGTAAGTCCTGTCAGAAATGACCCTGAGTGCAGTGTCAAGAACTCAAGGTATGCCTTCCCACCCCCAAAGAGAGAGAGAAAGAGAGAGAGAGACAGACAGACAGACAGAGACAAAGAGAGACAGAGAGAGAGAGAACTTTTTAATCTACTAGGAAGTAAAAATAATATGTGGATGGATTGCAACCATGTACTAAAATAAGCGTGTCTGAAGACAACTATAGAACATAATGTGCAGAAATGAAAACATAATGTTGGTATTATGCATGTCTTTTCTAAAACTGTCAGAATTGTCATCTTTTCCATTTCAAAATCTACAAATGTTTTCATGTTAGAGAGAAGGAAAAAACACAGCAATGAATGAACTGCTAGATCACAAAATAAGTTCAAACTCCACAGTTTTAATAATGGAGTCATTTCTGATCGAACCCAGGCAAGAACTCTACATGTAGATTCTATTCCTCCTCCTTCCTTGTCTATCACAATCACGGATCCTTTCAGAAATGTATCACAGGATTCACTTTTTTTTTTAAGGGAAACCCCTCCCACTCAACATCCTGCCCCCAGCCCCATAAGTGGTCAGAGAACCCAGGAACCATTTCTAGTGCATGTAGACCTGCCTTTAAGTCTCAGATCCCATACTACATGTGTTCCAGGCCAGTGGCGCTGATAGTCACTGGGGCCACCACCCTAGCAGTGCTCAGGGCCACAAGGATGCTGTAGTGTGGGGCAAGAAGCCATGTGGTACCCAGGTCTGAACTCGGACTCACACCTGTCAAGCGCATGCTCTACTCTTTGGAGCCATATCACCACCCAATTTGACACTGCTTTTGCACATATTCTCACTACCTTATATTCAATACATACATATTCTCGCTGCCTCAAATGCCTTTCCTCTCGTCCACTCTTCATATGGCTAACTCCCATTCATTCTTTAAACACAGCTAAAGAGGACCCAGGGATAGCTTGGTGGCAGAAGCACCAGCCTTGCAAGCCTCAGGCTGGTGAGGACACCTCCAGTATACCAGAAACCAATGTGTGAGGAGCACTGCAGCTGACTTGCTGGGCAAAGTGTGCAAGCACCACAAGCCGTGTGCAAACTGCCCGCTCCTGGCAAGCCCCACAACCAGATGTGTAGACTTAATCCTAACAATCACCATAAAAGAAAAAATAAGGAGGGAAGGGATGAAAAATTTGTTTTCATTTATTTTATTTTATTTTTTTTGCCTTTTGTGGTTACACCTGGAGATGCACAGGGGTTACTCCTGGCTTTGCACTCAGAAATAACTCCTGGCGGTGCTCAGGGAACCAGATGGGATGCTGGGAATCAAACCTGGGTTGGCTGTATGCAAGGCGCTACCTTGCTGCCTTCCTACATGCTGTGCTACCGCTCCAGCTCTGGGAAATTTGTTTTTAAATAGCTCAAATATTCCTCCTCAAAGAAGGCAACACAGATTCCCCACACAGGGTCCCTGGTTCATTTGCATCCCATCTCCATTTCTATAGCAATGTCTGTAGACCTGTTCCAGAGAGCTGCTCACTCCAAACTCCAATCCACATACTCCTGGCTTCCTATCAGCAGCCTGCAAATGAGGCGAAGATGACGGGGCCTATGAAGGCTAATGGATGGTCCCAAGTGTTTCAATTTAGCGGTTGTAGGAGGATGAGACTCCTAAGAATGTTGAGGAGGCTCAGAGACCCCTCCAACTGGGCCAGCATTCACTGCAAGGACCTGAAGTGCAGGGGTGCTGTTCATTCCCAGCACTGCCAGGGATTACGCCTGGCAATGCTGGAGGAAAGAGGGGCCTCCAAAGGTGCACTCAGCAATCTCTGGGGGCTGGGAGTCCATGTGATGCCAGGGTTCAAACCAGGGTAAAGTGCATGCAATGAATGTCCCTTAATTTGTACTATGTACTGCGGCTCTGCCCACTACACTCTAAGACCCTAAGATCTTTTTTTCTTTTCTTTTGTGTGTGTGTATATGTGTGTATGTGTGTGTGGTTTTAGAGCCACATCAGCTGTGCTCAGGGTTTACTCCTGGCTCTGTGCTCAGAGGTCACTCCTGACAGAGCCCAGAGACTATGTACCGTGCCAGGGACTAAACCTGGATCAGTCATGCAAGGCCAATTACCTCCCCATTGGATTATTCAGCCCTAGGCCCCTCCTCACCCCCTAGGCATACTTAAAACAGTGACAAGTGTCATCACTTAGCCAAGTCTTTTCTCGTTCCAAGTAACAGAATTCCATTGACACCACACTGCAAACCAAAATGTATTTCTAAGGGCACCGGAATGCTTCTCAGAGCACAACCGTAGACAGTGCAGGCCGCAAGGGTGGACACGGGAATGATAGAGAAGACAGCATCGAAGGCAGTTTACTGCTCTCCCTCTCCACCCACACAGTCCTAGCCCACCCCTCTCCATCATCAGACTGTCGTTTTGGATGTTCTCTCTCCTCTCTGCCTCACGTTAGCCACCCGAGGGGTCCACCTACTTCACACTTTCTGAGAAAGTTAAGGGTAGCAGCAAAAGGCATGAGTTCATTCTCCATATCTATCTGTTCTTGGGTAGAGGACCGAAGTTGCCAGTGACTTAGCTTCCTCTTCTACAAATGAGGAGCAGTGCCAGGGAGATAGTACATTGGGCTGGAGTCCGTGCTTGGCACGCCAGAGGCCTGGGTGATCCACAGCACTACATGGTCCTGGGAGTAACCCCCAAACATAGACCTAGGAGTTGTCTTCAAACACCACTGATACACTGATATGGCTTGAGAGAGAGAGAGAGACAGAGAGAGAGAGAGAGAGAGAGAGAGAGAGAGAGAGAGAGGAATAAAGAGGACCTACTCATAAGACTGTTATAAGGAATGTTGAATTTCTCTTAAGACATGTTTTTCTAGAGCTCCCAAGTTTTCCTGTCTCTCCAGACCCTCTACAAATCTGACAATCAATTGCAACTGCTGGGCAAGATTACTTGACAATAGATAGTCAGTTGTGCAGCCTCAGTCCACCTGGGAATGGGACAGGAGCCAAAGGACAATACAAACTGACTGCCAGAACTGTCCTTGAAGGTAACAGTTGGGGACAGTTTTCAGAGACAGGAGCCATGACCAATGGTGATACCACAAATAAATGCCTGTAATAGCCACCAACCGACCTCTCATCTGTAAAAAACTAAGGCTCGCTGAGGGGCACGTGCACTCACGGGCTCTCCGGGCGGCTCTGTCTCACCACCCGCGTTCGGTGCTCTGGAACCACTGTGTATGGGCTGGATCGGGACGGCCGGTGGTCAAGGACAGGCAAAGGATGAACGAGGACCAAGCTGGTTGCTGATTAGTTACCGTTTATTCAATCTTCCATCTTTCTCATCTCCCACACTCCCAGCTCCGTCCTCTCTCTGGATCAACTGCCACCTCTCTTGCTTCTCTCATCTCTCCTACTTGTCTCTCCCACCTTGCCCTCTAGGCTACACCCAGCCAGGTAGCAAAATCAACATAAGAAAGCCCTTCCTGAGGGCAGGGCATTCCAAAGCCCTTCCTGACTCTTAATGTTTTTTTTTCTTTTCCTTAGTCCAAACACTTATTAACATCTTAATACTAGTTGTTTTTGTATGGACATAGCAAGAGATACATTGAGGCTTGCAAGGCAGCTCTCCTGGCAACATCTTGCCACAGACTCACACTACAGCACTCAGGCCAATCATTCCTCACCCCAGCAGGGTCCAAATCTAGTTATCACTGTTTGGATCATGACAACATTTGTCCATGATCAAGCTCTTAACTTATAGTTAAGCATTAGGCACTTTGGCCAGGCCCATCTCGATGCCAGGGTAGCACACAACTCACCGCTTGCCCTTGGTCTGTCTCATCCCTCGTCGGGACCCTGCTTTTGGGAGTGCTAGGAAGTAAGGGCAGTTGAGGCTTAGGTCTAGATAACAGATGCCCAGGAGGAAAATATCATGTAGAGTCAAATGACTCCCAGGTTACAAAAGCATAGCATTTGTTAAGTCTTCCTGTATCCATACAAAAAGGACATTGCTCTGAATAAACTATGCAAAGGACTCAAGGAGAAGAGAAAAACAATATTTGCAAGTCAACAGAACACTAAGAAAGAAGTTACAAATAAACACAGAGGAGTGGGAGCACTTTAACGGGAGTAAGCCAATAAACCTAAACTACCTGAAGCTATGTTATCCTACACTCATCTGCCACTATCATGGTACCTGTGGGCAGGCCTCCAATTGAATGAGGCCCTTTACCTCCCAGGCAAGTTAGACTCTTCCTGAAAACCCACAACGGCCGGCCGGTCTGCCTGTAATGGTACCTAAGGAAACTCCAAGGACAGGCACTTAATAAAGGCTTAATGGCAGTGATGATGGCACTGCCAAGAATGAGGGTGGCACAACAAGTCACACCATAGGCTCCTATTACTTCTTGTGGTTTGCTGCTGGGCCCCGTGGCATGAAGTTGAACTTGGCGTATCCTTCTAACTCAGCTAATGTGGCTTTGCTCTGGGGCCGACCCTCATCAGCTCCATCCAACTGCTAGTTAAGTAGATTTATACCTCACTAAATCCATTGTCACAAAAGGGCTTCCTCCTCATGCCAGCCATTCTGCTCAGAGGCATAAGATACAGCAACCAACAGAACAGCCTCTAGAGAAAACTAGTCATTTCACTTCAAAATGTTGCTTTGTTATTCCTTGAATTTCCCTGTAAATGAGATCAGCTGGGGGAGTTGCATCTTAGTTCAACCTCCTTTAAAATAAAAATAATGGACTGGTAGTCTAGGAGAGACTAATCTTCAAAGCAACATATAATTTCCACTCAAAGCAGCCTTGGTGAGGCTGATAGCTTAATGGCAGTGATGATGGCACTGCCAAGAATGAGGGTGGCACAACAAGTCACACCATAGGCTCCTATTACTTCTTGTGGTTTGCTGCTTGGTGATACCATTACTATCACCATGTTAGAGAAGAAAAACTTCAGGCTCAGAAAAGTTGACAGTTGACTAAGTTCATGTGAGCTCAAAGCAGCAGTAGAATTAAACCAAATCATTTCACTCTCACCCTTGGTACTTTCCTTCCTCTAATCAGTAGTTGCATGTTGTCACTTCCTCCTCCCAATTTCAAATTAAGAATCATTGTCTCTCATTGTGTAGACACAATTAAGCAGTGGGGTTCCGGGGCCCTAACTCGGACACAAGACCCTATCCCTGCCCATGAGAACAGCTAATCATATTTATAGATTTAGCTTCTATAGAAGCGTCATCTGAAGCAATGCAGCATATATTCCCTTACTTCTTTCTGCTACACCACCTCCATCATCATGTTCATTTATACTTCCAGGCAACAAGAGACAATACTGAATTCTTCACTCAGGTAGCCCTCACTCTGATGAGGTACTTTTATTCCACCCCAATTTACAAATCAAGAAAAATAGTACAATGGGTAGGGCATTTGCCTTTCACACGGCTGACCCAGATTTGATCCCTGACATCCTTTATGGTCTCCTGAACACCACCAGGAATAATTCCTGTGTTCAGAGCTAGCTCTAGCTCTGTTTTAAGCCCTGAACATTGCCAGGACTGGCCCAAAATCCAAAAAAAATAAAAGAAGAAGAAAAGAAAAGAAAGAAGGAGAAAGAAAGAAAAGAAAGAAAGAAAGAAAGAAAGAAAGAAAGAAAGAAAGAAAGAAAGAAAGAAAGAAAGAAAGAAAGAAAGAAAGAAAGGAAGGAAGGAAGGAAGGAAGGAAGGAAGGAAGGAAGGAAGGAAGGAAGGAAGGAAGGAAAGAAATTGAGGCCCAAAGCCATTATCCTTGACCAAGACCTCTTCAAAAGTACCCTAATCAACATACAAAGGAAAAAATATCCACTTTCTGGCCATAAATCACTTCTAACTAGTGTTAAGAAAAATCAGTATCAGGACTAGTATTAAGATTTCATCTTTACTCTTATAAAAATATTTAGCCTTTGAATTTTTATCTCTCCATAATAAGTAAAACACATTATTAACAACCCCCATACATTCTCTAAAAGCATTCAGGAAGCTAAATAAATATACCAAATTTATTTGAAGAATTTGAATTACAAAGAATGCAGGATAGATCATCATCATCCTGTTGATCGTCGATTTTCTCAAGCGGCTCAGTAATGTCTCCATTTGTTTTAGCCCTGAAATTTTAGCAGCCTCTCTTTACTCATCCTTCCCAATGGTGCCGCATTGGAGGCTCTTTCAGGATCAGGGAGTGAGACCCATCTTTGTTACTGTATTTGGCATATAAATATGCCACGGGGAGCTTGCCAGGCTCTTCCATGCGGGCAGGAAACTCTCGGTAGCTTGCCAGGTTCACTGAGAGGGAGAACTAGGCTATAAGATGTCACTTCTGGGTGCTTGGTTTTATAGTCTCTAGATGTTGGCTGTTGACGGGATTACACAGTGCCAGGGGCAGGGTGTGGCTGCCAAGGTACTAGAAAATGGGGGGTCTGGGTGGAGGAGGAGGAGGCCTGTCCCGATCTGAGCAGGCTTTGAGATCTTAGCTTCAGGTCCCGCACACCTGGATTCCCCTGCCGGTTTCTTCATGCGTGAGGCTCATCCAAACGTGTGGAGAGGGGCCTTAGCATGGCTGTGGCTGGTTTTGGAGGTATTCAGCTGCCGGGGCTCTGCTCAGAGTGGTGAGGGAAACTCAACCTGCCCAGCTCCAAGGGGCTCCAGTCAAGACAGCCACAAAATAGATGCTTCAGTAAATCTTCTGTAGCATAAAGAACAGTTTCATTTTTTTTAATTTTTTAAAAAAAAATTTTATTGAATCACCATGTGGAAAGTTACAAAGCTTTCAAGTTTAAGTCCCAGTTATACAATGCTCGAGGTAAATCATGATCAAGTGTATATGGCATTATAATCATCCAAGTAGAGTTTATGACACATACTCTGTGAGTACTCTAAGTGTATTTGAATATCAAGGACAGCCTAAAATCAATCACTAAACAAGTCACCAGAAGTCCTTAAATACACTTCTAGAGAATTCATCTGAAAAGACTGAGAAAATGAGAAAGTTTGGTCATAGATTGAAGAGTACCTACATGTTTAACTCATCACCATTTTAGTGATTAAAGTTCCTTAACAGCTGTTTGTTTGGAAAGGGCATGAGAAAGAAGAAAATGATAAAATAAAATATAGTGTCAAGAGCACTTTAGAGGGAGCCAACTTTCGGTCGGAATCCTTACTATATTATCTATCATCTCTGTGGCTTTGGGAAAGTTGATTAAATACCAACTAGTTTGGACATCCATAAAATGTGAATAATATCAAATGACTTGATAACATTTTTCATATCCAATGTATTTGATAGAATTTATAATAACAGCTATGAAAATGAAAGGGAAGGAGAAAAGAGGGAGAAGGGGAGGAAAAGGGGGAGGGTACTGAAAGGTACGGGATGGAAGTGGAAAAAGAGGAGGAAGGAAGGAAGGAGAGTGGAGAGCAGGGAGGGGGGAAGAGAAGAAGATAATGTGATGATGTCGAAGATGATGCTCTGCTTTTACTACTAGGAGAGCGAGTGGATGCAAAGAGTATGGTCAGCACAGGAGCGCATGCCCCTCTGTCTCTCCTGCTTTTATTCTTGATCTCAGCTTTCATCTTTCACTTGAAAATCTTTTGAGGTTATCCCCTACACACACACACACACACACACACACACACACACACACACACACACTTCTGTTTAAGAGAAAGACCATTCTTTTTGCCCTTACAGCTGCATCAGAACTAAGGAATATGCCACCTCTTGGTTGTCTCTGGGGTTATGAAGTAAGCAGTTAGATACTTCTCTCAGGAAAGTAATAAAACCAAGATGTGCAAGAGAGGAAGGTACCTGCTTTGCAAGCAACCAGCCCAGGTTCAATCCCTAGTATCACATATGGTTCTCTGAGCACCTCCAGGGGCCACTCCTGAGCACAGAGCCAGGAATAGCCCCTGAGCACCCCTGAGTGTGGCCCCCTACACACACACACACACACACACACACACACACACACACACACACACACACAGAAGAATCAGAAGATTAGATTGTGACCAGACCTAAAGTGGCCCAAAGGCGTAAAGGCAGAAACCTCTTCATGGATGCAGGCAACTAAGTCCTGACAAGACTCCAATTGGCACTGATTGGAAAAGGCTGGACCTCACTGGGGAGAAGCCTCAAGAGAACCGAAAGACTGTGGTAAGAACTTGAAAGAGGATCACCAAAAATCCAAAGCTCCTCCTCTTGACAATACCCTAGCAACAGACATTTATCTACATAGAAAGCCCCAAGTCTGCAGTAAAACTACAGGGAAAAGTCTGTAAGACCAAATTTGCAAAAGCAAGTTGCACACATCTCCATTCTGGGATCACCACCATTTCAATTTGGGGTATGCAGTGAATTTGTTTTCATTTATAGGTATCCTTAGCAAACTTTCCCCTCTGGAGAAGCCCATCTTCTCTCTTTAACATGTCTCTCTGTATCTGTCTCTCTCTGTCGGTCTGTCTGTTCCTCTCTCTTCTCCCACCCCCTCCCTATTGTCTCCCAGGGGTAACAGATGACAGCTTTGGGAAACCTGGGCAGAATGAAGGACTGACATTCCTTTTCCTTCCAAGAGCAATCGGGAGCACCAGCCTGAGGCCACAGATCTTTGAGAAATCTGGTGGTGCAGATGAAGTGGGGCTGGTTAGTGTTTGTGCCGTCAGGTATTTATGCCAGTCCTGTACTAGCCTGACCACCTCTACCCCACACTTTCCCAAGGAGGGCAGCAGCATTCTCAGTAGAAGCTACCACCTCCCTTGATATCCACTTCTCCCACTAACATCATTCCACTAGCCACCTAAACCCACTTCAGCAAAAAAAAACATCAGAAATTAATAAGCTTGTTGTAAGATAAGTCTCCCTCCAACATATTGTTGTGGCAAATAAAGGCTCATCAAATTTGCAAATTCTTATAACAGAGCCCCAAAATACAAGGCCCATAGACATTTGAAAGCAATACTAATTGCCAAATACTGTATCCCTGGAAACTTCTAGCTCAACATCATTATTCTTTGGGGCAGGGACGGAGGGACAGGGGAGAATGAACATTCCAAAGGAAGTGAACTATAGCATTATACAGGTGAGGGTACCGAGTTTATAATCCAAATTTAGCTGACAAACAAGAAACAAATGTGAGAAAAAAAAAAACAGACAATACATGAGAAGATATTTTCTCTGGCTTATCTTTCTCTACTAAAAATACCTAAAAATTTGCAATAACCAGTGAAGGAATATGCACAGTCATGTATTTATCTATGGACATATGCTATCTGCTGCTATTCCAAATGAAAAGGAGAAAGAAAAAGAACAGCTTTGATTACAATCCAAGGGAGAGGGCAAGCTCCTTGTAGACAAGAATTATCTGTGTTCTAGCAAACCATGTACCTTCAGCACCTCACGCCAGAAGAAAAGATGCAATTTAAATGACTAATGAGTGCATGGGTACATCCTAGATGAACCTTATCAAAGCCAATACTCTTGGTAGTTTTCAGTGCTCTCCTTCCTTAATCATCTAGGAAAAAATATTGTTCAGCTTTGCTGGTCATTAACATCACTAACAATAGTAAAAACCCATGATCATAACAAAATAATATTTAAAAAATACATAGCATGCAGGGATGGAGCAATAGCGCAGTGGGTAGGGCATTTGCCTTGCATGCGGCCAACCCAGGTTCAATTCCTCAGCCCCTCTCGTAGAGCCCGGCAAGCTACCGAGACTATCTTGCCCAGATGGCAGAGCCTGGCAAGCTACCCGTGACATATTCGAAAAACAGTAACAACAAGTCTCACAATGGAGACGTTACTGGTGCCCACTCAAGCAAATCGATGAACAACGGGATGACAGTGACAATGATACAGTGATAGCGTGCCAAATCACCAGAAATAGACTATGGAGAGATTTACATTCTGACCTTAGGGAGCATCATTACTTTGAAATGTCACTTTCTGCTTTAATTAGTATGCTCTAATGATAAGTGCATGTCATTCTATCTGATGAAAGTCTCAAATGCATATGGAATCTGGGTCAGAACCCTCACTGGGAGGTACACGGATGTATAAAGAATAAACAGAATCCATGTTTTGATGTCTGTAGGATGACATTACTTTATCCTCTCCCCGCTTGCCACAAGCAGCTTGTCCCGGATTTTCCCGGAGTTTAGGCTTACCCCAGTCACACCCTTCAAGGTGTTCCCAAATCTCTCCCATCCCTTTGTTTAGCTATAATCACTTCTCCATGCTCTCTTCCCCAAAACAGTTAATCCGTGGCTTTCCCTTAATCTGACTCTGCTAATTTGCAAGGTCAGACCTTCCTAGGATACTGAATTTATATTATATAAGTTAATATTGCCTTTCTCCTCTTCTTGTGCCTTTTGAATAATTTACTTTAAAGCTATGTCTGTTTTGTATAGACACAAGAAGACAATATTATGTTTTTATAACTTAGGAATTAATTGGCCTCGAATATTATTCCCTCCCGGGCATCTGCTTTCTCCACTTAAGCCTCAGTTGCCCTCAGTTCCTAGCACCCCAAAGCAGGGTCCCCGACGTGGGACGGGAAGGATCTAGGGCAAGCGGTGAGTTATGTGCTACCCTGGCATCAAGATGGGCCTGGCCAAAGTGCCTAATTCTTAACTATAAGTTGAGAGCTTGATCATAGACAAATGCTGTCATGATCCAATGGTAATTATGAGACTAGGACCCTGCCAGGGATAGGAAAGACTGATCTGGCCTGAGCACTGTAGTCTGAGATTGAGATGGCCCCAGGAGAGCAATTCTATAAGCTTCAATGCATCTCTTATTGTGTCCATACAAAATAATTAATATTATGAATTCTTATATGTTTGCTGGCTGAGGAGAAGAGAAACACATTCATGGGACTCCGCCCTTGGTGGATCCTCCTGCTGAAAGAGAATTAAGTCCTAGGAGAAGCATCCCCTAAGGGAAAGGAACCTTACCCTATTGATGGTGACCACACCTATGTGTACGCCCCAACCCCCTCATGCTGTGGAGATTTAACTAGGCTGTAAGAGTGGGTTGGGGGGCCAGATCCACGGGGGCCAGATCCACAGGGGCCAGATCCACAGATCCAGAGAGAGACCGAGAGCCAGGAGAGAAGCACGGAGAGAGAATGAAATAAACTGATCGAGCAACCAGTCTGGCCTTCTTCCTTCCGTCGCCTGCCCTTGACCGACAGCAAACAGCGATTCCAGGGCACCGGACACGGGCGGTGAGACAGAGCTGCCCGGAGAGCCCGAGAGTGCACTCGCCCCTCGGCGAGCCTTAGTTTTTTACAGATGTCAACTAGCTAACTCATCGTTATTAATTGCCGAAGTTTCAAGTTTTACATTTTGATAATAGATTGTTCAATGCATGGAACAGTCTCCACACAGCAATTTTATTTCCTTTCAGATTTCTTGAAACATCCTTTACTGTTTTAAGAGACACGTGAAGTTTCCAATGATTTCTTTGGAGCAGACAATCAGAAGTTCTCACTCAGAACAAGACCACCTGCTCAGAAGTTTTAATAAAGACAACAATAGATGTGTTTGCTCCTGGAGAAATTTATAAGGTAGTTTTGGCTTCTACAACTCATTGTGGTACTTTATCCAAGTAGAATGTTCTTCCTCTTCCAAGATTCAGAGATGGAGATAATGGACTTCTCCTTTTCAGAGAAGTTAGCTGTCAGATCCTTTCATTCAATAGTCAGAATATGAAAATACCAGAGCTCAAATACCTCTGAGCTGCTTGCTGTGGAATATCAGATTAAAAAAAAAAAAAAGTCTGCAGCCCAGAAAGATATCTGATACCTTAATTTGAATGTCAATACAAAACAGCCTTTCCCAGTCACTCCACCAAAGCAACAAGATTGAGTCCCAGAAACTGGAAGTGGGAAAAAGCCCAAGCAATCACTTTCATGTAGCTTCAAGTTTCTTCCCCCATCTCAGGTGAGAAAAAGGAAAATCGAACTGTTGATCTCTATTTTGTGTTCTACAGTTAAGGTAAAAAATGAAGGCCATGAATTATCCATTGATTGACCCAGAGCAGATAGATGCAAGCTTTTGGGGAGTTATGATGGTAACAATGCAATAAGGTAAGTGTTTTTTTCAAACTAGCATCCTGCAATAATTTCTTTGCTTACCCCAGGCTTCACTGTCTGTGCAAGTCTGCATCACCACCACAACTTGAGTTCACCCACGGTGGCCAATCCACCCACCCATGTCTAGATTTTCCCAGCACTTTTACAACTGCAAAGCAATTTCTCAGAGCCTCATTTTAAAGTAGACAGGCAGGTTCTTGGGAAGTAATAAAACTAACTAGCCCCAAGGCTGCTGAAAACCCACCTTGTAGACACAGAATCTGTATCACCACTGATCCAGAGAAGGCCTGACCAGCACAGAGATTGGCCCAGCAGGAACAAAGGTCAGGAAAAGAATTTCAAAGAAGACCATCTACTGCTCTCAACTCTACCCCTAGGGGCTTTCTACCTAGGTTAAGAGTCTGCTGCTATCTGGGGAGCAAAGGGCAGTTAGGATGGAGAAAGGACCAGTGTGAGAATAATAGCTGGAAATGATCAGTTTTGACAGGAATTGAATGTTGAAAGTAGGTAAAGGGATATACCTGATGACCTCTCAGTACCTGTATTGCAAACCATAAGGCCCAAAGAGAGACAGACAGACAGACAGACAGATAGATAAAGAAGAAAGGCTTCTCTCTTTCCCCTCTGTCTGTCCCCTCTCTCTCTCTCTCTCCTCTTCTCCAATCTCTTTCCTCTCTGTCTGTCTGTCTGTCTGTCTGTCTGTCTGTCTGTCTGTCTGTCTGTCTGTCTGTCTCTCTCTCTCTCTCTCTCTCTCTCTCTCTCTCTCTCTCTCTCTCTCTCTCTCTCTCTCTCCTCCCTCCCTCCTCTTCAAAACCCTCCAAATAAAATTTCTGTGAGGTAAGACAAGAACCCAGTAACCCTGGGAGAAAGTGACCGTCTCTCTCCTCGCCACCTCATGTAAGTCACCCAGGGGGCCCACCGACATCAAAAAGACCTGAGTAAGGCTGAGTAAGGTCTAGGCCTGACTCTGCTTTCCTGAAAGGAACCAGGCTCACCACAGTCTCTGATTAGTCCTACATAGTCCCAGCTGTTCCCCGCGGGGCAGAGTTGGATGCAGAGAAGATGGCAGACTTCCTTCTCTCTCCTCCCCACTTCAACTAAGTCACCTGGCGACCCCACCAGCATCAATTTCTTTTTCCACTCAAATGGCTCAGGAGATATTATCTTAAAACGATTTCTCTTAAAGAATTACATGCTGGGTTAAAATACAAAGAGGTGCTGAGTTCTGATTATAGCATTTACCCCATTTTGGCTTCACTCTTCACTTTTGGTATAGGAAACGCTCTAGGCTATGTTCTCCTCCAACTCCCTGTTTCCCTTGACACTAAAGATTTAGTCCACTGAGGACTAAAAGTAGCTCCAGTAGCAAACATTCACTGTTTTTTCGTTTTGTATTGCTTTTTGGGTCACACCTGGTGATACACAGGGGTTACTCCTGGCTCTGCACTCAGGAATTACTCCTGGCGGTGCTCAGGAGACCATATGGGATGCTGGGAATCGAACCCGGGTTGGCTGTGTGCAAGGCTAACGCCCTACCCGCTGTGCTATTGCTCCAGCCCCAAACATTCACTGTTTATCCTCTTCCTCGCCAGTATCTAAGAAGAAGGTAGGCCGAGCAGCATTTCCTGCCACTGACATGTTCTTCAGAACCACGTGGGAAAAAGAATCACGGCAACGGAGTACTTGAATATGACTAGTCACTGCAATGGAAAAACATACCCTGGTTCTAACCTACTGGGATTACCTTCCCTCCTCTTCTAAATGAATGCTCAGAACATTCTGCATATACTGAAAATTTGGGGGGCAGAGAGACTGTACAGAAGGGTGCACTGCTTTCCTTGCATGCTGCAGACCCAATTTCAATACCTGGCTCTGTATACCTTCCTCCAGCACCACCAAGAGTGATCTATGAGCAAAGAGGCAGGAGTAAGCCCTGAGCACAGTTTGGTGCAACCACCCACACCCAGCAAAAAATAGAAAAAAATATTTATATTGTATTTCAGTGCCTCATGGGGCAACCGTATGATAAAAAAAATCATGCAAACATTAAAAATGATCATTATACAGTGATTCTGAAAAAATAAACAATATTATGACATTTAAATATTTAAAATGAAAAATTATTCAACAACTTTTTATAAATTGATTTTTTTATTAGAACTTTCATAAGACATGTTATATCAAGAGGTAACATTCCAAATTAAGCTGTTAAAAGTAAAAACTTTCATTAATAAAACTGTTGTCTAATTTCTAGAGAAAAATAGGTATCTTAGACATAGAAAAAAATAGGCAAAATATTAACTTCTTATAAATCTAAAATATGGGTTTAGACCTTTATTTTTATGACCTTACCGGAGAACAGTAACATATATCTTACATGTATTTTAAAATTGCAAGGACATTTTTAAGTTTAATAAGTTTAAGATTTGTTTCTCTTCTATACAAAATATTACCCTTTCATTTTCCACAAAATGACAGAATTAGCTATGGCCTAACCAATTAGTTATGTCTAATCAATGAAGCTACCAGTTTCGGGGAAAAGCCTCCAACTGGCTGTAAAATTAAAATATACATAATTTTAATATTTCATTTTATATGGAAGAAAAGCCTCACATGGGAGAATGAGATTGAAGGATGCTAAAAAGGGGCCTATTTGACAATGACAGCTGGAAATGATCTCTCTGAACGAAAATTGAGTGCGGAAAGTAGGTAAAAGAAACACATGAAAACCTTTCGGTACCTGTATTGCAAACCATAATTCCCCAAAGAAGAGAGAGACAGAGACAGAGAAAGAGAGAGAGAGAGAGAGAGAGAGAGAGAGAGAGAGAGAGAGAGAGAGAGAGAGAGAGAGAGAGAGAGAAACAGAGACAGAGAGAGGAGAGAGAGAGAAGAAAAGTGCCTGCCATAAAGGAAGCTGGGAGGTTGGGGAGGGGTGATTGGCAGGACGGAAACTAGTCACATTGGTGATGGAAAATGGACATTGGTGGAGACACAGGTATTGGAACATTGTATGTATGAAATTCCATCAATCATGAACAACTTTGTAACTGTATATCTCATGGTGATTCAATTAAAAAAATTTTAATAAAGTATATTAAATGACAAAATTATTGATGAGAAAGCAATCATGAGTTCAATTTCTATGTTTCTAATTTTTATGCATAATATATGGTAAGCAGAGGACTCTTCCAGGAGACTCTGCATTCACAGCTGTGTGACCTTTTATTGTCTAGTTCTTCCTCTCGGAGTACCCAGCAAGCCACTGAGAGTATCCTGCCCACACGGCAGCGCCTGGAAAGCTCCTTGTAGCATATTTGATATGCCAAAAACAGTAACAATGATGGGTCTCATTCCCCTGACCCTGAAAGAGCCTCCAATGCGGCACTGTTGGGAAGGACTACTCGAGTAAAGAGAAGCTGCTAAAATATCAGGGCTAGGATGAATGAAGACATTACTGGCACCCGCTCAAGCAAATCTATGAACAACGGGATGACAGTGATATAGTGATACGGTGAATGTATGGCAAGCATATATGTGTAATGAAACAACCTATGTGTCATATACTACATAGAGTGCATATTGCATGTATATTACATGTATTATTTTTGAGATAGAAACTCTTACACAATTAGAAAAGGCCTGTTATTTGACAAATCTGAACATTTATGTTACTGTCGAGTGGGTGCCATTCCATATGCCCCTGGTGGGCACCCAAGATATCACGAAGAGGGCACAGGTGAAACCTCCAAAATAAAGGCCAAGGCATAAGACTAAGGAATTAATTAATTGGGGGATAGGGAAAGTATGAAAAAGAAGAAAACAAAGTCAGAAGGAGGTCATGCCAGAAAAAGGTTGAGAAACACAGGCATGAAACAAAACATCCTTGACCAGTCTTGTCATTATAGAGCATTCAGATCTGACAAGAAAATAATTACCTGTAAAACATTTTCTGCAGATCTGTTTTAGAAATTGTTTGTTTGTTTAAATTAAAACACTGCAATTTCCCCCTTTAAGTAATACAGTATTATTACTCTAGGCAACCATTGTCACGCTAAGATAATAAATTAACTTTCCTATACTATTGGTAATGTTCATTTTTAGACCTTTTTTGAGATATATGTCACACATCATAAACTTCATCCATTTCTATTGTACAGTTCATTAGTTTATAGTGTATTTGCTGAGCTGTGTAACCAATACTTCAATTAATTTCATAACCTTCCATCAACAGATAAAGACCATGTTCTCTCTTAAACATGTATCTCTTTTTCCTCTCCTCACATATGTCTAAAAATCTTTCAATAAAAATGATTTTCCTTCAAAAAACAGTACATTGGGTTGTTTCCACCTTTGGGTTATTTTGAATAATATATGTTTTCAATTCTCTTTGGTATATTCCTAGGAGGAAGAATTATGGTCAGATTATAACTCTAACATTTTGGACAACTACTCACCAGTTTCTACTACCCCATTTTACAAAGCGGCTACATCATTTTTATAGTCCCAGTAGCATCATATTAAAGTTATAATTTCTCCACATTTTCCCATGCTTGTTATTGTCTTTTTCATTTTGACCATTCTAGTACATATAAAGCAATATTTCATGGTTTTTTATATTTGTTTAGTTTTGTTATTCAGGCCACACCCAGCAGTGCCCAGGGCTTACTCCTGGCTCTGTGCTCAGGGATGATTCCTGGCAGACTTGGGGGACTGTATAGGGTTCTGGGATAGAACCCAGTTCAGATGCATGCGAAGAAAGCACCTTATCTGTCATATTATATTAACAACTCAAAGTAACATCTCATTGTGGCATTCATTTGATCTGATTTTCTAATGATAAATCATGTTGAGCATCTTTTTCATTTATTTTTCTTCTTTGGAAAGATGTCTAGTTAGATCATTTTACTCACTTTTTAATTGCATTGTCTTTATATTGCTGAATTATAAAGTTATATATAAGTGTTTTATATATTTACATACATATGTATATATTCAAAATCCCTTAATATATATGTAACATTCTCCCATTTCCCCCACCCTCATATATCACTTTCTTGGTGCTGTCATTTTTTTTTTCATTTTGATGAAGTCAAACTTATTTTGTGTTTTGTCATCTGTATTTCCCGTATTGTATCTAAGACTGTATGAAGGTTAAATAGATAAACTCAAGTTTTAACGTAGGAGTTTTAGTGTTAACTATTACATTTTGTACTTTTTTTCCATTTGAGCTAATTACTGTACATGGGATCAGTTAGTGATCTAAATTAATTCTTCTAGATGTGGCATCCAAGTGATCCAGTGGCCTTTCTTTAAAACTCCCCTGTTTCCATATTGAATAATTATGATGCTTTTGTGAAAGACCATTTAAATCATTCACACAATTTATTTCAGGATCTCAGTTCCAGTCTATTGATATATCCTTATCATTATATATCATATATCATCCAGTCTTGATTACTATTGCTTTGCAGTATGTGCTGTGTGTATTCACTAAATAAAATACGAGAGGGGCCTCGGCGCTCTCTTTCTCCAACTTGCGTTAGGTAGTCTCACACTGCTTCCCCCACCCCGGGGAGGTCAATGGTGATGGGCAGATGAAGGAAAGAATGAGGGCCTGGTTCGTTGGTCTTAATTGCAGTTTATTCCAATCTCCTCTCCCTTCTCCCCTGATTCTCCTTCTGCTTCTTCCTCCCCCAGGCTACTTCATTCTCTTTCTGGATCCCACTTCATTCTTCTTCTGGCTCTGGATTTCTGGATTTCCCTTTCCGATCTTACAGTCTTTAGTTAAATCCCAAAGCATCAGGGGTGGGGCTTACACATAGGTGTGGTGTAAATCAATAGGGGTAAAGTCCCTCAGGGAAAGCTGCTTCCAAGACAGATTCTCACTCAGTAAGATGACCCACCTAAGATCGGAATCCCATGGGTGTGCTTCTCCTCTCTATGCCCAACAAACATATAAAAACATTCATAATATTATTCATTCTATATGGATACAGTAAGAGATACATTAAGCTTATAGAATTGCTCTCCTGGGGTCATCTCAATCTCAGACTACAGTGCTCAGACCAGATTAGTCTTTCCTATCCCTAGTAAGGTCCTAGTCTCGTCTTTACTTTTAGATCATGACAGCATTTGTCCATGACTATGCTCTCAACTTACATTTGAGTATCGTGGCGCTTTGGCCTGGCCCATTTCAATGCCAGGATAGCTCACAGCTTGCCCTGGGTCCATTCAGTCCCTCGTCAGGACCCTGCTTTGGGGATGCTAGAAACTAAGGGAAACTGAGACTTAAGTCAAGAAAGCAGATGCCCCGGAGTGCATTTTTTTCAGAGACAATTTACTCCCAAGTTACAAAAGCATAATATTAATTGTCTTCCTTTGTCCATACAAAAAGGACATTGCTTTAAAGTGAAATATTCAAAAGATATAAGGAAAGGAGCAAGGCAATATTAACTTACAAGTTCAGTGTCCTAGAAGGATCTGACCTTACAAGTTAACAGAGTTTGATTATGGGGAAAAGGTGATTAACTGATTGGAGAGGAGAGCACAAAGAAGAGTTTACAGATAAGCAAAAGAATGGGAGTGACTCGGGAGCACTGTGATGGGTATAACCCGATAAACCTAAGCTCCCTGTGTCAAGGAAGAAAGGACAAACCAATATTATCCGATGGTGCTGAAATCAAAAGGTGTGAGTGCTCCAACTTTGTTCTTTTTCAAGATTATTCTAGATCCAATGAAGTTCCATATAAATTTTTTAAGATCAATTTTTGAGTTTCTGGGGGGGAAAAATGGAGTTTTTTGCTTATGTGCTTTGTTTTGGCTCTGTGCCACACCTGGATCTCAGAGCTTACTTCTGGCTCTTTGCTCAGGGATCACCCCTGGCAGCCCTCGAATATGAGATCACTGTATCACTGTCATCTTATTGTTCATCAATTTGCTCAACCGGGCACCAGTAACTTCTCCATTTGTCCCAGCCCTGAGGTTTTAGCAGCCTCTCCTCAAACCTGGGCCACATGCAAAGCAAGCACCCTACCGGCTGGCTGTACTCTTACTTCAGTATTGGAGTTTGCTTTATGGGGCCACCCCTGATAGTGCTCAGGGGCTACTTTGGGTGCTGTGCTCAAGGTCCATCCCAGAAGTGTTGTCAGTGATGCTGAGGGAACGTGTGTGCTGCAGATCAAATCCAGATCTCCTGCATGTAATAGCAGGTAGTGTTGGCTCTTACATTTTGTGCTTGTTCCCTTTTGAGTCAATTGCTATATATGGGGTCAGTTAGTGGCCTAAATTCAGCCCATGGCACCCTCTCTCTCTAGCGCCAACAGCTGGGATTCTGAAACAGTCTGAAATGTGCATTTTAAGCAGAACAGGATTTTCAACAATGTTAAATTTTTCTGATCTAAAAAGATAATTTGCCTTTCCATTTATTTTAAAATATATTCCAACAATGTTTCATAATTTTGTAATTCTGAGTCTTTTGCTCATTCCTATGCATTTTCGACTGCTATTATAAGTGGGATTGTCTTCTTAATCTTACTTTCAGATGTTCATTTTATTTCTATATAAAAATTATTTTGGTATATTGATGTTGCATCTTGCCACAACTCTAAATTCAGAGTTTAAACAGTTTTTTCATGGATTTGTCAACACACTCTTAACATATTTTTTAATTATTTAGACCCCACTCCCCTCACAAGACTTCATTTCTATAAACATTGTGCATACAGTTATTAACAAAAACTATCCTCAGTACTGGCTTACAAAATCTTGATTGCTCCCAGTTATCATCAGCACATTCAATCAACCCCTCAGGCTGATGTCTATCCTCCATGGAAGTTGCAAAAATTATGTAAACAAAAATTACTTCTTCCTTAATTCTTTCTAATGGTTAGTAAAACCATTTCACATAGTAAAATTAAGCATATGCTAAACTACCAAAATTCATGTGCCTCACATTACCTTGCTAAAATGAAGTCAAGCAAAACGTAACCAAAAGTGGATTTTGACATTTCATTTTTTTGTTGACTAGTGTTAGGGTGCTGGCAATCACTGTCTCTTACATACAAATTAACAGCCTACCATCTGTCAAGTGTTGGGATAATCACAGGGTTTAATGCACAATATGGTTATTAGAATATGACCTGACAAAAAGGAAAAGAACACAACCTAATTTGGACTATAAAATCTATGATCTCACTTGCAAATGACAGTTTGACAAGCTATTATTCTGCCTTTTGGCTTCCACAGTAAAAGAGGTTTTATGCATACGTAATTCTATTAGTTATACGGGCAACCGCCTGTGGAAGATCACTTTAAATGATAAAATCTGCTTGGTCATACAATATTTTTAACTAATTCTTAGACAAATATTTGTACCACGAATAAGTGAGCATGTAATGATCTGAGTATTCATTTCACATTTATGAGTGAAAGCACCAATCATTAGGCAAAAATATCTTTGTGATATTGCTGCTAGCAATTCCACAGGATTCTTCAGGGCATATGCAAAGAAAGGACTGTAGGAACTGATTAAAACTATTCATGTGGACATACATCAAAGTCAAAAAGTTGACAGTTTTGAAAAGTATAATATATGAAATACTTGAGCACGGAATTTACTTCATTGCCAACAGTGACACCTGCTAATGAGCATCATTAATATCGCAAGTTTTATTTATCATGATACCACATGGGTGCTATCTTTATATATATTCCTCGGCATTGTCTTTGTTTTGATGCTGGGGAAAAATCCCACACTGACAGCTGCCTCTAATAAAGATGATTCGAACAAAATTCTTCTGGCTACAGAAAAAGTATAGAATACCAAGTTCTCTTTATTGTTGTTTTCTGCCTCTTGAAGCAGTGAAGAAATGCGGTGTTCCTGGAGGTTATGTAAGGTATACTCATTGTATCGAAAACACAGGCTTAAGAGAGAAATGCATTAATTAAGTCTCAAGGCAAAACGTTTTGTTGAAGTGACAAAACAAAACAAGTTTTTTAATATTAGCAATGAAATTACCTGGGGAGCTTAAGTGAGATAATAACTATATAGCATATTAAGTAACTCACACTGCAAATTACATTGTTTTGTTTTAGACTACATGTCTTTTCCATTATTTTCCCTCTTGTTCCCTTGCATGGTAAGGAAAACCAAGATGTATTTTTCTGTCATATCAACTCAGTATAAGGTGAGTCAGAATGCCAAGGTTCTTCTACAAAGGATCTTGGGACCAGATTTAATATGCCATAATATGAATTTTAAGAACAGTATTATTATACACTCAGGCTACATAATACCCCCAAATTTGCCAATATGATGTGTAAATTAACTTTAAAGGTATAAAAACATACAATGCGTTACTAAGCTCATGAATGTTTTTGTTCGTTTATTTTGGTGGGGTTTGGGAGAGCCTCCCAGACAGGGCACAAGGGGCTCTGTGGATAACTCCTTGGGCCAACTGGGAGAGTAGTTCAATGTGAGAACCCAAAGCTGGGTGCTGTGTGGGCCCTGCAGGACTCGAGAACCTCCAGCGCTACATCCAGTAATCCAGTGATCCAGTAATATCCAGTAACATCATGGTGCATTGAATGAACCAGGGTCAGCTTCATGTACCTAAACTGCTATATTATTTCTCCAGTCCCTATGCGCATGAGTTTAGAATAATTCCTCCACAGCAGCCATCCTGCTTACAAGATCAAAATAAATCAAGAAATATTAAAAATTTAGGGAAAAAAATATACTAAGATCATGGAAGCTTACCAGTCCTATCAAAAAGTCAGGTTTTGTTCCTCTAAAATTAAACACTGAAAGTCCCAACCTTCCTTTTAGCTATATTTGCATTTATCACTTAGCTATTATATTCTTCTTTTTGAAAAAAAATCAATAGTATTATAGTTATCTGTCACAAATATGTCTTCATAAATGAACAAAATAATTGTTTCCGGAAATTTTGTTTCTCAAAAAGAATTATTCCCAGATTTGGGGCTGGAGCAATAGCACAGCGGGTAGGGCGTTTGCCTTGCATGCGGTTGACCCGGGTTCGATTCCCAGCATCCCATATGGTCCCCTGAGCACCGCCAGGGGTAATTCCTGAGTGCAGAGCCAGGAGCAACCCCTGTGCATAGCCGGGTATGACCCAAAAAGCAAAAAAAAAAAAAAAAAAATCACTAATGAGGAAGAAGGAGATAAACAAATTCCATGTCTGCAAAAAAGCCTGAAAAAAATTATGTGGTAAAAGTTTGGAAGATTTTGTCTCTGTTCCTTTTATTTATTTTCTCAATAAACATATCACCTTTAATGAAAAAATTGTGTAAAAGTTTTCTTCTTTATGCTTTATTTAGAGGTAATTTATATACAATATAAAATACAGAATATATATATTCTGTCACTAAGGTGACAGTTTCATGACATCAGCATATGCAAAATTCACAATCATCCACCCAAAACAAGACAAATTTATTTCCAGAAAATACTTTTATGATTCCTTCCCGACAATAGTCTCTTATTACTTCATTTAGGAAAAAAAAACACCTTTTATTGCATTTTATTCATACTGCTAGTTCTTGGATTTTATATAAATGCATCCAGTTTCATATCAGAAACATTATGAAATTCTTTAATTTTAACAGCTAAAACTTTCCCTTAGTTGAGAGTATAAAGGAAAAATCATTCATAAAGCTAAAAGTATCCCTGAAAGGAGGTAGAGAGATAGAACGGTGGATAGGGTGCTTGCCTGACACAGCCAACCTGGGGCTTGACGCTTGGCACCCCGTACAGTCTCCGGAGCCACTCCAGGAACATGCAGAGCCAGAAGTACGCCTTGAGTACTGCTCAGAATTGCCAACAGAATAAAATAAAATAAAATAAACAAGAAGTCCTAAAAGGCAGGTACTTCAGAACTGAAAGGTCTTCACCAGTCTGAAAAAATCTCAGAGGTGAGAAACCAAATGGGACCAATGGAGGGCACTGCCATAGGTGGAACTGCCATTGCATCTACTTGGATTGTCTTAGCGATGGGTGTTCAGGGGGAAACTCCCAGATCTTTTGCTCATTGAATCATGTGGTGCCAAAGATCAAACCCAGGTCTCCTGCATGCAAGGCAAGCAAGCACTCCAGCCTGTGAACGATCTCCAGTGCAAGAAAGATTTTCTCTGGGGATATTGAAAAATGCAACCTTATATCATGTGACTAAGGCTACATGATTATATAGCCACCTATAAATGGCTATAAAAAATTTATCATTCAAACAAAAATTTTTGCTGTATTTGAGACACCCCCAGTGGTGTTTAGGGGTTATTTCCAGTTTACCAACAGGTATTACTGGGGATTAAACCCAGACCTTCTGCTTGCAAAGCATATAGTAAGCCCATTAGGCTATTTCTCTGGCCTCCAAATAATTTATAAACTGAAAGGGAGTGTTAAAAAGAAATATCATTATTTAATTTGAAATGGAGCCATAGCATAGCAGATAGGGCGTTTGCCTTGCATGTGGCCGACCTGGGTTCGATTCCTCTGTCCCTCTTGGAGAGCCCACAAACTACCAAGAGTATTTCGCCCACACAGTAGAGCCTGGGAAGCTACCCGTGGTGTATTCGATATGCCAAAAACAGTAACAAGTCTCACAATGGAGACGTTACGGGTGCCCGCTCGAGCAAATCAATGAAAAATGGGGATGACAGTGTTACAGTGCTAATTTGAAATGCATTAACTTCTTTTTTTGTTGGCTTGTTGTTGTTGTTGTTGTTTCTGATGTTGTTTGGAGGTCACATGCAGCTGTGCTTTAGGTCTTAATTCTGGTTCTGTGCTTCGGAATCAATCCTGGCAAGGCTCGAGGGACTATCTGTGTTGCTGGGGATCAAACTCAGGTCAGCAACATGCAAGCTAAATACTTTATATTTTGTACTAACTCTCTGGCCCCAATATATTAACTTCTTGACTGACAAACTGGCAGACACAGACACACACACACACACACACACGCACACAAACACACAGAGGATTCTGTCAAACTGACTTCCACAGACAAAATTAGATTTATTTAGAACATAGGTGTATGAACAAAAATAACTCAGTGGAAAATGTGGTGACTATCAGAAGGAAAGAGGTAGGAGGATGTGAAGAGATAGATGGGATCATTTTGACAATGTGGTGACACTAGAATTTGAGTGGTGTATGTGGCAAGGTTTTTAGACTTACAGAAGTGTGAAGTAGTAGTTCCAAAATATTTTAGTATTTAAACCAATAGTAGACCACTTTTTTATTGCCACATTTTTCTTAAGAAATTAAAATTAAAATAAAATATGTGTGCAGTAGCACTGTAGTACTGTCTTCCCTTTGTTCATTGATTTGCGTGAGCAGGCACCAGTAGTGTCTCCATTGTGAGACTTGTTGTTACTGTTTTTGGCGTATCGAATATGCCACGGGGGAGCTTGCCAGGCTCTGCCATGGTTGCGAGATACTCTTGGTAGCTTGCCGGGCTCTCCAAGAGGGACAGAGGAATTGAACCCGGGTCAGCTGCATGCTAGGAAAACACCCTACCCACTATGCTCTTGCTCCAGCCCATGATTTTGTAATATGAGAGTTAATTGACTGCAAAATAATAGTTACTCCTGGGCATTCATATTTACTTGACTTCAGTTTCCCTTAGTTCCTAGCACTCCAAGAGCAGCGTCCCAATGAAGAGACCCTGGCATCAAAAGAGGACAAACCAAGCACCATATGTATAATAAGTTAAGATCATGGTCATGGAACAAACTCTGTCATGACACAAAAAGAAGTAACTGAATAAGGACCCTGCTGGGGTTAGGAAAGACTAACCTAGCCTGAGGACTGTGGTCTAGGATATATATCAAGATGTCCCCAGGAAGAGCCAATCTTTAAGCTTAATATATCTCTTACTGTGTTCATACAAAATGACTAGACATATTATAAGAAGTAAAATGACTATGATGGTTTAAATGGATCACTAGCTGAGGAAAGGATAAAGCAATACACCCTGGGTGGAATCCCACCCTTAAGCAGATCTCCTAGTAATCTGGAGCTCTGAACCCTCAGAGGAGATTTTTTTCTTGAGTTAATCTCCTAGAACTTCCCCTGAAGGAGTGGCTTTATCTATGTTTGTTGTTATGACCATGTTCAACCCCACCCTTCATGACTCCTATATAACTGTGCTGTAAGGGGCGAGAGGGGACTAGAAAATCAACAACTAGGTGTTGAAGACTAGTAGGCTGAGAACTGAGACTTTGGGACTTCTCAGCCACTGAATGCTCCAGTCACCCCTGCCGTCCCTGCACTTTTTGTTGTTGTTGAAACTCACAGATGGGTACACTGGTGATGGAATTATGTTCATAATTGCTATTAATAGTACTATAAACATCGAATTTCAATAGAAGAAAAAAAAGTGACCAGGACAAGTCATCTAAATATTTTGACATAGAACCAATTAATTTGATGAAGAATTCACAGAGTTTTCAGCTATGGTTAGTAAATGATGAAACAGCTAGAAAGAAACATATGGGTTAGTTTAACAAAGTTAGTCTTAGAAATCTTGACCCAAAAGTCTTATGAAAGAAGTGTTTCCATCATCTGGAATATTTCTTTTCTGTTCTCGGGATCTAGACTGGTCAGAGTGCCTTTGTACTAAATTCTTTTGAAATATATTTCATTCAAATTCCTCCATATGCCTAGGTGTCATCATCAGGACTGACATACTTTACTTCCTGTCTGTAGGACTAATCCTAAACTGGATCAATATGGAGAATCTATACAAACTATGAATCTCCTAAGCAAACTAAACCCTATCAGCAAATTGAGTACCCTAATATTGTTTCACCTCCAACTCTTTCCCATGGATTTACCAAGATAACTATATAAAAGAAGCTTAAGGTACTGCCTCTGACATTTTGTCTATTCAAGAAATAATTTTTGAAAGCCTTTAGTAAATTCGGAATAGTCTCTGGGCATGTAATGGTAAACAAGTACAGCCATCCCTCTATTCATTGAACCTTTAATCTGTCAGAGAATAGAGCCAAGGGTTCAAGTTCCTACAAGTACACTAAACATGAAGAAGGAAAATGCGGAGCCCTTTGAAAGGCTTTTACATGATAGTTCCTAACGGTATGATACTGTCCCTGACGGCAATTTTTTGGAATTGTGAGGGGCTGCTCATTGATGGAGAATGGAACCAGTATTTTCTGAAGAGCTCCAGGGCTGCTAGTTATTCTGCAAAGTGCAGGACAGGCCCACATAGTAAAAAATGGTTCCATGTCCTTGAGTCTTTCAAATGTCACACTAGAAATACAGGTAGATTATTAAAAATATGGTTTATTTTACATACTGTCTCTTTTTGTTCAATTCTAATGATCACAGAAATATTTAGCTAAGAAACTAGCGTGAAATTTGAAGGAAGACATACTCTGCTGGACTCAATACTTTAAGAGATATTCATTATTTCAAAAGCAGCATCACTGACAGTAATACAGTTTATGATACTCAGTCTACCAATAAAAGACAATTGTGTTAATCTACATTCACATTTACCACATGCAAATATGTAAGAAACAAAAAACTCTATCAAATATTTTCAAATTGGTCATGACTTTGGGGACCGGAGAGCATCTTTAAATAATTCATTTTATTGCAATAATATACACGCATGTACACACACACACAAGTACTTATATCTTCTAAAACTTCTTTAGCATAAGAAATCCATATTCTAAAAATTTCTGATAAAAATTATTTACTTATTGTGGATTTGTCAATCTTACATTAAAATTGTCCCTAAAGGCTCCCACATAATTTCTTCATGACTCTTCATATTGCTGTTTCCTTTTCCAATCTATCCCTTATTCCCTGTTGCCTACTGAAGGACTTTTTAAAAACTAGAGACCAAATATATGCCTCAAGCTGAGCAAGGATTTCCAGGGTAGAATTATTCTTCTTGTGATTCTTCAGTACCTCTCAATCCTTATCTGAACATAGGGAATATTTTGCAACTGCACTCATAAATAAGTCCAACTCATTTCAAGGAATGGAACACTTTCCATGCTCTCTATCTCAAAACTATATAATTTATCTTAGTACTTTAACTCTACTTCAACTAGGATTGTTTCCTTCTTTTCTCATTATATATGAGTAATACATATATATACACATATAGATATCTATATATCTATATTAGCACTGTCGTCCCATTTTTCATCAATTTGCTCAAGCGGGCACCAGTAACGTTTCCATTGTGAGATTTGTTGTTACTGTTTTTGGCATATCGAATACACTACAGGTAGCTTTCCAGGCTTGGCATGCCAGCGGGATACTTTCAGTAGCTTGCCGGGCTTTCCAAGAGGAACGGAGGAATCGAACCCAGGTTGACTGCATACAAGGCAAATGCCCTACCCACTGTGCTATCGCTCCAGTCCATATATCTATATTATCTATCTATATATATATATACACACACACACATATATACATATACATATGACTGGTTTTTATTCATGTCCCCCATATTGCTCTTCTTTCATTTCTGTAATTCTTTCCTAAATGACTTCTGATCTTTAATTTCAGCTTTATTTCAATAACGGTGATATAAATATTTGTTTAAATTATCGCAACGTCAAATGTAGTTGTGTGTGACTATTTACACTTGTTTTTTAATTTTATATCTGTTGTTATTTGGGGACCACACCTGGCAGTGCTCAGGCTTACTCCTGGCTCTGCACTCAGGAATGAGTCCTGGCAGTGCTCAGGGGGTCAATATGAGCCAGGGATCAGAAGGTTAGAAACCCATGTCAGCCTCATGCAAGGCAAACACTTTTCCTGCTCTACCATCACTCCCACTCTGGCCCCTGACCATTTATGTTTAAATAATTAGTTTGGGGGCTGTGGAGATAGTACAACAGTCATTATAGTTATGGGCATGCGGCAGACTTGGCTGAGGCCCTAGCACTAATTCATGGTCTCCTTAACATTGCCAGGAGCTGTGCCAAAGGTTGCCAGGCTGGTCTCTGCACTACCATTGACTCACCAGGCAGGTTAACCCAGAATGAGCAGGAGAGATCCCCAGACCCTGAACTACTGTTTGGGAGGACCCCCAAATTCAAATAAATAAATAATTGATTGTAAATCACCTCCATTTCCTTTTTCTTTACTCTTACAGTTAAACAAGTTTACCATTTTAAAAAGCATTCTGAGAGGTAGATAATATTTCTATAAATTAGATTTTATGACAATAAAGAAAACATTAAGGTTTTTCGTTTTGGTTTACAAAATGAAGGCAATCTAACTGATCAGTTCTAAATTGAGTGTGTAGTAGCAATTGTCTAACCTAAAACTTAAAAGATAGTTAAAAATCGGCAAGCGAAGTGGCAGGGATTTGGGGGCGGGGGAGGAGACAGAAGATGGTGCAGGGAAGAAAAGCCTCCTCACAAAAATCACTAAAAGAGACGATAGAGAACTAGAGCTTGAGTAATGATTAATACAGTGACAAATGAATTGCTGAAGGAACAAAGTCATTTTATAGTTTTAAAAGACCTGTACCTTTTTTTGTTTGTTTAATAGACAAATGTTTTGACGTATATTTTAGAAGGATATAAGTGACCAGTTAGAATAGTAAGACAAGGTTTCCTTTTTAAATAAATTTATGAAAAAAGCAGGGGTCAGAGAGGTAGTACAGTGGGCAGGGCATTTGCCTTGCACGCTGCTGATGGGGAATCAATCCCTGGAAGCCCATATGGTTCTCCAAGCCCTGACAGGAGTGATCCTTGAGGGCAGAGCCAGAAGCCAGCCTGAGCACCAGTGAAGTGGGGAAGGAGAGAGGGGGGAGGGGAGAGGTTGGAAGGGGAGGGGAGGGAAGTTCAGAGGTTGAGGTCCTTACCTTGCACACATGTAACTAATTCAGTTTCCTTCCCTGCCACCAGGCGTGGTACCCTGATCACCACCAGGAGTGACCCCTGAGCACAGAGACAGCAACAAACCCTGACTACAGCAGGGTGCAGTCAAAAGTAATTTTTATTAATTAATTAATTCATTTATTTATTTATTTATTTTTAGTATAGGTAGACAATAATATGTCAAATACGAGGCTCCTGAATGAATGTGGAAATGCTCCAGGCTGCCTTTCTCAGAGGCAGGGGCAAGAAGGGGAAAGATTTGAGATGAAGGATGAGAAACTGCAGAGTCTGCTTCTGCAAGCCCATGGGCCAATGTAATGACTCCGGTCTCTGCATTAGAAGCAGTGGAAGGTCATTAAAAACCTTAAGCAGAGTAATGACAAGGTTAGATTTGTGTTTTTATAAAATCAGTGTGACATTATTAGGGGAAATGAACTGGACAAAGTTGAAAGGCCTGAGTTAGCCAGTGAGACATTCAAATGATCTAATGAGTCAGTGTAGTCCAAACTCGGGGAATAGCTGCAGAGGTGAGGAGAAGGTTGAAAGATAATATAAAAACTGTAATCTAAATGGTCACGAATTGAAAAACCATTGACTTACTAAGAGATTTTCAGACAACATGAAGAACTATGACATTAAGTGATCATATCAATTGGAAGATCTCACAATTTCAGAAACAACATAATAATGAAAATCTGTGCTTCTGAGATGGAAGAAACATCATATTCAGAGGTTAGAAAACAGGGTGTGGGGATTAATCAAATTAATGGGAGTAAATAACTCGTAATGAAAAGTTGATATTGCTGGTTGCTCTGTCCTCAAAACCCCACACATCTAGTGATTTAGTTTTGTTCTGCCTTTAATTGACATGACAGGCAATTTTAGTGATGGAGATGAAGTCTAAAATTGAGAAGGTCACTGGAGAAAATAAAAGTGAAAATCTCTTCTCAGGTAGAGATACACTTGAGTAAGTAATGCAGGCTGGCCTGCTGGCCTTCTAATATCAGAGACCAAAAATTCACAACTTGAAGTTTGCCTCCAGGAAATAATATTCATGGCACTGAAAGTCAAGGCCTGGATTTTGCTGGTATTATGAAGATAATGATTAACTGCCAATGTCCATGGCCTAGGCCTCAAGGTTTGTAATTTATAAGTGAGAGCCTTGAATTCAGTTCATGTTAGCATCCCCAGAAGCTAAAAATAAAATTATGTAAATACATATATACATATGTTTAAAAATTATTGCTTCCATCATTAGGAACTTTTGATGATTGTTTTTGTCCATAATCATAAAAACCACGAAACACCTGGCATTGAAAAATAAAAAATGCAATGCACTTTCTAGAGGGAAAAATCACCAGGCCCACATGTAGCAGATCTCTCTAGTCAAGCACACCAGGTTATTCATGAAAGTAATTTCTCTCTAGGTCCAAGAAAACCTCCCAGAATGATGGGGCCATTTACACTAAATGAACCAGACATATTACTGCGGTAACAATTGACATTAAAAAGTATATTATAGCTGCCATGGGCAGTATCAGAGAAAATCCCTGGATGGCAAGATAATATAAGGTGGAAGAGGCTTCAAAATCTCTAGGAAGGGGGAAAGCCCCTTTTACAGTGATTGAAGAAATAAATAAGTAGGAAATTGTATTTAAAGAAAACCTTTGAAAAGCTGAGAAATTTTATTTTTCCTCTGCCTGAAGTAGTCTTCTGGTATACGTCCTGCAGTGCATTTGCTTCCCTATAATATTCTCAACACTAACAAGATCAGAGGAAATGATTTATTCCACCCCCTCTCCTGCTACTTCTGAAAGGCAGCGGGTGTCCTTGGGGACACCGGATTTCTGAATTGCTTTCGGCCATCTGATATTGCAGTTCTGCAGCCTTCTCTAGAATGAGCCAGGGAAAAAAAAACCAAAATAATTACATTAATGCTGGGAATCAAAGTTTATTGACTCTCCCTTGAGGTGGGAAACCAAAAAGCTGGTTACAAAAGTTGCCAGCTTATTTAATGATACCGCTGCCTCCTCCCCATCCTGTGTAAAACAGCTTTTGAAAGCATTTTCAAGTAAAGCCACCTCTGATATGTTCCAATTCAATAGCTTATCTATTCCCTTTCAAATAAAAGCTAGTGCTCATCATCCAGATTTCCTCAAAGGGAGGGCCAGCATGTCCTCTCCCCCTGCCAAGTTACTGCCAACAGCAATTCTCTGGGGCAATATCCCTGTCACCATTTCTGCTCCCCATAGGAACGTCCTGCCTCACTGATTATTCTTCTAAGCCAATGAGAGAGGCATGTGTCTCCACAACATTGCTATCTGCATGGATTGTATAACTCATGGCTAATGAAACTTGCACCAGCTGGTTTCTCTCACTTCCCAACACCCAAGTGAAGTGCAACTTATGAACACACATTTCATGGATGGGCACACAGACACGAAGATCTTGATGATTTGTGTACCATAAAAAGAATGTTGCTAGTACCTTGACAAGTAATGAACTCTAAAATGAAGGTTTCTTGAGTTGACTGAATTAAAGTAATAAAGACACTAAATAATTTTTATTTAAGCTAAAATGAACTTCAGTGGGCTGGAGCGATAGCACAGCAGGTAGGGCATTTGCCTTACACATGGCTGAGCCAGGTTTGATTCCCAGCATCCCATTTGGTCCCCTGAGCACTGCCAGGAGTGATTCCTGAGTGCAAAACCAGCAGTAATCCATGGGCATTCACCGGGTGTGACCCAAAAAGCAAAAATTAAAAATTAAAACAAACTTCAGTAAATAAAATCTATCCTGTTTATGTTTGGCTGATACTTATCTTTTTTAGTTGTTCATGGTTTAGGGTTTTGGATTTTTTCTTTTTGTTACAAAAATTGTCAAAAAACAAAAGAGACCAGTTTAATTAACCTTCAATTCGCCATTTATTCTATCTAATCAAGATTTTATGTTATCTTCTTTTTATCTTTGTCAGAATAATTTTGGTTTTGGTTTTGGGGGCAAAACCCAGTGGTGCTAAGGAGCTACTCCTGTGTGAGGGGTTCACCCCCAGGATTGCTGGGAGATATGCAGTGCGAGGGATAGAACACAGGCCTCCTGCAGGCAAAGCATGGACCCAGGCACTGAGCTATCTCTCGGCACTTTGATGAGATATTTTCAAACAAGTCCACATCACGTCATTCCATCCTACTTCTTACAGTCTTTACAGGTTCGAGGGGTTGGGGGGGGTGGCGAGGAAGGAACACAGAGCTCTGAGGCCGTCTCCCAAGAAAAGCCAGCTCACAAAGTGACTAATACCTGAGAACTCCAGGCCTGAATTTAGGAAGGTTTCACTATTTCAGAACTGATAAGATGGCTCACATTGTCTAAATAATATGGATCCTGCCGAATACCTCCTTTCCATTTGTGAGTCTGGAATCCAGTTGTTATGAGGCAAAGGATGCCTATGGACGAACCCCCGATTAAAAGTTTGGGCCCTGAAGTTCTGTGTGTATCTCTGGTAGACAATATTTCATGTGTTTTGTCACAAAGAGCATAATCCCCGAGTGATTCCACTGGAAAGAGTTGAGTGAAACCGTGTGCTTCCATGCCTAAAGCCTTCACTCCATAAGCATTTTCCCTTTGCTGATTTTGCTTTTTATCCTTCGGCTGTAATAAATCATAGTCATAAGGAAAATTACATGCTGAGTCCAATAAAATCACTGAACCTGGAGGTGGTCTTAGGACACTGACCCATTCTCCTAGTGTTGAACCCTATTTCTTCACCGAACATCAGTGACCTTGATAAATAGATAAGGATGCTGGTATCCACTCACAGAGCATCCTGAACCTCTTAACTGTCACTGTCACTGTCATCCTGTTGCTCATCAATTTGCTCAAGCAGACACCAGTAATGTCTCTCATTGTGAGACTTATTGTTACTGTTTTTGGCAAATTGAATACACCACGGGTAGCTTACCAGGCTCTGCCGTGTGGGCACAAAACTCTTGGTAGCTTGCCCGGCTCTCTGAGAGGCGAGGAGGACTCAACCCCGGGTTGGTCACATGCAAGGCGAATGCCCAACCGCTGCGCTATCATTCCAGACCAAACATCTTAACAATGATCAAAATTGGTTTCAAAATAATTTCTCAAAAATCATTTTCAAATTATGATTTTTTTGCCTATTTCCCCAAGTATCCAAGCACCCTGAAGGCAGGAATCACGTGTTTGATTCACCATGTATCTATAATGGTGTGAACTGAAAGCATAAATTTTTACAAAATCTATGAGAATTCCTAGCTTCTCTCCAAGGTAGAGTTCTGTTTAAAAAGTACAATTTTGTTGATTTTCCCTGCATTTCACTAATTGGTTGACCAAACATTACATACTTATGTATTTATTTGTAAAAGTCCAGATTACTACCTACCTCATTCTTATTATTTTAATTAGTAAGGTAATCACAATGCTTCATTTCCTAAAATAAATGGGAGTCTACATGGGGTCCCCCATAGTAATTGTGACAAATACATCAACTTCAACACATTACAGGTTTCACCATACAACCTCCAGGACTTAAAACTCAAGTAGAGATTCTTGGGATGATTCTTATATATCCCCTACAGTTTGCAAAAAGTAACTACCATTTCTGGGTCACTCTCAAAGTAAATGGGTAGCGGTAAGTAAAAGGCACACAAACACATGTCTTTGGCTGAATTTTTTTAAAGGTGAATGTGCCACAGGCTAAATGTAAAATAAATTATGCTAAGTACATTCCACTCATGAAGTACCAAATGACAACAGATAGAATAAACATGTATTCCTTTAAAGAAAAAAAAGTGAGCTGCCCGTATGCTGTAATACCAGATGTGTATTCCATATATACACAGCCTGTCTTGTGCAGTTATTCTGTATGCAGAAATAGGTCAAGTAAACTTTTTGGCCACAGTGGCTGAAAATTAATGATGATGTGACCACGGAAGGAAATTAGCATGTTTTTTTAATTGTAAACTTGAGTATTCACATATCATAGCGTCTGGCAAATTTATTCCTATGTGTATGCTAGCACTTAAGAGAAGCTTCAGGACATATGTCCAAGTCCATCTGCAAAAGGCCACCAGAATACACTGATTGTAAAAATTAAGTGCTTCCACCTGTGTTGGCAACAGAGGAAACCACCCAAGGAACTTTAGGAGTATCTCCACAAGAGGGTTGTTATCAGGGGCTTCCTTCTATGGTTGAAAGGACAAAGCATACTGGAATTGGCCTAAAGCAGATTCTCTTCACAAAAAAAGGCTTTGACAGTCACAGGAATGTTCAGTAATTTTGTTTACTCATTTATGGGGTCGATTTATAGGGTCACAAACTGACTTGGTTTATGTCTTGTTCTGAGCATTATTTATGTGTAGTTGCCAGCAGCATCATGCTTTTACCTTCTGACAATAGGAAATATGTGTAAGAATTTCCATGTAACATCATTCATAGCAGAGCAAAAAAAAAAAAAATGGGGCTGGGCTAACAAACCAAATGAACATAGCTAGTAGTCTAGATAAAAAAAATCTGAAGAGGGAGAAAGAGAAAGGAATGATGAGTATGAATTAGTCACTGCTCAGAAGGAAGTAGAGATGGGATAAAAAAGATTATGTTTCTGGGAGCTAGAGAGTTAGTACTGCAAGTAAGGTGCATGCCTTGCAAGCGGCTGACCCAGACACCCCATATGGTCCTTCGGAACCCTTCGGAGTGATCTCTTAGTGCAGAGCCAGCAGCAAACCCTGAGCACAGCCAAATTGGATCCAAAAGCAAAAACAAGCAAAAAGTTACACATCTGGAAGTGAATTCTTGGCAATATTTTACTCTTGGATTTATCTGACTGTTATTATATAAAGAAATCAGAATGGGGTTAACACATGAACTATGGATGACAGTATGTCAAATACTAAGGATTATAATTAATCTATCTTTGTGGCCTGAGGCCCAAATTGTTTTAAAATAATAAATAGTAATCATCCTTACTTACATTTCCTTCTCAGGAAAATATTCCACCCTTAGCATTTTTAGCCATGACACACTAGGAGCCCGCTGTGTTTATACAGCAGCTACAATACACATGACTTTTTATTAAATGCAAATGTCACCACAAAGAATCAACTATTGACTTTGTGCAACCTCTCATCAACAGAACCATCAATATGTCGAGCAAGCACAGGATTTATTATCTATGCATACCTTTCAGAGAGCCTCCTGAAATACAACTAGTTTCCATAATTGGTAACCAAATAAAACCATGGAGCGCCAGAACACAAGCCTTTCCAGGAAAGTATAAATTAAATAGAGAGACCTAATTAAATGAATAGTACTCTATTTACATCAGCGTTTCATCTCTTGCTCTTTAGATGAAAGCTACCCTTGCTACTTTCTCCACGTTACAAATATGGTTTCATCTCTGACATAAAGGTCAGAACACTTCACCTGGTCTTCCAAGCTCATTCCTTTACCTTTTCCATACCATTAACTGCCTTAGAAATCTCTTTATATTCAATGACATTTCATATTGAAGACATTTTTTACAAAACAGCAAAGCCATTTCAAAATTCACTATTATCACAGGACCTACAAGAACTGGGTGGGGGGAAGTTTTTTTTAGAGAATGAGACACAAAGTCAGATGTTCCATATTTTTAAAATGCTGTATAAACTATGTCAGGAAAGAAGATACTCTTCCAGACACCACAAAACAACAGGTAATTAAACTCTAGCTGTCCTTTTTTTAAAATTTGTTAAAAATTTTATTGAATCACCATGAGATAGTTACAAGCTTTCATGTTTGGGTTACAATCTCACAATGATCAAACACCCATCCCTCCACCAGTGCACATTCCCCACCACCAATATCCCGGGTATACTCCCCCCTTTCCCACCCTCCTCCTGCCTTTATGGCAGACAATATTCCCCATACTCTCTCTCTACTTTGGGGCATTATAAACTCTAGCTGTCCATTAGACAACCCAATGACAACTGTAATGACTAGCAAACTCAAAGTAGTCTCTGAAAACTGACAAGTTTTGATTATTTAGATCTAGAATTTCTATTAAGTTTTGTGATCCTAGTATGATTGACCAACATTAACTACCATATCTAAAGAGGTGTGTGTGTGTGTGTGTGTATACTCTTTTTAAAAAGATCGGATTTCCCATGGCTTTTGTTCATTCGACAATTGCAATTCATCTTCATAATTGTGTTCCTCATGTTATAATGCTTTTTTATATAAATACAGCTAACATTTTCAATTTGATTTAAATGAAGTTTTTGATTCACTGAGAAGGACACTAAGGAACTTTGCCTGCCTGGCTGCTGAAAACATTCTGTTAGACTTCTGTGGGATAAGATCTCTACACACATAACAAATTATAAAAGGCTTTCTTTTTTTAAAAAAAGTTCCACACTTGAGCTTATTACTTGGCCAGAAGAGCAGAAGCTGCATCTCAACCCTATCCACACCTCAGGCCTGATTATTTGGTTTATAGAATATTTAACTGTATGAATTGTGTAGATATATATGGCATATGTCATCCTCATTGTTTTTTTGTTTGTGTTGGTATACAACATCCCATAATCTCAGGCCTAGCTAGGCCTGGATGTAAAGTGTTTATGTTTTGGTTACTGTAACTTTAAATGGCGGTTACTGTTTCCGTTGGTTGATTTGCACATCCGCCTATGTGGCTGAATATGATTGGTTTATATGTTAATTTAATAAATAAAAGGAGGTTGAACAGGCTGCTCCCCGGCAGGCCATAACACAAAACCTCCGGAGGCAGTCCTGTGATCCTCCCCCAAAATGTATATTTCTATATTTCTTCTGCAAGTAAAGTGCCTCTGACTCTCCGGTAAAATTGCAACATTGTTGCAACAGTTTGTTTGTTTGTTTTTCGGCTTTATGTCTCTCCTTCCCCATCATAATAATTTCATCAGGTGAAGAATTCCTAGGATATAAGAAACATCCATCAACATCATGAATGAATTTCAAGGGATTCATCAACAGCCTAAAATTTGGTATCAAATAGAATTTATGTCTACATGTACCTGCTTCTGTAAGAACTTTCACCCCAGCTTAGTACAATTGTGCCTTAAGTCCTTATATTAGTGAATGAAAGAAGGAATAAAATATATACAGCATCTGCCATAATTACTGCATCTTTTTTTCTCAATTCCTATTCAACATTTTATGCCAATCACCAGTCCTTTCATTTCCTTTAAGTAATGCTCAGACTTTAAATGTGCCTTAGCACATTCCTCAAGTTCACCTGGAGAACGTGAGAAAACAACGTATTCCTGGCCCCCACCCTATCCTGTCCCTTAGAGTCAAATTTCATCACTCCAATATAGAATTCAGGAAGTAGCATTTTTTTTCCCAAGTGCTTCATATGATTATGAGACAGATGGATGGAGTGGCAAGCTCTGAGAAATGTGCCATGATATACCTTCAGGCCAGAATCACATGCATGGATTCATCTTATCAAGAGGAAAAAAATATATTTGTTTCTTTGTGAAGGACTTTGGAAATCTTGACTTAGAATTCTCTGAGCCACAAGGAAATTAAAAAGCCATTTTTTTTGCAGTAATCACTGTTACTTGATAGTTCCCGCAGCATGTTAAAAATGACTGGTATTGATGATTCCTATGACATTTCCCTAAACAGTGAAATAAAGAAGCATAAAATGAAGGAGATGAATATGGAACAAAACAATACAGGAAAGAAAAATAAAGGTGGTCATTACTCTATAGACTGATGGCTATGGGGAGCAGTGAGATGCCTTTTCAAAAGTTACACTGAGCTTTTAAATTTGGTTAACTTGGTGTGTATAGCCATGAAACAAGCTGCTATAGAGCTATAAAGGATGAGGCACTTTTTTACATTTCTCTTTTGCCTTTTATTTTCCCTTATAGTCTTTAATGCTTTTCTCTTTGGAAGAAAATGAAGTTATAAAGTTGCCTTACATAAAAAGCTTTGCTTAAAAGATTGGTAATCGTGCACTTCACTGCTGAATTGTCCAGCCTATTCAATCTGAAAAAGGTGCTTTTCTTTTATTCATCCAAGATTATCTCCTTTGCAGACTATAACAGAAATATCTAGGTATAAAATTGAGAAATTGTTCATAAATATTATGGAAGGGTTTTTGAGCTGTTTACTGTTAGAAGCCTGTTTTAGCAAACAGTAAAACTACTTTTCCTGGGTTTGGTATTTGTTTTACTTTTTGTCTTTTAACTAAATCACCCAAGGCTCAAAAAAAGAGAAAAGTGCAGTGCTTTCACCCACGATCAGAGCAAAAGGAAACAAATTGCTATTTTTAAGAGACAGTTTTAATATCTTTTACTACATTTAGAGATGAAAAAAATATCAGCAGCACAGTCTCCTGCAGGTAACTTATTTATCTTGCTATTTCTTTATTTAAAATCTTGTGCCAAACCAGCCAATGAAATGCATTATTCCACCAATATGTGTTTCTTGCAGAAATGAGAGACAGCATGTATTACTGACAAGTCAGACACATTAACACTAACTCAAAGAAAAATAAAAAATTCACTCAAGCTAGAGGTTAATAACACAACTCAATCAAAACCAGTGACATTTTTTTATTAAACATTTGTGAAATTGCAGTTTTGAACTCTGACTTGCTACAAATTGAATTAAAAGGTGCTGTTCTAATTCTGTCTCCTGGTACAAAACAGCAATGATATAGAAAACTGGGAACCTGCACTGAATATGCAGTTTACCAAAGAAAGAAGAGTGATTCTTCCATTCCTTACACAAGATGTTTTGTTACTAGAGTGATGGTGGTGTTCAAGGGGCACACCCACCAGTACTTGGGAGCCAGGTGGTACACAGGATCAAACCCAGGGCCTCACACATATGTCACATCCCCAGCCTATCAAAGAAGTTTTTAGCACATGGCTTCTAAATGAGTTGGCAGCTAAAGAAAAATAGTACTTGTCAATGAATGCTACTTGAGCATTTCAACAAAGCAAATCATCACTTTAAACTCACCAACACCAATCATCCTGTTAATGGGCCAAATCATTATCCCTCTCCTAAGAATCCACTGACACACTTGAAGAAATTCATTTTCTTTCTTGCAAACTCTCTGGAGGCTGTGCCAGACCTCATCTTGGCAAAACTACTTTAGTTTTCAGGTTCACTGAAAAAGAATCTCCCTGTGTACTCAGAGGGGCTTCTGAATGAAGGCCAAGTTCTACTCTTGTTTTAAGATTGCCTTCTTTCAAACTTTTATTCTTGCTTTTATAGAAGGCAATTTTATCCCCTCAAAATATTTCCATAAGAAGCAAGAAACTGGACATAGGACTGTCATGAAATATGCTGTCAATCAATAAATTGTGCGTGGGTGGGTCAAATTCTGAAAGTGCAGATCCTATATCTCAAGTATCACTTGGAAATTCTCAACCAAATCAAATCAAACTCTGGGTAGAAGCCAAGCATCAAGGTGTTAATAAACTTTACAGATGAGTCTGATTCATGTCAAAGAGGGCCCCCGGCACAGAATAAAGCTGAGACCAAGATTTTTAGATTCTGTAGTAGATGGTTTTGAGACTCTCGGCAAGTGACTTCACCTACCTAAGCTTAGGTTGCCTTCGTCAGGATAATGAAAAATCTATCTAGGATTTTTTTTTCCATGAGAGATGCTCTGCATACCTTTTATTTGAATGCATTTAACAAGGTAAATGAAGTAAGATTTATATAACTTTTCAGCGCACAAAGATTTCTAAATTCATTTTTAAAATCTTCACATGGTAGCATATGATTATTCTTTTTTTTAAATTTATTTATTTTTAATTAGTGAATCACCGTGAGGGTACAGTTACAGATTTATACACTTTTGTGCTTATGCTTCCCTCATACAAAGTTCGGGAACCCATCCCTTCACCAGTGCCCATTTTCCACCACCAGTAAACCCAGCATCCCTTCCACCCTCCCCAATCCCATCTCCCCCCACCCCACCCTGCCACTGTGGCAGGGCATTCCCTTCTGTTCTCTCTCTCTAATTAGCTGTTGTGGTTTGCAATAAAGGTATTGAGTGGCCACTGTGCTCAGTCTCTAGCCCTCATTCAGCCCACACAGAATTCAGTGGTGGGAATGGTGAGGAGGGCAGCAATGTAGCTCAGTGATACAGTACATACCTTGCAGATTAAATCCCCAGTATATAAAATACCACTTCCCCCGGTTTATAAATGGCTTATATAAGTGACTGGTAAAAAAGTGCACTAAATTCTAACTGCAAAGTATTCCACATTGATTTCAGCAAGCAGCACCATCAGTAGCATCATCACCATCTCCGCATGCGTAAGGCAGAGAAACCCAAAATAGTAAAACACAGTAGATCTTTTAGCTAGTGCAACCAATAAAACTTGCATTGGCTCTCAGAGATGGGGCAACTGTGGTTCAAAATTTTGTACACTTGCTGCTTTCTGATGCCATTATTTTGTCAGATTTTTTAAAATAATAAAATGTACGAGTGAAGAGAGAATAGCCAAGAGGTTGTACAACCAATTGGCACATATGCTAATGATTCTCATCTTCATCTCTGCAGAAACTGGGGAGAAACTTGGTGAAAATTCCAGAGAGGGAAGTCAAGAAAAATCTCATTTACACAAAAGTTCATAAGTTTGTAACTGTACATCACACAGGTTCTCTAATAAAAAATTTTTAAAAAAAGAAAAGAAAAAACTCATCAGAAAAATACTCAAAAGTCTATCCTGACACAGGAAGTCTATTATAAAAATCCATTGCGAAGAAACATAAGCTAACAGGAGTGAAGTAGAAGTAAATTATCTGCTTTAACATATGGATAATTCAGTCCAGTGTTTTACTTGATAAATAACATAAATATAATTTATCTACTATTTAATATAAAACTAAAATTGGGGACTGGAGAAATAGTTCAGCAGGTAGGGTGTTTGCCTTGCATGTGGCTGACCCAGTTAGATCCCTAGCATCCTATATGTTCCCCTGACAGTCACTGTCATCGATGTTGCTCATAGATTTGTTCAAGCGGGCACCAGTAACGTCTCTCATTAAGAGACTTATTGTTACTGTTTTTGGTATATCCAATACACATGGGTAGCTTGCCAGGCTCTTCCTCGAGGGCTCGATACTCTTGGTAGCTTGCAGGGCTCTCCGAGAGAGGCGGAGGAATCGAACTCAGGTCAGCCCCGTGAAAGGCAAACGCCCAACCGCTGTGCTATCGCTCCAGCCCCTGAACACTACCAGGAGTAATTCTTGAGTGTAGAGCCAGGATCATTGCCACTGTGGTCCCAAAATCAAACAAAAAAACTAAACACCCAACTGCTGTGCTAATCTAACAAAAAAACTAAAATTTGATACTATTTATTAAATAATTGAATTTCTAATCAAGTCTAATAGTACTTCGAAAAACCTGTATATAGAGAAATATATAGAAAAATAAGGTACCAAGAGGTAGAATGAAAAAACGGATGCTTTTTAAAAGCTCAACCATAGAGCTACATGTCCTGACATAATATTTGTCCAAAAAAAAACTTCTAAATTTAAGTACCATTACATTTTACAAAGGAAGAAATCTATTTTCAATAATGTTAGTCTATTTAACCAAATGTATTAGCAGTTAAGTGACAGAACAGAAAATCTGATGAAGTATAATGTAAACATAAAAATCTAATCTATGTCTAGCAACTACATCCTTTCCATTTAGCAAAGCAGAGGTCATAAAATAATGAACCTGAACCAAATTTGGGAAATTGTCTCTTTATAGAACCACAAACTAGGAATGATTTTTTTCTTTTTAAGTGGGATGAAAAGTTTTGAAAGAAGAGTATTTCATGATATGTTAGTTAAATAAAATTCCAATTTTAGTGCACAAAAATAAAATTCCACTGGATCACAGCTACATTCGTTATGTCTGTGACTGCTTCACACTATAAGACAAAAGTGAGCCATTGTAAAGGAATTTATACATACCATCTCAAAGTTTAAAATAAATATTATCAGAGTCAGAGAGTTACGAGAGTCCAGGAATTGAGAGACTTCAGTTGGTATGCAGACAACCCTGCTTTGATCCTAGCATCACATGCTTCCTCTGCCCCACCACTACCAACTGTAGCTCACCCCCTCCCCAATTAGAGCAATAAATATTACCTGGCCCTTTACTGAAGGACCAAGTAACACTCACTGAAATAGAGAATTCACAAAAATAAAAGAAATAAACTTTCTTGGAGACATTACTTCAAATGTGAGTGACAAAAATGTGTGCCTTCATTAAAAAATAATCAATTAAAAAACAAAAATCATAACAATTTTTTTAATTAAAATACCTCTGAAAGAATTTAGTCTGAAGACAGTTGTCAAGCCCTCCTCTCCTGGAAGTCTCATTTGTAAGGCCTTAAATCCTCCTGAGGATGTCGCGAGTTTCCAAAGGATTTTTCCTATCTCAGCTTGAGCAGCTCTGTTCTAACATGCATGCTCAGAAGGGAAGTATTCACAGGCTCAACCAATGAACAACACAATATTCTTAAAATACACAGGCTTAATTTCAGGGATATGTCAAACTTTTTGTTGATTTCCAACTCTATTGTCTTCTCTATATATTTCCTCACCTAAGTGAGAATTATATACATAATATAATTATGTAAATAAATTCTTATTAATTGCCCAATCTGAATAGATGGTTGAGTTATACAGTGAAGGAAAAAGTACTATTTTTTTCTTTCAGTCTTCAGGATACATGCTTAAAGACCAAAGCTAAGTGCTATAAAATGGCTATAAAATGGCTCCAGTTTTTTCAATTTTTTTTTTTTTGTAGAATGTAATATGCTGGTCACTGCATTTACTTTATCATTTATTTGTGTCTGGTCAATCTCAAAAATTGGGTGATTTTTCTACTTTTCAATTTGAATACTTAGGTCATTTGAAGATTTGAATATGGTACCCAAAACATACAACCAAGATCATAGATGAACTTCTCCTTATTTAAACAACAATAACAACAACAAAAAAGCATTGCATTTCATTAGAAAACTGCATCGTTCATGTGCAGACAGCTGGGAAGAGTGGAAGGACATTTTCCCCAACTGTCTGATGCTAGTTCTATTCACTTTCACTGAGCTATTTTTCCAGTTTGTAAATTGTAGATAGCTCATAGATATAAAAATTATGTCCTGGGAGGTAATAATTTCTTAGGGGAAGCACACTTGGCAGTACTCAGGTCTTACTCCTGGTTTTGTGCTCAGAAACCACTCCTGGTGGAACCTGAGATAACATATGGATGCCGGGGAATGAACTCGGGTTGACCTTGTTCAAGGCAAGCACCTTTTACGCTATACTATTTCTCATATCCCAGATAGTAATTTTAATTGACTTCCTCTCCCATTATACTAAAGTTAGCTTTGCCTTGATTTGGAACTTATTTCAACACAGGTTGCTCTCTATATATTGATGCTTCTTTGTTTTTTTTTTTTTAATGTTAAGCCAGTAGTAATAACTGGCTTGTTCCTTCATAGCATGCTACCAAAATGAAATCTTCAGCATGTGTTCAGTTTTATACCTATATTGTCTTAATTTTATCTTTTTTGAGTATTACCCACTAATAACCTAAGATATTAGTAAGAATCGATTTATTTCAAATGCTGACTTAAAAAACCTTAATGTTGAATGGTACTTATCTTTAATAAACTTAAGTTGTAATATAAAATCTGTTTAAGCTTAGACAAAACCAAAATATGATGAGGAACAATCACCTCTTTTAATGCTTTTGAGTTGAAAAAAATATGTGCATAAGGGAAAGAAAATGTGTCAGGGCATAGAAGAAATAGTTCCGTAGCCCTCTGGGTTCTTCAGATAATCATATAAGCTTAAGACATACTGATAATAGAAAACAGTAATAACATACATAACTCTTATATACAGGGGAGACACTTAGACTTAGTAATTTACCTCTGTGGTTTCAGATGACATTGTAAAAATTTGGCTAAAACAAGGGATGTAGAGTTGGCAGAAATGGGAGGATAAATTAGAAGTTTACCAAGGAAAGCACAGTAAAAAAAAAAAAAAGGTGTGCAGCTTTAATTTCCACCTTTTCCACTGAAAGGAGGTATGATTAGATTTTCCAGAGATATATCCTTCAAGGGAAAGGTATACATGCAATGTCTTTTTTAAAGGCAATCTCCATAGAGCTTCAGAGCCCTACACATACAATAACCCTCTTATCAAAAATGACATATTTAGGATGGCAGATTTTTACCCCCTGACTCAGGAGTTAAAGAATTATTCTGACACTTGATAGAATATGTCTTGTGAGTCTTAAATTGAGACTATTCAGGGCTACTGTAAAAAAGAAGATCAAACTCAACTCCAAACACAGCACAGGGATTTAGAATCAACAGAATGAGGAGATCAGAGAATGAAAAATTACTCTGGGAAAATACCTAGGAATTCTTGCAAAACTGACATTAGAGGATTCATGCTAAGAGCAGGTCAAACACTTAGCAAGAAAAGAGGATGAAGAGCAAGATCAGATATTTAGGGTGCTCATGTATCACTTAGCATGACTCTTGCTGAAAAAGGGCAATGCAAACCAAGGACAATACAATACAAGGTTGAGACTAGGTGCAAAGAAGGCTCAGGGGAGCCTAACCGGTGTTTGGTCAAGAAGAGTCTTCATCATAGGTAATGGTAAATTTATTAGAAGACAAACAAATTAAACAATTCATGTCCTCAGGGAATTTATTTTCTAGTGAAAAGAGATAAATATGTCATCCAAGCTGACTAAACTACTTTAGTTTTAATTTGCAACTGAATTTTATTCCCAGGAGAACCACTCTACAAATAATCATGTTTGAGAAAAATATGCTTAAAAATTGCTTCCTGTTCTATTGTTGTAGTCTATAAATTAAAATAATTTAATAGGATGCCAGCGAACATATATCATAAAACCAAATGATATATTCTATAAACTACATCCTACTTTTCTAACTAAAGCTACCACTAGCCTCTAAATTCACCATGCTCAATCTGTAGAGTGAGTGAAATCTAGACAACATTACTCACGATACTAAAACTGAACAGCATCTGTTCAACACGTCTTATTTCCAAAAGTGTGGTCTGCTCACCTGTATCACCCAGAAGATTTTAGAAATATAGAATCTTAGGTCGTGCCTAATGAAAGATAATCTATGAGGTAATAAGATCCACAGATCATTTTTTGAATATGAGAGCTGAGACGCAGAGAAACACTGATTTGTACCCAGGTTAGCATAAACCTGGAATTGCTATTGTTAAAACACTCAATTATCCATTTCTCTTGTAGTCAACTTTACTATTCTGAAGCAGGGAAAGGAGGGAAAAGATTTCTGTGACCCAAGCAACTTTAATGTTAGTTTGGAAAGTTGATCAAATGTTTCAGGTTGATAATTTGGTCTTCTGAGTAAAATCAAAATCTTGAAAGAAAAGAGTAACAATTCAAAAAGCAGAAGAAAGACTATGGATCCACAGAATTTTATCACTGGAAGATTGAAAACAGCCTCAAACATACATGCAGAACATCAACATCTAATCAATATACTCATGCTGAAATATATTTTGATACAATCATACAAGAGAAAATAAAGGATGAAAGTATAGGTGATTTTAATTTACTTCCTGTACCAATGTACAATGATCTAAGATATGCAGTACACTAAGATAAACTTTGACTTAACAATGAAAAAGAAACAATGATAGAGCAGCACAGTATAGTGAGTCATCATTCATATAAGGAAAAATAACTTAGTGTCCATATACATAGAACATCTCTGGGGATACACATTAGAAAGAATCAATAGTTGTCTGAAGGGAGTTGAGGATAGAGGGACATAACTTTCTAATTAGCACCATTCAACACCTTTTGATTTTTGTGATAATATCAAACAGTTTTTAATATAAACATTTCTTAAAGAAGATAAAAATCCAGTTCCTAAAGTAATAGAGACTTCCTCCATTTATTTCCCCTTCATGGTACGGTTAACTAAATGTTCTCAGTGTCTATAATAGTCTGAATGAAAACTGGCCAAAGTTCATTAATAGATTGTCCTTGACCCAAAGTCTAAAGTAAGGGCATTTATCCTAATTACTGTTACCCCAAAAGACTGACCTTTTGAAATATGTGCAGATGGCTCCTAGGATTTTCCTTAGTCAAAGTCATACACAAAAGTTAGTGGAGCAAGTAGAACATGTCAATGAGTAAAGTCAAGAAAATTCAGTCAGTACACCCACAACTTGACACGAATGAGAGATGAGCATCGGTAATAATCATCTTCAAAAACATATGCCATAAGACAAAGAGAGCCAGATGTTGCCATATATTTCTAGGGATGTAGAAACCAATATATTTTGAACTACTCAATTTTAAAATGTTGGCAACTCTGGATTTTTAAAAAACACTATAGGTACCAAAATATGTGTGAAGTTAGATGCAGTCTTTAGTTACATGTCCCATCATCTTTCTTCTCACAGTCCCACCAGTCCCTTTCCTTGTACTCTGATAATTTATCTCTGCTTTTGTTGTATTGATTAAATTTGCTGAAAAGAAAAACAAAAATAAATTTCTTAAAAAGATATAATCAACGACATTCTTGATTTGATTTGACAATTTACTAATCCATCTATCAGTCCCAAAGGTTCTGGATAAATTACTTTCCAGTAATTGTGCTTATTTAAGGACTAACAGCCACAGTTTAAGTGAATATATGTGTGTATACTGTTTCCAAAGATCTTTGATATTGTTGCAATGATTTTGGTGGCAAGAACTATATGTATAAAGTATTTTTTAGTTGAATATATGTCTAATCTCTTACACCTTTGGGTTTTATTTGAAAAACACATTCTCATTTTCCAACATTTTTTCAGTAGCAAAAAGTTTTCTAGAAAAAAATTCTCCTGCCACTCTACCCTGTGATAACTTAAAGAGACTATTTGGTATGAAAAAAAAAAAGAAAAGAAAAGGAAGAAAAGGAAATTGAGGGAAAAATTTAACACTTAAAAGCGACTCCAGGAAGAGATTTGGGCACCAGGCCAGGTTAAAGAGAAGTAGCTTTAAACTCACTTCTTAAGAGAGACCTAATCCCTGCACTTCACTCCCGCCTGATTAAAGCCCTGTACTCACTGACTCATCACAGCCAGATGTCCCTTCTAATTTGTCATCTGTTTGTTGTCACTGGTGCCCCCAGTGTTCTGGACTGACTGTGAAACTGCTTAATTTAAACAAACAACAGTGGAAAGAAAACCTTTCTGGGTGAATCATGACCTGCACTGGTTGAGCACTGATATAGTGGTCCCATGATACTTGGAGAGAGAGGATGCCCACTAGAAAAGGCTGGATACAGAAAAGTGACTATAGGAAACTGCACTTGCTAGAATAGATCCTAATGGACATCATCCCTGTACAAATTCAGTATTTGAATATATTTTTGCTTTCTACTCTGCTTTAAATAACAAAAACAGATTAGCAAACTCAAAGCCACATAGTACTTACAAAACATGCTTATGTTGATTATGGTTTAACTCTGAAGTAAATACAACAGCTGACAACTCTTAACAGAGTCCAAAATCAAAATCCACCATGCTAAAGCAATTATAATGCAATGCTGAGGAAGAAGACATTTAATTTCAGTTATAATTTATGTGAATAAATGTAGTCATTTTAAATTTATAAATAAATAGGCATGGCATTAGATTCAAAGCACCAGGGAGAGATTTTGAAACCTGTTTGATGTATCTACATTGGTGAATATGATCTTGGCAGAGTTTGCCCAACTGCTGGTTAAGTTCCAAGTAAAAATACTTTATTTGGCAGTTATTTTCTGCGAAAGGTTAATTTTTCACATGCCATAACCATGAAAACTGTTTTCAGTTATTAAGACACTGGTATGTCTTGAAATACTTCCCATCATTGACTTCAAGTGATTATTTGCACACATTTTCCACATTATTCTTAAATTTTGAACGCCTTAAAAACATTTCATCTCTATAAATTAAGTGGGCAGTTAAGATATCAAGGTGTACATATCAGATCCCAATAGGAATGGTCCGGGACAATATCACTCAAACTGGACCATTTCACCCTTTCTAGAACTTTGGGAGGTGAGGGCAAGCCACAGGGTTCTAGTCTGGCAGGAAGCGCTGCATGATCATGGGGAAATCACAAAAGCTCATCTTCATATGTTTGCATTTTGTCATCTGTGAAATAAAGGCAAGACCTGATCCTAAGAGGGCCACTGTGAGAAAACCAAACGAACCAACACAAACAACATGAAAAACACAAGATTACTTACTGATATTGTGGGGAAAAGAAGGACAACACAAAGCAGTAACATACATATAAACCTTTTAGTCTGCCATATAAAGCACATTTTTCAAAGGCAAACAAAAAATTGAAAGTACCCCCAAGTAACTGAAACCTAGAATCTCTCTGAAGAAATTCCAGGTGGGTAAAATGTATTCCTAAATCACCACAAACTCTCCTAAAATTTCATTCTATTTTTGCCATCCTCATCATCCTCATCCAAATAGTAGTTTGACTCCTCCATCAAAGTCACCAAACTGAGCTCTAGGACACTATCAGATAATGAGCACATGACAGATGCCATCAACACAGCTTCATCTGACAACTAAGGCAACTAATCTAAGTTTCCAAACTCATGGCTTTTTGATATACTTGGAGTTGCCAAGATAAAGCAAGAAATAAGGTATCTTTGCCCTTTCTGTAAGTTAGTTACAGTTCACAAACACCACTATCTAAGGGCATATGATAAAGTGACTGACAGTGAACATTTAGGTAAGTGACAAATGTACAGGATGGAAAGAATGACCTGAATTTTAGGTTTCTATAGGTCTAAGAGTAGCCACAGCCAAGGATGGTGACACTTACCTGAACAGCTAACTCTTGAGGGAACCACTGAGGCCCATAGTGATAAAGACAAGAGGTATGCTTGGGAACCACTGGAAAACAGTCGTAACTTATGCCCCACTGACAGGGGTTGATTGCCGCAATCATCTTATTCCAAAGATAGCATAAAGACTTACACAGATTTCAAAGTTACATGTCACTCAGCCACCAGGGAACTTACCATATGTATAATTTTTAAAAAAACAAAGAAGTCAACACCTGGAGAAATACAGCTTTTTGAAAATCAACAGGATCTCTTCCTTTTTTTAAATACAATTTCTAATAGATCCTTCACTGAAACAACTTAGATTATTAAATATCCTGAAATTGTTCTGTTTGGAGGAGCTATATTTTGGACTTTATACTCTAGAAAACCTCTTCTCCCCAGCAGATGTAAGAATCTGTACTATCTACTTTGAGTATGGCTTGAAAACTGATTTCACAGCTAATTCCAATTAGATGCCTTCTTCAGATATAGATGTCATTGGGCCAGTTAGAATCTCACTGACTCAGCAGCATGTGGAAATAGGCAGAGACTGTCTGACCTGATGCTGACGAAGAGTCCTTAAGAACTTGTACTGCATTGGACAAGAAAAGTGCAAGGAGTCATTAGGAGTTGGAAAACATCAAAAAGTAGTTCTAAAATTTGTTATGGTATGGAAACCATGAAAGAAGGAACTAAGTCATTTTGTAGAATCATTGAAATAAATACTAGTCTTTGCATACATTTTTTTCTCTTTGTATCTAATTCTTTTTTTTTTTTCTTTTTGGGTCACACTCAGTGATGCACAGGGGTTACTTCTGGTTCTGCACTCAGGAATTACCCCTGGCGGTGCTCCGGGAACCATACGGGATGCTGGGAATGAACCCGGGTTGGCCTCGTGCAAGGCAAATGCCCTACCCGCTGTGCTATCGCTCCAGATCCTGTATCTAATTTTTTACGAGGGGAAGGAAATGCAGTGCAGCAGGGTGGTAAGGTCTGGCCACTGAAGGAAGTAAAGCTTAGGAAACTGAGAGGACACTCCTGGAATACTGGGATAACCATGATGCAGAACTCAATGCTAAGGTCAGGAAGTGATGCTTCTCCAGCCCTGACGTGTGAGCCATAAGGACTTCTGGGTCCAGCGAGGTGTGGTGCTAGGAAATGAACCACGGTCAGGTATATGACTAACTCCTTTACTTACTCCCCAGCCCTGTAGTCATGCTTTTTTACTTTTTCCTGAGAGGCTCTTCCACCCCACTCCCCAACTGACTAAACTTCCAACCCCACAAGATATGAATCTGCCAACATACAGGAAAACTGTGCGACAGTACTAAATCTAATTTGTACCCTCCATTGCTCCAGCACTCAACTTAAAAGGAAATATCTGATCTTTAAAAAAAATTTAAATAAAAATATAGTAAAATACAGTGAAAAAGTGACTTTAAGTATACATCACAAAAAGACTGTTGATCTCATAATGGATTTTCCAGCACTGAGTTGTAAAAGAAAACCTGCAGAACTTTTTCCTCTTTGATATTTCTCCTCAAAATCTAAAACTTTCAGATGAATGGGACTTCTAGGTTCTTAGAGAAAGCATACATATTATTACTGTTCTCCACAATACCAGGACTAAGTGAATTTTTTATGTTTAGAAGAGTGAGCATAGAAAGCAAATATTTTTCACATGACTGATATGTTGCCTTTAACAAAACAAGTCTGGCCAAAAGTTATTAGGATACAGATCCACAGCCCCACTGGACTCTGAAGCAATGTAATTAGGTAGTCCAACACTACATTTTGTCAAAAACCTATGACAACCTAATAACCAGATTGCCATCAGACAGACATTGAAAAATGATGGTGCATTTGTTCCAGTATTAAAATAACTCTGCTTCTTAAAGTTTTGTTTTTGTAAACTTTTTTTTAAAATCTATCAGTGTCACAATCCTGTTGGTCTAGATGGTATTTAAATGGACCTGTTCCATTTGAGGGATGAAACAGTTTCATTTTTATTTAGTTTAGAAAAGAGTTGTTCTGAAGAACATTTTTCTACTTGAATCATTGTGTGTAAAAAGGAAAGTACACCAAAAAATGATTATAGGATTATAATTTATTGAGCAGTTAGATTGTGCCAGGCACCATGTGCGATTCTCTGTGTTATTGGACTCCTCCCAACAATATTCAGTGAGAAGTGCTACCATTATTCCTGTTTGCTGAGAAGAAAAGGAGGCTTATCAATGCAACAAAACTCACTAGCCTTGTTCTTTGCCACTGCAATGTGTGGCTGAGAAGTGAAGATTTAACTTGGTTTGGGTGTGGAATAGGGCAGTAGGGCAGTGGGGCAGTGAGAGAGAAGTTCTTTACAATAAAGTTATCATGTAGCTGGCCACCCGCAAGAGGATAATTCAATGTATAGTCTGACCTGTAAGTCAAATCCTATATCCACTGTGACACTGGAGAAGAAAATGTTCTAGAGTCTTTACACAGATATGCAATTAAACACAAAATGATAGAAATATCAAGATATAGCCATGGGTTTAAAAATAATTTAGCTTTCACTTAATTACTCAATTAAAAGAAGTTATCTACTAACCTCTACAAGAATAAACCTCAGGGAATACATTTCTAAGATGACCTTTGGAATCTAATCCAAAAATCTTACAGTTTTATCTATTAGGATAAAAACGAACTATCCTACCGAAAATCACGTCAAATCTGCACATACGGATTGTCTGGTTCAACTAGTTAGTAATCAATTTGACCCTTAGACAACTAAGATTAAACGTTATAGGTACACTTAAACTCAGATTTTTTGTCATAGGTACACTTAAACTCAGATTTTTTTTCAACTTCTTCTCTTTGTCCTCCCTCCCTTCCTCCCCTTCTGTTCCTCATCTTCCCACCCACACCTCCTCCCTTATCTACCTTCTTCCTCCTGCTGCTTCTCCTCTTCCAGCCCCTGTCTCTCAGTCCACTCAACATAGAGAATAAAGACCTTCACAGTGAACTATTTGGATTTTGTTAGTGGTTTTTTCCCTCCAGTTTAATGCAAGAATAGGGTGTATTATATACATATGATATAATATATACACAAATACCTGTTACTTGTTTATGACAGTGATAAGGCTTCTAATAAATTACTAATCGTTAAACTCGGGGGGCATCAAAAACTAAACATGGATTTTTGAACCGTGTATGGAGAAAGGTTGGCACTCTAAGCCTACGTTGTTCAAGGGTCAAATGTAACAAATAACACCACCTTTTTTCCTGATCAACATTAAAATACCCAGAATACTTAAATACCCATCAACCAACACAATACTGCATAAAGCATGGCAAACTTAAGTTTCAAAAAAATTTTCCCATTTCACAATTCCATTTGACATCAATGAGCTTCACTATTTTTAAAATATAAATATAAAAAAAAATATTCCAAAACTTCACACATAAGACCGAGGAGATTGCTGACAGATTATGTGGCATAATGTGGCATTATGTGGCAGAACTCATGCTTCTCAGGCTGGACATGGTTGACATCCAGTACCTCATGGCTCCCTAAACACCTTGGGGCGCAAACCCTCAGTTCTGTGCGGGGAGTGGGTCAAAACAGTTCTATCCCCTTCGTCAAAATACCCATATATGTGAGTCCATACTGCAAGGAACATAGTACGGCTATATCAAAGCATGGCTAAATAACTGTATAATAATAGAGATAATAATAGAGTCAAGACAGGAGTGGTCTTGACAGGAAGCAGCTATTAAATGGTGGCATAAAAGAGTCAGGTATTATATTTAATCCCAGATACTGGTTCCTTAAGCATGATTGGTTCCTTACTAAAAATTAATCAAGATGTGTGCTTGAAATTTGTAAAAGCACAAATCCTATGCATCCTACGCCCATGAAAGGATGATATAAAGCAATAATTTTCTTACTAAAGCAGCTTGCTAGCTAGACTTAAAAGAGAATATATGGTGGGCAAGAAGGTAGGGAATTTGAAAAGCCTAAGACAGTTGACTTTTCAAAGTACTGAGCCACTGACAGTCCTATCAGGCTCTCCTAGCATGCCCTGCCCACACGGTATTGAACAATTCCTACAGCAATTCACTATATTAATTCCTGTAATGCAAGTGCAAGAACATTTGCAGTCAATCATAAGTGTGCCCTACAAATTCCAGAAAATGTTTGATGGAATTTAGGTCTCTAAATCAGTGAGTAATTTAGAGCTATGGGGTGAACTTTCTCAGTAACAGCTCATTAGCAATTATGTTTAAGATGTAAACAGTAGATACTCTTTTAGAAACACCAGTACTGATTAGGTTCCTTTCTCTTTACCAGAAGTCAGACAGTAATATGATAAATAGAGCTTTCAGTATTTTCTCCTCTCAACAATCAATATACTAAATAGTAGGTTAAATCTAGCTTTGTTTTCTGTTATGAAATAATATGAAATATTATTTATATGAAATATGAAATAATATGAAATGATTAGGATAGTGGGAAAAGATCTACTTTTTCTTTTTTGGGGAGCTGGAGCAATAGCATAGCGGGTAGGGCATTTGCCTTGCACGTGGCCGACCCAGGTTCAATTCCTCCATCCCTCTTGGAGAGCCCGGAAAGCTACCGAGATTATCCCATTCACAGAGCAGAGCCTGGCAAGCTAGCCGTGGTGTATTTGATAAGCCAAAAACAGTAACAAGTCTCACAATGGAGACATTACTGGTGCCCACTCGAGCAAGTCAATGAACAACAGGATGACAGTGCTACAGTGCTACTTATTGTTTTGTTTTTTGGGCCATACCCTGAAGTTCTCAGGACACATTCTTGACTCTGAGGACCATACGGGGTGCCAGGGAAGAAATTCAGGTTAGCCCCGTGCAAAGTGATCACTTTGTTCCCTTTACCCTCTTGAGCCTCCTACTCTAGTTTTTCTTTTCCCTATTTTTAAAATGTTTTGGGACCACACCCAGCTCAGAGTTTATTCCTGTTTCTGCACTCAGGGATCACTCCTGGAGGACTCAGGGACCATATAGGGTGCTGAGGATCAAACCTCGGCAGACTGCATACAAGGCAAATGCCCTACAAGCTGTACCATGACTCTGGCCCCTGATTTAGTTTTTCTAATAAATAACTTCCCAATGTTTAGGGAGCCATTTTGAAATGTGCTTTTGTACATCTCCCAAAACTAAATGCTGAGGTAACTGCCTAGAAAAATTTGGTGGCATTTTTAGAAATGATAGTTCATTTGGTCATAAAAGTACTGTGTATTGATTACTTTGGTTGCTTTGGGAGGGAGAGAAGCTCTCTAGGAGTTCTCATGTGCCAGGAGCCACTCCCAGTGTCCACCCAATCTTTGTGAGCTACCAGGACTATACTAGCCCATGCTCAGCAGGGCTTAAGTGGTGCCAGGGATCAAAGCCAGGCCTCTGCATGCAAGGCATGCATTTCAGCCCCTTGAGCCATCTCCCCACCCTCAGTCATCTTGCTTTTACTTAAAGTTAGACCATAAACACTGTGGGGCAGAAATCAAATCTATTACTTTAATGGTTGTGTGCCCAGCACTTAACGGTTACAGAAAGAAAAAAGAAGCTGGAAGCATTTGCTAAATGATTTCTTTTACAGTTGGTCTTAATGCAGAAAGGGGGAAAGTTAGTGACAGTGGCCAATTTAGTTTTGAGTTTCTTTAGTCATTAATGTGACATTTTTATAAGATATACCCATTTCTAATAAGTTTAACCCCACCATTTTCTCACTGAATCAAATAAAACTAATAAATCCAAATATTTGAGCCACTTTCCCTTGCTCACATCAAATATAACAGCATTGAACATTCTTAAGTTAAAATATTCCTACCTTTGCAAATTACCTTTTGGTGACACAGCAGCCTAAATTAACTGAAAGTAATTAATTTCTTTTGTCAATAAAAAACAATTTGCCTCCCAACAAGATAAAGTCAATTGGGTAATGAGTCAAATGATAATAATAGTATCACAATTTACCTTTCTGTCTCTTGCTCATCAGCTATCAGGAAGCTGTAACAAATCATACAGATATATGCTCTGGAAACACCAAAGTTTGTCTCTACCAAAAGGATAAAAAAAAATTATTTTATGCAATAATGACCTCTTTATTGCAATTAGGAAAAGATGTTAGAACGGACTTTTAGGAATAAGTGAGACTAAAAGTGCTTCCGGGAAGCACCCAACCAACCATATACATTGGGGTATTGGGAAAAAATCATCTAAAATCTAAGGGATTAAAAGAACCAATATGTGACTTCGACTGTCAGTCTTAGTCTTGTCAACATACATTTTCTTTAATTCCTAGGCCAAGGCTATCCTTTTTCTCTGGCTTCCTTCACTTGACTCTGAAAACAGACACAGTCAAAGACCAGAAAACCCCACCTAAGTAAATAGTTTAATGTGAGTAACCACCTCCTGAAACTTTAAGGCAAGTGATAATGGCAGTAACTTGTTCTAGACCAATTACTGTCCTCAGGGAAAAAAAAATATTTTTGTTTTTACTTTTGTCCTGTCCCTTGAAGAAACAGAGAAAATTCAAGTGCTATTATGAGTATTTGAAATAAATATTCTGTTTATACTGCTCTCTGGGGCTGGAGCGATAGCACAGCAGGTAGGGCTTTTGCCCTGCATGTGGCCCACCCGGGCTCGATTCTTCCATCCCTCTCAGAGAGCCCGGCAAGCTACCGAGAGTATTTCGCCCACACAACAGAGCCTGACAAGCTACCTGTGGCTTAGATATGCCAAAAACAGTAACAACGAGTCTCACAATGAAGAAGTTACAAATGCCCCCTCGAGCAAATCGATGAGCAACACAGTGATACAGTGATTCTGCTCTATATCTGTATTGTTGAATGATTATTGTTATTAATTCTAGCTACTTTAAGATATCAGGCCTACTGTACATCCTTTAACCTCATGTTTACATGAGCAGTTAATGAGGAAGAACCCTGTGGCTACATGCCTCAGAGTTAAAATTTGATATTATAAAGGAAGAAATATTTTCTCTGTGTGGCACATCTGATCTGAAATACATGTGAGTCACAATTTTGTAAGGTGAAGTAAGTGGCCACCCATTTCAGTGATTCTACTCCCACCCTGATTAATAAAATTCTCTACATACAAGACAAAGTACAGGAGTCAGTAATTAAAGTTAGTAATACAAACATACACATGTAAATTTGTTCTAAAACTTCATCAGATTATCATTCTTCTTCATGATTCTTATAATAGGAGTGAGCCAATGTTCTGTTCAATAATACAATATTTTCTTTTAATCAACTATCTTTTGTTAATTATTATTGATAATTAACTTGCATTAATTGACAAGCAAATTGATTTTTGAAAGGCAATTTATATTATCGCTATAAATATTCAACATCACTTCTCTACACATTATATATAACCAGTATCACTTGCCATATATAGTAAAAACAAAGTGACTGTCAAAAATTATTGTTTATTTGTGTAATATTAAAAATCATTTCCTGGGCCTCATGGAATGCAAACAGAAATTGTTTTAAATTCATAATTAAAGGGTCAGACATATAGCTCAGTGGTTATATATTCATAATAAATACTAAATGAGAGATATCATAATTTTCAATACCTCTCCCATTATGTCTTCTCTTTAAGGACTATCCAAATGAGGTAGGCAGGACACTTAAAATTCAAAGTGCTTGTGTGATAGCTAGGTACTCAGGGTGGGGTGGGGTGGGCATCACAACTCAAGAGTACAAAATAGCAGGCTTCTGATCACTTCACACTAATTTATACTTTTGAATGTCCCTATATGCACCACAGAGGAATTCTGCTGTATTGTTTGATAGGCAGGTCCTTCCTCCACTTCTATGCACCATCTCTTTTAGATATACATGTCTGAGCTCACAAATTACCCATCACAAAGAAATTGCATGCTGCTAATAGGCCTCTTCATTGTGGTTGACAGTGCAGAACAAATGCCAGTCCCTGTACTGAGATCAAATTTCTGGAATACTAACAGAGGTTCCAGTGGGGAGAGACATACTACCCAGAGGTCACTCCAATAACTCCTTGAATAAGTTCGGGAGTTCTACTTCTTGTCACATTTACCACTACTAACTGCCAAATGTTCTAGTTCTCCTTTCCCTCAGATTCTCAATTCTTTGATCATCTGTCCATTTGATGCTCTCAACAGCTGTCTTCAGCAAAAGAGATGCCAAATTTGGAGAGAGAGAGAGGGAAAAAAAAAACTAGAGAGTGAATCAGATGGTACGGACCACAAATGAATGAGTGAATATATTAAAATTGACCACCTTTACAGAAGGGAGCACTTGCGCACCTCAGTCATGCCTTCCAAACCCATGTCCAAAGTTATCAAAGAACACAGTACAAATTCCAACAGTCTCACTCTGGCTTTTCAACAAATTTATTTTCCCTTGCCCTCCTTAGACAAAAATTGACTATTCTGTCTTTTAAAGTGCCTCCTTCTTATAAGCTGTGCTATCTTAGTCAAGACACTTCTCTAAATGTATGTTCCCTAATTTGTTAAATCCTCATGCACAGCATCTGCCTCAAAAATTGATCATTCAGGAAAATTCACTTCCACATTGCCTGAAGAATATCAGAAACTAAAGTTGCTGGCTACATTTTAGGCCCAAATAAAAATACCATGGCAACTATCAATGCATAATTGCTCCATAGTATTGCAATATAATACCCACATACTTTCATTTACTACCCTAGTATCTTTGGTTTGTCAATACAGGATTGGTTTTTGAACTTACAAAGGAAATGAAGCAGATCAGGCTCAGCTCAGCTTCATGGGCAAAGGGTTCTTCATAAAAGCATCTTAACCAATGTTTCCTGAATTGACAGTGTCAATAATTCACTCCCATGTGAAGCACATTTCAATTCTTTAATCTCTCTCACTCTGAATTTCCCTATGCTTGGAATATCCAGAGAGCCTCCCTCATTTCTGAATCAGAAAGTATGGACACCTGGTAGCCACAGGAGATAAAGTTTAGAATTTGATGCTATAATATTTTTCAGTCAGAGAGCACTAGCCAGGAGACGGTAAACCACTCTGACACTTCAGTTGTCGCCCCTCCAAGCAGATTCACACGCTGTTCAGCTAAAACCCCCTTGGGGAATGCATCTCATCATGTTTACTGTTATTCATTATGACTAGCTATACACAGACACTGCCTTTAGTGTCAGGCCGAATGGCCTCATATAGCCTCTTAGTCCAAGACAGCCAGAAGATACAGACACACATCAAATAAGACGCAGGCAAGAAAACCACATTCCCTTCCTTAAGATAGACTGAAGCAAACTTGAGTTTCACTATAGGGAGACTCATAGCAAGCCAATCAAAAACTCTGAGTGTTGACAAGAAAAATGCTTGTCAAAACAGCTTCTGTGTGTATTTACAAGCAAGTATGCTAGGAAGAAAAAGATAACTGGTTTGGCAGGGAAATCGCCATGAAGGAGAAGGACCAGTGCACTCTCAGTGGTTAGGTGCATTCCTGAGCCTCTGCGGGTGCTCCTCTATTGTGATTCCATGCATATCTCTACAGAAAAATCTCTCCAAAATACATTAATTAGGGACATGCCCTTTACCATCTTGATAATCTAAACCGAAGTTCATGGAAGAGAACATGATCCAAAGAGATGGCCTCCACAATCCTCAGAATCCATTACAATGAACAGTATTAAAACATTCCGGTATTTAAATAAGGGGGTAGTTGGATTTCCTCAACAGGCTTTAATTGGAAACAAATCTCAAATCTAAGAAGTCTAGAAAGGGCACCACATTTCCCCCATTGACACAGCTATATTGAAAAATCAACCTGCAGTTCTAAGGGAAATTAAAAAAAAAAAAAAAAACAACTGCTGATTTCTAGCATGGTATCCAATCTTTATTTTTGTGATCTGACAATTCTCAGTTCAAGCATAAACAGACTTTTCCACCCTGAAGTAGGAAAAGGATTAAGTAGGCAGGACATTTTCTGAGTTCTGTGTAGCATATGTTCATAAGCTTTACTTTTGTAGCATTTATGGATTCATTCTGGAGTAGGGTTAAGCCGGAGCAAGGCAATTTGGCATGCCTGCATTTGCTTTATCAGGAGAAGCAAGTGCAGTCTGCCGGGCCATGCTGACCTGAGCCACCGAGAAACTTGTGGGAACCCTGAGAGGGATGCTGATTATTTTCTTTACAGTGATGTTCAAGCTGAGCCATCCTCTTTGCAAAACAGTAAATGAGCTTCATGCAAATTATCCCCAGGAAAATGGTGGCCCAGGGGACAAAGAGGGATCATTATCACACAAACTTTATTTCTGACCAACTTCAACAACTGCCCTGCAGTATTTCACTGCTACCTAATCTCAGGGCCAGCATTCCAATCCACCCCAGCCTACCAATCACATTCAACTGTAGATAGATGTGCTTTCGAAATCTGTACATACACTTCTACATCCATAGGACAGAACACAGCATGGCCCTTAATGAAGATGCAGAGAAAGGACTTTTCAAGTTCACACTGTGATGTTAAATGAAAAAGAAAAGTCATACGCACTTATCTTTTTAAAATCTTACTAAAATAGATAACTGACCAGAAAGAACTATCCAAAAAGGTTCTAGTTGGTCATCTCTGAAAAGTAGAATGATTAGCTATTCTGGGTTTTTTTTTTTTAATTCTTTGCTGATCTGATTCCCAAATATTCGAAAATGCAAACAAACTATTTTTGTAATAGCATGAAATAACATGAAATAATTATAACATAGTTGAAAGATATAGACTGACATTTTCAGGGGCTGGAGTGATAGTATAGTGGGTAGGTCATTTTCCTTGTATGTGGCCAACCCGGGTTCGATTCCCAGAATCCCATATGGTCCCCTGAGCACTGCCAGGAGTAATTCCTGAGTGCAAAGCCAGGAGTAACCCCTGTGCATCTCAGATGTGACCCAAAAAGAAAAAATAAAACACAATCAGACTGACATTTACAAAAGGATTTTTCAGCTGTGAACAGAAAAGTATTCCTATTAAAATCATAGAATTGATCGCTAGTATTGAACTACCCTGATTCCCACATGCAACTCTTATTGCCACCATTACTAACTACTTTTATATCTGCTATATGCAATGCCATGGAGCAGGCAGCAATGTTCAACAAAACATTTTGGAAACTAAGTTATTTACATCCAGGGGCTTCTACAGTGTTACTTAAATTGGGGAACCTGAAAAAGCAGCATTTAATAAGGACTAATCCTTCTACCTCTCCTATATTCTGGCTTCTCAAGGACTCTCCCAATCCTGCCACGTAGGATTAAGTAGACTGAGGTAGGCAGTCAGCCAGGTGCCCAGACCACAGCTTGTGCCTAGGTCACAGCTGCTGCCAGCAAGGATAGACAACTGACTTTAATCAAAGCATTCAATGTTTCCCTCAGGAAGAGGACTTAGATTCCAGTCATTCTTCTTAGTCTTCATTGGCTCCTTAAGAAGGGCAGAAGGAACCACAGGAAAAGTCAAGGTGGATCTGGCTATACAGAGCAGGGAGATGCCTGTGTGTCAAGAGACATGTCAAGGGGCTGGAGCAATAGCACAGCGGGTAGGGCGTTTGCCTTGCATGCGGCCAACCAGGGTTCAATTCCCAACATCCTTTATGGTCCCCCGAGCACCAGCAGGAGTAACTCTTGAGTGCACGAGCCAGGAGTAATCCCTGTGCATCGCCGGGTGTGACCCAAAAAGAAAAAAAAATGAGACATGTCAAGAGATGCTGGGGCTAAAGAACTGCTGCCACCAGTCCTCTGTGCCCTAACAAGGACACAGCAAGACAGCAGAACTGATGGATTTGCAAATGAATCAGGCTCAGTCTTATTGGCTCTTAATTCAACTACTTCCTGGTTCTTTGGCCCAGAACACTCTCAGTTGAATAGCTAGTATCCCAATTTTCGTTACCATTAATTTTGTTTCTTGAAAAAAAGTTAATTCCTAATGAGGAAGAGTCAGGTGTGTCACCTCAAAATATTCCATTATTTTCTTTTTTTCTTGGAATTACTTGTCAAACAGCTGGTGCAAGATGGACACTCTGATTTGTTTTTGTCCCTCTCCGTGCAGGACTAGATTGCCCACGTGGAAGGTACTTTTCCTATACAAGGAGGATAGGAAGCATCAATAGAGTTAGGAGTTGAAGACCAAGAAAGCTATAAAAACAGGTCCTGTTCCTGCTGCACTAATTTGCTATCCCCAAGCAAAATTCCTTTGTCTGGTCAATTCTTCACATAGTATTGCTTCTTTGTTTAAAAAAAAAAAAAATCTTGGCCCTCCCGTGCCCCGCTTCCCGCCGCCTGGACTCCCCGAGACCTTCCAGCCGCCCCAGCCCGTGTCCTCTGCGCCCCGGCTCCTCCCCGGGCCCCCTAACTGCGGCCTGCCCTCGCAGGAAGACACTGGCGGCGTGTCCTGTATGTTAGTGGGCGTGGTCTAAAAGTGGGCGTGGCCTCCTCTCAGAGCGGCCAACGCTAACGCGGCCGCAGTTATTCTTTGTTACCTCAGCTCAATCAGTACTTGTATGTTTTTGAAAATTCACTTTTGCAATCTCTAACACACAAAATAGCCATTAGCTTAGTCTGACACTATAAAAGCTCTCAGTTAATAAGGGAAGTTTAGCACGATCAGAAAACCTTCTTTCCACAAGAAGGAAAAAGGAACAAATAACTACAGAGCTCCAACTCTATACTTCCGTAACAATATGAAGAAGCAGCGAAAATCCCCTCCACCAAGAGAGGGAGAAGAAAAAATTCCAGAAACATCAATGGGGGCTACTCACATCTATGACCTCTCAGATAAACAATTTAGACAGGAGATCTGGAGGAGAGTCGACCTACTCCAAGCAACCATGGAACAGACATCCAATAAACTAAGGGAGGAGATGAATGAAGCGCTGGAACGGTCTACCAAGAAAATTCAGGAAGAAATGAGAGCAGAAATGAGAGCAGAAATTTCAAATCTTCGAACGGAAATCTCACAAATAAAGGAATCGGTAGATGAAATAAAAATCACACTAGATGCCCTCAACAGTAGAATGACTACAGCTGAAGAAAGAATCAGCGACCTGGAAGATGAGCTGCAGAAAGCTTATAGACAACAACAAATCATGGCCAAAGACCTCAAAATGGCTATAGAGCGAATCAGAGCCCTGGGGGATGACTTCAAGAGAAACAACATAAGAATCATTGGAGTACCAGAACCACAGGGAAGTAACCCCAATGAAAAAAACACAGTCAAAGACATCATTGCTAAGAAATTCCCAGAGCTGGAGAAGGCAGGCATCCAGATACAAGAAGTCCGAAGAGTACCAGCAAAAAGAGACCCGAATAAAAAGACTCCAAGGCATATCATAGTCAGAATGACGGATGCTATGGATAGAGACACAATTCTGCAAGCAGCAAGGTCAAAGAAGGAAATTACATACAAAGGAGCACCCCTCAGATTTACAGCAGACCTGTCAGAGGAAACCCTCCGAGCCCGAAGACAATGGTGGGACATAGTGAAAAGACTCAACGAAATGAATGCCTCACCAAGAATACTTTATCCGGCTAAACTCTCACTCAAACTCGAAGGAACCATACACTACTTCTCGGATAAACAACAGCTCAGGTCCTTCATAGACTCAAAACCAAACTTGAAAGAAGGTCTCAAGGGGCTACTGTAAGACAAGGTGGAGCCACATAAAAACAACAAATACCACAGAAATATGACACAAAATCCTATCACAATAATCTCTCTCAACGTCAACGGCCTAAATGCACCCATCAAGAGACACAGAGTGGCAAAATGGATCCAGAAATTAAACCCATCATTCTGCTGCCTGCAAGAAACACACCTGAACAAACAGAGTAAACATAGACTCAAAGTCAAAGGATGGAAAACAATCCTGCAAGCAAACAACCCCCGTAAAAAAGCTGGAGTGGCCATCCTAATATCCGACAACATAGATTTCAGGTTGAAAAAGATTAAAAGGGACAGCGAAGGTCATTTTCTGTTTATCAAGGGATATGTTCAACAGGAAGAAATCACACTCTTAAACATATATGCACCTAATGAGCGACCAGCTAAATATTTAAAACAACTCCTAGCAGACTTCAAAGAGGACATCACTAACAGCACAATAGTAGTCGGAGACTTCAATATGGCCTTATCGCCTCTAGATAGATCGACAAGAACAAAACTCAACAAGGAAACACTGACTCTGAAAGAAGAAATTGAAGAGAGAGGCCTAATAGACCTATACAGGGCCTTACACCCCCAAAAGAAAGAATACACATTCTTTTCCAGTGCACACGGAACATTTTCTAAAATAGACCATGTACTGGGCCCCAGAACATACCTCAATAGAATCGGAAAAATAGAAATTGTATCAACCATCTTTTCAGACCACGATGCGCTGAAGATAGAAGCTAACCACTCACTGACACGGAGAATCAAGTCAAACACTTGGAAATTAAACAATTCAATGTTGAACAATGAGTGGGTCAGGAAGGAAATCAAGGAAGAAATCAAAAAATACTTAGAAACAAATGAGAATGAAGACACGAGCTGCCAAAACCTATGGGACGCAGCTAAAGCCGTGTTAAGGGGAAAATTTATAGCTCTCCAAGCATTCCTCAGGAAGGAAGAAAGGGCCCACATAGACAGCTTGACTTCACGACTCAAGACCTTAGAAAAGGACCAGAAAAGGGAACCCAAACCAGATCGAAGGAAAGAAATAATAAAAATTAGAGCAGAAATTAATGACATGGAAACCAAAAAGACAATCCGAAAGATCAATGAAACAAAGAGCTGGTTCTTCGAGAAAATAAACAAGATTGATAAACCGCTAGCAAGACTCACAAAGAAAGAAAGAGAAAGAACCCTAATAAATCGAATCAGAAATGAAAAGGGGGACATCATAACAGAAACCAGTGAGATTCAAAAGATCATTAGAGACTACTTCGAAAGTCTATATGCCACAAAACAGGAGAACCTAAAAGAAATGGATGGATTCCTCGATTCTTACAATCTCCCAAGACTGAACAAAGAAGACTTGGAATACCTGAATAGACCCATCAATGTTAAGGAAATTGAAGCTGTGATCAAAAACCTCCCCAAAAACAAAAGCCCAGGCCCAGATGGCTTCACTGGCGAATTCTTCCAAACATTTAAAGAAGACCTGCTGCCTGTTTTCCTCAAACTTTTCCAGGAAATTGAAGAAACAAGAAATCTCCCAAACAGTTTCTATGAAGCACACATCTCCCTAATACCAAAAGCAAACAAAGACATCACTAAGAAAGAAAATTACAGACCAATATCCCTGATGAACACCGATGCGAAGATCCTCAACAAAATACTGGCAAATAGGATCCAACAACTCATCAAAAAGATCATACATCACGACCAAGTGGGATTCATCCCAGGGATGCAAGGATGGTTTAACATTCGGAAATCAATCAACATAATCCAGCATATCAACAAAAGTAAAGATAAAAACCATATGATCATATCAATAGATGCAGAGAAAGCATTTGACAAGATCCAACATCCTTTCATGATGAAAACCCTCGCCAAAATGGGGTTTGGAGGAACTTTCCTCAAGATAGTCAAAGCCATCTATCACAAGCCTACGGCAAGCATTATCCTCAACGGGGAAAAACTAAGGGCCTTTCCTCTGAGATCAGGCACAAGACAAGGATGCCCACTCTCACCACTCCTCTTCAATATAGTACTGGAAGTACTTGCGATAGCTATTAGACAAGAAAAAGAGATCAAGGGCATCCAGATAGGAAGGGAAGAAATCAAACTCTCACTATTTGCAGACGACATGATACTATATCTAGAGAAGCCTAAAACCTCTACTAAGAAACTCTTAGAAACAATAGACTTATACAGTAAAGTTGCAGGCTACAAAATCAATACCCAAAAATCCATGGCCTTCATATATGCAAACAATGAGGCAGAGGAAAGGGACATGAAAAAAGCAATCCCATTCACAATCGTGCCCCAGAAAATCAAGTACCTCGGAATCAGCTTAACCAAGGAAGTAAAAGACCTTTACAAAGAAAACTACATAACGCTACTCCATGAAATCAAAGAGGACATGAGGAAATGGAAACATATACCCTGCTCGTGGATAGGGAGAATCAATGTTGTCAAAATGGCAATACTCCCTAAAGCATTATACAGATTCAATGCGATCCCTATAAATATACCCATGACACTCTTCAAAGAAATGGATCAAGAAATCCTAAAATTCATATGGAATAACAAACGTCCAAGGATAGCTAAAACAATTCTTGGGAAAAAGATGATGGGAGGCATCACCATCCCCAACCTCAAACTTTACTACAAAGCAGTAACAATTAAAACAGCATGGTACTGGAACAAAGGCAGAGCCATAGACCAATGGAACAGGGTGGAATATCCCTACACACAACCCCAAATGTATGACCATCTAATCTTTGATAAGGGAGCAAGAGATGTGAAGTGGAGCAAGGAAAGCCTCTTTAACAAATGGTGCTGGCACAACTGGACAACCACATGCAAAAAAATGGGTTTAGACCTTGACCTGACACCATGCACAAAAGTCAGATCAAAATGGATTAAAGACCTCAACATTAGACCACAAACCATAAGGTACATTGAAGACAAGGTCGGCGAAACCCTCCACGATATTGAAGATAAAGGTATCTTCAAAGGTGGCACGGAACTAAGCAATCTAGTAAAAACAGAGATCAACAAATGGGACTACATTAAACTAAAAAGCTTCTGCACCGCAAGAGATACATTGACCAGAATCCAAAGACTATCCACAGAATGGGAAAGGATATTTACACAATACCCATCAGATAAGGGGTTGATATCAATGGTATATAAAGCACTGGTTGAACTCTACAAGAAGAAAACATCCAACCCCATCAAAAAATGGGGCGAAGAAATGAACAGAAACTTTACCAAGGAAGAAATACGAATGGCCAAAAGGCACATGAAAAAGTGCTCTGCATCACTAATCATCAGAGAGATGCAGATCAAAACAACCATGAGATACCACCTCACACCACAGAGACTAGCACACATCCAAAAGAACAAAAGCAACCGCTGTTGGAGAGGATGTGGGGAGAAAGGGACCCTTCTTCACTGCTGGTGGGAATGCCGACTGGTTCAGCCCTTCTGGAAAACAATTTGGACGACTCTCAAAAAATTAGATATTGAATTCCCATTTGACCCAGCAATACCACTGCTGGGAATATATCCCAGAGAGGCAAAAAAGTACAATCGAAACAACATCTGCACATGTATGTTCATCGCAGCACTGTTTACAATAGCCAGAATCTGGAAAAAACCCGAATGCCCCAGAACGGATGACTGGTTGAGGAAACTTTGGTACATCTATACAATGGAATACTATGCAGCTGTTAGAAAAAAGGAGGTCAAGAATTTTGTAGTTAAGTGGATGGGCATGAAAAGTTTCATGCTGAGTGAAATGAGTCAGAAAGAGAGAGACAGACATAGAAAGATTGCACTCATCTATGGTATATAGAATAACAGAGTGGGATACTATCACCCAAGAACTGTAGAAATAAGTACCAGGAGGTTGACTCCATGGCTTCGAGGCTGGCCTCACGTTCCGGGGAAAGGTCAACTCAGAGAAGCGATTACCAACTACATTGTAGTCGAAGGCCATGTGGGGGAAGGGAGTTGCGGGCTGAATGAGGGCTAGAGACTGAGCACAGAGGCCACTGAACACCTTTATTGCAAACCACAACAGCTAATTAGAGAGAGAGAACAGAAGGGAATGCCTTGCCACAGTGGCAGGGTGGGGTGGGGGGGAGATGGGATTGGGGAGGGTGGGAGGGACGCTGGGTTTACGGGTGGTGGAGAATGGGCACTGGTGAAGGGATGGGTTCCCGAACTTTGTATGAGGGAAGTATAAGCACAAAAGTGTATAAATCTGTAACTGTACCCTCACGGTGATTCTCTAATTAAAAATAAATAAAATTAAAAAAAAAAATCTTCATGCTTTAGAAACGTTCATTTTTTTGAGTTTCAAAGTTTATGGGGCTCCCTAAAATAATTCAATGTGTTTGATAATCCATCTTATATCAACTTAATTATTAGGTAAATCAAAGAATGGAGACAGAAAAGGGTTTGGGGATTCCACTCCTTAAACCACCTAAGACAAAATCATAATAGTCAAAAATATGAACATCTTTGCCCCATTTTGCATGGTTCTTTCCTTCCTTTTGTGCTTCTTTTGGATCTCAGCCAAAATTTTACTAACTCACAGAAACCCTACCTGATTACTCCATAGGAGGGGATATCCTCTTTTGCAACTTGTTTCTTTGTTTTTTTTTAGAAGGGGGCATTCTCAGCAGTCTGACCAAGTACTCCCAGGAATTCTTCTGATGCTGCCCAGAACCAGCAATCCTTGGAGGCACCAGTGCTACGCTACATGATGCCAGAAATAAAATTCAAGACCTCACACAGACAAAGCACGTGCTCAACCATTTGAGTCACATCCCAAATCCCATCCTCGTATTGCTTAAATAGGATCTAGCATTAGTTTTAATTACATATGCTTATCGTGTTTACTAGTTATGATGTCTCTCTCTCCCTAGAGTGTAAAATTATCAGTAGGGTCCGTGTTTCTTATGCCTAATACAGCATGTCCCTGGCACTTACAGGAGGTTAATGGTGTTGAATGAAACAGTTAGTCATGTAAACAAGTACATATTAATTCACTTGATACACAAATCACTACTGAGCACTCAAATATTGCAAGAGTTGGCCCTTTCTCCTTGAGAAACTAATGGCTTAAATACAGACATTAGGCATATCATCAAAGATATATCCACAGAAACTAGTTGAGGAGCCAGAACCAACAGCCATTCTCTCTTCTGCTTTATAGGCAAGCTTTTGTGAGATGTCCTCACTCCAAAAAACAAACAAACAAAAACCATGGCTTATAGCTGTTCAGATATTCATTCCTTTAGCCCCTAGGGCAGGGAAGCCATACACACCCCCTATAAACCACCCCCCAACAAACACACACACACATATACACACACATATACAAAACCTCCAGCTGTGAATAATCTCTCCTGTTTTTTTGTTTAGGGGCCACAGCCAGCTGTGCTCAAGGCTTACTCCTGGTTCTGTTCTCAGGGATAACTTCTGGTAGAATTCAGGGGATGCTGTGAATTTTCAGGATTGGACCCAGGTTGTGCTGCAGGAACAGCAACCATGTCACCAGTTGTACTATCTCTCCCACCCCCACCTGAATTTTACAAAGTCTTTGGACATTGAATCCTGTCATATAAGCATATACATTGCCCCAGAAGCAGTCATCTTACAACCAGGAAGGCAGTCAGTCTGAAGAACAACTGGAGATGCTGAAGATGACAGAGAAAAGGGTGATGGAGACCTTTATGACACAGTTAAAACAATAAATTATGAAATCTGGAGTTAATCCCTTAGGAACACTTGTTCCTTGAGATAATTCATTTCTCTCACTCTGGTGGGTTTCGTTTGTATTCAAATGTAAGTGGAAAGAGAAATTCACAAAACAGTTGACATTACTTTGCAATCTGTCAAGAGTTTAGTACTCAAAATCCTCTCCCTGTTCACAGAGACAACCATCAAAAGCACCCTGTCAGGTCCCCAGTTGTTTGGCACCAGGGACAAGTGAATTGAGGTTGGATCTCAGACATTCAGAGGCAGGATTCTGGGGCTAGAGTAATAGCACAGTGGGTAGGGCATTTGCCTTGCCCTCGGCCCACCCAGGATCAATTTCCAGCATCCCATATAGTCCCCTGAGCACCGCCAGGAGCAATTGCTGAGTGCATGAGCCCGGAGCAACCCCTGTACATTTCCAGGTGTGATCCAAAAAGAAAAAAAAAATCAGAGGCAGGATTCTGTAATGCCTTTCCATTAATCATAATATCCATGAGGCTCAGCAGGTAAAAATAGAGGATTTGCAATGGGTGTTTTTTTCCCCTTAATTCCTTTATGGTTTAAACCATTTTAAATTGATTTTAAAAAACATTTTTCAGCCCAAAGTATCTTAACTAATAAATCTATTTTCATATAATTAGCAGCAAATTTATGTTATTTCCTTCCAGCAAGACTCAAGAGAAAATAGTGAAAGAGATTCATAATTCAACCTACACTTTTCCCAATTTTGGGTGATGGATCTTAGGTGAAATTTCCCCAAAATAAAGGTAATTAGGATGCCGGAAAGAGAATTAACCATGTGATCATCTAACATTCTCTCCATCGTGGTAGTCATAAGACAGCTCATGAATGCTGAAGTGTCACCTTTTCTCAGTGGTAAATTGGGAATGACAACATTTAAAGAGTATCAACATGTGCTCTTGAATCCCTCCTGTGTATATTTTCCCCTTCATTATGTTAAAAAAGGGAATGAAGTTTTTATGCCTTTTGTTTCAGGAGTGTTTCTGAAGGAAGGTATTATGGGTACTAGTTAGGAAATCCTAATCTCCCAAAGTCTGCCCCCACAATGGATATTTTTCAAGAGCCCAAATTCAAAGGAGCACATGTTAGACACAACATAAAGGAAGCCATGAAGACCAGATTGGACCAATTTTGTTTTGCTTTTTTCTTTCCCTCCCCCCTTTGGTTTACTTTGTTCTGATATAGGTGAAACTGTGTTTTCCTGATACTGTGGGTGATTGTGGGGGGCACAGAGAGCAAAGGGGTGTAGCTGGCAGAGAGTGTTAGTGCCCTCCTTTTTGAGCCACCAATCTCCCCTGCGAAGTGCCTGGAGGGGTTAGGATTAGTAAAATTCATGCTGTAGTACCTAATCAAGACACCTAAACCAGACACTAGCGGCCACCAGCCTCACAAATTTCACCAAGTTCCACTCGATGGCACGGCATGGTAAGTAGTCCTCAGCACCTGAGTATTGGGGAGAGTGAAGCTTCGGGCCGAAAAAAGTGACTGCTCTTTGCAGCAAGAGGAAAATCAGGCCTGACCACTGCACAGGTTTCTCTCTAATTAGCTGTCTACTCTCGCAGAAAAGAATTTCAGAAGTCAGTGAAGTAAACTAGCCTCATTTGGGGAATATGAGTAAGAGAGTGAGAAAGAGAAGGTTGGAGAGGAGAGAGAAGAAACATGCAAGAAAAGGGAGAATCCCATGGAGTATAAGAAAGGAATCACCTGCCCCAAGTCCCTATGTGGGACACCCCAGAGGTGAGGAATGTGCATTGCTTACTTTTGCCAAGTTGGTTTTACAGGATTTTACCCAAAAGGTTCCCAACTTGGGGCTTTCTATGTTTCTAAGGTGTTGTCAATGGGAAATGGGTGGTCTTCTTTCAAATTCTATTTTCAGGGCCTTTAGTTGCTGCTAAAGATTCGCTCACCTGATGAGGTCTAGCCATCATTGGACTAACGCTAGCATCGTGGTGATTTTCTTAGGCGTTGGTGTCAGGTGACTGCATCTACAAAAGGAGTCTAGCCTACATGTTTTGGAGCTGCTTTGGAGCTGGTGGCAGAGTAACTTCTTTAGATTTTGGGTTTATTTGTTTCTGAAAACTCAGTCTCAGCCCACCCCACAGCCCCCTCCACCCCCACCCCACTCTCTGTCTACCCAGCCTGCCTCAGAGAGAAGTTGAAGATCTTCCAGTTAAAGTGGTGGATGCTGCAGTCCGTGCTCCCTGACAGAACTTTAGAGAGGTAACAGGGTGTTAGATGCAGATGGTGAGAGGATACTTGGAAAAGAAATATGGGAGCCCTGGACAGAGAAAGATCTCGGGTCCACCCAGCATGATACAGACAAGTAGGCTTGTTCCATGCAGGGTAACCAGAGTAGACTTCCAGAGCTGAGGGCTTCTAGAGTTCTGTGCAACAGCAGGCCATGGTACTTCTGCACCAATGAAAGTCTGTGACAAGAAACCCCAAACACCACTGAGTCAAAACTCCCGAATATTAGAGGGGGGGAAAAAAGTGTAACCACGTAGCACTCAGGATTAAAGTTTATGTGTGCGATATTCAAGACTATCACCCATGACAAAATCTCTATATCAGAAAAAAAAAGTTCGAAAAATATGCATATAGTTTTTGTTGTGGTTGTTTTTGGCCACACCTGGCAGTGCCAAGGGCTGACTCCTGCTTCTATACTCAGGGATGTCTCCTGGCAGAGCTCAGAGGACCATATGTAGTGTCTTGGATCAGACCTGTGCCAGGCACATGTAAAGGAAGTACCTTACCGCTGTCCTGTCTCTCTGGCCCTTGGCTTTCTATTTTTAACTGACTTGACAAGTCATGAACTCCTAAAGAACATAATGCTGCCTGGTAAAGTTCTCCCTATATATTCAGTATATTCCTGCAAAACCTGCCACTTTACAAAATGAAATGGGCTAGAGAGGTAGTACAATAGGTAGGCCCCTTCCTTGCACTAAGCCAACTCAGGCTTGATCCACAGCACTGAACACTACCAAGAGTGATCCCTGAGTGCAGACACAGAAGTTAGCCCTATGTATCACCAAATGTGGCCCTTCAACCAAAAAGGAAACAAAAAAGGAAACTTAACTGTAAAATAGGCAGCTCTGATGCTAATGAACATTACTGATTATTTTCAAAACATTGGAATGAAATGCTTTTCATTCTCTCTAAATGACACACCTATTCATGAGAAACAGCTATATTTCCCTTAGTATGCTAGGTATTCATGAAGATAAAATGCAAAGAAAAGAACTGCCCTATTTGCATGGCACTAAAATAGTTGAGAATCCCAAATAATACAAAAGCGTTTTCAAGTTACACATGGGATATGAAGTGAAAACGCTCTTGGAGGAAATCTTCTCTAATAATACTTACCTACTTCAGAGGGTGCTAGGAAGCTCTATTAACACCAACAAGAACACTTTTAGATCTTCAAATAAAAGGACTATAGAATTGCAAAGTATTATTATTATAGTTCTGAAATAATTTCACACCTAGGGATGAGAAAACCCCAGGCCAGATTTTACTGCTTCTCTTGCCTGATAAACAGAAATGCCACAAGCAAAGGAGGCAGCGAAACAGATATTAAAGAGAACAAAGACATCAAAGTCTTTTTTTCACTTGGGCTTTCCAGTCCTCCTCATGTCATTTTAGAGGGATTTTAAATAAATAAATAAATAAATAAATAAATAAATAAATAAATCCCTACAAGGTCAGGGTTAAGTACACAGTCAACACTCACATTGTTTTTATACCAAATAAAGTACCAACCGGCTGAGCTGATAGGAAAAGGAACAAAGTCATGTCCACTTGGAAGGGGCAGCGTCTACTTGCCAAATTTAAGACTGGCTGGATGAATCATTGCCTGAATCCCCCAGAGTTCAGCCTCAGCTAGGAGATCAAAAAGTAGCTGCCTCTGAAGATTCCAGGATTATTTTGCAAATTGTCTGTCACACAGGCAGGGGGAGTTGTGGAATGGGGTGGGGGAGGGGGGAGTGTACTGGGGATTTTGGTGGTGGAAAATGTTCACTGGTGAAGGGATGGGTGTTTGATGAAGTTCAAACATGAAATTTTTGTTACTGTACCTCATGGTGAATTAATTAAAAAAAAATTTTTTAAATCAAGATTCCAGGATTTCTACTCAGTAACTGAGCACTGGACAAGACCAGACTCATTTTTTGCTGCTGTTGAAGGTAGTGGTGATGATGACATGGCAAATATGGTAATAGCGCAGCAGGTAGGGCGTTAACCTTGCATACAGCTAACCCGGGTTCGATTCCTCCGCCCCTATTGGAGAGCCCAGCAAGCTATCGAGAGTATCTTGCCCCCACGGTAGAGCCTGGCAAGCTACCTGTGGCATATTGGATATGCCAAAAACAATAACAAGTCTCACAATAGAGACGTTACTGGTGCCCGCTCGAGCAAATCAATGAACAACGGGATGACAGTGACAGTGACAGATGCCATAAATATGGCAATAACAGCCTAGAAGGGAAGTTCTCTACTCCTGCTAATCAGCAACATCATTTGTGGAACTTTTAAAAATGCAGATTCTTGGGGCCCATCTTAGCTGTACTAATTCTGAATCTTTCTCTCTGCAAACAATACTCCGGATTTTTTTAATGAAGCCATTATGTTAACAACTGGAGTGACAGTGTTTGTAAACACTGTCATGATTAGGAATGCAGACTTTGTCAACAGACTGGCTGGAGTCGGATCCTGATTCTAAAACTGAGTAGCTCTGTGGTCTGAGCAAAATAGTTAACCGGAAATCTCAACTTCTCCATCTATAAAATGGAGATGCTACTATTACCTACCTTTTATGAGGCCGATGCCAAGGAAGGTAAGTCAATAACTTATTTAAGCAATAGCCACCTCAAAGGAAAGAAACCAATCAGACTAGTACGATAATATCATTATTTTATATTGATTTCAACAGAATTTATAACATAACTATGTTAAAAGTCTGTGAAACACAAGAGTCAGGAATAAAGAGTATCAAAGAGCTATTGCTAAAACTGATGTTTCAAGTATAAAAGAGAAGAAGCATAGAAACAGAGAGATAAATACCCAAGTGTTCAATCAAAGTAGCTAATTATGGGGAGAGAATCTAGGCAGGGAGAAAGAAGAAAAGGAATCTGGGGATGGCTCAGAGGCAAAAAAGCAATAATAAGTAAGCAGACAAGTGTCATCGTTCTTCAGCACTTGCCTTTTTTTGTGTTGTTTTGCTGAAGCACTGTTGCAATGCTGCCTTAAAAAAACTAAAATAAATTTTCAAAGTTAATTCCTAATATATGTAAGCTTAATATTGAATTTATTTATATACTTATATTGACAAAGTTTTTAAACTTTCCCAAAATTGCTTTTTGAAAATGAACCGATATAACACCTCCAAAACTGGTAGGCCCAAAATGTTCCATTCTTTAAAAGTGGATGATAAACGTTATGTCTCTGGCACACTTTCCAAGTCCTAAAAAGATATGTGTAGCATTGAAATGAGGGCAGCAGGAAAAGCTATCACTGTTCACTGTATCACTGTTATCCCGTTGCTCATCGATTTGCTCAAGTGGGTACCAGTAACGTCTCCATTGTGAGACTTGTTGTTACTGTTTTTGGCATATCGAATACGCCACGGGTGGTTTGCCAGGCTCTGCCATGCAGGCGGGATACTCTCGGTAGCCTGTCAGGCTCTCCGAGAGGGGCCGAGGAATCAAACCTGGGTTGGCTGCGTGCAATGCAAACACCCTACCCGCTGTGCTATCTCGCCAGCTGATTCCTTTTTTATAGCAAGAAAAGCTATAAAGCCAAAAAAAAAAAAATGTTCCTTTGTGCACAAACGTACAAGCAGGAAAGAAACAGCAACTTCCCTGGGTAAATGAGGTGAACTGAGTGAAGAGTGAGAGAGAGGAAAAGGAAAACCAAGAGGGACACTCAGCACCCTGCATAATAGCTGCAGACAAGAGGCCCCAGAAGGAAATGGTGGTCTTCCTTGGAGGACATGGCCACTGCAGCCATGGTGCTACCGGGAAAGTAGGAAATAGTATTCCTACCCTGCATTCGCAGATCTTCACCCTTCCATTTGCTAATCCACAGGAAGAACCATAAATCCCGGAAGCCCAGGAAATATTGTCCGAGAACCATCTCCTGGGCAAAGCACCTTTCAGAGCACGGCACAAATAGAGTATCCATAGAGTATCCAGCACTAACACTATGCAAGGTTTTGTCTTTATGAACTTATCTTCCTTTGGTACTCAGCCTCATAAAATCAGGCCCCAATTTTTAATCTGTTTGGTATACACAGTATGCATATTAAAAATAGCAATGCACTGATGGTCTGTAGCACCATCACTACTTCAATACTTTCATATCCATTGGTTTTATGTCATTCTCAGAACAATCCTTCCTAATAGAAAAAGTATTAGCCTGACCTTGAAAGTGAGGATACTTCGACTTAAGAAAAGTTAGGTATTTTATCCAGAGTCATAAACAACTCACGGAGCCCCAACTACAAGGCATGTATCCAAACACTTCCGTGAAGGCTATTTGCACCTACAATGCTATCACACTAGTTATTCACAGTAGAAGTGTGCAACTGATGTGTCTGTGGCGGGGGGGCGGGGGGATATTAAACACCTTTATTCTAGGCAATGCACAGAAGCACTCCACAAACAAGACATAGTAGAAGCAGAGCAAACTTGCCCAGCCCATTCTCCAACAACCACAAGCAATGCCAGAAACCAAAGTAACTTAGTTTTCAATCAGACTTTCACATTAGTTTTTAAAATGGTGTTTGGTAGAAAAGTGTTGAAATGAGAAATAAAAATTGAGCAAAAGTAGAAAAATATTTAAAGAATTTTATTTGGGGGTGCTGGGATAAATAACCAAAAACCACATCCCTTGCCCAAAACCCATGCCACAAAGAGAGATTCAGAACATAAAAGGATAACTAGCCCTTTGGCCATTTCTAGCCACATCTCTGCAGCCATACCCACTCCAGCCACACACACACTCTCTCTCTCTTTCTCTCTCTCTCTCTCTCTCTCTCTCTCTCTCTTAGAAAAGTTAAAGAAGCAGCCAATGTTCCCAGGCAATAACTCAGCAGTAAAAGTACCTACGCTGCAAGAATAAGACCATGAGTTGCCATCAATCCTCATTTCCACCCATGTATTCTGAGCAGCTCTGTTGTCCAGAGCCCCCAGTACTAGAAGAGTTTGTGCTCTCAAGTGCACTACAGTCAGATGTTTTCAAGGACTACATGACTTCAGCAAATAGTGCAACTAAACATTGTTTGAGCACCATGTCCAGGAGTGGAACTCATAGCAAGCACTACAGCCAGAATGTGCATGAGCACCCAAGGACACACAACTAATGTGTGAGCACCACAAGCAAGCATGTGCAACCAACAATAACAAAAGGAAAGGAAGGGGGGAGTAGAAATGATGAAGAATGATGCTATTGACCAGACAAAAGTGATAGTGGTCAGTCCAGCAAATGATCCATTTTTGAAAAACTGAAAACTCCATACCTTTTGTATTCTACAGAAAATTATTCAGATATTTTCAATGAAAACCTCTAAAAATTTCCCGTGCATTTCAAATCTGGTCTCTAACATATAAACTATCAATCAAAGTTCTAAGGCTATAAGGAATAGAAAGCAATGGGGCTAATGTAAGTAAGATTATTGGAAAGGAATTGAAAGCTCATCAAATCTATATCAGACAGAAAAATGTTTAGAAAACATCAGTGGCCAGAAAGACATGGAGTCTAGGGAATGGAAATTGCTGCAGTATTCTCAGAACAATCACTCTTAGAACACCATGCTCAGTGGAAGAATTTAGAATCACTTAGTACAAAATTCAAGTTTAAAAGAAGAAACATCAACTTAACCAAACTTGTGGTCCTACAGCCATCCCGAGGCTGAGTATGGATGTCTAAGAGGAGCTCCTAGTTACAATTTCACGAGTCTATGCATCATATAATAAAGATGCTATTAGAAAAAATAAGCTACACAAGAAGGAAAAAGAGTGGACAGAGGAAGAGGAGAGAAAGAAATTCCATTCTCACTTAAAAAGACTGTCATCAAAAATTCCTTAAAAACTTAACTGTCTTGCAGTAATTCACTAATTTATAATGCTATAATTATGAGTAACTGATCATATAAAAATTAAGTTGTTGATGTCTACAAGATGCTTACAAGATTTCAACTTTCTAATTTCCAGAGACCTTTCCTCTCGCAATACCTAAATAGTATCTTCTATTTGATTTCTAAATGTACTGAAGAATTTGCCTTTCTTTGTTAACAATATTTTCATCATGAAAATATTATTCTAAAGCATCTAAAAGTAATAGACTTTTCAAAATAGCTAATGAATAAATTCACAGCGATTGGGCGTTTACCTTTCATGCGACCGACCTATGTTCGTTTCCTCCGCCCCTCTCGGAGAGCCCGGCAAGCTACGAGAGTATGGAGCCCGCACGGCAGAGCCTGGCAAGCTATCTGTGCATATTGGATATGCCAAAAACAGTAACAATAAGTCTCTCAATGAGAGACATTATTGGTGCCCGCTCAAACAAATCGATGAGCAATGGGATGATAGTGATGCTAATATTGATGATAATGATCAATGACAACAGTAACATAAACAAAGGCAGCAGCGGTTCCTATCTGCTGAGTGAAAAGGCAAGATCTGGCAGGGATATGGAGAAAAGAAACCCCTATCAACTGCTAGAAGTATTAGTTGATCCAATCTTTATAGAGAACTTTATGGAGATTTATCAAAAAATGAAAATAAAACTACCCCGTGATCCAGCAATGAATATATCCCCAGAAGACAGAAGCACTAATTCAAAAAATATATATTCACACGTAAGTTCATTGCAGTGTTATTTGCAATAGCCACGATCTGAAAACAATGCAGGTGCCCAACAATAGATGAGTGAACAAGGAAGTATGGCACATATACGCAATGGAATATTGCTCACCTGTAGGAAAGAAAAGATTAAATATTGCTTTTATTAAAAGATATGCAGAGGGGCTAGAGTGATAGCACACTGGGTAGGGTGTTTGCCTTGCACACGCCCGACCCAGTTTCGATTCCCAGCATCCCATGTGGTCCCCCGAGCACTGCTAGGAGAAATTCCTGAGTGCAAAGTCAGGAGTAAACCCTGAGCATTGCCGGGTGTGACCCAAAAAAGATATGCAGAACTGGAAGGTGTCATACTAAGTAAAATATGGTATAAGACAAATACCATCTAACTCATAGGTAGTATATATATATATATATATATATATATATATATAAAGAAAAACAATGGAAGAGAATAGACAATATCCAGTCAAAACAAACAAGTATAGTGGAGAGGAAGTGGAAGAGAAGAGTCATCTAGATAAGGACAAAGCAACATGTTGGTGGCAAGTATGATGTGGTAATACTGTACCCCTAATGTCATCCATATTTTTATAAACCAATTTTACTTCAATAATAATTTTAGTAAATTAAATAAAATGGCAAAAATTAGAGACATACTATTTATCCTGGGCCAGGACCTATTCAAAGTCTTTAACATAAAATAATTCATTTAATCTATATCACTACCTTAGAAGGAAAACATTATCATCCCATTTAACACATTGGAAAATAGACACTGAGAAAATAAATAGCTTGTCCATGGGCCAATAGTTAATAAAAGTCAAACTAGGACAAAAACCACAATTCCTGAATACCAATTCAACAAAGGATTTTCACTGAGCATAAAGGAAATGGACTGCACTGGTATAAAAATTCTAAGAGAACTGTGAGTACCATGGCTGTACCTTAAGATTACAAGGTTTTCAAGATTTCCATATCATCTCTACACTCCAATAATTCATGAGAATCTATTTCTAAAAGCTATCAAAAACTGCTTTATTCCAAGATGTGGCTCAATGGCCCAGAGATATGCAAGTTAAATGGCTGAAAATAAGAATCATCTACTTCTTAAGATAGTTTCTTCTTCAGTATTGGTCAACCATTACAGAAAAATTCCAAGCTAACCAGTTTCCATAAAGTTTAGTCATCCCAAAGCAAATCCTCAAAAGGGTAAATTTATAGTTCATGTTTTGATCATTCAAGTGGAGTTCCTCCATTTTTCCCAAACACTTCTTTTTCAGGCTCAAAACAAATATTAACAGTTCAGCCCCACAAGTAGATTTATAATACAGTTGGGAATGACTCAAAATATAAGGTAGATCAAAATGGCCTTTTTTAACTTTAACCAAAGTGGTCATAGTCATGATTGCTGCAATAAAAACTACAGGGGGAAAAGGAACCCTAAAATTGTCAAAAACATAATTGATGATAAAAACAAATGTAAAATTGTGGCATATTTCACCCTGACCACCAAAGACTTTTGATGAAACGGCAGACCTTTAATTCCCCAGAATGAATTCTTTAAATTAAAATACTTCATGCAGAACAGAAATTAAACAATGAATCAAAGAACAATGCTGTATAGTGGTAAGCTTATAAATATACTTAGCAAAAAGGAAGCAATTACATTTTTTCATGTAAAAGCCAACCAATTGAAATGTTTCATGGGAGGATGAATAGGTGCTTTCCCCACTTCTTCTAACTTGGATATTCATTTCCAGTAACTCACTTTGGATTCACAGGGACTGGGTGGAATAAAATTAGCTAACCCAAATGGGCTAGCTTTCTTCATGCTACAAAACTAGCTCCTCCACGCAACTGCGCAACTGACTTTCATAATAAATTTCATCCAACCCAATTGAAATGCCACTCTACATTTTATTTTAAATGCTTTATGTGTCCAGCTGGTTTTAACTATTGACCAAAAGTAGTTTGCGTGCATTCTTTTTCCATCTAGCATTAATCTTAGTAAACTTAGCTCCATTGAAATGTCTTAACTGCTGAGAAGAAAGCAAAAGTCAGCAAGCATACAATTGCATTTGGCTACCCTCAGCACATCATTTTATTTCCTCCTGCTTTCTGCTAACTATTGCTCAGCACTTTTTTGCCTATGAGAGAGGACAAGCAGGTGGTTAAAGAACTTGTTTTGTCAGCTATATCTTTAATCCCAATGTTTAAATCTCTGAATAAAAGAAAATCAATATTGTAAAGGCAATGTTTGTCAAGGCCATGTAATAAATACACTTACCTTTACAGAATGTTCTCAATGGGCTTCCTTTCTTTGTTGAGTTTCAAAGCTACAAAGAAAATTGGAAACAATGGGTTATCTGTGCTTTCTTTCTAAAACATCAACCATTTTCTTTCCTTGTCTCTATAGTAAAATCTCCATATGCCATGGTATGAAATGGTAGCCAAGTAAGCCATTGATGAAACCAGTGTCTCATGCCTCTTTAATTTTTAAAATTTTTTTATTAGCAAATCACCATGAGATACAGTTACAGACTTACAAACTTTTGTGATTGTGTTTCAGTCATACAATGATCAAGTACCCATCCCTCCACCAGTGCCCATTTTCCACCACCAATGGTCCCAGCATCCCTCCCACCACCCCCACACTGTCCCCTCCACCCCACCCTGCCTCTGTGGTAGGACAGTCCCTAGTGCCTCATGCCTCTTGAACAAGTAACCAGTGAAAACACAGTCAACAAACTGAAAAATGGCATACCCATCTAACCTGAACTTACTTACACAAACCTGGCCAAATCTACAAAGCTTTGGGGTTGTAAATTCCTTGACCAAACTCAAATGACACGTAAAGTGCAGAGATGAAAATCAAATTAAATGTTATGCAGCATACTCAATATCACCAAGCATTTTATTTTTATATTTCTTCTATAATCCTCTTTCTTGCACATTCCATTTCCACTTCTTTGAAAAGATTTTAATTGGGATAACCTATTCCATTCCTTTAGGGTGCTTGGTCCTTCCCACTCTAGGCTTCGGCACTTGCCTCTATGAATATCTCTGTATAAGTTTTTAGGCACAATCCCATCTTCTCTAAGTAGAATACAATGTTCTCTCATGAGAAACGGAGAAAAAAACAGAGGAAGATATATTTGACATTTCAAATTAATTTTCAACATGGTAAATGAAGCTTCCTAATGCCAAAAGATATCTTACACTGGCCCCACACAAGTCAATATAACAGGACATCTAAAAAATTACAGTCAAGTAATAATAATAAATCACAATTTCAAAGGATTGCTTTTCTAGTAAGTCAACATTACTCATATGATGATGCCATAGTCAAAATTAAAGGAATTAGAATATGTGTATTTTTCATTCTAGGCGAGGTCCTGAATTCCTTTTGTGTGTGTGTATATATATATGTGTATATATACATATATATGTATATATACATATATATGTATGCATATATACATATATATGTATGTATATATATACATATATATATAATATTTGCTTTTGGGATCACACCCAATGATGCACAGGGATCACTCCTGGATCTGCACTCAGAAATTACTCCTGGCGGTGCTCAGGGGACCATATGAGATGCTGGGAGTTGAACCCATGTTGGCCGCGAGCAAGGCAAACACCCTATCCACTGTGATATCACTCCAGCCCCAGTATTTTTTAAAGGTATTATAGCCTAGTTCTCCATCTCAGAAAACCTGGCAAGCTACCGAGAACTTCACTCCTGCACAGGAGAGCCTGGCAAGCTCCCCGTGGTATATTCATATGCCAAATATAGTAACAATGATGGGTCTCATTCCCCTGACACTAAAAGAGCCTCTAATGCGGCACTGTTGGGAAAGATGAGTAAAGAGAGGCTTCTAAAATCTCAGGGCTAGGATGAATGGAGACGTTACTGGGCCTGCTCGAATAAATCGATGATCAACGGGATGATAGTGATAATAATAGATAGATAGTGATTTACAAAGTTGTTTCAGGCATAAAATATTCCAACACCAATCCCATTACCCGTGTCAACTTCTCTCCACCAATGTCCCCAGTTTCCTCCAAGTCGCCCCCTCAACCTGTCTCTATGACAGGCACTTATAATTTTTTTTTTAATTTTAGAGCCTGTGATTCACAATACTGTTACTGATAGGATTTCATCTCTGACACATTACAGCCTGAATGGAAGATCCCTCGCCCAGAGAGATCATTTCCCTTCATAGCTGCTTCAGTGGTCACCCCTCCGCCCCCCGCCATCTTTTCTCCCCTGTGGGCTGCATCTTACTGAAGGCTAGTTCTCAATTTCTGTTGCCTTTGGAAAAATTGTTATTCCTCTATGAGGTTCTGCTATATTCCTCATAGAGAATGTTCTGTGTTAGTCCATCTCTTTCTAACTAATTTCACTTAGCATGATACTCTCCAGATCCACCCATGTAGCGGGAAATTGCATGATCTCATCTTTTCTCACTAGCATATTCCATTGTATGTGTACCATAGTTTCTTTAGCCAGTTCATCTATTCCTGAACACTCGAGGTATTTCCATATTTTTGCTATTGTAAATAGTGCTTCAATAAACATAGGAGTAGAAATGTCTTCTCTACTGTTTGGGGGCCCTTGAGATAAATACCAAGAAGTGAAATTGAGAAGCCAAGTGGAAACTTAATTCCTGGCTTTTGAGAAATGTCTACATTGCTTGCCAAGAAAACTGAACCAATCTGCATTTCTACCAGCAGTGAATGGGGATCCCCTTTTCTCCACATCTATGCCACCAATCGCTTTTGTTCTTTTTTGATAAGAGCCAATCTCTGTAGTACTATCTCATAGTTATCTTTATTTGCATTTCCTGATAATTAATGATGCAGAGAAATTTTTCATATGCCTTTGGCCATTTGTATGTCTTTTTTAGGGAAGTTTTTTAAAAAATATTTCGTTTATTTATTTACTTATGCCAGCTTGGCAAGCTCCCCGTGTCATATTCGATATGTCCAATACAGTAACAATAACAGGTCTCATTCCTCTGACCCTGAAAAGAGCCTCCAATCGTTGGGAAAAACAAGTAAGGAGAGGCTGCTAAAATTTCAGGGCTGGGACAAATGGAGATGTTACTGGCGCCGCTTGAGTAAATTGATGAACAATGGGATGACAATGATACAGCGATTTATTTATTTATTTTACGAAGCTGTTAAAGATTGTATTTCAGTCATACAATATTCCAACACCCATCCCTCCACTAGTGAACATTTCCCAATACCAGTGTCCCCAGGTTCCCTCCCATCACCCCCACCCCCACTCCATCTCTGCCTCTATGGCAGATGTTTTTCTTCTCTCTCTCTCTCTCTCTCTCTCTCTCTCTCTCTCTCTTTCTCTCTCTCTCTCTCTCTCTCTCTCTCTCTCTCTCTCTCTCTCTCTCTCTCTCTCTCTCTCTCTCTCCTGTGGTTTGGGCACTGTGGTTTGCAATATTGATACTTAAAGGCTATACAGAATATCCCTTATCTTTAGAGAAGTCAGTGTTCATCTTTTCGCCTCATGTTTTATGGGTTTGGTGTTTTTATTTTGTTTTAATTGTAACATCCTAGCAGTACTTTATATGTCTTGTATATGTCTTGTATATTAAGCCTTTATTAGATAAATGTTGGGCAAATATTTTCTCCAAGTCTGTGTGGTGTCTTATTTTTCTGGTTATCAGTTTTGTTTGTGGCTTGGAAAGGCTCCTTAATTTCATGAAATAGTATTTGTTTATCTTTGCTCCCATTGGCTTGGCCAATGGCATTGAATCCTTGAAGGTATCTTTAGCTTCAATGTCATGGAGTGTTCTGCCTATGTTTCCCTAAATATAACTTATGGACTCAGGTCTGTCATCAAGGCCTTTAAAACATTATGATTCACTTTTTGTACATGGTGTTAGAAGGTGTCTGAATTCTTTTTTTTTTTTTTTGCATGTGATTAACCAGTTTTCCCAGCACAACTTAATGAAGAGCCTTCACTTGTTCTACTTCATACTTTTTGCTCCTTTATCAAAGATTAACTAGGTCCTGACATCTAAATGTATAATACTTGAGAATTTCTAACTATTCCATGGTTTTTCTATCTTCTTTTTCTTTTCCCAATGTCCTAAATAAATTCTTTAGGACTTACTTCCTATTTTCCTCCAGAATACTCAATCCCTTCAAAGAACCCACTACCACTAAAACATGATCACCACAGGACAAGGTCACATTTATGACCTACAATGTGAATCCTGTCATGTCAATGCAAGAGATACGTACTCTTCTCTCACAGCATAGTATAAAAAGTTTCTCCTCCCTGTGTTACATAGATGAAATAGTGTTGGGGGTTGCCTAACATGAAGATGACTAGGTAGAATATAATACTACTGGGCTAGAGTATAGTACAAGGGTTAAGTTCCTTGCCTTAGGATTGAAAGAAGCCAATTCTGATTCAGATCCTGGGTACCTGTCTTCCAAGCACTGACAGAAGTTATCCCTGACAGAGTCAGGAGTAAACCTTGAACACAGGTTGGTGGGACCCCCCAAAAAACCAAAAATGTTACTCTTCTATTTTGCTAATCATGAGACTTGACTTATAGTATGCATGGATGCATGAACATTGAGTTACAGATCCATTCCCATTTCAAACACATCAACATACTGTATTTAAAAAAATATATCATATGGTGAAGTTCAAAGGAAAAACCCAATATTAAATAAAAGCTAATATATGTAAAATGTTTTAATTAAAGAATTTTTTGAAAAAAAAAAACACTTCAAGGGGGGTTGGAGTGATAGCACAGCGGGTAGGGAATTTGCCTTGCACCCAGCCGACCTGGGATGGATTCCCAGCATCTCATATGATCCCCTGAGCACCTCCAGGAGTAATTCCTGAGTGCAGAGCCAGGAGTAATATCTGAGCATCACTGGGTTTGACCTAAAAAGCAAAAACAAACAAACAAACAAACAAATAAAACACCAAGGCCTCAACAAAATTAATTAACACAAATTCACAGATATATCAGAAGGAATCCACAAAACAATAGAAATAGAGTGTAAAGAGATTTTTTGCAAAGCAACTTGGCATCAGCAAAAATAAAAACAAGACAGCAATGGAGTAACACATTCATGGCACGTAGGAAGAAAAGTTCATTGAAAATTCTTTAGTAATATAAAACATAGCAAGAATGACTGAAAAGAAAAAAAAAACATTTCAAATACATACAACTCATATACTTTACTTTGGTAAAATACTAAAATATACATTTGAGGGAAAAAAAATGATCCAGAAAGGAAGAGTATGGAACAGAAAGTAATGACAAAGAAATAAATTAGCAAACAAGATGGTTATGTCTAGTAAGTACAGCCAAACACATTGGATGTTTCTCAAAAATGCAGTGTAAAAAAAAGTGGCAATTCATAGCAAGCAAATATAATATTATTTTATATATCACTGTATCAGCAGAGTCTCTTGCTCCCACATCTGGCTGTCTTCACCGGGGCCCCTCGTTGAGTTTCCCTCCCCACCTAGAACAGAGCCCCCACAGCTGAAGACCTCTGGAACCCAGCCACAGCCATGATCAAGGCCCCTCTTCACACATTTGGATGAACCTCACACACGAAGGAACCAGCAGAGGAACCCAGTTGTGTGGGACCTGGGGCTGAGATCTCCAAACCTGCTCGGATCAAGACTGGGCCTCTTACACCCAGATTCCCCATTTTCAGTAGCTAGGCGGTCATATCCAGTAAACTGCTCGTGTAATCCCATCATCGGCCAACATCCAGAGACCATAAAACCAAGCTCCCGGAAGACATCCTATAGCCTAGTTCTCCCTCTCGGTGAACCTGGCAAGCTACCGAGAGTTTCTTGCCCTCATGGGAGAGCCTTGCAAACTCCCCGTGCCATATTCACATACCAAAACCAGTAACAATGATGGATCTCATTCCCCTGACCCTAAAAGAGCCTCCAATGTGGCACCACTGGGAAGGACAAGTAAAGAGAGGCTTCTAAAATCTCAGGGCTAGGACAAATGGAGACATTACTGAGACCACTCAAGAAAAATCGATGATCAATGGGATGATGATGATGATGATGATGATGATGATCACTGTATCACTATCATCCTGTTGCTCATCAATTTGCTCGAGCGGCACCAGTAACGTCTCCATTGTGACACTTGTTGTTACTGATTTTGGCATATCGAATATGCCACAGCTAGTTTGCCAGGCTCTGGCATGCGGGCGAGATACTCCCGGTAGGTAGCTTGCCTGGCTCTCCGAGAGTGGCAGAAGAATCGAACCACGTGCAAGGCAAACACCCTATTCGCTGTGCTAAAAAATCTTGTTTTGGACTGGAAGTGGTAGAAAATACCATAAAGAAAAAACAGAGAAATGCCTTACACAAAGTTCGCATTACATTTATTTTAAGAAGGTCAGGGAGATGGCACAGAGTGCTGGAGCATGTGTTACATATGCAGGAGTCATATTTGATTCCCAGTACCAGAGGTTATCGTGAGCTCAGTCAAGAACAACCTCTGAGCTTCACACAGGATAAGCCCCCAGCATCATCAGCTGTGAACCAAGAGAAGAATAATAAAAGTTCTCTTGAGTATGAAGAGGAGGAAAGGAGATACAATACAGGAGAATCATGGGAAAGAAGTAGGATGCTGGATAAAATTCTGCTCTTTTAACAGGTCTGGGGAGAGTAATACAGAAGGTCTGTTTATTACATTCTTTAAACTGTAAATAAATATACACTTTCAGAAATTATTTTGTATGTGATGCTCTATTTCACAATTTTGAAGCATACTAGAATAATCACTAGAAGAATAAAAATCCCAAAGCAATGAAAAGAAGAACTTGAAGAAAAGAACCATCAATAAAAAGATGAGAATGGGAGGGGAAAGAAGAAGCAAAGGAAAAATAAAAGACAAAAGAAAATATTCAAAATCAGTTAAAACATGTCAGCAGACTAAATGGATTACATCTGATAAAGGAGAATGTTTTTAAACGTTTCCAACATTTTTTAAATATTATTAACCTACCATTTATTTATTTAAAAAAACACAAACATCTAAAGCATACAGAGAATTTGAGAGAAAAATTACTGAATACTATATAATGATGCTCAAGTCTGTTCATTCAAGGTAATGCATGATGACACAGCTCAACTCTAAACTCTGGTAATCAGTTATGGTACACTTATACTCACTATAAATTTTTGTTTGCTTTTCTTCATTTGATATTTTTTACACGGATTAAAAAATTAGTGTGTAGAAAAAATGTATCAAAAACTCTAGATCAAATAGGAACCAAAAGGAAATAGGTAAAATAAACTAATGATATAGAATGTCTTGTGACAGCTGCTTAATCTGTTATCCTAAACAATTACTTTCTTCTATTACATTTTAGCACCTAAATCAGGGTCTTCTCTATGTAAACCAGCCTCACCCTGCCCTCAGTGTGAGCTTCAGTTTCCATGCCATTCTGTATTCAATGATGATTCAATAAAATCTAGTTGAATAAGCAAGTGCAGATAAATTCTCCATTCTTTGTGCATATTTTCAGTGCCTGGACGTTTGTGCATCTATGTCTACTCTTTGTCCAATGTGGGAGTAGGTCAGAACCCAAAAACTCCTATGCCAGTGCTCAGAGCACAAAATCTCTGTGCAAAAATCCTGATTAGCTTCTCAACATAGTCTTGACCTAAAAAACCCCAAAGACCTAAATTTCTACAGTCTGTAAAAACATTTCTAGTGCAGCTGCAATGCATTATGCTACTTCCCCTCTCCTCAAGTCTAACTCATACGCATTCTGTTATATAGCCGAAAGATTATAACCTTCATCTGACCTCCTGCAAGACATAAATTAGATTTAAATGAATCCAAATAGAGTTTGGGCTTCATCCATTCCTAAAAGACATAACAGTAGAAGCAGAGAAGTACAGACCAATAACACACTGATTCATCCTGGAACATTTTTCAGAGAGTTGTCTCACAGAAAATCTTTACCACCCTCTAGCACTCCAATCCATTACCCAGCCCCCAGAGCTTCCTGAAAAACTGAATTTAAACAACTGTATTCCTCAAATGTAGAAATCTCCTTTAATTGTGCTTCATCTTCTCCCAATGGGAGTTTGATTCTGGGAACCATCCAACCACACCTTACCTAAGGCAAGGCTCCTGGGTACTGAGGAATATGCCTTCCTGGCTCTATTATCCAGATGTGACTGCCACGGTAAGAGATTGGTTTTTGACCTTTAAGTCTTTAACAATTACCTACACACCTAGGAAAGAAGTCTGTTCACTCAGGAATGAAGACAAGACACGAGAATAAAGACACTGAATAAATTCAACTCTCGTTCTCATTTTTATGCTATGTTCAGTGAACTGTTAACTGCAGACAAATTATTACAACAGTTTTTCAAATGATAGCCAATTTTCAACTAAGAGAATATTCTTAAGCCTTTTTCTACCTATCAGAGAGAACCAGGCAGTTGGAAAACATAGCCCTAGTTAAGCTACCTGATGTTACATGAATATTTTTAACACATGGAATTATTGGAAAATCTGCGTACTAATTTAAAACCTCACAAGAATAGATCTAAAGCAAAGATCTCAAGAACCCCAGAACTTCTCCAATATGTTTCTATACATTGTAGCTCAGTATTTATTTCTAATAAAGCATGTTTCAGCAGGGTGATCAGAATAGGTTTTGTTACTCACCAGGAAACTGATCAATAGTGGCAAAACGTATTTGAAAGTCTTTCTTCTATACCAGCAGTTACTAAATATAGTTGGTCTATAGCACTCTTTCCAGGAAAAAAACATCACTCAATACCCTTCTGGAAATCTACTTTCTTTAAGTGAACAAACAGAAAGCACCCCAATTACGCTCCAGGCTACTACCATCTCCCAATTAGATCATTCCACTGTCCACTTTGGGAAACACTACATTAGAATATAAATTAAACAAAATTTAACAATTTATATTATTGCTAAATCCATATATTCTATAACAGAGTACATAGTATATACTCAATACATTTTTTCAACTTATTTATTTATTTTTGGTTTGGGACTCAACCTCAGGTGCTCAGGTCTTACTCCTGGCTCTGCACTCAGGGATCACTCCTGGTAGTACTAGGGGGACCATGTGGGTGGCAGGGATCAAATCCAGGTCAGACATGGAAGGCAAGCACCTAACTGATGTACTATCTGCACTATATGATCCCTCAATAAAATATCTTTAATAAAGGAATGTTATAGATTTATATTACTATTAAAATTAAAAACTAAAAGCTCTCAAGTTGGGGTTAGTTTTGGAGTTTTTAATTTGATTTTATTTTTGTCCTTGTTTGGGGGAGACTTCTGAGGATTTGTTTTTTTTATTTGATATTTGTTGTTTGAGTTATACTCAGTGGTATATCCTAAGCTCTGTGCTCATTTCTGTTGGTATTTGGAGAGCCATATATAGTGTCAGGGATCAAACCACTTACAAGCGTTAGTCACATGCAAGGCAAACACCTTAACCCCTATACTGTCTTTCTGCCCCTTGTGTTTTGTATTGTTTTTTCTTATTTTTTATTTTAGGCCATCTAAGATGAAAAGAGCTCTCTCTCTTCTATCCACTCTTTTTTTTTTTTTTTTTTGCTTTTTGGGTCACATCCAGCAATACACAGGGGTCACTCCTGGCTCTGCACTCAGGAATTACCCCTGGCGGTGCTCAGGGGACTATATGGGATGCTGGTAATCAAACCCGGGTCGGCCGCGTGCAAGGCAAATGCCCTACCCACTGCTTCTCTTTCACTCTTCTCTCCTCTTCTCTCCTCTCTCTCTCTCTCTCTCTTTCTCTCTCTCTCTCTCTCTCTCTCTCTCTCTCTCTCTCTCTCTCTCTCTCTCTCTCTCTCTCTCTCTCTCTCTCTCTCTCTCTCTCTCTCCTCTTTTCTCTCCAGAAAACCCAGAAAACCTATGGTTTCATGGCATGAGTCAATATAGAAACACACAAAGAAATACAACATAAAGAATCATGTCACACCTGTTCAATGCTGTCATATTTTCCAGGCCCCAGAAAAAGTTAAATTTCCAAGTATAAGCTCTGGAAAATCATTGCATAACATTTGAAGAGAATAGCAATTTGCCAATAATGAGCATCTTGCAGTTAAGAGAGTGAGAGACAAATCAAATTCTATGAAATCTCAGAGACCATGACCCTAACCAGGGTGGCACCCCAGTTACAGGGAGTTGGTGGCTTTGTCTGACCACCCAGACAGGACTGGAAAGTACCATGGCATGTCTAATCCTGGGAGAGACACTTTGACAGAGTGACATTTGCACAGGGATGCCCTAGCACGGCCCCAGTATGTTTTCTCAGAATGGGATGACATTTCAAGTCAAACAGCTCTGCTCCTAGTAGCACAAACCCTCCCCAAATGGCAATAACCTGAATTTTAGAAAAAGAGGTTCATTGCAGAGAGAAACTGGGGTTGTGCAGATGCTATTACTAAAAAGGAAAAATTCAATTTTTAAGGAAGGGAAGACAGATAATTCAGTATTTAACATCATGACACAGACCTCCAGTAGCCTTCACCTGAAAAAAACTCGTTCCCCTTTGTGCTAAATCCTATTCCTGAAATATCGGCCCTGGATGCTTTTCAATGAATGCTCAAATCTGTTATCAATTTGTGTCACCATGAGGTGTAGAGAGTGACAGTCAGTGTGCTGCGTCCTCACCAAACCCCTGCTGCCTGGAACTGCTGTCCACGTGCAGGTCTGTCCAAGGATGGAGGGCCACTGCTGTCACTGCTACCACCCATCTGCCTAAGGTCACCTTGCTTACATGACTGATTCATTTGAGAGGAGGGAACTGAGAGGATAGAGTACACCAATGCCCTGTTATGTTTCCAGAGATGTCTACATGGAATGGGGGCCCCTCCCCCCACCCATTAGAGGAGTCCAAGATGAAGGGCCCAACCTCCCACCAGACTGCCCCAGCCACAGAAAGAGTGCAGCCTGTGTGCCTGCCTTGAATCTATGCCCACCGCGCCACGGCGGACTATTCTATCAGGCCCCCCACTCCACAGCAGGGTCAAGCAGCAGCCTGTGCTCCTCCTGGCTGCTGCCCAATGCTCTGATGGCCCAGTTACGTCACTGCAGAGAGGGAGTTTAGTTGTGCCCTCCTCTGAACTCTCCATCTGGAAGATTCTCTGGCCTCCTTCCCTCTCATTTTTAGTCTGACAGACACTGCTGGACAGAGGAACTCAGAGCGGACCAAAGTTCTTCTTTCCTTCCCTGCTCTTCTCTGTTGGCATAATCACAGGGGCTGAATGGGGTTGGCATGGACCAGAATGCCAGGAATTAAATAGGGTCCCTGACCACTGGATCACATTAGTCCTGCCTCCCAAAGTCTTAATTAGCCCTCTTCTACCTGGCACACCCACTTGCCTTTGAAACTCAGGGAGGTAGCAGGGTAAGATGCCAGGCTCACACACAAAATATTGGTTGATGATGGCAGTCACCAACACCTGCAGTTTCATGGCTTTACAAGCACAGTTTTCAGGTCCGGGCCCCTTTCTGATACAGATAATTCTAGTTGCATTATTCTGAGAGATATTCAGCCACCAGCTGCATTTGGAAGCAAAATGATCTTAACAAACAGTGGCAGACTTGACAGACAGGCTGTTGAGAGAGCCTGGGGACCAAAACAAAGGATAAGAAAGAAAAAGAAAGGAACAGTTGACAGCAAATGGAAGCGAGGAAAGGCAACTGCAAAGAGAAATGAGAAAGATTATAGGACTAGCAACCTCACTTCTACAACTCTGAAATAAGCTGTGAACATAACAGACTCAAGAGTGGAAGCCTGGAGGGGTAGAGGGCGGGTAAGGATCAAAGAAAGAACGTGGAGAAGCATGTGGGGTCTTTAGATATTGGAACTGACTGAAAACTGGCAAAAGAGGAGAGAGACTCAATGGTAGCACTTGAGAGGTTTCAAAAGACAATGAGTCTTAATTTTGTCCTGTTTTGTACTTCTTGTACTCCTGTGACACACCAAAATTTGCTGTTTTTCTAAGAGGACATTGACAGAAACAATGGAAACTCTGAATACATTCTTTCCCTCTGCATTCATTATCTATGGCCCTTATCCACTAGCCTATTGCAAACTAAATTGGATTTTGGATCACTGGTACTGAGGCGCTGCAATTAATTAACAATAGAAACATAATATTTATATCTAGGCCTAACAACATCTGACATTTAAACTATTCTGCCAGTCAGGCAAATTCCATTGGACAAATTTTCATTTTAATGAACATGACAGGCCACAGTTTACATGATAGGCCAAGAAGCAGAACAGGGTTGATCTTCTGGCATGTTTTTTCCCAAGGTCTGGCCATGATGCAGTGAAAATATGCTGTGGAACTGTCAGAATAACACAAAGACCAGATCTCCAGTGCCACCCAGACAGACTAAGGACAGACATCCCTAACAAATATCTGAGTATGAACTCTCCATATCCTATGTAGCCCCAAAGTTAAACATCTATCACATTTCATGATGCACTAGACATGTTTTCTATCTTTGGGCTACTGACATTTTCTTGGGGGTACTAAAATCCCCCTAGTCCTTCCTAATTAAAAAGTGATAAACGTTTTGCTAGGCATCCAGGAATGTGCAAAGTACACAAGAGTTGGAATTGATACAGCTTTTTCAGTTGGCACAAGACTGGTCTTCCGCATTTTGCCAGATGGTGTATTCAGTAAGTCCTCAATCCCTGACTCCAGTGTGAGGTATTGTCAATATGAGGCTGAAGCAGAGACTGTCTTTAAATGTTATCTTATTTGGCATCATACTAACACTACAGGACTAGCAGTTTCTTCTTCCTCAAACTTTCACAGCTAGAGAAGCTTTCATTGCTCTGTGACTTATTATTTGAGCCCACAGAAGATGGTACATTATGAAGAGAGAAATTCCATCCCTGGAAGAACCACATAAATTTGCCGAAAGTGGAGAGTGTTGGGCCAGCACCCACCAAAACAAAGACGTGGCAGCTGATCGCTTCCACACTCCACAGTCCACCATACCTCCAGCCAGAACTGAGCTTCACAAGAAATCAGCCAGCCGAGAACTCAGCTAAGAAGGTCTCTGTCACTGAAATCTTCAGGCTTTCTCAGAGGGGCATGAGCTGCCTTCCCCCACCTTGCTGTGCTTCTGGAACCACCAGCAGTCACTCCCACATGCCAAAGCTACAGTCCAGTTAAAAATTTAATTCCAGCTGTACTGCCCAGTCAAAAATTCTGGACTTCCTAGAGCGTGCTAAAACCCTGATAATCCAGTAGTAGCACACTAGATAATGTAGAAGACAACCAATCTTCAGCTAACAAAACATTAACACAGAAGGCTTAACTTGTAACAACATCTTAATAACCCCTCATTCAAAGACTTAATGTCTCCATGGTGAGATACAAAAACTTACACTAATTTTCTTCTAGGGAAATATTTTTTGATCATTCCATTAGCAATTTATTGGTAACAAGCAATATAAAATATTAATGTGGGCTTGCACCAGGGGCAGGCTAGAGGGGGGTTGGGAAAATTGGAGACAACGCTAGAGGGAAGGTGACAGTAATGATGGATTGGTGTTGTAATATTGAATGCTTGTAACAAATCTTCATGAACAACTTTGTAAACCACAGTGTTTAAATAAAGTGTAGCGGGAGGAAATGATATATGTAGGCCTTACCTATTTCATGTAAACTCCAAAATATATTAACACAATTTTTTTTAATTTTATCAATAACAGATCACTGTCACTATATCACTGCCATCCCGTTGTTCATTGATTTACTCGAGCGGGTGCCAGTAATGTCTCCATTTGTCCCAGCCCTGAGATTTTAGCTGCCTCTCCTTATTCCTTCTTTGTTTTTCCCAATGATTGGAGGCTGTTTTCGGGGTCAGGGGAATGAGACCTGTTATTGTTACTGTATTTGGCATATTGAATATGCCACAGGGAGCTTGCCAGGCTCTTCTGTATGGTGGGTTACTCTTGGTAGCTTGCCAGGCTCTCCGAGAGATGATGTCCAGGAATATTAGGAATATGTTCACTCATGTGTGAGGTTCGGCCCAAGTGTGTGGAAAGCGGCCTGGAGCGTGGCGGCGGTTGGGTAGTGGAGGTCGGCTGCCAGAACTGGATCCCTTGGGGCAGGGAGGGCTCTCACCCACCCCTCTCTGGGTCACCCCTGGTGCAGAGTCCATTGGCATGTTATGGGGGCCTCATTTTATGCTCCCTTTTGGGAGAAGCAGCTGTGAGTTCTGGAGGGTGGCCGATGTGGAGATTATCTGACACTGAGGGGAGGTGGCTAATGGGTATGACCCCTGGGTCACTGGAGATTGGGTGAAGCAGGCAGATGATCTCTGCTTCTGGATCCCATTCAGCCCAGAGTTCAAGATCACAAAATTCCGCATTACCTAGTTTTTGTGGGACTTTGCTCATGTGTGAGGCTCTGTCCAAGCATGTGGAAAGCAGCCTGGAATATGGCGGCAGTTGGGTAATGGAGGTCGACTGCCGGGGCTGGGTCCCTTGGGAGGGGGAGGGGAGAGCCTGGTGCTTCCCTGGTGTGAAGTCCGGTGGCATGGTTACGGGGGGCCTCATTTCATGCTCCCTTCTGGGTGAAGCAGATAAAGTATGATATCTGATGAGGCATAATTATTATCATAATGGGATCCGAGTATAAAATAAAATTTAATGTAATACACATAGATTCCAGAGTTAAAAACTTATGTAAATTACAATAAGCATGTCATTATATTGTATAAAATGGCTTTAATTTCCTTATTTAAATAGGTTAAAATCATATAGCAATCACAAATTGCCTCTTATTTAATTTTCTGATAATTCCTATTTGCCATTTCTTTAAGTTTTGTTGGAGCAAACAATATATAGTAAGTTTGTTATGTGTCAAAGGGGACAGGTTGGGGTTGGGAGGGAAACTGGGGACATTAGTGGAGGAAAGGTCACACTGATGGTGCTGGAACATTAACTGTCTGGAACAACTGAAACAGCTATGTTATGAACAACTTTGGCATCATAAATCACAATGTCTAAATAAAAAGAAATTTTTTAATTAAAAATAAATTGCAGGTAATCACTGTGAGAGATTATGTCTCCCATGCTCATGTCTTATTGTTGCTCTATGGGAGGCTAAAGGACATTGGGTGCAGTTGATGTAAAGGAGAGAGAGTAAGATGGAAAATATGAAAGGAACAAGAGTGTTAAAGAGATGTTAACAGACAATGGAAACAGATAGAGTTGGTAAAAGTATAATAACAAACGGTCAATAGAGTTCTTCAGGTTGGACAGATCGTATATTTCTGGTTCATGTATTGAAAACACTCACAATACAGGGATGAAGGCCCTTACTTTTCATCCTGCTGACCCTAGTTTGATTCCAAAAGACCACATATCATGAATCTCCTGAGCACTGACCAGGGGTCACTTCTGAGCACAGAGCCAGGATTAGTCTCTGAGTTTACTGCCAGGTGTGTCCCCCCAGAAAACAAAACATAGCCACCTTTAGCCTAGTCAATACTTCAATTTAAAAAAACAAAATAAGACTGAATGGAAGTCTCTAGAATGCTTTAAGACTTCTTTGGAATATATTCTTAGTTCACAGGTTCCAATCTTATCAATTGAAATAGCCACTTTCGTGGCGATGTGTCTTCAAGTTGTATCCCTATATGCTCCATGTCACTTTCAAGATGTGGTTAAGACATTAGAATATTAAGTCTTGAATGGCTATCAGTATTTCTACTACTATAACAAATTTAAATCAAAAATGTTTTACTCAAGTCACCAACACATATTGAGTATGGATGGACAACAACAACACATATTGAGTAATGGATTCATACAAAAGCATGTTATGATAGTAACCTTAAAGGCTTTACATGCATACAGGGCAATTAGAGCTAACCTACCATCCTAAGAGATGGAATGTAAGGTCACAAGCAGATAAGTGAAAGAACTGAGGTACAAATCAAAGGCTGACTCCTTTCAGAGTCTCTGTTTTACCACAGTGTGACATATGACAGCATCCATAAACAATGCAGGTAGCAGGAAGGAAATTCCTTTTGGCAATAGTCAAAATATCTCTTAAAAATCAGGTATAAAACATTTCAGCCAACCAGATGCTTATTTAATTTTGAAAATTCAACTTTTAGATAGCTTCCATGATAAGTAGTTTCATGTTTGTTAATGCCTAGCAATATTCCTGGAAAAGTAGAGACCTTCTGAGGAAAAGATATTTATTAAAATCAGGAACAACAATAAGAACAATATGACCCTAACTAGTTTGAACTGAACTTATTTGACAAACTACAGATAAGAGGAATCTATGATTTTTACATGTTTTTTGTGGGAAACATGTTTTAAAATGTTCACATCAAATTCAGAACACAAAAGCTTTAACATACTCATTCTTGTAAACAAAGACATTTGGTTAAATAAAAGGTCCATCAAAGCTTAATAACGAAATTCAAGTGAACACAAAGTAAAGGGTTATATACTTTCTGCGGTTTCAGTAATAGCTAATCTAATAATGGCAAATGGAGGGTTATTGTTGATTCCTTTGCCTCTGTTTTATAAATTAGATAAAGCAACCTGGCAGTTACAGCACTTTGGAGTTTTATTCAGCTAAGTGATTGTAAAGCTACATCAAAACATAACAAAGTCATGACTCAAATGACTACTGAATTGTATATACCTTGCCATTGCCATGTTAGTACGTTTGATTAGTATTAAGCAAAAAGCTTCCTGAAAATCAAAACTATTCCATAAGGCTAAATTTATATCTACTAAACTGACCATTGAGAAAGCAAAGTGTCATTGATACAGAACTTTCTGATATTCCGTTTCACCAGAGCTAAGCTTGTAAAATGCAAACTTATAAGAACAATCAAGTGTTATTTATTTCTTCTGATCCAAAACTCAAGAACAGTATAATTTCTCTGGTTAATGATTTTTCATAGCACATTTTCAATTTTCTACTACAGTTTATTGATCTAGAATACTAAAACAGTTTACTTCCCTGGCTAACAAACACACAAAGTCATGCTCGGGTTCCCAAGGGAAGTGCCTCCACAGACAGTGGTGACAGCACCTCATCAGGCAGCTGAAGGGCAGCAACATGAACCAAAATATTTTTCTTCCTGAAAGAATATTCTGGTCAAATCTCAAGCTTTTTGATAAAGAGAGTACATCCAGGGCATTTGCACTTGGACATGAGACTCGACACCTGTGGTTCTGAGAGCCAATGAGTTGTCCTCGAAAGCAGTCCTTTTCCCCTGAATTATCCCATCATGCCCTGATACAGTTACTTCTAATTACCCTAATAGTCCAGGAAGAAAAAAGATCCCTCTCTCCATATTTCATTCACATAATAAGAATCTGCAAGCTGTTCAGTATGACAGATGAAGACTGTGAGCTGAAGCAACTTGTTCCGCCTGTCAGCCTCCAAGAACCCACAGCAGTGAGATACTATCTTGATGACATTACTAGAGAGGAAGTGGGTCAAATACATGGTCACTTTAAAACAGAATGTCAACTGTTCTTTTAACTTTGATAATTTGATGGCTATGATAGTGTACCCTCCCACCAAAACAAAGGAGAGAGAAAAGAGACAATCACTGCTCTTATCACACACACACACACACACACACACAATGTGAAAATTACAGTTCCTATGCACTGTAGCACTGTCATCCCACTGTTTATTGATTTGCTTGAGTGGGCACCAGTAACATCTCATTGTGAGATTTGTTGTTACTGTTTTTGGCATATGGAATCTGCCATGGGTAGCATGCCAGGCTCTGCCGTGCTGGCGGGATACACTCGGTAACTTGCCAGGCTCTCGGAAAGGGATGGAAGAATCGAACCTGGATTGTCTGTGTGTAAGGCAAACGCCATACAAGTTGTGCTATCGCTCCAGTCCCCTACTATTCCTATAAGCCCTAAATGAGTTTTTTTTTTATAGTCTTTAAGCAGTCAACAAATGTTCATTAAATATCTTAATGAACCAGATACCAAATGAGGTAGAATATTGAAAATAGACACAGCCTTTGCCCTATAGACTTAACAGTCTCGGACAAAAGACAAACAAGAACAAGGCAATTGAATGTAATGTAATAAAGACAGCAAATACAAAACCAAGTGCCAAGGGGACATGATGTTGGAATATAGCTCTAAATATGTTAGGCCTGACTTTGGTTCGTCCTTGCTCCCCTTGCCCAAGGAGCTTAGGTTTATCAGTCACACCCATCAAAGTGCTCCCGAGTCACTCCCATTCCTTTGTTTATCTGTAACCAATTCTACCAGTTTATCTGCTCTTCCCTTAATCAAACTCTGTTAATTGGTAAGGTCAGAACTTCCTAGGACACTGAATATTATAACATTGCCTTTCTCTCCTCTTTATGCCTTTTGAATAATTTACTTTAAAGCTATGTCTTTTCTGTATAGACACAAGAAGACAATATTATGTTTTTATAACTTAAGACTTAATTGGCCTCGATATTCCTTCCTGGACATCTGCTTTCTCCACTTAAGCCTCAGTTGCCCTCAGTTCCTAGCACCCCAAAGTAGGGTCCCCGACGTGGGACGGGAAGGATCCAGGGCAAGCGGTGAGTTATGTGCTACCCTGGCATCGAGATGGGCCTGGCCAAAGTGCCTAATTCTTAACTATAAGTTAAGAGCTTGATCATAGACAAATGCTGTCATGATCCAATAGTAATTATGAGACTGGGACCCTGCTAGGGATAGGAAAGACTGATCTGGCCTGAGCACTGTAGTCTGAGATTGAGATGGCCCCAGGAGAGCAATTCTATAAGCTTTAATGCATCTCTTATTGTGTCCATACAAAATGATTAATATTATGAATTCTTATATGTTTGCTGGCTGAGGAGAAGAGAAACACATTCATGGGACTCTGCCCTTGGGTGGGTCTTCCTGCTGAAAGAGAGATTCTGTCCTAGTGAAGGCATTCCCCTAAGAGATAGAACTATACCCCCTATGGATTGTAACCACATCTTTAGATAAGCCCCAGGCTGCTGGGGGACGGGGAGATTTAAGGTAGCTGTATGAGGGGGCAGAGGGAGAGTTCCAGAGGAGAGTGTTTAGAGGGAAGATTGGAATAAACTGCAAGTGAGACCAACCATCTTGGCTCCGTTCCTTCCTTCGCCTGCCACATCTTCGCCATCAACCTCCCCGGGGTGGGGGAAGTGGCTGGAGGCTACCGAACTCGGGTGGCGGGAGAGACAGCTGCTGCCCTAGGCCCTGTGCCTGGCTCGGTGCGGTGAGGCTTCCCTTTCCTCGCCCGCGCCTTTTCTTTTTATTTTTACACACATACAAAACAAAAATAACAACAACCAAGTCCTATAGGTTAGCATGAGGTTAACTGTGAAAAAAGCTACTTAGGCTAAGACCTTTTATAGAATGGTAGCCATGGAAAAATTGAGAGGGAAAAAATTCCAAACAAAGAGTATTTCTCTTTAAAATGTTTCCTTTTGAAGAAATCAAGGCCTTAAAATACTACACAATGCATAATGAAGAAAATGAAGCCATGAAGTCCACCACTGGGAGTTGTTCTCATTTCCATATTTTAACTCCAAGTTAAAAAAATTAATTAAGGAAACATTTTTAAAAGCATTTAGATGTCTCACTTCTAGCTTGCCAGATTAGGGCAAAAGTTAATCATACCCATACCTTCTTGCTGATCTAAATATTAAGGTAGATTTTACTTTTTAAAAAATCTAATTTATCTTGACTGTTCTGGTTAAAACCCATGGGTTATTTTTAAAAACATGTTTTGACAGCAATGAAACATGCAGCATATACAATGCCAAGAGCGTAAATTTGTTCAGGGTACAAGGACATGAAAATTAACATGAGCGCTTGGTAAACGTGATTTAACAAATAAAATAAAATAAAATAAAAGACTACCAACTACACAACTACATGACAAAATAGGTGGAAACACATGGTGAAAATGGTATCAAACATTTGGTCACTAAAGTCCTAATTTGTTCTTGCAGAAAATTGTTTAGGATCACCTCCTACAGAACACAACTTTTTTTACAAGGATTCTATGAGTTTGAATGGAGAAGGGAAAGTGGATTTATTCCCAAGCATGCTTGTTCTTTTTAAACCCCAAAATGTGATGTTTGGGTCACACCCAGTGATGCTCAGGGGTTACTCCTGACTTTGCACTCAGGAATTACTCCTGGCGGTGCTTGGGGGACCATATGGGATGCCGGGGATCGAAATCGGGTTGGCCACGTGCAAGGCAAACGCCCTACCCACTGTGCTATGGATCTGGCCCCTGGACTATTTTCTTTTCCAATTAAAAAAGTCCATCCCCAGAATTCAAAGTCAATAAAAATTTCATTAGCATAACTGAAAGTGAAATTTGGACCTAAAAACTCAGTGGTTGAGAAGAGCTATTAGTATGGGAACATTTAAAAAAACTGTCACTGTCACTGTCATCCCGTTGCTCATCGATTTGTTTGAGCGGGCACCAGTAACGTCTCTCATTTAGAGACTTATTGTTACTGTTTTCGGCATATCCAATACGCACGGGTAGCTTGCCAGGCTCTGCTGTGCAGGCTTGATACTCTCGGTAGCTTGCTAGCTCTCCGAGAGGGGCAGAGGAATCAAACTCAAGTCGGCTGAGTGAAAGGCGAAAGCCCAACTGCTATGCTATGTCTTTTGCTACTCATCATCATCCCATCATCCAGGTGATCATCGATTTGCTTGAGTGGTCTCAGTAACATCTCCATTCATCCTAGCCCTGAGATTTTAGAAGCCTCTCTTTACACATCCTTTCCAATGGTGCTGCATTGGAGGCTCTTTCAGGGTCAGGGGAATGAGACCCATCATTGTTACTGGTTTTGGCATATGAATACACGATGGGGAGTTTTCGAGGCTCTCCCATGTGGGCAGGAAACTCTCAGTAGATTTCCAGGCTCTCCCAGAGGGAGAACTAGGCCATAAGATATCCAGTGGCCGCCAAGCAGCCTCGCACTTCTAGGAGCTTGGTTTTAAGGTCTCTGGATGTTGGCCATTGGTGGGATTACACAGCACCAGGGGCAGTCCCTGGGTGTGACCGCCTAGCTACTGGAAAATGGGGAATCTGGGCAGAAGAGGCCAGAAAGTAAAAGAGAAAATCTCTCACTTTTGCTACTAATTACCAAAGAATGACTTTAGCATCAACTCTAAGATGAACACCACTTAGAGCTATTCAAGGAAATATAGTTTACAGGGCCAGAGGGGTAATATAGGAAATTAGGCTTGTCTTACATACAGCCAACCCTGGTCGATCCCTGACACTGCATATTGTCCCCAAGTACTTTCAGGAGTGATTTCTGAGCACAGAGGCAAGAGAAAACCCTGGGTGCCACCAGTTATGGTGCTCTCTCTCTCTCTCTCTCTCTCTCTCTCTCTCTCTTTCTCTCTATCTATATATATATGTATATATATATATTTACACACACATATATGTAATACATATATAAAACAAACCATGAGACAGAATGAATACCATTCAGCCCTGATAGTTTGATCTTATCCAAAGTTCAGCCTATTAAGCTATTTTAAGATGAAACAAGATGACCAACAATAAAATTAGCTATGAGAGGCCATATGGGCTGGAGTAATAGCACAGTGGGTAGGGCATTTGCCTTGAACGCAGCCGACCCGGTTTTGATTCTTCTGCCCCTCTCAGAGAGCCCAGCAAGCTACCAAAAGTATCCCACCCACACAGCAGAGCCTTGCAAGGTACCCATGGCATATTCCATATGCCAAAAACAGTAACAGCAAGTTTCACAATGGAGACATTATTGGTGTCCGCTCGAGCAAATCGATGAGCAACAGGATGACAGTGATACAGTGATGGAAGGCCAGAGTGATAGCACAGTGGGTAGCATACTTTCCTTGCATGTGGGCAGCCAAGGTTCTATCCCAGATGTCCCATATGGTTCCCTGAGCCCCACTTAGGTATGATCCCTGAGCACAGATTCAGGAAAAAGCACTGAGCACAGTCGGCATGGCCCAAAATATAGAACAAAACCAGAACAACAAAAAGCAGAACAACAACAACAACAACAAAAAACAGAACAACAAATATCAGCAGTGAGAGTACAACCAGAATAGTGCAGGGCTCTGACCTTCCTAGAAGAAACAATCGCAGGGTCGTGGAGATGGCTCGAAGGGCTGAAGTACTAGCTCTGCAGAAGGCAGGAGCTCAGAGATTTGAGTCCTGTAACTGCATGTCTCCCAAACACCAGCAGAAGCTACCTGTGGGGCAACTACTCAGGAGAAGCACCTGAGTACAACTGACTGTGGTCTCCAAATACTCCCCACTCAAAGCAAAAAAAAGAAATAACTGAAGCGACTAGGGAATATTTATCCTAAAGGAAAGACTTGAGAACTGCCTTCGAGTGAAGAGATATCACAAGGGGCTATAACACATGAGCTGAGTATGGGGAGATCCAGTTCCATCCCTGGTTCTCAGAGGGACAGTCTCCTGTCCCTCTGAGAACCAAAAGTAACCCCTGAGTACCTCAGGGTAAGCCCAAATCCCACCCTGCCTCCCCCCAGCCAAATCTGCCTTCATATATTCAGTGGGCTTTCATTCTAAAATCATTCCATTTTTATTGAGCACTTCCTCTGTGCAAGGAGATAAAAATCTAATTGCGCCAAAGAGCCAGTACCAAGGGTAAGGAGGATGTCTTGCATGCAGCCAATCTGGATTCTATCTCAGGCACAACATATGGTCCCCAAGCACTGCCAGGAATGATCCCTGAGCACTGAGCCAGGAGTAAGCTCTGAACACCATCAGGTGTGGCCAAAAGCAAAACTCAACACATACACACACACACACACACACACACACACACACACACTACTAAGCAAGAAAATTCCTACTCTGTTACAATCACGTAGAAGAGAAAGTAGATGTTGCTGGTGGCATTTTACAAGGATATGGTAAAGTACAGCAGAGCACAGAGTCTAGAACCAGAGTTCTAGGATCTGAGCCTACAGTGGTTGAATAGCTTTTTCTTCCCCACCCTTTTCCCCAGCCATGTCCGCATCAAATCTCTAGAGCCTGCAGGGTTGTAGAGCTTACTCTGGAAAAGAGCCTTTGCAGATCATTAAAAATCTTCAGATGATGTGGGGGGCTGGAGCGATAGCACAGCGGGTAGGGCATTTGCCTTGCACGCGGCCGATCTGGGTTCAATTCCCAGCATCCCATATGGTCCCCTGAGCACCGCCAGGAGTAATTCCTGAGTGCGGAGCCAGGAGTAACCCCTGTGCAACGCCGGGTGTGACCCAAAAAAGAAAAAAAGCAAAACAAAACAAAACAAAAAGAACCTTCAGATGGAAGGTTGATGGAATATTCAGTTGAGACCTTATATATGTCTCTTCTAGAAAAAGGCAGATGGAGATTTAAGACAGACAGAATGGGGACTGGAGCAATAGTACAGCAGGTAGGGCGTTTGCCTTGCATGTGGCCAGCCAGAGTTCAATTCTCAGCATCCCACATGGTCCCCTGAGCACTGCCAGGAGTAATTCCTGAGTGTAAAGCCAGGAGTATTACCTGTGCGTCGCTGGGTGTGACCCAAAAAGAAAAAAAAAAATAGAATGATCCAGGGAAGTGCAGGGAAGTAGGTGGACACAAGCCAGGGCATGCCTGGAGCCACCCAAAGCTGCAGCTAATGGAAAGGCCTCTTGAGAGAATAAACAATGGGCCAGCTCTGACACCCAGTTCCTAAAGATGTACAGAGGACACAATTGCCTATGTGAGCCAGCATTGCTAGGATGAGAAAGGACAGGTGTGTGTATGTGGTGGGGGGTGAGGGGTGGAGAATCACTGGAGCAGGAGCGAGGATAAAGAGGTGTTACTCTTCACCCAAACTATAACACTAAAACGTCTCAGATCAAAGCTATGGGAAGATAAACCAGCATGTCTTCATGGAGAGTAAACCTACCTTTACATTTATCTCAATTCTTGGATTCAGAATAGTTCTGATACTGCCAAGTACATCCTAGGTGGCTACATCAAAATGTGCAGCAAGCCAGGCAGTAGGACTAGGAAATTAAGATATAGCTGACTATTCCGATTAGTCACCTAGCTACAGCGCCAAAACATCATAGCTCACTTGGGCCCACTTTGGCTAAAAACACATACACAAACATTTCAAATAAGGGTAGACAAGGAACAGATAAAACTACAGAATATTTACATAATGGAACATTATACAACAGTCAAATCAAATAAAGATCGGTGCACAGTGGGTTATATTACATGTGGCTTTTTGTGTAAGGAAAGAAGGAAAATAATTTCTAGCCATACTTGTCTGTGTGCACAAGGAATACTGAAAAAATTAAAAACAACCAGTCAAAGAAATAAACTAGTTCAATGAAATAAAGATTCAAACAATGGAGCAAACTATAGCTGTTAAAATTATACCATACAAAATATACATAAATACACAAAATATCTATGCTTTTATATTTATATATACTTTTCAAAAGTATATATATATAATTTTTTTAAATTTTATATATAAAATTTTTTTGAGGCCACAACCCTTTTCAGGAATTCTCCTGGCTCTGTACTCATGGATCATACCTGGCAGACTCAAGAAACTATATACTGGGGTGCCAGGTTTGAACGCTGGTGGGCCAATAGTACAAGGCAAGTGCCCCAGTCACTGTATTCCCAATAGTATATATCTTCAAGTAATTAATTTTTCAGAAATTTAGAAAAATTAATTTTTCAGAAATTTTAAAAAATTTCTAAAGCAACTCCAAGAGCTACACGCTGAGCTAGATGGTGTATAAAAGGCTATTTAAGGGATTAAGCTGTTTTCCTTGCACATGGCCAACCCTGGTTCCATCTCTGGCTCTGGTTTTGGTTCTCCAAACACCACCAGGGGTCACTGATGAGCACAACGCTGGGACTATCCCCTAAGCACCCCCAGGTGTGGAATCATGAACTCAGAGTACCTCAGAGTGTGCCATCTCTGCTCCACAGGCAGGTGTGATCAAGCACCACAAGTGACTAGAATATGCAAGCCACTGCCAGCACTGCCACAAAAATGTGCATACCTGCTGTCAGCAGGCTCTACAACCAAAATGTGTGTAAGCACTAAAGGAGTCTGACTTCCTAGATGTATAAACACTACAGCTAGGTGTGCACCTCTTGCACCCCACCATGAGCACAATGCAAGACAGTGCAAGTGTGTACCCAAGACAAGCATTCACACCAATTGTGCAAGCACCACAGCCAAGCATGTGAACCCCCGTCATCATGGCAATGACAACAACAATATAGGAAATGCAAACATAGGGAAGGGGGAAATAATAAAGTAAAAGATCATTTAATCATAAGTAGATAATTTTAATGTTTTGGAGCAATAGCACAGCGGTAGGGCATTTGCCTTGCACACAGCCAACCTAGGTTCGATTCCTCCGCCCCTCTGGGAGAGCCCAGCAAGCTACCAAGAGTATACTGCCCTCATAGCAGAGCCTGGCAAGCTACCTGTGGCATATTCAATATGCCAAAAAGAGTAATAAGTCTCACAATGGAGGCATTACTGGTGCTCGCTTGAGCAAATCAATGAGCAAGGGGATAACAGTAAATTTGCAGCTTTTCTTTTTAACTAAGCTAATTCACACGATCAAAAATCTCATTAATCTCTTTTTGTTGGCATCTTCCTGACTCCCTGAATCCTAGTTTCATGCCTGCTTTAGCCACTGTTGTTCACAACTATCTAAATATACTTTCCTTGACATCTCCAAATGGCCAAACTGAACTCATTGCTACCTACACATTTTGTGGAAGAATCTGTTTCTTTAAAAATACCATGAATTGTGTGTGTGTGTGTGTGTGTGTGTGTTGGGATGGGTGCGGTCGGGAGGGAGTGGGTGTCATCACTTGCTGCTAAAAACATTCTGAGCTGACACAGTAACCTACTAAATAATATAGAACATGTTAAGGCTGGTACAGGCAACCCAACATGTTTATTTTCACAAGTAGTAAAGCCTAAGATTGATGTTATTAATCACCCCAACCAGATTTTTCTGAGGCTTCCAGGAAGCAGAGTCCAAGACAAGCTGTTATCAGGAATTCTGAGAGCACAAAAAAGCCTTGCCTGTGTGAAGAAAAGCTAGGAGACTAATCTTATAGTTTACAATAAAATCCAGCACTTCAACTTCTGAAAGGTATTTATTCTAAGGAAGGAACAGAATATGGATATGCACATATGGAATCTTCCTTAATATACACCAGAAAGAAAAAAAAGGTGATAAATAAATCTAATGCCAAATAATTGAGATAGGCTGAAAATTATTGCACAGTGCCTGGGATGGTTCAGAGGTTAGAGTCAGAGAAATACAGCAGGTACATTGCTTGCCTGCACACGGTAGACTTGGGTTTGATCCCTGGCATCCCTATGGTTCCTCACATCTACCAGGATTGACTACTGAGTTCAGAGTGAGGAATAAGGTTTGGATACCACTGAGTTTGGCTCCCAAACAAACATAACAGACCCTCGGAAGTGTGAGGCCACTGGCTCAATCCCAAATACTGCACACATGTGCTGAGTGCAAACCTCGCAGCCTTGTTGTTTGTGTGGATCCCTGGCACCATAAGCAAATTCCAGCCACACAGTCACCATGTGTGTAAAGAATGATCCAAGTGTAAACAGAGTGTTCAACCCCTGGGGAGCACTGCAGCCAAGTGTCCGAGCATCACAACCAAACCACCACTAGCCATTGCACCAGCATCCACAAAGGTACAGGAAAAGATAAATTAATAAATAAAATAATTGTCTGGTCTAAGAGTAGCTTGCTTTGCAGTCATTACTGGCTTGGAGAAATGCATACAGCACACAAAGTGAAAGAAAAGTAGTCAAACATATGCAAAGTGCTATCTTAATTTAGAAAACTAATAGAACAAACAAATCTACACTAGATTTAGGGAGTGTTAGATGGGGAGAACATACACACTGAAAATGTTGATAGTGCTATCATGAGGAATGGCAGTGTTTCATGTTTTGAGCATTTCTGTACTTTTCTGCATAAATTTATTCTAAAATAAGTTTATTTTCTTATGCAATTGGTTTTTAAACATGTCTTAACATCACACTATCCGATTAGAATAATCTGAGCCCTCTGACCATGGTGCTGGCCTAATCCTCACCAATTTTGTGTAACATCTGACTATAGAATAAAAGGAGTTAACAAGAATTAATTTATTTTTGTATTTTAAAAATAGTCTGATGCTAACAGCTGCAAGCTAAGCTACAGAAAAAAAAGATAAAGAAATTTTGTGTTTCCAAGTGAATTTATATCATATAAATGCAGCATGTTTTATTTAATTCCATAAATACAGTTTGTATGCTGCCAATTTGAGAAAAATATTGATGTTTCCTTAAATAAGTCTACTCTACCATGAAATTCATTCTCTTACATGAACTGGAATGATCTTGGAAACAATAAAAATGAATGCTAATTTGATATGTCACTGATTTAAAAGAAAAAAAAGTACATGGACATCCTTGTCTCGATCCATTAGCTCGACTTCAATATCGGAAGAATAACTATGAAGCAGGTTTGACCTTTCTGTCATCTGACATCAATCAGCAAAACTCAAGCTCCCCAGTCACATGACCAGGTTTACTTTTCACTCACACCACTGGGTCTCCTTGAGCACTCACTTAAGTAATATTTTTGAGTTTCCATTTCCTCATCTGAAAACAGGAATAAGAATAAAATTAGAGCATGCACACAAAGGTCTTAGTTTAGTGCATCATGATTTGATGAAAAAACAATGTTTTGGGCTAGGGAAATAGCTCAGCAGTAGCATACTGCCTGTGCATGTGTGAGACCATGGCTTTGCTCTCTGGCACTCAGAGATAATAAAGTGGGTAAGGCACATTGTCCAGCAGGTTTCAATTCCATATGGTCCCCTGAGCATTACCAGGGGTCATACCTGACTGCCAAGCGAGGAGTAAGCCCTGAGCACCAGCAGGTGTGGTGCAAAATCAAAATCAAAAACAAAAACAAAAATAAAACTCTAATCTACCTTAGTTTCAACTCACATGCGGAGAGAGATTACAAAACTAGAATATCAAGATTCTAAAGACAATCCAGGATGCTGCTTTGAGAACCCAAGCTGGAAAATAATTAAGGCTTGGGATGTAATATACAGCATGGCAACTATACTTAATTACACTGCAGTATTATTTGAGATTTGCTGAGAGAAGATCTTAAAAGTTCTCATCACAAGAAAATATAACTGTGTGATGATGAATGTTAACTAGGCATCATTGTGATAAATTTACATTATATACAAATTCCAAATTATCATGACATATACCTGAAACCAATATAATGTTATTGATAAATGATACCTGTCAGAAATACTTATAAATATGGATTTGATATTACTTATTTTCTTATGATAAATGAAATGTTTAGGGGAAATGTTGGGATTTTTAGACCAATGGAAATCTGATTTAGTATTTGTATTAGAAAAATAACTACCCCCATTACCATAGTCCTATCTAGCCCTTTACCAATCGCCCATTTTAGTCAAGGTACTGAATGAATAAACTTTTTAAATGGCTAAAGTAATTGCTAACAAGAATTTAGCTCTTACTATCTACCAGGAAGTATCCTGTATGTTGCATGTATTTTAATCCTTACAATTATTTAATTTTCCCCACAATTAACCAATGAAATGGGTTCTCCTACTAGCTGCATTTTTGAATGGACGACACTAAGAGACATAAAATATTGTCATAAATATAATACATAAAACACAGCATTATAAATAATTCCCTTTAATGTACTAAACACAGCACGGATGCCTTCTAAACAGCATTTCTTGGGTTCTAACAATCTTGTACAAGTCCAACTTAATGGAAAAGAAAATATGTTAAAGCTAGATATAGATGAGTGTGGTCCCAACACCAACCAGACCAGCAGTTACCCTAATACTAGAAGACAGAAGACCCCAGAATTATCGGACTCTTCACAAATGTGGAAAGGAAGTCCCACAGAGAGGACAGATAGGCATAAAGCAGTGGAAGATTCAGAACTAAACCCAGCTCTTCAGACTCCCAGTGAAATGATTTTACATTATATGGTGAGGCATCTTGACACCATTTCAGCCATTTCAAACATCGTGAAAGAAGGAAGTGAAAGCTGACCAGCTGCAAGGAGGGTGCTGGCACCAACGTGTGGCCTTTCCCTATATTCCTTCTGGAGCCAGGGACCTGCTGTATAACTTCAGGAACACTCATAACTAGATAACTGGGCAAGGTAGAGAATCTTATGAGAGAAACAGCAGCATATACAGGAAGGGCCATAGCCCTTTCGTGATCTACAAAACATACAGTTTCCAATATGATTTTCCTGAAATAGAGCTGGAAATGACTGGAGAAACAAAGTTTGCATGGGGTGGGGGGGTCTCTGTTGTAAATGTAAGACACAAGTAGAGTTTTAGAACATGATTTGAATAAGAAGGTCCTTTTAATCTTTTCTGATTAAATGAACACCACCTTACCTACTTTGTGTATTAGCTAAAAATAATTCATCTGTCTCAGAGAATTCAAAAATAAAGTTTTAGAGGTGTTGAATTAAAATTCATTCATTATTATGTAATCCTCAAAATATAACAGCTGTTTACTCAGCTTTGATTTCTAACTTTCCTTTGATGACAAATATTAATATTTATCGTTTTTCTGATGTTGAGCTAATGAGAGTCTTAAGTGTTTATGAGAAGACATTTAAATATTACAGTATGGTCGATGTGTTTATTCTCTGCTTTTAACATCAACCAAAAATTAAGCATCATTTTTTGTCCTAGGTTGAACATCATTTTCAATAAACCTTATATGGTCAAAATTGATAGTTTCTATATTTATTTGATGACCAAAGAGAAATAGGACAATTCACCAAATAAGACAGAGCTGGGAAAGATATGTCTCTTATTTTTGAAGTGAAAATACATGCATATATCAAACATTATCCAGTTATAGTAAATAGAACAATATTTCTATGACCACAGTAATATTTACTGAGTACTGACTATGCATTAGGTACTGTAAATCTCATCTAATCTTCAAAACAACTCTAATAGTAGATTCATCTTTATTTGACCTCCACACCTACCAAAAAGAAGCTAAATGTAGAAACTTGAAGTACAACACTGAGCATTACATATTACATCACTCAGCTGATAAGAAACAATGTTAGATATCTGGCCAAAGAGTCAGTAAATTTTTCTTAGGAATCTTGTCTTGACATGCAGAATTCAAAAATCTCTACTATCTTTATGCATGAAGATAAAAACAGAAAGTTCCCTGCCCTTTGAAAATCAACTTACTAGAGAGGAAAAGTAAATATTATTAGTGGAATAAATGAGGCACTGTCCTCTAAAATTGGAGGAAATGAAAGGCTATACAATTTCAGAAAAATGGTAAGAGCAGTTGAGGTGGGAAGTTTCTGCTTGATGTTCTATATAGCACAGCAGGTAGAGCGTTTGCCTTGCGCGAGGCCAACCCGGTTTGATTCCTCCGTTCCTCTCAGAAAACCCGGCAAGCTACCAGGAGTATATACAGCCCGCACAGCAGAGCCTGGCAAGCTACCTGTGGTGTATTCAATATGTCAAAAACAGTAACAACAAGTCTCACAATGGAGACGTTACCGGTGCCCACTCAAGCAAATCAATGAACAATGGGACGGGCCGACAGTGCTACCGACAGTGCTGCAGTACTACATGTTTCACAACCAAGAGTGGTTGAATGAGAGTAGTAATGGAGGATGGCCCAGGAGAAATGTGAAATGTGGCACAGTGCAAGTGCAACACCAAATTCTGAGAGCTGGCAAGGACCACATACTCAAACTGGGCCAGAGATTATAGAAGGAGAAGTCAAAAATTTAGCCACTACATCTAACTTCACAAAGCTTACAGTTTGGGAGAGAGGCATTAATCAAAATTTACATGAGAAACTAAACCTCTAAAAATATATTAAATTCATGGAAACAAAAGGCATAACACTAACCTATGGGAAATTAGAAGGATCCAAAAACCTTCCTTTAACCTCTCAAACTCCTTCTAGTCTAAGATCCTAACATATAAAAGCTGTATATTATTCCTTCTTTGAACAATCAATAGTTACTGAAACTCTTTCATTCTGTTCCCCTGCAGCCCTAGAGTAAGGACTTTGATTCTGACATTCACTGCCAGAAGGGTCAGAGCAGGAGCATTATAGCCAGACAGCCGACTAACGGCAGAACTGGATGTAGCAAATAAGCTGTGCATAACTGAGTTGAAGAAATGGAAGGCCTAGGTCATAAACATGGAACCTGGTATCCCGGTTGCTCACTAACAGGTAACAGAGTACCTAAAAAGATGGCAGGCATTAGGTAGGTCTCAGTTATAACCATACCTGATGTTATTTTGTTTGTTTAGGGGCAACACCCAACAATGCTTCCAGCTCTGCACTCAGGAACTACTGGTGGTGTCTGGGGACCATTCAGGATGCTGGGGATTGAACCAGGGTCAGCTGCGTGCAAGGCAAACACCCTATCTGCTGAACTATCACTCTGGATCCCATACCTGATATTTGTGCAAGAGAAAAAAAAATCTAATGGGGCGAAGAAATGAACAGAAACTTTACCAAGGAAGAGATACGAATGGCCAAAAGGCACATGAAAAAGTGCTCTACATCACTAATCGTCAGAGAGATGCAGATCAAAACAACCATGAGATACCACCTCACACCACAGAGACTAGCACACATCCAAAAGAACAAAAGCAACCGCTGTTGGAGAGGATGTGGGGAGAAAGGGACCCTTCTACACTGCTGGTGGGAATGTCGGCTAGTTCAGCCCTTTTGGAAAACAGTATGGACGATTCTCAAAAAACTAGAGGTTGAGGTCCCATTTGACCCAGCAATACCACTGCTGGGAATATATCCCAGAAAAGCCAAAAAGTATAGTCGAAGCGACATATGCACTTATATGTTCACCGCAGCACTGTTTACAATAGCCAGAATCTGGAAAAAACCTGAGTGCCCTAGAACAGATGACTGGTTGAAGAAACTCTGGTACATCTATACAATGGAATACTATGCAGCTATTAGAAAAAATGAGGTCATGACTTTTGCATATAAGTGGATCAACATGGAAAGTATCATGCTAAGTGAAATGAGTCAGAAAGAGAGAGACAGACATAGAAAGATTGCACTCATCTGTGGAATATAGAATAATAGACTATAAGACTAACGCCCAAGAATAGTAGAAATAAGTACAAGGAGATTGTTTCCATGGCTTGGAGGCTGGTCTCTCATTCTGGGCAACTCAGGGAAGGGACCACCAAGTAAAATGTGGTTGGAGGTCATGTGGGGGAAGGGTGATGCGTGCCGAATACAGACTAAAGACTTAACACAATGACCACTCAACACCTTTATTGCAAACCACAACACCTAATCAGAGAGAGAGAACAAAAGGGAATTCCCTGCCATAGTGGCAGGGTAGGGTGGGGGGAGAGGGGACTGGGGAGGGGGGAAGGGATGTTGGGTTTACTGGTGGTGGAGAATGGGCACTGGTGAAGGGATGGGTTATCGAACTTTGTATGGGGGAAACATAAGCACAAAGATGTATGGATCTGTAACTGTACCCTCACGATGACTCTCTAATTAAAAATAAACTAATATATAAAAAAAAGAGAAAAAAAATCTAGACAGAGGTGTTCAGTGGAAAAGGTGAGCAGAAAGTAAGGCTGGACAGCAGACATCAAAGTTCCAAGCATAGTGCTAAGACTCAAGGTTAGGAATATTACCCAAATGTTAAAACTCAGAGTCCATATTTTAACTCCAGGCCCTTTGTGGGCCTGGATCTACTGTTACAGCCAAACTGGTCTGAAGGTCTCTCCCCTACCTCAGCACCTTGATACTTGCTGTTATTTGCATTCTGAATGTCATTCTACAGATTCTTCATATGTCTGGAGCTCTATCTCATCTTTTCAAAGGTCTCAGTCAAACATCAACTTCTCCTCTCTAGCTGTCCTGTCCAAATATGTGGCCCATTCCCTTTCACTATCATGGTAATTTATACTATTTCCTTTTCAGCATTTTATCTATATGTATTTGGGGACTTGAAGAATCACTGCTATCTACTTTAAAACTGAACAGCAACATAGCAGAAACATAAAGATGCATACAGAAACTTGCTATTCAAGGTGTGATCCCTGAGCCCCCCACAACATTAACAGCATCTGGGGGCTTTTTAGAAATGTAGATGTATTTTGCTTCAACAGGGTCTTTATATATATATATGTATGCATATATATATATATATATATATTCCAGTTCCCTACCATAAGAATTGGATACAGCTGCTTAACAGATTAAACTAAACACAGTTTTTCCATGTCAGAGAGATGTTGAGATGTTGGCCTATTGTCTCTTGGAAGTTCAAATAGCTATAGAGAAAGTTTTAGCTTAGAAATGGCTTTCTTACCCTCTTCAACAAATGGTGCTGGCATAACTGGACAACCACATGCAAAAGAATGGGCTTAGACCTCAACCTGACACCATGCACAAAAATCAGATCAAAGTGGATTAAAGACCTCAACATCAGACCACAATCCATAAGGTACATCAAAGACAAGGTCAGCAAAACCCTCCACAATATTGAAGCTAAAGGTATCTTCAAAGATGACACAGAACTAAGCAATTAAGTAGAAATAGAGATAAACAAATGGGACTATATTAAACTAAGAAGCTTCTGCACTGCAAAAGACACAGTGACCAGAATACAAAGGCAATCTACAGAATGGGAAAGGATATTCAGCCAATACCCATCCAATAAAGGGTTGATATCAAGGGTATATAAAGCACTGGTTGAACTCTACAAGAAGAAAACATCCAACCCCATCAGAAAATGGGCTGAAGAAATGAACAGAAAAATTTCCAAGAGATACGAATGGCCAAAAGGCACATGAAAAAATGCTCTGCATCACTAATCATCAGGGAGATGCAGATCAAAACAACCATGAGATACCACCTCACACCACAGAGAATGGCACACATCCCAAAGAACAAAAGCAACCGCTGTTGGAGAGGATGTGGGGAGAAAGAGACCCTTCTACGCTGCTGGTGGGAATGCGACTGGTCCAGCCCCTTTGGAAAACAATACGATGCTTCTCAAAAAATTAGAAATTGAGCTTCCATTTGATCCAGCAATACCACTTCAGGGAAAATATCCCGGAGAAACAAAAAAGTATTGTCGAAATGACATCTGCACTTATATGATCATCATGGCACTGTTTACAATAGCCAGAATCTGGAAAAAACCCGAGTGCCTGAGAACAGATGACTGGTTAAAGAAACTTTGGTACATCTATACAATGAAATACTATGCAGCTGTTAGAAAGGATGAAGTCATGAACTTCGCATATATGTGGATCAACATGGAAAGTATCATGCTAAGTGAAATGCGCCAGAAAGAGAGAGACAGACATAGAAAGATTGCACTCATCTGTGGAATATAAAACAACAGAGTAGGAGACTAATACCCAAGAATAGAAGTATATAATACCAGGAGGTTGGCTCCATAGCTTGGAAGCTGGCCTCACATACTGGGGGAAAGGCATCTCAGATAGAGAAGGGAACACCAAGTAATATGTGATTGGAGATGCTATGCGGGAAGGGAGATGCGTGCTGAAAGTAGACTAGAGATTGAACAGGATGACTACCCAATACACCTATTGCAAACCAGAACACCCAAAAGGACAGAGAGATATCAAATTGGAATGCCCTGCCACAGAGGCGGGGTGGGGGGGGGGGGAGGGGACTGGAGGTGTGGGAGGGATACTGGGTTCATTGGTGGTGGAGAATGGACACTGATGGAGGGATGGGCTGTCAAACATTGCATGAGGGAAAAACAAGCACGAAAATGTGTGAATCTGTAACTGTACCCTCACTGTTACTCACTAATTAAAAAATAAATTAATTAAAGTAATTAAAATAAAAGAAATGGCTTTCTTATAATGCTTCAAGGGGCCAAGAAAATCTTCGTTGTAGATTTATCCCTGGCCACTAGCAGTTGAAGTATCCTGGGTCTATCTTCAATAGCAGAACCTAGCAATTGGATTTCACTGTGGTGACCACCTGTTGTTTAGGTATTCTATCATTTCTCCTTTTCTAAAAGTAGCAGCACTTTCCACTAATCAGATTCTCTCTGTGGGTGCCCTGTGCTAACCATGCACAGAACAAGCTCACAGAGCTTTGTTCACACACACACAGGAGCAAAATTCTTTTCCTCCTCCTTTAACCATCTTTCTCTCTTGTTTTTTCATGATCTCCAGAAAAAAAATCTACCTCTTTCTTTATTACCTTTATTCCTGGGGTGCACTGAGCAGGAATCACCAGGGCGCCAGAGTAAGAGAACCTTACTCAAGCAAGTTCTCTTTATTCCTTTGCCTATTCTCAGGGATCCAAACTCATTCACAAATCTGCCTGCTTCTGAGCACTGCTTTTAGAATCTGTTCTCTTTCACCTCCATTATCTCTTACCTAAAACACTCAACACATTTCCTAAGTACTTGCTACTCAAAGTATCATCTGATTAGAATAGGCCTGAGAGTCTAGTACACTGAATCAAAACACAGGCTTTAAGAACAGCCAAAGACTCACAGAACACTAAACTTAACAAAGTCAAATCTACCTTTTTCTCTCTCTCTCTCTCTCACACACACACACACACACACACACACACACACACACACACACGCTACATTTCCCTCTCTCAGTTTCATTACCCAATAGCAACCATACTTTGTTAAAAAGCAAAATCAGTTCTTTCATTTCCCCACTTAAAACTTAAATGTTTTCCCAAATGCCTTTGGCATGAAGTTCATATTTGGTTAACAACATAGGAAATTAGACTAGACTTAATATTGCAGCCTGCCTCTGCAACTTCATCTCCACACCTCCCCAGTCCACTGAATTTTACACCCAAGACACAAAGCGATTTCTGCTTTTCAGATCTCAATTACCCACTTCCATTCAATTGGTGTCTTTTCCCTTCCTTTCTCTAAGCTCTTCTCCACCTAAAATATATCTCTGCCTAAATGAATGGGACTATCTCAAACTAAGAAGCTTCTGCACCTCAAGAGAAACAGTGACCAAAGTACAAAGACAATCTACAGAATGGGAAAGGATATTTATGCAGTACCCATCCGATAAAGGGTTGATAACAAGGATATACAATGCACTGGTTGAACTCCACAAGAAGAAAACTGCCAACCCGATCAAAAAATGGGGTGATGAAATGAACAAAAGCTTTCCTAAAGAAGAAATCCGAATGGCTCAGAGGCACATGAGAAAATGTTCCACATCACTAATCATCAGGGAAATGCAGATCAAAACAACCATGAGATATCATCTCACACCACAGAGACTGGCCCACATCCCAAAAAACAAAAGCAACCGGTGTTGGCGTGGATTCGGGGAGAAAGGGACTCTTCTTCACTGCTGGTGGGAATGCCGACTGGTTCAGCCCTTTTGGAAAACAATATGGACGATTCTCAAAAAATTAGAAATTGAGCTTCCATTTGACCCAGCAATACCACTCCTGGGAATATATCCCGGAGAGGCAAAACGGTATAGTAGAGATGGCATATGTATTTCTATGTTCATTGCAGCACTGTTTACAATAGCCAGAATCTGGAAAAAACCAGAGTGCCCCAAAACAGATGACTGGTTAAAGAAACTCTGGTACATCTACACAATGGAATACTATGTAGCTGTCAGAAAACATGAAGTCATGAAATTTGCATATAAATGGATCAACATGGAAAGTATCATGTTGAGTGAAATGAGTCAGAAAGAAAGAGACAGACATAGAAAGATTGTACTCATATGTGGAATATAATGTAACTGAGAAGTACAAGTTGGCAACAATGCAACTTCTGGCAGATATCTCTCTGGACTTAGTTACTAAAATACTAAATTACAGAAACCCAAAACTGAGAGGCCGCTAAGTGTGGTCACTCGACCTCATACCTCTTCATCCTCAGCAATGGAAAACAAATTATCTAATGTTTCCTTTTCAGCAGGTCTGACTTTAGGGGAGAGACTCTCCAAACAATAATAGTGCGTTTTGTTGAAATATTGTATGCAATCAAAGTGAAAGTAAAGTGAAATTTATTAGTTACACAGGCAGGGGGGGGCTTAGGGGGGGCTAGGGGTGTGGGGGGGTTAGGGGTGTGAGGGGGCGGGGTGGAGCTATACTGGGATTCTTGGTGGTGGAATATGAGCACTGGTGAAGGGATGGGTATTCGAGCATTGTATAACTGAGATTTAAACCTGAAAACTTTGTAACTTTCCACATGGTGACTCAATAAAAAATTTTTAAAAAAAAAATAATAAATAAAATATATCTCTGCCTTCCATCACAACCCTCACTCCAGGTCAGCTACATGACTGTGGTTGTCTCCAGTGACTATAGTGCAGTGGAAACCTGGCACAGAGCAAAAAGTGGGATAAATATGCTGAATAAATATGTTTAGGTAGCTGGAGTATAGTAGCATAGCGGGTAGGGCGTTTGCTTTGCATGCAGCTGACCCAGGTTCAATTTCTCCATCCCTCTTGGAGAGTCCGGCAAACTACCAAGAGTATCTCACTTGCATGGCAGAGCCTGGCAAGCTACCCAAGGCATATTCAATATTGCAAAAAAAGTAACAAGTCCCACAATGGAGATGTTACTGGTGCCCACTCAAGCAAATCGATGAGCAACCGGATGACAGTGATACAGTGATACAGTAAGGGCATCCACTATATCCTTCATCCATCTGCTCTTTCCTTTTGGTATTATCCTCCTTCTTCTTTCTCCTTCTCAGTCGCTTACATCAATCACCCCTTTCCTGAAAATCAACTCCCTATCATGGCTATTGAATTTGTCACTTTAGAAAGAAGCTCTTGGGGCTGGTGAGATAGATAGCACAGTGGGTAGGGCATTTGCCTTGCATGCAGCCGACCCGGGTTCGATTCCCAGCATCCCATATGGTCTCCCGAGCATCACCAGGAGTAATTCCTGAGTGCATGATCCAGGAGTAACCCCTGTACATCACTGGGTGTGACCCAAAAAGCAAAAAAGAAAAAAAGAAAAAGAAAGTAAAAGAAGCTCTTCCATGTCTACATGGCCATTGCCCTAGGATTCCTCATGAGTCAGATGGCAACTTCTTCACTTTAACCTTGAGGCTCCTGGGAAAGGCCGCATTCTTTGTGGAAGTAGTCAGAAGTCTTCACTGACAAAAGCTGGCCATTTTTCAATCTAAGATTTAATACATCAGTGGAACTGTGTACCAGGGACCTCTCAGCAGGCAGTACAGAATAGAAGCTTCACTCTCACACTAAAGAATGCTACTGTATTGACAAGATTGGCTACTAAAAATTGTGTATAACTATTTTAAATGTACTATCCAAGCTTTCTGCTCTAAGAAAACACATTATTATAAATCATTTTTGTACAAAAAAATAAATAGATATGAGTTGGTGCTGAAGAGACAGTACAGCTGGTAGGGCATTTGTCTTGCATGTGGCCAACCCAGGTTCAATCCCCAGCATCCTATACAGTCCCCCAAGCACTGGCATGTGTAATTCCTGAATGTAGAGCCAGGAGTAACCCCTGGCACATCAGAGCATGACCCCCAAAATAAAATAAAATAAAATAAATGTGTGTCAACTTTAAATCTTGAGAAAATCTTGACCTGGCAGGATAGAATAGGTGTTAGCTTACCCTACATGCAGCCAACTCAATTTGAGTCCCTGGCACTGTAACTGGCCCCCTGTGCAGTACTTAAGACAATCACAGCTCTAATTATCAGTAGGAAGAAAAAAAATTAAAAAGAATCAGCTTTTTTCTGTAAGATGTCTTTATAGTAAGAGCAGGAGTTACATGATATATACAAGTCATTATAAAAATGACTTCCTGGGCTAGAGTTATAGTTCAGGGGTATGGTAAACAGCTATTTCACTATTGATCTTCCTCTGAAATTCCTCCTTATGAGAAAAAATAATAGACATAGAAAAGAACCTCCATAGATATTTAGGGTAAATATTTTTAATTATACTCATTTTCACAAAGTTACTTATTGTAAAAGACAAACTCCTCTTTGGAGTTCTTGCTGTTAGCAAAAGCAACTACTAATGGATCTTTCATTAAAGTAAAATGGCATATAAAATCTTAAACACAACAAACCAATAAAGTAGCAGGCTACAAGATTAACACATAAAGATCTGTTACATTTACATATGCAAATAATGAAATATAAGAGAAAAGAACAAAATGACAACCACATTCAAATTAGTATTTAAGAACATCAAATACTTAGGAATCAAAAAATGTGAAAAACCTACACATTGAAGACTTTAATTTGCAATTAAAAAAATAGAAGACAGCAGGAAATAGAAAAATATTTTGTGCTCATGGACTGAAAGAATTGATACTGTCAAAATGACCACCACATCTAAAATAATATAAAAGATTCAATGCAACTCCCAATGAAAATTTCAAGAATATTCTTCAAGGACTTAGGACAAACTCTACTAAAATTTGTATAGAATCATAAAAACTTCACAAATATCTAAAGAAATTTTGAGAAAAAAAATATGGGACTTACTATATTTATGGACTTTATACCATACTATAAAGCAGTAATAATCACATTTGTGTAGTACTGGAATAAAGACATACTCTAAGCCAACGGACCATTGCAAACAGAGATAAACCTTCATGTATATTAATCTAGAAGTAACTTGGTCATACCATTATACCATCTGAAGGAGCATACATACTATCTCTAGAACAGCTATTTCACCATTCATAACTCATCTTCCTCTGAAATTCCTTTCTATGACAAAATGCAATTTTGTCATAGTTAACCTATAACAAAGGATCTGGAGGCATAGAAGCAAATGATGTTTGAAAAACTAGATAGCCACATTCATTAAAAAGAGAAATTGAGTTTCACACTATTAACAAAAGCCTATTCAAAGTGGATTAACAAACTTGCAATTAGACTAGAATCCTGCAAATACAGCAAGGAAAACATAGGCAGAACTCTCTATGATCTAGACTTCAGAGATATTTTCAGTGATTTGACTCCATTAGATAACAAAACCAAAAAATAAAAATATAGAACTTCATTGAATTTAAAAATTTTTGCTTAGCAAAAAAATTCAGTCTAAAATAAAAAAGACTAACTGGGAGCAAATATTTGCACATTTGCAAAAAACTGTGGAGAAGATGAACAAAAATTTCTCCAAAGAATATGTATAGGAGGCCATTTAGCATATAAAAAATAGCTCTTTGCCAACAACATACGACAATAGTGAGCATGTCATATATTAAAAAGACTATAAGTATATGTGGGTAGGGATGTGGAGAAGAAGAAATTCATTCATTGTTAGTGGAAATGGTAACTGGTTTTGCCTTTATGGAAAACAATGCATAGATTTCTCTAAAACATAAAAACAGAGCTCCCATGTGATCAAGCAAATTCACTGCTTGGCATCTTTTTACAAAACACAAAACATTAACCTGAAAAAAAAAATGTGCACACCTATATTCACTGTAACAGTACAATAGCCAGGATATGGAACAAACAAATGTTTAGTGATTTATGAATGGATAAAGAAGTTATGTTTTATATATACCTATGTGTGTGCATGATGGAATATTAAGCAGTTATAATAAAAGATAAAATCGTGCATTTGCAACCTAAATGGTAATAGAGGACATCATGTTAAGCAAAAGAACTCAGAGAGAGAAGGACAAATATGAAATGATCTCACTCATCCCTTGTATATAAAAAGATAATAAAAGAAAATAGACTGTAGTGAACAAAGTCAAACTCTTGATACTATATAACTGATTAACAAACAGTGAGGGGCATAAAAGGATGATTAAATAGGTGAACTAAAAGTGAATTAAGAACATTGATTAGCTGCTTGGTCGTGGTGCAATAGAGTAACTTTAAAAATGGATATAATTTTTTAAAGAAATGCTGACTGAGGTTCTGTGATTTGCAAAACTGTTGTAAACTCATGGACATACTTTTAACAAATTCCACATCTATCACCAATATACACATCTCACCTGGCCAAGGACCCTAATTCCTCTCCCTTTCAACCATCTCCCCACACCACCAACTCAATTGTGTGTAACAGTTTTCCTACTGCGTCACCTTTGGCCATTTGTTGCCACCTTGTTGTAAATACCATAAATGGTAACACAACTGTAGCTACGTTACTTGTACAGTAATAAAAATAATTTTATATGACATGGAAATCAAGCAATATTTTGAAAAGTTGAGGATACTTGTATCAAATTTAAGAACAAAATAAGAGCTGCTATTCGTTTACTAAAACAAGCTACTGAGTGCCTAGCAGCACGCTCAAAAATTCAAACACATTATCTGATTTGATGATTATCCCTTATGATTTTGTGACCTAGAAATGTTTATTATGCCTATTTTACAAGCCCATAGATATACGAAGATAGAAGAAATCTTTAATCTTCCTGAGACAGAACTTGGATTTAAATTACAGGCTTCACACAATCAATCTCTATTGTATCTCTGCTCTGTTTGTCTATCCGTATCACTTTCTCATCTGAGAGGTGACAGACATGGGCATTCCCACAGAAATAGCCTTTTGGAGTATGACCTCAATAGACTGTAGTTTTTCATCTACTATGTAGAAGTTGAAAGAAAAGTAACCTGCTACATCTTATATTTCAAAGCTATCTTAAAAGAGAAAGCTGTGATTCAAGGAAAAAAGACAAAGAAACAGAGATTCTGTGTGGTTATGAATGCAATTCCACAAATTATTTTTTCAGTATCAGTGAAAACTCAGTAAGACTGTAAATTTGGAGTTTGTAAGTGGGAACATGGGTAATGAGGGAGACGGGGGACTTCCTAAATCTTAGGAACACTTAGATAATAATTTACAAAACTATTATTATGTAAAAGCCATTATCCAAACATACGAGGTGAGTTACCTAATATGTTATTTCAAAATGATTGAAATGATCAGTGTAATTCCTGAAACAAATGTTCCACACAATTTAAGCAACTGTGTTAATTTCTGATACACTTTTAGCTATGTGTTGTTATATTTTAATATAATTGAATGCAGAGACAGTATATGAAATTTTTAAAAAATCATAACATACCCCAAAAACATTTTACCAAATGGAATCATGTTTAAATAAAGACAACAACTAAAAAGGTACGAGCCTGAAAGGTCACATATATTGTTCACATATTTGTTGAATTAGTGAAATATTACAATATTTCACTTATATTACAATATTTATTCCTTAAGAGTAAATAAGAGAATTGCAACCTTAAGTCTAACCTAATAATAAAATATTACCTTACAATAAATAAGATTTTGCAACAATTGGCCCTGGTCTGTGGCCTAGTTAGAGGAGAAAAAATTATCTTAACAGCTTTGCATCTGATGCTAATTCTAGCTGACTCCTGGTATAATAAAAATATTCCTGGATTTGGAAATGAGGCACTTTAGCATGATTCCTGACACAGACCAACGGTGTGACCTTGGGCAAACTCTTTGTCACCGGGTTTGCCACCAGTTTTCTCATCGCTAAAATTAGGGCTTTTCCATAAAGTTATTTCTCGCCAACTTTTTTCTGTGTGTGTGGTGGTGGTGGTGTGGGACTTTTTTCAAACCTTTTAATTAGATTTAAAAGATCTCAAAGGTTTCTGTAGTGCTAATGCTTAGATTCCAACTACAGAAGAAACATAGTGTGATGAAAAGGTTTCAAATTCTGGATCTAGGAAGGCTGGGCTCCCTCTGTAGACTAAATTTGGGGGGAGGGAGGGGGAGTGGGACTGGGGGAGGTGTGTGTGTGTGTGTGTGTGTGTGTGTGTGTGTGTGTGTGTGTGTGTGTGTGTGTGTGTGTGTGTGTTGAAGCGCAGACTATCCAGCAAATTGGATTACAACTGCAGCATTTTCACTCCAGTTATCTTGAACAGCTTAACTTTCTGAGACTTCACATTTTCTAGCATGTGAGATGCGAATGAAATTGGTTCCCTCCGCCCCCTCATCTAGCTTTTGAAAGTCCTAAAGTAAATGCTAAATTATTTTACTTTCTTTATTAACTGAATTACATTTTATTCGTTGACAAATAAACTGCGGACAAACTCGCTTAACTTTTTTCTCACCCATCAAAGGGTCATACAATAGGAATATTAAAAGAAACGGAACATGCTCTACAAATCCCTGCGTGTTGGCTGCGTTTGAAAAACATGCGTGTGTGTTATCCAATGCTTGAACATCGTCCTCAAGCGTTCCCCAGCCTAGACACTGCCCGCACGATCAAGCCGCAGTCACTTCTCCCTTGCAGCTGGGCTCTCAGCTAACGGGTTCGGGCAGGAGCAAAAGGACGCGGGTCAACACGGAGGTTGTAGTTCGAGGCAAGCCGCTGCTCCGTGGACCTCCTCGGAAAGGAACTGCATTTCCCAGAAACGACCTTCCCCGGCCTCCTGACACCGGCAGGGAAGCAGGGGCGGGACTCCACCTCCCAGAAGCCTCTGCTGCCCGGCCGCGGCCCTCAGGGGCGCCGGGGACAGGTTCTGTCTAGTTGCGCGGATTAACAGGTGCGCATCGCGAGGGTTCTTTGGTACCGGACTCGCCCAAACACTTTAAAGCCTTTCTAAAGGCTGCGCTATTTTCTGAGGTTGCTGGCACTTTCTTTAAAAAAAAAAAAAAAAAAAAAAAAAAAAAACGGTATATTCGGACTATTTGCACATGGCACTCAAGTGCAGCTTCGGGTATACATCCTTGGGCCACCTGGGCAGGAAGCTCTAAGATCACTTTTTTTCTAAAAACACTTTAAGTCCAAGGTCATAGAGCGGGCTCAGACTTTGGCCTAATAAAGGAAACTGCGAGTGCATCTGTAGTACTCTAGTTCCCCATTGCTGTCTCGAAACACACACACACACACACACACACACACACACACACACACACACACACACTTTTTTAAAAAATCCTTTTTCACTTTTTTTTTTTTAAAGCTAAACTGTAACTAAGCTGTAAGGTATAAAGAAATCAAGTCCCACGAAATATCCAGGAGTTCTCCCAACATAACGAATTTATTGTGTTTTTCAAATACCAAATGTAAACTTCTCTCCCCAAAAAAGTGTTTTCCCTACGCACGTGTGCACTTCTGTCTTTGGGAAACCCAGCCCTGGGAGTGTGATGTGCTCTGTGGGGCAGATGCCTGCTTCATGCCTATGGGACTGACAACCATGCCTAAGCTTCCAGTTTCTATCAACCGCTGGACACCGGCGCTGGGACACCTCGGAGCTTCGGTCCTGGCTCCATGCCTCAGTTTACCCGCTTAGAAAATGCAGCGAAGGAGCAGGTTAGCGTTAGGGCGGTGCTCAGGAGTGGGCTCAGAAAAGGCTTCACAGTGGGAGGGTCTTTCGCACACTGACCACCAGCTCCCAAAGAACTGTGTGAGCCGACTGCCCGCAAAAACGGGTCCCTAAGAGACAGACCAGATGCCGGTGAAAACCCAGCCCCGCGCCCTGTAAACACGGTCAGCGTGGCCTTGCCCCCTGCCCCTACCTTCCAAGATCTTGGCAGCTGGGAAGTGAAAGGCAGAGGGAGGGTGCGCGGGGCAGGAGCAGCGCAGGGCGTGAGCCCACTGGGGTGACCGCCTCCAGTACCCAGGAACCGAGGGTAAGGGGGGGAAAGTGCAGCGACTGGTCGGAGCCTGGCGGCGACTACAACTCCCAGAAGGCCCTGCGGCGCAGCGAGCACCGCCCCCAAGATGGCCGCGCGTCTGGAGTCGGGCTCCGGGACCTAAAATGCACCAAGTACGCACAGGCCCTGGACCAATCAGCAGCTTGAGGATAGAAACTGTTTTCGGGGTGCAAATCCGTGGCGTTCACCGGAGAAAAGTAGAAGTGGGACTCCCTGTAGGAAAGGATTTTTATCACACACGGCACCGCTCTGTACTTTTTTATTGAAAACAAACAGGATTCTGGGGCCGGAGAGTGCAGCGGGCGAGGCACTGGCGCTGCGGGCGGCCGACCCCGGGCTGATCGCTGCCGTCCGCGTGGTCCTGGCAGCATCGCCAGGGGTGACCCTTCAGCGCAGGGCCCGAGAAAGCCCTGAGCACTGCCAGGTGTGGCCCAGGAACAAAAAACAGAAAGGAAAGAAAGAAATAGGATCGTTTAGGCTATGCTGCAGTTTTAGTTTGTATTATCTTTTTTGTTTGTTTGCTTGCTTGTTTTTTTGTTTGGGGTCACCCCCCGCTGCTCAGGGGTTACTCCTGGCTCTGCACTCAGGAATTACTCCTGGCGGTGCTCAGAGGACCACATGGGATGCCAGGGGGGCGTGGAACCTGGGCTGGCCGCGTGGAAGGCAAACGCCCTACCCGCTGTACTATCGCTCCAGCCTTGATCCTTTATTTTTTCTCAAACGTATTTAATTTCGTTCCTAAGCCTCACTGAGTTTTCGTTCCTTTCCACCCGTCATTCTGGATTTTTCTTCTTTAAAACTTCCTCTCTCTGTATAATTCTCTCAGAATACGGGCGCTCAAGCCCTGACCCAATCTGTTTATGACTGCCCTTTGCCCTCTGAGGCAAGCATCCTAAATAAAATATCACCACAAATTCTGCTGGTTTCCTCCTTAGCACTTATTCTTGCAAGAGTTCTTATATAATTTATTTATTTATTTTATTGTCTTGTCCACTAAAGTACCAGGTCTATGCAAGTAGGGCTTTTATTCTGGTGACCATCATATTATAAAGTATATAAATTATAAAATGTATGTAGTAAAAAAATATATGTATTGTAACTTATAATTATATTGGATAATTGAATGATATCTAGAATTACATTTTGTTTTGTTTTGTTTTTTGTTTTTTCAAGGTACAGAGACAGTTAGGACATTTATTTAAAAAAAAAACATGCAATGATCATAGTAGGTTCAGTTTTCCCATCTTACAAATTAAGTTTTTGGAACTCATGGCCACAGTATAATAAAGACTAGTGGGCTTTTCAATTCATTATTTATGATACTTATATACAGTGAATGATGCAACGTTGTAAAAGCTAAGTTTAAATCTTACAGCATAGAATCGCATTTTTGATCTATTCTGCTTTTCTTCAGTGGAGATTAATTACATTTCTCTCTGACCTCTGCTGGTCCTAGTATTTGTTCCATTCTTTAATTCAAATTAAGGGTCTGTGAGATAGTACCGGGGCAAAGGCCCAAGAAGTGGCTGGTTGTATCCCAGCACATGGCTTGCCCGTGGATCACTTATCCTGGTGGAGACCTACGGGACCCCTAGTACCTCTGTGCTGGCCCTCCCACTCCTCCCTCCACCCTTGCCTGGCCCCTCAAAACACTACATCCTTGGGACTTCTGCTGGGAAGGGCTTGACTCCTCAAATTCAATATTTTTATTGTTTTTTTGGGGGGGCCACAGTCTACAGGCTCAGAGCTTATTCCTGGCTCTGTGCTCAGGGACCACTCCAGGTGCCTGGGGATATGGGGTGCCAGGTTCAAACCAGGGTCAGTGGCTTGCAGGCCCCTACTCACTATGCTATCACTCCAGCCCCTCAAAATAAATTTCTTAATATATTCTGTGCCAGGATTGGAGCAGTAGCACAGCCAGTAGGGCATTTCCCTTGCACGCCGCTTACTTGAGCTCAATTTCTTTCAGAGAGCTCCGCAAGCTACCAAGAGTATCCCGCCCACACAGCAGAGCCTACAACAGTAACAAGTCTCACAATGGAGACATTACTGGTTTCTGCTGGGGCAAATTGATGAACAACGGAACTACAGTGCAGTGCAGTGCTTCTGTGCCAGCTGACATTTGGGTGCTTCAGAAACCATTGAATCAGACCCAATTTCTGGTCTTGAGATGCACTTGGTTTGGTGACGCGCAAGCAGCTGAATAATATTCACTCTGTCATATTGTTAGTGAGTAGGGTCTAGAATTCTGACCTTGAGGCTCTCACTACTACACCATTCTGCTTCTCAGAGCAATCTTCCTTTCTTTTCTCCCCCCATCCTGAAGACAGTGAAAGAAGAGATGTTTGCCAATCATCTTAAAGGGAAGAACAGCCATGTCAGTTGGGACAAACGCTGACTATGGCCTATTTTTCCCATCCACCATTTCTCTCTCTCTCTTCCTCCCTCCCCCCCCCTCTCTCTTCTCTGTTTCTCTCTCTCACACACAAACAGAATTTTTTTCCCTTTGGCCTTCCTTATGTAGAGATGATTACACCAAGGCTTAGATCCCACATCCTTTCTGCTGTTTGTACCCCACAGAGAGTAGCAAGTTGTCCTACAAGATGTCCTAAAGTGAACTACTGATGTTCTCAGAAGCTTGATTCTCAGAAAATGTTGTAAAGGATTATGGTCAGTTTATGGGTCTTCACAGAGACAACATGGTCACATAAAACATTATAGAATTTTTTGTAATAGGGAGAATTGAAAATAATTACAAATAAAACAGCAGGAATATGATCAACATGGACAGACTGATTTGTGCATAAGGATTAAAACCCTGTGCAGACTTCCTAGCCAAATCTGTCAGTTTGCGGTTGTTTCCTGTAATAAAATATTTCTTTCTAGCTTTCATGAGCACAGATTCAGTTCAGTTGTCCCAGCTTTTCTCAGGCTGATCAACATGAGAGATTTCAACACATTTGTTCAACAGCCAGACTTAACATGGAAGAAATCACTGAACCATCTGAAACTGGAAAACTCAACAACTTGACTCTCCTCCTGAGAAAGTATCAGCCTATAATCATTACATCTTCTACATAACAATCAAAATGAAAATGCCATGAATATTCTGAGTATCTAACCATTGTTAACGAATGATAATTATATCATTGTTGGGCTGCCTAGAGTGAGCATATAGGAATTACTTCACATGTGAATGATGCTGTGATACACTCACGAAGATATGACACTTGAATTGGACCCAACACATTGATCTGCTAAGACAGTGAAGATTTAACAATATGTTCTTCACCCCAACTGTATAATCACCTGGAGATGGTTTCTTAGTTTGAGTTTTCCCAGAGATATGTCCAATTATATGTAGCAGTTTATGCCTAAATAGTTTCTTTGGGAAGTGATTGTAGGAATTACCTACAACGGTATCACTGTCACTGTCACTGCCATCCCATTTTTTCGTCGATTTGCTCAAGTGGGCACCAATAATGTCTCCATTGTGAGACTTGTTCTTACTGTTTTTTTGACATATTTAATACGCCAGGCTCTGCCGTGTGGGCGGGATACTCTCAGTAGCTTGCCAGGCTCTCCGAGAGGGATGGAGAAATGGAACTGAGTCAGCCACGTGCAACGTAAATGCCCTACCCGCTGTGCTATTGCTCTACCCCACTTACATGGTGTAAGAAATTAAATGAGGAGAAATAGAATGGTGGACTATGAAGCATGTAAGAGGGGTTACTGGAGCTTACTTTTCATGGAGACCTCTAGGAAACAGGGTTCCAACAAAGAAACAAAAGAATTGAGTTGTTTGAAAATCAAGTCCCTTGAGGGTCTTCATTTTATTACTTATTTATTTATTTATTTACTTTCCATGCTGAGGATAGAACCCAGATCTCGTGCATTCAAGGAAGGCGTACACTTTACCAATGAGCCACATCCATGGTCTTCAAGTTCCATCAGATAATTTTTGGCAGCTGCTTTCAGGAACTATTAAATTTCCTCCCATGCCATGTTAGAAGGCAGAGTTGCCTCAGTGGTCAAAGAAAGCCAGCCACACTGGTGCTGCATCAGCACAGAAGTAATCAGAGAATAAAGGACATGGGGAAATGCTAATACTCTCTGCTATCGGTGACTCTGGCTCATCACAAAACCTTTTCACTGTTATTAACATAATGAGAATAATTCAAAAATTAAGCAGATACATACAAATAAACCCAACACTCTGCCACTTTGTATATATCATATGAACCATTAGTAGACAGTACTTTGTAATCCTCACTGAGATTTAAGCCAGCCCAAATCCACAAGAGTTTTATTTAAAGTGGAAAATAGAAGCTCTGGAGACTTAAAGAGAGACTGCAGGGAAACAAGGGTTGGTACAAAGGGAAGAAAAAACAATTTATTTTATTTTTATTTTTTTTCTTTTTGGGTCACACCCAAAAATTCTATTTTTCAATCATTTAAAATTATGGGGCCTGGAGTGATAGCACAGCAGGTAGGGCATTTGCCTTGCACATGGCCGACCCAGGTTTGATTCCCAGCATCCCATGTGGTCCCCTGAGCACTGCCAGGAGTAATTCCTGAGTGCAGAGCCAGGACTCACCCCTGTACATAATTTTAAATGATTGAAAAATAGAATTTTAAAGATAATACTGGAGGCAGTGTGTTATTTATATTAGAATATTGAAAAAAATACAAGGTATCAGGATTTTTGAGAAATGAATATAGACTATGGTCTTTAGACCTAATATAGTTTGTGAAAGATTTTTATGGGTTGTGCTGTTTCAGCTTCCTTCTTGTTTCTATTGGTCGTAGTTTTTGCTTTTGATTTGGGAAACACACCCAGCAGAACTCAAGGGCTACTCTCTATTCTATGCTTAGGGGTCATTCCTATCAGTGCTCTGAGGTACTAGAGTCAATTGAGGCCATTCAGCCTTTTGAGGTGTCTCTCTGGACCTATTATAGATCTTTACAAAAATAAGAGAGCTTTACTTGAAATTTCAGTCAACATTATTTATATATTTATCATGTTTTCTCATGATAAGCCCACGGCAAACTCCCTGTGGCGTATTAAATTTGCCAAATACAGTAACAATAACTGGCTTCATTCCCCTGACTCTCCAATATGGAAAGAGCCTTTGATATAGCACCATTAGGAAGAACGTGTAAGAAGAGGCTGTTAAAATCTCAGGGCTGATACGAATGGAGACGTTACTGGTGCCTGCTTGAACAACGAGATGACAGTGATATAGTGATGCAGTGATACATGTTTTCTCTGAATAAAATGTAAACTCTAAACACTTTTTCTATTGCCATCTTCAATAGTTGGTACTCAGTAAATGTGTGGTCAGTGATTGTGATAGTACAAAAATAAAACTGGATAATCAAGTACTTACTCTGATTATATGTAATATGTATAATGTTGATATATAAAACATATCAATGCATATAATATTAACATATTTTATATTTATATAGTACTACTCAATAGATTAGATCTAAACAATAAAGAGACATATTTAACCCCTTAATGATGCACACCTCGGTAAAACTCCACATTATTCAGATTTGTGGGAATTTTATAGTCATGTATTCTTCTGCTTAGTGAAACACTTTCAACAGCATCACTTAAGGACACATGACCAACAATAAAATCTTTGCTATGGACATATAATGTCAAATTAGAAAACGGTTGAAGGTCAAAGTGTTCTATCTGCTATGTAATATAGCATGGCTATGTATTATAGGCTTCTGGACAAGACTTTCAGAAAATAATCATGGAGAATATCTATTATTGAAAAAGATAGTATTTAATATGAAAATACTTTATTAGAAAAAACAGAATTATGTATTATTTTTGCAAACCCATATGTAAAATGATTGGTGAACTTCTATGTACCCAAGAGCTCCTTTTCCCACAAATTTATCATCCCATATTTATTTTGTTTGGGGGCTATTATTGGACAATTGCAGAAACTAGTAAGAGCCATCTCAAAATGTGCTGAAAATTCTCTAAACTTTCCCCTATTTTTAAATTCTTTCATCTTATTTATCCCTTTGTTGTTTCATGTTGAATGTATTCCTTGGGTGGATTTGTTCATCAGATATTTAGAGATCAGTCTATTCCCCATAGTTAGTGAACATATGCATGCTGTCTCCTTTTAACTATGCCTCATAAATAATCACTCTTAATCCTTCTTACTGTCATCTACTGCAATCATCTTCCAGTTACCTAGAACATAAGGTGCATAAAACTGAGCTCAGTGTCCAAGCTGTGATCTCACTGGGGTGTCCCAGAGACAAGCTATGATTTTTCATCACTCTTTCAAGAAATTATGTCCTTAAATACTTTGCCCTCGTTTATATCTGCAGCTTTAAAGGCATTTCATCATCCTAGAAGAAAATAACCATTAAAAGCATTTCCTAAAAATCAACTAGTATGCTTTTAGTTGAGGATTTAGAGCAGAATGGGATGTAAAGTCAATTCAGCTCAGTTGTTCATCTCTTGAGAGTTACTCTGAGACAGCCACAGTCCTAGGAACTGAGACTAATAAATCAGATGTCCCTGATATTACATTATAATGGGGACCAGAGATAGACAAGTATATAAACAAGTGAACAAACCAAGATGATGCCATAGAACTTGCTATCAGAATGAATTGGTTCTGCTAACACTCATGGAGAAAAAAGTGGGTTCATAGCAGAGACAACAGTATATAGCAAGCTCCACAGTTCAGACACTGAAGATTCATTAGTCTACAGCCTCTAATGAAATTTGGGCAGTGGTGAAAGAGATTGGAAATGTCTCAAGGGCCCATTCACAAACATTTCATAGACACACTCTTAGTTTACCATGTGAGTGATTGAGAGCCTTATCACTACTAACTGAATCACCTTTGCTTGCCTTTGATGCAAAAGAACAACTGCATTCAACAAATATTTATTGAGTACCTTCTGGTCAGCCATCACTCTAGATGCAACACAACAAATCATTTCAAAATCCATATCCTCATGGAACTTCTAGCTGAAAACCTGATCATGTGCTGACATACAAACATATATGATAAATATTGGTAAGTGCTTTGGAAAAGTGAGGGAAAATATGATGATTATCTTCTTTTCGAAAATCAGTAATAGTTGTTTAAAGATAGGCCCTTAGAACAAAGATCTCAGTGAAGGGAAGGGATAAGCCCTGGGGAAATCTATCAAAGAATGTTCAAGACAAAGGGAACAAATGAGCTCAAAAGTAACCAAAGGTCAGACCACAAAGTCCCAGTAAAACCTTAAGAGAAAATGTTTAACACTGTATCGTAAATGTGTTTACCATAGAGTACATAAAATGTAATCTATTTCTATAAACATAAAGTGCTATGTGCTGGGGCCAGAGGTGGCTTAAAGCTAAAGCCATTCTTTCCATCTATGATAAATATGAGGCCATGAGTTCCATCCCTGGTACCACCTGGGTATATGATACTTGTAAATTCACAGTATATGCATAGCAACTCTGTTGTATGTAATTGTCAGTGCCATAAGTGATTTCTAGCTACCCTCTGGCTGGGAATGTGCAAGCATTGCAACTAAAAGAGTGAGATCTCCTGCAAGCACTTCATTTGAAAAGATTAGTGTCCACCCAGTGAGCATGTGCGAACGCACAACTAAATTGTGTGACCCCTTAGCAAGTACAACAAGAATATATGCAGGCACCACAACTATAGAGTGACACACCCCTCGCCAAACAATTGCAGCAGGTGAGCAAGCATGCAACCTGATGTTCAACAGTCCCCCCATCCCCCACCCCCGCCCCAGTGAGCAATGTAACCAAATATCTGAGGACTACAACCAGGCATGTGTGCAACCCCAGTCATTACAATAACAAGAGAAAATGGAAGAGGGTAAAAGTCTATTGTGGGCTACACACATAACTTTCGCATTCCATAATCATCCAAACTTATCCAAAACTATTGGCAAGACCTAGGATATAGTGCAATGGTAGAACACTTGCACTGTTTGTATAACACCGTAGTTTTGATTTCCCAGCACCTCAAAAAAGAAAAAAAGAAAAGAACAAAAGAATTTAGCACAGAAGCATTTTATGCTACTCTTAATGATTTTTAGCTTGTATTAATTGTATCATTGAAGCAGCAATAGTTTAAAATAAAACATAAAATACGAATGCTAATATTTGTATTCATGTAATCTGTGCACTCAATAAAACTAATATGAATCGTTTTGGAGGAAAATGCTTTGTTTCATTCCTTTTGTTTGTTTTGTTTTGGGGGGCCATACCCAGTGATGCTTAGGGGTTACTCCTGGCTCCTTACTCAGAACTCTCTCCTGGCAGTGCTCTGGAGACCATATGGGATGACAGGGTTCACCCAGGTCAGCCATGTGCAAGGCAAACATCCTACCTGTTGTTCTATCTCTCTGGTTCCTTTATTCTTTTTTTAAAAGTGAGTTTACATTGGTTTATATAACGGTGTATGTTTCAGTAGTGCTTTTCTTACCTCTTCAAAAGTTGCCAAACCACACCTACCACCGAAGTGCCCACCATCTATTGGGCCCCTTCTACCCTTTGTTCCTCATCTCTACTGTCCCATTGGCTCTCTCAGTTCTGTGGTCTGCAATGGCAAAACACTTTAAACAACAACAAAAATGAGATAATAGAAAATATCTTAAAATCTGCCTTAGAGAATTGTGAAATTTGAATGTTTTAATCATGTCATTCAACTTTTACTGTAACTTCTGTATGCTCTTTAGATTTTATCTTTTAAGTGTATTTGTGGGAGGAAGGAAGTCAGTATCAAGAAGGTATTGAATGAAAATTAATTTCTAAAATTCAATATAAATGTTTTTAAATTATGGTTAATCATGTTTCTGAATATCCTAGGAAGGGTTTTTTTTTCTGCTTACTTATAGAACATGATCTATTTCCAGGACTCTGATTTTTTTTCTGTTTTGTTTTTCGTTTAAAGCAAATCCTATGTGTGTTGGGGTGAGAGTGAGGTTCTGTTTTGATATCAGGATGTCACACTTATGATAAAGACTTTCCTGAAAGTGATTTATAATATAAAAACTCCAAAAATATTTAGACATTTTTAAATTGTAATTTGCAACCTCCCTGTTTCCTACCATTTCCCCCAACAAAAATTCAGAGAAATGTATTTAACAGACGGTGTGTTTCGTGGTGAATGTTATTGGCTGTGTGGCTGAAAACTGTAATTAGCTATGCCTCAGTGATTCATACATGAATCGTTTTGAGGTTTATTATTCTACCAGAATGTTAATGAACAGAGCACAAAATGCTCTGAGAGATTTTTCCTCTTTTTACCTTGGTAAAGAACATATAGTAAAGGGGAAAATCATCTTAAATAACTAATGAAAAATTACCTTGTGCATATAAGTAGAGAGTGGAGACACTTTTCTATGAAGCAACAGTTACTTGCAAACTTTAATTAACAAAGATTTAGGACACCAACCAGGTAAATGTGTATAACACTCAGGAATCCCAATGTACTTTGCTCTGTTTTGCAGATAAGAAAGTTGCTGAGTAAGATACCTGTACATCTTCTAATAAAGAATCGACATGAAGCTAACATTCAGAGTTCAGATGTCATTTACCAGTAGCATTCTCTTATGTATCTTACTGAAAATAAAAGTAATTTAAGGAAAGTAATATTTCAGCACTGCTTTAATCTACAAGGGATTTTCTTCATGAGAAAATTAAACTAACACACACTGGGAGTATGACTTAACTAGGCCTGTTTTTGCATTTAGGGTCACCAAAGCATACTGTAAATGGAAATCAGATTGCTTTAAAATCCAAGAACAAACTCTACTTTTGACCTTTAGAAAGCTCATGATGTATATGCCCACAAAATAAACAAAATAATTTCAAAGTAAATTCGTTGAGTGCACCTGACCTTTGAAACAGAGCAGATGATGTTAATCAGATTTGTACAACTTTAATCTAGCTCAACTTCCATATCTCCATGTAGTTTTCAAATATCATAAGGAAGACTCTGAATAATGGGGAATATTTAAAATTGGGATAGATTTGGAAATGGAACAGGATGTGTGATTGGCTTCAAACAATGAAGTGCAACTCGAATATGTAAGCAAGTAAATATTATTTTGATAAGCCAATATATAATGCTCCCGAGAAAAAAAACTGGCTTTGAAAAATTAGCCAAAACACATTCTAGGCAGTTTCTCAGTTTTATAATAAAATGTGGCTTGAGTCCTAATGCTGAATAAGATATCTTTCCGGAAAATTCAAGTTGAAACTGACCTGCACATTATAAATAAGTAACCCATCTGATACTGCATTTGATGTTGCTGTGCCATACTATCTCTTAGTATGGCACAGCAACAGTCTGCATTTTGGACTTCGAATGTTGGAAGCATGTTCCTCCTAGAGTAGGCTGTAAGGAGCTCAGTGGGTGCCTTCCTATATTTCCAGAATGACTTCCTTTGGGTGGTCTGGAGTATAGCACAGTGGTAGGGCATTTGCCTTGCACGTGCCTGACCCATGCTCGATTCCTCCATCCCTCTCGGGGATCCCAGAAAACTACCCAGAGTATTGCGCCCACACGGCAGAGCCTGGCAAGCTACCCGTGGTATATTCGATATGCCAAAAACAGTAACAATAAGTCTCACAATGAAACGTTACTGGTGCCTGCTCGAGCAAATCGATGAGCAACGGGATGACAGTGACTGTGACTGTGACTTCCTTTGGGTAACTAACCCCAATCTTATTTAACAGTTATCCTGCTTAACCCAAGTGGGCTGAACAGGACTGAGCATCTGTTCCTGCCTAAGATTGCTGACTTAAGTCTTGGTCAGAAAGGTTCCAAGCTTCCTAACTATATAATTGATTAGGAGATGGACTCATGGCCCATGCTGAACTAGGTGTTTTATCAGAAAGACCAAGGAAGATAGTCCCTCCTTTTCCATTATGGCAACTGTAATTGTGATACAAGTGTGGGTATCGTGCCAATGTTAGAATTGAGGAAATCGTGGGCAAGCGAAGTTGAGAGATGAAGAGAGAAATAAGGCCCACCTGGTATTGCATCCCAGAATCCAATTTTATCTGAAGCCACCCCTTAGATTTGCCAGTTAAATGAGCTTCTTCTTATTGAAGTTGGTTTGAATTAGGTTTTTGTTACTTGCAGCCAAAGGAGTCATGACTAATTCATGAAGTTCAGCTGACAGACAAGCCATCCAGAACAGGAAAGTAAAATGAAGGGATAATACTCTCCCATTCAGTTGTAAGTTGGGAATTTTCAAGACCTGGAGCCACACCAACCTCAGTTTTATAACACCAAAGCTATGTTTGAGGCACACTCAGCTATCAGAAGAACTGAGGATATAGAGTTTAAGAAAGAAAAAACAACAACAACAAAGTCAAAGTATTCTTTCTGGGCTCAACAATGGGAAGCCTATTCTGTGAAAAATATATTAAATTCAGATAATGAGGTTAAAACTCAGATCCATAAGTGCTCGCCATTAGAAGAAGTACTGTAGCACTGTCATCCTTTTGTTCATCGATTTGCTCAAGCGGGCAGGAGTAACGTCTCTATTGTGAAACTTGTTGTTACTGTTTTTGGTATATCAAATACACCATGGGTAGTTTGCCAGGCTGTACTGTGCGTGCAGGATACTCTCGGCAGCTTACTGGGCTCCCTGAGAGGGACGGAGGAATCAAACCCGGTCAGCCGTGTGCAAGGCAAACACCCTCCCGCTGTGCTATTGTTCCAATCCTAGAAGAAAAAGAAATCTATGAAATATAAGGAATAAGTGTTTTTACAGTGAAAGTTTGTCTAGCATACATGACCCTCTACCATCTACACTACTTCTTCTGTGAGAGTTTAGACAAAGTGACGTCTAAGATCTATCAAATTCTTTGATTCTTTGACTCAAAGTTTAGTAAGAATGATGTTTGTAATTTATCACAAATCACATTGGTATTTCAGCAATCTAAAAATCAATACAAACAGCTATTTTAATGGAGGGAAGGGGAAAGTGCCAGATTTCCGTGAGGGGCTAATACTTGCATGGTTTTAAATTCAGATAGAATTTTGCTTATAAAACATATACCATGCTAAAGGACACTGTTTTCAATTCTGAATATTTTAAAAGACTACTTGTTTCTATAATAGTTTCCTTTTAATGTTTAAGGTAAATGAAACAATATATTGAGTACTATATAATCTAAAAATATCTTGAGTGTTTTTTAGGCATAGAGCAATTAGCATTTATACAGAAATATTATATATATGTACATATATACACACATATACATAAATACATACACACATATATGTATATATAATTGAGTAAATTAGTAGAGTTCTCCCATTATTAAATTCTAACATTCAATAGATCTGAAATGTCTGTTAATTCTTTGAGTAGTAACAGTTTATTTTGTGTTCTCAAATGCATTTTTAGACATACAATGCTTAACAAAGAATGTGAAAACACCATGCCAGACACTAAAATATAAGTTTTGTAGAAATCTAGGATATCATCAAAATATAGAAGAGTAAATCTGGGAAACAATGGCTGAAAAAATATCCTTTGCGATTATAAGGGGCAGATATATACCATAGTAATCAGCGATAGTCAAAAAGAATTGTAATAAAACTACTTAGACAAAATTGCCAGAAGCATATCATGATATGAGGGTCTTAAGCAGCAGAAATGTAACGGCCTTGTAAAGGGCTGGACTGTGTCTCCCAAGAGAGAATGATAGGAAGACCAGTCTAGTGCTAATTGCAGTCTGACTCCTATTTCCAGGAATGCAGCATCTCACCCACCTCCTTCCTTCTCTCTAAATAGGCTTGTGAGGGCTGCAGACCAACAGGGAAAGGAACTACAGAGACAGGAAACAACATATGAAAAGGAAAAGAAGTGTAAAGTAAGGCATTTAAAAAAAACTGGAAGTAGTTTAATGTAAATAGAAAGAACATGGGCAAGATGTTAAAAGTAAGACTGGAAATGTAGACAGACATGTTATGAAAGGGCTGAAAAAAACGTTCTTCAAACAAAAAGCTTGATCTAATAAGTAATGCATGATTGGTTGGAAGAAGTGAGCCCTATGTCCTATCTTAGCCCTATCTTAGATTTGAATTTTTCAGTTTTGTTTTGTTTGGGCCTGGCCACATCTGGTGACACTCAGGCCTTATTCCTGGCTCTGCACTCAGGAATTAGTCCTGGCAGTGCTCAGGGAACCACATGGGATGCCAGGGATTGAACCCAGCTTGGCTATAAGCAAGGCAAGCACCCTGTCCACTGAACTGTCACTATGGCCTCATAGGTTTGAATTTTTAAGAAAGTAAGGAAATTACTTATAGCAGGAGTGGGGGTGATGACCTGCCAAATTACTAAAGTAATAATAATAGTAGTAGTAGTAATGCTCACCTGAGTAGTATAGTAAAAATTCCCTAAAAGGTTTTGAATTCTTGGGGCCAGAAATATAGTACGGTTATTAAAGCACACTCTTTGCACATGGATGACCCAGGTTCAATCCCTGGCACCCCATATGATCCCTAAGGCACTGTCAGAAGTGATACCTGAGTGCAAAGCCAGGATTAAGCCCAGACCATAGCTGGATGTGGCCCAAAAACAAAAAGACAAAGGTTTTGAAATTTGTAGATCATTTAAGAACTTTAAAATGTTACCCAAAAAGTTAATACCTTCCATTCAATCATTCTAGTTCTACAAATACATAGCAACAGAATAGATACTCAAACAAGAGTGTTTGCTTAGTCATATCCTTTCCAGAGATCTGTTTCTAAAAAACTAGGACCCATTTTAACATCCAAAAAATAGAAATTGTTAATTAAATGACTCTCAAATGTTTCTAAAAATGCTCAGTGGCACAGAAAATTGCCCAAGGAACAATGTTAAATTAAAAAGCAGAGTATAAAATTAAATACATGATATGAGCACAGTCTCAAAAAGTTTTATATATATTTAAAAACTTGGGAAACACATTAAAAATGTAATTGCTGTTTATCCCCAGGTGGTAGAATTGTTGCTGATTTTTTTACCTTTCTTATGTGTTTTATATTTACTATTATGAACAGGCATTATTTTTAAATGAGTATTAGGTTGAGTCATTTGAAATTATAACACTATGGAAATTTGCCCCCCAAATTCACACACTGAAACCTCAATATAATTTGAGAACGATTTTTGAAATATACTTAGATTTAGAAGAGACCATGATAGGCTGAAAGGATAGGGTTATGTAAGAGAGACCAGAATTCTCTCTCCCTCTCTCCCTCTCCCTCTGTCTCTCTGTCTCTGTCTCTCTATCTCTCTCTGTCTCTCTGTCTCTGTCTCTCTATCTCTCTCTGTCTCTCTGTCTCTGTCTCTCTGTCTCTCTCCCTGCCTTCCCTCCCTCTTTCTCTCTCCCCGATTCCTCTTCTCTACCTATGCCCAAACTAGAGATTGTATAACCACAGAAAAACAGTGACTATCTACAAGCCAGGAAGTGATCCTAACTATAACCCAACCATTGCAACCATTGTAGCACCATGAACATGAACCTCTAGCCTTCAGTCCTATAAAAATATATATAGGTGATAAAAGTCACCTAATCTATGGGGTATTTTAAATTTAGTAGCCCGAGTGACTAATACACTACTGAGATTTAGTCCCCCATATGGAAAGTCATATGAAAATTTTAAACTTTAAACGTCATATGAAAGTTTTAAGAGAGAAGAAAAATAAAACAAGTCATTGAAAATACAGAGCCAGAGCTATAGCAATGACATTAAGATAAAATGCACTGAGGTAATAGATTCCCTACCACAGTAATTGACAGGATAACATAGCGAATAAAAGAGAATATCTCAAAAATAAATTCAAAATCGTTGCACTAAAAAATTACATAATGTCATTGGTACTATATTCAAGAGAAGTAGTGTTCAGAGAAAAATAAGATAGCCTCCAACAATCCCTATTCTTGGTGTTCACAGCCTTGGGAGTATTTCAATTCCTCATGCACAGGTAGATCAGTATGTCTCCTCATATGTAATATTGAAGAAAGAATAATATTCGTCTTCAGAGATGAACCGCCACTCTGGGACCAGTCAGTTGTCATGTTGCAGGGCACACAGACACTTTAGAAGAGATTCACATGTTTCACAAGAGATAGAAACCAAAATATCAAGAGCCCACAAGAAAACTGAGATCTGACAAAAACACTGGAGAGCAGCAGGAAGCAGCTCATCCAATCCTACTTAAACTTTCAGATGACAATAGCCATACATACAGCCGTGACTGTACTATTCCAAAACACTTGAGCTGAGCCTGCGTTCCCTCCCACAAAAATGTTGAGATAATGTTTGTTGTTTTATACTACTCATTGTTTATATCATATTTCATGACAATAGATAACTAATTCAATAGGTTTGACTCATTTGTTAACTTGAAAAACTGAAAGACAGGACTGATGTGTCAATAGTTAAGGTCTCACATTGTGTGTGACAATTGAGCTATTTTCAATAAATATGTGCTATAAACTGATAAGGTATTAACAATGTTTGTCTTCTGATGGCATTATTATGACTGGATTAGAGGACATTGCAGGGTTTTTTTGTTTGTTTTCATGTTTTACATAGTTTAAATTATCTCTACATGGAAAGGCTGCTCCACTGATTCAGACACTTCCTAGTAGGGATGCTTTAAAGATTGTAGGATAACGTTTCTTTGTCCTTTCTCCCTTGCCCAAGGAGTTTAGGTTTATTGGATTACACCCATCACAGTATTCTCGAGGCACTCCCACTCCTTTGTGTTTATCTTTAACTTCTCCTCTGTGTTCTGCTGCCCCTTTCTGTTAATCACCAATATTCCCAAATCCAACCCTGTGACTTGTAAGGTCAGATTCTTCTAAGGACTCTGAATTTTGCATTTGTAAGTGAAATATTGCTTTTCTCTTTCCTTTATGTCCTTTGCACAGTTTACTTTAGAGCAATGTATTGCTCCTGTCCTTTATGTATAGACACAGGAAGTTAATGCTATGCTTTTGAAACGTGGGACTTACTTGACTCCGAATAATATTTACTCCTGGGTACCTGTCATATTTACTCAATTGCACCTCACTTGCCTTAGTTTCTAGCACTCCGAAGCAGGGTCCCAATGAAGGGACTTGGATGGACCCAGGGCAAGCTGTAAGCTACCGTGGCACTGAAAAGGGACAGGCCGAGTGCCATAAAACTTATAATAAGTTAAGAGCAAGATTGTGGACAAATTCTTTCATGACTCAAAGAGAAGTGACTGGACAAGGACCCTAAGAGAGTTAGAAGGACTAATATGTCCTGAGGACTGTAGTTTGAAATCTATAGCAAGATGTTCCCGGGAGAGCCACCCTTTAAGCTTAATATATCTCTTACTGTGTCCATACAAAATGACTAGAAAGATTATTAAGAAGTAAACCTAAGATGATTGTTTATGGACCAAGGAAAGGAGAAGTATATCCTTAGATGAAATTCCACCCTTGAGCAGGTCTTCTAGCAGGAGGAGATCTTTGACTTAGATGAGCTTACCCAGAAGGAAGGGTTCTATATACGTTTTTAATTGTACTATCTCACCTAGGTGTAGTTGCTACCCCCAACCCTTGTGATGGTTCTCTTGACAAAGACACCAAGACTGGGTGCAAGGAGACTAACATGAGGAAAAGTAGGATACAGGAATGACAGGTAGTGTGAGATTGGAATGGGGCACTCAGTGAGAATGGAATAGGCACACAGGGAGAATGAAATAAACGGTGGACAGAGATTGAAATAAATGACAACTGATTACCAACCAGCCTGGCGGTTCTGTTTCCTCCTTCATGTGTCTGTTGGCAGTGGCTGTAGATCATGTGGGGAAGCAGCTCAGGGTCACCAAACGCATGTAGCGAGAGAGCCCATATTTATATAATCACTCGGTATAAGTAATTATTTAAACAGAAATGTAGTAAACGTCTTTGTCTTTCATATTTCATGCTACTGTAAGGACTTATATTGCTCGTGAGTATACCTTAATAATCTTAGGTACTTAAGAAACCCATAAATTTCAAATGACTCCAAATTGTAAAGTTCGAAGCCTATAACTTATTTTTTCTTATAGAACAAACTTTGTGAAAGTGTGGACCTAGACACTTTTTTTACTGCAGGTATGTTTAGCAAGGTATTTTTTAAAAATCATTTCAGTACTATCAGTAATTTGTAGCTAGCAATTTTCTGCCACTTTTCCTTTATACTTTGGACTTATTTCTGACCTTGCTTTACAGCCTAAAGTGGGTGAAATTTAATTTACAAGATATTTTACCAATTATTTGCTGCAGTATTCCATCAAGAAATTTTTGTACTTTACACTACATCCATTGTTATTTTTTGTTCTGTAATGGAATGGTACCACTAATGCTTAGACATATTTTTCAGTGGTAAGGAGAAGTAGAAAAAAATGCCACCACTTTACCCACAAATTTATATATTAAAATCCTAATTTCAAGAAAAAATAAAAAGAGATGAGTAATTCAAGGATAATTAGGTCATAATGGCAAAGCCCTCATGAATTCATTTGTCCTTACAAAAGGGACTCCAAAGAGCTAGCCCTTTCTTTTGACCAAGTGAAGCTATAGGAAGAAAATAATAGTCTTTATTCTGAAGACGGCCCTCATCAGAACCTGGAGAACTTGGCTTCCTGCTTGAACTTCCGTCCTCGAAAACCTGTGATAATTACATTTTTATTGTTTATAAGCCACCCTCCCTAGGGTTCTGTGCTATAGCAGCCTCAACTATGATATAGAGCATGTATAATAAATAGGTTAAATTCATTTAAACCTAAATATATCAAACTCTAGGATTCTAACAACAGAACTGAGGTTACCAGAGGAAGTCCAGTGGACTGTGTTGAAAAGAGACTGATAGTATAGTAGTGGCTATGATCCAGCATGCATTAAAGAGATATGAAATTTATTCCCAATACATATTGTAGCACTGTCATCTCATTGTTCATCAACTTGCTCATGTGGGCACCAGTAACGTCTCCATTGTGAGACCTGTTGTTACTGTTTTTGGCATATCAAATACTCCACAGGTAGCTTTCCAGGCTCTGCCATGTGGGCAGGATACTCTCGGTAGCTTGCCAAGCTCTCCGAGAGGAATGAAGGAATCGAAGCCGGGTTGGCCGTGTGCAAGGCAAACACTCTACCCACTGTGTTATAGCTCCAGTCCAAAAAACACACATGATCTTATAAACCAACATTATCTCAAAAAGAAATTTAAAGTCTGAATGTGTCATTGGGCTGGAGTGATAGCATAGCGGTAGGGCATTCTCCTTTCATGCAGCCAACCCATGTTCAATTCCTCTGCCCCTCTCAGAGAGCCTGGCAAGCTACCTAGAGTATCTCGTCCGCATGGCCGAGCCTGGCAAGCTACCTGTGGCATATTTGATATACCAAAAACAGTAACAATAAGTCTCACAATGAGAGATGTTACTGGTGCCCGCTCAAACAAATCGATGAGCAATGGGATGACAGTGATAGTGACAGTGAATGTATCATCAGTGACATCTGTTCTATATTATGTCACTGAAATAATCCTGTGAATACAGGTTAAGAGGGAATCATCATCCATTATTGGTGAGGATGTCATTGCTTTAGTCTCTATGGAAAGCAATGTCTCTCAAAACATAGGAATACAATTCTATATAACCCAGAAACACCACTTCTTGACATTTGTACCCAAACACAAAAGCATTAATCCAAAAGGATATACGAACACCTATATTCACTGAGACACATAGTATAATAGGCTGCAAATAGTTTGTTTCCATTTGATATATGTCCATCTACAGATAAATGATCAAGTTGTGGTACATATGCACAACAGAATGCTATGCAGCTCAAAGAACAAATAAAATTCAATTTGCAACAACGTGGATGGAAATAGAGGATGGCCTGCTGAATGAAGTCAGTAAGATGGAAAAGTATAGATACAGAAAGGTCTCTCTCAAATGTACTACTTAAAGATACACAGCAAGGTAGAAACTAAGAGCCAACAGCAACACAATGGGAGAACAGATACACAGAATCGAATGCATTTGTGTGGGGAAAGGGTTGAGAGGGAGAGATGTTAGGGTCATTGGGGGAGGGATGTGGGTATGGTACAGAGAGGTGTGGTGTTAGAATTAGGTGCGTGGAAACCATAAAACAGAACTTAAATCAATAATACAAAGTTTTTTAAGCTCACACATATATAAATCTCAAGTTTTGCAAAACCAACTCATACACTTTTATCACAATGGACTCAAAAAATATGAAATTTGTGAATCTCTAGAATATACCGTCCAGGGTGAGACACAACAATGTTCACACACTTTCTTCTAAGGAAACATTTTTGAATCATTTTTGTGAAGTTTCCACTACAAGCAATACAAAATAAATTATTTAGATCTGCTTTGGGGGAAGGCTTGAGTGGTGTTGGGAAAATTCAAAATAATGGTGGTGGGAAGGTGTAATGGTGGTGGGATTGTTAAATGTAATAAATTATTGTGAACAACTTTATAAAAAATAAAATTTAAAGAAATAGAACATACTGCATGCCTGTTAAGAATGGTATCAGACAAGTCTAGGGTGCTGTTAGGGATCCCTTTATTAAAGCATTATACAAGAAAATTCTAACCTAATGTAAGCAAAAAACACATAGATCATTTATGCTTCTGGAAAGAATCACAAAACCTAAAAAAAGAATAGGCAAAAAGGTCAAAGAGTTAATTTATTGCTCATCTGAGGAGAGATTGTATCTTGTTTCTTTTTTCTTCTTCTTCTTTTTGGGTCACACCCCACGATGCACAGGGGTTACTCCTGACTTTGCACTCAGGAATTAATCCTGGTGGTGCTCAGGGGACCATATGGGATGCTGGGAGTCAGACTCGGGTTGGCCGCTTGCAAGGCAAATGCCCTGCCCGCTGTACTATCACTCCAGCCCCGAGACTGTATCTTGTAACTCTTTTCACCTGCTATAGAGGTATGTTCTATTTGACATTCCGTCAACTACCAAACTATTATTTCCTTAATTTAGAGGCTACCTATATAGGCACAGCATGTAAAAAATTTCCTTCCAGAACATGATTTGTTTTTAGACTATATCATTTCATAATTCAATATTCTTTTTAGTGTTTCTACGAAATTTTCAGCTTTTAGATATTATAAAATAATTATCATTATCTAAATTTCATTAAACTAAATCATAGTTTATCTAAATCAGGGAGAATTTATCTCTTTAAAAAGAAATGGTAAGAGGCTGGAGCAATAGCACAATGGGTAGGGTGCAAACGCCTTGCACGCGGCCAACCCGGGTTCGATTCCCGGCATCCCATATGGTCCCCTGAGCACCACCAGGAGTAATTCCTGAGTGCAAAGTCAGGAGTAACCCCTGTGCATCGCCGGGTGTGACCCAAAAAGGAAAAAAAATAATAAAATAAATAAAAAGAAATGGTAAGAAAATCTTTGATCTTACCTTTTTCCTGTAATTAAGATATCTCCAATGTTTTCCCCTAAAAAATCAATAAATAAAATATGAATTGATACAACAAAATCACTCATGTTGAAATACAAATAACAAAGTAATCCGCATCTTTCTGTTGTAGTCAAACAGAACTTCTGTGTGACCTTTTGAAAAGAATTTAACCTTTCCGTGCCTTTCTTTCATAATCAGTAATAGGATAATAGTTCCTATCCAGAGCATTGTTCTGAAGACAAATTGAGATTATGTAACTCTCTCCCAACAATATCTGTAGTATTTACAATATCTCCTCTCAAGCATGAACAGAATTCTTTAGCATTTTCTCATTCCAAAATGAATTTATTATTTCACCGATGCATCACCACCCAAAACAAGCACAAAAGAAGTTTCATTGAATTATCTTTAGATTTTGAATTGTAAACAACTACTGAATTGCAGAGCCCCATGATGCAACAAGAAGTAACAAGAGTGAGGGTGTTTAAGAATATATATATGCTTGGATGTGAAAACACACACACACACACACACACATCAACATTTGCATGCTTAAGATAGTAACTGTAGCATACGTCACAAAAGGCCAGAGATTTTTATAATGAGGCATATTGCTTATTTATTAATATAGTTTGTTTTCCTGGCTTCAAGAAGACAGTTTTTCATATATACAACTATAGCCAAAAAGAAAAGGTGTATTTTAGCACCTATGAGCTGCCCTTTCTACTACTAAAGCAGTTATCGATGACAGTTTCCTCCTCTACCTCTTCTTTTACAGGCTCACTTTCTACTTCCCTGAAAGATTGAACTAAGTTAATGTGATCTGAACTAAAAAAGCTCAGACTCCTCAGACTGAAGTCTCTTTGATTTGCTTTTAAACCCAAATCCTGCTACTACCTAGCTGTGAAACCATGGCTAAATTAGTTACTTTCTCTGAGATCAATGTACTCTTTGGCAAAATGGGAATATTGAGAGTACTGATTTCCATACAATTAGCATGAAGATGAAATGAAATAATAGACAGCACGATTTCTAGCACCCTATAAACACTTAAAATATTAGCTGTTGTTCTTGGATGAGATAAGATATATGCTACAGCTGCAGAGACTAGGAAATATCCAAATATAACAGAGACTTAAACAAGATAGAATTTTTATTTGTCTTGACTCAGAATTGATAGGACTGTTGTTCTATGGTGCCATGGATATAGGTTCCCTTACTTATTTAAAACACTTTTATTCAAGCACTATCATTTATGGGTCAGAGAGATATTACAGCAGGTAGAGCACTTGCATTGCACGTGGCCGACTTGGGTTTGATCCCCAGAGCCCCATACAGTTCCCTGAGCATGCCAGGAGTGATCCCTGCACACAGAGCCAGGACTAAGTCCTGAACACCCCTGGGTGGACCCCCAAACCAAAAAACAAAAGCACCATGATTTACAAAGTTATTCATAGTTGAGTAATAGTCATATAATGTTTCACCACCAACCCTATCACCAATCATGTCAACTTCCTTACAGCAATGTCCAGAGTTTTCCTACTATACCCCAGCCTGCCTCCTTGACAGAAACAATTTTTTTTTGCTTTTTTTGGTGTCACACCCAGCAATGCACAGGGGATACTCCTGGCTCTGCACTCAGGAATTACCCGTGGTGGTGCTCAGGGAACCATATGGGATGCTGGGAATCAAACCCGGGTCGACTATGTGCAAGGCAAATACCCTACCCATTGTGCTATTACTCCAGCCCCAACAGAAACAATTTTAAGTTTGGTTCTTAAAGCCTAGATCTCATGCTTTCAGATATATACATACATACGTATATATGTATATATATATATTATATATATATGTCTGAGTCATGGAAATATATATCACTGTCACTGTCACTGTCATCCCATTAGTCATCAATTGGTTCTAGCGGGCACCAGTAATGACTCTTCATTGTGAGACTTACTGTTATTGTTTTGGGCATAGGCTCTGCCATGCGGGCGCTATACTCTTGGTAGCTTGCTGGGCTCTCTGAGATGGGCAAAGGGGTCGAACACGGGTCGGCTACATGAAAGGTGAATGCCCTACTGCTGTGCTATTGTTCCATCCCAGAAATATATATGTACATATGTGTGTGTGACATCAATGTACCTGAGACCCCTGCCCCCAACCCCTGTTACCTCCCTTCCATATCTTTTCTTATTTTCCACCTTTAATCTTTTTTATCTGCCCAAATCAAGTATTGGTTTTTCATTCTAAATTCAGGAGAATTGCTCCAGTTAGACCATCTTAGCCACAACTCAGCCACTTAGCCAAAGAGAAGATAGAAAAATTTAGGTGTCATTGGTTCATTTATTTTTCTGGTTTTCTGTTTCCTGCAATAAAATAGACAGCAACATAACACAGTGTGACTAATCATCTTTCATAATTTCTGTGGAATAAGAATTCAGAGAGGCTGCAGCTGGAATGGCTTTTTTTGTCTGTTCCATGGCAATACCACGCTACTTGGGGTCTGGCAGTCCAGATCCGCTACAGAAGTACTGAGATGGTTCAGTGCCAGGGACCAAGCTCAAGAGACTTGTACATGCCATTATGCACTCTCTGGCCTTTGGGCTATCTCCTATTAGCTTCATCACTTTTGTAATGGTCTTGACTTTGACGTTAAATGGCATTACTTTCACTGACATCACAAATCTGCATGAATTCAAGAGAAAACAAAATCACACCTTTCCGTGGAAAGAGGGTAAAGTCATACTAAAAAGATGTCATGAAATGAAAGACTGACACTACAATCATTTCTAGAAATTACTGTCACTGTCATCCCATTGCTCATTAATTTGCTCAAGCGGGCACCAGTAACATCTCTATTGTAAGACTTGTTGTTACTGATTTTGGCATATTGAATACGCCACAGGTATCTCGCCATGTGGGTGAGATACTCTCGGTAGCTTGCCGGGCTCTCCAAGAGGGGTGGAGGAATCGAACCCGGGTTGGTCAGTGTGCAAGGCAAACGCCCTACCCACTGTGCTATCGCTTCAGCCCTAGAAATTACAGTTTAAAATAATCAGCTTGTATTGATATGGAACCTTGATGGTAGCAATGGTTTACTCAGTCATACTTTACTTTTCTTTATTTTTGAGGAGGGTTGCATGGGCCATATCTACCTCTGTTCAGGGATTACGCCTATCTATGTGCTTGGGAATCAATGCTGGCAGTACTAGGGGATCCATACATGATGCCAGGGATCAAACAGAGTAGGCATCATGCAAGGCAAGCCCCTTACCTGCTTGTACTATTTCTCTGGCTCCTCATCTATACTTTGAAGAATTGCTGTCTCTTGTTTGTTTGCTTGTTTCTGAGGGCACACAACATAAAAGGCATCAGTCTAGATTCTAGGGATACAATGGGAATTATAATCGAGTTCTTGCCCTTATGAAAATTGTGTCTAATTTTAATTTAGTTATAACTCCAGAGAGAGTGAGAAACAGAAAACAGAGAAAGCTCCATTATGTAATTATTAATGCTATGAAGAAATTAAATAGAATAAGAGTATAGAAAGTGACAGACAACCTGTAAATATTTAGAAACCATGACTTAGAATCTTTTAAAGTCATTTCTGAGGTGGTGAAATGTGAACACAGACTCTTGTGGTCATGTAGCCACCTACACAAGAGTTGAGAGGAGAACATTCCAGACAGAAGTTATTGCTTAAGTAAAGAAAGATGTGAGGTCGAATATGCAAGATTCATTATCAGTACAGCTACAAATGAGCCCCTGGAGTCTAAAGATTCTGTAAGAAGGAATCAGGACTAATCAATAGGAATTCTAGGCCAAGATCATGAGTCTGTATTTTATTTAGGTATTTTAAAGCAGTGAGAGTGAAAGTGCATAAGTGTGTGTGTGCATCAAATGTGTGTTTGTGTATGTGTGTGTGTGTAAAGCTTATTGAATACTGTGTATAAAGGTAAAAGTGAAAGTGAGGTTATTTTAATAGTCTATATAAAAGGTTGGAAAGTAACCCTAGAAATAGGAAGAAATAGCCAAATTTTAAGTCTGTTTGGAAAGTAAGGGGTTACAGGATGTGCTGATAGATTGAATGTGAGATAAATAGAGACATGGAGGGTGATTGTTAGGTTTGAAGTTCTCACTTGTATTGGAAGTCTGTCCAGTACCCCAAACGAGAGGCATTTTCATGAAGTCGCTCATAAGCCCCCAAAGAGGCTCAGTTTGAGTGTAAAGTTTAAAACACAGAAGTGACCTTGTGTTCCTCCCATTCCTGAACGACAAGGGCAAACTAAGCCCCACACTGATGGATAGCTAGCAGGAAGTTTAAGCTTCTCTCGAGGAAAGGAAAAAGCAGTGAATGTGCACCAGGAGCAGGAAGGACTATTTTGGAAGTAACCTGGCCAAAAGAATTATGCACACCCAGAGTCAACTACAAAAGAGCCCCAAGGAAAGCAGGCTTGATAATTCTCTCAGAATCATGGTCTTGGCCTCATTTATGCCAAGTACCCAGTGGGCACTCCCTAAACACCATTGACCATAAAAATGATGTTGTTGATTGGACAGCAGTGCCACTCATTTGACCAATTATTTATGATCGCTCAGCTGATTTCCCACTCTTGTAATAGTTTTCAATTTTACTGCAAACACAATTAGGGCACATCAATGCAAATGGTTTGCCTCCACAAAAATAGATCTTGCCTCCCACTGGATGACTTTATGCACTGAATTTCTGACTAAAAGCCCCACTATAAAATCCCAGGTAGGGTTTCCTTGCCTTCAGTTGAAGACAGTTGTAGGAAAAGTCAATAAACCTTGGTCTGGTCAGCCTTATCAGTATAAAATGGAATCTATATTTTCCTCTGAGCAATCTTAGTGCACCTGTTCCTTTCCTTACTATTTTATTATAACTTCCTACTGTGTATATGTACACATATATGTACATAAGTGTGTGCACATATGTACATATACATGTATGTATAAACGCACATTTGTTTCTAAAAACAAATCTCAGTTGATTCAGAATAGCATTTTCTGGAAAGTGAGGGCTATACTTAGCAGCGTTCAGGGTTTACTCTTGGTTCACTCCTGGCTCAGGAACCATTTGTGGGGCTGGGAACTGGATTGGGTCATGTGAAAAGCAAGCACTTTATTGACAGTACTATGTCTCAATCCCCAGAAAAGGAATTTCTTGCTATTTTCTCTCTTACTCTTCTCTCTCCCTTTATCTCTCCCATTTCTTTCTCCTTCTCTTACATTTCACACTTACACTGAATTGAGAGAAAATGTTTGAAACCACATCCATTTTCAAAGTCATGCATCAAACCTGTTCTTTTTAGAATGTTTTTCTTTTCTTTTTTTAAATGTTTTAAATTTTTTTGTTTTTTAAAAAATTTTATTGAATCATGGTGATATAGTTACAAACTTTCATGTTTGAGTTACAATCACACAATGATCAAACACCACCAGTGAACATTCTCCACCCCAATATCCCCAGTATACCCCCCCTTTCCCCACCGTCCCCCTGCCTCCCTGGCAGACAATATTCCCCATACCCTCTCTCTACTTTTGGGCATTATAACTTGCAACACAGACACTGAGAGGTCATCATGTTTGGTCCATTATCTACTTTCGGCACACATCTCCCATCCCGACTGATTCTTCCAACCATCATTTTCTTAGTGATTCCTTCTCTATTCCATCTGCCTTCTCCCCTCCATTCATGAAGCAGGCTTCCAGCTATCAGGCAATCTTCCTGGCTCTTGTATCTACTGTCCTTGGTGTCAGCCTCATGTGATGTTATTCTATACTCCACAAATGAGTGCAGTTCTTCTATGTCTGTCCCTCTCTTTCTGACTCATTTCACTTAGCATGATACTCTCCATGTCTATCCATTTATAAGCAAATTTCATGACTTCATCTCTCCTAACAGCTGCATAGTATATATTTTTTCTTTTCACATTCTCACCTGGAGATTATTGCTTAAATATTGTTACAAAATGTTGTATGATGTCAAAATATTTTGCAATATTTTTTGTCCCTATCCTTCTCCACCAACTCACACCAATAGAAAACAGTTTGGTAAGTAAAAGTCTAAAGTGAATAGTAATCAAAGACTGGTGTCCCTTTGTATTATATTGCATCATCCCATAATACATATCAAAGAAGAGCTGTGAATTATCTTTATTATAATACCCAGGGACAAATAGAAAAAAATGACTAACCCAAGCATCTTTGATTAAGACAACAATTCAAAACTCGATGTATATTTTTTGATGGAGTTAAAGGTATTTTTCTTGTAGAGTTCTATCAGTGTCTTGTATTCCTGGATATTAAGCCCCTATCTGATGGGTATTGGGTAAATATTTGTTCCCATTCCATGGGCTCTTTCTGTATTTTAATCACTGTTTCTTTTGAGGTGCAGAAGCTTCTTAGTTTAATGTAATCCCATTTGCTTATATTTGTTTCCACTTGCTTGGTCAGTGGTGTTTCAATGTCATGAAGGGTTCTGTCCACATTTACCTCCACGTATCTTATGGATTCAGGTATGATATTAAGGTTTGAAGATCCATTTCTGTGATAGTTCCATTGCACGGTTATTGGCAGGAGGCTTCGTGTCTTGGCATGTGGTTGTCTTTAACGGAGCTATTCATGGGTCTTGATGACTTAGCAGCTGGGTTTATCCAGAGGAAGTGGTCCATGGCATACTTCCAAAGTGGAAATTTCAGTGACTTTCATGATCTGATGTTGAACATCATACATATGTTTTCCTGAAAATTTTATTTGTGGGAAGTTAGTCTTGAAGTCCTACCAATACTCAAGGAGGAATACAAAACATTATAGACTGATTTTAAAATAAAAATGTTGTGGAAGCTATAATTGATGTCATATGTTTTATATTTCAGCTTACTATTATTTTGACATGCCATTAATATGGAAAGTGATACCAAGTTTAAAGAACAAAGTAAGTTTAGTAGAACTAATAAGATATGCTTCTCATATAATAGGAAAGTAAGCAGAGGGTGGAATCTGAGTCTCTGTTTGCTAACACAATTAAGCCATCAGTTTTAAAAATTAGAGAATGGGTACATTATTTATTTATTTAAAAATATTAAAAAATCAATTTAATCAGACTAGGTATTCCCTTATCATTAACCTAAAAAGAATACCCAGAACATCCAAGGACTATTGAATTTATAGGAGCAGAAGTTTTAAATCACCATTCATGATAAAGATAAGAGAATACTTGTCACATGTAGAGTGACTTTGCAAACTTTTGTTTGAGACATCTCTAAGTAGGGAAGAATCCAATTGTTTACGTCTTGAAATGCTCCATATCGCTAGTCATTAGGGAGATGAAAATCAAAACAATGAGGTGTCATCTTATACCACAGAAACTGGCACACATCAATAAAAACAAGAACAACCAGTGCTAGCGTGGATGCAGGGAGAAAGGGACTCTCATTCATTGTTGGTGGGAATGCTGACTGGTCCAGTCTTTTTGGAAAACAATATGGACATTCCTTCAAAAACTAGAGATTGAACTTCTATATGATACAGCAATAGCACTCCTGGGAATATATCCCAGAGATGCAAAAAATACAGTAGAAATGACATATGCACTTGTACGTTTATTGCAGCACAGTTTAAATAGCAGAATCTGGAAACAAACTAAGTGCCCGAGAGCAGATGACTGGTTAAAGAAACTCTAGTACATCAACACAATGAAATACTATGCAGCTGTTAGAAAAGGAGAAATCATGAAATTTTCATAAAAATGGATCAAATTGGAGAGTATCCTGCTAAGTGAAATGAGTCAGAGAGAGAGACAGACATAGAATGCACTCATTTGTGGAATATAAAGTAACAAAATGGGAGACTAACACCCAAGGATAATAGAAATAAGGGCCAGAAGGATTGATCCATGGCTTGAAAGCGGACCTAACATGATGGGGGAAAAGGCAGTTGGGATGGAGAAGGAACCACTAAGTGGATGATTATTGGAGGGATCACCTGGGTTTGGAAATGTGTACTGAAATTAGATCAAGGACCAAACACAATGTCCTCTTAGTATCACTGTCACTGTCACTGTCATCCCATTGCTCATTGATTTGCTCAAGCAGGCACCAGTAACGTCTCCATTGTGTCTGTATTGCAAATCATAATGCCCAGAATTAGAGAGAGAGAGTAAGAAGGACTGTACTTGCCACAGAGGCAGGGAGTGAGGCGGGGTGGGGGTGGCGGGTGGGACACTGGGAACCATGGTGGTGGAAAATGTGCGCTGATGGAGGGATAGCATTGTTTGACTGAAATGTAATCATGCAAGTTTGTAACTGTATCTCATGGTGATTCAGTAAAACTTCTTAAAAAAAAAAAACAGATCTTCCAAACTCAGTCAAGCCTTAAAATAACTACTGCCCTGGTCATGTGTTGATCAAAATAATGTAAAAGTCTCTGAGCCATTGTCACCCCAGTTAAGATGATTCCTCGTCTCTAATTCAAATAAACTGTCATGTATTAAATGCTTGTTACTTTTAATTGATAGTTTTGGAATAATTGGTTTTGCAGCAATAAATAGCTAACGCACTGATTACTTCACCAATGTATTACCATCTTCCTTATTTCATCTTACACTGGTAGCTTTTATCTTACACTGTATTTCTATTAGCTCTTAAAATCATGGTGGCTGATTATTATAGGAGAGAATATCTGCACAATTTAATTAATTCAAAAGTACAGCATTCTATGTATTTTTAAATGAGGCAAATACACATTTTACTAAGCATGAGGATGGTTGCTTGTAAATTAATTTTCTATCTCTCTCAGTATCAGGAGCAGGCCACATTGCTGTCCCTAACTTTGTTTTTATTAGTGTGTTTTTAAGTGTTTTACTTTTAAAATGATTTCTCTAGCTCATCAGTTATGTTCTCATGTTAATTTTTAAAAAATTTTTTTAATTAATTTATTTTTTAATTAGTGAGCACCATGAGGGTACAGTTACAGATTTACACATTTTCGTGCTTGTGTTTCCCTCATACTATGTTCAAGAGCCCATCCTTCCACCAGTGTCCATTCTCCACCACCAATGAACTCAGTATCCCTCCCACCCCCCAGTCCAATCACCCCCATCCCACCCCGCCTCTGACGCAGGACATTCCAATTTGATATCTCTCTCTCTCCTTTTGGGTGTTGGTTGTGGTTTGCAATAGGGGTATTGAGTGGCCATCATGTTCAGTCTCTAGTCTACTTTCAGCACGCATCTCCCTTCCCGCGCGAGATCTCCAATCACATTTTACTTGGTGTTCCCTTCTCTATCTGAGATGCCTTTCCCCCAGCATGTGAGGCCAGCTTCCAAGCTATGGAGCCAACCTCCTGGTATTATATACTACTATTCTTGGGTGTTAGCCTCTTACTCTGTTATTTTATATTCCACAGATGAATGCAATCTTTCTATGTCTGTCCCTCTCTTTCTGGCTCATTTCACTTAGCATGATACTTTCCATGTTGATCCACTTATATGCAAAGTTCACAACTTCATCTTTTCAAACAGCTGCATAGTATTCCATTGTATAGATGTACCAAAGTTTCTTTAACCAGTCATCTCTTCTCGGGCACTCGGGTATTTTCCAGATTCTGGCTATTGTAAACAGTGCCATGATGAACATATAAGTGCAGATGTAATTTTGACAATACTTTTTTGTTTCTCCGGAATATATTCCCAGAAGTGGTATTGCTGGGTCAAATGGAAGCTCAATTTCTAATTTTTTGAGAAGCATCCATATTGTTTTCCAAAGGGGCTGGGCCAGTTGGCATTCCCACCAGCAGTGTAGAAAGTTCCCTTTCTCCCCACATCCTCTCCAACAGCAGTTGCTTTTGTTCTTTTGGATGGGTGCCATTCTCTTTTGATGTGAGGTAGTATCTCATGGTTGTTTTGATCTGCATCTCCCTGATGATTATTGATGCAGAGCATTTTTTCATGTACCTTTTAGCCGTTCATATCTCTTCCTTGGAAAAGTTTCTGTTCATTTCTTCGGCTCATTTTCTGATGGGGTTGGATGTTTTCTTCTTGTAGAGTTCAACCAGTGCTTTATATACCCTTGATATCAACCCTTTATTGGATGGGTATTGGGTGAATATCCTTTCCCATTCTGTAGATTGCCTTTGTATTCTGGTCACTGTGTCTTTTGTGGTGCCGAAGCTTCTTAGTTAATATAGTCCCATTTGTTTATCTCTGTTTCTACTTGATTGCTTAGTTCTGTGTCATCTTTGAAGATACCTTTAGCTTCAATATTGTGGAGGGTTTTGCCGACATTGTCTTCTATGTACCTTATCTCATGTTTCTTAATGTATTGAAATAAAATATACTATGTCATCATAAAATTGGACAGGGATCTGATGTAAGTGGTAGAGCACAAACCTTGTATTTACAAGACTCTAGGTTTGATTTTTAATAGAATGTGGCTTTCAAACGACATTGGATGCAGTCTTGTGGCCCCTGAGAACTACTGGATTGACCCTTGTGATCCCTAATAAAATAAAGAAAATAATACATTTTAATTTAAAATAAGTTTCAGTTGTGCATATTTATAAATTCATATCTATATTATAGTATATTATGTTCACCACATAAAGTCAAAGTTAGAGGGCAGGGAGATAGTTCATTGATCTAGAAAGTGATTTTCAACATTGTATGGACCCCAAGCATGTCCAGATGTGGCTTTGGTGGATCCCTACACCACTGGGCAAGAGTAGAACCACATCACCTGGACAGACATTGAGCTGCCCTGCCTTGCTGGCCAAGTATTACCATGAGTGACATCTGTGCCCCTTCAAAACTACTTGAGAGGCCCATAGTAAAAGTCCAATTCTAACTTCATCATGAAATTAATCCCTGAAATTAACCTTACTCGCCTCCTTCCCTTTTGATAACGACTAGTTTGGTGGTATACTCAATTTTTAAAAATTCATTAATTTTATTTATTTATTGGTTTTTAGGTTACACTCACCTAGCCATACCCAGGGCTTAATTCTGTGTTCAGGAATCACCCTAGGGGTGTTCAGAGTTGAATCCAGGTTGTCCACATATAAGGCAAGCACCCTACCTACTGTATTTTCTCTCTAGGCCCTATTTTATTATTTTTAATGTGCCATGTATAAATTAAATCATATGGCATGATCTCATCCACATTTAGTTTTTATTGTTTATCAAAACTTTTATTAATAGCATTTATATTACTGCAACATAGGTTTGTGACTCTCACTGTCACTGTCACTGTCATCCCATTGTTCATTGATTTGCTCAAGCGGGCACTAGTAATGTCTCAATTGTGTGACTTGTTGTTACTGTTTTTGGCATATTGAATACGCCATGGGTAGCTTGCCAGGCTCTGCCGTGTGGGTGAAATACTCTCGGTAGCTTGTCAGGCTCTCCGAGAGGGACAAAGGAATCGAACCTGAGTCGGCTACGTGCAAGGCAAACACCGTACCTGCTATGCTATGGATCCAGCCCAGGTTTGTAACTATAAATGTTTATGTTTTAAAATTGCAATTACAATGTAACCATACCATGGTAACATATAACACAATCAAAATTGAGATTATTGTTAATTTTCTCAAACTCATAAACTTTTATGTCAAGACTGACAAGTAACAAAGTTTTCCTATGTTCACAGGTGAATTATTTTTCTCTAATTTCCAAAGAGGCAACCCCAAATTAATTATTTTCGGGTAAATGTAATAATTATTTCTCTAATCTTGCACTTTCTTAATTCAAAAACTGACAGGATTCTATTTCTTTTTTCATTTCTTATTAAAGGACTGTGATTTACAAAGTTACTGATAATCTAGTTTTAGACATATAATGTTTCAACACCAATCTCACCACCAGTGTCAACTTCCCTCCAACAGTGATCACATATTCCCTCCCTGCCCCTCCTCACTCCCCATCCTCACCTGTAACTTGTATTTGACAGGCATATTACAAAGTTTCAGAGGTTGCACTTAGAGCTCATGTTTTCAAAAACTAATAGGATTATTACATTTCTCAACAAAAGAACTCGTCTTAACGTTTTATTGATAAGACTTTTAGCAATAGATTACTCCTTTCACATATTCAACACTCTAGACTCTTGAGTCTGTTGAAAGGCAAAACCCTTAAAATAAACATTAATCTCTTTATTTAAAACTCTGCAGCTCCTATAGCATCACCTTAAATATGCATAATTTAAAGTACATCTGTAGTGTTTTCTGAGAAATAAATTTTCCCAAATTGGCTTAGGCAATTTCTTCTATGCTTTTAATTAAAAAAAACTTAATAACTAGATCAAACTAAGAAAGCCTAATTATTACATAATAAGTTCCTCTATCCCTTTACTTGAAATTGGCGTTTGAATGCCTGTTTCCATCTTGCTTTTTGCTATAGAATGATTTCTATAAAAGTCTCACTTTTTCCTCCAGTATTATATTATATTTAGTGCATAATTTACTAATTAATAATAGTAGAAAAACATTATTGGAGCCAGAGAGATGGTATCATGGACACAGCCCTTCCTGGCAATACAATCGACCTTGGTTTCATCCCCTGGCAGCCCCTATGGTTCCTCAAAACTGCCAGAAGTGATCCCGAATGCACAGCAGGAGTAAACACCACCTGGTGTGGTCCCCAAAACACATTCTTTCAAATGTTTGAGTCTATCTCCTAACTGAATCCATCAATTATATATCTCTCAAAAATTCTTTTATGGGATTTTGGCCTTATGGCTTTCAGACACAAAGTTAGTCCCCGAAACTAATGGTTTTGTTCTCTCACTATATAAAAAAAACTTTTAAAAATTGGCACTTAGTCATCCATTTCTCAAAAGTACCCATGGTGGATTAAATAATTCAGTCCAATGCTTCACTCCCCTATGAAAGAATTATACAGATAGTTTTCTAATTTCCTTTATGAATGAAACATACTATGGTGATGTAAGACTTGGTCATCAACGTTTTAGATTTGAACAATGAAATGTTAATGGAGGCCATAAAAGCATACTTTTTTCTATAAAATCCTGAAAGTATACTTTCATGTTTTAACTTGTCACCTACATTCTTTTTCTCTATTGGGGGTAAATAACTTATATTTCTATTCTATTTTATTTTACTGAAGTGCCTCCTATATTGTTGTTATTTATCATAAGATGGACATTAGATAGGTATCCCCTGACTCAATTGGGGGTGATAAAAACATTAATTAATTATGAACCCAATATATACATAGGAACCTCTAAACATTGGTAGTTGATGCTAGCGAAGCACAGTAGAAATCTAGTCAAATGTAGATTTATGAGAGGAGAAAATAATGAAATGCTTGTTATTTTAAGGTTTGAAGAAATGAAGCAGTTTGTAGTGCAGTAAAAACTGTGCATATTTACTACTGCACCCTTCTCTTTGCTAAAAAATTAAATTAGCCAATGTATTTCAAAACTCAATAATTATGGGGTTTTGTTATTCTGCTTAGTCATTTCTGCTTAGCCATACATATAGGTATAAGTTATAAATAAATACTAGTCCTCAACTTGCAAAAATATGTTACTCAGTGCTCTACTATACTTGTAGCAGCCACTCAGATTCACAATATAGTATAAAGCATGGCACAGAAACTGTTTAATTTCATTAAGTTATTTAATCTGATTTTATACAGAGTTTAATTACATCATAGAAAAAACTAGGATGAAGTACAAAAAATCTAAATACAATTTTAGATGCTGATAAATAAGTTTTTTGAAATCATAAACAAGCTTATCTTGTAGGGGAATAGGAGGTTAAGGGAATAGAAGGTTAAGATGAGACAATAGTATTGCTCCATTTCATTATTAATTCAGCTTCAAAAATTTATCTAAAGAAAATATTTATACTAAAATGTATCTCTATAGTTAGCATTAAATTAAAAGCAAAATGTTGGAAACAACAAAAATATGAATTAAGTACATTTTAAAGGCTGGGGCAATAGTGCAGTGGGCAAGTATGGGATGTGCCTTGCATGTAGCCACCCAGGCTTGATCCCTGGCACCCCATATTGTCCCCCAAACACTGACAAGAAGGACTCCTGAGCTCAGAGTCAGAAATAAACCCTGAGTACAGCCAGATGTGGCCCAAAGAAAATTAAATTGATACATACATGCATGGGCTAGAGCGATAGCACAGTGGGTAGGGCATTTGCCTTACATGCTGCCAACCCAGTTCGATTCCTCTCTCCCTCTTGGACAGCCCAGCAAGCCAAGCTACCAAGAGTATCTCACCTGCACGGTAAAGCCTGGCAAGCTACCTGTGGTGTATCCGATATGCCAAAACAGTAACAAGTCTCACAATGGAGACGTTACTGGTGCCTGCTCGAGCAAATCAATGAACAATGGGACAACAGTGCTACACAATTCACTTGTATCACTTGTCATCCCATTGATCTTCGATTTGCTCGAGCTGGTGCCAGTAACATCTCCATTCGTCCCTGTTGGGTGCTAGTGTAGCCCAACGGTATCTGCTTGCTCCAGGAACAGGAAGAGCCTCAAACCATTCATTCAGGGTTTTGACGAAGAAGTCTGACCATCTCGTGGGTGGGTGGCCAGGCGTTCTTTTGACATCCCGTGGAATCCAGTCAGTGTAACAGCTCTAGTCCAGCAGTCATCTCCAAATTGCATTATGTGTCCGGCCCATCTGATTTTTGACATGTTGGCAAATGAGACAGCATCCCTGATTCTTGGCCGTCGACGGAAGTCGGAACTCCAGATTCCTTCTCTCACTGTAGTGAAACATGATATTCCAAGCATAGCTCTTTCGATTCCTACTTGGGATACCCAAATAGCATTCTCATCCTGTTTTTATAGGGCCCAGGTCTCTGAGGCGTATGTTAGTGCAGGAAGAACGGTGGAATTGGCCAGGGATCAAACTCAAGATTTGACATAGAGAGGTGTGGACTCCTTACCAGTGAGCTACAACACCATCCATACTGTTGAAATTTTCACTGGAAGACTGCATCCTTTATTCACATGTAATTTTTATGATGACTATAGATGAGAACATGTATATATTAGAGTAATTGAAATGAGAGTAACCTCTCTTAGATAAGTGATATAAAAAGAGTTTTTTAGTTTGTTTTCTCTGGTTTGGGGTACACAGCCAGCGAAACTCTGAGCTTACTCCCGTGTCTGCCCAGGGATCACTCATGATGATGCTCTATGAACCGAATGTGATGTTGAGGGATTGAACCAGAATTGGCCATGCACAAGTCAAGTCTTAACAACTGTAAGAAGGGTTTTTGTTAAAATTACTTTTTCTTTTGGCATATCCAATACGCATGGGTAGCTTGCTAGGTAACAATAAGTCTCTCAATGAGAGACATTACTGGTGCCGCTTGAACAAATCAATGAGCAACGGGATGATAGTGACAGTGACAGTCAGTGACTTTTTCTTATTTGCTTAAAGAATTACCTTTGCGATTAATAAAAAAACACTATGTTCAAAATTATGTCATTAAAAAGTAGAGACATAAAAACAATGAGAGGAATGTTTAATTTTTCTTTGCTTTATAATCAACCTGGTATTAAAGAACACATTAACAGAAGCACCTAGGGAAGAATTTGCCAGCCATAGTTTGGCCTGAGAAACCAGAAAACAAAAGCAATATTAAATAATTTTCAGAGTTAGCTTCCACTGAGTCAAGGAGAATTTTCTGCATTCAACAGATACAAATGCAACAATATATTTTAATTGACCTTCAGGAAATACAAACCATAGTCCTTTAGACTTCTGCTATAACAAAGCCTCATGCTCTACTCCAGTGTTTTGTCTCTTAGAGCAAGTCCAGTCTACTGTTTCACCTACAAAAAGCAGGTGCCTTACCACCACATGTAGAATAGAATTAACAAGCTTTATTGTATCTCAAAGACTGTCTCTCAAAGGAGAGATATGAAATGAGGGCAGGTATTTGCGCCCCTATCAATTCATTAACAGACTAGAAAATACTGCCATAAAATAGATAATGCCACAGGGCCAACTGAGCTAAAACCAGCGGTGGTACTATTGTGCCTGGAGCGAAGCTGCTCCTCTAGGCGTGCTCTGAGATAAGCCTTGAAAAAGAAAGGCCCGAATAATGTGAATTTTAGTGTTGACTTTGAAAAGATTTCATTTTTCTATAGGATAATCTAGGTCAACAATAGGCCTTTATAGATTTGCTGGTATTAAAGGTCTGTAGTAGTAAATTGCTTATGGAAAAAAAGAAAGCTGCCCAATTTGTATTCTCTTGCTTTTACAAAGCAGACAACATATCATTCGCCGCCACATATTTATCTTTAATATGGGGCTATTCAAGAACCAGGTAGTTCAATGGGTTTTTCATTAGCTGAGTTAAAAATAAAATCTTGTCAAAGTCGGTAGATAATTTACCCAGAACTGGGTGAGATTGGTTTTGCATTACAGGTGGATTTAACAACCCAATTTCTTGAGTCAGATCCAAATGCTTCTCAGCTTTTATTCTTCTCCCCCTATAGCAGTTAGAGCAAAAATTTTGGCTCTGCTTCAGAAGAGAAATAATACACTGATATTAGATGCTGGATCTCAATGAACATAACTAAGGCAAAATCTTTTCTCCATAGCTCTCAATATTGGCCAGGGATGTGACTCATGCCTTGTATGAGAGAAGCCCTATGTTGATTCCTCATCATTACACACACACACACAAAATGACATGCGTGCACATGTGTGCATACACACACACATACAGAAAAGTGAGCTGAAAGTTCTAAGTCCATGAAGCTCCTTCATGGTGGTTTTAAACGTGGTTGGGAGAGGGGCAGAGAGCTGGTGAGCTAGTAAAGAGCCTACAGCATTTGCCTTGAATGCAGCTGACAGTGTCCACACCCCCCTGGTGCCACCAGGAGCGAGCCCCAACCATAGAGTCAGGAGCACTGAGTCAGGACCATAGAGCTCTGAGCACAGCTGAGTGTAGCCCAAACACACACCCTCAACCCCAAAAAAACATGTTTATGAATTTTTGGATACTCCTTCCTTGAGAGATAGGTATCTATCTATGTCTCTTCCCCCTGAATGTAAACTGGTCTTAGTGAATGAAGTGGAAGCCATGCTGTGTAATTCCAAGGCTTGTTCAGAAAAGAATGTGCAATTTTTACATTTTTAATCTTATTATTTTCAGTTTGAAGAAAGACTAGTACCCTGTGGGAAACCTGGATGCTGAGGAAACATTATGATGGGCTTGCCATGTGCAGACAGTTTCAGCAAAGCAAGTGACTCATCTTGGGTGCCCTCTTTGGTCAAACCCCCAGTGATCTGCAACCTTGATTTGCTTGAGGAACGTCTCCATTGTGAGACTTGTTGTTATATATTTTTGGCATATGGAATATGCCCCCGGGTAGCTTGCCAGGCTCTGCTGTGTGGGCGGGATACTCTAGGAAGCTTGCCGGGCTCTCCGAGAGGGACGGGGGAATTGAACTCAGGTCGGCCTGGTGCAAGGCAAACACCCTACCAGCTGTGCTATCGCTCCAGTGAGCAAAATAAAATGGATATTTTACTCTGCTCAGTTTGCTCCAGAGAGCAAAATAAAATGGTTATTTTAATCTGCTCAGTTTGGGGTCAATGTGTTATGAGGCAATACTCATTAGGACCCTCTTTTATACAAATAATGAGAAAATAGAAAACTCTTTAGTTTTATGGTGTCTTTGAAACCTAGAATCAGTAGCAAGCTTTTCACTCCTTCACAAGCACTTGGTATCTGTTCAACTTCTCTCAATATTCTGAGTTCTCTGTATCCCACTAACACACACATGTAAAGTTTAGACTAGGCTAGAAAAGATTAGACTGAGATGCCAATAACTTCAAGAACAACTGTGGGTCTCATTTACCAGCCAATACAATTGATTATTCATAAAAGCTGAGACACATGCTCCTTGACTGGGAAATCAGCACAGAGGAAGCCACTACTCAGGATTTACTCATGAGTCTGCGAATATTGACTATGTATAAATACCTCACTTGAGTATCACTGTATCACTGTATCACTGTCATCCTGTTGCTCATCGACTTGCTTGAGTGGGCACCAGTAATGTCTTCATTGTGAGACTTGTTGTTACTGTTTTTGACATATCGAATACACCCTGGGTAGCTTGCCAGGTTCTGCCATGAGAGCGAGATACTTGGTAGCTTGCCGGGCTCTTAGAGAGGGACAGAGGAATCGAAACTGGGTCAGCCACATGCTAGGCAAATGCCCTAAGTCTTTTCTTATCCCTAAATATTTTTATTTTCTCTTTTACTCAAGGTCAGAATAAAGTTTTGGGTTATCTGTGTGTGTTGACCCCAAAGCACAACCGTTTCTGAGACTAATAATATAAGGCACCTCTAGATATGGCAGGGTTTATGATAAAACTTAGCTAATGGCCCATGGTTCATCCACATAACTGATTGTTGCAGGGCATTTAAAGCCCTGGTCCTAAATTTATCCTGCCTAAGTGTGGAGTGGCTAGATAGATTCAATGAGCTTCAGTTCTCACTCGATTTGCCAATGAAGCTAAGAACTTCCCAATATGGGTGAGCATTTTCAAATGATAAATGACAAAGCACCTTGACCACATCCATTTATATCACCTCAACATGGTATTAGGATGAACTCGGGCAAAACAGACTGACTGAATTTTACAGTTCTGGGTCCAATTCACTCATGACACTTGTCTCATCATAATGATAAATTCCCAAGCAGATAAGCAGGGGAATCATAACTATACCTCAGCTCAGAATGATTTTAAGAAACTTTCCTGAGTTGTAATGTATGAATAATTCACTGTTTCAAAGATGTTCAGTTCAAAAGAAAATTCAAATTTCTCCCTTCCAGACACTATAATGATTTTCAATCACCTAGCTTCTTCCTAGACCACGTTCTCTTGTTTTAAGTAAAATTCAAGTTATTGGTTAAAGAAGTTATTCAAAATTACTTGATTAAAAAATGTTAATAAAAATTACAAATCAATTTTGTAGTTGGAGACATGCAAATAAAGACACGTAAGTTCCCAATACTCTCTATGAAATAAGTCATTTATTGTGTACTTTTTAATATGTATAATAATGGTTGATAAAAAATGAATGTCTATTGTGTTATCCTGACCATCAGCTACTTCCCCATATTCTGGGTACCAAATTCTTCTCTTTGTCAGGGGAAATTATCCTACCTCCATTTTTAGGCTCTGTATTTTTTATGAGAATTTTCAACAGTACTCATTTCCAAGTGTGGATACATGCTCCAGATTTTGTCAACCATAATATCCTAGGAAGGAGGTAAGAGAATCACAAGTGAGGTTATTAAATGGAAAGGTCATTTAAAGTGCCAGGCACAGATGAGCTCAGGATGAAGTACATGGAGTGTGAAAGGTACAGGAGAGGGACCTTCAATGTCTGCTGGGTAGTTTGAAATTTTTCCTCGCTAAGAATTCAGAAGCCTTAATGTTTAAACTTTAAAGTCCTAAGTCTTAAGGGAGTTCGAAATTTTTCCTGACTAAAAAGTTTTTTTGTGTCTAAGGTCCTAAGTCTGGAGACTAAGAACAGAGATCATGCTTGATTTTTACTAAGTAGCTGAGTCAGCATTGTAAAAAATTTAGTCTTAGGGGCCCAAAGGGAATCAGAGAGATCAACTGAGGAGATTGCAATAGAAGTTTCAGTGTGTCATCGGTATGTTTCCAAGCAAGCTTGTGTTTGGGGGATTGGAGGGCGGAAGAGGGGGAGGAGAAAAGAAAATTGGGGAAGGAAAAGCAGATTCCTATTTAGTTGAGAAGAGGAGAAAAAGTAAGGAAAGTAGACAGTGACTGCTGATTTGTAAAGCTGTGAATTGTCTCGGGCATGTGACCCATGTCTGGCTTTTTGCAGTAGATCTTACTTTGGAAGAGATTGTTTGAATCTTTAATAAGGGTTGGTTAAGAGCCCAACCAAGTTAAGATTGTGAAGGCAAGCAGCTTCAGGTTGAGTTTCAGCTCTTCCATTTACTATCTATTTGACTTAGACACTGTATCATGCTTTTTGTGCCTCAGTTTCCTCATTTGCAAAATGGAGAAAATAACTGTGCCTACCTCAAAGAGAAGTTTCATTAAATAAGCTATTCCTTTAATACTCATTTTAATTTCTTATGCTGATTTCTTTATATACTTAATTAACTCTAAGACAGTCCTGAGACTACAGGGAATATAATATAAGTGTGGCTATTATTAATATATAAATATCTTGATAAATATTATAATAATCAACATTTTGCAAAACACATATATTCCAAGGGAAAATGAAAGTAAACCTTCTGGAATAATTTGTCTTGGTTATCTGCTCCTAATGTTGAAATTAAGAAAATTTGCAGGCTACTTTCTGTTTTAAAATATATATTATAACAATATTTTAACAAGAAAAATATGACAGAATAAAAAATGGCTGTTAACAGGCCTGAGTCATACTGGGAAAAGCAAGGTGCCAGAGGCAAAAACTGAAGCGCATGCTATTTAATATCTTTATTAATGATCTGAAACACAAGTAAATTGTACATTATTCTTATTTGCAAAAAATCATAACCAGTAAAAAATAGATCAACAGTACAGAATAATCTAGAGACCATAGAGAGGCACACAAGTTTAAGTGTGATGAGTTCAATTTACAAGAACATAAAACAATACACTTTGGGAAAAATACTTTGAAGCACAGACATAAACTGAGAATTCTTCTAAAGAGCAAAAAGGCTTAAGAGGATTTGTGGGGGGAGATAGTCAATAACAAATTCACAAGAGCTTTCAATGTGCTGTTAGTAGCAAAAAAGGAGTAGGGAGGTAAAATGTTCTAGAAAGAAGCAAAATAAAATTACTGGTACTGAGGAAGCAAAACCATACCTATAGTAATCTAAATTATTTCCAGTCACCTCATGCTTTTCTCTTATCTGCTTTAGAAAAGCACTGAGCAATATATTCCTTACTATGAAAATGTACATCCTAATCTTTGTACTTCTGAAACAGTATGGAAACATAAGAAATAAGTGGGAAGAAACAGCTTCTTTAAATGGTAGATATAGGGTTCCCAAATAAAAATGTTCTTAAGTTTAAGGAATTTGAATGATGAAGAATGCAATATTGTCAGTAATTAGCAAACCTTCTAAAAGATAATAGTTATTATATCAATTAGGCTTCTCATAGGTATCTGTAAAGAACTATCAAGGAAATTTTTTAATTTATTCCTTTACTCATACAGTACAATCTATTGAGAAATAAAACACATGATAATGAAGCCAGATATCGTGCCATGTGCGTGTGTGTGCACGCACACACACACACGCAGAGAGAGAGAGAGAGAGAGAGAGAAAGAGAGAGAGAGAGAGAGAGAGAGAATTCTCAGGCAAGAAACAGTTCCTTAAAGCTGATCCCTGTAAAACCAAGAGGTAGACATACAGACAGAGGGAGCCTGAAGGAGTTCTGACCCCATAGCAGGGAGTGCAGTGCAAAACTAATGTGGCGTCTAGACTGGTCCTAGATGAGACAGATGTGAAGTTACATAGAACGATCACCGGGACCTTACAGAGCTACTGAAGAGTGTAAAGCCACAAGCATCAGAGTCAGTTTGAGGGATCAAGGAGATGGCTTGGGTGCTTTATATGCAGAGAGTCCAGATTCAGTCCCAGAGCACTATTAGCCCGAGGACTTCTGGGTGTGACCCTAACATTAAACCTCCTAAATTTGGGGGCTTTAGGGGACTCTCTTCAGCAGCCAAGTTGGAGGATGAATCTGAAAGAAACACGTTTGGAGATCAATACCACCTGAGAATCAATCCAGGCATTCAAAATGACAGCTGTTGTGTTATATCCTGGGCTGTGTTCCTGGTTATGGATGAAAAGAGCCCCAGTTTTGGAATATTTGAAAGGAGACCCGACTAACCTAACCATGCTCCACCTTTCTCTCCCCTCGGTATTTAAATCATCAACCAAAAGATAAATAGACTGAAAAAGAAGGAATCGGTGCTTTTTACCCTTGTAGCAGTATTCTCAGACCACCTTACTATTTTCTGTCACATTTACTTGTGGAAATTTCTCCTTGCCCTGCATACCCCTGCATACCCCTGCATGTTCCTCATTATGAATACCCCTTGTCACTATTTTTGGTTTAAATTAACCAAATTTCTATTCTGTTACTTATAATATCAAATTAAAAGGGTCTATCAATAACTTTGAATTGGGCACACTGTCTATGTATTGAATTATTTTTATCTACTAAGATGCATGAAAACTACATATATCCAAGTTAAAACTTGGCCAGGAAAAAAAGCAACCATTTACATTTTCAAATGAATTCTCCCAGTAATTTTTGCGTGAATTACTGTTTTTAAACTGTAAAGTAACTTTCAAAGATACTGGGTTTTCCCAATTAACACTCAAAGATATTTCCAGTTCTACTCCAATCCTTTAAAAACATATTGAAGAACCATGTAAAATCAAATCATGTCATCAAGGAAACTATTCAACTGCAAGCTCCTTGAGCATTTTCCCTTAAGGGAAATGGGTAGAGTACTTAAAGTGGTCTTTTTTTTCCTATTAGATATGGCAATGAATCAATTTGAAATTGTTGAGTGGCAGACATAGCACAGAGTAATAATGTTCTGGAAGTCTTACCTAAATTACTGACATCAGATATTTGAAAATGAATGACTAGCAAATCTGCCTACAGGTAAGTCATCGTGTAGGCAATTATTCTTTCTATTTCAGTTAGAAAGACATGCTTTTAAAAGCTTCAAATGAAAGGGGTTTTTTTAATTACATTTTTCATTGTAAGTATAATTATACAACCATATGCATAGGGCCCTCCTTTTTTTCTCTAACAACTAGAAGTTGTAAATGGAGGGGGGTTGTCACCCTTACACAGGAGTCAAATATCATTAAGATATATAACATAAGAACACTCACCCGCTTAATCATCTAGGATTTTTCCATTTTTCTCAGAACAGTCCATTCTTAATGTATAGCTTTCAGAAAAGCTGCATCAAATCATCAAATCACAATGTTTTCCAAATTTTAAGTTGAGGGGCTCACCAAAACATATTCACTCCTACTCGACTCTCTTGTCTTACATTCCTTTCTTCTATATTTCCCCTCATCATTGCCTCTTCTTCATGTCTGTTCAGATGTAGTCAGTACTTAAAGATCAACTTGCTCTCCTAACATCATTAGAGCCATCCACACCATCCTAGGTTATTCCTTTTTCAAACTCCTCCTGCCAGCCACTAACAATGACAAAGTATCATCATATGTCATTACTTTTCTTTCTATGTTTATCCATCATTTGCAAGGCTGGGCATTCATCCATCCATAAAATATTACCAGAGTACTTACTGTGAAAGAATCCACCATGAGCAAATCAGACATGGAATCTAGGGGGAAAGGCTAGATAACCAAATGATCATGCCACTGAGAATGAAATTGTTTTGTCCATTAAGATAATTACAACTTCAAGTATAGGAAAGCTTTACCTAAAATTGACAAAAACATTACAGACATTAGCAACCCTTTGTGGGTAGTCTGGCAATAAGGTGACTATTTGCTTGTAGGGGTCTCAGTGTCACCTGTCTGGTCTCAACCCTAAACATGCAGCAGCATGCCTGCAGCCGTCTCAGGCAACTCATCCTGGTCAGGAAGAGGAAGATCAGGAAGCAGATCCTTCTGAGTTATCTTCTTCATACAAAAAATACTAGCCCTCCTGCCACCTAGCATGCATCCCTTTTGCTTCATTAGTCCAAACTAGGTGAGGCACCTATCCCTTAACTCATTATCAACAAGATTTACTATCACATGGAAATAAGGTATTTTAGTACGGAGCAGAATAGGCAGAGGCAGATATCAGGACAAAATTCAGGTTTTGATCTTAAGGGGAAAGTTGGGAATCAGTTGTATCATAGGTAACTTCCTACTTGCTATGTACTAGATGTGAGGAAATGAAGAAAGCAGTGGCATGAATGGAATAGGACAAAGACAGCAGTATGGAGGAGAGACATCATCAGATTTGCATGATGCTGAGGAGATAAAATGGGCAAGTCTTGGACAGCACAGTGAGGACGGCAGTATCAATAAAGACCATCAGCTTTTTGCCTTACATCTGCTTTGAATAGTCAAAGCAAATAGATGTTGGCGTTATTTCCCAAAATGAAAACATTAGGAGACTATGTTGAAAGGAAATTAACCCCAACTTAAGCGCATTAAAAAAAATTAGTTTGGGGGCTGGAGCTGTAGCACAGCGGGTAGGGCGTTTGCCTTGCACGCGGCCAACTCAGGTTCAATTCCCAGCATCCCATATGGTCCTCTGAGTACTGCCAGGAGTAATTCCTGAGTGCATGAACTAGAAATAACCTCTAACCATTGCTGGGTGTGACCCAAAAAGAAAAAAATAGTTTTTATCCTATAAGCAATTTCCATGGAACAGTTAGGTGCATGAAACTAAAATAATGCAGAGGATCAGTCTGGACTAAAAATGTAAATTTGTGAAACATCTGCTAATAAGAGATTATTGAAGTCATGGGCTTGGATGCATCTTTCAGATAGAGAAAGTAAATATTGAAGTGATCTAACAAAAGCTCCCTTAAAAAATGTCTATCTTGGGGCTGGAGTGATAGTACAGCGGGTAGGGTGTTTGCCTTGCACGCGGCCGACCCGGGTTCGAATCCCAGCATCCCATATGGTCCCCTGAGCACCGCCAGGGGTGATTCCTGAGTGCATGAGCCAGGAGTGACCCCTGTGCATCGCTGGGTGTGACCCAAAAAGCAAAAAAAAAAAAATGTCTATCTTAAGTCCCCGTTACAAAAGTCTGGCAGGCTGAAGCTCTCCTTGCTAAGATAGTCAGCTGTGCCAAAGCTCTAGAGGCCCCCCACCATTGCTTCATTCTGTCCCACATTTCCCTAGAACTGACCAAGGCACCCCTGCCTCACCCACTTGACCAAACAAGCCATACATTTCATGCCTTTGTCACCCAGATACCTAAAATTGGTCACTCCCTTCCTGGGATTGGCTTAAATTATTTCACATACATTATGTGATCTCTGTAATGACTGGCTTAGAATATTTTGGAGTTGATTCAAATGACTACATGTATTTCTTTTTCTTTTTATGTGGTTAGCTTAGAATATTTTTATAGATAAGTTACTGTCCCCCCAAATTGTGTATATGTCCCCTCCTTACCCCAACCCCAAACTAATATATAGAAAACTGAAGCTTCCCATCTAGAGTACCTCATATTATGCTATAAAATGTATCCCATACTATAATTTTTTAATAAACTTGCTTCACTTTGCTTAAACTCTTCATTCTTGCTTACCAAAAGTGGCTACTCTCACTCTTAGTAAATTCTTTTACCCCCACTCGTCTCCAAGAGGTCTGGATTTAAGCATATACTTATAAACTTTCAAAGATAACTCAGAACCAAGTCTTGAATTATTCTAACATGTAAACATAAGACATAAAAAATATGCTGAAAGAGAGATAGAAAAGAATGACCAAAGATAGTAGAGTAGCACACTATAACTTATAATCAAATCACATAATATTTTATATACTTGGTTGTAAAAAATTACTATTTCTATTTAAACTCAATTAATGGATTATTATTTCATTATCACCTTTAAAATACCATTATTTGAGAATACCATTATTCTCAAATTATCTTCAATATACAATTTGCATTTCTTTTTGCCATTATATATTTCATTTCTGTAGAATTTTATGTCATCTACAAGTTTATCTTTATTCTCCCAGCCAAATAGTTCAAACTCACCGGGGCATTGACCAACTCATATAAGTCCTTTGTTCTCAAGATCATAGAACCATATTTTTCCCACAGCAGTCATTCAGCAAAAATATTAAACCAATTCTAACACTTCCTTTACATTTATATAGTACTTAATTCTAAGCTGTGGAATAGGCTTACTGTTCTTGTGTTGATTTTAGTCCCAGGCCTACTTTATGCTGCAGTAAGAAGACCTAAGATGAGGAATCAACCTGTCTGTTTCTAATCCACATTGCCAAGGTCAAAACTATTAAAAGGCTTTTTTCCCCCTAACTATGCTTTTTTCCTTTTAATCTGAAGCTCCTCATTATTTTCCTAATAGAATGGTTAATAATTTACAAAGTACAAAATGAAGATTGTGACTTCGAAGAAACATGCTTCCTCTTCCTTTTTAACTAGATAAGAATTGCTAATAACATTAGACTATTGTCAATCAAGCTACACCATTCTAATTTTATGCTCCTAAAATGAATTAGAATTCACTTATTCTCTGTCCCTTTAATGGTCAAATTTTCAGATTAATTTTAGAAACTCCATGGCTAATGGGTGCAAGCTGTCCCACTTGTAAGAAGCTAGTTCTTCAACAAAATCTGTGGTCAGCCAGTGGGTACCTGTGCACGCTAGCATCCCCAGTAAAGACACAGCAATAGCTGCTGTCATGTAAGCCTGTAGAAATGTTTTAAGTAAATGTGTAAATAAATGCATATCCAAATGGAGCACATAAAAACAATTATAGCCTGAAGCCCATAGGGCAGGGCACTTGCCTTGCATGCAACTGGCCCAGGTAAGTGGCACCTGAGCCCTACCAAAGAATTATGAAGTCCTGAGCAAAACCAGGTATGGCCCCAAAACAACAAAAAAATACAGCCTTAATATTAAAGAGGAAATGTTTCCATCACCATCATCAAGTTAACAACAGCATAGCATGATCAATAATAGAGAAGTCTTGCCCTAACATCAGCCAAATAAGAAAGAAATCCAGAAAAGTTCTCTCCAAGTGTGGTGGGATTTTATGGCAACCTCTCTGATTTTTCAATAGAAAAAAATATGTCCATACTTTTATCATTTAGGTGGAGCCCAAAATAAAAGATCTGAGTGTGTTTTATAAGCTGCTTTGAACCAATCTGTACAATTCACCTGCTTTGTATCCTAAAGCTCGTGCTCAATGGCCACCAGCTAAGCAGTCAATCAATGCACAAACCCATAGTGAGAGCCTTCTGCAAGGGCATGTGGAGAGAAGAGAGACTGAGCAAACACATTCCAAACTGGCACCTTTCATTAAATTCCCAACTCACTTGTCTTTGTCTCTGTTTTAAAAGAAGTGATTTCAAGTCCAGTCCCTCCTTCAAAAACTGACATAACTCAACCATGCAATATTCATTAGTTCTTTTTGGCAATCCCATTTAGCTAATGGAAAATCAGGTACATTCATGTGCAATTATTAGATATTGAAAAATTATATAATGTCCAACTTTTCTTTTTATGGCACACATAGACTCCAGAGTTTTAATCTCAGTGGTGAAGTATGTGCAGCTGTGACATGTCAGTAAACCTTGTATAACTGACAAGTTTTCATTTTGTTGCATCTATGTTTAGTGAGATATGATGCTAGTTAGGAGCCTTTATCATTTTAACCTTACTGTACTTGTCCCAGCAAAACTAATCACCTACAAATCACAAATCCACCAAAGTAGGAGAAAGCCTAGGAGGGCTATGGGAGGTGCACACTCTGGTGCATCTAGGATCATCTCTAGTCAAGCTTCTTAAATTGTAGGTCAAGAACCCACAGGAACCACGTAACTAAATGCAGGAGTCATGAAAATGCTCTACTTTTTGCTTTAAATAGATTAATATATGATTATCAGTTATCGTTTGATTTGTATAACTCTTTTATATGCCTCTATACTCCAAGGTCATGTAAAAAATTTCTCAGGCATAAAGAGACCACAACTAGCAAAAGTCCTGGCTTATGTGATTTAGAGCAAACTATTGCATGAGCCTGAGCTTCAACTCCTTCATTTACCAGAGAAAGAGAGATTCATACTAAGGTTGGGAATTGAGTGATGAGGGTAAAACACCTCAGGGGTCAAAATAAAATAAAATATTTAAGAAATCAGATTAGCAATCAACAGCCACTTATTTTTGTAAATAAAAATTTATTGGAACCAGGCCAGTGATAAAGGCAAGTACAAGGAACTCTGGCTTTTTATTTTTGTGTGGTCTTTTTTTTTTGGGGGGGGGGAGTGTTGTTTGTTAATTTTTTTTGAAACAAGAAAGATAGGTTTTAATGCAACTTATGGAGAAAGATTTGAGGGTAGAAGTGTGTGTTCAAAAGGGAACAGAGACCTCTTCAGAATGAAAAAGCAACCAACAAAACAGAGACAAGCGAGCAAGATATGTGTTCACGGGAGAACTCAGGCTTGAAGAGCAAGTCAAGGTGGATCTCTGCTATATTTAAATGGTTGGTGTTTCACTTGCACGTGGATAACCTAGGTTTATCCCCGGAACCCCATGCAGTCCCCTGAGCCCACCAAGAGTGATCCCTGAGAATAGAACTAGGAGCAAACCCTGGGCAGAGCTGAGTATGACCCTATAAGGCAAAAAAAGACAAAAAGGTTAATATTTTGTTTAGGATGGTTTTCATTCTAAGTTAATTTTGAGTTTTAAAAGAGAATAAATCATTAAAGATTATTTATGCTAAATACTGAATTTGTAATAATTCATTAACTTTACACAAATTCCATTTCACACAGATGCGTATCTCCTGACATAATTCACTGTATCAGTGTCATCCTGTTGTTGGTCTATTTACTCGAACGGGAACCAGTAACATGTCTATTACACTCAGCCTGAGATTTTAGCAGTCTCTCCTTACTCATCATTCCCAAGGATTGAAGGATCTTCCAGGATTAGGGGAATGAGACCTATCATTACTGATTTTGGCATATTGAACACGCCATGGGTAGCTTGCCAGGCTCTGCCGTACAGGCGGGGTACTCTCGGTAGCTTGCCGGGCTCTCCAAGAGGTATGTATATATCTGTTACCGTATTTGGGATATGACTATGCCATGGGGAGCTGACATGATTAGGAAGATTAAACTAGTCAACACTTCCAGATTTTGGCCATCATTACTCTGTGTCTCCTTGCTGTTTTCCCCTCATTCTGCAGCCTTTGGTCCTTAGACTCAGACTCTCAGTCTGTACCACATTGATCTACAGAGCACAGTCCTACACTGGCTGACAGCTTTGCACTTCCTGTGTCCAACATCTCTCCTCCACTACCTGTTTTCTCTGACATATGGCGATCCTAAGGCAAGCTTCTGAGCAAGGCATTCAGAAATGTCAGGAGTTTAATATTTCCACAGACAACCCTCAACTAGTGAGGATACGGGTTGGTGAATAAACACCTCCAATCAGAGTGGGGCAAGACACACACACACACACACACACACACCCCAAAAAAGACCAAAAATTTCCCTTAGTCACCCTAAAGAGATATCTTCCTAAAAGTTACTGACAGAGCCTTAGTAAGACTAAAGTGAGGACCAGCACCAATTGAGGTGTTAGTATCAGAAGTAAAATTAGAAGGAATAACCCTAAATTAAATATCAAGATAAATAGTTTTTAATTCAATATCTATTTATAAATTTAACTCTGTAGGACTGTCGTACCATTGTTCATCAAGTTGCTCGAGCGGGGACCAGTAACGTCTCCATTGTGAGACTTGTTACTGTTTTTGGCATATCGAATACACCACAGGGAGCTTGCCAGGCTCTGCTGTGCGGGCGGGATACTCTCGGTAGCTTGCCGGGCTCTCTGAGAGGGATGGAGGAATCAAACCCAGGTCGGCCGCATGCAAGGCAAACACTTGACCCGCTGTCCTATCGCTCCAGTCATTCTGCCAGGTAGGAATGGAAATTTTTTTGTTTTGTTTCCTGTGGTAGCCCTGTTGTCACAAACTGATCCTGCCACAAGGCAATTGTTTGATTGCCTTGAGAATCATTCAATGGATTGAAAACTGTTGAAAGAAATGCATGCATGCACACATAAACACACTCAAACTCACTCAGTCTAAGGCACTGATTTGTTCAGTTAACATATAGATTGATGGCAAAAAATAATGTGGGGAATTTCTGTTTGTTTCTTATTTGGTAGCCATAATGGGCTGTGCCCAGGGCTTACTCCTGATTCTGTTCTCAAGGATCACTCTGCCGGTGGTCTGGGGACCAAGTGGGGAGGAGGGGCTCAAACCAGGGTCAGCCACATGCAAGGCAAGCACCCAATTCACTTGCCTATTTTCCAACTACTAGAATAATGTTTGACAATTATGAGAGCACAATTTTCTGAAGACTCCAAAGAAGAGAGGGTCTGCCATGAGGCCTTTCTGGTTTGAGAAAATTATAATACTTCAGCATGTACAAGTGACTATCTCCCCCATTCCAGTAAGAATCTTTTTGTTGTTTTGTTTTGGGGGCCACATCCAGTGATGTTCAGGGCTTGCTCTTGGTTCTGAGCTCAGAAATCGTTCCCGGCAGTATGCAGGGAATCATATTGGTGCTTGGGATAGAACCCAGGTCAGCTGCATGAAAGGCAAATACCCTACCCTCTGTACTATGGCTCTGGCCCCATCCAGAAGAATCATAAACATTTGCAGCAATAATTCTTTATATAAAAGACTACTAAGGTAGTGCTGTTTTTGGCATATCGAATACGCCACGGGGAGCTTGCCAGGCTCTGCCGTGCAGGCAGGATACTCTCAGTCGCTTGCCGGGCTCTCTAAGAGGGATGGAGGAATTGAACTCGGGTCAGCCGAGTGAGTGCAAGTCAAACGCCCTACCCACCGTGCTATAGCTCCAGTCCTGGAGATGTTACTGGTGCCTGCTGGAGCAAATCGATGAACAATGGGATGGCAGTGCTACAGTGCTACTAAGGTAGTGTAACTTCACAAACATAGTTCTGTGGTTAGCATGGCAGAGCACGCAGACATAGTTAGTTCTCAAGGGAGTCTGACTTGTTCCCCAGGAAATTGAGAATTTCCCCCACACCAGGGTTTTCTTCTGGCAAAAAGGGACATCTCCCAGAGGGCTAGTGTGAACATCAAGTGAGACAGAGCAATTAGTCCAGTGCCAGAGACAAAGTCAGTTTCAATAAGCATTATCTGCTGGCTCCTCTCTACTGCTCAATTCTCTGAACAGTCCCAACCAATGGAGTTTTCTGTGAAGATGCCAAAGTTCAAGAGGCTATCACAAGTCACTCGCGACTACTAGGTATGTGAAATTTGACTTCTGTAAAACTGAACAGAATTAAAACAAATGCTATTGAACTAGAACAGAAATTTCTTTAATTTAAATTTGAATCACTGTGTATATTCAATAGAACTGGACAATACAAAGATCCTTGAATATATTTTATTAGCAAATATAAGAGGCTTCATAAATCAAATTTTCATTCAAAAGCAAAGAAACTGTCTTTTTATTAAATCTTTTTTTGGTTTTGTGTTGGGGTCATAGCAGGCTGTGCTCAGGGAATACTTCTGGCTTTGCACTCAGGGATCACTCCTGGTAGGGTCAGGGTACCTTAAGGGGTGTTGGAGATCAAATCCAGGTTGGCCACATGCAAGGCAAATACCCTACAGCTGTACTATAGCTCCAATTCCACCTTTTTATATCTTCTTTTATCAAATGATGCATGGGAATCCTTAGCTCTTACGACCTGAGAAAGACAAGGATTCGAGATACTACTTATCTAACATGTATTCTACTCATACTTCTTGGGGTAAATCCTGATTGGCATAAACCAATCTCATAAATCCCAGTCTTCTGCCAGTGATTACCTTAACCATGACCATGTAATCTGGTCTGACCAGTGAGCTAGGAGAGATTAATAGCCTGATGTAGGAAAAATTTGGTTGCTCTTAAACAGAGATATGGAAAAATGATTCTTCTTTCTCTGTACTCTGCACCTGGGGATTTGGACTTCAGGAACCATGGAAGTCATATTAAAGCCATGAAGAAAAAAAGGTATTCTAAGGATCCAGCTACTGGTTAAGAATGGTTGAGTAGATGGACAATTGGTTTAAAGGTAGTATAATGCAAGGAAGTTGCCCAGAGATATCCTACATTTGAAGTTTTAAGGAAGATAAAGCACCTAATTTTTATGTTGGGAGCATCAGTTGTTTTTGCGGAAGCTTTGAAATTTAAAATGGAACAATTTTAAAACTTAACCATAGAAACTAACATTGTTTGTTTTAAAGAAGATTTAAATCCTAAGCAGCATGTTATGTCATCCAATTATGAAAGTAGAATGAGAAATTTAGTTTCTGAATTTAGCAGAAGAAAGCCAACAGTGGACCAAAATTAGGAAGGGAATGTTCGTCTAACATGAGATAAACAGTTTCAGTTCATTAGTACTGTCTTTATTTTCTCTTTCTACATTTATAAATTTCCCCCCTACAACAAATTACTTACAACACATGTAAATTACAATTACAATGTTTGGGGAAAACAGAAGATGAGGTATAACCAAACATGCTTCCCTTTAGCCAAAAAAACATTTTTCACTTACTTGTTATGAAGGTAAAACCAATTCAAATACCTATAGCAAACAATAGGTCTTAATGGGTGTTTTACTTATCTCATTTTTCCAATTCAATGTAGTTTTTAAAGGGAAATCAAGCAGTGTCTGTTGAGAGTACTCATATACTTGACTTCATTGCCAGTTGGAAACCCTAACTCCTTTTACTTTTACTTAACACTTAGGATTTAGGAAACCTTAATAGAAGGTTTCTCTCTCCACTATACCACATGTTGGCACAGATTTTAATATCTCTCTTGTCCTCGCAAGTTTTACCTCACTCCTTCACTGAGCCAAGTACTTAAGAAAATCAGTGCTTGTTGCCAAGGGAGATTGGAGAAGCTGTCTGGAACAGAGATGCATGGGAACTATAGTTTGTTTTGTAGTCAGCTCCAGGCCTCCCATAAAAGCATCTTATCCTAAAATAAATCATCTTAGAGAACCTGAAACGTAAAATAGATCTTTACTCTGTCAGAAAAGCAGCATCTTCCACTGCTTCTGGGTGTGGCTGCTATTTCCTGGCGGAAACTGCTCACTTGAGTGGCCACTTTACTGAACTGTTTCCACTCAACTTGGGATCATAATCTTCCATGCTACCCCATTTGCTTTTCACCACTGCTGCTTCTATAATTATAACATATATTAGCCAGCATTTCTTTCAACTCTACACAGAGCCACTAGTCAAGCGGATATCAGCTTGATCCTATTTGCATCTAAAATCTGAAAACTCATTCCCAGTAGAGCCCATGCAGAAAAAAATAATGAAAGTCAACAATAAGTAAGAATAGTCTTGATGGCCCACTAAATTCTGCAGTACGCTGGTAACCTTCCTGAAAATAAATGCAGGCTTTAAGGGAGCATTTTTTCCCCAAGTAAATTTCAAGGCATTTTATTGAAACTCAACTCTTGCAAAGCTCAACAAGAAATTTAAAAATGAGCTAGATTTCTTTTCTTTCCCCTCAGCAAATATCACATCCTATTAAACTACATTAACTTAATGTAAAAATGAATTCTATTTTAATCTAAGTTAGATGTCAAAAATACTTAATATTTTTGGGATATATTTTAAGGATCTAAGAAATATATTAGCCAAAGTGCTAACCACACCATATGAAATCTGTCAATGGGTGTTGGGTTGTTAAAATGTGTGAAAGTTCAACAAGCTTACCTAAGCACAAACGATGCCTCTAAAGAAAATATTAAATAATTCTACACCTTAAAATAAAAGCCACTCTATAGATTTAAATCATTTGTAAAGAAAACTAGTTGGAAATTTTCCGCTGGAAAATTAGCCTTAAAAAGCAAATACTATATAAAATCTGAAGTGGAAAAATTAGTCCTAATTTTAGAAAATTGAATAAATATGTTCATATTGAAGAGTTTGTGCTGTTGCTTAGTTTTTCAAAATCAGAATTTCCTCTAAACATTTTCTAATTCTCTTGTGACTATTTTCCATAATATATTAGGGATAAGAGATTGCTTCAGATATGAAGGGTTCTGGTTAATCTAATTAACTGGAAAATCTTATTTCGCCTCTGACCATTATTGTTGAAACTCTTTCTAGAATGTCTTTTCCAGGAAAGCACACTGAACTTTGAAAACTTTGCTTTGCTTTCATAGCTGTGCCTGATATTCATGTCATTTTGGATAACCAGGCATCACACACAGCTCTGAAAGCAAAGCAAAGATTTGATTGCATGTGTGCAGATAAAGGACCTAGTTAAGGGCTTAGGAAAAATAGAAGCTACACACTCATACCACAATTTCTCTCTTGCCCTATTGAGATATAAAAAGCCTACCTTACCTAGTTGAGATCAGATGAAACAAAGGTGGGTGGCGAAGGTGGAGGGCATATATCATTGAGGGTTCTTCAAAGAAATGAAACCAATAGAATTTAGAAATATTACTTGAAAAAAATGGCCTATATGATTTGGGGAGCTGACAAATCAGAAACCTGCCTGGCCGGCAGGTAGGCTGTAGATCCAGGGAAGAGTTGATGTTACAGTTTTAGACCAAAGATGATCTGGAGGCAGAATTTCCTTAGAGGAGGTCAGCCTTTAATCTCAGGATTTTCAACTGATTGGTTATGTCACACCCACTTTATGGTGGATAATTTGCTTTATACAATGTCTATTACTTGAAATGTTAATCTCATTTGAGAAAAACTTAGCAAAAATATCCAGAATTGCTGGACCTGAGTACTATGTATGCAGTTTTGAGTACTATGGCCTAGTTAAGTTGACACATAAAATTAATCAGAGGTGAAACATAGCATTCACAAAATGTTCAAGAGGTTAATGTTGAAAGAGGGCTTGAGGTCAGGCTCATCTGTTTCACTTTAATATATGAAGACTAGAGAAAGAAAGGGCAGAAAGGTGAATATTATGCATATCAGAAAAGATCTCTTTTCTTTTAATCAGCTGGCTTAAATATCTCCTTACGTGCCTACAAAGCATTAGGTCCATGTAAAATGTTCTAATTGTCCAGAGCTTTGTTCTAAGAGCATAGGAAAATGTCTTGAAGATAGAAAGATTATCCAAATTGTATAGCCATAACTGTTAGTGAGACACAGTTTTTATGCATTACTTAGTTTTGCCCTCCTAATAACCCTCTCAAGGCCAAAGTCATAGCACAGTGGGTAAAGTTTGCTCTTGCCTTGCACATAGCCAACCCAGTTTCTATCAAGCACCCTACATGGTCCCCTAAGCCTTGCCAGGAGTAATTCCTCAGTGCAGAGCCAGAAGAAAGCCCTGAGCACCAAACAGGCACTGTCCCCCCCCAAAAAAAACCCAATAAATCTCTGAATTAGAAACTATTTTGGGACTATAAAGATAAAGTGACCAACATAAGGTCACCCAACAAGGAAGGAGCACAATAGTGATTCACACTTAAGTACAAAGTGTCCCAAAGCCCACAGTCTTATACACCATATTGAGAGGATCCTGTTTTCCTCCATTAATTCTCATTAAATCACATATCAATTGAGGGCTACAAGTAAACTATGTGCTATTTGGGTTACAAATAAATGGGATATAAAAAACTGAGGATTTTGGTGATTTATCCCTATCTCTCTCCTGCTTCTCCACTTAAGTAACACAGCCAAGAAGCCATTTATTTTATGTCAGCTGTGTCAAGTGACTTCCTTATATATTTCCTTGAACAGTTACTGAAAAATCAAATCAAGTCATCATTTAGGCATTCAAAGTCATTGTAGATCTAAAGAGCCAAAACAAGTAATATTGATCAAGGGAACTGAAAGTAACCTGTTTGGCTATGTACAGTGCATTATATATAAAAGAGTATTTTTTTTTAAATGCAGTCACCTGAAGCCTACATTTCAAACAAACCACCCCTCTCCTTAAAAATTTATATAAGAGTTGGGGAGATAATTCAAATAGTTGAACATATAAGAATTTGAGTTTTATCCCCCACAGCACATGACCCCTGACTACGGGCAGGTGTGACCCTAATGGCCTCCAGCACCCTTGATGCCAAGTAGAATACTAAACCACAAGCCCAGTAACACTGAGCCATGCAGCACCAGAAATGCACCCTCTCCAATAAAAGAAAACAATTTATCTAAGAGGGAGTCAAGGAAACAATAAAGCCTGTGCACTTGAAAAGCTCCGATTCTCGTTGCAGAAACAAATGCTCCTAGATGAGACAGTAAGGGCAAAAAAAGTATCCAAACATAATTAAGTAGTAATAATAAGTGTTTCAGGGGCCTCTGGGAGAGAAAGAAACTGCTGCTTAATAATTATCCTCAATCTTTCTAGCTCCTCCAAGAAAATTCTAAGAAAAGCTGGACTCCTGCCAAGAGGCTGTGAAAATCAGTCAATGCCACCTTTCAAAAGCTGCATACCTCAGCCAGGAATTTCCAGTTCAATCAAAGTCTGGTAATAACTTGTTGTGACTTTCCAAATGATTGTCTTCACAAGCTTTGCTTCTGCAAGTAGCACCCAAGGAAATAAAAGTGACCATGATTTTCATTGATGTTAAGTAATAATATGGCCAAGTTGGCAGTGTCTGCTGGCTCTGGGCTCCAGCACCTGTGAAATTTGGAAACAGACCAGGTATCCTGCCACTGCTGTGCTTCTAGATCAGAGGTTCCCACTTATTTCAACTACTGCCTCTTTTTCAGGACAAAAATAAGGGCACTTAGCACCACCTGAAAATCTGCCATTTAAGAGAGAAAAGTTTGGGTCCCCAGATGCAATATTTCCCAAAATGGGTGATACCATGCCTTTCTGGATCCTTGCAGTATTCCCTGGAAGATGGCACAGTGTCAACCACTTTGGAAAAGACTGTTCCAGTAGGCCTATGAAGTAGAGAGTGCATGATAGCAGGGTCCAGGTACCGCATGTCCATGCCTCTCAAACAGTGGGTATTGCTCCATCAACCAAGCAAACAAATGAAGCTCCCTAAGTTGATGGGAAACTGCAGCATAATTTGGGGATGGTATTCCCTGACATTAGGTCTTTCCTTGTTTGTAAGTTTCATTTCAAACCAAGAGCCAGACTCTGAGCTTCCTTGTAGCAGGTTGGAGTGAGCATACAGGTTCTACCTTTGCTTCTTTCTATTGCCCACCCCACCCCCAAGGGAATATCATTCAGCAAGATGGAAGGGAACTCTATACTTTTATCCCCTCTTCCTTCCCTTCCTCACTATGTTGTGTTGGTGACTGAAGGTCTCCCATACTTGGTTGTGGTGTTCATCAGAGATTGTGCATTTGAGAAGCACCCCTACATGTTGGGGGCTCTGAGTCATTTAAACTTACAGGCTCGGGGCTGGAGCAATAGCACAGTGGGTAGGGTGTTTGCCTCGCACGTGGCCCACCCGGGTTCAATTCCCAGCATCCCATATGGTCCCCTGAGCACCACTAGGAGTAATTCCTGAGTGTGTGAGCCAGGAATAACCCCTGTGCTGGTGTGACGCAAAAAAGAAAAAAAAACAGGCTCAAGCACATCAAACTCTGCTCTGGAGATTATGCTTTGTGATGGCATCAGGTCTCAGAACACAGAGCTGCTGGGACAATGCTTGGTGTAACACTGGGAAAGGACTTCATGGACTACAATTGTCAGGTGATTTAACCAGAGTCATTCCAGATTCACCACCACCATCTGTCTGTCTGTCTATCTGTCTGTCTGTCTGTCTCTCTCTCTCTTTCTCTCTCTCTCTCTCTCTCTCTCTCTCACACACACACACACACACACACACACACACACACACACACACTTGTTGCTTTCTTTAGATCATAGAGAACCCAGGAGTTTTTGGCACAGCACTTTTTTGAGGAGGATGGGAAGCATGGAGAATGGTCATGGATAAAAATAGATCTACTCTAGCAGAGTGAAAAGTCTAAACAAGAGTTGAGTACATTGAGAGATGCATTCACTCTTCGACCCGAGGGATAATAGATGGAAGGTCATGCCTGCTACGGCAGCTTGCTTTACAAATCCCAAACATGTGTAAAGTACTCCTTTGGTGATGCATGCATCATCCAGCAGAGCCTAGCGAGGTGGTAAATATCATGCAGAAGAGCTCTGCCAGGGCACAGGGATCCCAAAGCCCACCTCGCAGTGGGACAACGCTGGCAGAGAGTCCTGACTACTGTGACACAGGGTCTGCTTTGGAGCCTCAGGTCAGGATCCCCACAGGTGGCAAAATCCAACAGTTTCTTTAGCTTCTTCTTGGCTGACTTCTCAAATTATGCATCAGCTCCCCAGGATTTAGACATGTATTTTGGTGCTACGATTTATGGTTCTGCTTTGCAGTCATCTTACTGCCTGATGATTAACATCCAATTATTGCTAATAATGGCAACGATACTAGCAAAAAAACAATGATGACAACAAAAAAGCATTAAAGGCAACATTATTGAGTTCTTAGCGGCTGCCAGGGAATGCATTACCCTCTTGAAGGATATGGGGGTGCCTGATGAGGTGAAAAATGAAAATCAAAATAAATAAAAAGAATAAAGCCCTCTTATGCTATGATTTACAGAGGTGTCTTTTAGTATTATCTCCATTTTATAGAAAAGGAAAAGGAGAGTTAGCATTGTTTTAAACTGCCCAACTTCCCAAATAAGCAGATGATAAAGGCAAGATGAGTCCAGATCCCATGCTACTAACTCTGACAGGAGATTGCCTTAATATGCAGTTATTAGCAATGAAGCACTAAGCATTCAAAAATGGTCCAAGTTCTGTGTAATTTACTCCCAAGCCACAAAGATTATGACTGACTAAATCTTTCCATGTCCCTTGATGCCTCACTACTTTCCCTCACTAGTTAAATGCCAGAGAAAAGATAACTATTTACTTCCAATTCTCTTCCTGCTAAAAGCTAGACATACCACTGAACTCTGGAGAAGATTTCAGTCTCCTTTCTAAGATTCATTATGCTTTAATGATTCCATGGGTAAGTGCAGAGAGTTGGGGACTGGAACTAGGTGGGATCCCTGGAAGAAAAAAATGCAAGCCAGAAGCTATTGTTTAATACAGTCACAAATTGCTTAACAATTTGGGGGTAAATGATGAATCACATATATGATAATGGACCCCCAAAACTAAACCAGATAGGCTATACATGTAACAGATTATATTGTTTAGGTTGTGTCATTATACTCTGTGTCATTTACACAATGACAAAATCCATCTAAGGTCTCTTTACTCTACATGTCATTAGACACATGACTGCATCACTATCACTGTCGTCCCATTGTTCGTCGATTTGCTCAAGCGGGCACCAGTAACATCTCCATCGTGAGACTTGTTACTGTTTTTGGCATATCAAATATGCCACAGGTAGCTTGCCAGCTCTGCCATGTGGGCGAGATACTCTCGGTAGCATGCCAGGATCTCCAAGAGGGGCGGAGGAATTGAACCTGGGTCAGCTGCGTGCAAGGTAAATGCCTTACCCGCTGTGCTATCGCTCCAGCCCATGACTGCATACTAATATTTTATATTTATATAATATACTTTTTATTATAGCATTAATTTGAAGTGTATGTGACCGTTTTACTTGGACAAGCACAAATTGCATATTGTTTTATAATATAACTATGTAAAAATTATAAAAATATCTTGGATAGTGGAAAACTGCAACCAAGGATGATTTTCAAAGATAAGTGAGCAAGTACTGATAGCAAGAGCTAACTTGTTTAATACTCAGAAATATCTATGAGGTAGGTCTGACCTTTGCTTGAGTTCCCAAACTAAACATTTATGCAAAAGTGTTTGGAAGGGTTCTCAGGACAGGCAGCCATGGCGAGGGAAGTACAAAAGGTAAAAAAGAAGACTGGAAATGCAACAGAGATGCCCAATAAAGGAAATGTTATTTTGGAAAATTGACTCAATTCCACAGGAGGATTATGAGTCCTAAAGGTAAGTGATCCTCCAAGTGTGGTTCTCCAGCATCATTTTGGAATTGGTTAGAAGGGCAAATCTCTCTCTCTCTCTCTCTCTCTCTCTCTCTCTCTCTCTCTCTCTCTCTCACACACACACACACACACACACACACACACATGCACACACACATACACACACACACACACACACACACATATATATATATATATATTTAAGTTTTAGCCAACATGGTCTACAATTTTGCAATACTGTCAATGGGAGGGATTCCTGCTTACAACATTTTGAAACCACACCCACCAGTGCCCATTTCCTTCCACTCTTGTCTCAAAATCCCACCATCCAATCCTGTCTCCTCCCTCCCACCTCACCACCTGCTCTCCACACCCCTATTTCACCACCCTGGTCAGCTCCATTCTGTAGATCAGGACATAGCTTCTGTTGCTTTTTGGTAATTTTTTGCTTCCATACTGTGGGTTTTTCTATTCTATGTGTGAGAGAGAGTCTGTATCTGTCCTCTTTACCTGACTGACTTCATTCAGCATGATACACTGCAGATCCTTCCCTACAGCAACAAATTGCATGATTTTTTCCTATAGTTGAATAGTATTCCATTGTCTATATATTCCATTGTATATATTTACATACAATATATATTCCATTGTATATATTCCATTGTATATATTCCATTGTATATATTTACATACAATAGTTTATATTGGGTTGGAGTGATAGCACAGCAGTAGGGCATTTGTCTTGCATGCGGCCCACCCAGGTTCGATTCCTCCACTCCTCTCGGAGAGCCCAGCAAGGTACTGAGAGTATTTTGCCCACAGAGAAGAGCCTGGCAAGCTCCCCATGGCATATTCGATATTGAAATACAAAGCAGTTTGTATTATGAATAATGGTTTCTTTTTCCAGTTATTTGTCCTTAGATATTTGGGTTGTCTCCAAAGTTTTGCTATTGTGAATAGTCTTACAATGAACATAGGACTGCACATATCTTTTATGAGTAGAATTTTGGGGCCATTGGAAAGATAGGCAGAACTGGGAATGCTGGGAAAGCTCAATTCTTAGTTTTTTGAGAAGTGTCCATATTATTTTTGAAAAAGGCCAGGCCAGTCTGCATTACCACCAGCAATAGTAAGAATACCTTTCCCCCTATATTCACACCAACACTGGTTGTTTCTGTTCTTTGTGAGGTGATATCTCATTGTTATTTTGATTTGGACCTCCCTGATTATCAATAAGGCAGAGCATTACTATATGCCTCTTGATCATCTGTATGTTTCCTTTGACGAAGTTTATCCTCATCTCTTCTCCCTATTTTTTTTGTTTTTTGGTTATTTTTGGTTTTTGGGTCACACTCGGTGATGCACAGACGTTACTCCTGGCTCATGCACTCAGGAGTTACTCCTAGTGGTGCTCGTGGGACCATATGGGATGCTGGGAATCGAACTCGGGTCGGCCACATGCAAGGCAAACACCCTACCCATTATGCTATTGCTCCAGCCTCTCTTCTCCCCATTTTTTGATGTGGCTGTTTTTCCTTCTTTTTGTTGCTGTTGTTGTTGTGGTGGTGGTTGTGGTTGTTGTTAAGTGCTTTATATATCTTGGAAATTAACTCTTAGATTGTTGCTGAGCAAGTATTTTATCCTAATATATGGGCTGTCTGTTTTCTGGTCATCATTTCTTTTGCAGTACAGAAGTCTAATCTAAAGATTAGACTAATCTAAAGATTAGGCTCCTAAAACCTGCAGAATGAGAAACTCTGATGTGGTGTTCAGCAGGTATGTTTGAACTAGCCCTCCTCAATTCCTTAGGTTCTGTTGCACACTGATAGGTAGGTGTAGCCCACTTCAGAGTTGCCCTGAAGGGCCAAGAGAGTCACAGTGTATAAACTCCACAGCTGTCAATCATTGGTTTGGGTTAGTGGTGCAGCATGGGAATGCATATAGATTCAGATTGGTGTGGTATTTATGACAATTTAAGATAAACAGGCATGTCAGGGATTCATACTATATGTGTGAGAGATTTATTAGTTTTACTTTTCCAACAAGATCAGTAGAGCCAGTGGGACTTGGCCAAGACCACATATCTGAGTAGTGCCAGAGTCAAGGTTCAAACTAAGGTCCATGTGGCTCTAGATCAAGCTTTGAACCAAAATACTATATTGTGTTCAGGTTAGAAGAGAATACTGAGATGGTCAAGTAAATAAGAGCCCCTTCCCTTGCTCTCTCTCTCTCTCTCTGAGCCCGAAACTTAGGTTAAATATCAGTTAGATAAGATAGTACAACATCTGGGCCTTCAGCAAGAAAGCTGCATCCCTCATTGAGAGAGGATCACTGAACGAATAATGAAAGGCAGAAAAAATGTTTTCCTGAGAATCTTCTGTAAATAGCTTATTATTTAGAGTATCAAAAATGGAAAGACTTGCCTTCTAGTCCTATCTGCCATGCTTTCTATTTATATGTTGATGAAAGTGAGTATGTAAAATGAAGATTATATAAATTTGTTTTTCAAGTAATCCAATATAACTTTTTGGGAAGAATCAGAGTCTATGGAAAGTTTTCTAAATAATAGTTTTTCTTTCACTAATTTAGCACAACCAGAGAAACTGGAAGAATGATTACTTTATAAATGTGGATTATTCTTTGAAAATGAATACAAATGGCCATGTTATATGTACATTACTATTCCCCAATTTGGTTTCATGGGCCCCCCAAACATTCAGAGGCTTTAAATTGCAGCTGATACATTATACAAGATTTCCTATTTTCACATAATTATAATATAATGTTTAACCAATCATAATTTTTGTTGTAGATTTTCATAATTGAAAGATAGCTTAATGCAATTTGACTCTTGTTTATGACTGGTGTTTCTGCTATGAAGGTACTCAAGATGTTCCCATATAGACAGAACATCCTGACCCCACACCAGGCTGTCTTCACCGGAGCAACTCAGACAGGGACAGGTTGAGTTTCCCTCCCCTCCCCGCTCCAGCAGAACCTCAGCTGCTGAATACCTCCAGAAACCAACTGCAGCCATGTTCAAGGCCGCTCTCCACAGGCTCAACAAGCCTCACCTATGGTGAAGCCTGCAGAACAACCCAGGTATGTGGGACTCATGACAGAGATCTCCAATCTCACTAAAACAGGGACTGGGCCTCCTCCCCCCAGCTCCCCACTTTTCCAGTAGCTTGGTAGTCACACCCACAAACTGCCTCTAGTGCCATATAATTTCATCAACTGCCAAGATCCAGAGACTATGAAATAAAGCCCCCAGAAGAGAGCAACGCAGAATGTCCTCCTGGCCATGCACCCTCTTATACTCTAGGCCACTGATATACAAAAACTAGCACATATTTGTTTGGTTTCAACATATATGTTTATAATCTCTTATACAAGGGCTTAAAAGGCTTCAGGATGAAATACAACAATCTTCACACACTTTCCTCTTATGGTGGTGGGAAGGTGCACTGTGGTGGGATTGGTGTTTGATTATTATCTGTAATAAACTATTGTGAACAAAGTTTATGTAGCACTGTAACACTGTCGTCTTGTTGTTCATCGATTTGCTCAAGTGGGCACCAGTAACATCTTCAATGTGAGACTTGTTACTGTTTTTGGCATATCGAATACGCCACGGGTAGCTTGACAGGCTTTTCTGTGTGGGCGGGATACTCTCGGTAGCTTGCCAGGCTCTCCGAGAGGGATAGAGAAATCAAACCCAGCTGACTGCATGCAAGGCAAATGCCCTACTATCACTCCAGTACAAAGTTTATTTTTAAAAAAAGGTTTTTTAAGTTGTTTCACTATAGTATCACCACTTTTGCTTGTAAATATAGCCATAAAGTACTCAAGCATGGCAAGAGTGTAGTGGATTAGACCCTTGCTACTTAAAACCTGGTTCCAAGATCAGCAGCACATTCACCTCTGGGGGGATTATTAGTAATCTTATAATAATAACCTTAGGTTCCACCCCAAAACTACTATATAAGAATATGCATTGGTTTTCAATGCAATAAGCAGTGGGATCAGGATTCCCAGCTCCAATACCTAGTAAATGTGTTATTTAAATACTTTTCTAACTCTGAAGTTCCTTATCTGTAAATGAAAACAAAAACATAAAATCCTACTCTGTAATTTTATTATGAGTATAAACAAAAGAATGCATACTTAAAGCTTTTCATTACTCTGTAAATACTAACTTTCAAATTATTTCCCCATGAAATGGTAAGAATAGAACATTCTTATCAAAAAGGTGATTTTTATTTTAGCCAACAAAATGATGAATCTTCAAAATTCCTCATGGCTGATACTGGCTTCAGCATTTAAAGAAAACAAACTCAGATTTCCTACTAATTTGATAATGGATGATAGACCCATATTGATTTGCTTAATGGGAATGTGTAACCTGATAGTTTATCAAATTCTCTTTGCAGTGAAAGTAGGTTTCCAGAAACAACATTTTAGTTTCACTTCATAGATAAATACTTTTATTTGAAGGATAAATGAAGGAACATTGAAATCTCCTACCAGCAGGTTTTCATTCAGAAGAAAACTGGGTCCGTACAATAAGAGTTTGCATCTTTCCTTCAAATTCCTAAAATAATCACCATTTTAAAATGCCACATGAATCAAATTTCACATGTATCACCTGTCATCCTGTTGATCTCTATTTGCTTGAGCGGGCACCAGTAACGTCTCCATTTGTTCCTGTCTCGTGCTAGTGTAGCCCAATGATATCTGCTCATTCCAGGAACATGAAGAGCCTCAAACCTATCATTCAGGATTTTGACAAAGAAGTCTGACCATCTCGTAGGGGGGCAGCCACGTGATCTTTTGACATCCCATGGAATCCAGTCGGTAACAGTCCTGCGCTATCTCCAAATTGCATTACGTGTCTGGCCCATCTGATTTTTGACATGTTGGCAAATGAGACAGCATCCCTGATTCTTCTGTTGACGGAGGTTGGAACTCCAGATTCCTTCTCTTGCTTTAGTGAAACGTGATACTGCAAGTATAGCTCTTTCGATTCTTCTTTGGGATACCCGAATAGTGTTCTCATCCTGTTTGTGTAGAACCCAGGTCTCTGAGGCGTATGTTAGTGCAGGAAGAACGATGGAGTCGAAAAGATGTGGCCGGAGCCAGAGGTCCTTTGTCTCCTTAGCCACTTCTTCAACACTCGTGAAGGCGTTCCACGCTGCTCTCTTCCTCCTGTGCAGTTCTGGAGCCAAGTCATTCCTCATGTTGAGTTCTCGACCTAGGTACACATAGCTGCTGCATTTGGAAATATTTGTTCCACTGAGACCAAATGGGATGTCAGGGACTAGTTCATTTTTCATGAACATTGTTTTGCTGAGATTCAGCTGCAGTCCAACCTTTCCACACTCGAGGTCGAAGTCAGTCAGCATTTGTGTCGCTTGGCTAATGTTTGGCGTTATGAGAATGATGTCATTAATGAAGCAGAGGTGGTGTAGTTGCCGACCATCTATCTTCACTCCCATTCCTTACCATTCCAGTCGTCACATGATGCTCTTGAGAGTGGCACTGAAGAGTTTCGGTGAAATGGTATCTCCCTGCCGAACCCTTCTCTTTATGTCAAATTTAGTGTGATTAAAATTAAGACATGAGGACAGCTTTATCAGGTCATCCTTTCAATTTTTGGACAGTTCTTAATTTCCTTGTTTTAGAAGAAAATCCTGAGTTGTTTTCTTTCCTTTTGTAGAAGAAGGCCATTTCTCATACAAAATAAAATCAATGATTTAGAAATGTTCTAAAAAACAACATGTAGAAGAGCAACATTTTATTATTAGTCATGCATTATAATATTAAGTGAAATTTACAGTGATCCTGATATCTAACAATTCAGAAGACTTTAGCAATAAAGGTATTTCTTGGAACTTTTTCTTTCTAAAACCAAAGTTGGCACAAAATATTATAATTATCTGTGGAAATTTTAAAAATATATACCCATTGTGCTAAGAAATGCAACCTGTTCTTTGCCTTTGTTTTTGGATTTGGGGCCACATCTAGGGCTTACTCCTAGCTCTGCACTCAGGAATTACTCCTGGAAGTGCTGAAGGGATCATATGGGATGCCAGAGATTGAACCCAGGTTGGCCTTATGCAAGGCAAGTAATCACTCCAGCCCCCAAATTCAGAATGCTAGAGGCTAAGATAGCCAACATCTTTGTTCTCTATTCTTCAGCCTAGTAAAAATATTCACTAAGTGAATGGCAGACAATCATTGAAATTTTGAGGACTACTTTAAAATTATTGCCATTTTTTCCAGGGTATACAAGAATTATTTTAGCAGTTTAAATTTTATTTTTATTTTTTAATAATAATATTTTAGTAATTTTCCAGGGATTAAATAGAATAATAAATCAGGTATCTGTTGCATCTACAGTTTTATCTGGGCTGGAGCTATAGCACAGCGGGTAGGGCGTTTGCCTTGCATGTGGTCAACCCGGGTTCGATTCCTCTGCCCCTCTCGGACAGCCCAGCAAGCTAGCGAGAGTATCTCACCCGCACAGCAGAGTCTGGCAAGCTACCCGTGGCATATTCTATATGCCAAAAACAGTTAACAGCAAGTCTCACAATGGAGATGTTACTGGTGCTCACTCTAGAAAATCAATGAACAACGGGATGACATTGACAATGACAGTTGTATCTACAATCACGTATAAAGCTCTGAAGGCTAAAAGATAAAATGGGGGTTTGTTGTGTTTTTTTTTATTAGGGTTTGGGTTTGGCAGCCAAACCTGACTGTGCTCAGGGTTTACTCCCAACTCTATGATCAATTGTGAGGGATCACTTGTGAGGTACCCAGGGGACCATATGGGGTGTCAGGGATCTGCCACTTGAAAGTCAAGCTCCCCACAAGCTGCACTATCGCTCTGGGATCCCTAAAGAAAAATCTTTAAAACAAAAACCTTTATGAAACACTAAAAGGTTTCAAGAACAATTTGAGAGAGAGCGAGATAGACAGAGACAGAGAGACAGAGAGAGAAAAAAAGCACTGGCCATAGAGACAGACTGGAAGCTGAAGGGTGATGGGAGGGAACCTGGGGACACTGGTGCTGGGAAATGTACATGGTGGAGGGATGGGTGTTGGTATACTGTACAATTGAAACCTAGACATGAACAGCTATATATATATCTCATAGTGACTCAATTTAAAAAAATTTTTAGAGTTCAACCAGTGCTTTATATACCATTGATATCAACCCCTTATCTGATGGGTATTGTGTAAATATCCTTTCCCATTCTGTGGATAGTCTTTGTATTCTGGTCACTGTATATCTTGCGGTGCAGAAGCTTTTTAGTTTAATGTAGTCCCATTTGTTGATCTCTGTTTTTACTAGATTGCTTAGTTCCGTGTCACGTTTGAAGATACCTTTATCTTCAATATCGTGGAGGGTTTTGCCGACCTTGTCTTCAATGTACCTTATGGTTTGTGGTCTAATGTTGAGGTCTTTAATCCATTTTGATCTGACTTTTGTGCATGGTGTCAGGTCAAGGTCTAAACCCATTTTTTTGCATGTGATTGTCCAGTTTTGCCAGCACCATTTGTTAAAGAGGCTTTCCTTGCTCCACTTCACATCTCTTGCTCCCTTATCAAAGATTAGATGATCATACATTTGGGGTTGTGTGTAGGGATATTCCACCCTGTTCCATTGGTCTACGGCTCTGCCTTTGTTCCAGTACCATGCTGTTTTAATTGTTACTGCTTTGTAGTAAAGATTGAGGCTGGGGAGGGTGATGCCTCCCATCATCTTTTTCCCAAGAATTGTTTTAGCTATCCTTGGACGTTTGTTATTCCATATGAATTTTAGGATTGCTTGATCCATTTCTTTGAAGAATGTCATGGGTATACATATTGGGATCGCATTGAATCTGTATAATGCTTTAGGGAGTATTGCCATTTTGACAACATTGACCAAGGAAGAAATACGAATGGCCAAAAGGCACATGAAAAAGTGCTCTGCATCACTAATCATCAAAGAGATGCAGATCAAAACAACCATGAGATACCACCTCACACCACAGAGACTGGCACACATCCAAAAGAACAAAAGCAACCGCTGTTGGAGAGGATGTGGGGAGAAAGGGACCCTTCTACACTGCTGGTGGGAATGCCGGCTAGTTCAGCCCTTTTGGAAAACAGTATGGACGATTCTCAGAAAACTAGAGGTTGAGCTCCCATTTGACCCAGCAATACCACTGCTGGGAATATATCCCAGAGAGGCAAAAAAGTACAATCGAAAAAACATCTGCACATGTATGTTCATCGCAGCACTGTTTACAATAGCCAGAATCTGGAAAAAACCCGAATGCCCCAAAACGGATGACTGGTTGAGGAAACTTTGGTACATCTATACAATGGAATACTATGCAGCGGTTAGAAAAAAGGAAGTCAAGAATTTTGTAGTTAAGTGGATGGGCATGAAAAGTTTCATGTTGAGTGAAATGAGTCAGAAAGAGAGAGACAGACATAGAAAGACTGCCCTCATCTATGGTATATAGAATATCAGAGTGGGAGACTAACACCCAAGAACTGTAGAAATAAGTACCAGGAGGTTGACCCCATGGCTTCGCGGCTGGCCTCACGTTCCGGGGAAAGGGCAACTCAGAGAAGCGATCACCAACTACATTGTAGTTGAAGGCCATGTGGGGGAAGGGAGTTGCGGGCTGAATGAGGGCTAGAGACTGAGCACAGCGGCCACTGAACACCTTTATTGCAAACCACAACAGCTAATTAGAGAGAGAGAACAGAAGGGAATGCCCTGCCACAGTGGCAGGGTGGGGTGGGGGGGAGATGGGATTGGGGAGGGTGGGAGGGACGCCGGGTTTACGGGTGGTGGAGAATGGGCACTGGTGAAGGGATGGGTTCCCGAACTTTGTATGAGGGAAGTATAAGCACAAAAGTGTATAAATCTGTAACTGTACCCTCACGGTGATTCTCTAATTAAAAATAAATAAATTATAAAAATTAAAAAAAATAATAAAAAATAAAATAAAAAAAATGCTTTAAGCTAAAAAAAAATTTTAAGAATCAAATAGTCTTGGTAACTTAGTATAATATGAAATCCTATTGAATTCACAATGGGAGGATAGTATAAAGATTAGTACTGGAACAACTGGAGAAATGTGAGTGGTATATTCAATACTGTTTTTAAGCCTCAAATATACTCTTTTGTATTTGGGATAGTTAGGAGATTTTTCTGGTCCTCAGGAGATGGTTGCATTATTTGTTACATCTGAAATTAATTCTCAACTGATTTAGAAAAAAAGTAATGTATACTGATCATATATATATATACTATACACTCATTTATATTTATATGCATATATGTGTATAGGAAGATAAATAAAGTAAATGTGGAAAAATATGTTAACAATTGGATGATTTAGGGAAAGAGTACAAAGTTGATCTTTGTGCTACTCTTGCAGATTTTTTTAGAAATAAAAAGCAGGAATGGAAAGTTCTTTGTGATTAAAAAAATTAAAATTTCAAATATGAAGGCAAAGAAACCACAAAAAATAAATATGTGGTAATTGGATAACAGAATATGATAACTCGATCGTCTATAAAACAGTACCAAACTTCTTTTGGGGAACAAAAATATTCACATAAAATAGTCTCCATAGAGATAACATTTGATCTTAAATACATACATTTTATTTCACATAAGAAAATAGCCTGATAATAAAGGCACCAGTGTGAAATGATTCAAGACAGCTAGAGAAATTCCAGAAATAGTCATTAAAACAAGTCAAGAGAAATAAATAGGTATATTTGGGTCTTTCTTCTCAAGTGACAAGTACGTAAAAAGATGATTGACAGATCTGGGAAACTCAGCTGCTTTCAACCATTCGTGGAAGCATGGTGTCACTTGCATGACCTCTTGCAAAAATGCCCAATATGCAATAGCTGAACTCATAAACCCATAGCATTCTAAAGGAAGAGTTAATAAACCAATAATTCTTTTCAGCTTAATCTTAATTTGGATGCAAATCAGACAAATATTTCATCTACTCATGTCTGTTGTTCTTCTAAGTTGTTTTCTTTCTTTTTAAAAATTTTTTATTAGAGAATCACTGTGATGTACAGTTACAAACTTATGAACTTTTGTGTTTGCATTTTACTCATACAGTGATCATTTACCTATCCCTCCACCAGTGCCCATTCACCTCCACCAATGATCCCAGTATCCCTCTCGCCACCCCCACCCCATCCCCCACCACCCCACTCTGCCTCTGTGGCAGGGCATTCCCCTTTGTTCTCTCTCTTTTTGGGTTTTGTAGTTTGCAATAGAGGGTATTGAGTAGCCATCATGTTCTGTCTATAGTCTACTTTCAGCTCGAATCTTCCAACCTGAATGGGTCCTCCCGACATCCTCTACTTGTTGTTCCCTTATCTATCTGAGCTGCCTTTTCCCCTAGCATGTGAGGCCAGTTTCCAAGCTGTGGAGCAGACCTCCTAATCCTTATCTCTACAGCTCTTGGGTGTTAGTATCCCACTATGTTATTTTATATTCCACAGATGAGTGCAATCTTTCTATGTCTGTCCCTCTCTTTCTGACTCATTTCACTTAACATGATACTTTCTATGTAGAACCACTTATATACAAATTTCATGACTTCATCTTTTCTAACAGCTACATAGTATTGCATTGTGTAGATGTACCAAAGTTTCTTTAACCAGTCATCTGTTTTTGGGCACTCTAGTTTTTTCCAGATTTTGGCTATTGTAAACAGTGCTGCAATGAACATATGTCATTTCTACTATACCTTTTTGCCTCTCCAGGATATATTCCCAGGAGTGGTATTGCTGGGTCAAATAGGAGCTCAATTTCTAATTTTTTGAGAATTGTCCATATTGTTTTCCAAAAGGGCTGAATAAGTCGGCATTCTCACCAGAAGTGAAGGAGAGTCTTTTTCTCCCCACATCCACACCAACAGCGGTTGTTTTTGTTCTTATGGATGTGGGACAGTCGCTGTGGTGTGAAATGATATCTCATTGTTGTTTTAATCTGCATCTCCCTGATGACTAGTGATGTAGAGCATTTTCTCAAGTGTCTTTTAGCCATTCGGATTTCTTCTTTGAGAAAATTTCTGTTCATTTCCATCCCCCATTTTTTGATGGCATTAGGAGTTTTCTTCTTGTAGAGTTCAAACAGTGCCTTGTATATCCCTGATATCAACCCCTTATCAGATGTGTATTGGGTGAATGTCCTTTCCCATTCTGTAGACTGTCTTTATATTTTGGTCACTGTTTCTTTTGAGGTGCAGAAGCTTCTTAGTTTAAGGTAGTCCAATTTGTTTATCTCTGTTTTCAGTTGCTTGGCCAGTGGTGTGTTATCTTTGAAAATACTTTTAGCTTCAATGTTGTGGAAGGTTTTGCCAACCTTGTTTTCCATGTACCTTATGGATTCTGGTCTGATGTTGAGATCTTTAACCCACTTTGACCTGACCTTTGTACATGGCATTAAGTAGAGATCTAAGCCCATTTTTTGCATGTTGCTGTCCAGTTTTGCCAGCACCATTTGTTAAAGAGGTTTTCTTGTTCCAGTTCACATTTTTTGCTCCCTTATCAAAGATTAGATGATCATATATTTGAGGGTGTGTGTCAGGATATTCAGCCCTGTTCCACTGGTCTGTGGCTCTGCCTTTGTTCCAGTAAAATGTTGTTTTCATTATTAACGCTTTGTAGTATAGATTGAGGTTGGGGAGGGTGATTCCTCCCATATTCTTTTTCCTAAGAGTTGCTTTAGCTATTTGTGGGGGCTTATTGTTCCATATGAATTTCAGGAATGCTTGTTCCATTTCTTTGAAGAATGTCATGGGTATCCTTATAGGGATCCCATTGAATGTGTACAATGTTTTGGGGAACACTGCCATTTTGACAATGTTAATTCTCCCAATCCATGAGCAGGGGATATCTTTCTATTTCCTCATGTCCTCTATAGTTTCTTGAAGTAGCGTTTTGTAGTTTTCTTTGTACAAGTCCTTTACCTCCTTAGTTAAGCTGATTCCGAGGTACTTGATTGTTAGAGGCATGATTGTGAATGGGATTGCTTTTTATCATGTTGCTTTCTTCTCTCTCGTTATTTGCATATAGGAAAGCCATAGACTTTTGGGTATTGATTTTATAGCCTGCAACTTTACTATATTAGATGTTGTTTCTAAGAGTTTCTTGGTAGAGGTTTTAGGGTTCTCTAGGTATAGTATCATATCATCTGCAAATAGTGAGAGCTTGATTTCTTCCTTTCCTACTTGAATGGACTTAATATATTTTTCTTGCCTAACCGCTATTGCAAGTACTTCCAGTACTATATTGAACAGAAGTGGAGAGAGTGAGCATCCTTGTCTCATCCATGATCTTAGAGGGAAGGCTCTTAGTTTTTCCCCATTAAGGATGATGCTTGCCATAGGCTTGCAGAAGATGGTTTTGACTATATTGAGGAAAGTCCCTTCTATACCCATTTTGGCCAGAGTTTTCATCATAAATGGGTGCTGGATCTTGTCAAACGCTTTCTCTGCATCTATTGATATGATCATATGGTTCTTATCTTTTCTTTTGTTGATATGATGGATTATGTTGATTGATTTCCGGTTGTTGAACCATCCTTGCATCCCCGGGATGAATCCTACTTGGTCATGTGTATGATCTTTTTAATGAGTTGTTGAATTCTGTTTGCTAATATTTTGTTGAGAATCTTTGCATCCGTGTTCATCAGAGATATCGGCCTGTAGTTTTCTATTTTTGTGGTGTCTTTGTTTGCTTTTGGTATTAGGGAGATATGAGCCTCATAGAAACTGTTTGGGAGGTTTTCTGTTTCTTCAATTTCCTGGAAAAGCTTGAGGAGAACTGGCAACAGGTCCTCTTTAAATGTTTGGAAGAATTCGCTACTGAATCCATCTGGACCCAGGCTTTTGTTTGGGGGAAGACTTTGGATTACTGTTTCAATTTCCTTGATATTAATAAGACTATTCAGGTATTCCAGATCTTCTTTATTCAGCCTTGGGGGATTATAGAAATCCAGGAATTTATCCATTTCTTCTAGGTTCTCTTGTTTGGTAGCATACAGATTTTCAAAGTAGTCTCTGATGATCTCTTGAATTTCTTTGGTTTTTGTTGTGATATCTCCCTTTTCATTTTTGATTCAGTTTATAAGTGTTCTCTCTCTCGCTTTCTTTTTGAGTTTTGCTGGTGGTTTGTCAATCTTATGTATTTTCTCGAAGAACCAGCTCTTGGTTTCATTGATCTTTCAGATTGTTTTCTGGGTTTCCATGTCGTTGATTTCTGCTCTAAGTTTTATTATCTCTTTCCTTCTGCCTGCCTTGGGCTCCTATTTTTGGTCCTTTTCTAAAATCTTAAGCTGTGAAGTTAAGTTACTTATGTGGACCCTTTCTTTCTTTCTGAGAAATGCTTGCAGAACTATAAATTTTCCCCTTAACACAGCTTTAGCTGTGTCCCACAGGTTCTGGTAGCTCGTGTCTTCATTATCATTTGTTTCCAAGTACCTTTTGATTTCTTCCTTGATTTCCTTCCTGAACCACTCATTGTTCAAAATCAAGTTGTTTAATTTCCAGGTGTTTGATTTGGTTTTCTGCATCTGTAAATGATTCATTTCTATCTTCAGTGCATCATGGTCTGAAAAGATAGCTGATACAATGTCTATCTTCTTGATTCTGTTGAGGTATTTTGTGTGGCCCAGCACATGGTCTATTCTTGAAAATGTTCCATGTGCACTGGAAAATAATGTGTACTCTTTTTGAGGGGGATATAATGCCCTGTATAAATCTATTAGCCCTCTCTCTTCTATTTCTTCCTTCAAAGCCAGTATTTCCTTGGTGAGTTTTAATCTTCTTGATCTATCCAGAGGTGATAGGGTGATGTTGAAATCTCCAATTACTATTGTGTTGTTCACAATGTCCTTCTTAATGTCTGTTAGCAGTTGTTGTAGGTATTTTGCTGGTCCCTCACTGGGTGCATACACTTTTAGGATTGTGATTTCCTCCTGCTGTACATATCCCTTGATTAATAAAAAATGGCCTTCACTATTCCTTCTAATCTTTTTCAACCTGAAATCTTTTGTCTGATACTAGTAATGCCACCCCAGCTTTTTTGAGGGACTTATTTGCTTGCAGTATTGTTTTCCATCCTTTGACTTTGAGTCTGTGTTTGTTCTGGCTATTCAGATGTGTTTCTTGCAGGCAGCAGAAGGTTGGGTTCTGTCTATGAATCGATTTTGCCACTCTGTGTCTCTTAACTGGTGAATTTAGGCCATTGACATTGAGAGAGATTATTGTTATTGGATTTTGCGCCATCTTTCTGTAAGGGTTTGTTGTGCTTGTAGGGGTTTTTCTTGTCTTACAATAGCCCCTCTAGTCCTTCTTTTAGGTTTGGTTTTGAGTCTATGAAGTTCCTGAGCTGTTGTTTATCCACAAAATAGTGTATTGTTTGAATGAGAGTTTAGCCGGATAAAGTATTCTTGGTGAAGCGTTCATGTCATTGAGTTTTTTCACTATATCCCACCACTGCCTTTGGAGTTAGAGGGTTTCCTCTATAGGTCTGTTGTGAATCTAATGGGTGTTCCTTTGTATGTGATTTCCTTCTTTGACCTTGCTGCTTGCAGTATTGTGTCTCTATCCATGATGTTCACCATGGTGTCTATCATTCTAACTGTGATATGTCTTGGAGTTTTTCTGTTAGGGTCTCTTTTAGCTGGCACCCTTCAGGCTCCTTTAATCTGGATGCCTGAATTCTCCAGCTCTGGGAACTTTTCAGCAATAATTTCTTTGACTGTGGCTTTTTCATGGGGGTTGGTTCCCTGTCCTTCTGGTACTCCAATGATTCTAATGTTGTTTCTCTTAAGATCATCCCCTAGGACTCTGATTCATCCTTAGAGCTACTTTGAGGTCTCTTCCCATTGTTTGTTGTTGCCTGTTGGCTGCCTGCAGCTCACCTTCAAGCTCACTGATTCTGTCTTCTGCTGCAGTCATTCTATTGTTGAGGTCACCCACTGAGTTTTTTATTTCATCTACTGAATCCTTCATTTGTGACATTTCTTTTTGTAGCTTTTTTAATTTCTGCTCTCATTTCTTCCCGTATTTTCTCGGCTGTCTATTGTATTGTTTCTGTCAGGTTTTCCTTTAATTTAATGGATACCTTTTTCAATCAGATGTTCCTCTAACCCTTTGGTGAGGACTAAGAAGATACTTTTGGAGAATCTGCTCTTCTACACTGGGCTTTGATGGGTACTTGTATTTATTGGTATTTGGGTGAAATTAGGATAGACTACTGGCTTATTATCCTACTGTTCTTTGGATAGTTAGGATGTTACTCATGCACATAGGTAATAAAGGCTGAGATGTAACAACAGATTGCTTGATGCTGGAAAATAACTGCAGCTGTGTGAGTGGCCGCCAATCCGAAAAGAAGTCACGCCCACTTTGCCTAGGTCACGCCCCTGACGATTAGGCCACGCCCATTTCCTCACAATAGCACACACCTGTGCTGGAAGACAGAACGGCTTCGGTGCTTGGGGGCAGCATGCCGGCCACTAGGGCGGCAGTCTGGAGGTGGGATGGATGGCTGGGGTGCTCGGGGTCCGAGGAGCAGGCTGGGACACAGGAAGGATGGGGCGAGGGACGTCACACACCTGTGCCGGAAGAGAGGACGGCTGCAGTGCTTGGGGGCGGCGTGCCAGCTCTACCTGCTCTACCTGCCTCTGAGCAGAAAATTTTGTGTAATAACAAATATATGTGGGATTAAGTTGATCAAAAACTTAAGTAATAAGTTTTGAAAAAGACTATGATCACAGAGGTCTTCTAACCCATTTTGGAACCCAGAGCGGCTTCTTACAGAAATGCATCTAAACTGTAAGCTGTGCTACAACTCCATGCCACCCAGGGATGGATTTTTGCTCCCCACCCTGTTTTTCTGCACAGAAAATGGCGGCAGCGGCAACGGCAACATCCACATGGTGAGAGCCACCTTCTAAGACTCCCAACCCAGAGGTATGAATTTTGCAGTTTTGTGGCTCATAGGCGATCATGAGAAGGGGGCGTTACCAGCACGCCCTTGGCCCAAATAAGATCCGGAGCTGCCGAGCACGAAACGAACCCTCTGCTCCTAAACACTATGATCCCAGAGGTCTTCTAACCCGTTTTGGCACCCAGAGCGGCTTCTTACAGAAATGTATCTAGACTGTGAACTGAGCTAAAATATCAGAAATCCAAAACCGCGCGGCCGCAACAGAGTCTTCATTCTCAGCAATGAAAAGAAATTATTAAATGATACCTTTTTGGCAGGCCTGATTGTTGGGGAAAAATTCCAAATAATAATAGTGAGTTCTCTATTGAAATATTGAGTGTATTCAAAGTATAGAGAGAATAAAGTGAAGATCATTAACTACTTAGGTGGGGGGCTGGGTGGGAGGGGGGTATTTTGGGGTTCTTGGTGGTGGGACATGTGCACTGGTGAAGGGATGGGGGTTCAGTCATTATATGACTGAGACTTAAACCTGAAAGCTTTGTAATTTTTTTCACAGTGATTCAATAAAATATAAACTTAAAAAAAACTTAAATAATAAGTTTAAATAGCCTCAGATATAGTCTATGGCTACTGCATTTATTTATTGTAGCTTTTAGCAACTGGCTTTATAAATCATTGTTTTGTTTTGTTTTAATTGTGGTAAAATACATGCCATAAAGTGTGCTAATTTTTTAAGTGCACTACTCACAAATGTATTAAAATTTCCTGAGTATTTCTAGTGAAAATGTCCTGGACTCTTCCTCTTACCATTAATTTTTTTACTTGTAATTGGAAATCCCTTGTTTTGGTTTTCTATTCACTTGCTGTTTGTTTCAAATCAATTTTCCAGCCATGCTCTGAAATTAATGAACTGTACCCAACCATCTTTCAGGAACTAAATGATTACTACTTGCATTGTTTTATGAAAAGGAACACAAATGTGGGCATCCAACTATCTCCACTAGAAAAATAACATACAAATGTCTGGTAGGTGAAACTATAAAACCAATAAGAAAATTTTGATATATGGCACTTAACTATAAATGTTTCTCTACTGGGAGTCAAAATCTAATTATATAAAACTTTTAAGAAAAGAATATGCAGTATGAATAAAAAGAAGATTAGAGAAGCAAAAGTAGCAAGAAAGTATGAATTAGCCTTAGAAAAGTACAATAGGACATTATGCCCAAGAAAACAAAGGCTACTTTTGCAAAACCAGGAGCAACAGCCTATAATGAAAGATACAAAAAAGAGTGATTTCCGAAATATGATTTTATCTCTTCCTTTAATACAGCATGAAGGAAGCAGGAGCTCAGCAAAATAAATATTAATGAGTCTCTGAGAATATCAAGAAACAGAATTAATATGAGGCAGGTAAAAGAATACTTAGACAATTTAAATATTTATAAATCAGCATAACTTGAGTGAGATTCATTTGAACATATTCAACAAACTAAAGCAAGATGTACCTCCAATACTAGTGTTTGTCATGGAGACTTATGTACTAGGGAAATTTAAGCAGGCTGATTTAGTGTTGGAGATAAAGCAGCCAAAAACAGATCCAGGAAAGGTGGGCTAGTTAGCGTATCCAAACTACCAGTCAAAACCCTAAATGAAATCATAAATCAGTCCATGAGCACCTTGAGGAAAATAACATAGTAAGTAATAGCCAAAGAGGTTCATAAAAAATAGAGCCTGTCAAAGCAACTTAATCCATTTTTGGATATGCTAAGAGATTTGGGGATGGTAATGGATGTAATAGACGGGGTTTAGAGAGGCCCTGCAGATACCACTAGATAATTTATTTTGGTTCAATTTTGTGGATACAGTGACTGTTGTTTTCACCCTACCAAGAGGGAAGAGTAATTTCACTTGTGCTCTTAGTACATGAAGATAGGACATTATTTATTACATATGACACCACTGCATAGAAATTCAGTCATTGGATAGATCAAGTCAGCAACCAGTAGTTCAAACTAAATATTACCCAAATGAGTTAGAGGTGCTGAGAAAACTTGAGAAACTAGTAAAATGAGCTGATACCTTTCAGAAAAACTATGAATATGTACACAGACAAGCACATAGATATGCATGTATTTACCCACATAATTAGGGGGGGGAAAGTGTTTTTGCATGAAATACTCATATGCCTATAGAAAATATATAATATACAAAATTTATAAATAATTCATAAAATTCAGTAACAGAGAAAGAAACATCCTGACTTAAAATGAGCATAATATCGTTCATTCAGGGTTTTGACGAAGAAGTCTGACCATCTCGTTGGTGGTCGGACACGTGGTCTTTTGACATCCCGTGGAATCCAGTTAGTAACAGCTCTAGTCAAGCGGTTGTCTCTGAATTGCATTACATGTCCGGCCCATCTGATTTTTGATGCCTTCATAGGACACTTAATACCCATTTTCCATAATTTCCGCACCATATTTGATGGGCTTCAAATATCGTATAAACCATGGGTACACTTGTAAGGGTGACTGGAGGCTCCCCTAAAAGCCTTCATCCTTCTCGGAGAGCCTGGCAAGCTACCAAGAGTACCCCGCCCGCATGGCAGAGCCTGGCAAGCTATCTGTGGCGTATTCTTTTTTTTTCTTTTTGGGTCACACCCAGCGATGCACAGGGGTCACTCCTGGCTCTGCACTCAGGAATTGCCCCTGGTGCTGGTCAGGGGACCATATGGGATGCTGGGAATCGAACCCAGGTCAGCCGCGTGCAAGGCAAATGTGTGCTATCGCACCAGCCCCCTACCCGTGGTGTATTCAATATGCCAAAAACAGTAACAACAATGGGCCTCATTTGCCTGACACCGAAAGAGCGCCCAATATGGCAGTGTTAAGAAGGATGAGCAAGGAGAGGCTGATAAAATCTCACAGATGAACTAGACTGCCTAAATGAAGAAAGACTAAAATGACTGGCTGTACTTTCATTGAGATATAATCTTTTGAAAATTCAGTATTTAGGGTTTTGTGACTTGAATGTACAGGCTTTCTTGGGGTCGGGATGGGCTACCCACCCCCCACCTTCCAGTACTTCTGGAAGCCTCAGCAGGCACATCCACACCCCAAATGTTCCACCCATTAAAAAAACCAACTCCAGCCTAAACTTCCCAATAAAAATACTGAACACCCTGAACAAACACAATGACTTCTAAGTAACTTATGTATACTTGAGTGAGATTCATTTGAACATACTCAACAATCTAAAGCAAGATGTACTTCCAATATTAGTGTTTGTCATGGAGACATGTACTAGGGTTGTCATGGAGACTTATGATGTACAATGACTTCTAAGTAATATTATGTATTATAAACCATAATGCATAGAAGAAGAGAGAAAGTAGAAAATGCCTGAAAATGCAGGGACTTTGGTTACAGGAAATGTACGATGGTGGAGGAATGGCTGTTGGATCATTGTATGACTGAAACCCAATCATGAACAGCTCTGTAATGGCCTATCTTATGGATAATCAATTAAAAACAATTTTATTTATTTATTTATTTATTTATTTATTATTGCCCTTTTTTTTGGGGGGGGGGGATCACACCTGGCGATGCACAGGGGTCATTCCTGGCTCTGTACTCAGGAATTATCCCTGATGGTGCTCAGGGGACCATATGGGATGCTAGGATTCAAATCCAGGTTGGCCACATACAAGGCAAATGTGTTACTTGCTGTGCTATCACCCCATCCTTTAAACACTGTCACTGTTACTGTCATCTCGTTGCTCATCGATTTGCTTGAGCGGGCACCAGTAATGTCTCCATCATGAGACTTCTTGTTACTCTTTTTGGCATAGCAAATACGCCATGAGTAGCTTGCCAGGCTCTGCCATGCGGGCGAGATAGTCGCAGTAGCTTGCCGGGATCTCAGACCTCTCTGAGAGCAGAGCAATCAAACCCAAGAGGAATCGAACCCAAGTCAACTGCGTGCAAGGCGAACGCCCTACCTGCTGCACTATCGCTCCAGCCCTTCCTTAAAAACAATTTTAAATAAAAGATTAATATGGAGTTCTTGCTAGTTTCCAGTCAGTTTAATCAGTGTCTGAATAAATAGCAATGCTCCTACCAAAAAAAAAAAATTAAAAATAAAACCAGGGATTCAGAGAACAAAGAGAACCAGTGTAACCAGGAAATGTTAATTATGTATCAACTATGGGAAATAGTACAGAAATATCTCAAAACTTAAGAGTTAAAAGTTCTATTATCTCACTAGCGGACATTTATCAAAAATATGAAAATATTAATCTAAATAGGTGTATACATCCCAAGGAACTCACAATCACAATTCTATTCACAACAGACAAGAGTTATAAACTGCTTAGTGTTCAGTCACAGACCATTAGCTAAAGGAGATGCATTATAAGATCTAGGATGGCTCAAGTGAAGAAACAAGTTTCTTGCATATGTGAGACCCTAGGTTTTGATTCCCAGCACAACAGCAGTGAGCACACACACACACACACACACACACACACACACACACACACACACACACGAACACCACTCCTCTTTTTGAAAAGAGAAAATGATGACAACCTTTTATTTGCAAACAAAAGAGGATATTATGGTAAATGAAATAGTCAAACAGAAAAATACAAATGCTATATGACTTCACTAATGTGTGCTTGATTGAACAAAAAACCTCTTATATTATAAGAACAAAATATTGGTTACTGGAAGTCAGGAGAGTAAAGGATAAAAAAATTCAATTATGTTGGGTGGAAACTTGATTTGGGTGATCTCATGTAATTTATATAGATATTGATATTGCTGTGCACTCAAAATCTACATGTCTTTTTAGAAAAAAAGTCAAGTGTTACAACAACTTGGGGATAAGGGCATATGAAAACAAAGACCCTTTTGTAAAAATGCAGCTCTGAGCACATTACCAAGTTCTACTTAATCTGTCCAAGGATATCTCCTAGCCCTTAGATCAGTACTCAGCCTGCTCAGAGGACTTTGACTCATCTGGCCTGTGCTCACCTCCTCAGCCTCACTCATACCTCTCCACTCCACTCCCATTTCTGGACAAGTAATGACTCCCGGAATTTTCTGGGTTTTTCTTGATATTCTGCATTTCTTTTTTTGTTTGTTTTGTTTTGGCTGTATTCAGAGATGATTTCTGGCTTCGTGCTCCAATATCACTGCTGGAGGGGCTCGGGGTACCAAGTATGGTGGCAGGAATCAAACCCAAATTGGCTGCATGCAATGCAAGTTTTCTTGCCACTGCACCCTTGGACATACTGTCTTCCCTTTAACTTAATGAACTCGTTTATTGTTCAGCTTTCTTCTCAAACCCCTTGGGGGAGAAACATGTTCTAGCTTCCCAGACAACCTTATTTCCATTGCATTTATTCAAGAAAATTCATTTTGAAGTCTGTGGAGCCCCCCAACCCCCAGTTGGCTAATGTGAGGCAGAGAGGAGAGAGATGGTCACTTTCTCCTGATCCACCTCTATCACCCTGGATCCAGCTAGGAAGATTAGGATTTATAAAGTCTATGGATGAGCCTCTAAGCAGCACAGGCTAGAGCCCTGTCATCCCCATGAGGTGGCTGTCATGCTCCACCTGATGTCCACTTGGTCTTCTCGGCACAGGAGTTGATCCCCACCACCTGATTTCTCCAAGAGCTGCAGACTCAGGCTGGAGCCAGGAATTTCTCTTTGTAGTAAAGAAAAGCCAGTCGTAGGCCTTATCCCCAAGTCTCTGTACTATCTCACAGAAGAGAGTTTCAGGAGGAGATGGGCAGTGAAGTCGACACAGATTATATTTGGAGGCTTTTAAGAAGGGAAAGGAGGGAGAGCAAAGGGAGAGTAATGTGCTCAAGGGGGAATGCGGGCTTCTCCAGAGAGAGCATGCCCAGTACACATCTCAAGAGGGGTGATGCGAGTGACACATGTGCTCGTCCATGTGGGCACAAGCAACACATGGGCTCAGGCAGCATATGCGCATTCGTCCTTTGTTTAAGATGGCTTTTGTCGAGTTTTTTCCAACTTGGGAAAAATCGTGGGCTTCTATCTTGGTAATAATCCATTGGTAGTGTGGTGGCCAAAGCGGTAGAATTGGAAGTGATCACTGGTCCTCTTTGAAATTTCTTTTTTTGGCCTTTATTCTTGCTAGAGCTTCTCTCAGAGCGGGGTCCAGCCTTGTCTGGGTCTATTGGTGCTAGGTGAAGTCTTATCAGATTCCTGTGTCTGCAAGGTGGGCTTTAGGTAGCGTTGGGGCTATTGGTTTTTATTTCCTCCTAGGAATTCCATTGCCATGGGCCATTTCCTATCTATCTGCCTATATCAATTTCATCTCCGGAAGAGCTGATTTTAGAACATAATTTGGTGTGTTTTTTTAAGTTGATATAGCCTTCCCTCACTAGACTGTAAGCTCCAACAAGAAAAGGAGATAAATAGACATCTTTCAAGTGTGTGCTCCCAGTCTTAGCCAGGACTATGCATGTTCAGTTTCGTGGTCAAATAAAAATAATAATTAAGAATATATGCACATGGGCTCCCCTTACAAAGAGTTAACTGAAAATATCTTATTTCCATCCTGTTATTATAACATTCTCCCTAGTTTTCTTTTCAAGTAGAATAATGGGGTAGCGTGTTTAATGAGGGTCTTGTTGACAGAGGTGTAAAAACATGAGGCAGCTAAAACTCGAATTGTTGAATTCTGCATTTGCACATTATATTTACCTCTGATGTGTTCCAAAATTTCATTTCATGGTGATAATGAATCTGTGGGAAATTAGCATTCTATCACTCTTCACATGAGAGTGTTATAAAGGTTTCCTGAGCCATGTGTCATGCAGAAAATGAAACATTTTTCAGGTAACCAGTTTTGTAACACACCCTACCTTACTGCTTTAATGGTGCTCATCTTTATACTTGGAAAGGCTTAAACCCAGAATTCAAGAGAGTCTTGAAGTTAGAATACGATGTTTCTTCTAAGGTCAGTAGTGACGGGGACATTTTTTGCCTTTACAATAATGCTTAGATGTTTGGATATAAATATGTATTATACATATTATATATAATATATTGCTCCAGCCCCTGGAATAGCATAGTGGGTAGGGTGTTTGCCTTGCACGCTGCCGACTCGGGTTTGATTCCTCCGTCCCTCTCAGAGACCCAGCAAGCTACCAAGAGTATCTCACCTGCACAACAGAGCCTGGCAAGCTATCTGTGGTGTATTCGATATGCCAAAAACAGTAACATTAAGTCTCACAATGGAGATGATACTTGTGCCCACTCGAACAAATCAATGAGCAATAGGTTGACAGTGATACAGTTATATATAATATATAGGGGGCAAATGTGGGCTAGAATTCGGGCTTCTTTTTTTTTTTATTTCAACCCACTTTCCTTTGATCCATTGTTCTTTTACCAGTTTATTTGTTCAGCAAATGAGGTTCTGAAGGACCCCATTGAGACACAAGGGAACCAAAGAGGAAGAAGAAGCTATTCTTGTCCTTGTGCAATTTAATATTCCACAAAAGAAACCAAGCTGGAAGGAAGGGTAACAATTCAACAGTGATGAGGGCTATTTGGAGCCACCAGCAGAGGTGCCCCAGGCTGAATGCTCTCGGCCATGGCCCTTCTCTGATTTCAGCTGCAGCTGTGGTGGACAGCTCCCAGGCCAGCTAACAGTTTCTCTCCAGCCCAGATTTGCTCTGCAGGAGTCCGGATTGGGCAATCAAGAAGGAAGTGGTGTAAGTGCTGCCCCCCAACCCCCACTTCATCCGGCCCTTAACCAGCTAAATGAATAAATGTCTCACTCCACTCGTCCACCCTTTTCATGAGGACACCTGAGGACCACAGGGCGTCGCCCAAAAGAGGGGGGGGGGAATCCCGAGGGGCATTTTACACCATTCCTCAGGAGCTGATGATAAGTAAGCCACAGGTGTCATAGCAATAATATAGCTTATGAGGTTTTTCTCTCTTCCCGGGCTCAATTTTTCCTCTCCTCTCACATAGGTCTCCTGAGATCACTTTCCAAATAAGCTCCCTGCACTCAAGCCCTGGTTTCAAGATCAACTTTGAGGGGAACTGGTACCACCACATGATGAATAAGTGAAGGAAAAGGAAAGGCTCGAGTCCAGGTTGCAAACTAAAACATCTGCTGTCATCGTGCTCAAGTACTGTCTGCACTGCAGGGGTCTGGGAGTTTGCGATTTTGCTTTCTTTTAACCTTAAAAGTCATGTAATTAACTGTTGGGTGTGAGGGTGCAAGATTGCATCATCCAAGTCCATAGTGAATTTAAAGAAATAGAGAAAATGCTCTTAGAAAGGAGAGATTCATGAGCAGAGAAGGCTAGGTTGGCCACTTGTGACCTAGATAGAGAAAGCACAGAGGGGGAGTAGAAATCAGAGGAGTGCTCTTGGGGAAAAAGAACTGCTTCCTAGGCAAGGATAGGACCTACGTGCTCCCAGGCTCCTCAGGCCAAGCACACAGGACTGTGGCTTCAGAGCCATTTCTATGATTCCAATCTGAACGCTTATCCCCGGGCTCTGCTATTACCCACAAAATCCCATTGGTCAAAGGAAAGGAACTGAGAAGCCAAATAGCAATTGCAGACTAAAATGTCTGTTTAGAGTGAACATCCCTTCAGTTTTTCTATGTAAACCATTACATATTCAAGAATCAGGCTTTACAAGGCAGGCAAAACGAGTAAGGGAAATATTTCCAGTCAACATAAATTGTCAATCCAGTCCCTCCCCCATGAGGCTTCCTGTTGTAATAGGATGATATCTGTGCTGGGCATCAGCACCCAGGATCATGCCTGACGCACAATGGTACAAAATATATGCTTGTGAAAAAAATAAGAAACAAAAGGAAAAAGGGAGAAAAAACAATCTCTTGAAATAAAAATAATAAATCATTAACCTATTGAAAAGATTTGTCTTATTATGAGAATAAAGATAGTGACATAATTAAGGATGTTCTTCGGTCAGATGGTTGGGGGTGGACAGAGGGACTGAGGAGGGGGTGGAGAGAACACAGTGTTCCCATCTAGGAAGGGGGAAACGTGACTTCTTTCCTTCATAAAACATCAGCGGGCAAAATGATGTTCTCTTATTGGTAATGAGATATGGGCTTTCTTCCAAAGTGTGACAAAGATCCTTCCAGCAAATTTTGTGGGCTTTGATGCATGCTCCACTGAAAAAAATACCTTCAGCTGAGCAAGTGTGGAAGAAAAGTTTGAAGATGCCATTTGATGTTTTCCTCTGTTGTATCTTTGATTTGACAAAAGATTTAGCCTTAGAAGTTGAAGATTGTCCATTTTCCTTCTCCCTGAGGAGAGAGCTCTATTCCTCATTTCCCTGTTGGGGCATGATCCTAGTGAGTAGGTGACAGATAGTTATAGCATGATTTCATTATCCAAGTACTCATTCGCCAAGACTCCATAGGATACATACAAAATAAAAGATGTCAAACACAAAAGAAATTTACTACTGAAGTTACCATTAGTAGCACTGTCCCCACACTTTTTTTTTCAATCAAATACCCCTATTTATACTACAAATTTGAAGCAAATCAACTAGTAGGAACTCAAAGTTTCCAAATGGATGGTTTCATGAAACCAAATGAGGAAGTGTCCCAAAATAAAGTCTTGGAAAATGACAACTTAAGTCTACTTAGATAACAGTTGGGGGGTGGCATGGTGTGGAGAGGTTGGCAGAGAAAGACACATGACACTTCAAAAAGAAAAACATTGAAGATCAGAACAAGAAACCATTGGGAATTGACAAAGACCAAATATTTCTACCCATTAATTGACGCAGTAAAAAACTTAAACATGCAGGTGAAAATGCTATTACACAGCCATAAAATGCATGTTGAAAAATCATATCCCCCAACACTTGATTTACTCATGTCAAAAAATTATAATTCATCGTTAATGGCATTTACAGTATAGATAATTATTTTAATCATATTAAAAGAAGATTAAATCTAATTTAGTTTGAGATTTTAAAAGTTAGTATCAGTCTTTAGCCATTACCATTGGTTGGAAAACTGGTGTCTCTAATAAATAGTCTTAATTTCAGTGGCCCTCTCCAGGTACCAGTTATCCTTGTATAAAGATAACTTCTTCTGTTCTGAAATTTAACTCCTTCTCTCATCTTCACTGCTACTGCCTTAGTCCAGACTAGAACTATTTCTCATTTGGATTGTTATAATTATCTCCTGTTGCCCTACCTCTTGACTTACCCTTCTCTAGTTCTTCCTTGCTGATGCAGCAAGATTAAGTCTTCCAGAACAGAAACATGACCGTGTTTTGTTTTTCTGCTTGCCCTCTTCTTATGAGTCTATCCATCCTCAGTATGCCTATCTTAGCATGATTTTCAAAGCCCTTAATTATCCAACCATTTTCTTCTCCCTTCCAGCCTCATTTCTGTCCAACATTTTCAGCCATTGTTCCTGTACAGTTGTACTCCTCATCCAATTTCTAATCACTCTCCTTGATCCCAATTTACTATTACCCTACAACTTTGTCCATTGCACCAGTCTAATGCATCCTACATTTCAGTTCTCACTTGAAAACTCACTCTAGAAAGCTTTCCTAGATCATTTGGGTTTGATGTTATAGAGCATCCTATGCTATACTTCAGTGAAATATAGAATATACTGAAGTATTTATAACACTGTTACTGAAAAGGGTAGTATGCCTGAAGCATACAGAATGTCCAGAAATTGGCTGAGTATCTAGCCCAGAATAAGTACCTTGTATATACTTAACAAAGAAATGAATGAGTAAAAGCAGAACCAAGGAAACCAAAGCAAAGTGACTGAAAGGAGTGTCATGATTAGAATGAATTCACAAAATTAAGCAAAGACATTTTCAAGTCTGCTGAGCTAAGAATTTGAAGTTAAGACATCAAAACCATTCTTAGTACTTACACTTGAGAGTAGGATTTGGGAGTATGAAAAGAAAATTTCATTTCTTTACTTTATATGCCTAGCAGTTCTTCAATATATCTATTAAAAAACATTACCATTGTGATAAAAAGGAAGAGTAATAATTTTACATAACTAAATGCTTATGGTTAGTTTTTAAAGAGCCTATAATCACCTTCTTAATATAAATATTTCTATTTGGTTATTTTTTCTAAATTATTTGAAAGCAACTTGATAAAATCTAGCTCAAAATGTTGTGGGTCTTTTTATTTTATCTATATGTGATGTTTATACAAAGTTTCAAGGATGATTTTGCCTGTCAAGGAACCTTAGAATGTTTTTCATAAGAACCTGTTCTGAGAGTTTTTATGCTGTTTCTTCAGGAGAGAGAGGTTGGTTGGGGTGGAGAGTGGGTGGAAGGAAAGAGTATGTACGGAAAGAAGGGACTTCTATTTTTCCCTGTACACTCTTACTGCACAGAAAACTTACAAGAAGCTCATATTACTTTCATAATAAAATAAAATATGATTAAAAATTTAAAAGCAAATATTGACAAGCATATTATGAGGCTTTTTAAAAATACGTTAATACTCCTGGCAATTCCACCAGGTAGACATTATCATCATTTTAGCAATGAAGAAACTAAGACTCCAAGAAGGTCTGTTACTTGTCCAAGGTCAAAAAGTCAATAAATGACACCCAGCTTTCTGAAGCAGTTAATCTGATTTCAAGGCCTGGCTATGGCTCTTAAAAATGTAACACATGGGGTTTTTTGTTTTCTTTTGTTTTATTAAACAAGCAAAATAGTGATTTGTGTGGATTGCTTTAAGACTAGAGGGGAATTAATTTTCCCAGTTTAGTTCAGTAATGAAGCTTATGGGTACTAAATGAATGCTTTCTGGCCAACAGCACCCAAAGAAGAATCATATTAGCTGTCAAATGGAAAGCAAAATTTATTCTAACATTATTGTTAGTATCTTAAACATTACCATATTTTCTAAATATTCTGTCTCAGCTTTGGCAACAATAAAGCTTTAAACACGGAGCCTTGAAGATAGGAAACAATACATATTTTTAATTTGATAAAGCATGAGTATGTTTGTATTTGTTTATATTTTATATGAATGTGCATTTTGTATGAATGGCCGTGTAATCCCATCAATGACCAAGATCCAGAGACTATAAAACAAAGCTCCCGGAAGCGACCTCTTATCGTCTAGTTCTCCCTCTTTGAGAACCCGGCAAGCTACCAAGAGTATCTTACCCGCACAGCAGAGCCTGGCAAGCTCCCCGTGGCATATTTGATATGCCAAAAACAGTAACAATATGGGTCTAATTCCCCTGACCCTGAAAGAGCCTCCAATGTGGCGCCATTGGGAAAGATGAGTAAAGAGAGGCTGCTAAAATCTCAGGGCTAGGACGAATGGAGACATTACTGGCACCCGCTCAAGCAAATCAATAAACAATGGGATGACAATGATACAGTGATACAGTGTATTTATAAATTATTAAAATACATACACCAAATCCATTTACTATCTACTATTATGTCAAAAAAATTCAAGGGAAAAAAGGCAAAATGTGTTCAAGGATCTAGAAGTCATCTATGGAAGAATGTAAAAGACAAACTAAGTGAAAATTATAAATCACTTCTGAATAAAATATGATATACAGAAATGAAAATATATTCCCTACTCATAGATTGAAAGAATCAGCATTGTTAAAATTACCATTTTACACAAAGTAATTTACAGCTACCCATGGCATATTCAACATGCCAAAACCAGTAACAACAAGTATCACAATAGAGACATTACTGGTGCATGCTCGAACATATTGATGAACAACAGGACGACAGTGCAGCTTATGCCACAAACAGAGGGTTAACTCAAAATGGATTACAGACTTGATATCAAATTTGTTTCTATAAAACATATGAGGAAAGCATAAATAGGACTCTCCAAGATCTTGACCTGAGAGGAGTCTTCGGTGATTAGTCCCCATGGGAAAAGAAAAAAACAGAAGGGTCTGCACTGTGAAATGATGCCGAACATAAAAATTTGTTCTACTGATTGGAAGAAAATATTTGCACATCATACAAAGGGCTAATACCCAAGATATATAAAGCTCCCTCAAAGCTGAAAAATGGAAAATAAAACTATCAAAATGTGGAAAATGGAAATAGAAGACACTTCCTCAAAGGAGACTTGAAGATCACCATTACGCACATGAGAACATACTCATCATTACTATTATCAGGGAAATGAAAATCAAAATGACAATGTGATATTTTTATGGAGGAAGTGAGCAGGGAGGGAGAAGAAAGATAAGGGAGAGGCCAGACTATTGACAGTTCACATCACACACCCTCATCTGTAATACACACTAATGTGTCTACACCCAACTGATCATCCTCCAGACCTTATTTGCATGAGGGCAAGTAACATCATATTACCTTCCCATATGGGGCTGTGAGATATGATTGGTGGTCCCACAATCCCTACAAACCTTATTTGCATGTGCCTTCATATCAGTTGCTGAAATTCGATGATCTCTCAGAAAGTAAATAATCCGTAGAAAACACTAAGGGGAAACATAAGGTAAATAAACCTAGCTCCCTTTTTTGAGCTAACCCCCTTTATTTCCCCCTGCTGCGGATCCTGTGTCCTGCTGTGCCTGCCTGCCTGCCTAGAGCAATACACCAACTTGAGCTATGAAGGGGCTGTAACACAGAAGAACTCCAGTAGGCAACGTGATAGTCTTTAGTGTTGTTCACAAGAACCCAGAGCAGAACAGATCAATACAATCTTGAGAACAGTTTATACTAAAAACTCTGGAAATGATACATGTTGGTGGGAATGTGGTTTAAAAAATAAAATAAAAACTCTCATTCATTCTTGATAGGACTGTTATCTAGTTCAGCCTCTTTGAACTGGTTTGGAGACTTCTCAAAAAGCTGCCAATAGAACTTTAACATAACACAGTTTTTCCATTTCTGGACATCTACCCCAAGAACACAAAAACAAAATTTCAAAGAACATATGCACAACCTATGTTTATTATAGCATTCTTTATAAGAGCTCAGATCTGGACACAACCCAGCTGCCTAACAAGTGAATAAAGAAATTATGGTTTATATAGACAAAGAATTCTCCTTGGTTATGAGAAAAGATTAAATTTTTTTAATCTGGTGCAATTTGCATGGAATTGGAGGGTATTATGCTAAGCAAAGTGAGTTCAAAAGTGAAAAACAAATACTGGTTGATCTCATTTACATGCAGCATATAAAGAAACACTAAAAGGAATTAGATAATGCTCAATGCAAACAAAATTTGAGCCATCACTGATACAACTGGGAACAAAGAAGGTCTAGTGGAGTTTGGGAAGAAACTGCAGGACATGGTGGAGGGATCTTGCCACCACAGGGGAAAGATTGGCGTGGAAAGATTAGAAGTGAAAAACAATTTCAATGCTATTGTATACTATGATAACTTAATGAAATACTTCATTTAAATTTTTAAATTACTGTCACTGTCATCCCGAGCTTTTTGAGAGGAGCAGAGGAATCGAACCTGGGTCAGCCGTGTGCAAGGCAAACGCCCTACACACTGTGCATTTTAAATAATTTTCTAAAGCATGCAGGGCCAACTGGAGCGATAGCACAGCGGGGAGGACCGTTGCTTTGCCCACGGCTGACCCAGGTTTGATTCCTCTGTCCCTCTCAGAGAGCCTGGTAAGCTACCAAGAGTATCCCTCCCGCATGACAGAGTCTGGCAAGCTACCCATGGCGAATTCGACATGCCAAAAACAGTAACAAGTCTCACAATGGAAACATTACTGGTGCCCGCTCGAGCAAATCAATAAACAAAGGGATGACATTCTACAGTGCTATAGTGCAGGGCCAAAGCAATAGTACAGGGATTGAAGCACTTGCTTTGCATATAGTCCACTCTGGTTTAGTTCCAGGGACCACATATGTTCCCCCAAACACTGCCAGGAGTGATCCCTGAGCACAGCAGGAGCAAGCTTTGAGCATTGCTGGGTGTGCCCTGCGACGCGCGCACACACACACACAAACACACACACTCATTACTGCCCCCCCCAAACTATATATATATATATATATATATATATGTATATATGCAGACACATATGTAAATACATACACAAACATTTGGGTAAGAGAAATAGTGGATAGGGTGCTTGCCTTGCACATGACTGACCCAGAACCCCCAGAAACCCATTCAGTCCCATGACCCCACAAGGAGTTAGCCTTAAACATTATAGTATGGGCCCCCTCAAAAAAAAGCTAGTAGTTGTACTTACATGAAATTAAAGATAAACTTTACTTTCTCTGTAATTTTTTATACTTTCTCAATTATTTAAAGCAAATATATTAATTTTATTATGGAAAAAATTGGAATTATTGGACAAGTTAATGAGACTTATTATAAAGAATGGTATGCATTTGTTTGATCAATAAGAAAGAGAACACAGAAATACATATGAAGGCTTGTTCTGCAAGCCAAAGTTCTCCCTTGGACACATGTCTGGCTTGCTTGTCTCCATGTTTCTTTTCTTGCTTATTTCCACTCTAGAGAAGCCTGTGTCCTGTCTCAAACACATACTTCTCTCTTTCACGTGCCTCACATCTTTTTAAATAGATTTCAATAAAAACTACCTTGCTTACACACAAAAATAAATGCATATGGAAATTTGATATATGAAAAAGGTAATATGGTGGCAATTTGGGAAGGCAAAGAGAAGACGATAATTCAATAGCTGGAAAAAAACATTAACCATAACAGAAAAATGTAATTTAGATCCCTAACTTAAATCACATTTAAAAGGCAATTACAAGTAAAGACTTAAATGTCACAGGTAAAAGTTTAAACCTTCAGAAGGAAAGAAGATTGTGAGAAATTCTAAAATAAGATCCAAAGACAACTAATCATTACAGAAAAGATTCAACTTGATTAAATTCATGATTTGGAATAACAACACCCTCAAGAAACTAAAAGGCAATAAAAGCAGGCAGAAATTTTGCAATTATGTAACCACTGTATTGCTCAAGACTTACTAATAGAAGTAAGTGTGTATCTTATCATATCAATTGATTTATGGTTATGGACACTGAAATATTTTATAGTCTATTCTCCTGAAAGCTAGAGACTAAAGAAAACTGCTTATTGGTAATTGAGCTTCACCCTCAAGGCCCAAGAACCAGAAGCACAGATGTCAGAGAGTTAAAAACACAGAGATGGATGTTCCAACTCAAGCAAAAAGCAAATTCGTCCTTCTTCCATCTTTAATGCTATTCACACCCTCAAGCAATTGAATGCTGTCCACATGGCCAATGAGGATGATCTTTTAGTCTATAAAACAAATGCTAATCTCTTTTAGCCTGTATTCTCTCTTGAACATGTACATCCAAATTCTATAATACTAACGCCCCAGTAGGAATACACCAAGTTAGATGGAAAAGTAACATAGAAGCCAACTAGGCTCAATAAACAAAAACAAAAAAAGCAGAAGGCTCAACTAAACCCTCAGACAAAGACTTAATGAAAACACTGGGGTAAGATTTAACTGTCACTGTCACTGTCATCCCATTGCTCATCAATTTGCTCGAGCGGGCACCAGTAACACCTCCATTGTGAGACTTGTTGTTACTGTTTTTGGCATATCGAATATGCCATGGGTAGCTTGCCAGGCTCTGCCATGCAGGTGAGATACTTTAGGTAGTTGCTGGGCTCTTCAAGAGGGGCGGAGAAATCGAACCCAGGTAGGCAGCATACAAGGCAAATGCCCTACCGCTGTGCTATCACTCCAGCCCAAGATTTAACGATTTTATAAATGTTGTTTTACTATGGTATTTTTAATAATTCCATTGCCCATTTAGTTGTAACAAACAATTTAATATAAATTATTTTGTGCCTTCAAGTTGGGAAGAAATGAGGGGTATTTGGGAAAATGGGTGCATGGTGGAGGGAAGGTCACTCTGGTGGTGAGATTAGGGCTGGAACACTGAATGCCCAGAACAGCCATATTATGAACTACTTTGTACACCATGGTGTTTAAATAAGATAATAATAATAATCTATATTATAAAAAATTGTAAATATTTAAGTGATCAACATATAAATATCTTGGCATTTAATAAGTGTTGTTGCCTCCTTACAGATCTAAGTGAAGCTGAGAATAAGCCATCAGGTACATTAATTGAAGAGTGTGGATGGACAAAGCCAGCCAAGTCATAGCCATACCCTTTAGCAGGCTAGACGATCGTTTGTTGTTGTTGTTGTTGTTGTTTTGTTTAGGTTTTTGTTTGTTTATTGTCACACCTGGCAGTTCTCAGGATTTACTCCTGCTTCTGCATTCAGGGATCACTGCTGGGGATTCTCAGGGATTGGCCTCATGAGAGACCAGCGCCCTGCTTGCTGTACTACGGCTCCAGCTCCTAGATGCTTTTATTTTGAACACTGTGCAAGGATAGCGTTTTCTACTAGGATAGAGTACTACTCCTACTTTTTAAGTATTTGGAAACTGAGTCTTGAGAGTTGAATTGACTTGTTAGGTCATCTAGTTCAGAAGAAGATTATTTGAATACAGGTTGTCTGATTTACTCTCAAAACCACCACCCTCCTACTGCTCTCCAAATGCCAGCAGAGTTTAACACCAGCTCTAGCAGAAAGTCTAAACAAAATCATAACAGGCAGGAATACACTTTCAATACCTTATTCCCAACTCTGTGTGTGCGTGTGTGTGTGTGTGTGTGTGTGTGTGTGTGTGTGTGTGTGTGGTTGTGCGCTCGCGCGCATGCGCGCGCTGAAGTGGAGCGGGGAGGAGAGAAAGCTGGAGAAATATGGGGGAGAGGAGATGGGAGAAAAGACCCAGTCTTGACAGTCAGTGAGAGACCTCAGAGCAAAAGTCAGATTGAAAAAGCAAAAGCCACAAATAGTTAACAGCATTATCCCCTGAAGGGCACCAGAAAGTCATGTAAGCAATTCTTGACCTTTCAAAAGCTATTATGAGGAAAACATGAAGAAACAATTCTGCGGGCTTAATGAAGGAACGCTGTGAAAAATGTAATGGGCTATTTGTGCACATCTCAAAAGCATCATATAATTTGGCACAATTGGCAGTCTATTCTCCAGCATGACCACGCAGGATGTTGCTACTTAGGCCCAGAACGCTTTGGCAAAGCCAAGTCTCCACCTCCCTCCCTCCTCTGAAACCCAGGGTGTCTATGATTTGATTTCCACAGCTTAAGCATCACTGATGAAATGAAGTGGCTTGGGCACATTCATTTTTACACTGAGTGCAAAAAAATATGTTGTTTTATGCTTCAAAATATGAAACCTTTTCGGTTTTGTTGTTTTCCTGCTATACATAATAGTGTTCTCTCACTCTCTCCTCTCTCTCCCTTCTCTCTCTCTTTCTCTCTTTCTCTTTCTCTCTCTTTCTCTCTTCCTCTCTCTCTTTCTCTCTCTCACTCTCATTACATTTTCAGGCAATTAGCTCATTACATTGACTCAGCTCTTCGTGATTTTGTCAGGGACTGGTGGAAGTGTGAGGTGGTAAAGCACTTCATTATTTTTAAAAATGGTTATTGGCCGTGTTTTATTCCCATATTTCATTCGCAATTTCACAGGGGCATTTAGTATGCAGAGTCTCCGCATAAGATCATCAGCTGCTGCATTAGCACAATGACTCTTGGAACCATAACAGTCTACGACAGAAATGCTCCATAGATTATATAAGTCTAGAAGGTCTGATAATCTTACAAAGGATACTTTTCCCCCTTTTTTTTAATTTATTCCTCATTACACTTCCCCACCCTTCCCCCGCCCCCCGTTCTTTAATATGATACAAATTTGAAAACACAACACCCAAAGCTAGGAAGAAATACACCCATGTCTAATTTATAACAAGAGAATCCTAAGGAAATTATACCCCTAAGGTCCAGAAATTCTGCCTAGATTGTTCCTGAAGAATTTCTCTTCGCAGTTCATATTACTTTCCAAATGAAAAGTGTGTGACTTGGTGGCAAGGTTTTCAAGCTTTCGTAGTAGTTCCCGCAGTCTGGAGGACTGATGTGTGACTTCTATACAGTGTTGTTAACGCTGGCTGTGAATGATTTGAGTCTATTTCAGGTTCGTAATCATTTTGAAACAGAATGCTAAAAGTAATAAGCAAAACCAATCATGGTATATTTGAAACATTCAGTGTATTTTAAATCAACTTACTTTAGATAGAAAACTTTGTCTTAAGTGAGTAGAGATCAGGAGGCAGAAAACAAAAGTGAAACATCTTTAGTAGCCTTGGCTTTGTCAAGATTTGACTCATTCTTTGCAGACGCCATAAACAAAAACAACAGTAAAGTGAATTTAATGATAACAAAAAAACATGCCCTGGACAACTGTCACTGCTCATATTTGATTTAGATAATTCTTTACCCAGAGTGCAGCTTTGCCCTTCAATTCTGACACCAAGGAAATAGATTGTTTTCTTAGAAATGAAATATGCAATGAAAAGTATTTTTAGACATCAGTAGAAATGCATCTTCTAGGAACAGAGGGGGCTGACCATAAGCATTTATCATTGCTCTCTGCCAAGACTCAATAAATGATTGTGAAAGAATGAACCCATAACCAAGACAAGCGCAAAAGGGAGGCCATCAATGAATAAGAATGAATAAAGCACCTCAACAAATTTCTGATGAATGAACTGAGGGTTGAAACCTGTTGGTGGATAAGAAAAGAGAATGGGGAAGTAGATGCAGGTGATGCAGCAGACTGCCTCTGAAGAAAGTTAGCATGACAAGGGGAGTCCTAGAAAGAGTAGTCAGGATGGGCAGAATCAGAAGAGAGAAATGGGGAATGTTAGGTGGAAGCACTATTTCTGCACGAGTTCCCTCTTTTATCTCCCCCTTCCCAATCTTGCTGCAAGCAGGCAAAGCCACTGTGGTTCCTATACTTCCCTTTCAGATCCCACATTCCCACACAAACAAAGCTAAGGCCTAGTGCAGTGGACAGCACTTTCCAACTCCAGTATTTCATCCCTAGAGTGAAAATCCAGATGATGTTTGCCTCAAGAAGCTGAGATAACTGCTGGAAAGAAAGGCATGCCGGGGGGGCGGGGGGGTACAAGGTCTCCCATAGATCAAACCTCCACTTCTGGTATTTGTTGGAGCTCCCACCTTAGAAACAAGTCCTCCCTCCACCATTGCCTACTGCATGTGTTTCCTCTCTAGACTGAAATAAATGAAGCAGCAATGTTCTCCCACATACTCAGAGGTCTCAAGAAGCCTGCCCGTCTGCAGGTTAACAGCACAGACCTAGGACCTGGAGCAATAGCACAGCAGGGAGGGCATTTGCCTTGCACGATGCCGAGCTGGGTTCGATCCCTGGCATCCCATATGGTCCCCCAAGCACCGCCAGGAGTAATTCCTGAGTGAAGAGCCAGGAGTAACCTCTGAGCATTGCCAGGTGTGACCCAAAAAGTAAAAAAAAAAAATAGTACAGACCTAGTTGTTAGCCACTGTCAGTAGTCATCGTCATGGTTTTCAGCTCTATGGTTGACCTCATCATTGACATCATCAAACACTATTTAGTGATATTGGGTAATGCTTTTCAGACATCTTGGTGGCATGCCACTCTTTTTTGAAACTGTGAAAGAAAGCTGAACACATTCTTCCTAAAATGCACATTCCCTCTGATACCTACTCCTCTTCCTCCCTTATTTCCTCTAATAACACATAATAACTATTGTGATTATATAACATGTAATCTTGACATGTATAAATTTCAGACACTGATACCTGACAATTAATAGCAGAGGAAACGTGTAGGTTATACTTGCAATGGCCAACTGCTGCAGAGTGTCGTGTCAGGTGTCCTGGAGGATACCTGGCCCTGCAAAGTCCAAGCAGTATGAACGTCCTCAAGTCATTGCACTTAGCTACCCACCCACTTGTCCAAGAGTCACCAAAAGGATTTCTTCATGAGCATTGTTTGAGGCCCCACATCCAAAAAGAATAGGAAATATAGCACTGCACTGCACTGTCATCCCATTGTTCATTGATTTGCTCAAGCGGGCACCAGTAATGTCTTGATTGTGAGACTTGTTACTGTTTTTGGCATATGAATTCGCCACAGGCAGCTTGCCAGGCTCTGTCATTCGAGCAAGACATTCTCAGTATTTTCCTGGACTCTCATAGAGGGATGGATAAATCGAACCTGGGCTCTCCAAGAGGGGCAGAGAAATCCAACCCCGGTCGGCCACCTGCAAGGCAAACGCCCTACCCACTGTGCTATTGCTCCAGCCCAACAAGAAAAATAAATCAATAAAATAATCTGGTGAGGAGACACATTGAGGACATAAGGGAAATGAGGGAAGAGGGTGAGTAAGAAATAAAGTTGTCCACAAGTAGATAAATATTAAAGTGGATGATGATCTATTTAGATATATAATTTCTTTGTAGCATCTTCCCAGCCTGTATGTTTGAAAATTGTCATTAAAAAAGATTTTTTCCATGTAGATTCATACGCATGAACATGCATACATAATTTTATCTAGATAAAATAATCACAGTGAAATTTTGGTCACCATTATTCAACAAGTATATACAGAATAAATAAATATACCAAGTTCAGATGACAGTGATAGGTACAAGATTATGGGGGGCTCCACTGGGATGCTTGAGCTATGTTTAGTATACGTAAACAAAGAACATCCAAGATTCAACAGATTCATAAAGAAGTCTTTTCCGCATCCCCTTACCGTTCTAAAGGCAGACATTTTTTTTAATTGAGGTTGCCACTAATCCCTTTGGATCATGTTTATTCCCAGGAACAAAACTGAAAGTAAAATGTACTTAATCACTTCTCAGGCAATTTTTAAAAAATTTTTTATTAGTGAATCACTGTGAGGTACACTTACAAACATGAACTTTCGTGTTTGCATTTCACTCATACAATGATAGTTTACCCATCCCTCCACCAGTGCCCATTCTCCTGCACCAATGTTCCCAGTATCCCTCCCACCACCCCCACCCCATCCCCCACCACCCCACCCTGCCTCTGAGGCAGGGCATTCCCTTTAGTTCTCTCTCCTTTTGGGTGTTGTAGTTTGTAATAGAGGTATTGAGTGGCCTTCATGTTCGGTCTATGGTCTACTTTCGGCATGCATCTTTCAACCCGAGGAGTCCTCCAAACATCCTCTACTTGGTGTTCCCTTCTCTGTCACAGCTGTCAGGCAATTTTTAACTTATCAGAAAGAAGAGAGAGAAGAGGACTTATACCTGCATAAATAAATATTGTAAACTCCCTTATCTCTCACTCTTCTCTCCTCTTATTAAAAGCCCATCTATCTTTTCTTAACAAATTCATGTTTCTTGTTTTATTCCCTTAAAAATCTTTGTCCTCTGCTTCTGTTTATTAAGTAGCTATATAAGACCCTATGTTTAACTGAAAGTAACATTTTTTGGGGTACTACCATGTCCATAAGCAAATAAAAATCTGTCTTTTCTCTTGAAAATTTTTTAAATTTTAGCTCACAAGCCCTTCAATACAGAATTTAGAGGATAGAGGAAAAATTTTCTTCCAATCAACATGCACAGAGCAAATAAATGTAAAATTGAATAAAACATCACAGAGTGAAATTGTTACTAAATAAGATCATCTGGTGGATGAAGAAGATAAATAATCTGGTGGTAAGCTTTAGTCCAAATATATATATTCTAATACTGAAGTCTGTTCAGACTAGTTGCTACCTACTCCTAAAGATGGTTATATATTTAGAATATCATACATCTTGGTTTAGGAAAGTCTCTCCAAAGCGGTGACACCCTCCATTGAGTCCAAAAACAAGAAAAAGAACTGACATTCCAAGTAGAGGCAAGAGCATACAAAAATGGTCCCTAACCTTAGAGCTTAAAATGCTCCAATGTGCAGGGCAGAAGCGTATTACAGCAGGTGGGGCGATAACCTTGCAGATGGTTGACCCAGGTTCAATCCCTGACACCCATATAGTACCCCATTCCTACCAGGAGTGATACCTGAGCCTGGAGTAAGTCCTGAGCACTGCCAGGGGTGTCCCAGAAAATTAAAAAAGACACAAAACTGCTCCAATAGGAGTAGAACAGAATAGGGAGTGTGGAAGTGGGGATAAATTCCTGCATTTGTGCAGAATTTCTAAGTTGTGAGGGTCACTATCAGAATCGTCATCTCTGTGATGGCAGCAGTGGATGAAACTAGTCCTTCCAGACAAGTAGAGATAGCAAGTTAAAAGAGAAATGGGACATCTAACATCAGAGGCTCAATTAATTATTAGACAGTCAATTCAGGAGCAAAGACCCATTGCTAGTTGCAAATACAAATTAGGAAGTATAGATTATCTGACCCTTCAGAAACAAGAGGGGAGATGCAATCATGAGTGAGGGGAGCATTGAGAAAGAAGTTTAATAATTGTTTTGACCACTTTTTACCATTTCACCTTAAAAAATTGAGATGGTCAGGTGAAATTGAACAGAAATATAAAGTGCAAGTTCATTATGAACCTGGAAAAACATATAATTCCCAAATCTCTGTCCCACCATTATGTTCTGATGTTTTTTAATAGGAAGAAAATAGAAATACAAGGTTACACATTAGTTTCTAGACTAAAGACAATAATATTAAAAATGTCTCTTTATTTTGTTTGTTTATTTCTTTATTTCATGGCAGAGCCTGGCAAGCTACCCGTGGCGTATTCGATATACCAAAAATAGTAACAAGAAGTCTCACAATAGAGACGTTACTGGTGCCCACTCGAGCAAATCAATGAACAATGGGATGACAATGCGACAGTGCAGTGCTATTTCTTTATTTGCTTTTTTTTTTGCATTGGAGCTATACCCCATGATGCTCAGGGCTTACTCCTGGCACTGTGCACAGGAATCACTCCTGATGGAGCACAGAGGACCACATAGGATGCTGGAGATCTAATCTAGATGAGCTACATGCAAGGCATGCACCTTACCCTCTGTTCTGTCTTTCCAGGCCCATAAAAAGATCTCTTTAGATAGCACAAAGGAATGAAGCATGTGTTTTGTAGGTGAGTGGCCTTGAGTGTGGTCCCCAGCACCAAAACAATCCTCTAGACACCAAACTGGGAATTGCTTTTGAGCTACTGGGTGTGATCCCCAAAACAAAAACCAAAAAAAAACCCCTAAAAGTTGTCTTTAACCTTATCAACTGTTAAGTCTTGATTTTTCTATGGAGACAGCATCTCTGGGACCTTCTAAAAGGTTCTTTGGGGCTGCTTTGTTGCAGCATTTTAATTCAGCTCTGAAGAGAAGACATTGTGACTCCAACAGTCCTAGAACTCTGCATCACTTGTTGAAGACTAGGATTTATTTTTTCTAAAGGAGAGTAAATTTTATGTCATTCTCGAGGAAATGCAGTATTTAAAGTTAACCTTATTACAGAAGGGATTCCTGGAAAGATATAATAAAATCCCACAGTTAGTGGATTCAAGCTGGAGGTCACTCTAATTAAGAAAGTAAAGAATAAATGGAATGCAAACGGTTCCATTTCACACTAAACAATTTAAAGTGGGAAATCATCTTAACATAAAGACTCAGGGCAGATTGCATTCTGCCACACAGACACAGCCCCCATTGACTGCCACCAGAAGACTATGATGCATATCTAGAAACAGTTTGAAGCCTAGAGGGTGGTGAAACAAATTGTGTGAAGCTATTTAAAATACAGCCAGATGTGTTTTTTTTACTCCAAAAATTAAAATGTGCAGTGAGGGAGGGGGAAGTGGGCTAGCAATAGGAAGAATCCATAGACTAAGGAATAGGGTTTCTTCTTAAGTGACAATAAACTGGCTCACTTGAGCTTTTCCGTTTTTGTTATTTTTTTTTATTCCATTGACAGAAGACTGCACATACACCAATAAATGCTTTCATTTGATGAGCATTTCAGAAGGCCTACTTAATTTAAAACACTCTAAGGAAACCAGAGATGGATTGACCTGAGTGTTGATCTCCAAAAGTTCAAAGTTTGGTTAACAGAAGAAGTGATTTATAGACGTATAAGATTAAACAAGGGAGACATTTGGAAAGTAATCACAGATGTATGAAAAAAAATTGCTATAGGGACTTAATAGTGGGATTAATGCAATGGAGGGAAAAATACTCTAAGTTGGGAGCAGCTAAGAAATATACTTTTTTCTTCAAAATACATGTCAAGATCTGGGGTATAGCTTAGAGTAGTTGAAAACATGCTCAGCACATGCAAGGCCCTGAGTCTGACCCATGCCTACCACACAAGTGCCACGAGGTATGACCCTGATGGGCCCTTAACACCGTCTGCACTATACCTCCATGCCAAGCCCTGAGCCATCAGCCCAGCACTGTTCAGGGTGTCCCCAAGACACCCTCCTCTAGCACCACCGATGTGGCCCCTATTTTTTACTGTAATAGCCAATAACAATGAAATCATTTACAAACATTGGAAAGGATCTTAGAGAAAATGTTGAGAAATTTTGTAAAATGGTGGTAAAATATTAAGGTTAAGAAAGTAGCTAACCAGAAGATATGCACAGTGTAACTATTATACATAAATGGCAAATAAGGCTGGTGAAATATATATACTTTTATATGTACATATTAGATTATGTAAGTGAGAAAGTAAGTATATTTACCAAATGATTAACAATGTTTGTCTTCTGATGGCATTATTATGACTGGGTTAGAGGACATTGCAGGGTTTTTTTGTTGTTGTTTTCATGTTTTATATAGTTTAAATTATCTCTACCTTCCAAATAAACACACTTTTATTTTTTAACTAAAGAAGACGAAAGGGGGAATTAAAATGAGGGTTAAAAATAAGGCAGGGACATTACATAGAGACATTTAGAAAAGGGAAATGATGTCAGCTAATGTGGATATGGAAATCAGGAAGTGAAATCAGTGAGCCTACTGTGCTAGTGGAGTGAGAAGGAGGAGGAGGAGGAAAAGAATTAAAACAAAAAGTCTATTTGATTACTATCACCAAATTTCCACTTGCTGTAGCTATTCTCAGCCTGCGGGTCTCTGTGCCACAGAGTCTCTAGGAAGCATCACCATGTTGCAATCCCGGTAAATGATGGGAGTTGTGCAACTCATAGCTCTGTGACAAAGTTCTATGCCTTACAGAACATCTGGTCCTTGCTCTGGAAGGAAAAACAAAATGCAAAAACTAACCAGTTTATTGGTGTACATAAGTAAATCCTACCCTCCAGGACATCTGACAGCGAACAGTTTAGTGGGTGAAATTCTAGACTTTTCTAGCCTACTTTTCCCATGATTTCCTGGTTAGCTAACATAGTTTTCAGGGTATCTCACTAAATGGAAAATAAGAGGCTCCTCTTTTAAAAACTTGGAACAAGTACAAGAATATACCAGTGTGGCATGAAATAATTTGCAGCCAGGGACATAGCTCAGACAATATGGGCTAATACTTGGCATATGCCAGACCCAAGTTCAAACCCTGGCACCGACATGTCCCCCAAGCACCCCTGAGTATAGTTCTCAAGAGTCTCTTTGACTCTTGACTCTTAGACTATCAACCCAGGTGGCCTGAGCACATCCTTAGATCATCCTAGCCCTGACCATCTAGGCCAAGTTGGCCAAATATTGGCCTGTGTGGCCCTGAGTCTCCTGAGTACTGTTTGGGAGGCTCCTCTTCTCACACATGCAAAATTATTTGAACCTGAAGATATTTGAGAATCAACAGATGCAGGAAGAGGCTTCATTTGAGCTCCCTTTTTCTGCCTAAAAACTGAGCCTTTTAAAAGAATTTTTAAATTCCCCCTGGGGAATTTAAATACCAGGGATATTGGTGGTGGGGAATGTGCACTAGTGGAGGGATGGGTGTTTGATCATTGTGTGATTGTAACCCAAATATTAGAGCTTGTAACTATCTCACAGTTATTCCATAAAATTTAATAATAATAATAATAATAATAATAATAAAGAAATAAACCATGCTAATATTCTCTGTCTCTCTTCCCCACTCTGGAATCTGGGGGCAAAGTTATTTCTATTTTCTCCTAATTTAGCAATAACAAGAACAACAGTGCATGTGCCATGACATATGGCAGTTAGCCTTCCCCTTCTGAGTCAGGAAAATACATGCTATGGACTGTAGGAAGAGAATGGACTTTCACCCCTCTGAAGGGATAGTCATCACTCTTAGCCCACTGCCTGTTGGCTGTCAGGAGGAATGCTAGTTTAATCTTGCCAAATCTTCCTGGAAGAGAAACTGAAAATCTAACCTCTGACATAAAGACTCCCCATCTTTCAGTGTTGTCCATTGATTGAATTGTTCATAGAATTTAACGTACAATGACATACACCAATGGGGAACACCACAATACTAAGCACAATTGGGCTGTAAGGTAAGAAATTCTGAATTTTCAGGGGAGAGAGGGGAGAAAATGAAAAGGTAGACATTATGAAGAATTTAGTCAAGTTAAATAGGTGGTAGCAATTAATTTCACTAGTAAATACTTTTTTAAAACTAGAAGATAATTTTTTTATAAAGAAAAAATTTTGAGGGGAGAGTTTTGGAATTGGGGGTGGCTGGCACAATAAATATTTGTCCAGTGAATAAATGTGATCATTACAGAAACCCAATGTGGTATATGTTTTGTAGATGAGGAAAATGTCACTCAGAGCAGTCACACCTTATTCAATATCACCTCTCTATTCAGTCTCAGCCCTCCACTCTCTCTATTCAATACATATATCTTGTCAGCAACAGAAATGCATTAGAGCAAAGTTCAACATCATGACTCTCAAGAATTATCATTTGTTAAACATGGAAAGCCAATTTAAAATGAATTGGAAAGAGGAACTACGTAAGTTTATTTTCTAGATTTAAATTAAAGCATTCAGAGTTACAGGTGGGGCCTACAAGGCAGGAATTTCCTCTGATTGACTTTCTATGTTTTTGAGTCTTGCCCAAGACATGGTTCCTTTTTTCTTTTATCTTATTATTATTTTTTTAGGAGGATGGGTATACTGAGATTTGGGCCACACCAGACAGTGCTCAGTGCTTACTTCTGGCTGTGAGATCGGGGATTACTCCTGGTGGGGCCTTCAGGGGAACATAAGGGACGCCGGGGATTGAACCTGGGTCAGGGCATGCTGGACAAGGGTCCAGTGTGCTGTACTATCTCTCTGACCAAAAAAACTATATTATTTAAAAGGAGGAAAAGAAATGGGTTGGGCAAATAAGAAAGGAAGGAAATAAGATTTTGTAATTGACTTAAGCTTGTGCTTTTGTTGCATACATTATTCAGCAACAAGATACAGAAAACCAACTCACAGCTCTTCTTTCCACAATTTTAATGTTAAAAGGGTTAACATTTGCCCACCCAGTTTGCACGCTTTGGGGGTTTTGCCTTTCTTTTCCTTCCATATCTGAAGAGTTATCTTCAGAAGATCATTTGAATACTTGCTTCAGTTTTCTCAGTTCTATTTGGCTATCCATTCCTTGGCAGACTTCACCTTATTTGGGTATAAGTACCCACGCTGCATCTCCTCTCCGCCTGCTATTTCATGAATCAAGTGTTAACTAACTTTGTAGCAAAACAAATCCATCTGGAAATTGGCATTTCTACGATGTGTTCTTAAAACTGCTATTCATCATTCCCAGCGTGTGCGCATGTGTGAAAAAAACTCAGAATACATTTAAGCAGGAAACTCTGGGAAGGCTGGGTATCCATTTAGATGAGAAGGCTGGGTATTCATTTAGAATGCATACAGCACAGGGAGGGCACATTCACGCTCTCCAGGTTGACTGTCATTGGTATTAGGCATGCTCAATTTTCAACCATTTAGACTAAATGCTATTAATCTGAATATGTCCCACCCTCTCTATTTACCAAAAGATTATTCGCAATTGCAAAAAACAAAGGATTATAGATATACCAAGTCAAAATGCATAAGTCTTTTCTCCATTAGTTAATTTACTTATACCAAATACTGCTTGTGGTCAAATAATTTGAGTCCCTCAAACATGATTTGATGCACTGGGTTATCTAGGAAAACATCCTTTTCCTATACTGACTCCTACTTCTGAATGGAATGGATAATAGCCATAAAATTAATAGTAAAGATCACTAAACATCCTTTAAATGTCTAGCAGGTGGCAGATCCTTTGCCAAGCACTTTGCATATGTTTTCTCATTTAACCCTCTCAGGAGCTCTGTGAGTAGATACTACAGAGGTCGAAAGAAAGGAAAAGCACAACAGAATTGAGTATTATAATGAGAAGTAAAACAGGATTGAAATGCAAGGCCTGTCCCCCAGAGCTCTGTCCCCATAAACCCTTAGCCAGTATATTTTTCATGGGGGGGGTGAGGGGCTGTCCTGGGTAGAGGAAAAGTTCCTAATCAGTCACATGATTTCGGGGAACCCTTACTAAAAATAACGATGACAAAGCCTAAAGGTATAGGAACAAGATATCTCAAACTGCTCATCTCAAAGAGGGGGATATAAAAAGTCCAAATATATTATTTGTACATTGCCTGCTTTAAGGCAATGATCACCACATTTGTTTTCTTGACTATTGTATGTAAGGCTCTATTATATTGGTGGTGGATGGATACTTTTAAATAAATAGATAACCATTGCATTCACTCAAGAAAGAGGAGCCAGAGAATTAGTTCAACAGGCTGTTTAGATAGACGAGCTGGAATGGAAAAGATACGCATTTTATAAATCCTGAAAACTTAGTAAAGGATAGATGGGGGAGAGGGGGATGAAAAATCTCAGCGGCAGAAAGTTCAACCTCAGGAAGCTATTATACATAGAACATGATAACAGGATATAAAGGTTTTATGGGTGTTAAAATGAATCCCCTCCCTAATTCAGGTCCACCCACAACTTCAAAATGTGACCATATTTGGAAATAAGGTCTCCCCAGAGGCAATTTAGGTAAGAATGAAGATGAGATCATACTGGATTAAAGTGCATCCTAAATCCAACGAAAGTGTCCTCATAAAAGACATAAAAGGATATGCAGACACTGAGAGAAGGTGATGTGAAGATAGAAGCAGAGTGGTCTGGCTAGAAATAAAAGAACATCAAGGATTTCCAGTAACTACCAGAAACTAGGAGAGAAGCAGAGAACGGTTTGCTCTCACAGCTTTCAGAAAGAACCAACCGTGTGTGTGTGTGTGTGTGTGTGTGTGTGTGTGTGTGTGTGTGTGTGTGTGTGTGAGACTCCTTGATTTGGGATATTTGAACTTATAAAATCAGATGGTGAGGAAAAATTTCTGTTGCTTGAGCCACTCAATTTGTCATCATTCAACATGGGAGTTCCAGAAAATTAAATGCAAGTCTAAGAGAAAGTAAAGAAACCAAATTAACAAGACTGTCGTGATGGGGGAAGATTCTCCGTTTTCTGGGTTAGTCAACAGGAAAAATGGTGCTGATTTCACAAGATGAGGAACACACAGGAAGGACCCAATAAGAGGGAAAACTTAGCTGCGGGCAGATTTTGTTGGAGGTGCCTAGGGACAAGGAGAAGATAGGATTGGGCTGGAGATCAGGTTTCAGCACTAGAAAATATCAGAGAGATCTTGTCTACATTTTGCCTGAGATCGAACTTACACTAAATTGCCAAAGTGCAAAGCATAACAATTTCAGGAAGCTTGAATGAGGGGAAATTAATGTAAGGTGGAAAAAACAGTCCACATGTCTATACTAATGAGCAGGTTTGTTTCATTTTTACTAATTGGCAAAATCTCACATTAGCCTCTGACCAAGCCGACTATATGAACTCAGAGACTGGTTTTCACCATCTGTGTGGATGCATACAGAATGTTAGAATGAAAAGGACACATCCTATTCAACCTCTTTCCATTTCAGATGAAAAAGCAGATGACTTGAAGGGCAATGAACGTCCAAAATCAGCAGAAAACCAAGTGAGGTATCAATATAGGCTTGATATAGGTAGGGGGTGGGGAGAAGCATATTTGAAAGTCACATACATGTGGAATGATCTAATTAATCTATAAAATAATGAACAAAGGGCCAGAGATATAGTTTAATGAGCTATATGTTTTGTATGCAGGAAGCCTGAGTTCAATCACCAGCCCTACACTGTCCTCTTTGTAGTGAGCCAGGAGTAACCTCTAGTCATGTCTGAGTGTGGCAAAATAATGAAAGAAAAGAATAAAAAGGAAAATGACCAGATGCAAATATAGTCCAACTCCAACAATAGAGAAATATCACTGTCACTGTCATCCCATTGCTCATCAATTTTTCTCGAGCGGGCACCAGTATCGTCTCCATTGTGAGACTAGTTGTTACTGTTTTTGGCATATCTAATAAGCCACAGGTAGCTTGCCAGGCCCTGCCGTGCAGGCAAGATACTCTCAGTAGCTGCCAGGCTCTCTGAGAGGGGCAGAGGAATAGAACCTGGGTTGGCTGCGTGCAAGGCAAATGCCCTACCCGCTGTACTATCGCTCCAGCCCATAGAGAAATATCTGACTACAAATTCAAAAGCCATCTACACATAGCAGTCAGGACACTGGGTTTAGAAAATATCTCAACTAAAGAACCTAGGAATCCTAGCTGGATCCGGATGCAGTCCTACTGAAGTCGGTGGGCCCCCACTGGTGGCATATGTGAGGCAGGAAGGAAAGAGATGGTCACTTTCTCCCACTCTGCCTCTGCCTCTCCAGACCCAGCTTCAAAGCTAGGACTGATAAAGTCTGTGATAAGCCCCTGCATGGCACAGACCTTGAGTCCTTGCCAGCCTCACACTGTGGCCATCAAGCCACACCTGATATCTGCTTGGTCTTCATGGCACAGGAGTTGATTCCCATCACCCAGTCTCTCGAGGATCCACGTACTCAGATTGGAGCAAGGAACTGCTCTTTGCAGGAAAGGAAAGTCAGTCCTAGGCCTTACCCAGGGTTTCTGGGTCCTTGTCTTTTCTCACAGATATGAAGTTCAGAGGACAGCAGTGAAGTAAAAGCAGATTTTATTTGGAGGCTTTTAGGAAAGAAAAGGAGGGAGCACAAAAGGAGAGGGAGTGCCATGATCAAGGGAGAACACAGGCTCCTCCAGAGAAAGAGAGTGCTCAGTACACATCTCAAGAGGGGAGTTGCAGGGAACACAGTGCTCAGTCATGTGGGCCCAAGTAGCACATGGGCTCAGGCAGCATATGTGCATGCTTCTTTTGTTCAAGGTGGCTTTTATAGGGTATTTTTTCCAAGATGCCCCACATGGGGCTCTTAGATGAGTCTGTTGCTAGGGTGATTGCCAAAAAGGTTGAGTTGGGGGTGACCGATGGCCTTCTTTGAAATTCCTTTCCCACCATTTGTCCCTAATAAAGCTCTCTTGGAGATGGGTCCAGCGTTTCCTGGGTCTCTTGACACCCAGGTTAAGATCTAAGCAGACCTTACGACCTGTTTCTGCAAGGTGAGTTTTTTGCAGCCTCAGAGCTGTTGATTTTATTGTTTCCCAGGAATTCCACTGCCATGGGGGACCATTTCTATCTACCTGCCTGCCTACATCACTACAGCTACCTGCCTCCTCTTTCCTTTCATCTCAACAGACATTGCTGTGTCCTTGCCTGTGGGAATTAATCTCCCTAACAAAAATCCCCAAGGATGCAATATGCTCCTAGGTAAAAATAGTTTAGGTATTAGAATGCTAAGGGTTTGCAATGTTTGCCCAGGAAAAAATACAGCAGGGAAGAGTAGAATAGACCATAAATATCTGCCGCTGTACCAGGCAAGCATGTAACAAGACTGTCTTAGGGCCTTACCAGATGTAAGAAGTGATAGATTTGCACCCTGGTGGGCGCAGATAGAAGGACAGAGACGAATAAAATGAAGGAAATAGGAGACATTTATTGAGCTGTCCTTCCAGACGGAACTCTATGAACCTCTGATGAGGATGGGGTAGGACTGCATGCTGGGATAGACCAAGGAGGTTTTTAAGTTGTCTCGGACGATAGGAAAAGGGGAGAAGGGAACAAAGATCAGTAGAATCGGTGTGCTTGGTCTGGCCTGTTATCTGTAGGGGATGGATTTGAGGAAGCATGGAATGCAGCCTGGTGGCTTCCTGTCGCCTGGTGGGCCATAAACCCTGTCTCCTACACTGCAGACAGGGTGTTCTTTAATTCTGGGAATGTCACTATTTCATCCACTGGCTGCCATTCAGCCTGAGCAAACCTTACAGGGAGAGCATGGGCAAAACCACAAGAGGAAACTGTCACAGACTATTTTTCAAGTGTGCCTTTTGGATGACTCTAAAATACCTCAGCCTCTGCTCTCTACCTATTGAATGATGATGTGCTTTCTAACTGTCCTTAAAAGCTCTGTGAACCTAAACAATGGCTCACCTATTGGGAGTCTAATGGGGGTGCAGAGCAATATTGTATTGAATGAATAAATACAGGCCCGTGAGTTCAAGGATGGCCACCCAGCTGACAATCCATGTGTGTTTGTTTGTCTCCTTATGTACTTGTCTCATTTTCTGTGGCCGACCCCTACTGGATGCCCAACCTTTGCTGGACAGAGGAGAGGGTGCCAGTCCAATTGGCATTAGACATCCCCCCAAGGAACTTCTGAAGTCATCTAGCAAATGCTCTCTAAAGAGATGCGCAGCTTAAGTCCCCATTTCAAAATCCTGGCACTCTGAGACTCTCCTGCTAAAGTAATCACCTGTACCCAGGAGGCTTTTGAGGTGCCACCATTGCTCCGTTCTTCCCCACAGTTCCCTGAAACTCCTCTTACGAATTTGGGTAGAAACATAACATTCTTTGCTTTTCCACCCTAATACCTAGAACTGACCCCTTTCTGAGATGACTTTAATTTATTTCATGTCTATTTTATTATCTGTGCATGATTGGCTTGGAATATTTTATAGTTGATCCAAATTATATGCATTTCTTATCCTTTGTAAATTATCGGCTTAGAATATTGTACATCCAGTTTACTTTCTCCCCCAAATTGTGTGCATGTCTCCTGTTAGGGAGTAACTAATCTATAGAAAGGAGAAGTTTATGCCTAAAACAGTCAAAAAGATGTCATCAAAAGTGTTCCTAACCACAGAGACTGGCACACAACCAAAAGAGCAAAAGCAAGTGGTGTTGGCATGGATGTGGGGAGAAAAAGATTCTTCTTCACTACTAGGGAAGTGAAGAAGCCTTTTTGGAAAACAATATGGACCTTTCTCATGAAACTAGAAATTGAGCTTCCATTTGACCCAGCAATATTAATTTTAAGAATATATCCTGGAGATGCAAAAAATTACATAAAAATGACATCTGCACTTGTATGTTTATTGAAGCACTATTTACAATTGCCAGAATTTGGAAAAAAAAAAACTCAAGTGCCAGAGAACAGATGACTGGTTAAAGAAACTTTGGTATGTCTACACAATGGAATAATACGCAGCTGTTAAGAAAAATGAAATCATGATATTTGCATATAAGTGAATGGACATGGACATATCATGCTAAGTGAAATAAATCAGAAAGAGAGGGACAGACATAGAATTAGAGCACTCATTTGTGGAATATAAAGTAACATAATAGGAGACTAACCCTATTATGTTACTTTATATTCCACAAATGAGTGCAATTTATATATACATAAACACAAATTTATATATAAATATATATATTTGCATATATATACATACTGAGTGCAAATGTATATATATATATATATATATATATATATACCAAGGATAGTAGAGATAAGGTCCAGGAGGACTGTTCCATGACTTGGAAGCTGGTCTCACATGCTGGGGGAAATGGCAGCTGGGATAGAGAAGGGAACAATAAATAAATGATGGTTGGAGGGCTCTCTCAAGATGGGAGATGCGTGCTGAAAGTAGGCTATGGACCAATCATGATGGCCACTTAGTATCTGTATTGCAAACCATAACACTCAAAAGGAGAGAGAGAGTAAAAGGGAATGTGCCTGCCACAGAGGCAGGGGATAGAAAGGGGTGAGGGTGGCAGAAGGGATACTGGGAATATTGGTGGTGAAGAATGGGCACTGGTGGAATGATAGGTACTAGAACATTGTATGACTGAAACATAATCACAAAAGTTTGTAAGTCTGCAAAAGTAAATCTCAAAATTTTAAAAACCCAAAAAAAGAAAAAAGAAAAAAAAAGGGTTCCTGAAAAATGCTAGATGGGTCTCTCTCTTTGGAGGCCTCTGCTGTGTCCGTCTGACCAGTGAACTCTTTCACTAAACTGACGCTGCTCTCCCTAAACCATCTTGCTCATGGTAAATTCTTTCACCATGCCTCCCGGGCCTGGGTTTCAGGGCGTCTTCCTCACCCTTCAACTTCCCGGCCACCAGAAGCAGCAGCAGCAGTACCCACAGCCCAGGAGACTGGGGCAGGCATGCCCTGACAGTACGCACACTTCCTAGACTCTATTTTCCACTTTGTGTCAGCCTCCACAGGCAACGAGAAACCAGAGATAAATTCAGAGCCTCGAGCCAAGTAAGGCTCCCTCCCAGGACATCAGCCCACTTCTCACAGTCCACGGTGCTGGGAAGCGCCTCCAGGAGACCACAATCTAAATGTAAAAGACATGGATGCTTTTCCTCTCTGCATTTTTAAACTAACTTGGATCGCTGGCTGGACCACAAAAATAAATCAAAATGTGAGCGTCTGCGAACAGTTTCCATTCAAGGTACAATTGATTTGTTACACAATGCACACAGTAACCAGGGCCACAAAGACTGAGTAAACAGGCTGTCTGACAATATGCACGCACTTCAGAAAGCACAGTCTGCCTCGCCCCCTCTCCAAGAAAATCAAAACGTTCGACTGGCTTCTGCTTAATCCAATTCATGCTCGCCTCACTCTTGTCAGAAAGGTAGGTGGCAGATATTATTTATCATTCCAGTGTCGCTGGTGGGCTCAGAAGGGTGACATGATTTACCTATTGTCAAAAGGGTTTTCATAACAGCCTAACTCCCTTTGACACATTCCTTTCAGCAAGCCAAATGTGCTGTCGGTCCATACCTTGAATGTGTCAAAATAATTTGCAACTGACACCCACATCCCCATCCCATTCGATAGAGTTGGGTTAGTCACTTGGAAGAGTTGCTAGGGAGGTATTCAGAAGGGAGGGATGCTGGAAAGTTTGAATTCTGATGGCTTTGCCTCACATGGGTGAAACTGATCATTATAACACTGGTATGTGGGACAGACTGTGGGCAAAGCACAGCTTAGTCCCCATGCTCACATGATCTCATTAAATGCTCACCAGCACATGGTGAGTGGCATGACTGTTTCTACTGTTTTACCAAGGGAGAATAAGAATCTAGGGAGGGCAAGTCATTTGTCACGAACATACAATTTTAGAGTCTCTTGGTTTACTGCTCTACCAGTGTCATCTTCAAATTCTTAATTACTCTCAAACAAAGGGAGCTGCACTTTTCACTTTAATTTGTAAATATCATAGTGGACCCTGCCTGCAGGAGTCAAGCCTGAAAATACTTCAAGAGACCATACAAGGCAAACAGGCACTGTAATCGACCCGAGAAATTAACAATAATATGTCCAAGTCACTGATCCTGCTCAAATATGTTGATGTCACCAATCCTCCTATTTCACTAGGAGTGAAGGTGATAATTAAGGAACTACAGGATAATTCCAGATTATTATTTGTGCTAAGAAGAAAGTCAGTAGGGTGAGTGAAGACATACAGTAAAGTACTAATGAGACACTACTTTAAATAGGGTGGTCACCCAAAAAGAGAGAGTAAAAGGGAATGTGCCTGCCATCGAGGGAGGGGGGAAGGGGAATGGGGGAGGTGGTGGGAGGGATTTGGGGAACATTGGTGGTGGAGAACGGTCACTGGTGCAGGGATGGGTACTCAATCATTGTATGACTGAAATGTAATCATGAAAGTTTTTTTTTTTTTTAAATTGATTACAGTAATTCAATGACTTTATTATTTTTTTTTTCTTTTTGGGTCACACCCGGCGATGCACAGGGGTCACTCCTGGCTCATGCACTCAGGAATCACCCCTGGCGGTGCTCAGGGGACCATATGGGATGCTGGGATTCGAACCCGGGTCGGCCGCGTGCAAGGCAAACGCCCTACCCGCTGTGCTATCACTCCAGCCCCATCATGAAAGTTTTTTAAGTCTGTAACTATATCTCACGGCGATTCATTAAAAAATAAAACTAGATAGTATCCTTAGAAAATAAATAAATAAATGGGGTGATCACCTCCAAGCAGGTGAAATTAGACCTGAAGCTAAGGAAGAGTCAGTCTAGTGGACCCTGGAGACACACTAAGGCCAAGGAAATGCAAAGGGCAAAGCACAAGGAAAGATAACACCCTACATATTAAAGAGCCAAAGAAAAAACTCACCTAGCTCACCTGTGATGGAAGATGAAAGCACAGAGAGGTGCCAGCACCACTGAGAATTAGTCATGGACCAGGGAGATGGCTCAAAGCTGAGCACATGCTTTCCATGCAGAAAGTGTGGGTTCTATCCCCTGCTTCACGTGGCCCCTTTGAAAGAGTAATTTCCAGCACTGCCAGCTATGGCCCCCAAAGAAAAACAATAAACCCTTCAGAAAGTATCAAGATTGTGCATGAACTTGTGGTTAGGAGTTTGAATTTGATGATACTGCATAGGAAGCCCAAGCAAGTGCATTATGTGAGAATTATTGGTGCATATTCCATGATTACTCAGACAATTTATGGAGAACAGATAAGAGGAGAGTAAGAAACAAGGAAGCTAGTGCATTAACCCAGCTCCACACATCAATTACAAAATTGATTCATATTTCATGTACGTGAGTAGATGTGTACATTCATAAGTTACTTGGAGAATCCACATATAACTGATTTATATTTTTGTTATTTGTATGTAAATATATGCATACATTTAAATAAATAAACATAAATATATATAAATATACTACAGTCAAATTTTATGTTAAAAAGTTTTAACTAGTACCAGCAGAACTGTTTTTGGTATATAAACCTGAGATTTAAAATTCTTTGCCATCTAAAATAGGGAAGGGATTACTAAGAAAATGATGGCTGGATAAACCAGTTGGGATGGGAAATGCATGCCGAAAGTAGATAGTGGACCAAACATGATGACCTCTCAGTGTCTGTGTTGCAAGCCATAATGCCCAAACATAGAGAGAGAGTATGGGGAAAATAGTCTGCCATGAACTCAGGGGGAGGGTGGGGAAGGGGGGGTTATACCCGGGATATTGGTGGTGGGGAATGTGCACTTGTGGAGGGATGGGTGTTTGATCATTGTGAGATTGTAGCCCAAACATGAAAGCTTGTAACTATCTCACAGTGATTCAATAAAAATTAAAAATAAATAAATAAAATAAAATTCTATGCCATCTCTTCTTCTTTAGGGTTTGGGGATAGGAGTTTTGAGGCCAAATTGTATTCAGGGGACACTCCCAGCTCATTCCTCGGGATCACTCCCAGCATTTCTCAGGGAATCCTGTGGAACTAGGTATCAAATTGGTACTCCCACATGCAAAGTATGCACTGCAGTCCTTTGAGTTGTCTCCCTAACCCCAGGCTCTGCCCTCCCTTCTAATTTAAGAAGTCTCTTGAGATAGCATGCTGAGATTATTAGAGATACTACCACTATTAAAACCATTAAGAGACTCTTCCTAAGACTGCAACTGGAACAAACTAAATAGGATATCGGGATTAGCAGAAATATTTAACTATTATCCAAAGACTGCAATTTCATAGTTTACCAGTTGGCACTGACTATCAATGAAAAAAATAAATATATGTATGGGCCCAGAATGCAAGTACAAGGATTAAAACATGTGTCTTGCATGCCTCCCACCCCAGTTCAATCCCTGGCACTGCAAATGGTCTCTTGATCATTGCCAGAGTGATTCCTGAGTTTATAGCTCTGAACATTACTGGGTGTGACCCAAAAGCAAAACAAAAAATAAGAAATTTTAGGCCTCTTTTTGTACTCAAGGTTTTCTATTAGGGACTGGAGAAATAGTATTGGGACTTAGGCACTTGTTTTTCATGCAGCCAACCCAGTTAAATCCCTGGTATCACACATAGTCCCCTGAGCACAACCAAAAATGAGGTCTAGTGCCAAATAAGTCAATAATTGGAATTCTGTTAATATTATATATTTAATGTTTATGCAGAAAAAAGCTTCATTGTCTACGCACCAACATTCAACTACAATGAAGAAGAAATTGAGAAATTCTACATGGAGCTGAAGTTCTATAAAGAAGACCCACCTTCTATAAGTCAATGTCAGAGATTTTAATGCCAAGATAGGACCAAGAAGGTCGCCCAAAGAACTTCACATCGGAACCCATGGCCTAGAATGGAACAAACAGGGTGAGAGACTGTCTGAGTTCATCATGTCAACCAAGACCATACATGGTAACTAGCAGTTCTAGAAGGCCAAATCTAAACATTGGACATGGGAGTCTCCCGGTGTATAGTTCCACAACAAAATTGACCACATCATATGCAACTGACAGTTTTGTCTGATCGATGTCGCTGTTGTCCCAAAATTCCAAACAGGATCAGACCACCAACTCCTTCATGTGAAATTTTACTTCATGAAGCAGGGAGAAAGGGCTGAAAAGTTTAGGAAAAGAACTCCCAGAACAACCACCAACTTGGAGCTCTTTGGCACTATTGCAGCAATATAGGAAGATGAGGAATATATTGACTGGTTCAGTGCCTCAATGACTGCGAGAGGAATGCCGAGAGTGAGAAAGCCACAAAAAGACACCTGTCTTTGGAAATTCTCGAGCTCATTTGCCAGCGTGGTTTGGCGGGAGCCTCAGGCAATCACAAACTAATGTCTGAGATCGCAAAGCTGTGCAGAAAAGCAATAAAGGAAGATCTCAAAGAGAGAAGAGCAGCAGTGTTGGCCAATGTGGCAAAAGCCGGGAAAAGTATTCATAATGCCCGCCTGTCCTTCGCCAACTACAAGAACAAGATGACTGCCCTCCGACACCCTGATGGGTCTATTACATCTTCCAGAAGGGCAATACAGAAGGTTATTCATGACTTCTATTCATATCTCTTTGATATACATGTCAATGTGCTTACATACCAAATTCTGCAGGATGGATATATCATTCCCAGCAATCTCCCTTCTGAAATCCCACACGCCATTTCATCAGTAAAGAAGCATACACCACCCAATTCAGACAAGGTCAGAGCCAAAACTTGAAGAATCTGCCACCAGTACTTGTCAATACACTGGCTTGGCACTTCACACGCTGTCTGATGCAAGTTTCCATCCCAGTGGAAAACCAGCAAGCAGAACTGTTCTGTTGTACAAGAAGGGAGACATCCATGACATTGGCAACTGTCACCCAATCTGTCTGTTGTCCGTTGTCTACAAGTTGTTCACTCGAGTCATCCTGAATAAAACTGGCAGAACACTAGATGAAGGAAAACCATGCAAGCAAGCCGGGTTCCGAAAAGGATTCAGCAAGATTGACCATATCCACATGGTGACCAAGCTCATTGAAGGTTTGCGAGAGTTTGCAGTCATCGAAGCCCTAGCCAAACAGGGCGTTCCAACTCAGTACATCAGGATCCTCCATAAGCTGTATTATGGATTCACCACCAAGATCTCACCATTCTATAAGGAAGTGATCATTGATGTAAAGAGAGGGGTTCAGCAGGGTGATACCATTTCACCGAAACTCTTCAGTGCCACCACCGGGAACGTCATGCGATGACTGGAATGGGAAGGAATGGGAGTGAAGATAGACGGTCGGCAACTACACCTCCTCCACTTCACTGATGACATCATTGTAATAACACTGAACATTAGCCAAGTGGCACGAATGCTGGCCGACTTCGACCACTAGTGTGGAAAGGTCAGACTGCAACTGAATCTCACGAAGACAATGTTCATGAGAAACAAACTAGTTCCTGAAATTCCATTTGCTCTCAACAGAGCGAACATCTCCGAATGCAGCAGTTATGTGTACCTGGGTCAAATACTAAATGCAATGAACTACTTGGCTCCAGAACTGCTCAGGAGGAAGAGAGCAGCATGGAATGCCTTCAAGAACATCAAAGAAGTTGTTAAGAGGACGAAGAACCTCCAGTTCTGGGCACATCTTTTTGACTCCACCGTTCTTCCTGCACTAACATTGCCTCAGAGACCTGGGCCCTACAAAAACAGGATAAGAATGCTATTTAGGTCTCCCAAAGAGGAATCAAAAGAACTATGCTTGGAATATCACATTTCACTCAAGTGAGAGAATGAATTTGGAGTGCTTACCTCCATTGATGATCGAGGATCAGGGATGCTGCCTCGATTGCCAAGGTATTAAAAATCAAATAGGCTGGACACATATGCAATTTGTAGATGACCGCTGGACTAGAGCCAGTACCGACTGGATTCCACAGGGTGTCAAAAGAATGCCTGGCTGCCCACCTACAAGATAGTCAGACTTCTTTGTCAGTACCCTGAATGAACGGTTTGATGCTCTTCGTGTTCCTGGAGTGAGCAGACGCCATTGGGCCACACTAGTATACTTAAGGGATGAATGGGAATGGAACTGATGCCTGCTCGAGCAAATCGATGAACAATGGGATGACAAGTGATACAAGTGATACAAGTGATGCAGAAAATGATAATAGTCAATGTTGATACAACAGGAAGTTCCTTGTTTTAAAACTTCACACATATTCACTCTTAAGCTGACAACAGCAGCTTTCTGCCTTTCCGGGGTAAAGTGAGCCACAGAGCACTTTCTAACAACATACAGAGAGCTCAGTCAGAAAATCTCAGAGAGGCAGGGCCTGAACAAACACAAGGCAGCTCAGTGTAATGTTCATCTTCTAAAACAGAGAATGTCTACAGCTACATCACCCTGAATACACATGATTTCATCTAAACTAGAAAATGGCACTTGGGTTGGTAATCTAGAAGATTTTTAAAGAGGTGTGCCCATTTGTTCATAAGCCAACTTTGCCTGCTTTGGCTATGAAGAGTTCAGTAGTTGTGACAGAGATTATATGCCTGCACACCCTATAAAATTTGCTGTCTTGTACTTTATAGAAAAAGCTTGCTCACCACAACTCTAATCCTCTGTCCTATTCTGCTTCTTCTATGTACCAGTCACTATTCTAGGCACCAAGAATACAGGGGAGGCTCCTGTTTTTATGATGTTTATAAAGTTAAATTTAAATGGTTTTAACAAGTTAAAGTTACATGGTGGGTTTTGCAAAATTTTGTGTGCATCTGTCCAGATGGGTATGCTGCTACTAAAAAAATATTTTTTATATAGAGGCTATTTTTTTACTACCTAGAAGAGCTTAAGGCAGTCCTAAAGGTTCAGTGATTGGCCGGTGATCCTCAGGGGCCACAAAGGCTGGGACAGAGAGGTTGGGGAAAGGGTGCAGATCCAAGATCCAATCACAGGGCCTTCTGTAATTGCATGCTAGGCGATGCTCTGTCACTTGAGCTACCTCCCTGCTAAAAACTATATAAATATAGATAATCCTTTAGAATATATTTCATTGGTGTTTTTTCCCATATAGCATTAGAATAGCTTCAAGTGCTTAAAATTGCTCTAGGGGGGAAAAAATGATTGATGTGACTCTAGGTCCTTCTGTCACACTCAAGGTAAAAAGAAATGGTTCTGACCTAGCAGACTAACTCTGATGTATAAAATACATGTGCCTATTATAATTGCACACCCGATTTACTTTTGATAATTAATGGGAAGAAAGATTACTAACTCGCTTGATAAACATTTATTATAACCAAACCTGAGCTGGCAACTAAAAATGAAACCTGACTAATATATGAGGAATTAAAATTTTTCTGAGTCAAAATACTACCTGTAATATTTATTCTTTCCTCACACCCTCAGTAGTCTCCACTAAGAATTTGTGGATGTCAACACCACTGCTTGAGAGGGACTGCAAAAGCATGCACATCGGGTTTTCTGTAGCTGATACTCACAAATAGTACTCATCTTTGATGATGTGTATATCACAAACTATTGATGTAGCCAGAATCCTATTCCAAAGAACTTGCTGTTTTTCTCTTTTTCTTTCAATAGGCTACCAGACAAGATATGTATTGAGGGACTGGAGGGCAAGTAGATAATAGCAGGTAGAGCAGTTTTCTTGTATGCGTCCTATGAGATCAAATCCCAGCCCCTCTAATGATTCCCCAAGAGCTACCCTAAGCACAGAGCCAGGAATAATCCATAAGTACTGCTGGGAAGAAAGAAAAAGAAGGAAAGAAAGAAAGAAAGAAAGAAAGAAAGAAAGAAAGAAAGAAAGAAAGAAAGAAAGAAAGAAAGAAAGAAAGAAAGAAAGAAAGAAAGAAAGAAAGAAAGAAAGAAAGAAAGAAAGAAAGAAAGAAAGAGAGAGAAATAGAGAGAGAAAGAGAAAGAGAGAAAGAGAGAGAAAGAAATAGAGAGAGAAAGAGAAAGAGAGAAAGAGAGAGAAAGAGAAAGAGAGAGAGAAAGAGAGAGAGGAAGGAAGGAAGGAAGGAAGGAAGGAAGGAAGGAAGGAAGGAAGGAAGGAAGGAAGGAAGGAAGGAAGGAAGGAAGGAAGGAAGGAAGGAAGGAAGGAAGGAAGGAAGGAGGGAATAAACTGAGAATCAGGGGAGATAGACCAAGAGTCAGAAACACATTCTTTGCACGCTCAATGCCTCTAGTAATCCATCCCCTACCAACACACTACCTGTTGGACTCCAGCACCCCTGGACTCAAGTAACACTGCACCAAGGGGGTCTAGCATTGGACTATTCTCCTCAGCTTACTAAGTATCTCAAGGTACAGTAGCCCCTGCTTGGGTCCTCAAGCAACATTTTTAATTATAAAGAGATTAATTTGAATTTCTAATAAGAACTAAATCCTGGTAAGATTTCACATTAATAATCAAAACGTGGTAAAAAATCTAGCAATAGCGAACAGTTTGCTGATCATATTATCATAATTGTTGATTGAGTGATAGATGACATTCACAGTCTAAACACAGATTTTCTTTTTAATAATCCACTCTTACTTCTAGCATGTGGACTAACCTCATGAATTTTGAAGCCACTAATTTGGAATTTGTGATTCAAATTCAATCAAAATGTATTGAATTCCTAACAGATGCCTTCACATGCATCTTTCATTTAATTCTCTTAGTTACACAGCCTTTCTTGGAAATAGATATTATCACACCTATTTTGTGAATGAGTAAACAAAAGCTTGGAGAGGTTAAGTCTCCGAGTGACAAAAGCTTGAGTCAGGAATTAAATATGAGTCTATTTATGATATTTCCAAGCCCAAGCTCATGTCTATTATTGCTCAAATGTAGTTTTTTTAAAACTATTGATTATGTTTATGATGGGAAAATTAAAAACTACTAAAATGAATACTGTCATAATTTTCAAGTAGCCTAAGCTCTTTAAAATGTATTCAAATTTCTACATTTGATACTTAGGAATTGCTCCCTTATTAAAATCTGAAAATTTTTCTAGAAAATACTTATAGTTGAAGTGATTTCATAACCTTGGAAAAAGCTATTAAATATTCTCCATTTTCTCCTTCAGAATCATTTTTTATTCTCTATCCTATTCTAGGCTCTGGGAGACTTTCAGAAACCAAATGCCTCTTTGACTCCTTTTTTTGGAATCTGTCAGTGGCAGCACCTTAATTATCAGAGCAAAGTACAGAGTTCAGAGTATTGCCTGATCCCCTACCATCAAGTTAACAGAGACTGTATTCCTTGACCAAATACAAAACTCCTTCTAGACCTTCACATTGGTGGTATAGTGGTTAGCATAGTTGCCTTCCAAAACTCCTTCCAGACCACCTTGCCCTAGAGCTGCAGCTCTCAGAATATTTCGGCAAAACCATCCTTTCTCATACCAGTCTGGTGGTACTTGCTCACTATCAACCCTGTAATGTTTCAGCATCCTTTATTTTTTCCTGTAATCTTGCTTTGACCATTACTAACAATCTCTTCATGGGATTATCTTCAGTCTCTTGAATGGGACATTTAGATTATTAATTTGAGAGGTTTTCTATTTTCTAATGTAAGAATTTTTGCTATAAATTTTCTTCTCATCACTGCTTTTGTTGTCTTATATATTTGATAAATTCTATTTCATTCAGCTCAATATATTTTTTTTTAAGAAAAAGGGATTGCACCTTGCAGTGCTCAGGGAAGCCGGTCACTCCAGACGAAGCTCATCCATGTGGTCTACAGAACTTTGGCTGGGGGAAGTTGGGGCCACTGGGTCCATACCCAGCTATGCTGCAGGCCACTAACATTATATAGAAAGTTTCCCATGGAGTCAAGGATCCAACTCAGGGCCTTGGACATGATAGGCCTATGTTTTAGCGCTTGAGCTATCTCTAAGATAGCATAATTTTTATTTCCTTTGAAACTTCACTTTGGTCCCAAAATTACTTAGAACTATTTTTCATTTCTTAGTCTTTAAAATTTTGTTGTGTGTGTCATAGAGCTATCCTCTGATCACTGTATCACTATCATCCTGTTGCTCATCAATTTGCTCAAGCAGGCACCAAGAACGTCTCCATTGTGAGACTTGTTACTGTTTTGGGCAGATCGAATATGCCACAGGTAGCTTGTCAGGCTCTTTTGTGTGGGTGAGATACTCTTGGTAGCTTGCCAGGCTCTCCTAGAGGGGCGGAGGAATTGAACCTGGGTCGGCTGCATGCAAGGAAAACGCCTTAACACTGTGCTATCGCTCCAGCCCTAATTTGATTCCATTGTGATAGAAAAACACTTTTTCTATGTATTATTTTACATTTGTTCTAGAACCCCTGATTCTATATCTTTGTATGCTTTGCTTTGGTAAATCTACAATCAGCACTTGAAAATAAACAATATTCTGCTTTTCTTAGATAGAGTATTCCATAAATGTCAATAAGTTCTGTTGTCGAGAGTGTTGATTGATTCTTCTATGTCCTAGATGATTGACTGCCTGGTTATTCTATCCATCATTGAGAGAGAGGTGTTAAAGTTTTCAACTATAATTTGGATACACCATTTCATCTTTTAGCTCTATCAGTTTTTGTTTTAGTATTCCACGGTGTTGTTTGGACCAATGGGGTTATGTCCTGGTGTGGGTAAGGTATGGGTCCTTGATCTACCTTCCTATGTAGGGAAAATGTGGGGCAATGCTTTTTATGTACTCTTTGGTTACTATGCAGCAATTTTATTCTAAATGTTCCAGTCTTGCTTAACTGTATATTCTATCTCAAAAGAAAGCAGCTGTTTGGTTGGATGGGGAAGACTTGTTTTATTTGTACCCTTTGGTGATTTGGAGTTGCCGATTCCTTTGGTACCCATTCTGGAATGCAGAAGACAAAAACAAGCCCACGGAACTTACCACCATGTGTCTAAGTGGGTCCACTGAGACCTGCCCCATCTAACACTCTTCATATACATTATATCATATATCTTATTCCATTCTGTTATAAAGTATATTCTATTGTGTTGTGTTGTATATTTATTATAATATCCCTAGTATTCTTAGTTCTATTTAGTAGGAAAAAATGGGGTAAGGTAAATCTCTCTATTTTCCCAAAAACAGAAGTCTTTATATCAGATTGTTTGAAAAAGAAAAATTAATACAGAAAAATTATTACCAAATAAGAAGCAAAACAGAGAACAATGAGGCCATCCAAATGTTTGACTTTTTTTTCCTTTTAGGCAAAAAAACTTACTACCCTGAACTGGTGGCACACAGAAAGTAGGTGAGGTAGTTGCTGGAACCAAGAGCTGGATCTTCCCTATGGTAATCCATACAGGGTAATCCACAGAAGGAGGGGCTGTCTCTCACAGCAAGGAGAACTTGTAAAGTTAATGCATCCAGGAATCAATTCCTCTCCCTCTAGGTAAAAAGAAAGGAAGAATATTCCTCCCATCTCTTCCTGTCCAGTCCTTTCCCAATAGTGAAACACGGCTTGAAGCTCCCTGTCAAGAGAGAGAGTGAAATGGCATATGCTGGGATCAGCAATCTGGACACTGAGCAGAAAATGGTTGGTGGGGAACAGGAAGATGACTGACATAGGAATGAATAGTTATTTCAGAGCTGCCTCGGATTTGGAGTCAAGAATATCCAATAGAAGTGTAGGATAATGACAAGAACATAATAAAAATGTCAGAGTCATAGGAAAACATCATTATAGAGTGGTCCAGTGTGAGCAAGAGTGGAAGACAGACTGCCAGACCTTAAAACATCTGGGTAGTGTTTTTAAAATCCATCTTCTATTTTTGTGTCTAAACCCACATACCTTGAAAAAAAGAATAACTGCTAGCATTTTCTCCATGACTATCCTATCTTTAAATACAGCTGTTCTGATCAGTGGAGGCAAAATAACCCGGAACACATCAGTTCTGTCTCCCACAGTTATTCTTATTTATGGGGCTGAATTTTTTGGGATGTGTTTTATTTTCAATTATTAGTGTAAGTAACTGCTCTCAGAGGCATTTACACACACACACACACACACACACACATACACCTGCAATCCAAGTGAAAGTTAGTCATGCTTCCCCTTTCAAATAGAAACATGATGTTTTAAAAGACATTAAAGGGTATCCAACTGAAACAGAAAAAAGTCAACACAGCTACAAATAGATGTTCCATGCCTAGAATCCTATGAAAAGATCAATCCACAGAAAAGATAAATGGGTGTTTTGCATATTTGTTTTTGGACATTCCTGACTATGCTCAGGGCTTACTCCTGGTTCTGCACTCAGGGGTCACTCATGGTGGGGCACTGGAGACCATGTGGGGTGCTGGGGATAGAACCTGGGTCAGCCGTGTGCAAGGCAAAAGCCATACCTGCTATACTGTCACTCTGGCCCCAGGTTAATGTGCTTTAAATCAACAACCATGACAGCATCAATGATTCCAAACAATTCTGTCAGAAACCTACGTAAAAGTTCTGGGGAAAAGTTTAATTCTGAGAAATTTAAAGTTAATGAGAAAATGTAATTAATGGAAAAGTTTGAACCAAATGTTTTATTTTTAAAACTTTTTATTGGAGCCTCCTTACCTAGAGCCATTGCCAGTAATACTTGGCCTTACAGTGCAGGCCTGACGTTTTTTTATGGGGTGCACCCCCAACAGAATTTGAGGGACTTCAGAGACACTGCCCGTGATGCAGACCTGAACATTTGATGCCTGGATCTTTTTTGTTTGTTTGTCTATGAGCCACACCACCCTATTGTATTCAAGACTTGCTCCTGGCTCTGTGCTAAGGAATCACTTCCTTAGTGAAGATGCTCAGGGGACTGTATGAGTCTCCAACCATCAAACTGGGGTCAGCCACACATAAGGAAAGAGCCTTTACCCTTGAATTGCCTCTCTGACCTTGATACCTGGATGCTTATTTCCCGTTCAGCAAACTCAGGGCCTCAGGTAAGTGGAGCATGTGCTTTACCACTTGAGTGATTTAACCAACTCCAAACTATATAGTTAATTTATTTTACTTATTTGGGAGCGAACGAAGACAGTGCTCTGTGGACTATACCCCATTCAGTGCTCAAGCTTGCTTGTAGCAGTGATCAGGGAACCATGAAGTGCCAGGGATTGAATTCAGGCTTCCTGCGGGCCAAGTACATGCTCCAGCTCTTTTAGTTACCTCCCTGATCTAAACCCAGTTTTGGTTTCCTTTGCCTTTTCTTTTTGAGGAAGACCTCCCAGGTGGTACTCAGCGGGCCTGGGGACCCCAGACCATGGCTCTCATATATCCTGGCCAGAAGTTCAATACTAGGACAAGATGAGCCAGCACTTCCCAGACCCTCTAGTGCAGGGGATTACCTGACAGTACTGGGGGCCCCTTCAGAGTCACATACCAATGTGCTTGGTGCTTCCAGGGCTGCACCTGGTCATGCTCAGTGGACCATGCAGTGCTGGGGAATCAAAGGATCAAACCAGGATCAGCCACAAATAAGGCATGTGCCTTGACTGCTGTATTTTCTTTCCAGCACTGGACCAAGTAGTTTAAAGACTTCCTTTAAAGAACCCATTCCGAGAAACAGCTACTGTAAAATTTGAATATGTATCTCTAAACCTTAGAGACTGATTCAACATTTCTACAGAAATATGTGAAACTCATTTATTGGCATTCTCTGATGGCATGGCATCAGGGGCTAGTTCTATACTACAAGAATGAATTTATGTATAGGACAAATAAACTATGTTTATTCTCAGAAGAGAGTAACTGTTCTGATTGACAGGGTTTTTTCCTAATTAGTACAGCAAACTATAGCTGACGATACTGGTGTTGGAAGCCCAGTGCAATAAATTATTCTACAAGTGTCATTCAAAATAAAGTTCAAGAACAAACTAAACATCAGGCAGGGGGTGAAAAACACAGTATGCATGGTTTACTAATAACGCTCGAGGATGGACCACACAGTACTTGAATGAAACGGGGGTGACAAAAGTCAATTAAAATCTTGAGATAGTTTTTGAAATTTGGAATATTAATTAGAGAAAGCAACCACAAAATACTTGCATTGCAAGGCATACATTTGAAATCTTGTTTGAAGTTAAAGAAGCCATTTTTTAAAGAGCACTTGAGAGGCTAAAAAGATGCACCCAGAAAAGAATGTAATTAGAATAATTCAGAGCTGAGAGATAATAGGTCAACTTTGCACGTGTAATACAAAATTACCCAGTGGTCAGCAGGCTACCCCATGAAATCTAAGATAGCTTCTTAATTTCTGAGTACAGAACTAGGAGTAAGCCCTGGGCAGATGTGGCCCCACAACAAAAAAATTAATTAATAAAAAAATTACTCAGCACAGCAGGTAGGGCATTTGCCTTGCACGCGGCCAACCCTGGTTCAATTCCTCCTCCGCACAGCAAGTAGGGAGTTTGCCTCGCACATGGCTGACACGGGTTCGATTCCTCCGTCCCTCTCAGGGAGCCCAGCAAGCTACCGAGAGTGTCCCGCCCACACGGCAGAGCCTGGCAAGCTACCCGTGGCATATTCGATATGCCAAAAACAGTAACAAGTCTCACAATGGAAACATTACTGGTGCCTGCTCGAGCAAACTGATGAACAACGGGACAACAGTGCTACAGTGCTACAATGCTACTCAAAATTTTGCTCAAAATTATTCAAAAATTTACTCAAAAAGTACAATAAAATAGGCCTATGTTGAGGCTTTGAGGGGCCAAATCTGGTGGTACTAAGGGCTTACTCCTGGCTCTGAGCTCAGAGATCACTCAAGGGAACAGATGAAGTAAGAGGGGGTTGAACCCAGGGTGGCCACATGCAAGGCAAGCACCTGCCCACTGTACTATCACTCTGGCTTTAAGATAGCTACTTCTGTGGAACTCTCTAGTGTTTTCAATTTCTTTTTCTGCCAAAGACCAGTTTAAAAACATAAATATGAGAAAATCAGTTACAAGGGCATAGTGTTGCAAACTATTATGAATTGCTTCTTTCAAGCATAAGTGAAAGAAGAGCCATTTCTGCTCTAGCTAAGCAAATCATATTTGTCTACAAATTGTATAAGAGATACACAGACTGGGTATCTTGACTCAGTTTCTGTGATAGGATATCTGCCCAGCAAAAAAGCAAAATATCTAACATATTTGAGAACTTTCTTGTGCACCAAGTACTACAGCAAGTTCTAAATTTTTTTTTTGCTTTTTTTTGGGGGGGTCACACCTGGCGATCCACAGGGGTTACTCCTGGCTCTGAACTCAGGAATCACCCCTGGCAGTGCTCAGGGGACCATATGGGATACTGGGAATTGAACCCGGGTCGGCCGTGTGCAAGGCAAACACCCTACCCGCTGTGCTATTGCTCCAGCCCCCGAAAGTTCTAAATATTTTATCCCTACAGAAAGTAAGCTTTGGAAAGGCAGGGAATAATGGTTATTTTGAACATTATTGCATCATCTGTTCCTCATACATAATAGGCACTCAGTATATATTTACCAAGTAATAGGTATACTCAACAGTTGATTTTTTGTGTATATATTAGAAATGTAATAAGAAACTATTTAATCAGAGGTGGTTCAAGACCTCTAAGTAGTCATGCCTATGTATTAAGTCTCTCTCCTTGAAGGTGGCTAGATCTATCGGTTCACTTCAAATGAATTAAAGAGCGAAAATCAGAGAAAGCCACTTCTAAGATCAGGGTGCTATATGAGTCAGGATTCCATCTTGTCCACCATTGTTTTCTCATAGCTAGTTCTATTTTTTTTAGTTTTATTGAATCACCATCAGATAGTTACAGGATTTCATGTTTGTGTTACAATAACACAATGATCAAACACCCATCCCTCCACCAGTGCACATTCCCCACCACCAATATCCCTGGTATATCCCCCCTTTCCCACCCTCCCCCTGCCTCCATGGCAGACAATATTACCCATACTTTCTCTCTACTTTGGGGCATTATACTAGCTAGTTCTGATAGAAACTATGGCCATGTTTTCAGCTGCTGAATGAAAGGGTCCATGTGACAAGAAACTAGGGGAGGCCTCTGGTCAATAGTCAAAAAAAAAACTAAGCCTCTCAATCCAAAGGCCCACAGGGAATTGGATGTTGTCACCAAATATCTCAGTGAGTTTAGAAGTAGATTCTTCAGGGAAGTAGAGATGACTGCCATCCTATCAATATTATCGTGTGACCTACCCAGTATCTACCTGGATTCCTGACACAAACAAAGAGTGAAATTAAAAAGCATTTTTTGTTTGAGCTGATACATGACACAATTTATAATAGAGTTATAGGTACTCATAAATCTATAGAAACTTGTTTTTTTAAGTTGTCAAGGTTTGTTGTTTTGGTTTTAATTTTTTCCTAATGGTACTGCTGTATTTTACTTTTTGTTTTTCATGGAAAGGCATCATGTTTCTCAAAAACGGACCTGGCTTTGGTAATGTGAAAATAGCTTCTCCTTCCAGGACCAAAGGATGGATAATATTACAACTGAAAACTTATTTTCCATTCTAGTAGGCTATGTTAGCATATTAACAGAGGCAACTTAAAATAGTGCTTAGAAAACTGATTGATTTAAGGTTTTAAAAATACTTTAAAATCCATTAGGTTTGTTTAGCAAAGCATTGTGCATATCAGAATGATACTGAGTGCTAAAATAGATCTTCAGAGGCCCCCAATTCAAGTAGAAAGGGCTCCCTCTATCAAGTTCCCTTTATGCTAGAATAACATCCATCTGCTTTCTTTCTAATGGACCTCGACAGCTGTACAAAACGAGTCTTAAGGATCACAACAATTCATCATTCCATTCTAAATGTGGTTAATACCTGTTGTCTGGCCTCCGAATTCCAATAATATCTACACACTGTAGCTTACTTTAGCCTCATCAACATATAAATCATTAACTTTTATAAAAACCTATGTAATACTACAATGTAACCAAAATAATTTAATATTTAAAATTGGAAGATATATAATAACAAGTGTATTCTATTTAAATTAATGTATGACTCATATAATGTAGCTATCTCCTTAAACTTCAGATATTCTTTTATCACTGAGGAGTACCAGGCGTATAGGAGAAAATCAGAAGTATATGCATAAATTAATACATGAACTTCACCCTCATTCATTTAAATATATTTCAGGATGATTCTAATCCTCAAGAATTAATGGAGAAGAAGACATATGTAAATAATCATGACGCAAGACAGTTATAAAAATTACTTTGAGAAATAGTCTAACTATACTGGGGATTTATTAAAATATATACAAACTTGTTGAAATATACAAACTCTTATCCACCTCCTATTGAATGTTTTAGAGTGTGAGGGGTGCTATGAACAAACTTTTACTCTAAAGCGTCAGATGGTAAATATTTGGGGCTTTACTGGCCAACTATCTGTGTTTCAATTACTCAACTCTATGATTGCAGAGTAAGAGCACTTGTAGATAATACATAAATGAATGGGCCTGGCCATGTTCCAATAAGGCATTATATATAGGCGTTGAAACTTGAATTTTATATCGCTTTCACACATTATGAAATAGACTTATTCCTTTGATTTAAAAATGTAATAACAATTCTTAGCTCTTGGACTATACAAAAACAGACAGCTGGTAAGATTTATCCTGTGGGCCATATTTTGCCAACCCTTGGCATAGAGGAAAACAGGCTTTAGAAATGTTGTGACCTATGCTTGTAGCCTAGCTGCTCTCTTCACTAACTGGTGGCTCAGCCAGCCACTTCTTCCTTGCATACCTCTTTCTTCATCTGAAGATGAGGGATATCAGTAATATATTTTGACCCTTGAGGTAGAAAATAAACTACAAGACAAAATAGAAGGAAAGAAAGAAGAAAGAAAGAAAGAAAGAAAGAAAGAAAGAAAGAAAGAAAGAAAGAAAGAAAGAAAGAAAGAAAGAAAGGAAGGAAGGAAGGAAGGAAGGAAGGAAGGAAGGAAGGAAGGAAGGAAGGAAGGAAGGAAGGAAGGAAGGAAGGAAGGAAGGAAGGAAGGAAGGAAGGAATAAAGAGACTTTAAAACCCTGTGTGCTACAACAACTGTGCTACTTGAACTATCATAGTAAACATGTTTTCTTTTTGCATGCCAATCAAGGAACTAATTTGGACATGGGATTTAATTAAATGCAGTTGGCTGCATCACTAATATACTTCTCTCTCTTCATCATATTCTATTACACAGTAGTCACTTCTTTTTGGCATTTGTTATTGTAATGTGATGAGACCTCACCATAACGTGTCATGGAGTGCACCAGACAGCATCTTTTATTTTTATATGACTAGGTTTTAATGGGATTTTGCAATTTAGCTCTAGGATGTCTAGCCTGCCAAATTATTCAGCGAATGCTAAGGAAATTGTCTTAACTAGCACACTGCAAGTAAGTGGTTCAATTTAATATATCATAAAATAATGAAAAGAGAAAAATAAAAAATGATAGGAAAAATCTTTTTTGAAGAAAACTTAGCTTTCTCTTCAATTAAAATGTTAAGAAACAAAATTTACTTCTATTTTTTTTCCATTTAAGTAGGGACAGACTTTAGAGCCACAGTGATTATAATTTCCCATCCCTTCCAAAAGAAACATTCTTAGTTTAACCATATTTACTTTACACTGTGTCTGACAAGTAGTCAGTCATCTAGCCTTATTCTGTACTGCATAAAAGTGATTCTTAAAAAAATAATGACCTAACCCCCCCCAAATGACTATATAAATAATAAATGCCATGCATTACATCAGAAGCAAGTGGACAATGTACAATAGAGTTGTAGTTTTTCTTAAAGGTACTTCTTATTATTTATGGGATCCAGAAGTAGAACAAATAAAATTCACGGAACATATTAAAATAATTAGAATTTATTAAATATTTAAATGTAGCCTACCTTCCAATCAGTATCTGATGCAAGTCCCTACACCCAAATCTGGGACGAGCTTCCAGTTTGAACGTTAGAAGCCTGCTGGACTGTGCAATAGCACAGATATGGTGGGCAGGGCAAGGTGAAGGTGGACCACACTCCAGCTCAGGGCTTCTGGTTGATAACTGAGCTAAAATGCTGCTAGAATTTATGATCAAGCTTAGCAAAGCTGCAGGATATACGATCAATACACAAAAAAATCAATTTTATTTCTAGACACTGGTAATATACAAAAATCAATATTTTTTCCTAGACAGAGAAAATCTAAAACTGAACTGGAACAATTTCTCATTCAGAGTACTATCAAAGAGAATATTTATCATTAACTCAACAAAATAAGTTGAAAATGTCTACTTCGAAAAGTACAATACACCTTTTGGAAACAATATCTAAACAAATCTCTAAAAAGGTATTCCATGTTCATGGAATGGAAGACAATTTGTTCAGAAAGCAATACATTCCAAATCAATATATCAACTGTAATTCATATCAAAATCTGAAGTGGTTTTTTTTGCATAATTTGATAGGATAATCTAACAATTTACATGGAAATGCAAGGAACACATAAAAATCAAAACAATCATCATCATTTGATCGTCGATATTCTTGAGCAGTCTCAGTAATGTCTCCATTAGTCCTAGCCCTGAGATTTTAGCAACCTCTCTTTACTTGTCCTTCCCAACAGTGCCACATTGGAGGCTCTTTCAGGGTCAGGGGAATGAGACCCAGATCAAAACAATACTGAAGGAAAAGGAACAAAGCTTAATATTTATACTTCTTGACTTTAAAACTAACTACAAAGCAACAGTAACCAAGATAGTGTGGTAGGTGTCTATTAAGATATTTGCTTAAATTAATGAAGTAGAATCCAAAGTTCAGAAATATAATCTCCCTTAGTTTTCCACAAAAAGTGTTAAAACATTTGAGGGAGAAAATAATGCAGGAATATCTTTTCTCGGTAAACTGTGTTGAAATAGCCACAGACAAAATAATAAAATTTGATTCCTAGCATGTAGAAAACTTAAACTCAAATTGGATCATAGGGTGAAATTTAGGAAATTTAATAGGCAACCTATAAAACTGAAAAAAGAAAACATAAGGGTAAATTTTCATAACTTTTGATTAGATAAGACTTTCACAAATCAAAAGCATTAACGTCAAGATAGAAAACATGATTATTACATTTTTAAAACTCCAGAACTTTTGTGCTTCAAGGAATAACTTAAGAAAATTAAAATACAACGAGGAAGCCCACTATCTCACTTGCAGAGAACAACCCAGCATCACACCAAGAAAATATGAGATTGCTAATTCTTCTCAGGTAGACTGGTTCGGGCTGAGAAATCTGGAGCCTCCTGGAAATAAGGGCAAGCAAAACCCCCTTTCTGCCTGCAGGCCCAGCAGCCCACAGCCATAGTTGACATTCTCATAGTTGACAATCTCTGACTTAGAAATAGTCCAGCTCCACAACTGAGCCAAACCACCAAATCATTATGGATTTATGGCTCCCATGGAATGCCTCAGATTTTCAGAGCACTGTCAGACCAGTGGAATCACAGCAAATCTGATGGGAAAGTTGCGTAGAAGACCACCAAAGACGCTCAGCCTAAACAATAGCATAGAAGGCTAATAACACTAACCAAAACAGTAGATTTTCAAGCAACAACTGTAGTAACACCAGTGTGAGATATAACAATGATCACAAATTGACTCATTGATCTAAGATTTGTCAATTCGACTTGCCTTTGTGTAACACTTCTATCACTTGTCATCCCGTTGATCTTCGATTTGCTCGAGTGGGGGCCAGTAAAGTCGCCATTTGTCCCTGTCGAGAGCTAGTGCAGCCCAATGATATCTGCTTGTTCCAAGAAGAGGAAGAGCCTCAAAACGTTCATTCAGGGATTTGACAAAAAAAATCTGACCATCTAGTTGGTGGGCAACCACGCAGTCTTCTGACTTCCTGTGGAATCCAGTTGGTAACAGCTCTAGTCTAGCATTCATCTCTGAATCGCATTACGTGACCGGCCCATCTGATTTTTGATGCCTTGGCAAATGTGACAATGTCCCTGATTCTTGACCATCAACGGAGGTCAGAACTCCAGATTCCTTCTCTCACTTGAGTGAGACATGATACTCCTAGCGTAGCTCTTTCGATTCCTCTTTGAGATACCCGGATAGCGTTCTCATCCTATTTGCATAGTCTCTGAGGCGTATGTTAGTGCAGGAAGAACGGTGGAATCGAAAAGATGTGCCCAGAGTTGGAAGTTCTTTGTCCTCTTAACCACTTCTTCAATGCTCTTGAAGGCATTCATGCTACTCTCTTCTCCTGCATAGTTCTGGTGCCAAGTCGATCCTCATGTTGATTTCTCAACCCAGGTACACATAGCTGCTGCACTCAGAGATGTTCATCCCATTGAGAGCAAATGGAGCCTCAGGGACTAGTTTGTTTTTCATGAACATCATCTTGTTGAGATTCAGCTACAATCCGACCTTTACACACTCATGGTCGAAGTCGGCCAGCATTTGTGCCGTTTGGCTAATGTTTGGCGTTATGAGAACGATGTCATCAGCGAAGCGGAGGTGGTGTAATTGCTGACCATCTATCTTCACTCCCATTCCTTCCCATTCCAGTCGTTGCATGATGTTCTCGAGGGTGGCACTGAAGAGTTTCAGTGAAATGGTATTACCCTGCTGAGCCTCTCTCTTTACATCAATGATCACTTCCTTGTAGAATGGTGAGATCCTGGTGGCGAATCCACAATTCAGCTCCCGGAGGATTTTGATATACTGTTTGGCTAGGGCTTCGATGACCACTTCAGTCTCAACAGAATCGAAAGCCTTCTTTAAGTCAATGAATGTTAGACAGAGTGTCTACGCACCAACAACCAACTACGATGAAGAAGAAATTGAGAGATGCTATATGGAACTGGAGAAGTTCTATAAAGAAGACTACACCTTCTACAAGATCATTATTGGTGATTTTAATGCCAAGATAGGTCCAAGAAGGTCGCCCAAAGAACTCCACATTGGGACCCATGGCCTAGAATGGAACGATCAGGGCAAGACCATGCATGGTAATTCACAGTTCCAGAAGGCCAAATCTAAACGCAGGACATGGGAGTCTCCTGGTGGGCAGTTCCACAATGATTGACCACATCATATTCAATTGAAGGTTTTGCCTGACCAATGTCGCTGTTGTCCCCAAATTCCAAACGGGATCAGACCACCGTCTCCTTCGTGCAAAATTCTACTTCACAGAGCAGGAAGAAAGGTCTGCAAAATTTAACTCTAAGAAGACAACTCCCAGAATGACCACCAACTGGGAGCTCTTTGGCACTATTGCAGCAATATGGGAAGATGCTGTCCTTGACAACATCGAAGAGTAATACAATTGACTGGTTCAACACCTCCATGACTGTGCAAAGAATGCTGAGAGTGAGAAAGCCACAAACAGATGCCTGTCTTCCGAAACTCTTGAGCTCATTCGTCAACATAGTTTGGCTCGAGCCTCAGGCAACCACAGGCTAACGTCCAAGCTCGCAAAGCTGTGCAGAGATACGATAAAGGAAGACCTCAAAGAGAGAAGAGCAGCAGTGTTGGCAGATGCAGAAAAAGCCGGAAAAAGTATTCCCAACGCTCGCCTATCCTTCGCCAACTACAAGACCAAGATAACTGCCCTCCGATGTCCTGATGGATCTATCACATCTTCCAGAAAGGCAATGGAGAGGATTATTCACGACTTCTACTCAGATCTCTTTGACAGCCATGTCCACCGCCCACATACCAAATTCCACAGGATGGATATGTCATTACCAACATCCTCCCTTCCGAAATCTGACATGCCATTTCATTGGTAAAGACGAGTACAGCACCTGGTGTGGACAAGGTCAGACCCAAACACCTGAAGAATCTGCCGCCAGTACTCATCAATACACTGGCTCGGCTCTTTACACACTACCTGTCTGAATGCAAGGTTCCATCTCAGTGGAAAACAAGTAGGACTGTTCTTTTGTACAAGAAGGGAGACATCCACAACATTGGCAACTATCACCCAATCTGCCTGCTGTCTGTCGTCTATAAGTTGTTCACTCATGTCATCTTGAATAGAATAGGCAGAACACTAGACGAAGGACAACCATGCAAGCAAGACAGGTTCTGAAGGGGATTCAGCACAATAGACCATATCCACACAGTGAACAAACTCATTGAAGTTTCGCCTTTGTGTATATGAGGTAATTTTGGTTGTGCCTGCAAGATGGCAGGCTGGGGTGATGGAAAACTGGGGACATTGTTGGAGGGATGGGCACACTGGTGGTGGGATTAATGTTGAAAAATTTAATGCCTGAAATAGCGTATTATGAGCAATTTGGTAAACACAAAGTTACAATAAAAATAATTTTTGGGGGGTCACACCTGGCGATGCACAGGGATTACTCTTGGCTGTGAACTTAGGAATTACTCCTGGTGGTTCTCAGGGGGACCATATGGGATTCTGGGAATTGAACCCGGCTCAGCTGCATGCAAGGCAAACACCCTACCCACTATGCTATTGCTCCAGCCCCTAAAAATAAAATTTTTAAAAGAAAATAAAATACAACTGAATGGGAGAAAAACATTAAAAATCACAAATATCATATTCCAAATGATCATATTCCAAATAAATCAAGAACTCTCACAAATCAATCATAACTAGATAAATATTCCACTTATAGTAGGGCAAAAAACTTCAACAGACAAGTCTCGAAAAATGTACACCTATAAATAGCCTATAAGCAAATGAAAAATACTCTATATCATTTCTTAGGGAATGAAAATCGCAGTCACAATGAGACACCACTTCATATCCATGCAAATAGCTCGAACCAAAAAGACAGAAAACAAGAGAAGGTGTTTACCAACCCCCGTTCGAATTCCTAGCATCCAATCCCCAGTTTCATCTACCCTTCCCTGAGCACCAGGAGAAGGTCCCTCCTGTGCACAGAACAAAACCAGCTCCTGAGCACCAGCAGCTATGGTCCAGCCATAAGCCCTGCTCAAAAGAGAGGAAACACACGTGTATTGACAAGGATGTAAAGACAATTTAACCCTCAAATAAATACTCCTTCAGAAAGTTAAACCCACACTTACAAAATGACCCAGTGATTTCATTCTAGGAGCCAAGAGAAGGGAAAACAGGTCTCCACGTACCCGCTCCCCGCCCAAACTTGTACCAAACTTGTACATGAGTGTTTTATAGCAACACTTTTCTTCTTTTTTCTTTTAATGAATCACCATGATACAGTTACAAAACGTTCATGATCAGATTCCAGTCATAAAATATTCCAATACCCATCCCTCCACCAGTGTACATTGCCCACAACCAATATACCATGTATCACTCCCGCCACTACCCCCCAGCCTGCCTCTATGGCAGGCACTTTCCACACCCCCTCACTATCTATACCCCCCGTGTATGTCTCTCTGTCTGTCTCTGTCACTCTCTTTCTCTGTCTCTCTGTCTCTGTCTCTCTCTTTCCTTTTGGCATTATGGTTTACAATACAGATACTGAGAAGCCATCATGTTTGGTTCTTTACCCACTTTCAGCACACATCTCCCATCCAGAGGAATCTATTCCAACCAACATTGTCATAATCGCTCCTTTTCTATCCCAGCTGCCCTTTTCCCCAGAACTTTAGGCAGGCTTCTAACTGTGGACCATTTATCCTGGCTATCTATCTGTAAAGATAGTTTCTACTATCCTTGGGTGTCAGTCTCACACTATGTTGGTTTTTTTTTTATATCCCACAAATGAGTGCAGTCATTCTATGTCTGTCCTCCTGCTGACTTATTTCACTCAGCATGATACTCTACATTACCATTAATTTATAAGCAGATATCATGAATTCTTTTCTAACAACTATATAGTATTCCACTGTGCAGATGTACCATGGTTTCTTTAACCAGTCATCTGGTCTCAGACACTCGGGTTGTTTCCAGATTCTGGCTGTTGTGAATAGTGCTGCAATGAACATAGAAGTGCAGGTAGCATTTTTGCTGTGTGTTTTTGGGCCCCTGAAAAATACTCCCAGAAGTGGTATTTCAGGGTTGTATGGAAGCTCAATTTCTAGCTTTTTGAGACATGCCCATATTGTATTCCAAAAAAGCTAAACCAGTCGGGATTCCCACCAATAATGAAAATGCGTCCCTTTCTTCCCATATCCATGCCAGCATTGACTGCTCTTGTTCTTTTTTGATGTGTGTCAGGGTCTGTGGTGTGAGAGATATTTCATTGTTGTTTTGATTTGCATCTCCCTGATGATTAGCAATGTAGAGCATTTTTTCATGTGGTCTTTTGGCCATTTGTGTTTATTCTTTGAGAAAGTTTCTGTTCATTTCTTCTCCCCATGTTTTGATAGGGTTGGGGTTTTTTTTCTTCTAAAGTTCTACCAGTGCCTTATATATGTTAGACATTAACCCCTTCTTTTTTCCCAATCTGTGGGATGTCTTTGTATCTTCGCCACTGTTTCCTTTGACGGGTAGATGCTTTTTTATTTAATGTAGTCCCGTTTGTTCATCTTTACTTCCACTTGCTTTGTCAGTGGTGTATTGTTACTTCTATTCAATACTAGAGGTACTTGCCATAGCTATTAGGCAAGATAAATATATCAAAGGCATCAAGATAGGAAAAGAAGTCAAGTTCTCACTACTTTCAGACGACATATTAAGAACATTCTAAACATTCCAAACCAAAAAAGCTCCCAGAAATGATATGTTTGTATAGTAGAGTGGCAGGCTACAAAATCAGTATCCAAAATTTCATGGATTTCCTACTTACAAATAATGAAAGATAAGAGAGATATATTAGAAAAAGCAATACCATTCACAGTCATGTCTCAGAAAATCAAGCTTAACTAAAGAAGTGAAAGACCTATACAGAGAAAACTACAAAACACTGCTTCAAGAAATAAAAGAGGACTTGAGGAAATGGAAACACATTCCTTGCTCATGGATTGGGAGGATTAACATTGTCAAAATGTCAATATTGCCCAAAGCATTATGCAGATTCAATGCAATTCCTATAATACCCATTAAATTTTTCAAAGAAATAGATCAAACACTCCTGAAATTCATATGGAACAACAGATCCCCACAAATAGCTAAAGCAATCCGTGAGAAAAAGAAGATGGGAGGCATCATCTTCCCCAACTTCAAAGCAGTAGTAATTAAAACAGCATAGTACTGGAATAAGACAGACCTGCAGACCACTGGAACAAAGTCAAATATCCTGACACTGACCCTCAAGTATATGATTGCCAAATCTTTGATAAAGGAGCAAGAAATATGGAGTCCAGGAATTTATCCATTTCTTCAAGTTTCTCTTGTTTCATAGCATAAATATTCTCAAAATAATTTCTGATGATCCTTTGATTTTTTGTGGTTTCTGTAGTGATGCCCCTTCTTTCATGTCTGACTCTCTTTATTAGGGTTCCTTCTCTGTCTCATTGTGAGTCTTGCTAGTGGTTTATTGATCTTATATTCTCCAGGAACCAGCTCTTGGTTTCACTGATCTTTTGGATTCTTATGGTTTCTAGCTTGCTAATTTCTGCTCTAACTTTATTATTTCCTTCCGCCTGCCTACATTGGGCTCTTTTGTTGGTCATTTTCCAAGATCTTAAGCTGTGAGGTTAAATTACTTATGTAGACTCACTCTTCCTTCCTGAGGAATGCTTACAGAGCTATAACTGTTCCTCTTAACACGGCTTTTGCTGAATGCCACAAGTTCTGGCAACTTGTGTCTTCATTATAATTTGTTTCCAGGGATCTTATGATTTCCTCTTTGATTTCCTTTCTAAGCCACTTGTTGTTCAATAGTGAGCTATTTAATTTCCAGGTGTTTCATTTGATTCTCCATTTCTGCATGTGACTTACTCCTATTTTCAGTGCATCATGATCTGAAAAGATCATTGATTCAATTTCTATCCTCTTATTTTTGTGGCCCATCATGTGCTCTGTCTTGGAGAATGTTCCATGTGCACTGTAAAAGAATGTGTATTCAGCTTTGGGGGGACTGTCCCATATATATATACATCTACTAAACCCCTCTCTTCCATTTATTCCTTCAAATAAAGTATGCCCTTGCTGAGCTATAGTCTGGTTGGTTATCTAGAGGTCATAAAGCAGAGTTGAAATCCCCAACCATTATGTGTTACTATCCATCCATACCTTTCTTCAAGTCTGTGAGCAATTGTTTTACGTATTTTACTGTGACCTTGTTAGGTGCATATACATTTAGTTCTTTCTGGTGTACAGCGGAACACGTAATGCAATTTAGAGATGACTGCTGGACTAGAGCTGCTACAGACTGGATTCCATGGGACGTCAAAAGATCGCGTGGCTGCCCACCTACGAGATGGTCAGACTTCTTCGTCAAGACACTGAATGAATGGTTTGAGGCCCTTCATGTTCCTGGAGCGAGCAGATGCCATTGGACTACACTAGCACATGACATGGAGACGTTACTGGCAACCGCTCGAACAAATCGAAAAAAATGGGATGACAAGTGACAAGTGATGTACAGATTCCTTGATCATTAAGAACTGCCCTACACGTTTTTTCATAATCTTCTTGAACTTGAAGTCTCTGTGGTCTGATACTAGTATGGCCACCTCAGCTTTTTTGAGCGAGTTGTTTTGCAGAATTGTTTTCCAGCCTATGACTTTGAGTCTGTGTTTGCTCTGATTGTCCAGATGTGCAAGGCAGCAGAATGTTGGGTTCAATTTTTGGATCTATCCTGATACTCGGTGTCTTTTATTTCGTGCGTTTAGCCCATTGACATTGAGAAAGATTATTGTTATGGGGTTTTGTCCCCTATATCTGCAGGAGTTTGGTGTTTTTGAGGAGCTTGTCTTGCCTTCAAGTAGCCTGTTCGGTTTTTCCTGTAATCATGATTTTGAGTCTATGAAGTTCCTGAGTTCTCATTTGTCTGTGAAGCTGTTTCTTTTTCCTTCAAGTATGAATGAGAGTCTACCTGGGTAAAGTATTATGGGTGAGGCATTCATTTCCCTAAAGTTTTTTTATTATATCCCCCCACTGTCTTTGAGCCTGGAGAGTTTCATCAGATAAGTCAGCCATAAATCTTAATGATGCTCTTTTACAGGCAATTTCTTTCTTTGACCTTGCTGCTTTCAGTATTGTATCTTTATCTATGATTGTTGTCATTCTGATTCAGCTGTGTCTCAGAGTACTTTTATTTGGATTTCATTTAGCTTGTACCCTTTGGGCCTCCTGAATCTAGGTGCTTGTGCTCTTTGGCACTGGGAACATCTCAGCAATGGTGGCTTTGACAGTTGCTTCTTCATCGGGGTTTTTTCCCTCTGAAACTCCAGTAATTCTTATGTTGTTCTTTTTGGCTTCATTCCATTTATTTCTTGATAAATGTTGATTTATTTTGAGGCTCTTTCCATCTTCTACTGTTGTCTAGAGATTCTCTGCACCTCAGCATGAAGCTCACTGATTCTGTCCTCAGAAACTGTTACTCTGCTGCTGAGGCCTTCCAGGGAATATTTAATTTCATCTACCAAGTTTTTCAGGTCTGTCATTTCTGCTTGTATTTTCATCTGTATGTTCCTCATTTTTGCTCTTATATCCTCTTGTCCCAGTATTGGACTGGAGCGATAGCACAGCAGACAGGGCATTTGCCTTGCACACAGCCGACCCAGGTTCGATTCCTCCGTCCCTCTCAGAGAGCCCAGCAAGCTACCAAAAGTATCCCGCCCACACAGCAGAGTCTGACAAGCTACCCGTGGTGTATTCAATATGTCAAAAACAGTAAAAAGTCTCACAATGGAGACGTTACTGGTGCCCACTTAAGCAAATCGATGAACAAAGGGATGAGAGTGCTACTGTGCTACAGTGCTATATCCTCTTGTATTTTATTGGCAGTATATTCCATTGCTTCTTTGAGTTCCTTGTGCATCCTTAACAGGTTCATTCTAAATTCCTTACCTGACAGTTTATATAGTTCATTATTACTGTTTGATTCATCTGGGCTAGTGACTTCAGTCACTAAGCCTGACGAGTTTCTGTGTTCTTTTATCATTGTGACCTTTGAGGTTTGGAGCTTTTATTGTGTGTTGTTGCCTGTTCAGGACCCTGAAGAGAGGCTGTCTTTGCATGTTACAGTGAGTTATGAAGAGGTGAAGAAATGTAAGCCATGGATTCACTGGTACCTTTAATATATGATATAGATGAATAGATGAAGTAACTGCTTCGCATGGATGCTGGTTGTCTGCCTGGTTTGGGGGTTAGATATTTTTAAAGGATACCATGAGGGATAGTTCTGGGTGTGAATGCTGAGGTTCTAGCCTTCTCTTTGTGTGGTATCCGGACTCCAGGCTGGGGGAGGGTAAAAACTCTACCATGGTCCACATACCTGAGTTTAAGATGTTAGGTCAACCAGCAACATTATTCTTTAAAGTCAAAAGATAAAAACAGTCCTAATACCACCAAGTAATGGGCAGTGAAATATTTCACAAGAAAAAGGACTGAAGTACTAATTCATGCAAACACATGGATGAAGTTGAAAATTTTATGCTAAGTAAACTAAGTCAATTACCACTTTTCAAGTTTGTATGATTGCATTTATATCAAATGTCTAAAATAAACACCTCTATTGAGACAGAAATTAGATTAGTGATTGCTTGGAGCTGAGGGACTTGCATGAAAATGGGGAGCAACTGTTAACAGATATAGGTTGTGGGGGTGGGGGAAGTTTATAGCAGGTAAGATAATTGCTTTGCACACAGTCAACTCAGGTTCAATTTCCAGTCACATATGGTTTCCTGAGAACCACCAGGAATACTCCCTGAGCACAGAGCCAGATATATCCAACAGCCCCCCTCCTCCAACAAAAGTATGAATCATATCAGAGGAGAGTATATCCCCAAAGAATAGTTTTTTAAAAAATCAAAACTAATTGGAGAGATACTACAGGAGGAAAGACACTGATCTCTCAAGATACAACACAACTGTGAACAAATGAAACTTCATTTATATAAAACTTCATTTAGAAAATTAAGCAAGAGATCTAACTTGTAAATCCCTGAGTGAGGGAAGTCCTGAATTATCTTAAAATGAAACCTTTGAAGGCAAAATAGTAAACAGTTGGAAAGTAAATTGTCGCTAACTGTTATTTTTCTGCTCTACCTCTTAAAGTGGTGCCAAGACTGTACCCTGGAGAACTCTACTTCCCTTTCCCTTGACCTCAATATAGACTTTTTCTTTCTTTTGTTCTTTCTCTTTCTCCTCCTCTCTTTCTAGCCCCTTCTCTCTTCCTCCCTTTCTCTCTCTCCCCCTCTCTCTCTCTTCCTCTCTCACTCTTTTCCCAGAGCCATTCATCTCTCTGGCTATTTCCCTTATTAAAAAAATAACTCTCCATCACATAGAAATAGAACAATCAAATAATAACTGTCACACACTGAAGTCCTACCAAGTACTGGGCACAGTATAAAGCCTGCTTTGTTTCTCTTCACAATCTTGTGTGGTACGATTTATTATCATTTCCAATAGCTAAGAAATAAGCTTAGAGAGCTCCAATGCACAAATAATTTTGGAGTGAGTAATAATTTCAACATGAGCATACCTGTGATTTTAATGACTGCATATATTACTGGCTGGAGGGATAACACAGTGGGTAGGGCATTTGCCTTGCAAGCGGCCGACCTGGGTTTGATTCCTCCGCCCCTCTTGGACAGCCTGGCAAGCTACTGAGAGTATCTCTCCCGCATGGCAGAGCCTGTCCAGCTACCCGTGGTATATTAGATATGCCCAAAACAGTAACAATAGAGACGTTACTGGTGCCTGCTCGAGCAAATTGATGAGCAATGGGATGACAGTGACAGTGACATATATAAGAATGCTAGAATCTGGTTGTAGCAAAGATAGAGGTTTACAAAAATGGAGGAAGAAAGAAAGCTGCCTTACCTCAGTGAAGAAAAATACCCAGACTGCATCCTTGCATAGAACCCATGGGTTGACGAGATCTTTGGTGGGATATGAAGGTGCTGAGGATCTGAGCACTAGGGAACTTGGGGACGGGGAGTGCTGGGGAACTGAGATTAGCACAGCATCAGTGCTGACTGTATGAAGTCCCAGTAGCAAGCCTGGTATGGGGAGAAGGAGAATGATTCCAGTACTAACCTCCCTCAAGTGAACCCAGGATAGGAAGAAAAGAGATCGACATTACCACTCTGTTTTCCTGAACTCTCATTAAGTCCCTGAGATGATATTTAAGTCTTGGGGGAAAGGATGTTTCAAATAACACTGATTAGACATTATTCCAACCAGATTGTTACAATTTGCATTAGATATAGTTATTGGTATGCAAGGGGAAATTCCTTCATCCCCCTGGAGTCTTCTTGAGGTGATCAGACAAATCAGTAGGAAAAAAACCAAATTTAATAACATTATATCGGAGACTTTACAAGATTAGTAATTGTAAAGTAAACAGAATAAATTAAGTCTAAGGTGCCAAGGGTTTCAAGGAAGGAGAAGTGCAGGCTTTCGTATGACAATGTGGAGATGACTATAATAACAAAAGCTTTTCTCAAGATGTTTACCGTGCCTTAAAATAGGTTTCTCTCATACATAGGTTATTTTTGGTGATGCCCTAAATTTATGTAACCTACATTTCTTAAGTAATGGAAAATTTCTCATAAGGTTCATAGACCTTTGATTCTGCACATCAAGGTGACACATATTTTAAAAAGACCTACTCTAAACATCTTGAATAAAGCTCATCTAAATCTTTTCTGGGGACCAATCACACACAATGGACATAGTTTAATTTCTCAAACTAATAAAAGTTGTTTCCTTATCACCTAGAATCTTAATGAAAATGCATACAGAAAAGTTGGGAAACATGCAAGGGGGCGATAGTGAAGTACTAACTAGTGACAGGACTAAAATAGGGCATTTATGTTTCTTGTATAACTAGGCAAAGTTGGTTATTTGAAGACTGAGGAATGAAGGGGATGGTGATATAAATAATCTGGCTCAATCTTAATATATCATAGCAGGAAGTTACTCAACACCATCCTAAAAACCCAGACTAAACTGGCTTTCTTGTCCTGTGCTAAATTATACTGGGACCAAACTATAAATAATATTTTTGCTGGATCCAAAAAATAACGCTTCTAATAGATAAGACTATGAACTACCTCTGTCCATATCCCCCACCTCCACCTTCTGTCTCCAATGACTTTGCAGTCACAACCATAAGCCACCCCTGACTGGTGCTGGAAAGTGTCGTCATCGGCCCCCATCCAGATTACAGGTCCTTCTCTCCCGGAAGGGAGCAACATGACGCTCGCCATACCCATGCTGCCAGACCCTGTGCCAGACCATTTCACTTGAGGTGCCCCAAAGGGGAGCGGGTGACCCCGCCCCGCCCCAAGGGACCCAGCTCTGTCAGGCGAAAACCTCCATAACCCAACTGCCTCCCTGTTCACGGTCACTCTTCACATGCTCGGGCTGAGCCTCATCCCTGAGTAAACCTTTCCCTGGACTGCACGGCCGCATTTGTGGCCGCAAGACACTTCATAAGACACACTCTACCCATAGTCCATAGTCCATAGTGCATCAAATGTTGCACCACATTTGATGGAATTTGAAATAGGAAGCAACCAACCTTAGAGGGAAATAATACATTATTTCAATTATGCTTTGGGGCAGGGATTGTGGTTCGGGATAGAAACACCTGAAATATGGTGGTGGGAAGGTATAATGGTGGTGGATCGGTATTTGAATATTAAATTTAATCAAATATTGTCATTACTTTATAAAATTAAAAATTTAAGATTATGAACTAATATTGTATGTTCTTCTCCTTCCACACTTAATTTTTATTTATTTTATAAAGCTGTTCACAATAATTTATTACATTCAATATTCCAACACCAATTCCACCACCATTATTTTGAATTTTCCCAAACACCAGCCAAGCCTGCCCCAATAGAAGGCCCTAAATAATTTATTTTGTAATGCTTGTTATGAATCACAATCACGAATCATGAAATCCCGTTGATCGTCGATTTTTCGAGCGGGCTCAGTAACTCTCCATTCATCCTATCCCTGAAATTTTAGAAGCCTCTCCTCTCTCCACTTGGCCTTCCCAATGATGCCACACAGGAGGCTCTTTCAGGGTCAGGGGAATGAGATCCAGCTTGTTACTGGCTTTAGCATATGAATACACCATGGGAAGCTTTCGAGACTGTCCTATGTGGGCAGGAAACTCTCAGCTTGCTAGTTTCTCCCAGAGGGAGAAGTAGATTACAAGATATTGCACTTCTGGGAGCTTGCTTTTAAGTCTGGATGTTGGCCGTTGATGGGATTACACACACCTGGGTTCCTCTGCCAGTACCTTCATGCGTGAGGGCTGTCTGAACATGTGGAGAGGGGCATTGTTATGAATAATATGCTTAAAATATGCTTAAAATGATTTTTAAAAATAACATTTCCTAGAATAAAGTGTGTGAAGATTGTTGTTTCTCACTGGAGCCATTAAGGCCTGTGTAATAGATTACTAACATGTTGTTAGATGTTGAGACTTGTGTGCTAATAGCACTATAGCACTGTCTTTTGGTTGTTCATTGATTCGCTCGAGTGGGCACCATTAACGTCTACATTATGAGACTTGTTTTTACTGTTTTTGGCATATCGAATATGCCACAGGTAGCTTGCCAGGCTCTGCCATGTGGGTGGCATACTCTTGGTAGCTTGCCGGGCTCTCCAAGAGGGATGAATGAATTGAACCTGGGTCGGCCCCATGCAAGGCAAATGCCCTACCTGCTGTGCTATCGCTCCAGTTCTTGTGTGCTAATATTTTTTAAAATCAAGATTGGTTGCTAGCCTGTTCCTCTTATGCCCATCAATAAATTAGGGTTCTACTAACTCAGCAGCACTCCAATGAGTTTGTCTTGTAAGACTTGCCTTAAAATCACCATTCTCTAAAAAATTTAAGGCTTTGGAGAAGTGACAATAGATTTCAGTGAGCAAAGCTTCCCATTAAGCACTAGAAATATAATATCTATCTCAGTAAATATAATATCAGATAAATATAATATCTATCTATTTCACCAGCTCACAGCTTAGTTTACCTGAGACACTTGCATCTATATATCTGAAGGTGAGAGAATGAAACAATGGCTAAATAATTGAAAGAGAGAAGACTGATGAAGAAACACAAGGCATGGTGCATACTTGAAGCCATTGCTGAGAGACCCTACCCCCTTAGGGAAGGGCAAAGCCTGTGGAATTTACAGTTCATAAAATCAATATCCCATTAGATGGAGGTGAAAATTGTGCTACAAGCAGAAATGGAGCTTTTGAAGGGGGAGAGAGAGTGGAGAGAGAAACAAAGACAGAGACAGAGAGAGAGAGAGTCCACCCCACCCCATCTTTTGGAAACTAGCTCAGATTCTGAACTGATCGAAAGAAATAAATTCAAGTTTTTGATTCAAATAAAAGTCAACAGAGGCATCAGAAGGAAACATGGTAGCATGGAGCTGGACATTTTCATGACTCTATTCCAGATCTGGGCTAGCAATCTCTCATCCACACCTCCACGAGTAACATTGATCAATGAAACCTGTTATTTCCTAATCAACCTCTCCCTCTAATTATGATTATATTTTTAAAGGATGACTAATAAAAAATTCATAGTCTCACCTTCAAGAATACAAAAGATGAATAAACAGAGATGCTATCATTAAAAATATAGTATTATGAGATGCTGCCATGTGAGTTCATCTACTGGCTTTGTTCCAGAAACTAATTAATAAATTTCAAAAAAAGATCACCTAGCTGCAAAACTTTCTCAGATACCTGTTTTCTGCTGAGATCTCAGGGCACTCTTGCAGTGGTGCAGGATAGCTCCCACTAAACAACTGCTCTTAAAACCCAAAGCCACCCCTCCACCTCAGGACTGAGTGTCACAGAGAATCTCATCTGCCAAAAACTTCAGGTATACGGGTCTTTGTAGCTGAAAACTCCAGGTCTTTTCAGAGTGGGGATGAGCTACTTCCCCATATCTCCCTGTACTTCCACAGGGAAGCCCCAGCAGCCAGCCCACCTCCCACCAACACCACATGTAAGCTCATCTACCAGCCTTGTTTCAGAGACTCATAAACAGACCTTAAAAGAGATTTAAAAAAAAAAAAAAAGAAAGAGTAAACTGGACAAATTTAACTTGAATACGGAATATTTTTACTGGTGATTCTTTCCATTTATTTATTTTAAAAATAATTTTCTCTGCCTAGGATTTTTGTTTTGCAATTAACTTGAGAGTCACATCAAACCTATTACATATAACATAGTCCATTTTTGTGTGTTGATACTAACTTGCCACCATTTGCCTATATAGGTTCACTTCATTTCTTTCCTTTCATATTTTGCTGTTATTTCATTTTTTGTTATTTATATTTCTGCTACTGTATTACTATTTACCATCTTGCTCAAGGTTTTGTGTTGTTCTGTTTGGGTTTTTTTTAATAGAATTCCTTTCAACATTTCTTATAGAGCATTGTAAGCACGATGCCTCAGAGCAAAGACCATCAGAAAATAAAAATTAAAATGATTAAAGTAATGCATTAAATAGAAGAGGGGAGAAATGGAAAAATTAGTAAAAAACAAAGAAATTCCATGAAAAATATCAGACTTCACTGGAAACATAAGTGTCAGGATGATAGGAATTCCAGAAAGTGAAGGGAGAGAAATGAGAAGAAGCTATATTCAAAAAAGTAATCTCAAAGACTTCCACAGATCTAAGAAAAAATTAACCATATAAGTCCATAAAAGTGAGAAAACACTCAAATTTATGAATCCAAAGTTTCCTACACCAAGACATCATTGTTTAATTATCAAAGTCAATGATAAGAAAAAATGTTGAAGGCTGTCAGGGAAAAGAAAGTAACACATAAAGACACTTGTATAAGGCTTTCATCAGTTAAAATCATACAGATATCAGAGAGTGTAATGATATTCATACTTCTAGAAGATAAAAACTACCAGAATACCCTACAAATTTATCATTCGACTATAATGGTGAAATAAAGAACTTTATGACAAACAAAAATGAATTGAGTTTACTACCAACAGACTTCCTCCATGAGACAGACCCAATAAAGGGTTGAAAAGATAATGCAAGGAGTAAGGCATTTACCTTGCATGAAGTCAACCTGTTATGTCCCTAGCACTACCAGAAGTGACATATGAGCACACAGCCAGGATTGAATCCTGAGCACTGTCAAATATGGTCCAAAAGCCAAAAAATGAAAAAGAAAAAAGTTGAAAAAAGCCCTATATTAAAATACATCACAACATAGAATCAAATCAAATACCCACTGAGAGGTGACTTAGATAAAGAAGTTGTGGTATTTGTGTTGTGTGGGGTTTGGTAAAATTATATTCCTGAAACACAAACATTTATACTCTTGTAAATCCATGTTATCTCAATAAAGAAAATTTATGTGAATGATTCTATATAAACTCAATAGGACACTATTCTGCCATTTAAGAAGATGAAACCACATTTAATGGAACTAAGGGGATGAAAGCTGAGATGATTTTGCAAAGTGAAATAAGAAAGTGACAGACAATTGCCCAATGATTTCAATTACATGTAGAATATAAATAACTGAAGCAAATGAACTGGCAAAAAGTAACAAAATATTTATTCCTAGGATCAGTGAAATATACGGTGTTTGTCAATCAATGGTGGTAATGGCTGTGGGGGCAGAAAAGAAGAATGGGTAGAAGGTTCTTTTTTTATAGTGTGATGGTACTGGCGTTTTCATTATGAGTACGATGAATCTTATACACATATAGAGGCATAAAATTATACCCCTGAAAGTATTGCTAACCAGTGATAAATCATTTTTAAATAAGAGTAAAATATTCCATTCTGACATCCTCCCACTACACACACACACACACACACACACACACACACACACACACACACACAGATTCCATCAAGATAGTAAATCTAACAAACTTTGATCAAGCTCTTTCTAGTGATCTTTTTTGAGGAGCTGATTTTGTGGCCACACCAGGTGGAGCTCAGGGCTTACTCCTAGCTCTGCTCTCAAGAATCACTCCCGGTGGCCTGCAAATAGGGTGCTGAGGATTGAACCTGGGTTGGCCATGTGCCCTACCCACGTTACTATCAATCCAGCCCCTATAGCTCTTTCTGAAGAGTTGGCTGCTGGCACTACAAAATGAATAAATTAAATGGAAATGTCAGTTGGAGATTCTGAAATCACCTAGAAACAGAAATCATTGAGTCTCCCTCTGGTGGTGGGGAGGGGCAGAGCAAGGGGAAAATCACACTTCCTGTTCAGTCCTAATGAACACCTTTATATACCATGTGCATAAAATGCCAGTTAAAATATATTAATGTTTCTAATATTAGTAACAGTAACAGTGACTGTTATGTCGTTTCCCCAAACTTTATGTACAGAGGTGAACTGGCATATCTCTTTTTGGATTTAGCCCTGAAAATGCAATGCTGTGCTATCAAAGAAACTCTGTACTGAAATCCAGCTGAAGACATAATACAAGAATTAAGGCTTTTTTTTTTTTGCTTGAGGCTGACCTTCATTGTATCCATGGCACTATTTATGGGTCCCTGAGTATCACCAAGATTGATCCTTGAACACAGAGCCAAGAATAAGCCCTAAAAAGAGCTGGGTATGCCCCACACCAAAAAAGGAGGAGGGGTATTGAATATCACTGTCTACTAAAATGCTTATAATTACCACTCCATGAACTGGTAACAGGATAGGGGCCTGTTCATGGGAGTAAAAAGAGTGAAGAATGTCTGTTATACTTAAGAAATGACTTGAATATGTTTGGGATTTTGTTCCCTTTCTTCCACTACATACATCCCCAGAAACCTACTCTGACTTTTAAATTACCTTCAAACGAGAAATTATCACAAGGAAAATAAATAAGTTTACTTATAGGACAGACCTTTTTCCTGAGTTCCCATTATTTTTAATCTCAAATCCTTGAGAGGAAATTATGATTTTCTATTTGAGGCTGTTGTATCTGCCTTATTCCAGCTCGGACTTAATAGCAGGAAGGTACTGTATTTTGAGCAGCATTGGAAAAGCTGATGGGGGAAGTTAGAGGGATGGTATGGAAGTCAATTGAGAAGACTCAGCAGATACTTTAATTCATAGAATAAGTATGTTCAGAAAAAAAGTTCTTGGATGGTACATTTAACACACACACACACACTCATCATGTGCCAATAGGCTCTTTCATATTCAAAAACTCTAAAATGAGTTGAGTCCAATTCTCAGGAAGTTGGAAGTGTCTCAGGCAAAACAAAAAACGGGGGAAAAAAAGCAGTTATATGTTGATCACATTCCCACATTTCAATTGCAGAATTGTTATTGTTGTTCTGTATTGCTTTTTGGGTCACACCCAACAATACTCAAGGGTTACTCCTGCTCAAGGAATTACTCCTGGAGGTGTTTGGGGACCATACGGGATGCTCAGAATCAAACCCGGATCGGCTGCATGCAAGGCAAACACCCTACCCACTGTAGTACCGCTCTGGTCCCAGATGTTGTATTTTCTAAAACTTCAAGTTTTGATTAGGGTGATGACTCATAGAGTTTCTAATGAGTTCTCACAACAAATATCAAGCAGGTTCAGAGAGTTGCTTAAAATCAAACAGGGCTTTGAAAGAGCAAGTGATCAGGGCCAGAGCAATAGAACAGTGGGTAAGGCATGCGGCCAACCGAGGTTGGATCCCCTGCATCCCATATGGTCTATCAAGCACAGCCAGGAGAAATTCCCGAGTGTAGAGTCAGCAGGAACCCCTGAGCATCACCAGGTATGAACCCCCTGCCAAAAAAAAGAGCAAATGATCACTTATCTTTACTCTTCAATTAGGTAACTCATGAAACTTATAACAGCATATTTCATATTTAACTTCCATAATGGGGATAAAGAGATAAAATAAGGGTGAAGGCATTTGTATTGCATGTAGGTGATCCCAGTTTGATCCCCAGTACCACATACAGTTCCCCAAATACTCCCAAAAGCAACCAATGAACACAGAGCCAGGAGCATTCCCTGAGCATTACTGGTTGTGGCTCACAGACAAAACATAGTAATTATTTCTTAGAAAAGATTAGTAGTGGGAACCTGAGCGATGATACAGCAGGTAGTGCATTTTCCTTGCACGAAGCTGACCTGGATTCTATCCCCAGCACAACTCTCACTATTTGCACTACAGGGTGTGCTAAAAAAAAAAAAAATTAATGGTGGCACCAGGAAGACAGCACAAAGGACTGGGATGCATGCCTGGCATGCACTAGGACCTGAATTTGATCCTCCAAGCATCACTTGGAATGTCCCCCAGCACTGTTGAACCTTAGCACCACGTCATCAGGCAAGAACACCAAACCATCAGACCTGCACAGCCAAACAGAACGTTGCCAGGAGTGCCTCCCCATGGCCACTAAACTTTCTGCACATTTATGTGTCAGGCCCTTGTTATCCTGTTATCCGTTGATATAAGTTCTTTCATATAATTATCAGTTCCATGAAATGGTTACATGTCACACTTAGAAATATGGTAACTGAAAAGAGGGATGGTGGGCAACTCACCCTCTCCCCCAAGATCGTAATAATTCTGGAAGAGCTGATCTCAAGCCACTGTCTGGTTGTATATTCTCCTCCTAATGACAAAGATTCATAGTCGTTTGATACTTTTTTTTTCCACCAGGAAATTTCAGGTTAGATTCCCCCCCAAAACTTAGGGGGGATGCAAACTTAGGGATGCAAATATTATCTTTCACAAACTATAATTACCTGTGTTATCTTCATTTCTTTAAGAAATTGAGACTGAAGCTTTTCCAGGAAATTGAAAAAACAGAAACCCTCCCAAACAGTTTCTACAAGGCTCATATCTCCCTAATACCAAAAGCAAACAAAGACACCACAAAAAAAGAAAACTACAGGCCGATATCTCTGATGAACACGGATGCAAAGATTCTCAACAAAATATTAGCAAACAGAATTCAACAGCTCATCAAAAAGATCATACACACGACCAAGTGGGATTCATCCCGGGGATGCAAGGATGGTTAACATTCGGAAATCAATCAACATAATCCATCATACCAACAAAAGAAAATATAAGAACCATATGATCATATCAACAGATGCAGAGAAAGCATTTGACAAAATCCAGTACCCGTTTATGATGAAAACTCTTGCCAAAATGGGTATAGAAGGGGCTTTCCTCAATATAGTTAAAGCCATCTACCACAAGCCCACGGCAAGCATCATCCTCAATGGGGAAAAACTAAAAGCCTTCACTCTGAGATCAGGGACGAGACAAGGATGCCCACTCTCTCCACTTCTGTTCAATGTAGTACTGGAAGTCCTTACAATAGCGGTTAGGCAAGAAAAAGGTATTAAGGGCATTCAGGTAGGAAAGGAAGAAGTCAAACTCTCACTATTTGCAGACGATATGATACTATACTTACAGAATCCTAAAACCTCTACTAAGAAACTCTTAGAAACAATAGACTTGTATAGTAAAGTTGCAGGCTATAAAATCAACACCCAAAAGTCCATGGCTTTCCTATATGCAAATAATGAGAGAGAAGAAAGCAACATGATAAAAGCAATCCCGTTCACAATCGTGCCTCAATCAAATACCTCGGAATCAACTTAACTAAGGAGGTAAAGGACTGGTATAATGATAACTACAAAATGCTACTTCAGGAAATAAAAGAGGACACAAGGATCCCCTGCTCATGGATTGGAAGAATTAATATTATCAAAATAGCAATTCTCCCCAAAGCATTGTACAAATTCAATGCAATCCCTACAAAGATACCCTTGGCATTCTTCAAAGAAATGGAACAAGCACTTCTGAAATTCATATGGAAAAATAAGCACCCACGAATAGCTAAAACAATTCTTGGGGAAAAGAAAATAGGAGGAATAAACCTCCCCAACTTCAAATTCTACTGCATAGCGGTAGTAATTAAAACAACATGGTACTGGAACAAAGGCAGAGCTGCAGACCAATGGAACGGGGCTGAATATTCTGACACACCACCCCAAATATATGATCATCTAATCTTTAATAAATGAGCAAGAAATGTGAAGTGGAGCAAGGAAATTGTGCTGGCAAAACTGGACAGCTATATACAAAAAAAATGGACTCAGATCTCCACCTATCACTGTGTACAAAAGTCAGATAAAAATGGATTAAAGACCTTAACATCAGACCAGAATCCCGAAGGTACATTGAAGACAAGGTCGGCAAAACCGTCCATGACATTGAAGCCAACAGTATCTTTAAAGCTGACACGCCACTGGCCAAGCAAGTGAAAACAGAGATAAATTAATGGGACTACCTTAAACTAAGAAGCTTCTGCACCAAAAAAGATACAGTGACCAAAGTACAAAGACAGCCTTCAAAATGGGAAAGGATATTTACCCAATACCCATCCAATAAGGGGTTGATATCAAGGATATACAAGGTACTGGTTGAACTCCAGAAGAAGAAAACTGCCAACCCAATAAAAAAAAAAATGGAGTGAGGAAATGAACAGAAACTTCCCCAAAGAAGAAATCCAAATGGCTGAGAGGCACATGAGAAAATGCTCTACATCACTAATCATCAGGGAGATGCAGATCAAAACAACAATGAGATATCATCTCACACCACAGAGACTGGCCCACATCCAAAAAAACAAAAGCAACCTGTGTTGGCGCAGATGTGAGGAGAAAGGGAAACCTCTTCACTGCTGGTGGGAATGCCGACTGGTTCAGCCTTTTCGGAAAACAATATGGACAATTCTCAAGAAATTAGAAATTGAGCTCCCATTTGACCCAGCTATACCACTCCTAGGAATATATCCCAGAGAGGCAAAAAGGTATAGTAGAAATGACATCTTCATTTGTATGTTCATTGCAGCACTGTTTACAATAGCCAAAATATGGAAAAAACCGTAGTGCCCAAAAACAGATGACTGGTTAAAGAAACTTTGGTACACCTACAAAATGGAATACTATGCAGCTGTTAGAAAACATGAAGTCATGAAGTTTGCATATAAGTGGATCAACATGGAAAGTATCATGTTGAGTGAAATGAGTCAGAAAGAAAGAGACAGACATAGAAAGATTGCACTCATATGTGGAATATAATGTAGCAGAGAGGTACGAGCTAGCAATGATGCAACTTTTGGCAGAAATTTCTCTGGACTCAGTTACTAAAGTACTAAAATACAGAAATCCGAAAATGTGTGCTTTGAACTTGAAACAGCCGCGGGATACAGGGCCAGCCCCCGACAGGGCCGGGGCTCCGCTCCGGCCGGCCGAGTTTTCAGCCCGGGTGCCCATGTCTCTGCAGAGCCGGTGGATGTGGAACGAGCGGGAACCAGAGACAGCTTTAGGAATTGGGGTTCCAGCATCTGGCAGAATTTTCCCTGGACTTTATACAGAAATCCAAAACCGCGCGACTTAACATTTATAATTGTCAGCAATGTGAAACGGTTCCTTTTGAACAGGTCTGACTTGGGGGGGAAACTCCAAATAATAACAGTAAGTTTTTGTTGAAATATTGAAGGTTTTTAATGTAGCAGCCAGCTCTCTGGACTGTGAACTAAGCAAAAGCCCCATGCTGGCCGATGCGGCGTGGCGTACACCATACTATGAGGCGCTGGAAGGAGGATGAGGGGGAAAAAGGAAAAAACAAAAAAGGGGGAAAAGGAAAAAGGGAAAAAAAGAGAGAGAGAGAGAGTTATGTACTTGTAGCAGTGGGGCTACATATCTCTTCATTTCCAGCAATGAAAAACTAATTATCAAATGTAGTAGGTCTGTCTCTCTTGCTTGGAAACTCTAACAACTATAGTGAGTTTTGTGTTGAATTATGGAATGTAATCAAGGTAAAGAAAAAATTAAGTGAAATTAATTAGTTATACAGTAGGGGGCAGGGGATGGGGGCGGGGGGTATACTGGGGTTTCTGGTGGTGGAATATGGGCACTGGTGAAGGGATGGGTGTTTGAATATTGTATAACTGACATATAAACCTGCGAACTTTGTAACTTTCCACATGGTGATTTAATAAAAAGTTTAAAAAAAAATACAGAAATCCAAAACCTTGCGGCCACTATTGTGGCCACACGACCTCATATCTCTTCATTCTCAGCAATGGAAAACACATTATCAAATGCTTCCTTTCCAGCAGGTCTGACTTTGGTGGGGGGGAAAACTCCAAACAATAATAGTGATTTTTTTGTTGAAATATTAAGTGTAATCAAAATAAAGAGAAAGTAAAGTGAAATTTATCAGCTACACAGGCAGGGTGAGGGTCTGGGGGGTAAGGGGGTGGGGGGAGGTTTATTGTGGTTCTGGGTGGTGGACTATGTGCACTGGTGAAGGGATGAGTGTTTGAGCATTGTGTAACTGAGACTTGAGCCTAAAAGCTTTGTAACTTTTTACATGGTTATTCAATAAAAAAAAATTTAAAAAAAGAAAGAAATTGAGGCTGTAGAGTAGGAAACGTGCAAAAAAATTTGAGAACGAGAGAATCGGCTATTACATGTCATATGATCATTGTCATATGTCATGAGTTTTGTGATCACTTTCCTGTTCAGTATATTACCTTATACTGAAAAAAATATGTGTCATACCATTATTTGGCATTGCTACCAGTCTCCAGGGATCTAATAAGAAAACTGTGTGGGCAGAAAGATATTCTGTTTGGTAAACTGTACTGCTAAAACCTAACTTTAGAATTATTAGAAAGAATCAATAGGCATATACACTTCTTGGGAGTCATAAATATATATTTAAACAAACTTAATGTTCCTTTTGTGTATATTCAACACATAAGCAGATTTAGATTTGTTGGGAAAGAATATAGTCTTAAAAATCTCCAAAGAAATTAATAGTGAGCAGGAGAGGATTTGTATGAGACAACAACAAGGTTTGCATGCTAATGACACGGGTGAAAACTGGTAGGGTGGCTTTGGATTAAACATCACATCTCTATTTGTGGTCACTAAAGCAGAGCAGTGGTCCTCAACTTTAGGTCCTTTAATAAAAGGGGCTGAAATTCATAGCCTCCAATTCCAAAGATTATGTCTTCTCTCCTCCAGGCACCGGATAGCTACCGTCGCAGTTGGATGAGTAGCACTTGACTCATACATACTTCTAAAAAGACTGCCATGAAATCAAAACACCAGTAAGGTTTCGCCTCACACTAGCAAGAAAGACCTAGATCCAAAAGAAAAGGTAAAAACAAGTGTTGACATGTAGTGTAACCGAAATGGCTCCCTCATCTACTGTTCGTATGAATGTCACCTAGTCATGCAGTTTTCAGCAATTTGGATGAAGCTGGAGGGTGTTATGCTAAGCAAAATAAACCAGAATCCAAAGCACAAATACAGGGTGAACTCAGTTATCTGTGGAATGTAGAGCAATAACACACAGATATAGACAATAGCAATCTATAATAAATCTTGGGCACTAAGTTGTAGGTCTGAGTCTATTCAGTTCTGTAATCCAGAGACTCATTCGCAGATAACCCAGTTCCATTAACACATCAAGGTAAGACATCACCTTCAGATGAACATAATCTTTTGTGCATTCTCTGGCTGCCCCATAGCCTTCTCGGTTTCTTCTCAGTAATATTGACTTACCTTTACAATTTCTCTTAGTTTAAGTAACAAGTCTTAGCTTGCTTTGATCATAAGTTCCCAAATTTCGTAAAAACATCATCAGGCATTCAGAACTTTCTCTCTACATTTTAAAATATTAGAACATAAGGAAAATCTATTGCCTAATGTGGCCTTATTATTAGGTACAATAGCCATAACTTGTCTCCATGGATTCATTCATGTGGTGAGTAAACACAGAACACCAATTAGTTACGCATTAAAGTAGTACGTAGACATTTCAACTAAGAGTATTCTGTATATGTTTTTACTTTTTAATGATGCACACACAAACACACACACAACAAGAACAAAGTTGATCCCAAATTCTTTCCATTACAAGTTAATAAAAATACTTAGATATCCCATTTCTAAACCTTATAGAATTTTTGCTTAATTGTAGCTGTTGTTTAGTAATTTGTAACTTAAAAAGTAAGATGAAAATTGTTTAATATTGGAATACAGGTTTCTAGAGCTTTAACTTTGTTGCTGGTATGTAATTCATAGTTAATATGCAATATTCATACAACTAATTCATACAAATCTTATCACTGCTCAGTAGATTTTGACAAAGTGAACACACCATCCTAATCATCAATGAGACTGACATTTAGATTACTCAGCAGCACCCAGAAATCTCCCTCTTCCACTGTTCATTACCCAAGAGACAATCATGATTCTGACCTCCACCGTCTCTGATTTTTTTCACCTCTGACTTTTAAATCTACTTTTGAACTTCAAATTAATGTAATCATAAATTATAGATTTCCCCTTCAACTCTAAACCTTGAGAATCATATTTTTGTTTGGTATCTTTTTATAATTGTTTAATTATTGTGGTAACAACAGTGTACAGGAATATAAATGTTTACATATTTTAGGGTTACAATGTTACCCTATCCCGAGCCATCACCAAGTGTCAATATCCCTCCAGAGAGATATTTATAGGACTCTTCTAGCACTATTTATAGGACCCTTTGCATCCTCATGGAAACCTTGGTTCTACTTTCAGAGTCTGAGTTGTTTTCCCAGTGCATCCTTCATTCTATTGCTTGGTTTCTTTTTGGTAAGAGTGAGACCATTCAGTACATGTCTTTCTCCTTCTGATATATTTCCTCAGCATGACAGTTTCCAGTCCTACCCACAATGCAGCAAAAGGCAAGTTTTCGTGTTTTCTAATAAATGTGTAGTATTCTACTATGTGTATGAACTACACTATATTTTCTTTAAATTTTTTATTAGAGAATCACTGTGATGTACAGTTACAAACTTATGAATGGTTTTTAAAGTTTTTATTTTATTGAATCACCATGAAAAAATACAAAGCTTTCAGGTTTAAGTCTCAGTCATATAATGACTGAACCCCCATCCCTTCACCAGTGCACATGTTCCACCACCAAGAACCCAAAAATACCCCCTCCCACCCAGCCCCCACCTAGGTAGCTAATGATCTTCACTTTATTCTCTCTATACTTTGAATACATTCACTATTTCAATAGAGAATTCACTATTATTGTTTGTTTGGAATTTTCCTCCAACAATCAGGCTTGCTGAAAAGGCATCATTTAATAATTTCTTTTCATTGCTGAGAATGAAAACTCTATGAACTCTATGAATGAAGACTCTATGAACTCTATGAACGTGGCTGTCACAGCCGCGCAGTTTTGGATTTCTGATATTTTAGCTCAGTTCACAGTCTAGATGCATTTCTGTAAGAAGCTGCTCTGGGTGCCAAAATAGGTTAGAAGACCTCTCAGATTATAGTCTTTAGGAGCAGAGGGTCCGTTTCACATTCAGCAGCTCCGGATCTTATCTGGGCCAAGGGCATGCCAGTAACACCCACTTCCCATGATCGCCTATGAGCCACAAAACTGCAAAATTCATACCTCTGGGTTGGGAGTCTTAGAGAGTGGCTCTCACCACGTGGGTGTTGCTGCCGTCGCCATTTTCCTCGCAGAAAAACAGGGCGGAGAGGAAAAATCCATCCCCGGGCGGCACAGAATTGTAGCACAGCTCACAGTCTAGATGCATTTCTGTAAGAAGCCATTCTAGGTGCTAAAATGGGTTCCAAACTTATGAACTTTTGTATTTGCATTTCACTCATACAGTGATCGTTTACCCATCTCTCCACCAGTGCCCATTCACCTCCACCAATGATCCCAGTATCCCTCTCACAACCCCCACCTCATCCTCCAACACCCACCCTGCCTCTGTGGTAGGGCATTCCCCTTTTGAACTACACTTTATTTACCTATCTGTTGTTGAGCACTTAGGTAGTTTACAGATGTTAGCTATTGTAAAAAAGTGCCTTGACTCTCTTATTTTTATTTGTAACAGGAGTTCATAATTTATTTTGTTTGGGGGCCATGCCTTGAGAGGCTCAGAGGTTATTCTGTCTCTGCATTCAGGAATTACTCCAGGTGGTGCTCAGGGAACTATATGGATAGAGTCCTACAGATTGAACCCAGGCCTGTCACATGCACAACAAGCACCCTACCCACTGCATTATCTTTCCTGCCCCAAAATTTTTATCAATACACAGAAGTATATTGTATGCTTACATTACAAATTATTTATAAATATGTGGACATGGACTAGAGCGATAGCACAGTGGGTAGGGTGTTCACCTTGCACATGGTGAACCTGCATTCGATTCCCCCGACCCTTTTGGAGAGCCCCCAAGCTATCGAGATTATCCTGCCCGCAAGGCAGAGCTTGGCAAGCTCCCTGTGGCATATTCAATATGCCAAAAAAAGTAACAATAAGTCTCACAATGGTGATGTTACTGGTGCCTGCTCGAGCAAATCGATGAAAAACGGGACAACAGTACTACAGTGCTATGTGGACATGACAAATCTCGGAAGAAAGCAACAAGCTGCAGAGATACCTCTAGACCCCATGCCAGGCTGAGTCTCATTTAGGGCACCCTGGAGTGGGGTGGGTGAGCCCCACCACCACCCAAACAGCCCCAGCAGCTGAAAACGTCCAGAATCCAGTTGCTGCCATGCTCACGGCCAATCTCCACAGGCTCAGGATGAGTCTCATCCATGAGAATGAATGTGCTGGAAAGCTCAGATATGCAGGTTTTGTGACCGAAATCTCCAGGCTTTCGCAGTCAGGAATAGGAATCCTCCCCACCATCTTCCTGTTCTTTGGGGAGCCTGGCAGTCACTCCCAGGAACTGCCTCTGGCATCATGTAAGCTCATTAACAGCCAGGATCCAGAGACTCACAAATAAGTCTTAGAAGAGAGCAAAGAGCTTCAGAGATACCTCCTTACCCCAAAGACACCATCCAGTTAAAAAAATTAACTCCAGCTGTATCACCCTATTTAAAATTCAGAATTCCTAGAATGCATGGCAGCATTCACAGCCACACAACCTTTCAAACTCTATGTCACTAATGTGCCAGGAGTAGCACATCACACTGGATGGGGTCTGAAGTAGAAGGCAACCAAACTCATTCAAAAGAGACATATATACATTAGCACATAAGGCTCAACCTGTAACAACCTGTTAGTAATCTCTTATACAAGGACTTATGGGAACAGGGTGAGATACAACAATCTTCAGACACTTCTCTCTAAGGAAACATTTTGGGATCACTTTCAGTGGAGTATTTATAACAGGTAGTACAAAATAAATTATTTAGGGCCTGCTTTGGGACAGGCTTCAGTGTTGGTGGGAAAATGCAAAATAATGGTGGTGGGAAGGTGTAATGGTGGTGGGATTGGTGTTAGAATATTGAATGTAATAAATTATTGTGAGCAACTTTATGAAAATACAATTAAATTTAAATATATATACCCAACACTAATCCCATCCCAAGTATACCTTTCCTGGCACAGTGTCCCCAGTTTCCCACCCACCTCCGCCTGCCCGCTTGAAGGCACTAATAAATTTACTTCATATTGTTTGGGAGCGATAGCACAGCAGGTAGGGCATTTGCCTTGCATGCAGCTGACTGGGACGCAATTCCTCCGCCCCTCTCGAAGAACCCAGCAAGCTACCGAGAATATCTCGCCTGCACAGCAGAGCCTGGCAAGCTACCCGTGGCATATTCGATATGTCAAAAACAGTAACAAGTCTCACAATGGAGATGTTACTGGTGCCTACTAAGACAAATTGATGAACAACAGGATGACAGTGATACATACGTATATACAGTGATATATACGTAGTCATTTTAGTTCAGGGCTATGATAAAAAAAAGTTACTCCAAACATTTTTGTCAGGTGTTTTATCACATCTGCGTTATTCAAGAAGTGCTGGGAGATGTGGTATATATGTGTGAAGTTTTAGTTAACAATGCAAAGAAAAATTTAATGCAATGATTTTATAAGGACTGGATGATTTTATAAGGCTGGAGCGATAGCACAGTGTAGGGCATTTGCCTTGCATGCGGCCGACCCGGGTTTGATTCCTCTGCCCCTCTCGGAGCGCCTGGCAAGCTACCCATGGTGTATTTAATATATCAAAAATAGTAACAAGTCTCACAATGGAAACGTTACTGGTACCCGCTCAAGCAAATCCATGAGCAATGCGATAACAGTGATAGAGTGATGATTTTATTAATTTATAGTCCCACCAGCGGTGTAAGTCACTCACCATCTCACCAGTTTTGATGCTCTTTCTTTTCCATATTAGTAATGTTGGAGGCTATATAGTGGTAGTACATTGAGGTTTTTTATTTAAATTTTTTTTCTTTTTGGGTCTTACCCGGCCTTGCACAGGGGTTACTCCTGGCTCTGCACTAAGGAATCACCCCTGGTGGTGCTCAGGGGACCATATAGGTTGCTGGGAATCGAATTCGGGTCAGCCGTGTGCAAGGTCAACGCCCTACCCGCTGTGCTATTGCTCCAGCCCAATTTAAATTTTTTTCTGATTCTGATTAGCTTTACTTGTCTGCATTGGAAACTTAACTGTATATTTTTTATTTCTTTCAAAGTTTTGACCATTTTTGGGGCCGGAGCGATAGCACAGCGGGTAGGGCGTTTGCCTTGCACGCGGCCGACCCAGGTTCGATCCCCGGCATCCCATATGGTCCCCCAAGCACCGCCAGGAGTAATTCCTGAGTGCAGAACCAGGAGTAACCCCTGAGCATCGCTGGGTGTGACCCAAAAAGAAAAAAAACAACAAAGTTTTGACCATTTTTGTATGACTATTCATCTCTTTTTCTTTTTATTCTTAAGGACTTTGGGGAGGAGAACAATTTTCAATTTATGGAAAAGCTGTCAAGAGTACAAGTCCTATCCATTTACCCATTAGGCACTGCACCCTAATATCTGCATTTCACATTACCACTGTATGTTTGCAACACTTTAGAAACCTATGTTAGTAGTTATCAGGATGTATGCTTCAGATTTTATTTGCATTTCTCTTGTTTTTTTCACTGTAATGTCCTTTTACTCTTTCATAGTATAGACCAGAATGCACATTGCCTTTAATCATTATGTTGCTTTAGTCTCTTCTGGTCTATAAAAGTAGCTCACTCTTTTCTTATTTTTATGACTTTGACAGTGTTAATTGCATATTTTATGGAATTTCCTTGAATTTGCATATCTGATACTGTCCTTATGATTAGATAGGGATTATGAATTTTGGAAAGAATAATTTGACATTTTATAGCACTTGCTATAAACTCAAAGGATGGTTCAGTTTAGCAAATTCTCCATATGTACCTGGAAGAAAATTGTGTATATTTTCATTTGTTGGGTGGTTATGCAATATTTACATATAAGCTAATGCATGTCCATTAATTTTGATACTCATATCTACATATTAACTAAAATTTTCGTCTAAGAGAAGGGTTAAAAATCTCACTGTGATCATAGATTTCTTTATTTCTCCTTTTAGTTATATGCTTTTAAATAATGGAGTTACTGTGTGTGTACAATTTTTTTTTTCTTGCTGAATTTTTTTGTTATTCTTTTTTACTGTCGTTGTTTTTTGTTTGGGGGTTATACCCAGCTGTGGTCCAGGCTTACTCCTGGCTCTGAGCTCAGGTATCACTCCTGGGAGGATCAGGGAACCATATGGGGTCCTGGTGATTGAACACTGGCTATGCCATGTGCATTGCAAATGCCCTACCCCACTGTACTTCCACTACATCATCATTATTAAGTCACATACTTTATTCAAAATAGCATTTTGCATCAAAGTATAGTTTCTCTACTACTGAGATAGTAAATCAGCTTTGGGAATTTTGGTGTATTGTTTCTTTCACCTTTCACTCGGCCAACCAGAGTTCAATTCCTCCGCCCCTCTCGGAGAGCCTGGCAAGCTACCGAGAGTATTAAGCCCACGCAGCAGAGCCTAGCAAGCTACCCGTGTGTATTGGATATGCCCAAAACAGTAACAATAAGTCTCTCAATGAGAGACGTTACTGGTGCCCGCTCGAACAAATCGATGAGCAATGGGATGACAGTGACAGTGACAGTTTTTATTTCATAATATTTTCACTTTTATTTCTATTTTTCTGTGTCCTTTTGGTAAAAGCACAGTTCTTATAAGCAGAATTTGCTAAATTGCCTTTTAAGAGATAGTCAGCGGGGGCTGAGAGATAGTAGAATGGGTAAGATACTTGTCTTACATGCGGCCAACCAAGGTTTGATCCCTAGCATCCCATATTGCCCCCTGAGGACCTTCAGGAGTGATTCCTGATCACAAAGTCAAGCATAAGCCCTGAGCACCGCTGGGTGTGGTCCAAAAACCAAAAATAAATAAATAGATAAAATCCAGTCTGACAATCTTTTATTTTAATTGAAATATTTCAACCATTTACATTTGTATAATTACTAATATTTTTAAATTTACAAAACCTATTTGTTTTCTATTTATCCCTTCTCTATGTGTTCCTTTTTCTATTTTCTCATATTCTTTTACCCTTGTTTTATTCTTTCATCTTCTCCTTTCTTATTAAAATGTATTTTTGATTTCTTTTTAAACTACATGTCAAAACATATTCATAATCTATCACTTTATTTGTACCATTTCCCAGATAAGAAGGATTCTACCATACTTAATTCCAGTTATTATTCTACTGATTTTTGTGTTTAAGTTGTAGTGTTTTTTAAATTCTGGATATAGTTTATGCCCTCTAGGTACTATTGTTATTATCACTATTATTATTGTTGTTTTTAGAGGAAAATTTATGTTGAACTATTCATTTAAATATTTTTATAGAGCTACCCATATATTTATCTTTACTACTGCTCTTCCTTCTTTCCTGCATAGCTATAAAGTATCATTAAGTCTCTGCTCAAAAACTGCCAACTGCTTCTTTAGTTACTTACCAACAAGTTTACTCCACTTTTACTTGAATAAAAATGTCTTTATTTCGCCTTTGATTCTCAAGGATATTTTTATTGGACATTGAATTCTTTCAGCAAACATTTTCTTTCAGTGACTTGTAAATAATATTTTTTTAACGAATTACCTTGAAATACAGTTACAGACTTACAAACTCTCATGATTACATTTCAGTCATACAATGATTGAGTACCCATCCCTCCACCAGTGACCATACTCCAGTAAATAACATTTTTTAATATATTTTTACCATTTCTTTTAAAAATCAAGATTTTCAACTGTCAGTTTTCTGTCACTCTTAAGGAAATTTATCTTTGTTTTGCTTTTAATTCATATTTTCTCATTATGAATGTCAGCACTTTTTGTTATTATATTTTGTACTTGTTTTATTTTAAATGCATGAGTATGTATTTCAATACCTTTTATTAGTAGAAGTTATTTACTCAGGGCATCTTCAACTATTTCTTCTGGTCATGTAACCTTTTTCTTTTTCTTTGAAGCTCAAATTACACATGTAATATATAAGTTTTATATGTGTCCTATCCCCTTACAATTATTTTCTATTTATTTTTTCCTTTACACACTCCAAATGTAAGATTTTTACTTACTTTCAGCTCACTAATTCTCTATTCTGCAGCATCTAATCTGAAACTAAGCTTATCTTTTGCTTCTTGGTGCTTCCTTCTTCAGAACCACCATTTTATTTTTGTTTTTGTTTGGGGGCCACACCTGGAAATGCTCAGGAATTACTCCTGACTCTGCACTCAAGAAACATTTCTGATGGTGCTCAGGGGACCATATGGAATGCCTTGAATTGAACCTGGGGCTACTGCATAAAAAGCAGGTTCCTTACCCACTGTACCATCACTCTAGCTCCTTCAAAACTTGCAACTGATTATGTTCTTGAAGCCTTTTTTCTGATAGTATCCTCTATTTTTATATCTACTTTATTTTTTCTTTTATTTTTTGGGGGAGGGAGATATGGGGGAGGGGAGCAGGGAATGCCATGAATCAAACCCAGGACCTCACACAGGCAAAACATTAATATCAGTCCTTTGAGCTATGTCCCTGGATTCTTATAGGACTGTTTTTATATTTAGTCTATTCCCTTAGATTTTATCATTTGGTCCTGCTGCCAGGCACAGCAGGTATTTTTTGTATATAATGCTGACATTACACAAAAACAACTGAAAAGACTAACGATGGTATTATATTTCACCACAGAATATTTTATTTTCTTCCTGCTTGACCAACAGGAAATCTTGATTCAATTAGAGACTGAAATAATTGGAGATCATTTTTAAGACTTTGTGAAAGCTGATTTATTTCTATCATCACTCACAATACTTCTGAGCTCTATTCTAAAAGCTAAGTGAGTTTACTCTAGAAACTCTTTTCCTCAAGAGGTTCTAAATTGCAATGTTTGTCTCTCCTTAGCCACTGTAAGATGGCCCAAATGCTCTGATTAGGTTTCTAATCCCTTACAATTACTTTCTTCTAGTGTTCTTAGCCTTTCACTCAGTTCATGGTTACATTAAGAATTAGCTAATGCGATGAGATAAAATTGTATCAAGAATTCTGGGATCTTTTTGTATGTTTGATTGCAGCACAATTTACAATAATCAGAATCTGGAAAAAACTCGAGTGCCTGAGAACAGATGACTGGTTGAAGAAACTCTGGTACATCTACACAATGGAATACTATGCAACTGTTAGAAGAGATGAACTCATGAAATTCACATATAAATGGATGGACATGGAGAGTATCATGCTAAGTGAAATGAGTCAGAAAGAGAGGTACAGACATAGGATGACTGCACTCATTTGTGGAATACAAAGTAGCATTATATGAGACTATAGCTAAGGACATCAGAGATAACGGCCAGAGGGTCATGCCATGGTTTGGAAGCCAGCCCCACGTGCTGGGGGAAAAGGCAGTTGGTATGAAGAAGGAACCATTAAGTAAGTGATGATTGGAGGGATTGCCCAGGATAAGAGATGTGTGCTGAAAGTAGACCAAGGACCAAACATGATGACCTCTTACTATCTGTCTTGCAAATAATAATGTCCAAAATTAGATAGAGAGTAAGAAGGATTATACCTGCCACGGAGGCAGGGAGTAGGGCGGGGTGGGTGTGGCGGGTGGGACACTGGGGACAATGGTGGTGGAAATATTCACTGGTGGAGGGATGGGTGCTTGAGCATTGTTTGACTGAAACATAGTCATGTAAGTTTATAAATATCTCAGGGTGATCCAATAAAACTCTTCAAAAAAAAACAAGTATTCTGGGATCATTTATCTGAAATTCCCATTTCTTCAGATCTTGAGATATATTCTCAATTTTAAAAAGGAAAATTTGGCCTGAGCTATAGTAAAGCCTGTATGCTCCCAACTGGACTTGATCCCTGACACCAGGTATGATCCTCATCAGGAGTGATCCTTTTCTTTTTGTTTTAAATTCTTTTTATTGAATCACAGCAATAAAAAAAGTTATTCATGATTGGACTTAAGTTATATAATGTTCAGGAGTGATCCTTGAGCACAGAATCAGGGGTAAGCCCTAAGCACCACCAGGTGTGGTCCAAAAACAAATAAAAAAGGACCCTAATTTTAAAAACTGAAATAGCACAGTGGCAGGTTACAAAATCAATACCCAGAAGTTTATGGCTTTCCTATATGCAAATAATAAAAGAGATTTTTTTTAAAAATCCCATTCATAATCTTGCCTCAGAAAATCAAGTATATCAAAATCAGCTTCATTAAAGAGATGAAAGACTTTTACAAAGAAAACTACAAAATGCTACTTCAGGAAATAAAAGAGGACACAAGGAAATGAAGATGCATTATGAATTGGGAGGATTAACATGGTCAAAATGGCAATAGTTCCCAAAGAATTATACAGATTCAATGCAGGCCCTATAAGAATACCCAATACATTTTTCAAATAAATTGATCTCACACTCCAGAAATTCATATGGAACAATAACCCTCACGAATAGCTAAAGCAATTCTTGGGAAAAAAGAAAATGGGAGGCATCACCTTTCCCAACTTCAACTATAAAGTGGTAGTAATTAAAACAGCATGGTATTGGAATAGAGACAGATCCTCAGACCAATGGAATAGAGTTGAATATCCAGACACACACCTTCAAATATATGATCATTTCATCTTAGATTGGGAGCAAGAAATATGAAGTGGATCAAGGAAAGCCTCTTTAACAAGTGGTGCTAAGAAAACTACATGCAAAAAAATGAACTCAAACTATGTCTAATCTCACAAAAGTCAGATAAAATGAATTAATGGCCTCAACATCAGACACAAATCCATAAGGTACATGGAAGAAAAGGTGGGAAAAAATCTCCACTATGTGAAGCTAAAGGCATCTTCAAAGATGAAATGCCACTAACCAAGAAAGTGGAGGCAAAGATAAACAAATTGCTCTACATTAAACTAAGAAGATTCTGCACCTCAAAAGAAAGAGTGACTAAGATTCAAACACAGCCTAGAGAATGGGAAAGGTTATTCATCCAATATCCTTCTGATAAGAGGTTAGTATAAAAAATATGCAAGGCACTGGTAGAACTTTATAAAGAAAGCATCCAATCTCATCCAAAAAATGGGGAGAAGAAATAAACAGAAACTTTCTCAAAGAAGAAATTTGAGTAGACAAAGGCCTGTGAAAAAATGCTTATCATCAGTAATTATCAGAAAGATGAAAATCAAAACAACAATGAGATGTCATCTCACACCACAGAGAGTGGCACATATCCAAAAGAAGAAGAACAATCAGTGCTGGTAAGGACGCAGGGAGAAAGGGACTCTAATTCTTTGCTGGTTGGAATGCAAACTGGTCCAGCCTTTTTGGAAAACATGACATTTCTCAAAAAACTAGAAATTGAGTTCTTATTTGACCCAACACTACCACTTCTGGGAATATTCTGTGAGGGTCCCAAAACACACAGCAGAAATACTATCTGCTCTTCTATATTCATTGCAGCACTGTTCACAATAGCCAGAATCTGATAACAACCTGAGTGCCCAAAACAGTAAAATGAACGAAGAAACTACAGTACCTCTACCCAATGAAATACAACACAATTGTTTGGTAAAATGAGTTATGCAATTTGCCTACAAATGAATGGAAATGGAGTGTCATGCTGAGCAAAAAGAGTCAGAAGGAATGGAACAGGTATAGGATGATCATATTCATTTGTGGTATATAAAAACATATATATAGTAGAAGACTAATATCGAAGGCCAGGGAAAACAGGTGCTAGGAGGACTGGTCAATGCTTGGAACCTACAAGTGTCTGTGGGGTGAAGACTCAGTAAGATAGGGAAGGGACCACTATGACAACAATAGTTGGAAATGATCACACAGACAAGAACTGAGTGTTAAAAGCAGCGAACCTTTCAGTATCTGTATTGCAAACCACAATGCCCAACAGGACAGTGAGAGATGAGAGACAGTGGGGGGAAAACGAGGGGAGTAGAGGGAGGGAGGGAGGGAGAAGAAGAAAAGTGCCTGCCATAGAGGCAGGTTGGGTGGAGGTGATGGGAGGTAAACTGAGGACACTAGTGCTGGGCAATGTACACCAATAAGGGATGGAATGTTGGAGCACTGTATGACTGAAACCTAACCACGAACAGCTTTGTAAGGGTCTATCTCACAATGATTCAACTTAAAAATCTTAAAAATAAGAAACTGAAATAAAATTATATTCTGAAAGATCATAAAGATTTACATATGTCAAGTAGATAATTTCAGTATCTAAACTTTCATGTTGTGCATAAAAATCATATATGTAAATACAATGCACTTGTTTTCAAACAGTATAAACACCTATGTACTACTACACAAGCATCAAAATATTTGAGAATTCTTTTGTTTGAGGATTTAAAGAGCACGATTTAGAATACTTCATAGTAGAATACAAAGGTCAAGATATATCCTTTCTGTGAGTTTTATAAAGTAATGTTTTTTCTCTTTAGCCATTAAACGTTTGCAGAATACCTACAGGGTTGCCCCCAAGGATTTGGAGTTGCAGATGGTTCATTATAATTCTTTGTTTATTTCCAATGGAAGAATTTACAGAGTACTTGTCTTATTAGGTCGCTGCAGCAGTCACATCTGGTGCCCTGAGTCATATCCGCCTACCCTTACAACTGATTTTAGCCAGATTGGGATAGATATTCAGTGTCAGCTAAGATTTGACTCACCTGATAAAAGTCCATCTGGATCCCATACTGAATATCTTTACTCTCTGTCCCATGGCTGTCTTGCCCTTTTCTTGGCCATAATGAGTTAAAAAATAAAAATAAAGTAAAATTTAAAAAACTCCTGCCTCCTATCAGTGTATGAACAATTCTTGGGGACAATCTTAGGCTGTCTCAAGAATTAAACTCTACTTAAACTCTTCAAAGGCAACCTAGAATTATGTAGGCCCTTGACCTTCTTTCCAAGCTCATTGTTTCTGCTCCTTTATTCCTACCAGGATGATCACCTGTCAACTAAATGTGCAGTTACTTCTTTGTCTCAAGGCATCCTTTGGAGAACTCCATATGACCTGACACAAACACTCAATTCTTTCACTAATAAAGTATCTCTATTCTAATATCCTCTCAGACTTCAGTTTCACATCAGAAGGCAGGTTTAGGTCCTATCTCTCCATGGAATGTTGTCCTAGACAGTAAAAGATAACTGTAATGAATGTGTTCTATTATAGTGCCATCTGGTGGCAAGGATGAATCCAAAGCTCCTGGTATCTGAGTGACCATGTTCTAAGTATTAAACACTGGTAATTTCACATTACATGAAATAGATAGATTAGCCAAGATCAGGCAATCTTACCACAATTCCATTGAAGGTCAAAAAGATAAATGCTTGTGACAGGATATTAAAAGGTTGGGATAATTTTATGATATGTAGGTAACACAAGCTAAGACAATGATAAAGATAATCAAATCTCATGCATGAAAAAGCAAAAGCTAATCACCGACAAGGTCAGGTGAAGCTTTACTTCTGTGTTTTGATTTAGCTGATCATAAAGCCATATTAAACACACAAAGTTAATTCACATAGTACAGAAATCTGCCCCAACCACCAGACCTAACAAGAACTCAAACTAGAAATAGCATTTACATGAAATAATAGCGATGATGATGATGATAATGATAATAATAATAAGTTAGCATTTAATGATTACTTGTGTTTAAGGCTCTGTGTTAAGCAATTTATTCATGTGATACCACTTAATTTCTGTAACAATCTATAAGGTAGGTACTACTGGTATTCTCATTTTTCAAATAAATAAAAAAAAAAAGGGTTAGAGCAAAAGGAAGGTTTAAACCCAGATCTTTCAGTGATAAATTCAGTTCTTT